>NC_049232.1:58648928-60033282 GCF_011100685.1 Canis lupus familiaris
TCAGGAGGGCTATGACATTGTTTCTTTCCTGGATTAGGATTATACAAACATCCAGCTAATTTTACACTGCTATAGCTAAGTACTAAGAAAGAGTTCAAGACGAAGAATTCTTTCCCTTATGTATCTTGATCTAATAGAAGTGGAGTAAAGGGGGGAAGAGAAGGAAATTACAATGAACTCATTGTGCTCTAGGCACTTTACTTTTATTATTATTATTATTATTATTATTATTATTATTATTATTTTAGTAGGCTCTACACCCAACATGGGGCACAAACTCACAACCCTGAGATCAAGAGTTGCCATCCAGGCACCCCTTAAATGTTTTAAATGTTTTATATTTTTGAATCTTCAAAATAACCATATAATGGATCCTCGTTTTAATTAGGAGAACTGATCCTGAGAGGTTAAGTAACTTGCTTATGCTCACAGAGTTAATAAATGACCGTCATAAAAACCGAGTTGCAAGCAACTCCAAACCCAAGTGTGTCTGATTTGATGCTATCCTGCAATGAGGGTATCACACAGGGTTGGGGCCATTTCTTGAGTATTAATACATTTTCTAGGACTGCACAGGAATTAAAGGACAGAGACTCCTCTATTTTTTGTGGTTCCTAAATAATCTAGAAAATAATAAGTGTGGCAGGGAGCCTTGGTAGATGGGTACCCTGACAGTAATTAAATTTGTGGACTTATTTTTCCTACTTTTGTTTTTTTCAAGACCAGCTACTAGCTTCTTCAAAATATAAGGATAATAGTATCTTTCAAACAGATATTCTTCATCCTGAGTAAAATCACCTGAGTTTTATCCTGTGTAGGGAGAGAATGTTTCATTGTACCGGTGTTTTGAGAGCCTTAAGCCCTTCCATGGGGGAGTGGTCCACTGTAAGGAAGAGGATTGGTATGAAGTGGCAAATGCTGGGACCAAGGACACCTTGTTTTCTGATAACTGACAGTTAAGTGGGACCTCAGAGATCGGGTAAGATCTGCAGTACAGGCAGTGATATACTTACTTATACTGGTTCTCCAAACAAAATGAAAAGTTTTTGCTCCTTCCCGTGATGTGCTAGTTCCACGGTGGCCAATTTCAATCTATCAACGTGATGACGTCACTAACACAGAGCTAGGAAGAGATGCACACTCGTTGCCTTTGCCCAGTGTAAATAGGCTCCAGTACACACCTTGGCTGCAGGTGTATTAGGGTATGAGGAAATATGGGCTGAGTGTTCCAAGAGAAAAGCTTCCTGGGGTGAAAGAGCTCTCAGCTTCCCTGCCAGGCCCGGGGTCTGATTTCTAAAACTAAGTTTAGCTAGTACAGATGGCATTCCCCCCCTTCTGCAGAGACAGGTCTGCCCGTATCTGCATCTTTTGATTGTGTTTGTCTCTGTCCTGTGGGAAGAATGACTCTGAATCTGTCCCTTTCCCTGTAACTGGGGTGGTGGTAGGGGGCTTGAGTTTTGGAGGTAAGAGCTTTCTGGGAAGGCCCCCACCCTGTTTGGCTGGAAGCAGTCTTAACTGAACTTCGTATTCAGGATGGGTAGCCCACCCTGAAAGACTGCCACCGAGGCTGATAGTTGGGCTGGGCACTTAATCCAGGTTCAGTATTTCTTATAAGAGTCCTGAGACCAGTTTCTGGTCAGGAGCTGAAACGATGAGACAGGAGGAACCCTCCAGACAGGCTCAGGGATTTCTGCACGTAGGGTGGGCAGCTGGCTGCAGCCCAGGAAAGGGAAAGATGGGCTTTCGCTGCCCAGAGAGAACTGATCAAAGAGGTGTTCAGCCAAGAGAAATATATCTGCTCCTGTTGCCACCACAGGAAGTTAACAATCCGTCGTGAGAACTTGGCTGCAGGTAAATCAAAACTATCCACCCAGCACCTGATTTAAATTGTGCAATTTTCTCCCATATGTAACACCATGAGAGGTAAAGGCCAAGATGTGTATATTTTCTCATTTGGGGATTTTTAAAGTTCTTTTTGACTCTTTATAGTTTGGTTTCTGCGTCAAAGCCAAGAAAAAGGGCAGCCCCGGCGGCTCAGTGGTTAAGTGCTGCCTTCAGCCCAGGGCCTGATCCTGCAGACCTGGAATCGAGTCCCACATCGGGGTCCCTGCATGGAGCCTGCTTCTCCCTCTGCCTGTGTCCCTGCCTCTCTCTCTTTCTCTGTGTCTCTTATTAATAAATAAATAAAATCTTAAAAAAAAAAACACAACACAACAAAACCAAGAAAAAGACGTTTAGAAAAGCCATTTGGTTTTCTTTCCCCACCACGCTCCTTCATCTTGGTCTCCCCCAGTTAGAGCGTTACCCTGAATCGCTGAGAGAAAAAGAATGAATGACACCGAGTTGGTCATGAGGTTCGTGTTAGAAAAACGTGGCTTGACAAAGAGAAGCACTTCCAAGTAAGTCAGAGAGAGGGCTGCTGGGCTGCCTGGAGCCCATCTCAAAAGGGACAGAAAGGGAAGTAAGGGTTGGTGGGTGGTGCTCTTAACGGAAAAGCTCACACAATTACTACCAGCTTCTTGTGCACCTCCAGGCCTCCGACCACAGCACTGAACTCCTCGAAGGAGATCTTCCCGTCCCCGTCTCTATCCAGGGTGATGATGGTCTTGTCCACCAGCTGCTGTAACTGCCAGTCTTTCAGGTTGTCCCGGACCATCATCTTCAGCACCTGGAACAGCTCCCCGTTGGAGATGTAGCCGTCTTTATCCATGTCGTAGATGCTGAAGGCAAACCTCAGCTTCTGCTCCTCGTCCCCCCTGACGCTGAACTGGGAGGCCCCCAGGATGAACTCCCTGAAGTCCACCTCTCCGTTGCCGTCCGTGTCGAAGACGTCGACCACTCGCTGCACCAGCGGGTTCTGCTGCAGCTCGGGCAGAGACAGGAACTCGTCCACGCTCAGGGAGCCCGAGCAGTCTAGGTCCAGCTTCTTGAACCGCTTGCCCAGCCTCTTAATTTCGTCCTGGCTGAAGTGGGAGCACATCTCCTCGGGGTAACTGGCTTCGTTCCCCATTGTGCACGCGGGCATCCCTCGCTGGGGCGCTGGGGGCGCGGGGGGCGGACGGTTGCGGGGCGCGGGCAGCCTTGGGGGGCTCGCGGGACCCCCACGACCAGCCCCAGCGAGCGGGGGTGGGGAGCCAGGCGGGGAGCAGGGGGGAGCTGAGGGTTGCAGGGGATGGGCGCCCCGGGGGAACCCAGAGGCCCACAGGCTGCCCCTGCGCCCTCCTTCCTTCTCTCCTGGCCCTCCTCGATTTTCTCTCTAAATTTTTTTTAAATTTTTTAAATGTATTTATGATAGTCACAGAGAGAGAGAGAGAGAGAGGCAGAGACACAGGCAGAGGGAGAAGCAGGCTCCATATACCGGGAGCCCGACGTGGGATTCGATCCCGGGTCTCCAGGATCGCGCCCTGGGCCAAAGGCAGGCGCCAAACCACTGCGCCACCCAGGGATCCCTCGATTTTCTCTCTAGTTCCCTTGCTAGGATTTTACCTTCTCACCTCCTCACATTTCCTTAGCAAATCACCCCCAAAAGGGCAGTCCCCCCACCCCCAGCACCTGTCCTGCAATACATACGCTTAATAAACCTGCAAGGCATTAGGGAGGGAAGAGCAGTCTTCGGCCCTTCCTGCTTATTATGCAGGCCTAGTGGGGGGACCAAGTGAGGTGGCGCATCACAGGGTTGGTCTTACACCTATTTTTCCTAAATTCTCTGGGAGGGGAAGCCAGCCTTGATCTTCTTCCCGTTGTGGTCATTGACCCTTGTCAAGGTATGGGGTTCAGGGCCTTTCTAAGAGACCACTCAGATGTCGCACAGGATTTCTCACGTGATCACCTACAGGCGGTGACATATTCCTGAGGAATGCAGGCAACGCTGGATTCAGGGCATTTTTTCAAGAACACACGGTTCCCCAGAATATTAGCCTTGGTTGCCCTATTGTTACTTGGAATTCATCATCTTACAACTGGTCTTCCTCGCTGTTGAACTGGTGCCTGATGGCTGTCCTGCAGACCACTTTGGGAATGGCTGTGATGAGTCCAGAGAAACCTTTGGATTGTTCTGAGAGTGCCAGTGGCCCTTCTGCGGTGTCACTCTTTCCTCTTTGCTTAAACTGGATTTGTCCTTTTTGTTAAATGGGAATCTGATGCACTACCCCCCCCTTCCCCATATTCCTTCTTCCTTTGGAAGCACATCAGTTACTCCAAATGCATAAGAAATAAATCGGATTCAAGAGCAATGCTGTTCAAAGGGTCTAAGGGGGAAAACCCCAGGCCACTAAATCAAACCCAAGGGGGCAAACACTCACTTAAAAAATGCTAACACCTTCTTTGTGTTTTCAGTTCAGCCAAAATATCACTCTCACGGCGATTGTGCTGAAACATGATTCTATCCCACAACAAAGCTATGGGGTATCTTCCCCAAGAGCTAGACAATTTAAAGGGAAAGGCAAGCTTCGTAGACTACAACAAACCACTGAATTATTATCCCAAGTGACTGAATGAGCTAGATCTGAAAGAAGCATGATAGAGTGGAAAAAATTTAAAAGAGAATCACCTAGCATCAGCTCTGAACGGCCCACTTAGTAGTGGTAAGGCCTCAAACAACTTGCTTAACAGCAGTTTTTCCCATCTGTAAAATGGGGCTAATAATACATGTTTACAGCTGTAGGAGGATTAAAGTTGATCTTAGCTGATATGATAAACCTTAATCATTATTAATATTGCTACTAATTTCAGTACTATTTACCCTGCTGGTGAAGATGAAGTCTTAAAGAATGAACAGTTGGCAGCCTGGGTCCCTACGTGTCTGTTATTTACTGAGTGTTCCTCGTGTACCATTTACACGGTGCCACTTACTGCTCTAAGCATTTTCTCAGCATTGACTTTGGCTCCCCCAGTTCAGCATACTCCTTGAGGATTGACGACCTCACTGGCCCATCAGGCATGCTTCTGGAGTCTTCACTGATTTACCCCTGATGGTCATCATGTGGAAAGAGATACTAGCTTGGAAAACTTTTAGTAAGTGTATTCCTCTATTCTTCTATGTAGTGAGGGGTAGTGGAAAGAGCATAAGAATTCAGTAGACCAGGTTCCAGTCCCTGCTCTGCCCAGATTAGCGATGAGCCCTTTGAGGAGCCATTTCTGTACCCACCTCAGCCTCCTCATCTGTAGAATGGTGATAGTAATTATAACTGCCTTCTCCACTGCATGTGGTTGTTCTGAGAGTGAGATGTGGGCATGCATATAGAAATGTTACATGAGAGGAGAAGTTAACTCCTGGTTGAACAGACACTCTCAGGAAGATGGTCCCACTTCACTAAAATAATTCAGTGTGTTACCAAGAATTGCTTAACTCCTGTCCTGCAGAGGATGCAATGTCATGCTGGATCTTAAGTTTTGGTCAATGTGAAGTTGAGTCCCCCATTGCTCCACATTACATAAACTTCGTAGTTCAGCATTATTATGCAGCTCAATGCCATTGCTTCAATTTTCTCTGGCTGTTATTCCTAGTCATTTTCAGTGTTACTTTTTCTCTTTATCACTGTGGAGGGATCTGGACCATTGGACATTCACCGCAGTAAGTAAATTAAAAGGGTTCACTGATTGTGCCAGAAGAAATCAGGAGCCTAATGGCACTTCCATTTCAGCAAGTCATTATTTTTTCCTCAAGAATTTTCAGGGAAAGAACTATGAGATGGTCACATGCAAAAATCACTGATATTGGAAAATAAAACCAATAGAAATGGAAGTGATGGATCCTTTGGCTCATTTAAGGCCTCATCTTCCAAGTCAGGAGAATGGGTTTCTGAGCAGTATCACACAGCCATTCTGGGAGCTTCCCAGGTAGTGGGTCATTGATCTTGACTTGGAAGCCCACACCTATCTGTGGTGTTGCAAATTACCATATTTAACATTAATCTGTGTTGAGGTTAGCCATCCTGTAGACTGCGGAACCACACAGCCCTGAGTTTAAAACCTTTTCTGAGCATCAGCTTTCTCATCTGCAAAGCAGGAATAATATGGTGTCGTAGTGACATCTGGGTGGCTCAGTCAGTTAAGTGTCTGCCTGCCTTCAGTTCAGGTCATGATCCCAGGGTCTTTGGATTGAGCCCCCACATTAGGCTCCCTGCTCAGGGGGCAGTCTGCTTCTCCCCCTTCCTCTGCCCCTTTCCCTGCTGGTGCTCTCTCTCTCTCTTTTTCTCTCAAATAAATGAATAAAATCTTTTAAAAATATATAATGGTGTCATAGTATTATTTTAGATTTGAGTGAGAGAACATCTAAAATAATTAAAAAGCCATCTAAAATAGCATACCATGTGCACCTATCTTTTGTACCCTATCTTCTTTATTTTCCTTTCTTACTCTTTATTTGCTTTCTCCAAAGCAGATATTTGGCTCTGGCTATATGTGTTTTGTTTTCCTTGGATGTGACAAACGTTGTTTCAAGTTCAAATCCATTTAACAAATATATATCAAACACCTACTGTGAGCCAGGCCCTGTGCCAGCTGATGGGTCTTCTGTGGTGAACAAGATAGAGTCCCTTGAGAAATAAACGGTTTTGCTATTGAGAGATCTACAATTTAATAAACAGTATGACTGGAAAGATGTAGCACTATTTGCTTAGTCTTTTATGTGTAACATGTGTATTTAAAAGAATCAAGAATAATATGTTTGATTTTCTTTTGTAATTCTGGCATGGTGTTTAGTATGAGCACTGGTTTTCTTTTCTTTTTTCTTTTTTTTTTAAGATTTTTATTTATTTATTCACGAGAGACAGAGAGAGAGAGAGAGAGAGAGAGAGAGAGAGGCAGAGACACAGGCAGAGGGAGAAGCAGGCTCCATGCAGGGAGCCCGATGTGGAACTCGATCCCGGGTCTCCAGGATCACACCTTGGGCTGAAGGTGGCGTTAAACCGCTGAGCCACCTGGGCTGCCTAGAGCTTTCAATTTTTAACAATTTCAATTGTTAAATTTGCTATTTAACAACTCTATGATCGTGGGCAAAATTACTTATTTAAATCACTGCTCATCTATAAAACTGGGGCAACAATTGCTAACTCATTGCATCATTTTCAAGGATTAAATGAGATAGAACACATTAAAGAATTAGGCTCAATGCCTAGCACATAGTAGGTACACAAATGATAGATGTTATAATTGTGCCTACTTTAGGCTTGCCTAGAAAATTTTAAGACTGTTTATATACGTGTACATGTAGATATACCCAACTATATTCATTTGCTTTCTTCACAAATATTTATTAAACATTTACTATACAAGAAGCATGCATAGCATAGTGATCTAAAGCAGATACTTTTCCAGCTGTTTCTGTCCTCATGGAGCTTACAGTTTTGCAGGGAAGATGGGCATTAGCCAAATTACTATGCCCAGAAATGTTAAAGGGGCACCTGTGGTGAGTGTTGCAGGTTAGAGGTAACACATTAGGAATTTGTGGTGCCAGTGGAGTTCACACAATGCAAATTTGATCCAGTCGAAAAGATGAACTAAACTTTCATTGGGGAAATCATGATTAAGCTGAAATATCAAGGAGAATAATAAATTAATTGGATGCTCCTGGGATGTGAGGGATGAGTGTTCCGGGAGGCAGGAACTATATGTGCAAAGGCACTGGGGCAGGAGGAGGGTCTCAAATAGAAGAATTTTAAAAAGGCCACTGTGGCCAGAACAGGGAGGTCACAGGAGAGCACAATATTAGATGAAGTGAAGAAATGTCTATTTCCTAGACACTAAAGAAAGTGCAGTGTTGGGATCCCTGGGTGGCGCAGTGGTTTGGCGCCTGCCTTTGGCCCAGGGTGTGATCCTGGAGACTGGGATCGAGTCCCGCATCGGGCTCCCGGTGCATGGAGCCTGCTTCTCCCTCTGCCTGTGTCTCTGCCTCTCTCTCTCTCTGTGACTATCATAAATAAATAAAAATAAATAAAAAAAAAGAAAGTGCAGTGTTTATTCAATCATTCCTTACAGGACATCATTTATCCAATCATGTTTCTTCAACATGTAGAGCACTGAGAAAGCCTACTTGCTGCTGAGTGACTTGAGGCATTAGAAAGTTGTAGTTAATTATAACATAAGATAGAAAAGGAAAGATGTCATCAGAAACGTAAAGCTAAGAGCTATAAGAATTCAGAGAATTGAGAAGTTGTTGGGAAATTCCTAGAATTCTTGCTGGTAACAAATAGAGGAAGACTTGTCTTTGCAGGAAGTACTGTTTGATCCTGACGAAGACAAGGGGGGGGGCAGGTCCCATAACCACAGAAATGGGAAAGGGAGAGGTGGGGATCACAGCAACTGGTGCAATGTGGCTGAAGGACTGGAGTAAAATACCGAAGTGAAATGGAAGGAACCAGCTCAATGGGAGTTTTGAATGTTTGGCCAAGACATGTGATTTCTATAGGACACCGAAAGAGTGATAGAAAGCACACAAGAATGACTGAATCAGGATTCTATTCTAGAAAGATTAATCGGGCATTGTGAAGGGGAGGGACTGGCAGCTGGGAGGGCAGCTCACAACCAAGGACAACCACATGTGCTTGTCTGGAAAATGAGAGCCTGCAGTAGCCTGAACGAAGCCCTGGAGGTGAAAGGCTGGGTGCACTCATCTGCTTGGCTGTCGAAGCAAAGTACCACAAAGTGGGGCTTAAACAGAAGCTGTCTCCCAGTTCTGGAGACTACAAGTCTGAAATCAAGATGTCAGCAGGGCCATGTTCCCTCTGAAACCTTAGAGGGGTCCTTCTTTGCTTATTCCAAGCATCTGACAGTTTGTTGGCCGTCTTTGCATCCGTTGGTTTGCAGCTGCGTAAATCCAACCTCTGCCTCATGCTCATGGTGCTCTCCCGGTGTCTGTCTCTCCAGAGTGACCGTTTTCTTAGAAGGACACCAGGCATGTTGGATTAGGGACCCATCCCTCTAGAGTGTCTAGAGTGTGACCACACCTCAATTTAGCTAATCATGTCTGCAATGAGCCTATTTCCAAACCAGGCCTTGTTCTGAAGTACCAGGGGGTTAGTTCATTAGAACCTCATCATTGTGTTTTGGGGAACACAATTCAACCCATAACACCAGGCCTGAAGTCTTACTGGACAGAAGGATGGGGGGGGGGCGGACAGAGGCGAGGCCCCACGTGGGACTGCACTGGCTCCTCTGGCTGAGCAGCCCCGCATGCTCAGATGTTGCAGGAAGCCACTTAAAATGTGATGAGAGGGGCACCCCTTACGGGTCCCTGGGCTCCCCCATGATGCCGCCTTCTCATCTGACGTGTCCCGAAACTCCACCACTTCCCACAGCCGCATCGGGACAGAGGGTCTTCGGAGGCCTTGGGTATGACAGAGGGAATGTGAGGTCAATTTCTCACCTTCTTAGACTTGATTAATGATGTTTGTGAAGAACAAAAAAAGATGGCTTTTCTGATCGTTTGTGACACTTCACATCATAGCCGCTAGATGGCAAGCTTCACACATTTCCAAGCTTTCTGGGTTTTTTCCAGCCAGAATCTTGAGAGCCTTGGAAGCAACTACTTACTTATTAGCACGAAGAATAAATAGGGAGGAGTCTTGTTTCATGTGATTCCCCTATAGATTTCAGCGTATGGAAATCCGAAAACCTGGAAGGAAGACTGTCTCTCACAATAATCCTAATCAGTTTGAGCACTGTTCACACCTTTCAGTTGCATTGTAAATAACTATATTCATAAATATTCATGACTCCACTGAATGTAACCAGGGGAAAAAGCAAAAACTATTAACAGTATATCATCTTGGGCATAATTTATGCCCAAGCATCTCTTGTATACAAAGGAAGAGACCCTTATTCCATGAGCTCTGTTTACTTGGTCATTAGCAAGGGTGAAGGGGGCACCCGCTGGAATTAGTTTTTCTCATAACAAAATTCAAACTTCTGTCATGCACTATAAGCAGAGAGCAACAGAGCACCAGCCCCACCTTTGTGATGATGTGGCAGGAGAGGAAAACCACACAGGAGAACTCTAGGGCTCCAGCCTGCCCATCCGGTAACCTGACTTTGAAATACCAGTGATCACATTTAAAGAAAATAGTTAACTGCTGTTTCCCTAAAAATCTGATCTAAGTGCCTCTTAATGGTCTGCATACACCATTTTCAGGTTTCCCCGCTCAAACTTAGAAGCTGAGTTGGAAGAAAGGAATAACACGATACGGTAACAGCTGGTTAATCCAGCACTCTGCAAGGCAGAAAATTCCAGAATCATGTATTTCCCAAGTCCTCCAGGAAAACAGTCTTCAGTTTTATAACGTGTAAGTAACACAGAAAAGAATCTTTACGGTGGAATTGTAAGAGGCGTGTAATGATAAGAAGCTCCCACTTTTTTGGAGACGGGTCCAAAAGCTGGTCCAGAGGGTGCACCAACTGTAATTTCTTACACGTGCTTGTTATTTACCAAATATTTTTTTCTTCTGCACACGTAACTCTATACTCAGGGAAAGAGGAGGGAACATTTATTAACATCAGTATTCTTCCTAAAATAACTCGTTAAATATATTTCACTATTTAGAAGTAGATTCCATTATCGTTCCCAGTTTGGGGGGAAGGATCTGAAGTTTTCGAAGCTGCATGGCTTGCATGGACACACAGTGATGGAGCGGGGTGTCAAACCTCAGTATGCCTACTTTTGGAGCTGAAATTTTTTCAGTTATTTCAGACTGCCTTCCATATGGAGATTTAAAAGGATGTCTCTGCGGTAGTGGGAGTAACAGGGGAGCTATACGTCAGAACACAAGGCAAGGTGGCCGTCTATGATCTCAGAATCCCTAAGGAGGGCACCACTAGGAGGGCATGAAGTCCTGTCCATCCAGCAGAACTGGGTGCAGTGTCTCCGGAGGGTGGGGCCAAACCATATCGCTTGCAATATGGTTTGCAATCCGTGCCTCAGTGTCTTGCTCATACTCTGGCTGGAGGGTTCTTTCCCCTACAGGGGTGACCTCCTCCAGGAAGCCCTCTCTGATTCATTCTTACTCTTCCATAAGTGATTCATGGGCTTGCCCGTGTCTTCTTCTCCTGCTGTCTCTGTGACGATGTGGTGTATGGGGTTTGTTCACAGGTCTGTCTCCCTGCCTGTGAGTTCTGTATTCCTCTCTGCATCGGCTGCACCTGATGCAGGGCTGGCACACAGGGCTTCAATACATGTGTGCTGATGAGTGGGTGGATGGATGGATGAATTTGTTCAGGTAGCAGAGCATAAGAAGGTAAGGCCTTTCTGAGATTGGCCTCCCTTTCTTCATGCACAATTCCACACCACATCATAAAAGGACACACGTACAGTGTTGTGCTTCTCAGGTTTCCAGAAAGCACTACCTGGATAGGATCCATCTGACCTTATGCTTGGCTTAAATATGAAACTTAATTACTTAGGCTATTCCAAGGGAAGCACTCAGCTGTCAAGGTGGCTCCCGACATACACGGGTTTTCAATTTAAAGCAATCTACAGTCATTAACTCTCCTTGCCTCGCCATAACTTTCATCAGGTTGGATAGCAGTGACATTTTAAATTGAAAAAGGAAGGGGTAGGGATGAGAGGGGCAGGAGGCTGTTGAGATGTGACCTAGTTGTCAAGAGCAGAAAAGACTGCATTAAAACTCACTCCTCCCCCACCCCCATACCATTCCCTTTGGGTTTTAAAGACAAAATGGAAGGAAAACTGACCAGCATTGAAGCCTCTTGATGTGACTTATGTGATCTATTTGGCTTTCAATGTGTAGTTGGTTAATCCTTTCCTCCCCGTCTCCCCCACCCCCCCAAATATTAAGGGAAGGAAGAATGGATTTACCACAAGACAACTCCATTTTATCAGTGAACAAACTAGTAAGCCTCCTATGGGATGCATGTTTTGGTGGTCTTGGGCCATGGTCAGAGATGGAGAGCCCAGACTGGAGGCCAGTCAATTCACTGTCCTTCTCTGTGTCCCAGGATCCATGTCTTTTAGGACAGGATCCCTCTAAACCTGTCGGCCTGAGAACTACAGCGTTCTTTGAGCTGGACATGCTACACAGCTCAATCTTAAGGTGAGAAAACAAACCTGAGAGAACTTTAGGGATTCGTTGAAGGTCACTCAGTTGGTTCATGGCAGACAAATATGATGACTACCATTCATTCAGCACCTGCTTTTCTAGATGGCAGGCGCTTTTATGTACATTATCTCTGTTCCTTACACCAAGCCAGAAGCACCAAATATTGTTCTCTCCAATGAGCAGAGGAGACTCAGAGAGGTTAAGCAATTTGCATTCGATGTTTTGATGTACCTTTGTGACGGAGATATTTTGAGACCGGTTATTTTTACATTTGCACCTCTACAGTGCTCTTGAAAACAAATCATTTACCGTCAGCTTTAAAAAAATAACCTAATAATGAGCTTAGCAGACATCTCACTTCATCTCTGCCCAGTGGTCCCATCCCTTATTAAATGAAGTTCAGGACTGGAGAGGCCATGGATGGAGCAATTTCAGGGATGTAGTAAAGGTGAAGTTGAAGATGAGCTCGGAAATGGAATGGGGGCAAAGTTTCTTATTGTGCACTTCCCTTGAGATTAAGAAACACCGAAAAGTACAATGATTTACCTTTAGACTGTTCCAAAATTTACTTCTCCTTTTCCTTACACCATGTAATCAAGGTCTCTGAACTCCTGAGATGGAACTCCTTTCCCGGCAATGTTTAACTTCCTGCTTAGTATGTATTTGTTTGTCTCAGCACTCAATAACAGCACAAGGACACCCTTGGATTCAGAGGAATCGTTTAACAATCCGGCAAGATATGGATTCAATTGAGGTTGAGAGAGGTTAAGTAACTTTTCCAAGGACATAAAGCTGCCTCCTCATAGCCTGGCTCCCAAGTGTTGCTACAGTGGACCTGGTTGTACTTCTCTCTCTTTTTTGACTAAGGCAAGGCATGAGCTGTCTGCCTACAGGTTGGACCTGGGTTTGGGTGCAGAAAGTGCACATTCTCAGATGGTCAGGCTGCGGGCACTTTCCTCTAACTGTCCCATCTCCATCTTCATCTACCATGAGGGGCTGTGCTGGACATTCTTTTGCCCTTCCAGATCCATTCTCCATCTTTCTCCATCCACCTTTGTGCCCTGGGGAGGTCCTCTGTGGACCATAGTGATAGGATCCCTTTACCTAAGGCGGTAGTGGGAGATGATGATGAGGCAAGAGGAGACTGAGGTCAGGTATTTATTCTCTGGCCATTTCCTAGCCGGGTCACTGTGGGTTGGCTATGTCCCTTGTCAAAGGCTGGCTCTGACATCAGACACCCCATATTGGAAGCCTGCTTCTACCATCAGCTTGCCTTGGGCAAGTTGCTAAGTTACTCAGTCTCCACTTCTTCATCTCTTCTGTGGTTCCTGTTAGGAAGCCCTCTGCCATCGCCTCCCTGGGCTCTAGGAATGGCTCTCTCCATTTTTCTTCTTGATCCTAGATATGATAATGGCTTCTTCACTTTACTTGCCCTGGGAGAATGTGCTATTTCTGTTGGTTTCCTTAAACCATACTTTTGCAAATGGTTTCTTAGAAACTCCTCAGACTCTTTGAGTGTGATATCCATTCTCTGCCAAGACCACTATTTCCTCTTCCTTCTCTACTATTTCCAGTTGGTTAAAATGTTCAACCAATTAGGTCTTCAATCCATTATTTAAAAGATATCATCACAGATCTTCATAGTTTTTTAAAGAATTTTGGTTTGCTAAACTGTGGTCTATGGTCTGCCATCTTCCTGTTCCTGGTTTGCAAGTAACAGATTTCACAAAACAGTTGCCCTGGAACCCTAAATTCACTCAGTGACTTTACCAAAAAAATTACATTTTTTGCTTAGTCAAAAGGAAATGGAGGAATTTAAAGTCTACCATACATTTCTCCAGTGGAACTGAGTGACAAGGAAGGAGTCTGCTCTGGGCACAGAGTTGTGTTAGGACGACTATGGAGAAACAACTGAAGTCAATTTAAAATTCCACTCTGAGAACTGCCGGAGTCTGGTCAGCAGAACTGGACCTGCAATTTTCTAGGTGACTCTGGGGACCAGATAAAGCCCTGGAATTAAAAAAAAAATGAGTTTATCCTCCAGAGAGACTGCAGCTAGACAGCTCTGGGGTTGCCATGAGATGGGAGGTGAATACATCAAGATTCTCACAGGGGAGGAAGTACTAATGTCCAATTACCAGAAATAGGAAGAAAAAGCATCTTTCATGTCATGTTAGTAGGTGACCATATTACTCATTAGCCAAACTAGGATATTTTTTCAGAGTACAAGGGTGCTTAATTACTCTGTGGCTTAATTACTAGGACTGGACCTGGAAAATGGGAGGTCAGGTCAGAAATTAACAGAGTGATGTTTTCCACAAGAGCCCCTATTGGGAGAGGTGCCCTCCAGAATATACCTGCTTCTGCTGCACTGTGCACTGTAGCCCTCCCTCTGGGAGGGGGGGTGAAAGAGTGGGACGTGTCTATTAAACTACTATTTTATTTACTCTATTTACTCTATTTACTTTATTTACTCTATTATTTATCCTTTCAACAGAAGAGATGAAGAAGTGGAGACTGAGTGACTTAGCAACTTGCCCCAGGCAAGCTGATGGTAGAAGCAGGCTTCCAATATGGGGTGTCTGATGTCAGAGCCAGTCTTTGTTTCTCTGCACTATCATAGCCTAGCAATGTATGGCATTTAAGACAAAAGGGCTGATAAAGTACTAACAGGTATGCTTCCTTCTTCTGACCTTTCCTGGGAGAAGAGTTAAAAAAAAAAAAAGCAGGTGGAAAATCATGGATCAAGCAAAGGGAAATCCAGCAGGCAGAGGGCCTTCACAGAGGACACCAAGCTCAGCTGAAGATTGGCTTCATTTAATTACATTCTACCTGTAGGTTTTGTGAGGGTGACATTCAGAAATTCTATCTTAGGTTTTGTACAAGACAAATGTGTCAGCCTGCACAAGGATGTGTACTGCTGTTTAAATGCACACAGGTGAGCATTGTCATAAGCAGTTATTGCATGGACTGGGAGATGCCATAGTACAGAGCACCATTCCTCAGAAAGAATAGCTCCCTGTATGTTCAGAATGTTCCCCGAGGCTGGGAGTGGCCCTCTTACCACCACACATACAGACTCTTCTTTCATTTCTGTCTCTGAGACAGAATTAAGAATACGCATCTCTTCCATTCTCTTCATTCCTACCCCTCCCCTCCTTCCAAATTCAGCTGATCCATACGACCAGGTTGGTCTTAACAATCATAACTTTTTAAAAAAGATTTTATTTATTTATTCATGAGACACACAGAGAGTGGCAGAGGGAGAAGCAGGCTGTCTGTGGGGGGCCTGATGTGGGACCGGACCTGAGCCAAAGGCAGACGCTCAACTACTGAGCCACTCGGGTGCCCCAACAACCATAACTTGATCCTGTTATCAGTCTCTTATTCAGCTGCTTCCAGTTCAATACACCCAGAATTTCCCACAATGCCTCTCCCCTGAATTTGGCCCATTAAAAGCCATGGCTGAAAAAAAATTCAGTGTATTTTGTATGCATCATCTAAACAGTTTATGACTTCTGCTGATTATTTGTTATTCAAAATCTGTCCTCTTATTTGTCCATACTTAATTGGTTTTGTTTGAAATTACAGTCAGTCCTGGGATATTTATTTATTTATTTATTATTTAAAAAAATATTTTATTTATTCATGAGGGAGAGAGAGAGAGAGAGAGAGAGAGAGGCAGAGGGAGAAGCAGGCTCCATGCAGGGAGCCCAACGTGGGACTCGATCCCGGATCTACCAGGATCACGCCCTGGATCGAAGGCCGCGCTAAACCTCTGAGCCACCCAGGCTGCCCTAGTCCTGGGATATTTATGATAAAACTTCAAAATCCTTAAAAGCATAAGTGACCTTGTGGTTAGTATATTTGGGTATAAGCTCAATATTTTACAAGCTTTATCTGACAATTTTTACTATAATCCTATAGATATTCCCACCACCAATTTGCAGAAGATGAGGCTTAGAACCGTCAAGTATCACGTCCTATATCACAAACCTGAAAGGGTTAAAATCCAGAACTGTCTCGAAAGCCCGTTTTCAACCATGATGTTATACTGTAAAGAATATTGATATTTTTATCTCAGGATAATGTAAAGGGAAACCATAATCACTGGTCAAAGCTGAGAGGACTCCTGTAGATGATAAAATCCAAATACCTTATTGTATAGATGAATGGAAGTGAGTGGGATAAGAGCAGAAGCAACTTTCAATTTGTAGAGTGAGTGTAGAAGAGGTCAGTGATTGCTTATTTAGCATCCACTCTCCCATCTCCTTCTTCCTAATGGAATCTTGCTTTTGTTTAGGTCTTCTCTATGTGATCATATATTTCAAGGGATGCTGGCCCATCATCAGTCCAAGGGGATGACTCATGATTGGTCTAATCCATCATGGTGATCTCATTCCCCTCACACTGACTGGATTACATAGGGCAGATGACACAATTTTGACCAATGAAATATGAGGAAATACACTGCTGGTCTTTGGGGAAGGTTTTCTCACTTCTATAAAGAACTGCAGGAAGACACCTGAAGATATCTATGAACCTCAGGAAATTCTCCTGACAGAGGGAGAGGAATATTAGTACTTTCATTATTTACTATTTATTGTGTCAGGTTTCTTACTAGGTCTATACATAAATGATCTCCTCTTCTTAGAACAAAATAGCAAGGCAGGTTTTATCATATTCATTTATGGATGAGGAAACTCAGACTTCATAGCAGTTAAGTCATTCAGTTGTTAATTGGTAGATTCAGGATACAAGTCCAGAAATGTATGGCTTCAAATTTATCATGCTTTGTGGTAGCTCCTTTCATATTGGAATAAATAGACTTCTGCTAGTCCCCAAAAGGATATTCCCCTCTATGTGTCCAATGGGGTCAGATGGTCCCTTTAGCTGATAGCTCCATCTGACGGTCCTCTGAACAGCCTAGAGGTGTGATCAGGAGGTGCAAATCATTCTATATGGTTGGCTTTGGGGACATGACTGGGAGGCTCCTTTTGTCTAATGTCTTGCTGTTAACCTTCAATCACTTGGAAATTTTAGCATTAGTTAACCATGGTCACAGCAAATAGTAGAAAACACCAAGCGATTTGTACAATTTAAACAATTGGTTTGTTTGCTTCTTGGCTGACTTGACTTAATTCAGTTCATTAGTATAAGACCAATTTTACTTCTTTTAGAAAGAGCCATGCAAACCACTCCAAATAAAAATAAAAATGCCTGACTAACAGGGTTGTAGTAGGAACCAATGAGTTCATTGGTTTTGTCACATGGTAGGAAAGTGAACATGCTAGTTTCCTAAGTCCCTCATTTTCCTCTTTGCTTTCTTTAAATCTTTGCCCTATGACCATCTTCTCAATGAGCTATACTAAATTAAAAAGGAAGATATGATTCGGATTGAAACAGCGATTATGGGCAGGGTCTGGAGAAGTGAGATTTCAGCTGGGAATTTATTTATTTAAAAAAAAGATTTTATTTATTTATTTGAGAGAGAGAGGGTGAGAGAGCACAAGCAGGACAGGGACAGAAGGAGAGGGAGAAACAGACTCCTCGCTGAGCAGGGAGACTGATGCAGGGCAGACACTTCACCAACGCAGCTAGCCAGGGGCCCCTCAACTAGGAATTTATAAGAGGCATTAGCTGGTAAACGTCAGGGGTAAGAGTATTTGGGAAGGATGATCCAATAACATGTGCCAAGTTGCCAAGACAGGGAAGCCACTCGCATTTCTCTATCTAAAATAACCATTGTGAAAAAAAAAATAAAAACAAAAACAAAAACAAACAAACAAAAAAATAAAATAAAATAACCATTGTGGGGGTCCCTGGGTGGCTCAGTTGGTTGAATGTCTGACTCTCTTGGTTTTGGCTCAGGTCGTGATCTCAAGGTCGTGAGATCAAGCCCCAGGTCGCTCTCTGGGCTCAGCTCAGAGTCTGCTCTAGACCCTCTCCCTCTGCCCCTCCCCCTGCTTGTGAGCACATATACGTGTGAGCCCTCTTTCTCTCATATAAATAAATAAATAAATAAATAAATAAATAAATAAAATAAATCTTTAGAAAAATAAATAAAATGGCCATGGTTGTGGGAATGTAATGAGGCAGGAGGAAAGTGATGTGAGATGAGACTGAAGATGTAGGCAGTCCCACAGGGCAGTGTAGCCATGTTCTGCATTTCAGATTGTTCCCTAATTAACACGACAGGCCAATGCAGACTTCTAAACAAAAGAGTGAACTGCCATGTAGAAAACAAATTGGAGAAAGGCAGGCATGGAAACAGAAAACAGTTAGGAGACTTTTGCAGTGGTCTGGATGAAGGATGAGGGCTTGAACTACAGCAATGACAGTGAAGATCGCAATAAATGGGCATACTTGAGATATATTTTATAGAAGGGAAAATGTGGCTTGTTGATGGATGCAAAAGGGGGAGATATGGAAGGCATGAAGGATCCTTGACAGTTTCTGGAATGAGTAACTGAATGGACAGAGGCGCCATTACCCAAAATATGAAGCACAGGAGGAAAAGCAGATTTAGGAGAGAAGATCAAAGGTTCAGTTTTTGACAAGTTGAATGTGAGATGCCTGTAGGATATTCAAGAGTGGAAAGTAGACATATGGTTCTGGAGCTCAGAAGAATCTTTAGATATGTAAATTTGTGAGTTGTTGGCAATTAGAGGTTATGTGAAGCCATTGTTGTTGGCTGTAGTGTTGTGTTTTTAAATGTCTGGCTGATCTTGTACTAGTTTATTTGGCTTCTCTTTTAAATACCTGAACCTATGGTTCTTGTTATATCTTTTAGTTTCCTATCTTAATTATTCACTTTCATGATTTCTTTCTAATTATATTATAAAGGCACAGCACTGCAATAGAAATAAGTGGATTTTGACTATTTGTGGGCCTTGGGCAAATCACTTAGATCTCTAGGTATTAGTTTCTCATCTGTAAAAGAAAGGTTTTGGTTGTTTTCAGTTTAAAAAAATCTATGATTTGGTAATCTAAGAATTACCCATTAAGGTGTGTTTATTTTGTGAACCCACAAAGGATTCATGGTTGGACCGCTGGGAAATACTTTGAGTAGATCCTGAAGGATCTACTGAAGTTCATATCATTAGTCCAGTAATTAACAATTGAACCAAACACTGTTAATGACAATCTTAGATACTATTGCTGTAATTCAAACAGCATTTCTTCTGCATTTTGGGATATAACATATAGAAAAAAAGTGGAAAATTCAGACATTGACTCATCAAAATGGCATCATATTTAAATCCAAGACAAACTAGTCTTTATGCAAATTCCTACCGGAATGTACACTCTTCAAGTGGAGTTAGGAGTAATGCAAACATCATGGTGAGTTCTAGTAGATGTAATAGCCTAGATTATTGACCACAAGACATATGTAACAGCATTTCTTCATATTCTTCAAGGTAAAGTGATACAAAGAATCAACATTATCAGCACTCTTTTTCCTTACCTCAGTGACAGCAAAGCTTCTCTTTCCACAGGGAACCACTTTGTACCACTTATCATGCAACACATCCATGAACCCATGTGACTTGTATTGGCTGATTAGCTCGGATATATTGGAGGTCAGTGGAGAGTTGGGTGGGAGGCCAATGCCATATCCTAGAAGAAAATATAATACCAGATCAGCTTTTAATTTGAGAGTATCCTAAGAGGATCCACCACACTTATGTGATATTGCTATCAGATCTGGTAACAAGGGTAGGATGAGCTTTCACCATCTTTCTTTCAAAGGACTCAGTAATATCCAAGGTATGATTACTATGCATCTGCTGCCTTTCTGAATAGAAGAGATGATTCTGGAAAGGAGAGGAATCTGTGCACTGTGTTTTAGTGGCACACTGTATTCCAAGGTCTTTTGTCCTTCCTTTCAAGATAATTTTTGAGAAGATACCTTTGAGGCCTTTACCAGGACTAAGATTGCCTACCCACCTCTCTTACAACCCCTCCTGTGAACCTTAACACACACAATTGGATTAATTATAATCCCTGGTTTATGACATTCTCTCATCACTGGCCATGCATGAACCTCTCTTGCTTTTATTTTGTCAATTTTTAAATAATGAGACCATGTGAACATACAATATAACATGAGAATTAAAACATCCACAAAAATTTGTCAAAAAAAAAAGTCTGGTAAGGCCAGGTGTTGGAGAAGATGTAGGTCCATAACATCACTTATTATGTTGCTTCTGTGAATACAAATTAATATAACCATTGTGGAAAATAGTTTGCTATTATTTTGTATAGTTGAACATTTATATCTGCTAGGACCAGTAATTTTAAAGTACATTCCTAAAGAGCTCTCTACAACCATACCAGGAGATATGTGCCAGAATGTTCTAGAGGCACTATTCATAGTAAACATTTGGAAAAAAATGTTCTTTGAAAAAAGAATGGATAAATAAATTGTGGAATATTTACAAAATTGGAATATTATATAGTGTGTAACATATGAACTAGAATTACATGGTATAATATGGATGACTCTCAGCAATACTGAATAAAAAAGGTCAGTCCCAGAAGAGTATAGCATGAATCCATTGTATAAATTTAAACACATCCAAAATAAAATAGTGTATTTTTTAGGAATTCATATGTATGTGGCAAAAGTACAGTTAGAAGAAAATCAAGGAACTAATAAGCCAAATATCCAGGATAGTGGTTATTTAAGGCAAGAGAGGCAGGGGAAAGGATGAAGGAGGAACACAAAGGTGAATGTAATGTGTTGTTAGAGTTTTATTAATCAGCTTGGACTCTGTATCCTCACTCTGTGGTTTTACTTCCTTTCCAAACTATTAATTCACTGTTACTCTCTTTGATGAGCCATGTGAAAGGGCTAATTAACTAATTTTATCTTTAGTTATTGGATAACATAGTCCAAAAAGATGTTTCACCCTCAGGATGATTGAGGAAGATAAATTAAAAGTATAACTAGTTCTTTTTTCACTGATAAAGACTAAAAGGCTGTCAAGAATTCAAAAATACTTCATGAAAACAAATACTTGCTATAATTATTCTATCTTACAATTTATTTCTGGACATTAGTTTTTGCTCCATTTTTTATTGCAGATACACAAATCCTTTTTTAAAAAATGAGGCCTGAGATGTGTTTATAACCAATAAAAGAGAAGAAATAAATAATGCAGAAAATATTTTTGAATTTTAAAGAGCTGTATGGGATTTTGTCTGTTGCCTAACAATGGCAAGTCAAGGAAATGATGACAACGTCAAGAGCATGATTAGAATTTTCCATTCAAAGAGCTATTTTGGGTGCCTACTTTGTGCTAAGTAGTTTTGGTTTGAAAAGCAAGACTGACAATACAAGACTTTACATAGGCAGCCTGTTCTGCTGATGTTATCATTAAATAACATTTTTTTGTAATGGGTAACAACAAGGAAGTAACCAGTTTTCTTTAGAAACTTTTATTACAATGAACACTACTGACAACTCAATTGCATTTTCATTCATTCAGTATTTATTTACATGTCAGGCACAATACTAGTCATATGTCTAATAAAATTCAATGACTTACTGACTCATCCATCCATTCATCATTCATTCATTCATTCATTCATTCAACAAATGTTTGCTGAGGAATAGGCACTGCATTAAGTGATCAGGATTTAGCAATGAACAAGGCATATATAGTCCGTTACTGAGTGTATATGACATTACGGAGATAGTTATTGTTGCACTATGTAATGGTTATTTCATTACTAGTGACATAGATGCCATGAGAGAGAACTTGGGGCATATAAAACATATAGTAGGAAGACTTGGAACTATCTGCTGGAAATGGGTTGATCATCAGGATAACTAATACCAGGTTTGCTGAATATTACACCATTTTCCCCCTGAAGCAATAACTTTCAAAACAATTTCTAACAGGTATTGAGAGATTAGTATACACTATGTGCCAAAATAAACTTTGTATGTACCTTACCTCATGTTATAGATCATGCACTAGACTAAGATTGTATACTAGACTGTGGTATGTAGTTGAGTTAAATCATTCTGGAATTTAATAAGAACTGGAACATATTGATCCCTACTGTCTACCAGGTAATATTCCACATGTGTCTAACCCCTGTATGAACTTATACATGATAAGTATTACTTTAGGACTTAAAGAGTGAATAAGTAAACTGACCAAGGTCACACAGTTTGTAGTTGGCAAAGCTAGCATTTGAAAGTAGGTCTCTTTGAGTCTAAAGCCAATCCTCTTTCTACTGTGTCCAAAACTAGATATGATCAAGACAAGGGAATACTTGGCCTATTTCCTCCTCTTCAACACAGGTTCTATCACTACAGTCATATTGATGTAATCTCCCTGAACCAGGCAATTCAGTAAAGAACCACAATCAAAAAAAAAAAAAAAAAAAAAAAAAAAGAACCGCAATCATCTAAATTGATGGCTTTTTTTCAGCAAACAGATATATATGTCATTCATGGACAGATTGTTTATACACTTTTCAATAAGTTGTGTAAATAAATGTAAGTACAGCCCTGACTGATAGATGATTATACATATATGAAGAAATTAACTAGCAAGGATACTCCCTGACTATATCTTTTCTTCTAAGAATCATCTCAAAGCCAACAATTTGAGCCCAGGTTAAGTTAATAATGGCAAAATGTTTTCATTTTTCATTTGATATGCACTTATTGCACACTATTCATCTATTCATAATTCCACAAACATGTGTTGAATGCTTATTCTGTGCCAAATACTCCACCAAAGGCTATGGAGGCTTCCAAGCTAACTCAGACACCATTTCTATCCTTATGAAGCTCATGGGGGCATTGGGGAGATGAAGCAGACATAAATAGCTACACAACGTGGTAGAAAGTTACAGGACTTTTCTGGAAAACAAGATAGATGATGCATAAATTCAATAAAGGTCAAATAGAAAAACTGGATGCAATGAGGAGGATAGATAAAATTCTATGGAGTTTAGAGGAATGAGCTTGCTACCCAATGAGAGGATGAGAGGAGGCATCTTAGATTGATTCTTGATAGTGGCATTTAGGGTAGATGAGACAAAAATGCATGATGTAAAGTTTAAAAAGTTGAAATTAATACTTATGATAAATCTACATATTCTAAGAATAGAATTTTGGCACTACAACAAAAGTATTAAAAATGCCTTAGGGAAAAAGCTATGTTGAAGTTGCAGGGACATTTATAAAAAATTGCTACCTAGGAAATAATAAATATTAAATCACTCTACTCCATCACTTCAAGGTTAATTTGCAATCTGCTAAAAATAGATTACTAGCCTTTTAAATTTTCTATTTTAATATATATTGAGTATTGATATTTAAATGATTATTAGCATTAATAATGATTATTATGAGCTAATTAAAATAAACTATGCATATAGAACAAGGGGAGAAATTTCTCATGGGAAAAAGAGTTATGTGGTGATTAGAAGAGGTATTTGTTAAAAGACATAAAAATCCATTTTATTCAGAAACACAAAATAGTAAAACCTTGAAAGTTTCATTTCTGTCCTTCTCTTTATTAGTTGCTTTTCAAATTTGATTGTGTTCATTGGTTAAAGAATTTTTATTTTTAAATTGCTGACTCAACCTAGCAGCCTGAGTTGCTTTCATTATCATTAGAAACGTGGCTTTGCAATAAAGAAGAGGTTGACTATTTTGTGGTTGATGGATGAAGCAAAATGGAATCCTTCAACCCTAAAGATGAAGGCATCAGGCACCCTGGAAATTGGATACAGCTTAATAGCCCAAGAGAACAATTTTCAGAACAGAATTCTGATCTTTTCCCCATGGATAAATCAGCTTTACTCAGCTAAGAGTGGGGGAAATATATTTTGGCTAGCAAATGTATAGTTGGAAATTCATAGACTAAAAGAATCTTCCTGAAATGTAGTTGGGTAATAGATATTTTGAAAATGAGATCTTAGATAGGGTTAAAAAGGCTTCAGGAAGAAAGATTAATTCATTTTTGCTGTCTCTCCTTGGAATACCATATTTAGCTACTCTGGGGCAATGGTTGAGAACATATTGTAATAGCCCCAACTGTAAAGCAGACTTTAAGAATGGGTTTCCCTTACCCCCAAGCACATGAGAGTGAAGAGAGGAGTGCGTGGGAAAAGCTGAGATATATGAAAGCTATCTATCCTGGGGTAATTTTATAGGGAATCCGTCTCAGTCTATTAATTCAATATACCGAATAATAATTTACTAGGCACTCTATGCTTATCCATGCTTCATATGTATTATTTTACTTAACCCTCACGACTCCACTCTAGATGTGGCATTCATAAGCCCATTATGCAGATGAGAGGCCTGAAGAACAGATGAAATGACTTGCTCAATGGGGCACAGTTGATAACAGCAACTGTATTCTAACCCAAGCACTCAGGTTCCAGAGCTAGTGCTCCAAGCACTGTATTAAATAATTAGTGGAAAGCAAGTAAAAGAACAAACTCAAAAACAGGCAAAGGTCTTTGGCAGAAAGGTCACAAATCATTACCGTGCAGTTCCATTACTCTTTCTTCCCATCTGACCTTTATTGTCAGCTAACTCCAATGCATAAATTTGGGACATGTATTCATTTATCTTAACACTTTCTTTTTTTCCAGAGCACATGATATGTCTTTGTGTCTCTGGTGTATGGTATTTAATATGACGAAAGACTTTCCACATGCTTCTGAATTCTGAATAGTTTCCGTTTGCTGAGCTGAGTCCTCAGGAAAAGGTTTCAAACTCAAAGTGGAGCCACTGGCTCACATGTGCCTCACCTTTGCCTTTGAAGCCTAAATAAGGGGTGCCTGGGTGGCTCAATGGTTGAGTGTCTGCCTTTGGCTAAGGTTGTGATTCCCCTGGTCCCCTGGTCCTGGGATCATAGTTCCACATTAGGCTCCCCTCAGGGAGCCTGCTTCTCCCTCTGCCTATGTCTCTGCTCCGCCCCCCACCCTGTCTTTCATGAATAAATAACTAAAATCTTAAAAAGAATATTGAAGCCTAAATAAATGCAGAATGGTGAAGTTGGGAGGGGTGAGCAGTACTCACAAGGAGTTGGTGGGGTATCAGTACTATATAAAGTTAAGGTAGATTCAACATGAAGAAATTAATGGACTCTGTCTTCCCTCCTAAGTTCCCAAAGCCATTTAAGCACTTGGGAAACTATCTGCAGATACCAGGGTCCTTTCATGAACTCCATCAATATATGAATTAGATACTTATTTCAAATTTAACCTCATGAGTTACATACTAGGTAATACATCATCAATAACATCACTGTTATTACACAGGTGATACAGATACATATATATAAAACATTCCTGTAAACTAAAAGGGTAAGAATTGTTTGTAAATTTCATGACATTTTAATGCATATAATGTCTAATTAATTAGTAAGTCCACATTTTTATAAGTTCAAGAAACATAAATGTTGTCAAAGCATATAATATTTTTAAAAATTTCCTTGAGAGAAATATTCCCTAAAAATTTATGAGATTAACATTTTTTTTTTTTAAAGATTTTGCTTATTCATGAGAGGCACAGAGAGAGAGAGAGAGATGTAGAGACACAGGCAGAGGGAGAAGCAGGCTCCATGGAGGAAGCCCAATGTGGGACTCAATCCTGGGTCTCCAGGACCAGGCCCTGGGCTGCAGGCAGGCGCTAAACTACTGAGCCACCCGGGCTGCCCGAGATTAACATATTTTAAAAAAGCAGTGATCAAGACTTTTACTAGTATCCCTATTACATTGTTGTTTGTGACTTTTAAGTATCCTCTCTTTGTGCTTTACCAAGTTGTTGTCAGGCTGTGAACTTGTTGGGAGGGGTAGTACTGAATTAAAATTTCTGATTTGCACCTTACCCAGAATAAACCACCAGTGTGTTTTATTTATTTATTTATTTTAAGAATAAACCAACAAGGAGGAGAATGTTTCCTATTCAAGTCTGTAGTCTTTCTGTTCTCTTGCAGAAAGTTCTTTCATGCGCCATTTTGTGCTTATCCCCTTTGAAAACAATGTGGTGTGTGGAGATGATGGGAACTGTAAGATACTAAGTCTCAGGAGCACAGATGGAAATGTAAACAGGAAACCAGTGGGGAGTTAATTGTGTGGCATCTGGCACTGGGGTCTAGCAGAGGCAAACAAGCCATCTCACCACTGTTTTTTGACAAGATAGGGTTGCCCCCTGAAGACAAAGGTGGAGAATGGAGTCCCTCATTCTTATGCCCGCTACAAATGATTCATTGTTAGTAGCTGCTAAAGGCAGAAGGGACCTCAGTTACCCAGTGTATCTAGGACAGAAAAAAAAAGTAACATTCCTTTCATATCCCCAGATGCCACAAAAATGGGAATTTTTCCATCGTTACATCAAAATGGGGTTCTATGATAAATGTTCTATTGGTTTTCTTGCTTTTTCTTTCATTCTTTTGTTCTTTAGATTGTGCTGCCTCAGATTGTAGTTTTAATAGAAGACAACTACCACTAAATCTCTCTCTTCCTGAGTTCTATCCCTGGTTCAGGTGGAGGTCACTTTGCCTGGAGAAAAGATTGATTTCTCTTAGGAGAAGGCTCAAAGAAACATCAGCTCTTACATTCTCATTTATCACAAAAACAAAGACTGAAGTAAAAATTTTGCTGATATGTTTAGAGGAGACAGAGACCAACTGTAGCTGGGAGATTGGAATCAGAATAGTTTTGATACACTAGTTAACATACGGAAAAGCAGGGTTTTCTGGAATAGGAGTTGGGCACCCTCATGGGATTGTTTCAAGTCAAAGTGTTTTCTGACAAGTGAGCATGGCTGTCTTGAGAGCCAGCATGTACTGTCAGAGAAGGGAAGCTGGGAATTGGGAGATGTGAAATTTGCTGGTTCAAACTATCAGCTCCATATATCAACTGTTGTCCAGAATGAAAGGAGCAACTGACAAAGCAATCCTTCTCTGGTCCTGAAGTTTGATTGATTGGTTGATGAAGTTGGGAGTAAAAATTTGCTACCTGCGGGGAGAAAGGCAAACCTGAGGTCCCAAACAAGGTTTTATTTAGGATTCTTAAAGGTTATTAAGGTATAGAAGGAGATTTCTTTTTCTATTGTTTTCCCATCTAGTGGAAAAACATTTATTTAGAAACCATGATATTTGGATTCTAATTCCAATATTATCATTTAATTGTGATTATGAAAAAAGTAATGTAATGTCCCTGAGCTTTCTTGTGGATAAAATGAGTAGATTGGATTAGATCGTCATTGAGGTCCTTCCAGTTGTAGAATGCAATCATCCTAGCTTTTGCGACAGATTCATTGTAGGAATTAGAAAATAAAGATTAAATTAAAATTGGACTCCCCGTTTGTTACACTGCACCACCACTCTCAGGTATTTGAAGCAACATCATTTGGGTAACAATGTTTGTTGTTTTTTTAACAATTGGGTAAATAAATTTTTGTGGAGTAGGTGAAAAATAAATTCCTAACTCCAGCAACTTAATAGCTAAATACTTATGAGTTGAAAATGAAAACAAGGCAAGATGAGTAGCTTTTTGCCTCTGACTTTGGCATTTATGACTTGCTAGGTTGGCAAACCGAGCACATCCTGAGTCAAAGTGAATCAAGAGTGACTGGCTAATACCTTCTATAGCAAATGGCTTCCCCACGGTTAGAAGTTTGCAGTCAGCGTCTATTGACACTTCATAATCCAGAAGGGCTTTGTCCATGATGAAGGCATCTAGTTTCTCTGGATCATTCCTATATTTAAGACCAAGAGAATAAAAGAGAAAAATGATTCATTAATAGACAGAAAGTTTGACAGCTGGCTTTTGTTTAGGGGACAGAAACCTGGAAAGGACAGCACAAGTTAGGTAGCTGCTGACTCAGCCTTGTTGACATCTCACTGACCCATAGAGAACAGACCAGAGGAAACAGACACTTTTCTAAGAGTGCATGACATCTCTCCAATGGGTTTATCTACCATTTCCTTTTATTACTTCTAAAGCCAACAATAAAGCCAAAGTGACTGAATTGAATGGGAAGGCTCAGTTCTCTTACATTAACTGAGTGACTGGATTGTTCTCCACACACTGTATCACTCATAATGACTGTGAGGTGGGGGGTATTATCCCATTTTAGTAGATGAGGAAATTGAGGCTCAGAGAGTCAAAGTAACTGGATCCAGGTTACATAGCTAGTAAGTATTGGAGCCAGGTGGTCTCATTAATCAGTGTGTGGAGATTTTTATTTCTTTCTGTCAAAATCACTATCATATTCTTCAGCAATCAGGCATCATTTCACATTTAGGAATACATATTAAGGAAATACAAATATGAGATCCAGGATTCCTGGGGAAAGAGAGCTAAGGTCTCTTTAAAGTCCATCGCTAGCATCCATTAACTGAAAGCGGAAGCACAGGTAATAGTAACGGGTCTTAGTGATCTACTTTATTAATACATCTCTAAAGATCCATGTTTCACTCCTATCTTAGGAAGTGATTCAGGCAGGGATCATTTAAAGTAGGTGTTCCTGGACTGTATCAGTGAATAAGACGTGGACTGGGCTCAAGATACCAACAGATGACTTGTGCATTCTTCATGTGTTCTCCTCATTTCTTAAATGTAGGCACAGAAATGGTCCAGAGATAGGTATGTCTCAGCACCGGTTGAGCTCCCAATTACAAAGGAGGTAAGGAAGAAGGAATTTTAAAAGAAACTCTTTTAAGGTATATGCAATGACTCTTGTTTTCAGCTACTTCAAATCATTTTTGGACAGCTGTAGGACATATAGCCATTTAAGAAAGGCTTTCCGACTCTCAAGGCTATCCAAACATCTTGGCAAAGAGAACAACTCTTTTTCTATTCTATCTGGACTCAGTCGTTCCTCAATTAGAGCCAAAAATGAGTCTATTGGAATTCGAAGTGGAGTAGCCTCAAACTCAGAATAGAACACGGCTAGGGCCCATCAAAAATCTAAAAAAGAAAGACACCCTTAGCCACCTCTAAGGTTCATCAGTGGGAAGGAAGTACATATTTATCTGGATGGCTTTGTTGGGGCCATACATGGACACAGAGTAAATAGGCCAACTTCCTTCTAGATGCCAATGACCCTTGCTTCCTCTTTCTACTCTTTGAGGAAGTGAAACAGTCTATTCAAAAATGTGTTCTTTTTTCCAGGGGTATTGGATTTAAGTCATGAGACTTGTCTTTAACTTTAACCAAAATAAAAAACATCTCCCAGCTCCACAGCTGTGGGAAGCTTCAGAAAGGGTTGAGAATGTGAATTGTCTCCTAGGAGCCGATGATGAGGAACCTTAATGGAATCTTGGCAATAAAATAAAAATCAAGCTGAAAGATGTTTCTCCAATAAAGGTTTTACTGCCACAGTAACAAAATGTACCTTGGGAGCTACACAGCAACTAGTTACCATTTACCAATACTCTGCAAATATTTGAGGTAGCAATAACAATAGAAAAAATTGGGGTTCAGTTTTTCTAAGCAGTAATTACTGAGGTCCAGTCTCAGTGGTATCCTTAAATAATTACTCTTGATTTTGGATTGCAAAGTGAAGTTAGTTATGACAAGTCTCTATTGCATAGGAAGGTGAGAAGCAATTAGCTCACAGACTCCCTTGGGGCCCTGCACCGGTGAGGAAGTGGCTGGGTATGATTCAGGTATAAGCAGCTTCTAGATGGCTGAATCATCCTTACAGTTGGCAGGGCCTCCAATTTTTTCTCCCATTATAGAATCATGCTCTGTCTTTTTGAGAACTCTTTTAATAACACATATACCACAAAATAATGCACATATCACAATAATACACATATCATTGGCAATCATAGAGGTGTGTTCTGCAAGTCAGGGCTCTGGGATGTCAAAGGGGGTAATATGAGGACTGTGGTTTCTTGGAGTGGTGGCTAAGAGCATAGGCAGTGACTGGGCCAAACATGGAGAAAGAAGCCCAAAGATAAGAAGTCAGAGGGCATTAATGTTAAGTTCTGCCTATATTCCAAAGTCACTTCCATTAGCAAGTCACCTAGAGAGCTTGTTAAAATGCAGTTTCTGGGATGGGGCCTGACAGTCTGCATTTCTCACAAATTCCCAAGTGCTAACAGGAGCATGAATTCTGCTGGAACATGGACTATTCTTTGAACATCAAGGACCTACTTTTCTGTTACAGTTTCTAGACTAACCTGAAGCAGTGATTGGATTCTAGACACGTGGTTTTAGTCCTGACTCTGGCTATATTACCATATTATCGTGGGCAAGTTGCTTCCTTAAGGTCTGGGCTTCTTCATCTCTGACTGCTTTTCTCATGATTTCATCTCTCCAGGCTAACGCAGGGCCAACTCTGAGTATTGGGGCCTTCTCAGGTGAAGTCTCCAGAAAAAAACTGAATACCCTGAGAGGAGTGGAACTGGGGACAGCCACAGTGTGGCTCATCTAACTCTTTTTATACTGCTAAAAGAGTCCAGTCTGACAGTGATTACTATCTAGCTGGGAGCCACTGCCATCTCCCTGACATCTTATTCTCTCTCTCAGGCATGAATTTGCCTGAAGGAGAGAATACAGAGGAGGGGCTGGAAGGCAAAGGAGCACTCAACTCTGTGTTAGAGAGGGACTCTAACATTTTAATGTTCCTGAAAAACTGAAAGTGCCATTTCATGGTGTTTAAACATCCTACATAACACTGCAAATCTGAGAGCACAAACAAGGCTTCCTCTCTAGACTCTATAAAAGTCCATAAGGAGTTTTAGGGTCCTGTCACCAGAGCTCTTGAGAAACATATAGCTCTCATGTCTTGTGCAATTATTTATTTGTTTCCCTTCTTTATTAAAAGAGAATTTGAGGTGGCAAGTCCTTCTGTTCATTGGGAAGATTATTGTGGTTGACCATAGATAAACCAGTTTTCTGGGGCTGCATGATTTTAGGGGTTGGAAGCTTGAATTTATGTCACGGTCCTGAGGCTACCAGGCACAAGGGAGAGGGCTGCTCACCCTCATGCTGTGGTGCTTATCAGGACCCATTCATTCCCTTTTCCCAGACAGATGAGATGAGCAGATCCATAACTGCACCACCCTTCTTTGCATTCAGCTTCACTGAATTACAGGCTCTGATAATCTGCCATGGCAATGTGATTGCTCTTGATTGCTTCTCATAAATTCTGATGAGAAGGATGCAGGCATGGGAATCACTGCCTTTTATCTTATTTCCTTTCTACAGGAAATCTCTAAGATAAATTCCATTTCCTTGTGGCAAGAGGAGACAGTCCATGGGCTTAGAGATTCACTGTGAAGGAAAGGGTTGCTTTGGGACACTTTATCCTCTGGCCACATTCCCTGAGTGTTTGATCATTTCAGCACCATTGTTTTCTCAAGTGATGCCAAGCCAACATTTACTTCCCCCACCATCTGCTACACTAATGACCCCACTGGCACTTTGAGCAAAGCTACTGCCAACTGGGGCCTATGCAGGTAACTAGTAATTTAGGTCACATAATTAAATGCACACTATTCCACACTGCCTTCTCAGTCTCACAATGTGAGGGATTACTGAACACACAGTGGGTATATTTAGCTGTCATTAAAACAACAACAACAACAACAACAAATACTATATATGTATCAGTAGCTAAGATATTTCTTTTGGTGAGAACTTTCTGGATCCAAGAGGTTGACACTCACTTCAGATACTCCACTCCGTCAGGGGTGGCTGGAACATTGTACCTTCTCATATACTCATGCATCTCTGGGAAGCTTTGCCTCACATAATCTTCAGCACTGCTCTCCCGGACAGTTCCAAAGCGGAAGCCTTGAGAGGGATGATGTAGCTATGAGGGCGAAAGAAATGTCTTTAATATAAATTATTCTTAGGATTGTTTTCAAAAATTTCATCTTTCATCATTCTTTGGAATCAAATAGTGATTTAGAATTTTTCAAACACACAGCATCATAAACATGTACATAGAAATGTGCGGATATGGACATACTCTTTCATATCCGAGCTTTCATGTAAGTAATTGTTCCATCTTCAGAAGCAAATGTATGGAAACAACAAACAGAAAACATTAAATGGTTTTCTGCTGTATACTGAGAACCTATCAGAATTCATTAGACATTTTATAAATAGGCATGCAGAACCAGCCTCATTATTATAAATTACATATCAGAGAAAGGATAAAGGTAATAAAAGTTGTGCTTCTTCTTGGTTAGAACTACACATAGACCAAGTTAAAACCTTGCATCCTGAGACTGAAATATACCTGACCCAAAGTAGTAAATACAGCTTTTTTATGTTTACCCATTTTTTGCTATAGTTTAAGTTTGTTGAATTTATTTTTGGAATAATTAGGAAATTCTCTTTCCTTTAGGATAACTGTATTTTCCAGTGCTGAATTATGTTACATATTTGCTCAAATGGAATGGGATGTAAAATAGTTAGGAGTCAAGAGGAGAAGGGTAGCAGGGACAGACCCTCTAATATGGTTATCCAGGGTGCAGGACCTTCACAGTGAAGAGAAGTAGCACACCTAGAGCTCTGTAGAAGCTTTCGGTCACCAAGGATAAAAAAGATATAGCACACACAACATTATTATTCATGAAAGTTGTATAGAAGTGTGAATGTAGCATCTAGACTTAATATTCTAATATAAGAATGAACTGGGATTGGGCCATGTTATAAAGATAGTTGAATATCCTGTAGTCAGGAGTATTTTAGAGAGGATACTTCTCCACAATTGCCACATTAGGTTTCCTGAACTTTTTTCTTCTGCTTCATGTTAACATATTTGGTATCCTTGCTTCTGACCTGAAGTCTTGGGACAGGAATCCATGGATGGGCTTTGTGAAGTTTATGAAACTCCTGAAATTGTAGGCAGCATCTTATGTAACTATGTTTATAATTTTCTTCTATGAAACCCCAAAAGGTTAAGAACTCACTGAATATGTAACAACTTATATTTAAGATGAATTAGTTTTGTCATGTGCCAAAAATCTAACAATATGGCGATAAATTAACAAATAATAAATTACATGGCACATGCTTATAGACTATTATGCAATGTCTAAATCATTTTTGAAGCATATATAATAAAACAAGGCAAATGCTCATATGACAAATGGAGAAAAATCTCTTGTACAGTATGATCAAATAAAATATCTATATAGCTACTTTAAATGTTATGATCTCCAACATGTCTATGTCTCTCTCTCTCTCTCTCTCTCTCTCTCTCTCACACACACACACACACACACACACACCCCTTGGGAAAAAAATGTATCAAGATATTAACAATGGTTGTCCCACTGGTGGTGAAATGACAGTTTACTTATTTATAGATTTACAGAAACATACCTCATGTTTATAAATAGAAAAAAACCTTTATTTTATGATCAGCAGAATAAATTCCTCACTAATTTATTCAACATTTATTGAGGCCTACTTTGTACAACTTGCAAAGTTACTGGGACCACAGAGGTAACTATGCAATCACTGCCACATAGGAACTCACCACCTGGTTGTTCATGATATATTTTGGAGATCCCCTGTTGAATAGGTGATTAGGTATATCTTTGTGTTTAATGTAATTGCTCCATACACGGAACAAATTCTTATGTTCTGTGTCAGCATAACCTTAATGAGGCATCAACAATAATAAGAGCCAACTTTTACTAAATATTTATTATGTGCCAGACATAGAATTTAGTGCTTTACATGCATTATCTTGTTTATTCCTCATAACAGCTTTATGAAGAGGGCACTATTATTATTTCCTTTTTTAAATATTAGTGGACTGAAGCTCAGAGAAGTAAAGTAACTGGTGTAAGATCACACAGAAATAGGAGGAACTGAATTTGAACCCATGTCTATCTGATTCCAAAGCTCATCTCATTATCAACCACATTGCCCCACCTTGCAGCTCATGGCAGCAACTGGAGAGAAGATGCTTATTAGAATAAACTCACTAGTCTTTTAAAATATTCTCCTTATGCCTTAGATCCCCCTTTGCATTCTCATAGGGGCAAACTGCAGACCCGTGCCTAGAGCAAGGCAAATCTAACAACACTGTCTGCCTAATACCTACTCATTTTTAAGGCCTAGATCAAGACTTTGTCTTTGAAATCTTTGGTCTTATCTAGCTTTACCCTCCTGTCTAGAACAGAAACAAAAACAATTAACTGCTTATTTATCTGTGCTGGTACAGCACCTTGCAGATACATAATATGGGGTCTAGCTATTTATTTAATCGTATTTAACACTTCTCATGCATCACTTCTTTCAATCCTCCCAAGAAACCTATGAAGTATTTCTATTATCTTCTTTTTATAGATGAAGAAACTAAAGATCAGAAAGTTTGTCATTTCCTCAAAGTCATAGAGCTAGTAAGTGTTGGATCTGGGATTTGAACCAAGGCAGTCTGATCGAAAATAGTAAGCTTTTGAACACTGTGAACACTGCTTCTGATACTATGTCATACTGACTCTTGGTGTGGTCATTACAAAACTTACTATTTATGTGTCTCACAGTGTCTCCCATTAGATATGTTTAATTCTCACAATAATCCTGCAAGATAGATATTTTCATGTTTTACAGATTCAGACACTGAGGTTTGGGTAGTTAAAGCGACAAATCAGCAGATTCAGGCTCATATTCCAGTGCAGAACTAGTCTTTTGTGTTTCTTCTTTTCCATGCCTTTCAGTTGCCTTTTGCTCATAGGCTTCCACATCTCCCTTCAGCTCTAATGTTTGTGAGGGGAACAGTTTTGAGGTTTTGAGGAGGGAAAGTTCCTTCAACACTAACACAGATAACCAGACTCCAATGGGAGGAAGTCTTTTATTAGTCTGACAGGGACCTCATTCTACCTTGGAGATGTTTTACAAACACTGCCACCTCTTCGGTCCGAGCCACCATCATTTCTGCCCTCTGCACACTTCCTCTCTTCCTTTCTAGTCCAGTCAGAGCAATCTTAGAGCCCAAAGCTGATCATTCCCCCACTTTTTTAAACACCTATCCGAGGCTCCCCCTTGGCCTTGGGATAAATATGACCTCCTCATGGGAACTCCAAGATTCAGTAAGACCTTGCTCTACTATCTTCTCTCCAGCCTCATCTCCTCACTCTCCTTTTGGTCCTCTAGGCTTTAGCCAGTTCTCTCAGTTCTTCCAACGTATACTTTTTGCTTGATTAGAGTTCTTGCCCATAGTCATCACTCTGTCTAGAACGCTTTTTCTCCTTAACCTTACCTTTTCTTTGTGTAGATAACTTTTAAATATTGCTTTCCCAGAGAAGGTTTCACTGACCCCTAGATGAGATTAGGCCACCTGATACACTGTCTCATTACACCCTGCCATAGTATTGATAAAACTTGGAATTATTTGTGCAATGTCTACTTTTCCTGTTGGCTTATAAGTTCCATGAAGGCAAGGCCCATGCCTATCTCATTTGAGTGGTCATAACTCATTAACAAATGTTAGCTACTATCACTAATATCACCATCATTATCATCATGCAACAAATACACTGCTTAGCACACAGTTGATGCCTGATAAATATTGGTTATTTTTAACAAAATTCCCTTGAGTTAGACACATTACAAACTTGATACTTTTGTCCTACTTCATGTTGTCTTTCTTTCCCCTTAAAAGTTAGTTTTTTCCCTTTAATTCTTAATTCTTTTGAAATGATATATTCTTTTTTATTTTCGTGTGTGAGATTCTAGTGGAAGAATACAATGGCCTACTCAGGCAATCACAGAATAATGGAATCAGAAAAGGGATCTTAGAAACAATTGATGCAACCCAATGGATGAGCATAGTCCATCCTGTGTATCCACGTGGTATGTAATTCAAGCAGCCAGGGATGTCAGAAAGCCTGCATCAAGGAGGCAGGATAAAAGTATACAAAGAGCTAAAGCAGTTGTGCTGCATTACAACCATCACCAGAAAGTCCCAGGGAGAAAAACAAAATTTCTTTAAAGTTTCAGCTAAATATTTCACCAGCTCTTCTAGTTTTTTATATTTGTTTCAACCCCTTCAGGCCTTGGGGAAATATCTAAGGTTAAACTATCTATTTGTATGTGAACTGTTCAGTATTAATGGAATATTGAACTCTACCCAGAGCACCTGCATAGAGAATAATCAGATATGCATTTTGCAGAAAGCAGAGAAGTGGCTCAAAACAAAACGGAAGCAAACTCAAGGAATGATCAAGGGCCTATGTCCAAGGAGATATGATGCTTTAGATTAAAAAACAGTCTTAATGTTGGTTATTTTTATTCAAGGTCCACATTCATATTTATCTGAGATTGTATTCTAATAAGTGGAATGTAGTCACTAGCCTTGGTTTAATGTTCTTTGGAACTGGGTGGAAAGGGCCATTGTTAACCTGCCCAGTGGAATGGAATGCAGTAGTTATTGGGACCATGGCTTCTCCCCATGCCATTATTTTATTCACTTAAAACCTGTGGACTCTAGAATATTCTTAATTGGTCTCAGAGTTCAGAAAGGGCTTTAAAAGTCATCTACCATAATCATCCACTGGTTTCTGAATCCTTTGTAGCAGGCCATACCAGCTGGAGTTTCTTTAAGATGTAGATTCTGATTCATTAAGGCTAGGTTGGCGCCTGACAGTCTACATTTCTGATAAGCTCCCAGATGATGCTGACACTTGGTTCATGGACCAGACTTTGAGTAGCAAGGCTTATTTATAACACCACTATTAAGGGCTTGTTAAATTCCTGCTTGAATGTCTTCAGAGAAAAGGAAGTCACTCCTCTTAAAGCCTATCTTCTGTATAGGAAGGATGACTCTATGTCCCACCTAATCAAACTACCCACCTGAATCTATAATAATAATGAAGTAATAGTGAACATTTTTTATGTATTAACTATATGTTAATACATTTAAATCTGATAAGATTGTTAAATTTATTATTTATTATTATATATGAGATTAAGATTCAAGGGGATTCAGCACATTGTATAAGACCAGCAGAAAGCGATAAAGATTTGAATCTGACTCTGTATGATTTGAAGGCCTCACCCTATCTAACGCCCTCACCCTACCTAGCACTATTTTCTGCCTTTATAGACTTGCGTTATTGTCCAAATTTTAACATTAAATAACACATACCTGTCTATGCTACAATTTCAAAACCATTTTGGTTCTTACAGCTTTGGCTATATAATTTATATTGCACTCTAGGACACTTCTCCAACAGGGGTCACTATTGATTATCACAGAGGGACAACAGGAACACTAAGACTGTTCCCAGCAAAAGGGATGTGTATTCACCTAGTTATTACTCGTGCTCTGAACATTGGAATACAGAAAAATTAGGCTGCAAACAACATTCTTGAGCCCCGCTCAGTCTTTCTCTCATGTGAATTACTGAATACATTTTATGTTGTAATTCTTTTTTTTCATGTTATTCTTATTTTCTTCTACAAAATTTAGGCTCTCCATTTATATTTAAGCATTTTATTTCCTCTCTTCATTTTTTGCCTGAAGCCCTCCATGTTAGGTCAGGTAATCTCTAGTCAACAACATTCTTTGGCATCATGTTTGATTTCTATGAGCTTTAGTCCCAATGCTTCTGACAACTTGAATCATTGCATCAAATCCCTTGTATAGTCTAGAGGTTAGCAAACTATGCCGTATGGGCCAATTCTGGCCTCCCACTTGCTTTTGTAAATCAAGGTTTATTGGAACACAGCCATGGCAATTCATTTACATATATGTACTACATATACTCTTGTACTACAACAGAAGAGTTGAGTAAGTGTGAAAGAAACTATATGGTTTCAGAAAGCCTAAAATATTACTATCTGGCCCACATAGAAAATGTCTGCCAGCCCATGGTATGGGCAATATTGACCTATTTCATGGATTCTCATATTTGAAATTTTACTCTCTATTCTAAAAACCCATCCATCACTTAAGGGATGCCATCTTCGCAGGTGAATGAACAGAGGTAGGTGTGATAAATCTCAGCAGGCTTCCTGGCACTGCACAGATTTTGGCTTTAGCATTATGCACATCTCTCACATCTAGCTAAGTGGAGTATCAGTATTCCAACAGGGGGTCCCAACTACTACAGTCCTTTGTTTCTTTTTGGAGTCAGTAATAGAAAAACTGGTCACAAAATTTCAAAACAAAGCATTAGTATGATCCTTGGGTTAATTTGGAATTAAATTTTAAATCCAAGGCCAGGTGCTACTGGGGTGGTCCCCAAAGGACTGAAGTTGGGAGAACTGGCCAGGGACACATCTATTCACTCTAGCTGAACTTTTCCCTTCATTTCATTCTCTACTTTGCCACTTTCCCCCATTGCTCATCCTGGAGATGTGTACTTTGTGTATTTGTCATCTCATCAAAATTGGAGTTATTAATGATTCCTATAGTATTTCTTTCATTATTTTAATAATGGTAATAGCTAAACCTTACTGGACCTTTCCTTTATTCTAGGCACTGTGCCAAGATCTTAAATTTATCACCTCATTTAATCCTTACAGCATCCTTTTAGGGTACATATAATCATCATCCCCATTTTAAAGACGGGGGAACTGAAGCTTAAAGTGGTTTAGCAACTTGCCCAAAGCCATACAACCAGAAAATGGCAGACCAAGGAACTGAATCCAAAGAACTTGTGCTATTAATCTCTAGTTTATACTGCCTTCAGGTTAGATTTTTCTTCTCTGAAAAAAACTATAGATATGATAGGCTTCCTCAAGACTAATGGTCAATTTAATGCAAACAAGTGCCAGTTTAAAGAAGTAAGACAGAAAGCCTATACCCTTCAGGTTTTTGAACAAGGTATTAATCACAATTATAGCAACAGCAGCAAAAACAGCAACATTTGAACTGTGCTATTTACAAAACTCATTCATGCATATTGTTCCATTCACAAGGCACAAGCAGTCTGATGGGTTTTGTGTTCTATTCATAAAAGATAAAAAACAAGCTAGATGGGTTGGCCAAGCTTCCCGAAAACAAACACATTCATCGTGTATCCCATGATGGGGGAGGCTGGTGGGGGGGGCAAATGCTTGTGCTCCACATCTGGTAGTCTAGGAATAGCTGTAGGAAGACTGAACCCTGCTCCTTTTCCCTTGCTAGCATCCCCACATCTTCACACACATTGTCGCTGCTGCCACACTGGCCATCTTAATCCCACTGTCTGTGAGTTACTGGTGGGGCCTAGGTACTGAACTTGAAAAGAGATGCCAAAGTCGGGGAGGCTATAAAAATAAGGAGTCTAGGCTGGAGGACATGCTACAGATCATTTAGTCTATTTATTTTTATAGCTAATAATACAGGTAGCTTCCATTTATTAAGGCATTCTCTATATGTCAAGCATTGTGCTAAAACCTTAACTTGGATTATATATTTTAAGCCTCGTAACAACCTTATGGGCGTATTTACTACCATCTCCAACTTTCCCACAAGAAACCAAGACTTGCATTTAAATAAATTCTCCAAGATCACTCTGTCAATAAGGCATATAGGAGGGTTCTGAACTTAGTCAGACTCCAGAGTCTTTGTATCTAAACATTACTCTTGTAGTACTTTCTGTAAAGAAATTTAGGTCCTTAATGAGAAAAGTGAAGAAGGGACTTGCTCTAGGTCCCAAAAATTAGGCAAAGGTGAGCTTGAAAAACCCAAAAGCATTTTCCTCTGCTGGCCCTCCTGCTTGTGCTCTTTCATTCTCTGTCAAATAAATGAATAAAATCTTTATTCAAAAGAAGGTAGGGAGGCATCTGGATGGTTCAGTTGGTTAAGCATCTGCTTTTGGCTCAGGTCATGGTCCCTGGGGTCTTGGGATTGAGCCCCGGATCGGGCTCCCTGGCCGAAGTGGGGAGCCTGCTTCTCCCTCTCCCTCTGCTGGCCCTCCTTCTTGTGCTCTCTCACTCTCTGTCAAATAAATGAATAAAATCTTTATACATATAAAAAAGAAAAACTCTAAATCAAGCTCAAATGTATAATCCTGTTGAATGGATAATCCCTTCCCCAAATGAATATGGCCGTTAAAAATTATTTCTTCTTTTTAGTATGCTATATTCAACATTTCCCCATCTACTATTTATGAAACCACTAAGTTCTAGACTTTTTTAAAAATTTTATTTTAAGTAATCTCTATACCCAACATAGGATGTAAACTCACAACCCCGAGATCAAGACTCACATGCCCTACCAACTGAGGCAGCCAGGTGCCCACATTAAGTTTCTGGTTTCTATTTCCTTCTTTAACAAATAAATTTGTTCAACAACATGTATGAAATAGCATTGTAGTCTTCATTTACTAGGCCTCTGGTAGTCCACAATATATTTTTGTCATGTATAGTAATACAAGGATAGGGCCTATTGTCATGGGGTATCTAGTCTTTAGATGCTAGAGACCAAACCGAAGAATTACAGGATTTCTGCAGGGAAATTTGTAGCTATTCTACTACAAATGTTCAACCTATGTCTTTATTTCTCTTTCCTTTCTTTCATGGAAGTCTCTGGCTTCTTCTCTAGCCCTGGTTTCAATGTCTTATTCTATTCATTTGGAACTGCCGATCTTATTTAGTTCACTGAGACTCTTCCAATTGTCTTCTTCAAAATCCCCTTCTAATCCCAATTTATTTTCAGTGATCTTGTGGAGCAAAGTCCATTTCTCCCTCATATGTCAGACGAATTACTTCACTACTGGTGCTACCCACACTACTGGTATTTCCAAAGAAGAAGCATGGAATAATCATAATCACAACAGTGGTGGTGGCGATGATGTAGTTCACCATGTGCCACACGCTGTCTCAATGCTTTAGACATATTAGCTTTCTAAATACTTACAACCCTACGAGGATGATTCTATCATCTTATCTATTTTATAGATGAGAATCCTGAAACACAGAACAACTAACTTGTCTAAACTATGGAACTAGTAAATGAGAGAGCTAGGCAGTCTGAGCTCTATGGTTTATGCTCTCAACTGCTACGGTTTTACTGGCTATCCCCTTAACTGCAGTGACCCATTATCTGCAAAATGGTTAATTCAAAGAATTTAGCCATTATGCATGGACCTAAGAGCTGATTATAGGATCTTAATTAGCTCTTAACAATATCTTAATACCCATAGCTGTCATTTCTTGTGCTGATTATATATGGGCTGCCCACATTCATCATCTCATTTCAGCCTTGCTTTTTTGAAAAAAAGATTTTATTTATTCATGAGAGACACACATAAAGAGGCAGAGACATAGGCAGAGGGAGAAGTAGGCTTATTGCAGGGAGCCCAATGTAGAACTTGATCCCAAGACCCTGGGATCACAACCTGAGTCAAAGGCGGGTGCTCAACTGCTGAGCCACCCCGGTGCCCCTCATTTCAGCCTTCCTATAGCCCTATATGGTAGGTTCTGTTAATAACTCCAGTTCATCAATGTGGAAATGAAGCTCAGAGACATGAAATAACTTTCCCCAGGGTCTTCAGCCCATGCTATTGGAGTCAGTTATACACACTTATCAGATGATTCTAGAACTCAACTACATGTAACATATTGTCTTAATGGGATTTTCAAGTGGGATTTAATTATGATCATAACACAATTGTCTAGAACCATAATTCTGCCAAAGATGTGATTCCATGGTAAGCGGCACAATTAGTGCATGAACCAGGTCAGCTGAGGTCAGAACCAACACCTTTTACGGAAAAAGGGAGGATTTCTCTAAGCCATGGCATGAGAATAACCCTGGTTTTATAATTGACTGGCTATCCAGCCAAACTTCAAGGTGAAATATGACCTGTAGACTATGGAACCCAAACTTCTCACTTGAGTCATTGCCCATCACCAGCAGTACTGTACCCTGCAGAATGAGCAGGCAATAAGGTCCCCACTGAACCTAGAGTCAGCAATTCTGGGCTGATTAAATGCAAATGAATGAAAACAGCTATAAATTTACCTCCAGTCTGGTGATGTAAGCTTTTTGGCACAACTCCATCCAAATCTATGGCATAGGAACTTGCTTTAATGCCAGTTTTTATCTAACTATATAGCTCAGAAGAATTAAATATTAAAGCATGTCCAATTTGGACTTCATTCAGGGTGGGCTGTGTACAAAAGTACCGTAGTAAGTTTAGCCTAAAGGTCAGTAATCCCATAGCATGGGCCCAGGAAACCAGCCTCTTAGAGAAGCTGCTAAAGCAAAGCATCAAACAAACAAAAAGACAGGATACCAAATACAGTAAGATGAGAAATCCTTCGCTTCTGCTTTATTTTTCTCCTAGGCTAGCCCTTGGGGGTGACTTGGGCTATATCCAATAATTTTATTTGCCACAGCTGAACAGGCAATCTGTCTTTCCTCTGGAGCTCAGGGAATCAGTGATCGAGCTCTTACGGTGAAGGGGCTCTCAAAGATTCAAGTATTTATTCTGAACAAATGTATCCAGGAGAAGATGGCTCTCTCCCTACCAGGGCATCTTGCCTGTACCATTGCTCCCAGTTTTTCCACTTGAGACTACCTCCCAGTTTATGACTGAGCCGGTGTTTGCTTATCTTTCTTTTCTGTTCAGCACATTTGCTCCTGTTAAATGAATCACAAGAGCAGCACAACCAAAGTAGCATTTTGCTTTGTGAGCTAAGCATCAGAGGGCAGCAGTCAGCTGAGTTAAAAAGGCATTTTCTTTCTCTCTCTTCTGCAAATTTGAGAAATTTTCATGTAAAAGTAAGAAAGAAAAAAAATCATGTGATGATTCATAAAGTTTGCAGTTGAGAAATATGAGGATCAGCAAGATTAAGCAATTTGGCCAAGATTATAAAGAGCTAAGTGGAGCTATGTCATACGTGCATTTAACATACTACTTGTGTGTGGCCTCTGACACTTAACCTGAATGTGAGTTCTGATTCCACCATCTTGAGTAATCCTAGCAGCAAATAAATTAAGAGAATGAAATGAATTTATAATTCTTATGCAGAAGCTGGCTTGGTGCAAACTGGAAGAACAGATCCATGAACTGTGTCTAGTAACTAGATAGTAGAAATAAATGTTTAGTGTTTTTTTTTTTAAGTTTTATTTATTTATTCATGAGAGAGAGAGAGACAGAGAGAGAGAGAGAGAGAGAGGCAGGTAGAAGCAGGCTCCATGCCAGGAGCTCGACACGGGACTCGATCCTGGGACTCCAGGATCCCACCCTGGGCCAAAGGCAGGCGTCAAACCGCTCAGCCACCCAGGGATCCCTGTGTAGTGAGTGTTTGATGAGTGAATATGCCCATAATATAGAGAAGGAAAAGACAAAAGCTAACTCAGAACTTGCAAAGTTTAAAAAGCATACGTTTTAAAACAAATTAAATGTATTTCATCAGCTTAAAAAAGTAGTTGTAAGTGGAAGGTATTTGTTTTAAAAATCATCATCTGTTACATCAGTATACATTAAAAATAATGAACTTTTTAATGAAAAATATTGATTTAAAAATCTGTTTACTGATTAAACTTTGAATTAATACTTCCTTTTAGAATTCACTACTTTTAGAATTATTTTTGTTTGTTTCATATTCTGACTGGTAGTAGATAAGGAGGCTCATTTGCAAATGAATCATTTTCTTCCCAGAATTACAGCATGCTAGACTTAAGGTGATGTTAGAACCATTTAATTAATTAATTAACCACTTAATTTTATTATTTAATAAATAATAATTTATTTAATTTAATCCTTTAATTTTGCAGATGAAGAAACTAGAGTTGACCAAGGTTACATGAATAACCCCAAGACCGGGAAGCCTGGGTGGCTCAGCAGTTGAGCCTCTGCCTTCCACTCAGGGCGTGACCCTGGGGTCCTGGGATCGAGTCCCGCAACAGGCTCCCAGTCGGGAGCCTGCTTCTCCCTCTGCCTGTGTCTCTGCCTCTCTCTCTGTGTCTCTCGTGAATAAATAAATAAAATCTTAAAAAAAAAAAAGAAGAACCCAAGACCACAGACTTAACTATGGCAAAATTGAGAAAAGAACCTAGCTTCCTGGACTCTTGAGAATATGTAAGTTGCAAATTAAAATAATGTTCAGTGAATACATAGATATTGAAGAATGAAAAGTGAACATAAACAACCTTGAATATCTGGATTAACATTTAAACTGTTGAAATGGTAATTATGAGAAAACTTAGCTAGTTTCACTTTCTGAAAAAAAATCAAAAGCATATTCATTTATTTAATGCTATAAGTAATATACAAATCTATTCTCACTGTAAAATGCAAACAGAAGTTTCATGGCATAAAACATTATAGTATCTCTTTTTCCTCCCTGATTCTACTGCCTCCTCTAAAAGTAGCTATTGCTGATATTTTAGTGGTTATCATGGGTATTCTTGTTTTTACCTTGAGTTCTACAGGACTGAATTTGGCATTTAGATGTCCTTTTTTGATTAGAGCCTAGAAAATGTACTAGCCTTGATTGAGATGATTGTTTTGTTTAAGGAACATGAAACAGAAGTTTAAGTTTAAATGTGTGGCTACCTGGTGTGTCTAACCACTGATTGCTTAGATTTCCAAGGTAACTTTCTTTGTTATTTCTCTATTTATTCTCAGCTAAAGAACTTTAAAAACACCTTCTATACATATCCTCCTCCAAACCCTGGGATGTTAACAGAGAGGAACTGTTGTATTCTCCATTCATTGACGAGGAAACTAAACTCTAGAGACATTAAGTGTATACAGCCTATTAATTGTATTCATGGCTCCAAGTCCTCCCTTTGCCATGTCATCGTGAGTATCCTCCCTCTTTGACTCTGGTTCTGCCCAGGTGACTTACTTTGGTCATTGGAATGTTAGCAGAAATGATGTAAGCACAGTTCTGGAAAAATGCTTTTACCTTTCTGCTATAGCCCTCTGCTATCATCATAAGAAGGACACACCCCGGGTTAGCCTGCTGGAGGATGAGATAGGTGGAACAGAGCCAAGTAACCTTACCAAATACTGAGGAAACCCTAGATCAGCCAACAGACAGCTGACCCCTCAATATGTAAGTGAGCCCATACTAGGTCTTCTGAACCTTGCAAATTTGAGAGCTACGTAAATGTTTTTGTTGTATACCACTGGTGTTGTGTGATTTGTTATATGGCATTATTGTAGTAAGAGATAAATGACAGAGTGGTAACAACTATAAATGAGGATCCAGAAATTTAACTAAGATCTTCTGTCTTTGAGCCTATGTCATCTGGCCCAACTTTGCCTTTGCACACATTACCTCTGTCTGGAGTTCCCATTTCCCTTCTCCTAGTCTTCCTAGAAAATCCAGATCAGATACATTTCCTTTTAGAAGCCTCTCTGATCTTCCCAAGGAAGAGTTAACTATCCTTGTGGGAGCTACTTCTCTCTTTTACATATTTTTATTATTTCACTAAAAATTGTGTGGCACGATTAGTGGTTTACTTGAATCTATTTCTTAAGGGAATATGAGTTTCCTTGAACTGTTTTAGAAACCAGCTCAATGTCTCATCATTATTTTTGGAATTATATTAATTGGTAGAAAGAACAGAGAAAAAGAAATGATTTCTTGCTAAAAGTTTTCAAGCATATTTCTGATTTAGTCTTGCCTGCCATCTAAGTTAGAATTCCTGGGTCAGGTGATAGGAAGAACAAAGAATTCATTGATTGAGCACATATATATATGTCATATATACCCTGTTCTAGTTGATGGTCACTAGGATTAATAATATAGAAAAGGTGTCTACTCCTATAGAGAAAAACAATTAACAAAAAGCAAACCAGAAGGGCCCCTGGGTGGCTCAGTGGTTGAGCATCTGCCTTAGGCTCAGGTCATGATCTCATGGTCCTGGGATCAAGTCCCAACTTTGGATCCCCTCTCAGTTTAGTGGGGAATCTGCTCGTCTTTCTCCTTCTGCCCCTCCCAGGCTTGTGCTCTCAATCTTTCTCAAACAAAAAAATAAAATCTTTAAAAAAAGCAAACCAGATAATTACAGATTAGTGATCAATTGAAGAGAAAAAAATGGTATGATGCGATAGAAAGTCAGGTGGAGAGGCCACTTCTAATAGGGCGGTCAGGAATACTGATATCCCCACTGAGTACTTAATGGTGAACACACTTCCTCTCCTGTTTTCCGTGGTGTTTTAATCTCAACTTGATTACACATTTTATGAGGACAAAAATTATATGCATTGCCCTTTATATCTTCCACCAACTCTAGGCATGGAGAATAACTTGCTGGATGATTTATTAATCTGATAACGAGGGGGCACAATAAGTTCATCCTGTATATATGTGTGCGTGTATGAGTGTGTGTGTGTGTGTGTTCCTTTCAGATTTTAAAATTTATGCTACTTGCTCGGAGGGCTATTATAAGTCTGTAAATTCTACAAATAAATTTCAAATTCCTTGGTAATACTTCTGGGCTTCTTCTGAGATTTCCCATTAAAAATGGTCACAGGCTTTATTTTAAAGATGAATGTTAAAGCATAAATCCTGAGTGCCATGAATGTTGGCTGTAATTCTTCCTGGAGAAGTCAAGGATGCATTTGGTCTTGGCCTACTGTTAGAGGTCTAAGAAAAGTAACCAGCGTACATCCTCAGTCCTTGTATTAGATACAATTTGTCCTTCTTCATTCATCCAGTCATCTACAACCCTGGGATTATGGTTATCTACAACTCTGGAGAATTTAGATTTAGCAAATAATCATAGAACACTGTCAGAGGCCAGCACTCCGCTCAGGAATTTTATATATGCACTATCTCCTAACTGCCTAAGGACCATGCCAGGAGTAGGTATTGTTTTCATTTCTATTTCTTAGGTGAGGAATTTGAGGTTTAGAGTTTGAGTACCTTGTCCAGGATCACAAAGTCCAGTTATATAGCAGAGATAAGACTCAAATGGAAGTTTTCTGACTTGAAACAGAATTTAGAGAACTTTTACTGTGGGTTTTTTTTTTCTTTTCTTTTCTTTTCTTTTCTTTCTTTCTTTCTTTCTTTCTTTCTTTCTTTCTTTCTTTCTTTCTTTTTTTTGGTGGCAAATATTTATCAAGTGCCAGGCTCTGCACTAGGTTCTGGAAATATATAATCAAAATGGCATGGGGCAATTCTCATGAGCTGCTTTCATGTTACCCTATAAACCTCAGAAGAGAGAGAGAGAGAAGAGAAATTGAAAGGAGGAGGAATAGGTTTGAGGTATTCTTTGTAGCACTTTGTCTATTTAGAAGAGGAAGCTTTAGGGATCCCTGGGTGGCGCAGCGGTTTGGCGCCTGCCTTTGGCCCAGGGCGCGATCCTGGAGACCCGGGATCGAATCCCACGTCGGGCTCCCGGTGCATGGAGCCTGCTTCTCCCTCTGCCTATGTCTCTGCCTCTCTCTCTCTCTCTCTCTCTGTGACTATCATGAATAAATAAATAAAATCTTTAAAAAAAAAAATTCTAAAAATAAAAAAAATAAAAAAAAAAAAATAGAAGAGGAAGCTTTGTATTGAATTCCCCAGACAGCCAGTAGTTGTCAACATCCTCCTCCCACTGAAGGCACTGTCCCCTAGTGAAGCAAGTGACCACCAGTTGATTATGGATGCTAGACAGTAAATGCTGTGCAATGCCCTATGGCTGGGGTTTTCATGCTTTTCCAGACCTCCTTGGACCAGGGGCACCTGGGGCTTAGGCAGGCTGGTGAGCTCTCATATTTTCCTTCACTACAAAATAGTCAAGTAAATATGTCTTTTGTGAGGCTTGGTTTTCTATCAGTATTTGGTTTTTATATATTCAAACTTTCCTCTAATATGCATAATTGCTAAAAGAAAAAGGCTGTAGAACAGCCATGAATTATGGCTTTTAGGAGAATGAACACTGCAGTTAATGTTGCAAGACAGCTTCCATTATAATCCCGTTTTCACATCCTTGTGATTTTTTAAGGGGGAATGGGGGGAGGAAGAATTTTCGTTTGAGCTAAAATTTTCCATAGTTTGACTCAGCCCAAGGTGATTTTAAAAAATGAAACAAACATGTGCACAAATGTTTCCATTTATTCTTGAGTTATTGTATTTGGAAAATGCTGTTCATTTTTACTCCAAGTATTATGAATGCATAAAAAATTCCATGTACGAATGGCTATTAACACTTCAGTCATTATGTGACACTTGTCTCAGACGTCAGCTAGATTCTTTCTTCATATAACTATGTTATAGCATTTACTGTGAAATGGTTAAAATATTTGTATTCACAGTTTCATTGTAATGCTTGGTTGGCACACAGATTTTCAGAGAGGAAATAAATATTTAGGTTACTTTTACTATTGTAAAATTTATGATGAACTCTAAGGTAACAAAATACACTTAAATAATTTCTATCTTTTTTGAACTATAGTAATCAAGCTTTTAAGTTTTTAGCCAAGGTCTTTTTCTTTTCTTTTTTTTTTTTTTAAGAGGGAGAAAGGGCAGAAGGAAAAGAGAGAGATTGAGAATCTTATGCAGACTCCAAGCCCAGTGTGGACCCCATGATGGCACTTGATCTCACAACGCTGAGATCTTGACCTGAGCCAAAATCAAGAATTGGATGCTTAACTGACTGAGCTACCCAGGTGCCCAAGCTCGGGTGTTTTAAGTATCTCTTGTAAATGGCACTTGTTGAGACTTTTTAAAAAAATGTCACTTTCTTAGTGGAACCAACTTTTAGGGAGTAGAATTACTAATAATTTCCGTAAAAGCAAAACCAATTCTTCCTATATATCTAAGGATTTCTTTCTAGAATTTGGGGCATGTGTTTAAGTAAGTATCTTGTCCTATTGCTTTATGTCTCTAATTTGTTTTCTCCTCCTACCTATTCTTAGATATTCTGAAATACAATCTGTATTGTATATAATTTTCATTTAATGTGTATGATTTTAGATGATTTATTGATATTTATGCTAAAGCTCTGTCACTGTACCTCCTCACAATATAAAAAATACGTATATATAAAGTGATACAAATGAAAATTATATTGTCACTTAAAACAATATAATTTAATTTTTGAAATGATATTAAAATATTGAGAGATGACTTGTGCAGTCCAGAACTCTTTCCTGCCTTTTCCATTTGGTGGCAAACTTTATATTCTCCAAAATGAATGACATCTTCACTAGGTGATTGTTTCACATTAAATAACCTCTTGTTCATCTCTTTTAGAATCTGGGACCTATTATTGTTCCATTCAACACATTATTTTATTTTATTTTTTGAATTTTAATTCCAGTATAGTTAACCTGCCGTGTTATATTAGTTTCAGGCAACACAATATTTTATGATCTTATCTAATTTTTCATCCTAATTAGTTATCCCTTAAATATTATCTCTATAGTTTTTTTTTAACATTTTATTTATGTATTCATGAGAGACACACAGAGAGAGTCAGAGACATAGGCAGAGGGAGAAGCAGGCTCCCCGTGGGCAGCCCAATATGAGACTTAATCCTAGGACCCCGGGATCACGCCCTGAGCCAAAGGCAGATGCTCAAACACTGAGCCACCCAGGTGCCGTCTCTATAGTCTTTGAATCTTATTCTTTTCTTTTGCAATTGGAGGTGAGGCATTTTATAAAAAATGGCCTGATGTTTTCTCATTGCAAATTCTGCTCTGGTGCACATACACTTATATATACACATCTATGCACACATATAAAACGTATGTATATACCATATACTTCTCATGCACACATATATCACATATACATACATTATATTATACAGAACATATATGCACATGTTTGTATATATGTGCATATATAAAATGAGAAATATGTATATGCATTTTACTATACTACATTAATTTTTTTTAGCAAATACACATGACATGGAACATTGTGAAAATTTAAGGTGTACAATGTGTTACTTTGATACATTTATATATTGTAATGATTGCCATCATAGTGATATTTATCACAGTACAGAGTGACACTACAATATTGTTATCTATATTATTATACTGTGCATTAGATCTCTATGGCTTATTTACTGCTTGTTGCAAGTTTGCACCCTCTGAAAACATCAATTTTATTCCCTCTACCTCTCATTCCCTGGTAACCACCATTTTACTGTCTGTTGTTTACAAGTTTGATTTTTTTCAGATCCCACATATAAGTGATATCATTCAGTACTTGTGTTTCTCTGTCTGACTTATCTCAATTAGCACAATATGCTCAAGGTCATTATTTTCTGATTCTCTTTCACTTTTTCCTCTAGCATATCCACACAGCTGTTCTTACCATTTGGAGGGGGGGAAGTAGATTAGATTTCTGTGCTTTCCTTTCAAGGTCTTAATATCTCACTCTCAATATGTGCTTGCTAAGAAGAAGCTTTGCCCTCTTCTTATCCTTTATGATTCTGACCCGATATACAGAGTTTAGTTCTGTTTACTTCCTCAAGGAGGCCTACTTTGATTGTGTCCTTCCCTTCCCAGTTGGTCGGGTTCCTGTTAATACATTGGCATAACATTCTATTCATCAGCATAACATTTATATCAGAGTTGTGGTTATTTAATGTCTGGTTCCTCTGCTAAAATGAAAGTTCTCTGAGGGCAGGGCTAGGGATCGGACTTGTCTGTTGCTATAATCCCAGTCTTTGTCTCAGTGGCAGATATATGGTGATATATACATATTTATGGAATGGTGGGATGAATGAATTGCCTGCCATTCTCGTTTTAAAAAATAATTCCTACGTTTAAAGTCATTAGTCAATATGAGTAGGCATTTAAAATAGTTTTCCCTATAATTGCTGTAGAGAACAGGCTAGTTATGGTACTCAATGGCTGAAAGCATTTCAACAACTCTTGCCCATGGGGAGCTATAATTTCACCTTATGATATCATAAACCACTCAAGGATTTCATGTAGTTACCAGAACCTTGAGCTAAAATTATAACCCTGAAAGCCCCTGCTGCCTATTAGTCATTTGGTACATGACACAAAGCAAAATGTATTGTGCATTCTTGGACTTCAGATTGGCTCTTAGTACACTGGCTGTTTGATTGCATTTTTTGACCTGCAAAATATTCAGCTTTCTGAAAGTTTAAACCATCCAAAAACTCAAGGTAATTCACAGTACTTGATCTATATCAAACAGTAAATAAATGTATTATGAATTTCTTATTTGCTCTGATCATTGTTTTCCTCAAATTACATTCCTGAAATGCTGACCAAACTTTGGGGGCTACCCTTGTACACTTAATAAGTTTTTGAATATAGTTTATATGAGGCAGCACATTGTATTGAAATCATGATGGATCTGAACTTAGGAAGCGTGGGTTTAAGTAGCAGCTTGAACTTTGGAAAAAAAATCACTTAATCACTTAACTCTTCTTAGCCTCTGTCTTTATCTCTATTAAATAAATGCCTTTTCTGCTGCAGAGATGTAGGGGCAAAACTGAGGTGCCAGACTGAAGCATCTGGGAGGCTATGGAGTGCTTTACAAATGGTATGTGTCACTTTTGTTGGTCATATTAGAGAAGCATAATGGTTATTTTCTAAAAGCATGTAAAAGTGAAAAGAAAATCGCTGGATCAGGATAAAATCTTGAATTTCCTATATGTAATATTTGCTCTTCTTTTAGTACTCTGTTGTAGATAAGAACTTGTGCAAGAGCATGCCTACGATAACGTGATGTGAATACAGGGACAGCGCCTTTCATTCCTCCAGATGCGCTGGAAACGATGGTTTGTCAAGTGATTCACAAGATGTGAAGAGTGGGGTGAGAAATGGGTTAATCACAGTTCAAAGGAGAAGCTGATAAACTGGTTACTATCTCCATAGAGGAAAGAACAAGAGTAAAAAGGCTTAAGATGCAATACAGAGAACTTTTTTGCATTGACAGCAGACTGGGGACAGAGACCAGGGAGTTTTTTCTGAAATTCTTCAGATGATGGACTGGTGTGTTGCTGGTTTGGCTAGAGGCACCAAGTAGTGTAAATCAGTTTGGTGGTGAGGCAGGTAGACAGTGAAGAACAAAACCGTATAGGCCCATCATCCAAGATGTTTACCAGCTGGACTGAAATTGTAACTGGCAGCCTGAGGCTCTGAGTCAAAACATCCCCCAGATGTTGGGAGAGGACCAGAGCTAGAAATCACTAGAAACTTGAAATTAACATGACAGTAATTATAAGACAGATGCAGATTTGGTCCTGGAACATGTCACTGACTGGAATTGCAAGGTAAGAGTGGGGCCAGCAGCAAAGTGCCAGATGCTGGGTCACGTGGGAAGTGGCCAACAGTGATGTTTCTCCCATCGTACTATGGAAATGAGACACCCAGGGATCTCATGAAAATACAGATTCTGGTTCAGCAGGACTGAGTAAGGGCCTGAGGTTCTACATTTCTAACAAGCCCCTGGAGATGCTGGTCCTTGGGCCTCACTTCTGAGGGGAAAAGACATAGACAGGCCATATTAAATTCTCCCTGAATGAGAATGGGATTGGTTTCTGAGCCCGTGGGGGGAAGGTAAAGAAGAGGTCTGTGTCTGAGTATGAGGCAAAAGTGGCCTCAGCTCTAAGAAGTTGAGAGTGAGGAGGAACTGAATCTTGGCAGCAAGCTAGACTGGCTGCCTCTCTTCTGGACCCTTCCACAGATTTGATGGTTTGTGTCTTCTCCCTAAAATTGATCAAATGGTCCAATGGTATATATTTCCCTTGCTCTCTAGGTAAGTAGAATTATCTAGTCTAAATTAATAACCCATACAGGAAACTAACAGAGGTATCACCTCTTTCAGGGAACATTTGTCTTATCTTGAAATAAATGCAGTATTATATAGGAGCCACCAGGAGGAAAATTTCCTATTGGGAGAATTTCAGGACCCGTGCCAAGAAGAAAGAGATGCCCTCGATATCATTGTATTCTAGTGCTGAGCAACCCTCGTACAAGGGTGCCAATTTAGTAAAACTAAAAATTTTAATAGCATGTTTTCACAGACTTTTATTGTATAGGATTATTTTGCATAATCTACATTTTAAAAACTTGACTATATATCCCATTTTTTCCTTAACAGTAACATATTTCACTGAAAGAATGTGCCCTACTTTAGCCAATCTCCTCTTAATGACTAGAGATTCTTTCTAGACTTTCAACACTACAAACAATATTTTGATAAATAGAGACTGATTTAGTCTCTCTTTTCTCTGAATAAAATTGATGAGTTGAGTGGTGCTGAAGGTAGAGTGGGGTAATAGTTTGAGGGATTTCCCAGACATTAATTAGCACCAGGGTTCAAACATGAATATTACAGCTCCTTTTGAACACCCCTAACTGCAGCCAAGAGAAGAGAGGCTGCCATTTCTCAGGAGTGGTGGTGGGGGAGCAGGGTGGCATCTGAGGCTGAGGCTGTGACAGTGTGCCACGGTGGTGCTGGGGGGAAGACACGATGTGGATAAATAAGTCATCCTTAGTTTTTGAAGTACCCAGAAAGCCATATTCCTGCTGCAACACGTCTCTGGGTAGGGCATTAGTGATGATGGTGATGAGGGTGGAGTGAGAGTAAATCCTCCCTGGATCTGTGGGTCTCTTACTTCTTCATCCCGTATGAACCGTGTGCACAAATTCAAATGCCCTGGCCTCAGCAGCAGTCTCTGCCTGTGAATGGCCTTTGTGTGTGAGCAGCTTTCCCAGGTTAAGTCCAGGGGTGGGGAAAGGTCTACTTATAATACATCAGGGCTGGGGGTGACAGGGGGGGCACCTGGGTGGCTCAGTTGGTTCAGCATCTGACTTTGGCTCAACTCATGATCTTGGGGTCCTGGGATCGGGCTCCACATCGAGCTCCCCTTACTCAGTGGGGAGTCTGATTGCCCCTCTTCCTCTCCTACTGCCCTTCCATCTCCCACTCATGCTCTCTCTCTCTTTCAAATAAATAAAATCTTAAAAAAAAAAACATCATGTTGGGAAGAACATTCTTACTGCATATGAAAATGAAACACTGAGTAGGAATAATCAGTCAGATTTTGTTGGGTATGAATCCTGCCTCTACTATTAATTAGCTAAATGGCCTTGGACATGCTAGCTAATTTCTTTTAGCCCTGTTTCCTCATCTGTATGGATGCAGTAAAATTTAAATGAGAAAAATTCATGTAAAGCAGTTAGCACAGTCCCTGGAACATGGCTGGTATCCAACAAATATTGTTATCATTATTATTTATTGATGCTATTTTCAGTTTCTGTCCCTGAAACTCTATCAGAAGTCTTATTATAATGCTAATACATACATACGTAAGAAGGTTCATATGTATGACCCTCAGGATTGATCATCATGTTAAACATGTAAATCACGGGGGATACATCTATTTATATGCCTACATTCACTTAATATTCTTATTTGCCAATAGAGCCACCTCCATTAATTTTATATCTTTAGATTATGCATGGAAAAAAAAGTGCCAGTTCAAGTATAATTTAAGGAAACGTCAATAAGCCTTGTTTTGGTTGGCACTGCTTGAATTTTCTATCATTTGGCATTTTTTAAGGTAGCAGCTTCCTAATAAAATGCCATGATAAATTCTTGAGTTTGAAAAAATTAATGGATTCTGATAAAACATCTTTCTGAATTCAAGTATAAATAACATCATATATATTATGTATACATTAGATATTATATACACATTATATACACCTATATAATATATACACATGTACATTGTATGCACTGTATATATACTATATATACCTATATATATATTTACATATATGTATCTTTGTAGTTGGCTGGAGTAGGCTTGTACGCAGTTGCAGTTGGGGAAAGCAAGCCCTAACTTGGCTGAATTTCCCAGAATGAACTCACAATGAAGCTGAGCTCACAGTTAAGCTTCCTGACATGTCACTAGATAGAGACACAGGGTGGTTAGCTCATGCTAGCTCCTGATCTGATTAAGGATCAAAATGTGAAGTTGAGGCTACATCATAAAAATCCAATATTCACCTTAATTCACACTGTTTGTGGAGCTACAGTATGTATTTTAGACATAAAAGAAGCCTCTTCGGGGTTTGTCTGCAACTTCTTCAGGTACAGAGATATTTATTGAACGTGAAAATGAGATTCTTCACAGAGCTAACCTTCAAACCTAAGTTGCACCGAACATTTACCTATCCAACACTGGGACTTTGTCCTTTGTATCACCCTACATTGTCTCCTACTGGGGATTTCCTTCTATCCCTTCCCTAGCATCTAATATGAGAGTGGTGTGAATGCTTGTGAGATCAAGCAGAGGTGGCCAAGATGTGTCCAGGAGGACAGAGGCAGAAGGTGGGAGCCTCTCTCACTTGCAGTTGGAGGGCGTAGCTGTGAGATTTTCACATTATGTCCAAGAATGGCTTGGAGTAATTTAGCTCTCCCTAATTATTAATGCGTATGTCCCTTGAACATTTATTAACTTTTAAATTATAAATATTCGTGTACAAACACACAGTTGAGAGACATGTGTACTGATCATAGTTTATAATTATATAAGATGTGGATATTTATAGATATCCTATAATACATTTATTGGTACAGAAAGTATGCTTAAAGCTAGTGCTTGCTAAGCAGGTTAAAAATGTAAACAAAGTTATAAGTCAATTTTCTTCTAATTTAAGAGAAAGGTTTGCAAAAATTTGGCACAGTCTCTGTATTCAAATGAAGGAAGTGATCTTAGACATTCATTAATGCAAATCCAGCAGGGTGTCTAATTGCTAACACTTTGCCGCTTTAGTGTGAATTACTGTATCTACTTGAAAGTCATAAAACTGCAGTTATTTAAAAAAATTCTAAAAGACTCCATCTCAAAAATATTTTGGAAGTAGATGAGGAAGTAAACCAATCACATGCTCATTTGTTCATTTTTCCATTTACCAATGTGAAATAGCACAATCTTTTTGGTTTTCCAAAATTTTTTCAATTGAACAACAGTCAGGAAGGGAAGGGAAATATCCAGTTGTCCAACTCCCAATAGGTGTCAGGTGCTGTGTGTTTGATCTTTACTGCAGCACTAAATGTTTCTAACCCAACTCCACAATCTGCTGCCAGGGAACCCAGAACCACCCAGGTTGGGGCAGCATTATCAGTCTCATGCTCTCATTCAAGGAAATCTACAACTCTGATCCTTGGCTCCACTATGGGCATCATAGTCCTAGGTTTTCTTTGCTCTGATGATCTGATTGTACCAAACTCATGGCTCAAAGAGTCCAGATCACTCTTTGGATATAATTTGGAACTCATCTGGGTATATTCTCCAATTGCAAGTGAAAGGATTCCTATCTTCTACCTCTATTCTACTGGACACATGTTGATCACCTCTGCTTGGCCTCATGGCAAATCCATAATTTACAGAACACTTACCTACATGAGTGGTTGCTATATGCTTAGGCTCTAGGGATACAGGTCTTTTATTTTATATAGATCTGGTGTCCAGTCCCATGGAGTTTATAATTTAAATATAATTTAAATAAATATAATTTAAACATAATTAAGTACATCAAACTTAGATCTGTCCAAAACCAGAATTTTGTTCCTTGTATCATAGAGTACATTGCCGCTTACTGCGGCTTTCCTTCTATATGTTCCTTAGCAGCTAGTAGTAGAATGGTTTTAAATGGTCATTTTAAATGATGCTTTTGAGTCAAAAGCATGGATTTCAAAGTAATCCCTATAGGAGACTATAGCCCTATTCCAATGATGCCACTATTTTTCATTCATTTATTAATCAAACAACATTTACTGAATATTTACTGTTTACCCAACACTGTGAGATTCTAGTGGTGAGCAGGACACAGTGGGACAATTAACAAGTAAACAAATAGATGATATGACAATTTCAGATTGTTCTAACTCCTATGAATAAACTGAGTGGGAATGAAAATTTGCTTCTGAAAGTTTCTGTAGAAAGCACAACATCTTAAAATGTAAACGTTTTACTATGGGAGGGCTACTCATTGAGGAACTCAACCTGCCTGGACTTGAAAGTTTGCCGACAGCTGCACTGCATGTGGAGCCTACACTGCTGTTGTGACTACTGTCTCTTATCTAAATTATTCTGATTCTTACTTGGTTTATTATGAACTTCCTCATCACATCAATATTCCATGAACACTGTAGAAAATATGGAGTGGAAATGAAATAAATATCTCCTGTAATAACACTGCTCAGATACCAGTGCTGTTAATACTGTGCTATATTTCCTTCTAGGTCTTTCTCCTTTCTCCTTCTCCTTATCCAGTATATAGCTTTTATCCCAGCTTTTCACTTCCTCTTATATTTTGATTTTTGATATTTAATTAAAACATTTTTATTATAACTTTTTAGTTGCAGTATGGTTTGACATATATTATTATACTAGTTTCAGGTGTACGATTTTTTTTGACATTCTAAAAGCTTTTCAAAATCATCTCTATTGGCTACATTTTTATAGTACATAGGAATATTATAATGCATTAATTGTGTTATTGTTGGATATTTACATGGTTTCTAATTTTTTGTTATTCTGAGTAAGCAATGAATCTTTGTAATAAATTATTGTTCATATATTAAGTTACTTCATTTGCATAGATTCCTAGAAGTAGAAGTCAAGGGTGAAAGGGCCTAACCCCCTTCAAGGGTCTTGACAGAAATGGCCAAATTGATTTATGAACTATTTTACCAACCTACCCTCCCAATAGCAGTAATGCTGGTGTCAGTCTTAACGTACTTCGACCAAGATTGAGAATCAGTAAAAGATTCCTAATATGACAGGTAAAATACAATCTCATTACTGTTTCAATTAGCATTTCTTTGATTATAAGATTTAACTTTTTTTCTTTAATTTGGTCAATTTTATTTCTTTTTTTGAATTGCTCTGAATATTCTTCATTTATTACCTGATTTTGACATTACTTAATGTATACCTTGCTCTCTTCCTGAAAAGATTTAAGGCAGCAGCTTAAAGGTCAAGCAGAATACAAGACAGCATAAATTAAAATACATTGAAGCAGAAAAAAAACCCCAAATGAACCCAGGAATGATGTTTCTTAAAATGCAAACTGCAACGAAAATAAATCTGCTGTTAGTAGGCAAGAAATTTGCCTCCAAGCTCTCTAGGAGTTAGCTCAGAAAGAGAATCTTGCCATTTACCGAGTTCACAGTGATGAGAGAGAAATAATTGTTCAAAATACATGGAATTAATATTAGTGTTAAAATCTGACAAGAGTTTTAAATATTCTTATTTTCTGCCCTCTAGTTGTCAGACACAATGCAAGTTGCTTTACTTGGATTATTTTAATTTCCATGACTACTCAGTGGGAGTGGATAATATGTTAATATCATTTACAACAGTGCCTGGCATATGGGAGTGGTCAATGAGTACTAGATTTTCTGCTATTATTACTAATATTAAGTATCTCAATATCTAGAAGAATAAACGCCTTGAATCTTCTTTTTCTTAGATTAAATTTAATATATATATATATATATATATATATATATATATATATAAAATTTTAGGAGATACAGCAACAATCATACAAGTCAACAAAAAAGTCCATTGGTATTTTCATTGGAATTGCTTTATATCTATTAAGTAACCAAGAGGAAACTTACCATCTTTAAAAATCCAGTCTTCCAATTCAGTAATATGGTGGTTTGCTTATTTGTTTATAATTGATTAAAACAGTCTTTTTGAGCTATAATTCACATACCATACAATTCACCCATTTAGAGTGTATAATTCAATAGTTTTTAGTATGTGCAAGATACACAGAACCATTAGCACATTCAAATTTTTTTATCCAAACCATTTTTGTTCTGTACATTAGAAAGTGTTTTATTGCAATTCTCATGGAGAACACTTCCCTGATCTATTAAGAGTTTTTGCTGCCCAAGTGAAAGGGATGTGTCTCCCATCATGTCTTCTATTTGGAAATACACAGAGCCCATGGGAAGTGTAGCTTTTCTCAGACAATAAAATTTCTTAGATTTTTCTTCTTTTGAGAAATTTTCTCTCTAGAATGTCCTTTACCTTATTACTTGTCCTACTCTCCTCCCCCTTTCTCTGGCTTTCCAATCTCTCATAGCTCATGATGGAGTGGTCATGACTGCAGTCCTCTTCCTCTAGTCTTGGGGCTTCTGCACAGCCTGCCATGTCACTCTGAGGTGCTCTTCTCCTAACACCCCCTAACACGCCTGTCAGCTCATTTCCATTCTTCAGATCTCAGCCAGACTGGAGACCTTCTCTGATTCTCCATTGGATCAAGTCTCCTGTGAGGCTCTCAGATTCTCTTGAATTTTCTTCTACAGTAACATACCATGATTTAAATCATTAACTGAGTCATGTGCTCCTTTCATTAGTGTCTTTCTTTCCCACTAAACCGCATGTTACAAGGGCAGTGTCTGTTTTCTCACTGCTAAATTCCTGGCCACCTAGCATGGTGCCTGGAACTGAAGCTGCTGTTACTGGATGAATTAAAGAAGGAACGAGTGAATGGTTTGGTGTAGCTCAGTTTTCTTCCTTCTCACTTCCAACATCATGTTTGGTCTTGTCTGCCGTGGAGTTCTGGTACCCCCTCCTTTGTTCAAGGCCAGCCTTTATTGCATGAATTCACACATTATATGAAGATCAATAAAGCTGGCTTTTATTATTTTGGGAAACGCTTATCATACCCTACCAGGGCTACGAGAGTGTCCTTTACTTTAATACTTCTGGTTAAAGTTTGCTCTTGCCTTCACAGCAAGCCTATTTAATTTTTAATATTTACTTGAATGTTCACCAGGATTGTTTTTCTAAAGCAGCACCATCCTTTGCCTGTACAAAAATGACACCAGCCTTGTGTTCTCTATATGAAGCTGACTTTTTTTTATTATTAGACCCACAGAGATAAAGGGGGCATTTTATGTGAGAAGCTGGAAGAACACTAGAAGATCCATTGTAATCAGTAGATAGCTAATTTCAAATGCTCTTGTGTCCTTTCACCTGGGCCATTTCAACTCTGAGGGGAGGTGGGGCTTTATTTCTTAGTGTATTTGTGCTTTATGAAGAAATTTTCTCATCTTGTCTTATATCTCTGCAGATCGAATGTCAATGGCTAGAAGGTTCTAAGAATGCCTATGTCTACACATTAGATTACAGACTCAGATGAAGACTTTGCTGGATAAAAATAATACTGCAGTTTCTATCCACCTGTCAGTCATCCCAAAGTGCTAAGAGGAAATGGCTTTGGATGAGGCAATGGGTGCTTGCTTCCATCTGTCTACTTTACCCTATTTTTTGCATTGCCTATAATGAATAGTGCTAGTTTTATGTCAGGAAAATACCCATCTAAGCTCTATTAAATATATCACTCATAAATTCTTGCTTTCATGGTCTCATGCTTCAAGAGCCCACCCGCTTTGAAGCATGGAGCTTGCTTCCCAGTAGAGTCAGTGGGAGGTTGGGAAAAGCTGCATATATTACTTTTAGTGTAAAATAAATTATTCTGGCGAAAATAGTTAAGTGAGGATAGAATCATCCTCTTGAATTTCATTTGCACAGCAATCCAGTCCCTCTTCCTTGGGGTTAGCTATAGGAGCAGCCAGCAACAAGATGATTTCTTCCCTCTGACCCTCGTCAGTAAGAGAAAGAAGTATTCCAATCTGCCTTGGCTCCTGAAACATGTAGTGAATCATAAACTGGTCTGCCCCGCACAGCATTTTGCTTTTAATTTTATTTGATTCAAAGTAGTTAGTTGAAGCCAGTGAATTTCAATTCTGAAATGGTAATAAAATACTCACGCTCTTAAATTTTATTAATTGTGATAAATATATAGCCAGCATGCTAAACAATTATGATCAAGATGAAATATGGTGCTATTACATTCACTCTAAGTTATTTAATATCATGGTTACAAATACTTATGTGGCTCAATTTACTGATGGGCTGTGTATAAATACAGATCACAAATCTCACTTTTTAGGTAGGTTGATAGGTTTTCATCCAAACACATTTTCCCACAGGAATATTTTAGAAGTGGTGTTTGGATTCCAAGACTGATATTAAAAAAAAAAAAAAAAGCTGTAGCCCAAATTTTGGGCTAGAAATAGAAACCATTTCCAAAAAACCCCCACTATTATTATAATTGAAAATATTATATGTAACAGAAAAGTAGTTTTAAGGAAAGAGGAGATGGAAATCTGAGGAGTCCCTTTTTCAGATCCAGGGGCTTAGATGACGTCTAAGAGCTGAAGACATCTATTCCCAGGAGCACATTTCTTCATAAGCTGCTTCTAGAAAAGTCTGAGAGGTGTAATTCTCAAAGTTTTCAGGCACAGTCGTAATGGGTAGGCATGGGGAGATTAACCGGAGGTAGCTAAAGAAAAGTTAGAGAAGGCAGGTGTTCAAGAGCATTAATGTAGAGGCACAAGGAAATTTGCCTGAGGTGAGTTAACTGAGCTGTGAGGACTGTAACTGGGATGAGAATTGGCAGCGTGGCATAATGGGGGGTGTCCTAATACCTAGCATGTGAGGAGCACAGAAGGAAATGAAAAGAAATAAGACACACAGGGAGTCGGGGGTGCAGGAATCTTCAGAGTGTGACCAATAGGCTATTATGTCACCTTTCATTCAGATTTAGGGGATTTTCACCTTACAGCAGACAAACAAATGTCCCAAGAAAACTACAGACATCTGTGATTTCCACATAAGTGATATGTTTTCCCTATTCTGAATTAAAATGCCATCAAAAGAATTTGAGAGGAGTTTGGAAAAAAGACTAGGAAAAAGCAAACCATATAAAACCCAGTTTCATCAGACATAAAACACACACACACACACGCACGCATGTGTGTGCTCACTAACAACTCTCAGTTTGGACTGGGCATTGATCGGCTTTTGTCCTCTCTGATAACTGCTGGAAAGAAGCTAGAACACGGCAGACAGGATAATACCAATCTTCACTTCAAAAAAGTAAAAATCCAAACTATAGAAAGAGGGGCACTCAAGGGTCAGTGTGACTTTGTTATAGGGCAACTTTATCTCCTTGTTCTCCACCTTGTCTCTCCACAAATCCTGTCCTCCAACACCATGGGGCTCTTTGTGCCTGCTGCTCTCTTTCAGACAGCAATTCTTTTCTGTACCACCTTCTCCCTTGGGGTCTCATACTCTTCTGAGGACTTTAATACACAGGATCACCTCTCTGGTCAGGAGTCCCACCAGCTTCAGTCTCACTCCTGAACTCTGGCTTCCAAATGCCTGCTAGATCTCACCTGGATGTCCAAAACAAGATTTTAAGATGCTACGTGTGAAACTGAACTGACCACTCCATATTCTTTTTTTTTTTTTTAATTTATTTTTTATTGGTGTTCAATTTACTAACATACAGAATAACCCCCAGTGCCCGTCACCCATTCACTCCCACCCCCCGCCCTCCTCCCCTTCTACCACCCCTAGTTCGTTTCCCAGAGTTAGCAGTCTTTACGTTCTGTCTCCCTTTCTGATATTTCCCACACATTTCTTCTCCCTTCCCTTATATTCCCTTTCACTATTATTTATATTCCCCAAATGAATGAGAACATATAATGTTTGTCCTTCTCCGACTGACTTACTTCACTCAGCATAATACCCTCCAGTTCCATCCACGTTGAAGCAAATGGTGGGTATTTGTCATTTCTAATAGCTGCCACTCCATATTCTATTCCATAAACTGCCTTCTCTCCTTCCTTGAATGGTCCCAGCATCTCAGATACTCAGGCCTGTGACTCTGAAGATGACTTTTGGTTGCCTCTCACGTTGAGTTAATCACCAAATCCTATACAGACTTGATCACCACCCTATATCTTGCATCTGTCTTCTTTCTATTGGTGACTATAGCTATAACTTCTCTGCATCTTTCTCTTCTAATCTTGTTTACATGCTGCTCCCACGGCAACCACCCTAAATGGATACTGTTCCACTCTGCTCTTCCATTGTTCAAGAATGTCTGTGGATCTCTACTGTCAGATGGAGTTCACTAGTCTTAGCTTGATGTCAAAGATCTGATATCACAACTGAACTTAATTTGCAGGCGTGGATCTCCCCTCCTTCCCTTCATGTAACATATGCTATGGCTAAATTGAACTCCCCAAGATATCCCGACTACACCATACACTTTTCCCCTCAAAGTAGTTCATTCTGTTCCTTGGCTTGGAATGACCACTCCTCTTCCCCTGACACATGTGTCATTTCCAAGTGTTCTTCAAGAATAGGCACACATTTTTATCTTGTTAATTAAGCTTTCCCTTAATGTATTAAGTGGAAGGTGATGGCCCTTTCCTTTAACTTTGACAGTATTTCATGTTTCTGAACTCCAGCATGTTTACAACTTTCAGAGTTGTTTTCTCCTCTCCTGGACTTATTTACCTCTCAATTTCTCTCCATCATTCAGTGTAAGAAAAAAGATACAGTCCTCTAAAGAATTTAGCATGGGTAGGACAGAAAAGTATGCATGTGAGTAACTGCAATACACTTAAGGATGAAAGTTGAGTGACTGAAAGGGTATGAACATTATCTTAATCATCTCTCTCTCGGAGAGGGTGACGACACTCCATCATTTGCATAATGCCACATCTCTGGATGAAAATGTAACAATTCTGTCACCAACATTATTTGTCCAAAGCCCAGATGTCAAGTATTGCTTAGTCAAATGATCTGGGTATCTTTATATGACAAAAACCTATATGTGAGAGACTTTACCATAGAACAATACTGGGGAAGAAATATACATTTGGGGGAGAACTATAGTGGAAATTCATTTATTATCTCAAATTGAAAGTCTTTTATTTTTTAAAAAAGATCTTATTTATTCGAGAGAGAGCACAAGCAGGGGGAGCAGGAGATGAAGAGGGAGAAGTAGACTCCCTGCCAGTGCAGGGCTCAATTCCAGGATCCTGAGATCATGACCTGAGCTGAAACCAGAATCTTAACTGACTGAACCACCCAGGCACTCCAAATTTAATGTATTTTAGATACTTGTCCCACTTCATTAAGAACGTACTAGCTATAACACAAAGTTGACTTTGTCTAGTTCTGCTCACTTTCTCTTGTGGGTGGGGTGAGGTTGATAAAAACTTCACCTTTTATTCTGGTGGAATCAGACATTGAATGGCTGTCTTGTTTTGTTTAAAGAAACTATTTTACTGCCGTGTGCCATCTATCTTTATGATTTTCTATTTAATCCCCTAAAATAATCATTGCCACTGGTTTCTCACATATAGCATCCATGAGTTAATTTTGACAATCTTTGGTTTTGATTAATGAAGCTCTAGTAGGGATTGTGTTCACCTTTTTACATTAGATAATGGTCTGGAATCTTCACAACAGGCACATGTTAGATTGTTTTTTGTACTAGATTGGATTGAATGGTTTTCACTTTGAATTCCTAATTTAAGCATCACATTGCAAGATTCATGTAACATATCTGGGTAAGCCGCTAACAAGGCAGTGAACCTTTGGGAGATCTACAGCCCAACTTAGGCAAAAAATAAACAGCAGCTGCTAATACCACTGCAAAGCATGAATGCAAAAGCATGATTAAAATCTCTCTTTAGGGTGATACATTTATTTATGCTACAGACTTGGTGTTCATTGGATTCCAGCTCATAACCTGAAGCCCTGAATGTGCATTAAAAGGCAACGTAATTCCTTGCCTAATCAGTAAGCCATTGTTTGCTGAACTGTTTCCTGAGGTTCATGTCACTTACCAGGAGGTTTGCAGTGTATGGGTCAAGTTTCTCATGTTCCTTTTCTTGCAGAACAGACCTTATATCTTAATCCAAACTGTTTATGAGAGTCTCTAAAGGCACCACCAGCCCTCTGGGCCACTTCATCATTTGATAAAGATAGTTGCAAATATCCTGTGTGTTGATGCTCTATGAAATTAATTTTATTTAATTTTATTTTTTAAAAAAAGATTTTATTTATTTATTCATGAGAGACACACAGAGAGAAAGAGGCAGAGACACAGGCAGAGGGAAAAGCAGGCTCCATGCAGGGAGCCTGATGTGGGACTCGATCCTGGGTCTCCAGGATCACACCCTGGGCTGAAGGCAGCACTAAACCTCTGGGCCACCCGGGCTGCCCTGAAATTATTTTTAAATGTTTAATAGAAATTTATAGTAAAGTTTTAATACCTTGAGACTTGGTATGAAAGGGGGTATTTGGAAAGACATAATGAGTGTTTCCCAATTTGAAATGCTCAGCTGAGCTGAGCTCAAGTTGCTTAAACACAGCGTGTCCCTTTAAAGGCACACTTGTGGGATCCCTGGGTGGCGCAGAGGTTTAGCGCCTACCTTTGGCCCAGGGCGTGATCCTGGAAACCCGGGATTGAGTCCCACGTCGGGCTCCCGGTGCATGGAGCCTGCTTCTCCCTCTGCCTCTGTCTCTGCCTCTCTCTCTCTCTCTCTGTGACTATCATAAAAAAAACAAAAAAACAAAACAAAAAAAACACCATAAAGGCACACTTGTTTGTGAACAGAGTGGAGTATGTCCACTGAATTGCAACTTCCTCTGATCTCTCCTAGGTAGGTTGTATGCATTGGAACATACTTCTGCTCTGGATCTGAATTCTGTTCCCCATCAGGACTGTAGTACTCTTGGGCCTTAGTCCAATTTCCTTGAGCCTCAACAACCACCTCCTCCCTACTCTCACCAGATTGGACTAGGTTCTCCATACCCCTAGTCTCTGGAAGGCGTCCTGTTTTAATTCAGACAGAACACACACATGGCTGTCCTTACTCGAGTATCACCACAGCTTTGCCTGTATACCTGAACTCTACCCATCTCCTCCCATCTACCCTTGCGGTCAAAAGTCTAGGATACCAAAGGCAGCCTAGAATAGACATACTTTGTTTGAATGTCCTTGGACATTATAATATGACTGTTGGTACGAAACCCTCAGCCAAGGTGGCCAGCTGTATGGCTTTCCTTACTGTGAAAAAGACACTCTGTTTTTAGCTAAGCCTGCCATCTCAGTTAGTTCAGTACTCTTTGTTCTATGCCGATTGAGTTCTCTAGCATTTGACTTTGGATGTTTATGATAAAATGTTAGTTCTTTCCATTTTATTATTTTTTAACGGCAAAAAAAAAAGATTCTTTACAATTTAAATGTGGATTCTATTATTTATTTCCATTATTTCCCAAGAGAAGTAATCCATCAGTTTTTGAAGTCTGCTTTGGGTGAAAATACTTTGTACGTCTATTCCTTGATGGCCATCCTGTCAGATTCACAAATAACACAACTAATAGATGTTCCTACCAGAAAAACCTTCTTTAGAAAAAACACCCTCTAAAGCCCCTCACTCTTTTTGTTTCATTCAATAAAACAATAAAGTATTTTATTTAGCTATTAGTCTGTAGATATGGCTGAGAGAATACTGTGTTAGATGAAAGAACATAGACATCCTATAGTGTAAGACCCGATATATGCAGTTACAATGGACAAGAAAGAAAGCTAGAATAAAAAGAAGCATTACCTTAGGATCATGTATTCCAGAAAGCTCTTCGTAGATCTTCTCACCTACCATGACAGCAGCCAAGTTCGCGGTGTATGTAGAAAGGCAAAACATACAGAAAATGGCCCAAAGGTTCATTAGAAACCTGCCAGTCCAGCATTTTGGAGGTTTGATGGCTGCTGTTCTACCAAACAAGAGGGCATAACAGACATTCAAGGCTGAAGAGAAGGAGAAGACTTTACTTCTATTTCGCCCCTTAGGAGTCATACCAAAAGGGCTCTTCCATTCGTACAGAGTCAGGAAGATGGCAGTGATGTGCAGAGCCACGAAAATCCCCAGCCACATTGTCCAGTGGAGTGGCCACATGAAGGCTCCAATGGGAGCTGCTGTGTCTCGGGTCCTCACTAAGATGCCCAAGCTGGTGGAAAAGAAAGGACTGGTGAAATCTATTACCTGGCTTCGTGCAGTATTGATGCTGAAGGAAGTGACTGCCAGGTGGGCCGACCCACTCAGGAGATCACCCACCAGCCCAGTCCAGTGCCCATTTTTCCAGGCTCCATACTTGCCATCCCCAACAATATAGAGGTCAAAGTCAAAGTTCATGTCTTCCGCTAGCTTTTCCAGCAGATCAATGCAATATCCATAGCAGCACTTCTTGAATTTGATGGGCACTGTATCATTACTGCTATGAAGGCTGTTAAAAAGGCTGTCCAACACAGAGGAGTCGTTAGTCATGGGGTTTAGACAGAGTTGGCCAGCAGGGCACAAGCCTTCATCATCTACCTCCCGTGTAAAGACAAATGGATGCTCAATCAGGGTAACCACCCTCAAGTGTAGTTTACTTGGGTATTGGAAGTGGGTTTTGTGCCTCTGGGCCTGCTCTGGCCATATTCCATAGTCCATGACAATCTTGCCCCCTTGCCATCTGCCCAAACGGGTCCACATTGGCTTTCCCATGGGGTCATGTTGCAGATTCCAGATGAAAAAGTTGTTTTCTGAGCTGATGATAGTGGAACCTTTTACTCTGATGGAGCCACTGATGCCTCTGAAAGTGGTGTTGGCTAGAAACCTGGCAAAGAGGAGCAAAGGCAAAAAGTAAGGAAGAGAGGTGAGACCAAAGACAGGAAGCAGTGCTCAGGTTTGCTTCTCTGCCTTAACAAAAAGAAATTCTAATTTTTTTTTTTAAAAAAAGGGCATTGCCTATAATTTCCTCAGGAATTAATAACCTGGACTCTTTCTAAGAGTCTTATTTCATTGAGCAAATGAGATCTCACCCTTAGGTTCTCACATCTGGGCTAGGTATGAGACTCTTGGTCTTACTCCAAATCTCTTTATTCCTAGTTAAGGGAGGTGTTAATTGTTTCCTGTTGTAAACTATTAATTACATATATTTTCACAACTTTCTAAACTATGGAGGTTCTCAGCATCTTTAACATGCTTCATTTCTAACTGTTCACTCTATTCAATTGCAATGAAATCAGCTCAATAAATACTGTTTTTGGTGCAAGGAAGGAGTTTTTTTTTTTTTTTTTTTAAGATTTTATGTGTTTATTTGACAGAGAGAGAGAGAGAGAACACAAGTAAGGGGAGCAGCTGAAGGAGAGGGAGAAGCAGGCTCTCCACTGAGCAGGGAGCCTGACATGGGGCTCGATCTCAGGACCCTGAGATTATGACGGGAGAGAAAGGTAGATGCTTAACCGACTAAGCCACCCAGGTGCCCCTTAAGCGATTAATTTTAATAAGTATGCCTATCCTTTTATAATTGCTTAAAAATTGGACTCATAATTCCAGAAAGTATCCAAATCTTACTTTCAACGTTTTTCTTTTCACAGTGGAAAGAATCAACACATCTGTCCTCATAAGACTAGTCAAAGCATGTTGGATATCATCCATGGAACACAGAAAATGATGAGAAATAGACTTGCAGATCTCAGGATAGCCTCAGGCTACCCTCCCTCTAAGTCATTAGAGAAAAACAATTGACTCTGGCTGTGGAGAGAGCTTCTTTGCCCAAGTCAAAGAAAGGAAAATTGCCAACTGAATGATATACTGATTCCTAACCAAGTGAACCAGGCACTGTCAAGTATATGTTCTGATTTCTTCTGATTTGGACAAGGCAGGAAAGCGCTTGGTCAGTGTCTGGGAAGATAAGGCAATACGAGATAACATACAAACTTGCAGTATTTTTCATACTCTTAATTATGGCCTATATCCAAAGAAAAGCCTGACTTTGACATCAGACCTCTCTGTTTGGATTTTGGTCCAGCCTCCTTCATTGGCTGGCTTTTTGGTGCCAGAGCACTTAGCATTGTCTTTGGTTTTGTCTTCAGCAAAATGGGGAAAATAATACGCCCTCCATTACAAGGGCTGGAAATAATGCATGTAAAATATATACCATAGCTTTTGACATAGAACAAATGTTGCAGATATAGTACCTATTATTCAGTGTCATTTGGTGGGGAATGACTACATGGGAAAGTTTCCAGAAGGAACTGGCCATACAGAAAACTCTGGAAACAGAGATGAGAGCCTCCTTGGAATGGCAAGGGGCCATGCATGTGATGGTCCAGATGGAAACTTTCCCATGTAGTCATTCCCCAGCAGTCACTCAAGTTTTTTTCAATCAAGGCTGTCCCCAGATCACTTTTCCCTTATCTGTAACAGAACTTTTCTAGTTGGAGACACAAAGTACTACAACATGGGAAAGTCAGAGGGTACTCAAGACACATTTTAAATGAGAAGGAATTTCAATGAAATGTGGAATGTAGCATAGAAGTTTTTTTTTTTTTTTTTGAGGAATTAGATGATGCAAATCTAGGCTCTCAGCAAAACACATTCATCCATTGCCTGCCATCAACATGACTCAGTAATTTACAAATACCAATACAAGTAGTAAGAAGTTATGCTGCCATAGAAGGGACACAGAAAAATCAGAAAGTATGAAGAATGTACTAATTTTCATTAGAGATATAAATGTAAATCACATTTGAAGATGCTCCTATTACTAAATGCAACGAAACTGTTCATTTTGGTAGATTGCATGTAATGGTGATTATGCATGTTAGCACTCCCCAGTGGGACTCTCTACCACTTAAAATGAATTTTATTTTGCAACAAGTAATGAAGTCTCAGTTATCTTAGATTTTAAAACAGTTGTATCCTTCTTTAGAGAAGTAGGAAACCAAATTATTAAAGTATACAGATTAATCAACTGATAATTATCTAGGTACTATAAAGGAAGAGTGACAATTGTTTTTCTAATGAGCAGTCTACTGTTTGATGTGTTTGATGTATTTATCTCCACTCCCCCTGCCCCCTCCCTCCAACACACACACACTGACATAGCCTAGGGAACAAAATGGTTTGTAGTAAATAGGTTAATTTCATTTGGTCAATTTGGTGATCAGTAAAGTAAAGTAAGAGTTGTATATAGAGAAGCCCTTCACTATTTTAAGAATATTTGGGGAATTTTTATAGATTTTTAGCTGGATGGACCCTTGAAGGACTACCACTGAAAAAATATACACTTAAATCATCTCAGAAAAGAAATCTTGCAGTGATTACATAACTTCTTCATTCCAGGAAAACTAATTCCTCATTATTGATGTTCAATAACCTCCAAGATGGTGGTGACTGAAGGACAATGCTCATTTGTCTCTGAGCCATTCATTTGTCACAGAAAGGCAAATCTACCAGGATCTAAAGGTCTTCAATTTTCCCAGACCAGAAAACCCAGTGGTTGTTTCACTATGCAATTGGCACCAAGAAATTGGGTCTCAGATTATTTCTGTCTATTTTATTTTCAGTTTTCCAGAGAGGATAAGTTAAAATAATCTCATTGAGGGATGTGTGGGTAGCTCAGTGGTTGATCCTGGGCTGAGGTCATGATCCTGGGGTTCTGGGATCAAGTTCTGCGCCAGGCTCCTGAAAGGGAGCTTGCTTCTCCCTCTGCCTAGGTCTCTGCCTCTCTCTGTGTGTCTCTCACGAATAAATAAATAAAATCTTAAAAAAAACCTCATTGATAACTTTGGTTATAGTCATTCTCACTATGTATTCTTTGGAATATGATGACAGTCCATAAGCAAAGTTTAAATGCCCACGGAGTAAATGGCTGAAATCTTCCTTTTGCTTTAATCAGTTTCTACCATGTTCCTTTTTATCCTGCCTGGATTCTTTTTGGATGAACAAGAAAATGAAAAATCAGGAATACTTTTACTCACAAGAGAAACTGATGCAAATATGGTTCTTAACATGAGAGTTACAGAGATGAAAGACACACTCATTGTTCTCGGGGACCTTAAGTCTTCCAATGGAGAGAAAGAAAAGCAAGTAGGCATTTCTAAACCAATATAATGAGTGTCACAATAGAGGTAAATTTGGGTGCCACTGGGACAAGACCAAGGCCTCCTGCACATTTCACTGCAGACATGGCGGGGAAGGCTTCAGAGAGGAGGGGTGCCAGAGTTGACTCTGTTATGAAAGAATAGTTAGCCAGGAAGAGAAGCTGAGGACCGATCCTATTAACCCAGGGAGATGTGTGTGCAAAAGCCAGACACAGAGTACAAAATGATGCGTGGTGAGAAATAAAGCTAAAGACAGAAGTGGGAAATGAATTTCAAAAGGTCTGAGGTTATGATGAAGGTAATAGGGAGCCACTGAGGGGATTTCATCTGGGGAAGAACATGACCAGATTCGATTTTAAAAAGGTTTTTCCCCTTGTTAGCTATATAGAAAATGGTTTGGAAGGAGGAAAGGGGTGAGCACACTTTCATATGTGAAGAATAATGCTCCTTCCCTCTTTTTCTTGCTTCTCTCTCTGCCTGTTTCATAAGGGGCTTAAGGTGGCAAGAGCTAAGGTAATAGCAGTATAAGTGGAGAAAAGATGGCATAATCAGGAGATATATAGTCTTCAAAAAGAAAAGTAGTGATTTTAAGGCACCAAATGCACAGGGTTGCACTTACTCCACAAACCACATGAAAGATGTGTGAAACTCAGCTTGATGGAAGGTCACATAAATAAGTGCTGGAGTATTTAGTTGAATATCAGCTCAGTGTAAGCCCATATAACAACGTGGGTATAAAAAAGGAGAAAAGCAATCTTAAAATTTTTTTTTAATTTATTTTTTATTGGTGTTCAATTTACTAACATATAGAATAACCCCCAGTGCCTTCACAAAAATTTTTAATAGAAATTTAGAGCCTGGGTCACAGGGACCAATAATATCACCACACTCTGTGTTGATCACACTACTGCTCTAGCCTAGAAATGAATTCTAAATAAACCTTCCAGCTTCAGGAATGTTATGAAGAAAGGTAGGGAGGGGGAAAGTATAACAAGGGGTAGGAAGCACAAAAATTCGATTGGAGAGCAGGGTAGAAAAATACGAGAAAATAATATAAGAAAAGCAGATTGCAACTAGGCTGGAGAGACTTTACACGTCCATTTTATGAGATTGGATTTTTTTTTTAGTAGGAAAAGGGGAACCGTGAAGATTTTTGAGCAGAGTAATGATATAAGCAGAGGTCTGCATTAGTAATATTGATCTGGAAACAGGTAACCTGTGTACATAGGAAGAGATGGTGACCAGGAGACCACTTAGAAGAATATTACAATAGCTTTGTCATGTATGGTAAGGGCTTGGATCTTGTGCTGAGTAAGCGCCCACTTTAGCACTGTGCCTTTCCTGTCAAATGTTTAACAAAGCAGTCAGGTATCTGTGTTTTTTTTTATCAGCAAACCTCCCAAGATACCACTCTGCTCAAAAGAATGAAGCTCATTAGTTAATTTGCATTGAGGTAACTTATCACTTTAGTAAAAGCTCCCAATTATCTCACTAATTAAGAATATATGTTGATTTGTATAGGAGCCAAGATAAAATGTATACTTTGCAAATTAAAATGTAAAAATTGTTTTTGAGACAGTTCACAGTATAAGCAAGATGAGTATTTAATACATTTAAGATACATTTTAATAGCCTCACTTGCACACAAAACTTGACTTGCTGATTCAAGGATTTTCTTATTCATTTAAACAAATGAGCAAAGGTGGTAAAAAACAAAAAAAAACAAAAAACCACAACACGTCACCCATTCAATCATTGATTCATTCAACAGTCCTGTGTGCCAGGCACTATGAGAAGTGCTAGGGGATATAGTAGTGAACAAAACAGGCACAAATCTTTGCAGCTTATATATTACTGAAGGAGACAAAATGAATGTGCTAAATAGGTAGTATGTATGGGATATGAGAGCTGCTAGGTGCAAAGGAGGAAAAATAAAGCAGAATAAAGAGATAAAATGTGTCTGGGGTGGCAGTAGTAGTGTGAAATTTTAAATTAGAGAGGCCAGCAAAGAAGGAGATATTTGAGTAAAGAGCAGAAGAAAGGGAAGCGGCTAACCAGAAGGGGGAGATGTAGGTAGAGTACTCCCTGTAGAGGAAGGACCAAGTCCAGCTTTCTTAAAGTGAGGGCGTTTCTACTGCTGGAGGGACACCTATGGGAGTGAGGGGCATAAGAGTTTAAGATAAAGTCAGAGAAGGGACACCTGGGTGGCCCAGTGGTTGAGCGTCTGCCTTTGGCTCAGGTCATGATCCTGGGGTCCTGGGATGGAGTCCCACATCGGGTTCCGTGCAGGGAGCCTGCTTCTCGCTATGTCTCTACCTCTCTCTGTGTGTGTGTCTCTCATGAGTAAGTAAATAAAATCTTAAAAAAAAGTCAGAGAAAATTCATACATAGTGGGAGGTGGGGAAATAGCATGTTGTGGGTCATTATGAGGACTCTGTTTCTTCTCTGCATGAGATGGAAAGCCGTGGGTGGCTTTTGAGCAGGGAAGCAATATGACATGACTTACATTTTAACAGGATCACTACAGTGCTGTGTTAAGAATGAACTGAAAAAAGAGCAGCAGCAGCAGACCAGTTAGGGGGCTGTTTCCAACACCCAGATGAAAGGGTGAGGATGGTTTAGCCTGAGGTGGTAGCAGTGAAGGTTGGATCTTGATATATGTTGAAACTGGAAATGACAGGATTTGCTCAGATATGGTTGCCAGGAAAAGGTGACACAAGGATGACACCAAAGTTTTTGCCCCAGCAGGTGGAGTCATGGAGTTGCCACTGAGATCAAGAAAACTGTAGGAGAGTCAGGTTTGAGGTGGGTGAGAATGACCAGTTCAATGTGCTCGGGTTAAGTTGGAGATAACTTACAGAAATTGAAATGCAGATGTCAAGTAGGTAGTTGGAGATCATCTGGAGCTTAGGAATGGAACTATGAAATTGGAAGCCATCCCTCTAGATGTGGTATTTAAGGAGACCAAAAGAGATCCCAAGATGAGTAACAGTAGATGAGAAGACCCAGGAGTAAATCTGAGCACTCTGACATTAAATGTGGTGCCTGAGGAAGAACTAGCAAAGGGAACTGAGAAGTTAGCCAGAGAGGTAAGAGAAGAACAGCCTGCGTTGGGTTCTAGAAGCCAAGTAAAAAAGATATTGCAAGGAGGGACAGTGATCAACTGTGTCAAATACTTCTATATTCCTTAATCAGAGGATGTTAGCTGCAGTGTTTATCTTAATTTACCTAATTACATTATTCATGTACTATTTTTACTTTTTAAAAAACCTTGGTCTAGGGACACCTGGTGGCTTGGTGGTTGAGCTCCTCCTTTCGGCCCCGAGTGTGGTCCTGGAGTCCCAGGATCGAGTCCCTCATTGGGCTCCCTGCATGGAGCCTGCTTCTCCCTCTGCCTGTGTCCCTGCCTCTCTCTGTGTCTCTCATGAATGAATAAATAAAATCTTAAAAAAAAAAAAAAAACTTGATCTAAAATTTACTGAGGTTAAATAAAGTTAGCAGGAGTGCTACAAATGATGTTGTTATGTTCTTAACCAATTTTAAGATCTGTTGTCCCTGTTTTTTCTTCTTATTTGGCATATAGTTTTACTAGTATTATGTTTTTTCTATTTATTATAAATCTGTACCTTTTCTTACCTTTGAATATTTCTGTAGTAATCCATTGTTTCCAGTCTTCCTTTTGACCACAGAGGAACTGAACCATTGTTTATAAACATCATCATCCTCCCGTGTCTTCTTCGGTGCCCAGTTGTTTACAGGTCAGATTTTTATTTCTATTTTGATCTTTTTTTTCACTCAGCTTTGTATATCTACTTCTCTCATTTGTTTTTTATTTCTTTTTAGATTGCCCTCTTACCTTTTTTTTTTTCTGCTACCATTGCCTTCCATTAATCTTATTTGTACACAGGCATATCTATTTTGCTCTGTAAAGCCATAAAATTTATTTTCCCCTTTGGGAACTTTCTTTTGTATCATTAAAAAAATCTGTGTTCTCATTGTCTTATATCTTGAAAAATGAGCTGAATTTCTTTTCCTCTGATCATCTCATCACATTTAATATTCCCCCCCTGAGGAAGGGGAGACTTGTTCATCCTCCATAAAGCTCTATAAAATTTTTTAGACTGTGAAAACTTAATTTTGAATTCTTGCCTTTGCCTATATTATTGTTAGTGACATTCTCTCCAACTTCCCTCCCAGCAGCACCACCTAATCCTTATCAGCTTGACTTGCTCCTATGCAGTGAATCTAAATATTTATTTCTTGGTCATTTTTAATTTAGCTCTAGAGCTACTAACTACAGCAAAAGCTCAATAAAGCCCTCTTAGTACGAGACAAAGGAATATCCTTAAAGTTTCTCATTCTCCTTTTCATGGGGTAGGGGTTGGGGGTTGGAGAGGAGAGTTGGGAAGAGACCTGCTAATGTTCAGAAATCCCATCTTTTCTTCACATGATTCATTATCTATAATCATGTAATGAATCGCCAGTCAAAACTCACAGCCTCCAAAGTTCTACACTTTTACATTTGTGACAAGCTCATATTCATAGGTTTTTTTTTTTTTTTTTCCTGCTTTTTATCACTGGAGAGCCCCAATCTATTCTGTCTTTGGATAGTCTTATCTTTTAGAACTTACACCCAGTCCTGATCTTTTACAACCACTGTAGATATTTAGTTGTCTGAATTATTAGCTATTTATATTTTATGTTTGTATTTTAATCTATGTGTGTGATTTTTCTTAACTCTTCAAGACTTTTCCCTTAATGCCGCTTATTCTCTAAATTGTCCTCATTTTGTGTCTCTTCCCCAGGCTCTAGAATTCTTCCCCTTCCTCTCTAGGTTTCTTACAGTTTCTGATATATAGGTTAACCCATGGTTATCTCATTATTTTTTTTTTTGCTCTTTTCTCTTATTTTTCTGAATTTTCTTTTCTTCCTCTCTTTTCCTGTTGGTGGACTTTGTGTAACAGAATCACCAATATCCTGTCTTGTCTTGAATCAGCTCTTGACCATCTCTAGCTAATGTGATTATTTTTGTTATTGTTGCCACTCTAGTAGGCACTTTCCCACTCCTGAAATCTGTTTACTTCCCTTTATTCTTTTCATGTCTCTTTTGCCATCTCTCTCTCTCTCTCTCTCTCTCTCTTTTAAATAGCTCTGGAGACCCTTTGCCTATTTGTATGACCAGCTGCTATTAGTTCAGCTTTCATTTTGTGGCCTCTTTCATTGCAGCAGACCCCTGCCTGATGACATGAATTTGCCACCTGAGCCACAGAGCTTACCCATGGTCTAATTCTGTCAGAGGACATTGCTTTCTTTGGTTTTGTTCTCTGTGTATGGGATAGCTCTCCAAAATAAATATTAAATATAGATGATTTCTTGAGCTCCATGTGCAATGATGCCTTCGCCCTCCTTTCTAATCGTTTCTAGTAAACAATTCTAATCGTTTTCAGTAATCCTAACCTGCAAGTATTTGGCAGATGATCACCTACATCTTTGACTTTGAACCATAAGTCTATAGTGTGGATTTTGACATTCCTCACATTCCTAGAGCAGTCTCTTCCACAAGAGTGGCTGGTAGGAATAAACAAACTCTCTTTACCCACTGCTCTGCTTTCTAACACTGCAGGCTGTCAAGCTGAAAGAGACTGTAGCGTGCATCGAAGCACCTACAGAGTACTGAGCCATCTTTGAATCTGAGGCATGACACAGTGCTTGGCCAGAGTTTCTGCCCAGTGATGTTTATGGGGTAAATGCAATCAAAGGCATGTCTTCTGCTCAGTTCAGACATGTATCACTTAAAGAGCTCTTCATCACTTTACCAGAAGAATGGGGCTCAGTCAGGCAGGAAGTATTTGCATCTGCAATTTACAAATTGTTCAAAGCATTAAAATTCTCGTATATTGGGCAGCCCCGGTGGGCTCAGCGGTTTAGCGCCGCCTTCAGCCCAGGGCATGATCCTGGAGACACAGGATCGAGTCCCACATCAGGCTCCCTGCATGGACCCTGCTTCTCTCTCTGCCTGTGTCTCTGCCTCTCTCTCTCTCTGTGTCTCTCATGAATAAATAAATAAAATCTTTAATAAAATAAAATTCTCATATATTTTCCCCTCAAATAATGGGGAGTAACAAAATTAGAAATTAGGTTTAAAAAAAAAAGAAATTAGGTTGATAGGAAACCTCTCTGATGATAAGGAATTTAATAGGAATCAGAAACTGCTAAATTTCTCAATCCTCAGAGCAGAGGGCCCCATGTATTTTGATCACTGATCACATCAGCTCCAAAACTCATCTTTTAAAACAAATTTCTATCAGTTAAAGGACAAGAGCAATTTAATAATATGTCAAATATACCTATGTACAAACATATGAATCATCTGGGTCTATGCTTTGCCAACATCAGCAAAACTCAGTTACTTATAAGCGAAACTGTATCATGGAAGGACAGCTCCTGTCCTTGTTAACTTTTTTTCCCAAGAGGAGAAAAATAGCCTATGTGATTGTGTTAATATACTTTTTGGGGACACCTGGGTGCCTCAGTGGTTGAGTGTCTGGCTTTGGCTCAGGTCATGATCCCAAGCGTCCTGGGACAGAGTCCCACATCAGACTCCCCACAGGGAACCTACTTCTCCCTCCGCCTGTGTCTCTGCCTCTCTCTCTGTGTCTCTCATGAATAAATAAATGAAATCTTTAAAATATATATACCTTTTGGTCTGTGTTACTATTGGTGTGAATAATACACACCAAAATATCAGACACATGGGGATGTCTGGGTGGCTCAGCGGTTGAGCGTCTGCCTTCAGCTCAGGGCATGATCCCGGGATCCGGGATCAAGTTCCACATCAGGTTCCCTGCATGGAGCCTGCTTCTTCCCCTGCCTGTCTCTCTCTCTCTCTCTCTCTCTCTTTCTCTCTCTGTCTCTTATGAATAAATAAATAAATCTTAAAAAAATTAGACACATGGATAGAACATTCTCTTTTTCCTGTTTTTGTGTGCCACAAATGACAAGCTGGCACTTTTTTCTTTCTGTGTTTTTCTCTCACATTGCAGTTAGATCTGTTCCATACCCTTAAGTAGTTTTCCTTACTCCTTGCTTTTTAGTATGGACCTTGACTCTTCTCCACAATTGTGATCTGTGCCCAGCCCTTGGACTGCTCCTAGTTGCTCTGTGTAACATCTCAACTTAACTTATTCTAGCTCTCTGGATCTGACTCCAGCACTAACCCAGGAACTGATATCCCCTCCAGTACTGCCCTGGCACTTCCAGTAGTAACATAGCCTTGGCATTGGCACATCACGTGGTATTTACCAGTCAATCATCCATCCAAAGGGTTATAGGGTCTGGAGATTGAAGTGGCCCGAGAGATAGATCTGGAATTCAGTAGAGCTGCAGTATTACCCTCTGCACTTGCATACCTCTTTCTGACATATTTCCAAATTTTATAGTAGATGTATACAAAGTAAAAAAGTCAAAACAATTTTCTCTCCAGCAAATAAATACAAGCTTGGAAGCTCTCCTCATTCGGAAAAATTCCACAGTTTAAAAGTTGCTGGATGCTGAACTAAGCAAATTTGAGCTGTTTTCATCAAAATAGGGTCCTGAGGGAATACCTATTTTCCAATGTTCCTTATTTGAAGCTTCCATGACTTTCTGAAAATTCCAGACTCAGCTCTTGGCATGACTTAAGTGACACAAAGAGAGAACAGCAAGTTCAATCAAGTTGGTCCAGTGACAGGAGTTCCTACTGGAAGCATCTGGAAACAGATCTTAAGTGTTGGACCCTAAGATTCACGACACAAAAGCATGTGCTTCCTACACCTTAGACACCCTAGCATAGAATATTAACTTAGGAGTAACAGCTGGACACACTAGATCCCTGCATAACAATGGGTTCTCCTTAGGGATACAAGGAACTAGTGTTACCAGCCTCTAACCCCTGGCTCCATATGCAATGCAACTCCACCTCTTCTAAGTACCTGATTAAACCTATAGGCTAACTAGTTTACTCAGTAGGGTCCTCAGGACAAGAATGCCTATACATGAGTAATCATGCCTGCTGGTGTCTATAGCTTTGACTGAAAGAATATAAACTGTCAAGTAATGGGAACCTAATTAAGGAAGGTGTGTGTGTGTGTGTGTGTGTGTGTGTGTGTGTGTGTGTGTATATTTTTTTAAGGAAGGTTTATATTAATTCTGAATTGGGAATTTGGATTTAGATGAACTGGTTTAAATCTTCCCCTATAAGGTACTAGCTGAATGACTCTAGGCATACCACTTGAGTTTTCAAGGTGGGAATCATTATAGTTAAGGAAATTAAAGTTTCCAAAGATTAAATAACTTTGCTAGGGTCACAGTGCCAGCAAATTAATGTAAAGGAGGGTGAGAACATCTAAAATTAGAATTTTATTATGCAGCCTCAAGTTCTTCTGGAACTCTCTAAATATCCAGGAATAAAATGTGGACCGTCAATTTAGATCTTGGGATTTTCGAATAGAGATTTATTTGTTTCGGCCTTTCTTTCCTGAAGCTTCCTAGTGCCTCACAATACCTGGCACATAGTACATTGTAAGCAATATGTGCAGAATCAATAAGTAAAACAACAATTTACTATTAATGAAAGGCCAGTGAATCTTGGTATTGCTTGACCATGCAAGCATAAAGATGGACGTAGCTAGGAGAGTCTCTAGCATGTTGGACTATTCATTAAGGATGAATGAGGATGGGGCCTAACAGTGCGAGCTAATGCCAGAAAATAATCATGGAATGGGTGTTGTTCCAATGAAGAATGATGAACAAACAAACAGGTCAAAGAAAGTGGATAAAAAAATATGGATAATTAGAGGAGCATATCTACTCTTAGTGTGAGAACAGAAGGGGATTGTCAGCTTCCTGAGAGCAAGACCCCTGTGTTCTATTCTTTGTGTCTCCAGCATTAGCCAAGGGCCTCACCTAATATTAGTAAGCTTCAACAAATGTTTGTGAATAAATAAATGAACTGCCTACTGCCTACTGCCTACTTGATACAGAACTGACCTGCAGAAGCTGTTCAAAGAATCAAGGCAAGATTCTATGGCCTGTTTAGAAGCTGGAATAACTACCAGGACTATAATTAGTAAAGTAAAGGATCAGGGACTTCTTAGGCCCAGGGAATGAGGTGTCTGTAAGTGTCTAGACTGAATTCTTAAAGAAAAGATAACAGTCTTTGACCATGCTATGACTAACCCAAAAGAGCTCTTTCTCTAGGAACAATAGATTCATTAGAATCCAGTGCCTAAAGTAAGCATGGAAAAACCCTAATCCTAGGAACAGTAGGTCAAACTCCTACTCACTTTTGCCAGATTCTGGCATTTATAATGCCATAAGGGAGTAAACGTGGGCAAGGCTAAAGCCAGTTTTGAGAAATAAAAACATTTTTTTATCATAATGGTTTAAAAAATCACTTCCAAGGTTTTTATGCTATATTACTTTTTTTGCTTAATTTGTTACAGGATTATGATTTTATAAATATGTTGTGGCTAATGTTCAGTCATTCAAATGACACCCAGTATGCATATAAAATGCACACTTCTTAGCTTGGCATGAAAGCCCTGTGTGGCGCACTATCAAATTAACTACTTTTCCAGAGTCATGTCAAATGCTCTTCATATGCAATGTATGCTCCAACTGTACCAAATTTCTCTTTTGAGTCTTGGTGAATATACATATGCCATTTTCTACGAGTGACTTTGCTGCAAACCAGAAAATGACTCGTTTAGAAAGATTCAATTCCAGTGTTTCCTCCTTGGTCTCTGAGAAGAGTTCGTTATTTCCTCCTCTGTCTGTCTGTATGGACATATCTCTACTTTAAAGAATCATGTATCCTTTTGTTTTATAATCATTTCCTTACTTTTCGACCTCATGCACTGAGCTGTCAGCTTGAAAATGGCAGGATGCAGGAGGATCCCTGGGTGGCTCAGTGGTTTAGCACCTGCCTTTGGTTCAGGGCTTGATCCTGGAGACCCGGGGTCGAGTTCCGCATTGGGCTCCCTACATGGAGCTTGCTTCTCCCTCTGCCTTTGTCTCTGCCTTTCTCTCTGTGTGTCTCTCATGAATAAGTAAATAAAATCTTTAAAAAAAGTTTTAAAAAATGGCAAGATGCAGGTCTTCATTCTGCCTACCTCACCCTAGTTCAGCAAATAGCCATCAGCTGCCCCAAACCCCTCATATTACCAAGTAACATACCAGATTTCATTGCCTCAAATAATTATTAATAAAACAACTTGCAAATACATTGTTAAAGATCATACTATGAACTTAGCCCCCAAGTGGTTTTGTCTACATGTACTTATGATGGACATTTGCTCTGGGGTGTGGGGACCCTGAAGAATAAAAACCCTTATGCCTATAATTACATCTATGTAGCCTATCATGAGAAATAGTTTTTCTAGTCTAAAGCATATGTTGAAAAATCCATGTTTTTTGGCGATTTCATTAACATTTTAAAATGTTAACAATTATGTCAGCCCAAACTGAAAATGATTGTGTGAGAAATGAAAGCTTGCATAACTGACACTCGCTATTCATGGCTCATTATCCTCATGACTTTCGTGACGCAGTGAAGGAGTGGGGTCAGCCTCACAAAATTTAGGAACAATTAAGAAAATTACCGTATGCAGATGTGACTTATGGACTGAGAATAACGAACTTCCTAAAAGCCCATATTCAACAAAATAAATAAGACTGATGGAAATTCCACAGATGTTTTATGGCTTAAGGCAGCTTTTCAGTTATTCATTATAAAGACTCCTTCCAGGGTTTAGCCCACTTCCCTTGAACCTTTCCCGAACACTTTGAAACTTTCTCTTTGACCATGTTCCTCAGGGAGTCCAAGAAGTCCTAGGCATATTTCCTGAAGTTCCTGGAGTTCACTCTCAAACACATCCATGGAGATAAAAACATGGTCACTGACCCTTACACATTGTGAATTGCTACTGGGCTCCAAACGTCTTACATTCTTCTTTGAAACATTCAAACTTAGTGGAATAAACTATGTGGTAACAACCACAAGGGCAAAGGTTATCCACAAACCTGACATTTCATTCCAAAAAAAAAAAGAAAAGAAAAGGAAAAAAAGACTACATTTTTTATTTAGACAAAATGCTATTTATCAGCCACCTATTTTTCTTCTACAGCCACAGATAATGAAGCATGTAAATATAATATAAAATTTCCTTTCCTTCCTTCTATTTCAATAAATGTCTATTAAATGGCTGCTATGTGCTAGGTATTAAACTAGGCTGAATAATAGTGTCTCTACTTAATAGAATTTATACTTTAGCTCAGAAGTCAGACACATAGACAAATAATGATGATGGAATGGGCTAAGTACCATCATATAATTTCATGTACAAAGTACCATGGGATCCTTGTGAAAGGAAGCACATAACTTTAATATAAATTAAACCTTGAGGAGCCAGAAAGATCAGTTTGATCTTGATAAAATGAACCTCTAGGGTATATACAACCCAAGTCAACAAATATTTCTCCCTGTAGTTTCTAAACATTTTTAGGATCCAAACAGAATCATTTTTCTTGTGCTCTCCATTTTATATGAGGCAGAAAGATGCTAAATAACTTAATATAGCTTTCATAAGGGGTTTTTCCTGTCTGCTGTTTATGATTGCCCTTCCAAAATAATGACTATTCAAATTATACATAAAAGTTTTGCTTATATTTTTGTATGAAGGAGAATTTTCTTATCCTAGATAAAATCCTGAGCCTCAATTAGGTGCTAGTTCAAAAATGGTAGATTAAATCTTGATAGCGGCTGTAAAATAAAATATGCAAGGACTTTAATCTTGTGGAAATTCAAATACAATATGGGGAAAATGGAAAGTTCACATGATGATGGAATATCTAATTTTATCATTAGTAGATGCCTAATAAAGGAATTTTAAATTATTTTATTGTATCAACATTCCTTAGAGAGTATACAGGCTAAGACTAAACTGCCAATATATGGTATTTAAGATGTCGCCTTGCACGTAGTAGATGCTCAATTCATATGTGTAAGATTAAATGTAAAATGCTTGTGATGGCCTGACATTTCATCAAATAGTCATATCTTTTCAAAAGGCAAGACACTATGAGGTTGTCTTTTGTTTTTCAATATAGTAAGATGTCCTTGCTCCACAAGGGCTGCATGCTCAGTCAGAAGAGCATGTGACTCTTGATCTCAGGGTTGTGAGTTGGTGCCCCAAATCGGGCTTAGAGATTACTAAAAATAAGTAAATAAACTTTAAAAATGGGACCAGCCTGGAGCTAAGCCCTCACCTCTAAAAGAGCAAAAATTTCTCTGATTTGGTCTTTTTGTTTTGTTTTTGTTTTGTTTTTTTGATTTTTTTTTTTTGATTGATTTGGTCTTTTTGATCACAGGTGGTTTTTTTCAGGAAAAAAAGCTAGGCCCCTATTAAATATCTTTTAAAGATATTCTCCTTTTGCCAGGGATCATGAAAATTATTTCCATATTATAGATTATTCTTGAAATTAAATGGGCTATTTCATTCTATCCTCTGAACCAGACTGAGAAACTGGAGAAGAAAGGTACCTAAATAAAAAGTTACCTAGTTAAAGGTGCCCAATTATCTATCTATCATCTATTATCTATCTATCTATCTATCTATCTATCTATCTATCTATCTATCATCTATCTATATATAAAATCCCATGTTTTTGTCAATTAAAGTCTTGTGGAACTCTTAGTTGTGTCCAGCTATCCATTATCTCTCTCTCTTTCTCTCTCTGTCTCTATCTATCTACCATCTAGTTAGCTAGCTATCACCTATCTTTACAATGACCCCATGGATAGTAAGATCTATTGTTATGTCCATTTTACAAAAATGGAAACTAAGACTCAGAGAAGTTAAAGTAACTTGACTGAGTCACATAAGGAGTAAGTGGCAGAGCTAGAAATCAAGCTCAGAGAGTTTGGCTCCAGGCTCCATGTCTTTACCACTCTATACTGCTTTAAGCATCATGGCCTGAGAGGAGAGAGAAAAATCCATTTCCTACTTGACTAATTTTTTTCTCTGTATAGATTTAAAGAGATTTGTCTAAGTCTGTTGGTTTAAGAGTGGGCAGGGACAGAAACATTTGTTGGGTATCTATTATGAGCTGGCACAGTGTTAGGTACTTTTCATATATAATTTCATGGTATCTTAATTATCATATATCAAGCTATTCAATATAGTCTTCGCTTATTAATTAGAAAGCTGAGGGTCAGAGTTTTAAAATAACTTGTCAAAAATATCTAGTAAGGGTCTAAGCCAGGGTTTAAAAGCAGGACTGCATAGTCCCTACTATACACAGTGTGCTTTCAAATCTGTAGATCAAATTCCAGATGACAGATCATGAAATACTAGCCTATGTAACCAGAAGTGTCTCAGAAATATTATTAGAGTTAAAAGCTACTCAGTCAAGATTTCTGCAAATGGGTGGGGTAGGGGAACTTTACTTCCTGGCAAAACCCTACGAATGGGGATGTAACATAGGCCTTGCATCCTACCTTGATAAATATTGTCCTGAAGTGAGATTTGCAGTTTCCACATCCATGCAGTTCATCGTGCTGGGAATAAGTGCGAGTTCTGGCTGGATCATGGTGGCTGTGGCTACAGCTCTTGCGACCAGTTCCATGGCATCTTGTACATAGTACTCAAAGATGGATTGTGTTGTTTTTCCATGAGCAATGAGCCCTAGGGGCAAACCTTCTGTCCTCAGTTCCTCAACATTCTGGGAATCCCCCAGCACCCAACGAAGCTCAGGGGGCGTTACTCCAAACTGGGTGGTAATTTCGAAAATCCGCCGGATACTTTCCATGTCACAGCCAAACATCACCATTGTGGGCGTACTGTTCTTAATACTCTCAAGCTGGACCTGCAGGAAGCTCAAGAGGTCCTCGGTAGAGGAGAGGTTGGTGGTGATGTTGATGACAGATCCAAGGTGGAACTTGGAATTCTTCTGGGTAAGGAGGAGGAAGTCGGTGATGTTCCAGTCTTCCTGGCACAGCAACAAGCTAAAATTGTACCAGTTGTTCATGGTCAGGATTGAGACAGTGACATCAGCATCAGAACTTAATGAATTTTCTAAACTCAGTTGTAGGTGAAGGGGATTCTGTATTTAAAGATATGAAAAAGAAGAATTAGAAAGCATTGGCCAAAGATGGTAACATGGGGTATTTTGCTTTCTTATGAGGCTTACTTAATCCTTTATTTTAAAAAAAATCCTTTATTTTTCCCTGCAATAGTCAAATGCCTCTGGGATAAAATTCCCATCATCTGGAAAACAACTTTCGTATCTAACTGAATTATTGAATCCCTACAGCTGACCTTCCTTGCTAAGAGTACCAGAGAGCAAATGGTTTTTGGTGTAAATGTCAGGGCTGAGGCAACAAGTCTTAAATTTTTATCAAGCTTTTCTACTTCCTTATAGCTTGTCCCCTTCATGTATTCCATTACCAACTATGGCTGTTTTTAACTCATTTGTTAAATTCTCCTCTCAGGTGAAATAATTAAAAGAAATTATGTTTGCTTTCCTTTAAAATCAATAGCAGAGAAGGCTAAAACAGTGCAGACACCTGTATAAGAATGGTGTGGAAAATGGACACCTCAGTTTACTAAACTTTTAGCCTCTGAGAAAGGCATTTTTAATATATACGGTGCTACAGTCTGAATGCTTGTGTTTCCCCAAAATTCATGTTTAAATCCTCATTAATGCTCAATCTGATGGTATGAGGAGGTGGAGCCTTTAGGTAGTGATGAAATCATGAGGCCAGAATCCTTATGAATGAGATTAATGCCCAAGAGGCTCAAGAGAGCTCCCAACCCCTGCTACTGTGTAAGTACATAGTGAAAGGTTGGCAGGTTGTTACCCAGAAGAGGGCCCTTCCTCGATTATACTGGCACACTGATCTCTGATTTCCAACATCTAGAACTGTGAGAAATCAATTTCTGTTGTTTAGAAGCCACTCAGTCTGTGGTATTTTGTTAGAGCACCCTGAATAGATGAAGACCTATGTTATAATTAGCAATATATACATTAGGATAAAGTGTATAGCTCAATACTGAAGGCTTGATTATATTTGTGTCTACTGAGAGGGGATTTTTACTGTGAAATGTGTGCCATTTAAATACATTGATGGAACTTCCATCACAATTTCATCTACTTATGGAACTCACCAAATCAATGAAGGAAGAGTATTTTTTTCTTATTATCTTTTCTTATTCGAAAAGTCACAAGTCATTAATCATACAGGTGAAGTGGAAATAGTTTTCCAATGAATAAATTTGTTAACTGTTCTTCCTGAGAGCAGACATTCGATTTACTTATCCTTTACCATTCCTGAGAATGCTTAGCACAATACCTTACAAATATTAGGTGTATAATAAATATTGGCTGAATTTAGCTAAACATGTTCCCACTGAAAACTAATAGACTATTGGCCTATTTTTGAGAACTTCCAAACATTCAGCCAAATAATATATGTAGAAAAATGAGGAAGGCTTTCTTAATAAAGTTTCAAGTGCTGAACAAAATGCAAGTTTGGCCTCCTCCCCTCTCACCTAAAAATGTGTAATGAGAAATAGGATTTGAGATAATTCCATGAAGGACTGAAAGAATCTTAATATGAGCAGACTAAGGAGTGAAGATTAAGAAGGGACTTATGGGAGAAAGACTATGGCTAAAAGCATTAAATGAGAGCAATCATGCTAGGAGGTAGGATGGAGTTTTAAAATTTATTTGAAGAAGTTAACTTCTGTTCTTCAAATTAATCTTTTAAGCAGTTTGTAATGATCAAAAAGCTCTGATCATCTATGGGCAACATTCAACACAGAGAGGAAAAATAAGCCCTTCAGGATCTTGAGTAGGTGCTATATGTTTAACCTGGAAGCCAGTATTAGTAATGGTAGGAAGGACATGAGGAAAGTTTTTTTTTTTTTAATTAAAATTTAATGACAAGATTAAATGTGAGAAGCAAAAAAGGGAGAAGTGTTAGAAACCAGGGGACAGCATCCAATAATAGGTAGTTCCTGGTTTCCAGGCTTGAGATGCCATACAAGATCTTGAGCTTGCCTTCCTCACTCCTACTCTTGATCAATATAAATTCCTTCAGAATGTTCTTCTTGTCCTAAAAAAGCTAAAAGGCTTTTCTTCCTTTGTATTTCCTCCTCTGCTTTAACCCTCTTCCAGAAGCAAAAAGGAATGGAGGGCAAGCTCTACATTTAGCTGGCAGGAACAAATTATTCCCAACTATCTTCTTGGCCTCAACTCCCTATTTTGTTGCCAGCTTTCTTTGTACAACATAAATATGACCATATCGTTCTTCTGCACCATAATCTCTGAGTCACCCATAGAACAAATTTCAGAATCAATAGTATGGCTTAGGAGGCCATTTCTAGTCTTTAGCTTCATCTCCAACACTCCAAACATGTACACCAAGATGAGTCATAGTGGACAATTTATTTTTCTTATATCAGAGTGAGCATTTTCACACCTATACAAATTTGGTATGTTGATCCCTGCTGATTTCCTGTAATGGTGATTGGGGTTTTGTTTATTTAATTGTTCCTCTCACTCCTGATCAAGCAGAATTGATCACCTCATGTCTGTGTCACGGTCTCATTTTGGTCATTCCTCTAATACAGAATTCTTGACACCATAACGTAGCTAGTCAATTAAGTGTTTATCTTCCACACTAGACTGGAAGTTTCCTTAGGATAAAGATCACATCTCAGTCATCTCTTATCACACAGTTCTTAGTTAATCAGAGATAGTATTTGTCAAATGCCATTTTCCTTTGCTTGCTTCAAGTCCTAGGCTATGATCATAATATCTGACTATGGACTGAAAGACTGAGAAGACGACAATTTCTAGCAGAGCTTCAAGACCCAATATTTTGCCCCTAGTTGGAACAAAAGCTCATCCATAAACTTCCTTCAGGGGGATTCATTAAATTGATATGTGAGGAACAAGCTTTAATGGAAGCAGGGATAAAAATATTGTCCTTTGCTAAATAGGGAAGTGAAATTAGCTAATCATATTGAACGTTTAGCACCAAGCAGAAACAACTGCATTTGGCATGAAAGTGACATGGTAGTAAAATGAAGGACAATCTTCTCTCCTCCACCATGAATACTTATTAATCCATATAATCACACTTATCCCTATAAACAATTCTATTAAGAAATTCCAGTGGTTAGAAGTTAATCCTTTAACAAACTTAACATCATTCTTCAAAAAATATTTATTTAATAATAGTTTGGAAGCATCTAGTGATCTTATATTTATCTAGTAGCCTCAGATGCAACATCTTTCAACTTCTCTCTATGTAATATAGTAAAAGCAGAGGGGCAAGTGAACGTGCGCGCACGTGTGCACACGCACACACACCTATTAATCCTTCTGTTACTACTTTCCTTTATTGGTACCTAAGATGGTACGCCATTCTGTTCCATTAATTTGTTAAGATTTAATTCCCATTATAATCTGCTTCAACATTATTTTGGAGGCTAGAATTCCCAAAAGTATAGGGCAAGAATGGTCATGCTGAAATGTACACATGGAATGAAATCTCAACAAGTCAAGTGCAGAGCTGAAGGGAGCAAGGAGCTGCCAAGATGACAATGCGGTTGTTAAGAATCATTCAATGGTGTAAGGAAAGATTTCTTCATCTGTTATATATTGATAACTAACAAAATACTAAAATTCCACAGAAAGTTAGACAAGAATGGCAAGAAAATTGGGAAATAGAAAAATGATAGAGGGGCCTTGCCTTAAGAGATATTAGAATACATCAGAAAATGCAATTTTTATAAAACAAAAACTAAAACAGGGAAGTAGTAACAGAAGGATTAATAGGTAAATAAAATAAATAGAACAATTGAGTTAATGTATGTAAAGAAGCACATTGATTTAATAGACTATCTTGATATAGGTTGCAAATCATAAAGGACTGTGGAAGAAGTACACATGGAATTAAGAGTTGAGAAAAGAGATTGTTTTTGAAAATAATTTCATTTAAATTCCTAATTCCACCATATATATTTTTTAAGATTTTATTTATTTATTCATAAGAGACACAGAGAGAGGCAGAGACATAGGCAGAGGGAGAAGCAGGCTCCCCTCTGGGAGCCTGATGTGGGACTCGATCCCACACCCTGAGTCAAAGGCAGACGTGCTTAACCACTGAGCCACTCAGTGGTCCCTCCACCATATATTAAAAATCAATTCCAGACCACTTAAGAATTAAAAGTATAATAGTAAATCATTAAAAGATAGACCTAATAGGTACATATGTTTCAGAAATCACAATGATGAAGAGAAATATATTAAACTAAAAATTACAATATACCTTATTTCTAGCATTAATCACCTATCATAAATAACCGCATCAAAAGGGGAAACATGAGAAATAAGAGAATATGTGCAACAAATTAGATAGACAAAGAGTTAATGTTCACTAAATATGAAGAACATTTACTAATCAATCAGGAAATAGAATCCTCAACTGAGCACTCACTCAATCAAGAAAAATAATTTTTAATCTTCTACTGTGAGCCATGCCTCTACAAGAAATTTCCCGTTGCCTGTATAGGGATTGAGAGACAATATAAAGGTATGTAGACAAATAAACAGTAATTATAAATTATAAAAATTACTGTAAATGAAACTAAGGATGTGGTGAGAGTGGGAAAGGGGGAAGAGGGTCCCAGGAAAAGTTTGATAATTATGATTAGTATGGTAGTGGATGCAAGTATCTGTACTATATAAGCACTCTGCAGTTAGGACTTCAGCAAAAATAAAGAATGTATATAAAATGAATAATCACTATAGATAGGTAAACATATATAACAATTCATAAAAACACACACATTTAACTAATATTGTGGTCTCATTTTGACCATCCATTCTCTTTCATCTAGATACTACCCTTCTAGTCCCAGATAAATGGTTGGAAGCACCACCTGCTTCCATATTCCCTTTGATTCTTCACTTTCCTCTTTTATAGTGTCTGCAATATTTTTCCTTAAGCCCTAAACAGTCCATGCTGGCTCAGCCACAGTTGAGATTGTCTCTCCTTTCCTGGGGCAGTAAGTATAATGGCTAGGGATTAGGAATCTTGGTAATCTCTGAAATTCTGGCTCCTTCATTTGTAAGCCAAATGGCCTTCTACAAGTCACGTAAAGTATCTCAGAGTCACAAATTCCTCATCTCTAAAACTAGGATAATTCTACCTCCTACCTTACAGGTTCATTGTGAGAATTAAATGTGAGAATGTGTAATGCATGGGGAGTGCCTGGCACACAGTGAGGGCCTGGTTGGTAAATGGTAGCTGTTACAATTTGCTTAGAGTTAAGTCATTATGCTGAGAGTGCTTTTAAAGTGACTGCCATGTATTTTTTTCTTTGCTATTGTTCTTTTTTGTCTATTTTCACAAAACAGTCCCTGCCATACGTATCTTTTACTAATACCAATTACACCAACTCCCTAGCAGGCAAACAGCAACTCTGTCTCAGGCTGGGGGAGGCTATTTATTTGGGAGACAGTTGTGTTCACCGCAGAGTATCTGCCTCCCCGCCCCCCGCCACACACACACAAAGAAAAACCCCCAAAACTCTTCTTTCTTTGGTGCTGGTTCTAGTGTCACTTTACAAGTTAGGGAATTTTTGGCGCCAACTGCTGGAAATTCCCCATCAATCTTTGTTCTTCCTGAGAGCACAGATTCAGCTATTTTCTGGATCAGTAGAAGTTTCAAAAACAAGATTGGCTGCAGTAAAGAGCTTGCCAGATGCTCTGAGACGTTCTCTGACAAGAGAAAAGAGGTAACGAAGCCAGGTTCGTTTTGAGTGAAGAAAAAATGAAACTCTCTCAGCTCTTTCCTGGGCAAGCAAACCATTGAGTTTTGCCTTGTAGGCCAAAGCTCAGAAAGCTCAAGTGAGCATAATATTTCCACTACTTTTAACAGAGATGAAATTCCCTTCCTTTCCTAAGTCTGCTGATTACTAAAAGTGTTCAAGGAGCTCAGAACTGGCATTCTCTTCTGCTATTGCTTCTCCTCAGCCAAGGAGGCTGCAGTTTTGTGGTTTCTCATTATCTCACACCTCATTTGACCTATATTATACAGAAGTCTTTTTTTTTTCTGAAAATTAAAGCCTAGTCTTTTAGAAGCCCAGGCTTTTAAAGAAATGAACTGTTTGTTACCATTGCATTAGGGATTCAGGCAAAAAGAAGGCATAAATTGTAATCTAATAATAATAATAATACAAATGTAATCTAATAATTGTAATCTAATAATATTGTAATCTAATAATTGTAATTGTAATACAATTACAGAAATTGTAATCTAATAATAATAATAATACAAATGAAGAGCCAGTATCTACTAATGGCCCTGGTGCCTTACGCATATTGTCTTATTTTTTCCTCACAATGGCCTCATGAGGTGACTCCCATGATTAGCTTTTTAAAATAAATGACAAAATTGAGGCTCGGAAAGGGCAATTTTTTTTAAGGTTGCACAGCTACTGAGAAATAGAGCCTGGATCCCAAATCCAACTTTGTAGGACTTGAAAGCCTGTGCTTTTGGCTAGTACTCTGTAATACTCCCTCTACTTTATAAGAATGTGTGAAGTAGAACCTTGACATTTATAGACTTAATATTTATAATTCTGATTATTTGCAAGTAATCCTGAAGGCTCATGGAATCAAGTCACTTTTAAGATGCATCACAGCACGGGTTAGAATGATATGCCCCCTGTGGCTGGCACCTGGGAGCCGGTGAGGGGGCTAGCCTGCTGCCCAGCATGCACATAGCTTCCAGCAGTTTTCTTCACTCATCCTTCCATTTGTAGGAAGGAAATGACAAGATATGTATTTCTTCATTAACAGCAATTTAACAACAAAAGCCAGTTGTATAATTAATGACATCAGTTTTGTGTTCGGTAGAATAAGAAAGTTTGGAAAGGCTCACTTAAATTTTTCATTTAGGTTCTACTGAATTTTGTGGTTGAAACTATAATCTGTAATGGTGTTCAACCATTATGTATGGGGGGTGTCAGCAAAAATCTTAGGATACATCCCTCAGGATTTTTGAGTGATATATAAAATAGTACATAACAAAGTAGTAGAACACAACGAATGCTTCAGAAGGCAGGGTTGTGGATGCATGGGGCAGTTGGCATAATATTGCCAATCAGGCTGGGTGCAGTCTGTTTCATTAGCCTAGAATCCACCTCCTGGAATAGATAGGACACTGGTAGACTGACCTGGCCTTAGGAAGAAACGTTGGCAAGCATAACATTGTCTTCAAAAACAACTGACTGATTTATTCATCCAACAAAACATGTTGAAAGCCTATTATACCAGACCATGGATAGAATAATGCATGTCTTCAGGTGGAGGAAACACTGGAAGTATGGAAAGCTATATCCTTTGAACCCACTCAGTCCTTCTGCATTTCAGGCTCACTTCCAAAAAGGGGAGTCAGAGGCATAGCAGGTTGGTTTGGGGTTGATTCTTCAAGTTACCCACACTCAGCTTTTGATCACACATTCTTTTTCTCATTCTATTTCCACCTAATTACTGCTATTCAATTTGTTTATCCGTGTCCCACTCCATTTCTGCTTTTTGTTTTAGATGGTTATACTTTATTTCTCTCATCTGACCTTTTGTAATCTTTAAAGCCGGCTTTAAAAATTTGGCTCTTTGGCTGCCACTCACTCTCTGAGCCCTGCTCTCCCAGACCACTCATGTAAAATAGACCTTTCCCAGGTGCAACTTCTGGTGCTTAAAACTATCACTGGTAAACTTGGGGCAGGGAGGGCTTCGATCAAAAAGATGTGGCTGCTGAAGACATGTAGTCATAAGGTGCTTAGGAGAGCAGTCAGCTCAGGTAAAACGTCCAACACAGAAAAAGGTGAACCAAGGACAAAGGGTCATTGGAAATGTGGGCATTTGACATCAGGAAAGACTGTCAGCGAGCAAGAAAATCCAATACCTTGGTCTAGGGTTCAGAAAGTCACTGTAATTTCCAGGAGAGTCCAGAGGAGAACATAGTGGCTGTATTTGGAGTTGTAATTGTGGTTCTTTTATCAGTTGTGTGTAACAGACTTTGTGAAAATCATTTAGCCTCATGGAGCTTCATTCTTCTCATCTGTGCAATGAAAATGATACTACCTACCTTGCAAGGTTTGTGAGGACTAAAATACATAATACATATAAAGCATCAGCACACAGTAAATAGTAAGTGGTAATCTATAATGCTGCTGCTGCTGCTGCTGCTGAGATTAGGAACGTTACACTAAGAGAATCTAAGTATAAGGCCTAGACTGGTGGTATACTCAGTTTATTTAATAAACAATTGAATATGCTTTTTTGAGCAACTGTTTTGTGCCAATGCTGAATGCTGACTGTTGGGACTACAGTAGTGAAAAAGACCAATGTTATCTCTCTTTCATGGATTTCAAAGTCTGTCATCACTATCAGGACACAAATTGATAATTTAGAAATAAAGCAGAAGACTGGGACAAGAAATAGGGCCCAACCAAGGTGAACTAAACAGAATGGTGGTTTGGTTTTTGAGTTTTAGATTATGGGGCAAATATCATCACAGCCTTCCTGCTTACATTTTGGACAAGCTCTGGATACTGGGGCAAGACCAAATCTACAGATAGAGGTCAAGGGGTCATGGATGAATGGGAAGGGAAGAGGAGGCTAGATGGAGGAAGACTATGATGCTTTGGGAGGCTTTATCATATGCCTAATGTGTAGTAAATATGTGGTAAACATAGGCCTCTTTCTTCTTAGTGTTGTGAATAAAAGTAGCACACTTCTCTGGGCTGACGTAGTCGATCCTTCCCTGATGACTCAGGTCATTTTGATGTCTGCGCTAGTCATTGTACCTGGCTGCAGGGCCGTGATGTGTTCAGGGGCAATGGAGCCAGCAGGTGTCCATGTTGACTGAACCAAGGGGAACTGAGCTTATGGCAATTCCAGAATTACCGAGCCTCTTTAGAAACTATATTTTCTCTCTTTTCCTGCCACAGTGTCAGGCCGTCCCCTGTCCCTTTTCATTGTGTCAGCATGCCTTCATCAACTTCTTGAAGCCCCTTTTAAGATACTCTGACTTAGAGAAAGAGCATAACTCTCATGGGCACCTGGGTGGCTCAGTTGGTTAAGCGACTGCCTTTGCCTCAGGTCCTGATTCTGGAGTTGCCTATCTAGTCCCCCCTAGGGCTCCCTGCACGGAAGTCTGCTTCTCCCTCTCCATCTGCTCCCCCCTCCCCTTCATGCTGTTGCTCTTACTTTCTCTCCAATAAAATCTTTAAAAAAAAAAAAAAGAGCATAAAAAATAAAATTAAAATAAAATTTAAAAAATAAAAAAAGAGCATAACTCTCATGTAACAATTTTGTCTAAAATATGAGTAAAATACATCAAGACCATCCTATAAGCAAAATGGATCAGCTTTAGCAGTACTGAGGAGGCTGTGGACTGGTTTTGAGATCAGGACTATTCTGGGGATTATGGTTTCCATTTCTTCAGCTGTGATGAGAGAATTATTACAATAGTCGACCAACTACTTCAGAGCAGTGGGGGACCATGTGATGCTATGCATGTGAAGGTGCTTTATGAAGCACTTTATGAACACGATAGAAATAGAAGGTAGGATCTGTTTGCAATCTATGTTCTGGACAGTAGGGGTGGCAGGATCAATAACCTAGAGAGAAGTAAAGGAGGCATCGTTGGAGTAGGATATTAAAGCTAGATTTAATTGTCAAATTCTATGCCATTTTTAAATGCTCATATTACAAAATGACAAGATTATTTGTTACATTTTAAGAACTTTTGGAATACAGATGTTAGTTTGAGACTGATTTTAGTTACTATTTCACCACCCAGATTTTGGTCAAATTAAGTAATATTTGAATGAATGTACACATTTATATGTATCAGCAGGCAGATGATTTATAAGATAATTAAAATTTATTGAAGTGTTCAAACTATTGTTATAGACACTCTCGGTGACAAACTCTGGCATATTTTCTTATAATGGGAACCACTGAAATGTGCACCAGATAATTAAACTGTCTAGCATCCAAGTTAAATTTCCTATGGAAATTTGATTACTTTATGTCAATGCAGCTTGAAACTATTATTAAGAGATGGCTTATGTCACATGCTAATTTGCTTTATTACAATAAGAGTGAAAACTCAGCTAAATGATGAGTATTTCTATTTTTAAATACCCTCTAGGACTGACACCACAGTTGACATAAGCTTTTTTTCTCAATTTCTTAAACCATTCTTTTTTTTTTTACTGATACAAGTACATGTTTGGTACATTTAAACCATGTTTCAACTAATTGTGATGTAATATGGCTTTTATATTATACTGGTTTAGCACCCTAGATTAATTTCATAATTGTAAAATCAGTTTAATTGCATAACAGCTTCTTATTTCATTTTGAAATAAAACAAAAATTTGTATAGACTCATATTCATTGCTTGCTCCCTGGCATTGACCAGTTTAACACTCTAAAGAGTATTAGCATGCCATTAAACAGTATCTCAGTAAATTTTCATTTTAGCACCTTATTTCAAAACTTGTGATCCACTAATTATGATTAAGCTTTGCTGCAATGACATTTTGTTTTACTTGCATTACTAGGCACACATTAGCATAATTAATTCTTTGTACCTTTCAGATCCTGGTTCAAAGTAAGAAGGCACTGGAAATGTTGAATTTAGTTCTTAGAGTCTCTGGTTGCAGAGGCAGTACTTTCTCATGAATTAGTGATCAAACCCAGAGGCTCTTTAAGCAGTACTGGTGACCTCAGATCCAGGACAATGAACAGGTCTATGTTCTTTCAGGGGGGGTCTGTGTGAGCATTATCACTAATTATGCAATGAAAAAAGGTCTAGTTGGCTAGTTATCAAGTTTAAGATTTGGATTACATCTGGCTCTATTGTGAACTCACTTGTCAAATCAATGCTTATATCTATTCAAGCCCAATAATAAACAGGGCAGATTTGTTAAGTTTGAATGATCTACCAGAAGCCAATTAGTGTACTTATGATCTTATCACTTGGTTTGGAAGGGACCTTAAAGTTCAGCTAACACAAACTTTAAGGAATGCCATGGAGTAAGGGGTAAGAATGAGTTAAAGGCATTTCTCAAATTAGGAAGGTTACTAATTTTTTAAATTGAGGCAGTCTGTCTTCCTTATATCTTCAATGAATATGACTGCATTTTAATATTTATGAATATCTGCTTGTGTTTAATTTTATCTCTTGAATTTTAAAGGAAAGATTCAGGCTCAGCCCAAACTTGCACACTCTAATTCTCTCTGTAGTCCTTAGGCCACAAATAACTGACCCTTATAAGGGAAGTGTGAAGAGTGCGTTGATTTATGAATTCAATAATTTTTCTTCCCCATCGTGACAAACATATATAATCACATCATGTCTTGAGAGCACAGAAACATTAATTACTAATATATTTAGTGCTAAAAAGAATCAAATCAAATACAACGAGTTTTCCGGGTTTCCATCTGATTTACTGTATGAACCCTGGAATTATGTCTTTCTGGAATTATTTACTGTCCATATACAGTTATTCTGTTAACCTTTTTTAGCCTCTGTTGGCATTATTTTCTTTGAAACTCTTGCATATCACACCAGAAGCTTTTAGGCTTTAAAATGGGAAGAACCTCAAAAGACCATCTCTATGTTTTCCAAGTTGGTCCTGGAGCACAAACCCAAAAAGAGAACAGGGACCTTGAGAGGTCTTTATTATTTCTGGAAAAAAAAAAAGGGGGAATTGATAACACTGTCTTTATAATACAGATCAACACTCATAATGCTAAATTCATGATGTTGATGATTTTCTCTCCTTTCTGTGTCCTGGATGTCCCTGGAGAACGCCGATATCCTATCTCTTGCTTCTCTCTCCAGATTACACAGGCTCCATCAGAGTGGACAGTGATATTTCTATGTACTCTAGCCCTCATGCTTATCTCCTCTGAAGCACAAGAGTGGTGTCATCTTGTCCTGTTTATTCAATTGTCTAAATATATCAGTTTCCTTTTATCTTGGAAGCCATCCCCCAGAACTTGGAATCCCCCAAGCACTTCAGCTGTGTCACCTTCACATGCATAGGTAGGTCATTTTCTGTGCCCAGAACACTCTAGCTCTCTTTTGACCTCATGAACTTCCAAACAGCTTTCCTCCAGCTACACGTTGCTGACTTGCTTCACCCTCAAGTTGTGTTATAGGCCTCACTTTAATCTGGTGCCCTTCCACACTGTGCACATCCCCCAATCATTTATTACATGGCATAGTCATTATTCCTTTCTTCAACTCTCTCCTTTCCTGGACCGTTCAGGGGCTATATGGTCTTTTATAGTAAAATCCTGAGAAACAGTGTCCAGAAAATATGAGACTCGCAGCAAAGATTCGTTGCTTAAATGAACAAACAGTGATGTGTAGTTTAGATTTAGACAGCGAAGCCTGACCTTTAGCTGAAATGTGGGTCTATTTTTTATGACTCATTTTCCTTCCTATTTGACTAGTAGGGTTCTCTCTGGAGGCAAGAGTAATTATTATCTGCTTTCCCATAAAATCTTATCCTTCTAGATGACACAAATATTCTCTGATGTCAATCAGAAAAATGGCACCTGAATGCTGAGAGGATTGACAGGATTGCTCAATTGCATATGTGCCTGAGGCACTGTTTAGAAATACAAGTGAATCATGACATGTGCAAACTCAGTGTGTGTCACTCACTTTCTTTACACTAAAGATAGTTGTGGGGAAATATCTATTGTGATTTATAAATTATTCATAGTCAATTTTGTTTAAATGATCAACAATGATGCATTTAAAACATAATTGAATATACGAAAGTATCAATATTGAAGCAACCGTTCAGTTGCTCATCTGTTACGTAAAGTGAAGTACCATAACAGCACTGGAGAAATGACTTTGGAATCTCTGACCAACTGAGAATGGTATTCTAACAAAGTACATGGAAGTGACAGTAAATAAAGAAGATTATGTTAAGAGAAAGAAGACTGACTAAAGCAAGATGATAGAAGTTTTATCAGGATTTTGAAACTTAAAATAATACACCTATTACTATGCACAACCATACATATCTTAGCATTTAGCATAAAAAAAGCAAGTAATCAGGCTTCTATTTACTTGAATTCAAAGACACAGCTATACATGGCCTGGGGGAGGCGGAGAGGGGAACTTGGACAACCAAATTATAGTACAATTCCTGCTGCTCCTTTTTTATGCAAAGTGAAAACACTTCCCCCAGATGGCTGGTTCCTTCTCAACAATCAGGTCTCAGCTCAAATTTCTGGACTTTCTGCTTAACATTAACAGCCTTCCCACTGAACCACCCACCATCAAATCCATCACCTTCACGGATCCTAACTTCATCTTCTTGAGCACTGGTCAGTGATGGAAACTAACTTCCTTATTTGTTGATGGGCTTGTTCAACATTCTCTCACTATGAGGCTGAAAGTTTTCTGGGGGGTGGGGGCAGAATAATGTTTGATGACATTTGTTGGTTGAATGACACTGACTTGAGTTATCTATTAATATTAAAGTTTATCTTTCCTCTAAAAACTTTAAAAATCTCATTTTTTGGCTGATAAGACATGTTCCAGAAGTTTTCCCCTTGAAATTAGTTTGGGATGGTTGACCGACAGAAATCTGTCCTTTGCTACCTCTGTCTCCACTTTACCTCCACTTCCTCCTCCATCCCTGTCTCTGTTTTCATCTTTATCTTGGTCTTTAAATTTCTTTATCAATATTTACTTTCTTTGTGGCTGAATCTCTGGTTTTCTGTTGCTTAAACACAAGGCAAAAAGAGCTTTCTTTAAAAGGAGGATACTAATGGCAAGGGACGGTATTTACTGAGCATTAGAAATAATTGTCATTGTATTCAAACAGCTTGCTGCTTTGGCTATTGTCCTAAAAAGATGATACATTTTAGATATTATTTGAAAAAAACTCATTATGGTACGGCTCTTTACTGCAAAATTGGCTATCTGTGGATCCAATCATGTTTCCTAAAATATTCTCATACAGTATTTTCTGATAGAATGGGGCTCATTTGTTCAATACCTTAATGTAATGCTGTAGAGAGGCAAAATTTAATCCTTTGGTGTTCGACGTCATATTCACTTCCAGAGTGTATCATGTTTCTAGGCAATATATTTTAGATACGTTTCTCTACAGAAAATATTTGGTTGAATTGCTACTATATGCCAGGCACTGTTACATATATTGGGAATGTAATGGGAATGAACAAAATAGACATGCCCTCTGTCTTCATGGAGCTTAGAGTTTTAGGGGGGAGGCAAATATTAATAAAAGAAAACGTTAATAAGATAAAGAATAATAATAATAGGTAACACTTATTGGATGAATGTTTACTATGTGCCAGGATGTGTTCTGAGTGTTTTACAACTATTAATTCATTCAATCCTTACAATTCTATGATGTTGGAACTACTAATGTGCCCATTTTACAAAGGATGAAACTAAGGTCACACAACTAGCTAGAAGCTAGGATGGGATTCAAAATGAGTCTCTAGAAGCCATTCTTTTAAACATTATATTTCACTACCTGGTGAGACTTGTTAAAAAAAAATGAGAGGTGAGATTCATTCCAAGTAAATTTGTAATTATGACAGTAAGTTCCATGAACCGAAAGTAAAGAGTCTAGAGAATATATTCCAGAGAAGCCTAGTCTGGGAATCAGGCAAGATTTTCTTAGAGAAAAGGAGTTAGAATTGAGACTGGAAGGATTTAATTAACATATATTTCATTCCTTCCAGCTTAGTCCTGCCCTACCTATACTACTGGAACTTTCTTTTCAAAGGAATACATAGGTCTTTCATTGAGAATTGGTCGTTAATTCATCCTTCTGACCTTTCCATTTCCTGCAAAATAATCAATCTCTGCTGTTGATTAACATAATGCAAAGTCAGAACAAATGAATACGGGTCAGAGGCACCTAAAAACCCCCTGGGTGGCCGTGGTCTGTCTTAGGATGAATATGATGCCATCAGTAATAACCCTAAGAAGAAAATAATAATAACCATGATTTTTTTTGTGTGTGTGAAATATTCTAGCCACTTGTAGATAAAGCTATAGTTTGAGAGGAATTATTTAAGAACAACAAAATCAGATTATGCAATCAGGGAGCTGGGAGGACTGACATTATTGCATTTAATTCACGACACGTTATAGAGTAAACCATTTCAGGGAAATGGAGCCTCTCCTTTTAATGCAGGTCATTAGGAAAACACTCCTCACTGTCCATGTGGCTGAACACTAGAATGTGCTGCCAGAGGAGGTCATCATAGGTTCTTTTTAAGCAACAGCTCATTTAATTCCCAGATAGGCCAGGAAGCTTCAATTTGTTCCTTGGACACAGATTTCATTCTTCACCCCAGCACTTATCTAAAAATGTAGAACGTTGCACACACGGGAGACCAAGAGAAAGAACGAGAATGAATGTATTGCCAAATGACCAAATTTTATAGTCTCTCAGGTCCGAGAGACAATTGATCGCTTTTTTTTTTTCACTTGCAGATAAAACTTACAGATTTCAGGAAAGAAGTCACAGACTTGTAATGAGGTGGTGAGACTAAATCAGCAAATGAGGAACAAGAAACATCCCAACAGCAATTATTCAGCAGCCACTGAAATTTGCAAAAGATGCCAGTATCTCCCAGGAGAGCAAACAATCATGATGTTGAAATGTCAACTGTGGAAATAGTATGTTAAAAATGCAGTGCGAAATTTCCCAACAGTATATTTTGTCTTATGGAGTGTAGCATCATGCACAGCAGTCCGTAAGTAGCCCCAGGGTTGTAGCTACATCAGTTGAAATCTCTACTTCTCTGTCCATGGTAATAGTTAATGAACTGAGGACGTCTGGGTGGCTCAGCGGTTGAGCATCAGCCTTTGGCTCAGGGCATGATCCTGCAGTTCCGGGATAGATTCCCACATCGGGCAACCTGCAGGGAACCTGCATCTCCCTCTGCCTATGTCTCTGCCTCTCTCTGGGTCTCTCACAAATAAACACTTTAAAAAATAGTTAATGAACTGAACTGGGGCCACACTGGCTAGCTTAATTTATTATCACCAATATCAACAATGGCATTCAATCCAAACCTCATATACACCCACTTGACTGCTCTTTATGGCTAGTTTCTTGTTTGATCCTGCATATCTTTAGCACAGCAGAGAGGCCTCCCTTTTGGTTGCCCTTGTGATGCTTTCTTCATAATGTGTTTTAAAATATCGCAGATTGGCAGCTCCTCCGAAATAAGATATGGACAGAGATGGGGCTCAAAGTATTTTAGGCACAGACTAATTATTCATACACTTTTGTCTCTAGTTTAAGTAAGCACTGTATTTTTTTGTTTTAGATTTTTACAATTGCTCCCAGTACGAATAGAAATGTTTTGAACACCGCATAATATGCCTATAGTTTTAAGATAATATTAGTGCAATAGTTTTCATTCTTAACTCTGGCAGACAATCTATTGTAAGGATCTGGGATTAGTCGACAGTGAACTTTTACTCCCTCTTGGAATGCGAGCTACCTCCAGGCAAGGGTAATGTTCTGCTATTCTTCACATGTAATGTTTCTGCACAGAAGGAGAGTGGAAAGGAGCATGAAGTCAGAAGTGGCTCACTTCTCTTTTGATCGTTCTTTCGCAAGACTTTCCCCTCATTGTTAACCAGTTGTATCTTGCTGAAAATCCAGTGAAGAAAAGAGGGAGTTCATCAATACAAAAGGTTGAGGGGTGGTGGTAGTGCTCAGAGGTACTGAATATGTAACGGATTTACATTAAAAGGGAATGAGAATAAATCTACCATTTGGATGAAGAATGTAAAATGAGCTAGCTGATGAGGGTAAAATATTTTACGTTCTAAAGGGTCCTGAGGCCATGTCAGTGAGTAAGTGTTAAGAGTAGACAACAGATCTTTAAGTGACTAATACAACACATTTCAGGACTTGAATAGCTAGCTTTACGTTTTCAGAGATTTAACATTACTTATTATGGGCAATGGGTTGTCCAATGATGGGGGAGACTGGTGTCATGTGTCCTTTAAATATCTCTTCAAACAAGACAACGTGGTTTTTGTGATGGTTTTGCAGATAGGACCAATTGAAGCATATTTTGCGCCAACTGGGAATTTGCTCCACTGAGAATTATGTGATAGTATTGCTAAGTCATAGTGTGGGAATGGAATTCTCTGTATGAAAAAAGAGATGGGGTACTGTGGGTTAGCCCCCACTGAGCTCAAGGTCATGGATATTAATATAGTCTAGGAATTATCTATATGATACCTACCATGATAGGGTTCTATTTATATAATTAGAATTAATAATGAATGAGTCATTTTGATTTAGAGATCCAGAATTAAATTTATCATCTGCTTAAGGTATAAATCTTCAGAAATAATGGGATAATGATTTGTCTTATGCATTTCTATGGCTAACCTGACATTTTTATACCAGATGACTGAGCATCCAGCTCCAAAATTATAAGGTCTACACTAATGTCTCCCAGATGTTTATTAAAAGTCCTCAAAGTAACTTTGCAGACTCTCAAATAAAATTTTGCAGTAAATCCTCAACATATGAATATGTCATAGGACATATTTTATGAATCTCATATAATAATAGAAAGCTCAAGATTAAAATTTTAACTGTCGTAAATGTTTTTATAAACCTTTGAAAAAGATTCAAAATGACCATAGCACACAGGCAATTACGAAATGCTCCAATGACCTTTGGCCATAGACCTACTCTTAACCGCAAGTTCTGGTTTTCCCAACCATAATCTGTATTATAATTCTTTGAGTATTTCTTTTTCTCTTTTGAAACCGATTTTTCCTGAGACGATGGATTGCTTAAAATTTCTAGAAGTTAGACATGAATAAGGGAAGCTGATGATAAAAATATTAATATGTACTCAAGGTCAAATAGGTCTCAGAAAATTCAAACAATCTTTTCCAGAAAGAAATAAGATTATTTATCCATCTCAGCAGCTTCGGATGATAATAAACAATGTTTTAAGATGCCAAAAGGGTAATCTAACGGCAGTTTTGAAGAATATATCATTTATTGAAACAGAGTACAACTTTATGCTTCTGGGATCTTTGGTGGAATATCCCTGTTTTTATTGAGGCAGCAGACTTCGGTGATTAAAGTCTCAAGAGAGGAGTCAGGACCTTTGGATTTTGAAGTTGGTGCCATAGCAGCTCATACATTCACTACTAAGCTCTCAGAAGCAGAATCTCTGAATCCACGGTGACTTAGAGGACAGAGCACTGGACTTAAAATCAGCAAATTTCATTTAATAGTTGCATGGTAAAATAGTCTACCTGAGGCTCAGTTTCTTTATAACTTCATTTGTAATTTGGGTGGGTAACACCTTCCTCCTAAAGATATTGTAGGTTGTTATGTGTACGTGAGTTTATGTGAGCTGAAATTACTATGTAAATTGTAAAATCTTCATCAAATGAGAATGAGTGCTTTATTGTACACATACCCAAAAAGGCCCATGTCCTGTACCCAAGACCTAATGGGAATGAAACATTACCCTAAATTCACATTGCACTTATTCCTCTTTCAGTTGTGATGGAGTCTGTGTTAGAAAATGCAGGAATGGTATTTCTATAACCTATCAATATGATGGTGTAAAGAAGGGGCCTATCAAAAAGTGTTATTTGGATATCCCAAACTTAAACTTATTCTACATACAATCTTTTTTACTATTATTCCTGTAAATTGTTTTTCATGGAAACCCTTTGTTTTAGAGAATTGAGTGAATTCCAGTAATTTGAGAGGCCAGAGGAAGAGCTATAAAGAGATTTGAAGTATTGTCAGTATCAGGCCAGTCATTAAAAACTGGAACTTTATAGGTAAATGATAACTGGGAGACTGGGCAGAGTAGGGGTGGGTGAGTGGAAACTAGGGAGCTAACATATTGAGAATTTAAACCTCAACTATCAACAAATCTTGAATAATAGATAATAGCGGTATTGTATTCCAACGAAATTCTGTCAGAGAATTCTTATTTTTCTGAGTCTCAAACAGAAACACAAATTAAGATAAACATTCATTTATTGTTGCATGACGAATGCCAAAGTATGTGCAAATATTAGTAATCTTTTGCAGACATTAGTGGATATATTAATGTCTGAAGGTGACTAATGTCCTACATCTATTCTCAAGAGCAGTAATTTATTAACTAAAGAGAGATCTCTACTAGTTTAGAGATCTGTAATAGGTTAATTCTTTCCAAATTCTACCCTGTTCTATAGATTTCTATTTATGGCAAAAATGTATAATCAGTTTATCCAAGTTGCTTTTCTAATGGAGAGGCTACTGAGGACAGTCAGCTTCCGGTGATGAGGTACCTGAGGGAGGATTTTTGCCAAACAATGACAGTGACATTACAAGGGCATAAAGTCAACTGGCAACCCGTCATTGTTCCAGGCAATCTGAAAGACAAAGTACATGGCCAAAACAAATAATTCACATTAACATATTTTCCTAAACTTCGTATTGTCTGATTCAACTATCTGTTTAGTTCAGATGAATTGGAAAATTGCCCAGTCTCCACAGCTCTCAGCAGTTAGGCACACATGCCCAACATAGTAAGTTAAATGTTGTGAAATAACAATTTTATTGAGAATAAAACAAAATCAAACAATGTTGAGCAAAGAGGCATTAATTACTCACAAATGCATCTCAGAGTTAGAAGAAATCATAGCATCAATGCCATACATGATATGAGGCAAAGCTGCATAGAGACTTTGGAGATACACAGAGTGAATGTGACTCCTAGCCATGCCTCTTTGTAGTTGAGTGACCTTGAGTAACTGAGGTTCTAAAAATAAATGATGTTAACCAAGTAACTCCTGATCTCTTCACCAATAATATTTGGGTAAAAATAATATTAGCTACCTGAGAAGATTTAGTGAGAATTAAATATGAAAATGCAGGATGCCTAGCCCATAGTAATGGTGCAATGAATGCTAGCAATCAATACTATTTCTTTGATACCTTGAGTGACTCACTGAGTGGGTATGGCTATTGTCTCTCAGCTCCAAACCCACCTTTTCCTTCTCCACTTTGGGATGCAAGAGTTAGTACTCTAGTACCAGCTAGTACTCTAGTACACATCACATTTTGCTTTGCCAGGAGGATCCTGGTATGCTCTGCCAATAGAGGCCACCAAAAGGAGAATCCAAGACTGGAGGAAGAACAGGGTCTTGCTTCCTCCTGTCTCTCTTTGCTTCCAGTGGGTTTCCTGTCTGCTTCTGATTCCTTTTAGTATCCCTCCAGCAATACATATATGCACCCCTTCAGAGGTTCCTTCTCAGGGCAGAATTAAATCTGAGGCAGCCTAACACTTGCAGAACCACTTTTTCCTGTACCCTTAGAAATACCAACACCAACCAGCCAGTTTGGGGTTTGGGTCTGAGCCTTTTAGGATCCCTCCTTAGAGCTTAGAACCACCACCACCAGCTGAACAGCCCCACTTTTTTTCAGATATCCAAGTTTCAGCTTCACAAGCTCTTCCTCTAAGTTTCTAATTGTTAATATTAACACTCTTCCTATCGTTTCCTCAGCTCTGGGATGGTAACTGGTTCCAGGTTGTTACTTTCATACCAGGGAGTTTTCTTCTTATCCTTCCAGTATTTGACTAACAACTTTGTACCATCATATTAAAAATTTCTCTCTTTAAATAATTGGTGTGGCTTCTATGTCCTGCGTGGCCCTCACTGATACACTGAATATCTGTAACAGTTTATATAATCACTTGGACAGCTTTGGTTTTTTTTTTTTTTTTTTTTTAAGATTTTATTTATTTATTTGAAAGAGACAGAGATAGTGAGAGAGCACGAGCGGGGGAGGAGACAGAGAAGCAGGCTCCCTGCTGAACATGGAGCCAGAAAGACATGGGATCATGATTTGAGCCAAAGGAAGATGTTTAACTGACTGAACCACCCAGGCACCCCTGGACAGCTTTAAAAGATCTTGGTTTTGAGTTAAACTTCCCCCTAGCGACTACCACCCATGGGGTCCTTTTGAACCACACAGAACTACTTTCTTCATGAATATTACTAACTTATCCAGTATTGGCATGTTTCAGACCAGATTACTGCTCTAAAGTCATAGAACTAGGTGGAAGAAGAAAGGAGGCAGACAATGCAGCCAGTAGGAAATGGCATGAAGGCATGGATAGAAATGAAATGATTGATACTCTGTTCAAGCTTAAACCACAGTGATGGATAACCGTTCTAGAGCTTATTCATAAAATTCCAATAAAATGCACAAACTGATATGATGCAGCATTCCTCAACTTTCCACTAAAAAAACAAATAAGACATAAAAATACATAAGCTCACAACTCTAAAAACCTCTATTAACAATCAAGAATGTTGCACAAACTGCAAGCTGGTGGAAGAAGAAAAAATATGAAATTAAAAAAAAAAAAAAGAAAAAAGAAAAAATATGAAATTAATATTGTATCTGAAAGTAATAGTGGCTAATATTTCTTGAACATTTCATATGTATCAGGGCTTTCTTAACACTTTCTATAGGTTATTTCTTGAACATTTAATATGTATCAGGGCTTTCTTAACACTTTCTATAGGTTATTTCTTGAACATTTAATATGTATCAGGGCTTTCTTAACACTTTCTATAGGTTATTTCATTTAATCTTTTTAAAATTCAGTGGAATAGATCCTATTATTATCCCTATCTCATAGATGAGGAAACCAAATCATAGAGAGGATAAGTGACTTGCCTAGTTGCAGTTAGCTAATGTAAGTGTCAGGATGGGATTCAAACTCAAGTAATCTGGGTCCTTTAGCCCATAACTCCTATACTGACTATAATATCTTTCCTTCTACCACTCAGTTAAATTAGTCACCAGGGCCCGTCTATGGTATGGGCCCTGCTTTTTGAGGTAGTCAGAATGACATTTAGTCATTTTCTTCCTCTGGTTAGTGTTTTTTATTCCTGAATCTAGATAAAATTCATCTCCATGGGAAGAGTGTATGGGAGAGGTTTAACTCCCACACAAAAAGCACTATAGAAAAAAAAAAAAAAGCACTATAGAAAGGGGATGCCTGGGTGGCTCAGCAGCTGAGTGTTTGCCTTTGGCTCAGGGTGGGATCCTGGAGTCCCTGGATCAAATCCCACATCGGGCCCCCTCCATGGAGCCTGCTTCTCCTTCTGCCTGTGTCTTCGCCTCTCTCTCTGTGTCTCTCATGAATAGATAAATAAAATCTTAAAAAAAAAAATCACTATAAAAGTTGGCAGAATCAGAAATCACCCTAAGAGACATGCAAACCAAGAGCCCTGTGTGTATATATGTGTGTTGCTGTTGTTGTTTTCACATATTTCATTATTTCAGATTAGTGAGTCTCAACCAAGTGAGCAGCTGGAAACTCCTGGGAATTATTACTGTTTTTTTTTTTTTTTTTTTTTTTTTTTTTTTACATTTGCAAACCGATGTTTCTTAAGGTTTTGAGCCAGGAGATCTAGGATGCAGCCTAGATGTGAATTTTGAAATGGTTCCCTAGGTTGAGGAATTGATTAAGAGCCACTGGTTCATATCATCAAAAAGCAGTTCAGCAGGGGAAAAGTAGATTCCATCTTGGTTCAGCAGAGTCACACCACATGCTTGATTGCTGCTAAAGACTGGGATTTGGCTTAGGTGATAAACAGCAACTTTGTGTCCACTTGCATTTATTAGACAGAGATTTAACCAGAACATAAGTGAATTCAAAGTAAGGCAATTAGCAATCTAAGCAGCTAGTCTAGTGACAAACAGGTATAGACAGATCTCTTATTCTATAGTAAGAATTCCTCTTACCCAAGAAAGAGATAAAACAACATGGGCCCTATGCAAATGGTGTAGAACAGGCAAAGAAAAGGAGAATGATTTATTTTAGAAGCCAAAGAAAAATTAGAAAAAAATAAATGAAACACACAAGCCCCCTGACATTTCAACAAAAGCAGGATAACATGGTTTTTATGAAATATAAGTAAATCACAAGAGGCGAACACGTCGAGATGTGTAGGATGGAATAAAAAAGAACAGTGTCATATGGAAAGAAACAGGGAAACTAAATATCCAATAACAGATTTCAAATATGCTTTGGAAGCACAAAAGATATAATAGATATTGCAAAGGATTAAATTAGTGATATGGAAGGCACAATATAGAAAATCTTTCAGGATACAGAACAAAAGGATCAAGAACTATAATAATGAAAAAGTATGGCAGGGAAGTTATGAGTCTGTTTGTGCTCACACAGTTCCTGTTTCATGCCTATTGTCCTGTGTAATCATTAACTCCTTTCACTTTCAAAAGTGTCCTAGTTAGAACATAATCTATTTGGTCACCTAAATATGGGGGTCGAACCTAACAATTATGGTGTATCTAAGAAAGAAACCGTAACCACAGGACCAGAAGGACTAATCCAAGACATCTCTGAAGAAAAATTTTCTGTTTAAAAAAAACAACAACACAAAAACCACAGTTTGATGGATTTACCTCCTTCGTGGCATAATCAATAAAGATTTAGTTGTACTTAGACATATCTGGCAAGGTGTTTTAATTAAAAAAAAATAGCATTAGGAGGAAAGAAAAGGAAAAAAGTAACCTTCCAAAGGATGATTATAAATATCATGGGTTTCTCATTTCTGCTACATTAAATGCTCAAAGATAAGAAAAAAACAAATTTATTTGAGAATTTTATGCCTGGTTATTTGTCTTTGATTTGTAAGAAAAATGACAAAGACATGCTGAAATATATAAGGGTGTAGAAAATATGCCATTCATATGCCCCAACTAAGTAGTATTTATTTTCCTCTTCCAGGAATCAATGCTAAGGAAATAATCCATAAGGTAGACAAAAAGTCTATAAACAAAGATCTTTAGTGTGGAAAATTTTATGGCAAAAATTGTAAAAAACTTAAATGTCAACATTCTAGGCATATCCAAAAACTTAGGATAATATGCAATTAATAAAATAATAGTGACAGGGATGCCTGGGTGGCTCAGCAGCTGAGCATCTCCCTTCGGCTCAGGGTGTGACCCCGGAGTCCCAGGATAGAGTCCCACATCAGGCTCCGAGAGGGGTGCCTGCTTCTCCCTCTGCCTATGTCTCTGCCTTATCTCTGTGTCTCTCACAAATAAATAAATAAAGTCTTTAAAAAAATAATAGTGACAACTGGCTTCCCGTGATATGAAATACTAGCAATGCCGCATCAAATGAAAGATTCTGAATAGAAACTGTCCATGTTTACAGAAAAAGTTTTATGTAACAAGCACTAGGAGAAATATCTCAGCAAATTAACAGTGAGTATTTCTGGACAGCAGGATTAAGAGAGTTTTTCTAGGCTTTCATATTTTCCTGATTTTATAATGAGAAGAAAGTCAACAGAACAGAAATATGATTTGTTTGAAGTTTGTGGAGACATAAGATTCATGACCTAATGGGATTGAGAGCAAAGCAGAATACAAAATTGACTGTGTACTTATCATTTTCGAAGCATTCATTCATTCCTTAAGTATCTAAGTGACTACCATGTGCAAAAGACTAACAGGATCTTGGATTGTAATGGCAAGTAAAACAAAACACTGTCCTCAGAGAGATAAAAATGTACATAAGAGGATAAAAATCGGAAGGAAATAGATGTGAAGGTGATGAAACTGTTAGTCTTTATTTTTTTTTTTTTTTAGATTTATTTATTTATTTGAGAGAGAGAGAGGGAGAGCAAAGGGGCAGAGGGGGAAGGAGATACAGACTCCCTGCTGAGCATGCAGCTGACTCAAGGTTCTATTTCACAACCCTAAGATCATAACCTGAGCCGAAATCAAGAATCAGACACTTAACCAACTGAACCAAACAGGTGCCCCCAAATTATTAGTCTTTAAAATTGTAAATACATTTTTAAACATAATCATTACATTGTTTTCATATAAAATTATTTTTTAAATTGTTATTTTTTTAAAGCCCCTGAATAACAGAATACTATAAAGTAAAGGCAACCTTCCTACTCTGACCAGAGTATTATCAGAATTATTTTCAGAATAATCCAGAATTCTTCAGACCATTTGTTGAACAACTTCCTTTGCACAGGATTTAGAATCACTGAACTCATGGTAGAGGAAAGAAACCCAATGATGAGATACAGAGACATTTTTGTATTCTGAAATGACTTTTCCTATGAGGGACTCGAATCACTTTGTCATCACTACCTTGTTAATGATCTCATTATAGAAGTATTATCAGCTTTCTTGAAAACAAAAACAAGACTATCAAGGGAATTTGTCAGCTTTTTGCCATGAGCTTACTTTTCTTCAGTGCCTGTTGAATTTTAATGCGAGGCAAGAGAGCCTTAAAGAAAGGGGAAATAAGAGTGGCAGGATTTTTTTTAAGAACTTGAGTACCTGCTATATGTCCAATGACATTGTTAACCCACTTGATACGGTCTAGTTAATCAATACCTCAAACACCACGAATAGTTATTATTATCTCATTATCCCTATTTTATTGAGTAAGGTTTCTAAGAGTTCATTTATGAGCACACCTGGAATTGATTACATTCATTATCTTCTAATGCCTTTTTCCCCTCTTGTTCTCTTGCTTTCAAATGAGGGTGGCCACCTGTCCTCTACAATATGTACTTATTTTAGTTCTTTCTCCCTGTACCTTAAAGCTACGGTACTTACAGGCCTATGTCACCTCCTATTGCTTAGCTAGTCGCTGAGGCATTTCTAGTTAATACTTGTCTATGACAAATGCCTTGACACTTCCCAGTCCAGAAGTGTCACACTGGTGACCCTCCAGCCCTAGTGAACCTGCAGATTGTATTTTAAAACGTGAGTTACTTAATTAATGTGATGCGAAGAATCCTTTCACAACGTGTGTGTGTGTGTGTGTGTGTGTGTGTGTGTCAAATCATCACGGTGTATGCTTTCATATGCCTCACAATTTTGTCAATTATACTTCAATAAAGCAAAAAAAAAAAAAGGTGAGTGCATTGTCAACATTTAAGGAAATGTTTACATTTAAAAAAAATCCTCACCCTGGCTTCCTTTGAAAATTCAAAGTAACTGGCAACATCTCAATGGGTGAACAGCTGGTTGCAGCTGATGGTAGCTGGCTGGCTGTCTCCTTTAGAAAGGTTAGGCACTCTTTAGTTGCCCACGGTTTTTACTACTCCCTACTGTATTATCTGAAACTGTTTTTCACATTTCCATTACCTTCCTGACCCCTATAAGGCATCTGAGTTTGAGACCTCTGCCCCAGATCATTGATTCTCAAACTGTACTGTGCATATATGAATCACCTGGGGGAGTTTCTTTTAAAAAAAAAAAGCATATAGGAGGCCATAGCATATGATTTAGTGGAACTCAGTGAGATTGAGAGAATCTGCACTTTAGACGTTACCTTAGGCTTTTTTTTTTTTTTTTTTCAGGTAGTACTTAGTCACAGTTTGAAAATCACATCAGGGGAGACTCTCAGGATAATGTGATCCCAAAATATGATACTCCAAATCCCCCATGGACACAATCACTGGTGAGGGTGTTTGTTTTTAGACAGATTTCTGTGCTCCAATCCCAGGAGTTCTGATTTGATAAGCTCGGGAATCCCTATTTTGAAAAGTTATCTGTGTGTTGCTGACACACAGATGGCCACCACTCCAGAGGTCTGAAAGCCTAAGGAATTATACTTAATGAAAGAAAAGGAGCCAGGAATAGAACCGGTTAGTCTTGGCCAGATCTGAATCCTTGTCTGATTTTTTGATCATTTTGTTTAACAAAGGATGACAGAATAAAATACAATTCCAGGCTTTTTCTCTTCTTAACTGGTGATTATTCCAGTAACTTTACTTTTCATCAATTCTGACATTCTTTAATTTTACATGTCGAGAATCTTTGGCTATACGATACAGTGAAATTGGTTGAAGGGGGATTAAAATTCGGGAAAGCAGTGGCTTAAAGATCTGAGAACAATATCACTTTTCTGTCACTTGTGGTCTCCAGGAAATTGAAAAGCGATTTGTGGACAATGAAGGATGCATAAAAAGCTTAATAGGGTAGTAGAAACAGGTTTTCTACTTCTTATGAAATCAATTTCCTCAAGGCCTTACTCTACCAGCTTTTTCTACATAACAGTAAATTCTGGGTGGTCAAGAACTCTCTCCACCACAGTGAATGAGGATCCTTTTTCATAAGGTGATACACTTTCTTAGGTTCACATCATCCCACCTGAACAGTCAGTGGGTTTTCCACAGGTGTTATACTTAATTCTATTACACTGGAAGGGATGGAAATGGACCACTCATTCAGTTTAAACAATAGTCACTGAGCATTTCTATTATGAGCCATGCACCGTACCAGAAGCTTAGGGTTTAATTTAGTGGAGGAGAGAGATATGCAGGTAAATAAATAATTACATGTCTATCTGATAGATCTAGTAAAGAAGAATGTGCAAAGTAGAAATGTCACACAGAAGTGGTTAACTGTGGTAGGGAAAGGATGAGCAGTGACCTGTGCACAGGTGATATATGAGCCAAGATCTGGAGGTCGAATAGGAGTTTCAGGCAGACACAAGGGGGAAAGAGCATTGAGAACAGCATGTGCCCAGGTTTGGAACAGGATTGTGCCTTTCAGCATTGCTGAGCAGAGTGCAAGGGCTAAGGGTTAGTATCAAGAAGAAATGAGGAGAGTTAAGCAAGACTCGGATAATGAAAGGTCCTGAATGCCTGCCCTAGGCTGCTTAGAATTCAGCCTATAGGGGCACCTGGGTGGCTCAGTGGTTGAGCATCTGCCTTTCACTCAGGCCTTGATCCTGGGGTCCTGGGATCAAGTCCCACATCAGGTTCCCCGCGCGAAAAGTCTGCTTCTCCCTCTGTCTATGTCTCTGCCTCTGTCTTTGGGTCTCTCATGAATAAATAAATAAAATATTAAAAAAAAAAAGAATTCAACCTATAGGTTAGAGGCTGGCAGAGTGGAGGTGGTTCATGAGAAAATCTTAGGTTGATCAGGGGCTTGACATTAAGTAACACTGACTCACACAGTGAGAAAGTTAATCCCTTTTCAATTAGTATTTAATCCTTCTGCTAAATCCAGGAGAAAGCCTCCATTTGGTGTCAGTGTGCCTTTAACACTTCCCTAACACCTGGAAATGTTCCCATTTAAAGAAGAGCTCAGGCAAGGCTACCTAGCTAGAATGATTTTGTTTTCACGGTGTACTTATCTCGTTGTGTACTTTTTTCTATTTATGGCAAGGGGGACCGGTTCTTCACTGATATCACCATAAAAAGATTTTAAAAAATAAATTTATTGAAGTAAAACAGTAATTTAAAAAATTAGTTGCAGGGGGGCTTGGGTTAAGCATCTGCCTTATAGCTCGGGTCATGATCCCAGGGTCCTGGGAATGAGCCCTGCATCAGGCTCCCTGCTCAGCAAGGAGTCTGCTTCTCCCTCTCTCTCTGCTGCTCCCCCTGCTTGTGTGTGTGTGTGTGTGTGTGTGTGTGTACCTTCTCTCTTTCTCTGTCAAATAAATAAATAAAATCTTAAAAAAAATAAAATAAAAAGTAGCTATAGGTGATGTCAAAATACAGCATAAGTTATAAATTCAGTACACATTGTGCCTGAACCAGGCAACAATGATGTCGTTTTTAGGGAGGAGGCGGGGGGGTAAGGTGGCCAGTGAACCATCTCTCTTTCAGACAGCAGCTTGGAGACTGTCCTGGAAGAGCCAAAAAGCCTCCTAGAGTCAGCTAGGAGGACAATGAAATACTGGAGGCACGGATGGTGTGGCTGAGGTTGAGCCTGTTGGTTTATTCCTGATCTTTCCCTGCATTACTTTGCACAAAGGGGATCCTAAAGGTTCTCCTGGCCTGTGAGGGGCTGAATCCAGAAGTAATTCTGAAACATGGAATTGAAAGATTTTTACACAACTGCTGCCCAGCAAATGTTAAAGGCAGACTTGGAATGAAGGTTAGAGTGAGATTTGATTATTTTCCAGGATACCAATGAATCATGAAATATTACTTAGAAACCGATGAAATCTTAAATCTGAACTAATGTGTTTTTTATGAATGTAAGTGGCCAATCTGAGCTTTAATATCAGATTTCCAAAGTGTCTCTCATTCTAACCTGTGTCCTGGCTGTCACTTTGCTACCCTGTCAGCTCCTCAAAGCTCCTTTCTTTCCTCCTTAGGCCTAAGACAAGCACCTGACGCTAGGGACATTCGGAAGAAGCACTTTTCAAGTCTCTGTTTGGAAAGTGTGAAACTGCCCTGCTCTCCTCTCCTCCCCTTCCAGCTGCTGCTGACCGTTGAGGAGTTACAGCATGACCACTCTGGTTCAGTGCAGAAGGACAAGACAAGGACGGGCTATTCCCAGTGTTACATTAGTACTGGGAAAGATTAGTCCTGGCTTTCCCAAAGTGGAACTGGGAATGTTTACCTGACTAAAAAGATGCTTCAATAAGAATGCTTCTCATTTTTTTTAAAGATTTATTTATTTATTTTAGGGAGAGAGAGATGTGAGTGTGCAGTAGGGGGTAGGAATGGAGGGAGGGCACAGGGAGAGGGAGAGAGAGAATCTCAAGCAGACTCCCCAGTGAGCAGGGAGACTGATGCAGGGCTCGATCTCTCCACCCTGAGATCATGACCTGAGGGGAAATCAAGAGTCAGATACTTCATCGACTGAGCCACCCAGGTGCCCCTCATCTGTTTTTTAAGTCTGAATGTAGAAAATGTTTTTACGTATATTAACTCGCTGAAACTCATATCAATTCTTTAAAATAGCATAGTAGGTACACTCCACCAACCCCTGCTTAATGAGCAACTATTTATAATTTGTAATAGAAAAATGGAGACTCAGAGAAGTTTTCCAAAACTGTACAGATTACTCTGGCATTCTCATTGAAAGCCAGGTCTTCTGGCTTTCCTCCTCACTCCATACCCGCCCCCGCCCCAGCTTGGTCTCAAACAGAAAAAGCCTGTAACAGCTAGGGCTTAGTGTCTACAGAACTAATAGAATCCTGTCGTAGTATGGGCCAAAGAGGATTTTGTGGCCTGGCCTGAGGTCTTAACAGCCACAGATAACATTGTTTCAATGGAAAAATCAATTCTAAATAGGAGCTTAATTCATCTGCAAATTGTGACAACTTGAGTATATATCTGTCTTTCTATATAAATGTATAATAGAGAAATGCTTTTTAATATAATAACTTACATGTATTGATTTTTTAAAAGTCACACACACATATTTCTATTTCTAGAGATCTTATGCTTTCTGGACATCTGTATCTGTATCTCAGAAGGATGTCATGAATTGGAAAGAGTTATTTGCACGTTGTGAAAGGTCTTGAGGACCAGGTTCTATCAATTTGCTAACTATTAACCTATGTCTCCCTAGCTTCAGGGGGGGCATGTCAGGATCTTGAGAGTGGGGGATGGAAGGCTTTTTTGGACTATACTCCCAAAACTTGGAGAGTCTGATACATTCTCTTAAGCATGGTGTACCCTGCTCCAATTCTGGGAATTACTCTTGTAGTGAATCATTGTTATTAAGGTGTGTTTCATCCCTCAGGAGTGTTAGGGCATGGAAGAAGAATGATAACACTGCCACGATAAAATGGCTTTCCAGCAGGGAGGTAGCATGAAGCTTAGTGCATTATACTTGGTAAGTGTTTGTTGAATAAAAAATGAAGAATGAATAAATAGATGAAAGTTGTTTTGCTTTCAAAAGATTTATCTAGCAGTAGTGTGCAGAATGGTTTGGAGGAAAGAAATAGAGTTAGAGAGACTATTCAAGAGTGTTGGCAGAAGGAGCTAATGTCTTGTGAAAAGAAGGAAAGATGAAGATATGGGAAATATACTAAAGAAGGCAACAGAGCCTGATGAGAAGAAAAGAGAGAGGTCCAAGAGGAGAATTCCTGTTATAGGTGAGAGGGAATGCCACCCTTGGGTATCTTTAAATATTTTGAGTTTAAGGTGACAATGCGAGATATAACTGGAAATCCCAGTTAGAAATTCCTGGTATTGCCATATGCAAGAAGACAAATTCAGTAATCTAAACCTTAGGAAATTTACCTTCTTTGAAAATGTGCCACTGACAAATGTTATAATGGCTGGTACCTTGGGATAGTCCATTTATTCATTTATTCAACAAATTTTTATTGCTATGCTCATTCCTACCTCAGAGGTTTTGTACTTTTGTTCTCTCTGCTTGTAATGCCCTTCCCTTAGAAATTTGCATGATTCGCTTCTTCATTCTCTGGTCAGGTGTCATCTCTTCAGAAAGGACTTAGTGACTAACCAGTTATTTTTTTAATCTTTTTAAAATATTTTATTTATTTATTAGAGAGAGAGAGAGGCAGAGATGCAGGCAGAGGGAGAAGCAGGCTCCATGCAGGGAGCCCGACGTGGGACTCGATCCCGGGTCTCCAGGATCACACCCTGGGCTGAAGGCGGCGCTAAACCACTGAGCCACCCCGGGCGGCCCGACTAACCAGTTATTCTCTCATCCTTTACCCTGCTTCATTTTTTTCTCCATTGCACTTGCCTCTGCTTAAAAATGTTATATTTAGGGACTCCTGGGTGGCTCAGCGGTTGAGCATCTGCCTTTGGTTGAGAGCGTGATCCCAGTTCTGGGATCGAGTTCCACATCAGGCTCCCTGCATGGAGCCTGCTTCTCCCTCTGCCTGGGTCTCTGCCTCTCTCTGTGTGTCTTTCATGAATAAATAAATAAAATCTTTTAAAAATATTATATTTATGTTGGTGTATCTTATTGTCTGTCTCCCTTGCTGGAATGTAAATTCTTTGAGAACAGGAGTTTTGCTATTTTATTTACTGCTGTATTCTAAGGCTTATACTGAACACTTAACTCAGAAATCTGGCCGTTGCTGATTGGATTAAGGAAAGGTGTATAACTTGAGATGGAGGGGGAAGCAATGATTTGTTTTGGCTCATTAAACATCTGCAGAATGTGAACTAAGAGATACAAAACACATAGATGATTAAAGTTGAAAGTCCTACCAAGTTCAGGCTACATCCTGTCATGGTAAATTGAAACCACATCCATGCAGGAGTTATGGCAGGGCAGAGGAAGAAGCTGGTATCTGGAGAGAAGGATGGAGCAGATGTGAAGTGAGAAGCCAAGAGAGGATCTTTGGACCCCAGGGGATGGAAGGGAAGGTAGTAGCTGCCCCAGCACTTTCCAGGAGTGCAGGCTAGCTGGACCTCCTGCAATTCAGTTCCTGATCATGTTTTGTAGTTTCCAGCACAAACCCCTCACTTTTGAGCTCCTTAGAGTGAGTTTCTGTTTCTTACAACTACATACCCTGACAGCAATAGAGATATCCAACAGAACTTTCAATGAAGATAGAAGATGTTGTCTATCTGTGCTGTCAAATTCAGTAGCCACTACCTACATGTGCCACTGAGCCCTTAGAGCACCTGAGAAACTGACTTTCAAATTTTACATCATTTTAATTAAAACTTCAGTATCCATACAGAGCTAGCAGCTATCTTACTGGACAGCTCAGCTCTAGGATTATTACCACAAGGGCTCAAAGACAAAAAGCACAAAAGATAATGAAAGGGCCGAAACCCCCGCTCCCAGAAACAACCTTGATGATGTCCCAGAACTCAAGCAGAGTGTTCCACAGGACCAAAAACTAAAGAATGTTAAAGAGAACAAGTCTGGTAAAGACCCATTAGTTATTGATTTTTTTTGTGGGAAATAACTTGGATTCAAACAAGGGGCTAAACAAATGAAATGTAGTGGGTAATTTGCCTTTGGATAAACAAATAATTAAATTATTGCCAATAAAATAATGAAAAATTATTAATGACTTGGGAAGATGCTTATAATATGCAAGTTAAAAATCATAAAATAGCACGATTCCCAATTTTATAATATATACATATGTCTAGATCCTTGGATTGTGGGTTTGTGTGTGATTTTTATTTTACTCTTTGGCATTTTTTTATTATTGTGATTATCCACAAAGAACATACCTTTTTTAATAATTAGAAAGAAGGAGCAAAGGATATGCCTAACACAATAAAATGGACACATCTTTTCAAGTTGCATTATAAACCAAAGTGATAGTAAATATACCTACTACAATAATTAACCACTCCGCCTTGCTAAAGTTAGTAAAAGTCGTTCACGTTTGCCTCTCCACACTTTGAGACATATACTTTCAGGTATCTTTAAGGTTTCTAATCGCAATTATAGATATGGTGGCCAAACAGCAGAAATTGTTGGATCTTCTTAGAAGGCAGAAAGAAGGTCTTTTCTGTGATGGATTAACCTAGATTCCTCACAGTCAAAAGAATAGGACATAGACGAAAAGCTGTTTGGAATCCTTCTCTTGCCTTGTCAGGCTGGATTTCTAGGATGCTTTAACTTAAAGCCAAAGCCGTATTTTAGGGGCCACTAGATGGCTCTCTGTGCCTGCGACCAAGTGAAGGCACACTGGATTAACTCAGGCATGGATTTATTATTCATTTTCAGGTATACATTGAAGCATTTTTTTAAAGTGTGTAACACAGTGTGTGAGGTGACTCAAATTAATTTCTTGTATAGCATCAAAACAATGACAGCTCTCCATCTGAACCTATTGAATTCACAATAGACAGAAGCAAATTCTTTGTTTAATGGAATCCCCACTTAAGTACCTCTGGTTGGGACTGAACAAATAGAATTCCGCAATAGCCAGATTGTGATTCTGTTACATGAAGACATGCTGAGCATCTCACTTTGCTTTATGGGAATAAATTTTTAACCTTTTTAATCTGGAGAGTATTAACCCAATTGTTGCTTGGCTTAAAGTTGAGGCTTTCCATACAAAAAAACCAATAAATTGTATGCAGGTTTTGCAACTATCAAAGTGCTTGACACTGAAAGTTCTGCTAATGACCACCCCTAGCTGAGAAGAGATAGTGGCAACCCATTTCCAAGCCATTCTTAGGAATGGTACTGAAAGATCCAGACTGAGCCATTGTTCGGAACTGTACAGACTCAGTCACTTGCAAAATGTTGAAAATATAAAGCTAGATTGCAAATACAAAGGAAACTACCACCTTTTAATATAGAAATACCATCAACTCAGAGTGCCCAAGATTCAGAAAGTCCTGTCAACTCTGAGTTTTTAGAAAATTAAAAAAAAAAAAAAAAAAAAAAAGGATTTTCCTTTCTCTTATCCTTTGACAGCAATGCCTAGTTGGACCGACAAGAGGGCTTTCTTTAATTGTACCCAATGGTTTTTGAAAATTTTAAACAAAGAGCCTCAAGAGAATAAAATACATCGATATGTTACTCAAGGTCATCTGTGGACACCCATGGTGAGTAGTGCATATATATGCATTACTTTTATAATCAGAACAGCAATATGCATGTAAAAGGTCCCTTAAAATTGTATGCATCAAACAGTTTTGATACAGTCAGTATTCAATAAAATACAGTTTGCCTCATGGGTATCCTTTTTCTGTAAATCTTAGTGTATAATAGTGTTATTGTCACTAAACTTTTGAGCTAATATATGCCACAAGTCAGTTACATTAATATATATAAAGCTTATATGGAACAGGGGAAATTTGTAAACCTTGAATCCATGCCAAATTAAGACTCTACTCTTAACAACCTTATTTCCCCCAAGAAGTCTAAAATATCAACTGGCTCATGGTTCTACTGTTCCTTAAGTATAATTTCTGGGAGGTTCCTAGGGGAAATTAGAGTAGTAGATAAGGCAAGAATTATGAGTTCCTCACACCAATGAATAGAAATGAACATTATTTTTTACCTCTAATGTAACTAATCCAAAGATCCTATCATTCAGAACCAGTAGAAAGATGCAAGTAGTTGAAAACAGACCTCAAAGTTCACTTTTTTGCTAACCAACTTTACATACACCTAAACTTCAGTGAATGGAACTCTTAAGTGAGGTTTTAAAACAGCAGATTTCTTTGTTTTTCTTAGGGTTGGCCTACTGGAACTGAATCTCCTAAGCTTGAATGTCCTATGCATATAGAGGGGCATTGGGTTGGCTCAGTCACATGAGCATCAACCTCTTGGTTTTGACTCAGATCATGATCTCTGGGTTGTGAGATTGAGCCCCAGGGTCAGCTCCATGCTCAGCAGGAGTCTTCTTGAGATTCAGTCCCTCTCCTTCTGACTCTTTCCCCTCTATTCATACTCTCTCTCTCTCTCTCTCTCTCTGGAATAAATAAATCTTAAAGAAAAAAAAAAGAAAATGGATATAGAAATACTCTGGAGAGCAACCCAGAATATTTGAGTTCTTATCCAGATAATTTTAGTTTTGTCACATCAACAATTTATATTAAAAGAATGACCATTATCATAATAAGAACACATAGTGTTCTAAGGTACTATACTTAGAACTTTGCATACATGGTGTCATCCTCACCACAACTTTAGGAGATCGTCATATTTTATGGATCAAGAAATTGAGATATATTTCCCCAGGTAAGATGTCTAGAAAGTTGTAAACCTAAGGTTCAAATATAGGTCTGTATTTAAAAAAATCTCCTAATTCCTACTTTGTATTTCTCTCCTTTATGTTACTATTGTCTCATTTGCAAAATAAAGGTAATACATACTATTTGTCTTGCTCACCTCACAAAGTTAACTATGAGGATAAAATGAAAAAAAAAATAGATGTGAAAGGACTTTGTTAAATCTAACTTACTCTACAATTTATTTTCCTATAATCTATACTTTCATATTGAAGTATCAAAGCATTGGTGAAGAAATGTGAAGCTAACTCATCATTTTTCTCTTAACATTTTTATTCATATAGGTAATACATACTTTTTTTTTTTTTTTTTTTTTTTTAAAAAGCACATCGGGATGCCTGGGTGGCTCAGCGGCTCAGGGGTTGAACATCTGCCTTTGGCTCAGGGCATGATCCTGGAGTCCCGGGATTGAGTCCCACATTGGGCTCCCTGCATGGAGCCTTCTCCCTCTGCCTGTGTCTCTGCCTCTCTCTCTCCCTGTGTCTCTCATGAATAAATAAATAAATAAACAAACAAATAAATACAATCCTAAAATTATAAAATAAATTTAAAAAGTCTTAAAAATTAAAAAAAGCACAGATAGGGAAAAAATGGGCTCTATTACCATTTTTATAAATAAAATCCAAGACTTCGTATTTTCCAGGATCAAGGTCATACTTTATATACGTTATATAAAATTTTTTCTATATCTCTGTCAATATATTTTCATTTGAATGGGTATTAGAACTCCATTGTAAAGATCTACCATGATTCATTTAAGTCAATTCCTATTATTGGTTATTTAGTATGAAATATGCGTTTAACAATCAAACTTGTAGATATCTCTCTTATTTATTTTCCTTTCTTACTTAATTCAAAAGCAGTGATGGATCCAGTTTGTTCTTGGATTGTAGGCTAACAAATACACTGAATTTAGAAGGAGCTAATAGTCTGTTTTTCTTCTTGATGACTTCTCACTTCTCAGAATGCATAGGTCTCTCTAGTACTCTGTATGTTGTATGTATTGTTTTCTACCTCATAGGACTGTTTGAAGGATTCTGTGAACACATTTGTGAAGAAGGCCTGAAAAAGCACAAATGCTGTAAAAACATATATGATGGAGTATTTTCCTAAATCTATGACTCAAATGAAAAACAATGGCGCATAATTCAACCTGACTGAAAAAGAAGGCATTCTGTTTAATTCTTCACCACTTGAATCTTTGAAGGCTCATCTCTACCAGTAGACTATTCCTGGCCAACCAGATACTAGCTTTTCAGCGTCAGTATTTAGTCCAGTTGACACAATACCAGAGTAGGTCTGTATAATCAATCTTCTCCCTCAATGCAGGAGATCATGGTGTCCCCTTGAAAGTGACTGAATCTTACACTTTCAGAAGGAGACCTGAAAATGTGGCTGAAGTTTTAGATTGGGTCAAGGGGAGGGATGTGGCGAGAGAGGTAAGTTACTCCTTGTTTATCTTTTCCCCATTGTTTTTTTCTCCCATGATCCCATAAAGAAAAGATCTGAGAAAGACAAACAAGTGGCTTAAAGATTTCCATTAGTTTGTTATTCGTGCATTCATTCAAAAAACAATGTGGCAGATGCTGAGATGTCCTTTCTTCTTTCTTGCTTAGTTTTATAGATTCAGCATCACATTTCTGGTGTTGTACACTTCCTTTACTTTTCTGTGTATGTGAGTGGCAGTAGCTAGAGTAGTCAAGACAAAAGACAATGAGATTCTCATCTCTACATTTAGTGATGTCACCAAAATGCACAATACCTTGCTATGAGAGCCCCTGCAAAATTATCTACAGCAATGGTACCCAAAGTAGCTGGTGTGCAACTCTTTGTCATCTGTCCATGAGATAAGGAGCTTGTGCCAGTATGAACCAACACATTGCTTTTTTCTTCAAGAAAACTTGCTGTGAAAATAATATCAGATGAGCCAATGTACTTAGTGATATAATAGGTGAAGAGTCCATACTTTCATGAATAGTCTATTACTGTTAAGTTTGCTTATAGGAAAAACTTATAACCAATGTGAGAGATCAACATTTCTGAAAAACCTTGGGCATCTTATTGAGGCTTCTATGGCAATACCCAAGGCTCTAGATAGTGTTAGATGTGTAATAGGTAAAAATTTTCCATCGTTATAGAAATAGTACCTATGGCACATATCCCAGTTTGGGGCAAGTGCACAATGTACTTAGAAGCCTAGTTCTTTTTGTTTTTTGTTTTTTCCTTTTTGTGGGGAAGGCTAAACCTACTTACATTTTTTTTTTCTAAAGAGAAAGAAAATAAGGGAGTAGAGAAAAAGGTGGATGATGAAGACATGTTACACCGTGAATCACATTCCAATTTGATTGGTAACTACTAATAAGAATTAGTGAAGAATTAAGACTTGGATGATTCTTATCAGACAAACACTTCTCTACCAGTTGTTTGGCTAGCATTATAAATTTTCCCAAAGTACTTCAATCTCTTATTTGATGTAAAAAACAACTCTGTCAGATGGGTAATTACCTTCTTTTGAATTATAAGCATAGATGTTCAGAGACAGAGGCACTTGACAAGATTACATGGCCAGTAAGAGGCAGAGGAAACCTGAGAACCTTTTGATTGTTGTTTAATATACCTTCCTTTATATTGTGCCCTTTTAACCAACACTATTGGAATTTGACTGGAAGTTTTCTTGAAATAAAATCTAATGACACAAAATCCATTGTGAATTCTACACCACCAAAAGATAAAACATTAAGGAATTAGACAATGAAACTGGCCTTCAGAGAACTCAGATACTTAGTTCAGTTGATTCAATCATAAATTAATTCCAAGATGGAATAGTCAAAGAAGGTCAAGACCAAATATTCTGTATGACTATACTGTGGTAGGCACAAAGAAAGTGAGTGAGACAGATTAATTACCAGTGAATGTATATGGTAATCTTTTCTTTTTTTTTTTTTTTTGGTAATCTTTTCTGATCTATTTATCTGGAAAAAAATTTTTTAAGTATTGTAAAGGAAAAAAAAATCCCCAAATTGAAAATAAAAACTTCCAAATTAATCCCAAGTCTCCGTTCCTCAAGAGGAATCTGTAAAAGATCACTTCCAAGAAAAGTTTTGTATCACTTGACATTTAATTTGAAATCATTTATCTTCAAGTCAGCAACAATTAGGTGCTACTACCAGCCATTCATCATGAAGTGTAGAAGAAATATATTTCCCCCAGAGGACAGAAAACAGTGCTTTGCATGAAGCAAGTCAAGGAAAACCAATACAGTTGAGAGCAGATACTTTAAAAATAAATGTCCTTTACTTGTCCCCTAATGACTCACCTAAGTCATATATAGTAGTCCCTCCTTATCCATGGGGGCTACGTTCCAAGACCCCCAGTGAATGCCTGAAACCATGGATAGAACCTATACTATAAATACTGTGGGGTTTTTTCTACACATACATACCTATGATAAAGTTTAATTTATAAATTAGGCACAGTAAGAGATTAACAACAATTATAACAATATGCTATAATAAAAATTATGTGAATGTGGCCTCTTTCAAGCTATCTTATTCTTTTGCACTCACCTTCTTCTTGTGATGATGTGAGATAATAAAATACGTATGTGATAAGATGAAGTGAGGAGAAAGACGTAGGCATTATGATTCAGCGGGAAGCTACTATTGACCTTTTGATACTATGTCGGCAAAGGAGAAATCATCTGCTTCTGGACCATGATTCATAGCAGAAAGCAAAACCTTGGCTAAAGGAGCACTACTGGTATCCCCAACTTTCTGAAACTCCTCATTATGCCACTTTGCTTTCATAAAAATGAAAATCCCCTTCTGAATTTTTTCCATTAGGGAAAACAGGTACTAATGTAGGTCTTTCCTCAAACTGAAGTGGCATTACACTAACTTCTGGAAAGAGGGGGGGATACTCTTCACTTTATGCCAGTTTGGCTTACAAAAGGTTTCATAGGAATGCTTTTCTTTCAGATAGTGGGGGAAGCCTGTACCTTAGTGGTATTACTGTTCTGGTCCCTCTATCATACAGAAGTGGTGCTGTGTTAGCCAAACTAATAAATAGACTTCAGTGCTTATCCTTGTGCTGTCAGAGAAAAGGGACCATCTAAAACACTTAGATATCCATGGGAATAAACATATTAATTAGCATACAATGGTTAATGAGACAGGCAAACTATGGTTGGTATGTTCAACTGGAGTTGAAAATAGTAATACAGTCACTTTTTGTTTTTTACTTATTTTTTAAAATATTTATGTATTTAAGAGAGAGAGAGAGAGAGAGCAGCCCAGGTGGCTCAGCAGTTTAGCACTGCCTTCAGCCCAGGGCATGATCCTGGAGACCCAGGATCGAGTTCCACATCGGGCCCCCTGCATGGAGCCTGCTTCTCCCTCTGCCTGTGTCTCTGCCTTTCTCTCTCTCTGTGTGTCTCTCATGAATAAATAAATAAAATCTTTCAAAAGAGAGAGAGAGAGAGAGAGCACGCACATGACCTGGAGGAGGGGCAGAGGGAGAGGGAGAAGGAGAGAAGAAGATTCCTCACTGAGCAGGGAGCCTATGTGGAGCTCAGTCTCAGGACCCTAAGATCATACATGACCTGAGGTGAAATCAAGAGTCCACTGCTCAACTGACTGAGCCACCCTGGAGCCCTGAGTCAGTTTTTGATTGTATGGGTTTGGACCTAAGCCAATTATATTACTCCATTAACTCTGCCTAATGGGCCAATATAGAATTAACATGAGATATTCATTTTAGAAATAAATCTGTATCTGTCACTAACTCAACGGGCAAATTTTGAGGAGTCAACTTTGGAGAAACAATATAAGAACCCTAGAAGAGAGGATAGTATGGGGATGGAAGAGAAAGAAAGAACAATTATGGGAACTTCATATAACTTAAATGTAACTGGGGATCCCTGGGTGACTCAGTGGTTTGGCACCTGCCTTTGGCCCAGGCTGTGACCCTGGAGTCTGGGGATCAAGTCCCATGTCAGGCTCCCTACGTGGAGCCTGCTTCTCCCTCTGCCTGTGTCTCTGCCTCTCTCTCTCTGTGTCTCTCGTGAATAAATAAATAAAACCTTTAAAAAAACCTTAAATGTAACTGGATCCATATGCAGCATCATTATTTGAAGGTCACAGGAATAGAATTTAGAACTAAGAAATTATCATTTTAATAAATGAGTGAGCCTCAAGTGGAGGTCTGGTGTGTAGTAAAATCAGAATTTTTAGATGGGAACAGGCTTTGATCCTATCTTTGTATGAAGCTTTTATTATGTAGTAATAATACATATCACTAAACTACCACTAGTAGTAAGAAAATAAACTACCACTAAAAGTGGGTAGCTTATTATCTTACTTAAAATGGATTTCCCTGCTTGAAGAAAGTTGGTTCCTCACAAGCTGATGACCTTACGTGTTTATTTAGTGAAAGAAACTATTTCAGTGGTATCACTTTCCATTCATGAACTGTGACAGGATGTTATCAAAACCACTATTTATTAATTAAATGTTTCATATCAAGGAAATTATCAACCCAAAAGAAAGTGAGAAAACTGTTGCCACTAAAGCTCCAAGCAATTTTGATTTGTCTGAATAAGACATAATTTTATTTTACTTGGTTGTGTAGACAAGTCCACTTCCTTCTGGAATTCTTTATTCAGGCATGGGCCCAATCTATTAGGTCACTGGGCAGTAGAATCCAATGAGAACAGTGGCTAAATTAAGTCAATTTTATTTATTTATTTATTTATTTATTTATTTATTTATTTATTTATTTATCTATCTTAAAATACAAAATGACTCTTACATTCTTTGATATTTTGAAAGTTGTTCCTTTTTTTTCAGTCACAACAGTGTTGGGAGAAAGGTCTACTCTTTAGTAGAAGCAAAGGAAAGATTAGTTATTATTTTTGCTGAAAGGGGATTATGGTCATATCCTAAAATTATATGTTATAGTGACTTGGCATTAAGTTGGACATTCTTAATATAGAACATTATAGAATGACATTTAAATGATATACTAAAAATGAGACAAGTTAGATATGTTTGAATTTAAAATACAAAGATAAATGAAAGAACATGTCAGTTGGGCAAACGAGAGCTGAATTAATACAATCATCTCTCTGTGTGCCATGAAAATAACAGTGACAACAGTGATTTAAAATACATTTCTGAATTGAAGTACAGAAGTAAATGTGCTTGGCGGAGTGTTCATTTTACTGTCAGCTTGTAAGGGTTGTCCCTGGAAGACTGTTCCCACAGTGGTCCTAAAGCTGTGAAGCTGTCTGATTCTAGATGCTGCTTCATCGTTTTCTCTGGTCCCCTTGTTGTAATGTGCTGTGTACTGCACAAATCCATCATGGAACACGATTTCCTTTCTAACTAAGGAACACTAATTTGGGGAAAATTCTTGCTATTTAAGATCTGCCAAACAATCTACAAATGGAAAGGAGTCTAGAGACCGTGAACACTATTGGCAACTTATGAAGTATTAGGTAATAAAGAAGCAATGATGAGAAGCACGTGATGCTGACTCTTGCATTTCGTTCAATCTGATTCTGCATATATATTAATAATGATGCACCCTATGGATGCAATTTCATGTTTATAACACTTTGGCCATTGGCAGCATTGTGCACCTGTGTTTTCCCTGCCTTCCCATCTGCTGCCTACAGTCATTCAGATTCAGGTGACGGAAATGTTTTAGATAAAAGTTAATTAGCCTGCACTCTGCAGATCAAATCTCTATAGTTCAGCATTAAATAGCAATCTTCAGGGTAACTGCTGAAAGTAGCGAGTGCCCAGCCTGCCTAAGATTAAAAATGTAAGATTCATTTTTCTAGAAAAAGAGATCTTTAGTACTCTCTTGATATTTTATGCATAGATTCTATCAAACTTTTCACTTGTATTTGGCCTTACTCATTTTCGCTTTTATCTCTGTATATATATCAAAAGTGGAAGATATTAGAAATATTTTTTTCCAGCTAAAGGGATAGCAGAAGGATATGTAGAGTTAGAAATTCCCCAGTGTCTAGACTCTTTTATTAGTACACTGATCAAAACTTTCCTTAGTCCCTCAATCTTTATCATGGGGCCAACACCATTTGCCTAGTTTCATAAATACTGGCAAGTCTTAATGAAGCTTGATATTTTGATAAAAATAATGCACAAAATGCAGCAAAATCCTATTCCTGAAAGGACCCCACCCTCTCTTTAAATATCTATATCATTATTGTCATCAACAGTAAGTTCACAAATAGCTTTTTTTATTGAAAATATATTCAACTTCTTAACCCATAAGAAACAAAACCATTAGATTCTTCTTTCTTTATTCCCAGATAATTGAGACAGAAATGGGCTGAACACAGCAACTGCATACAGCCAGTCTAGTCTTTGAGCCCACATCACGCAGAAAGAAGATAGGGACAAAAAAAAAAAAAAAAAAAAAAAAGAAAAGAAAAAGAAAAAGAAAAAGAAAAAAAAAAAAAAGAAAATCCCAAATGAGTCCTCCCATCCGTTTTTACGCTATCAGATAATAATTCTAATGCATTGCAATGCCCAAGGGTAACTGACCGCCCTTCTTTACCTATTGCTTCTGTACTAGTGCAGATTTCCTATTTACTCATAGAAATTCAGGGATGTTTTCTTCCTTACACCACCGCCCAAGCCTCAGGCACACCTTGTAAAGAAGTCAGAGCTGATGCAGCTCTTCCCGCCACATGCTCAGTTCCTGTGGGGAGTCCGACTCCAGCCCCGTCAGGGATCTTCCATCCCCATCCCCCGCGCCGGCCTTCAGAACCTCGATTGCTCTCCAGGGTCCTGAACTTTGACTTCCCCTTCCCTCCGGCATCCACTAGGTTTTCTCAGTTAGTCCAAACAGGAGTATTTTTTCGCTTATTTCCCCCACTTCCTTCCTACCATCTGCTACCCCCACCTCCTATTTTATTTCCATCCGCACTTAAACTGTCTTATATTTTACTTTTACTGAGGTCCTTCAGCCAACCATCTCTGAATACGGTCCGATCTTTCAACAATACCAAAGTTGTAAAGCCCCACGTCCCTCCGGACTTCACCCTTCTCCTTTCTCCTCTCCTCCCCTCCAGAAGATCCCGGCCCCCAAAGTGCTCCCCACTCCTCTCACCTGACTCTCCCGCGGAAACTCGCGGCGCACGATGCTGATGACCGGAATGTGCAGGACGGAGCTGACCAAGTCGAGCTCCATCATCTCGCCCTGGCTCTGGGGGAAGGCGAGCAGCGCCGACACCCCTTGCACCACCACGGTGTGGCACACGCTCTGCAGGAAGGAGAAAGGGTCACTGCTCCACGGCGAGCTGGGGGAGGAGAAGGGCAAGAGCGGCAGATCGCCCAGGCCCGCCTCGATGGCCATCACCACTTCCAGAGACAGGTTGTAGGGCAGCAGACCTTCCACGCGGTTCAGGTTGTCCACGGCGAAGAGGAGGGCGTCCCGAGGCCACAGGGTCTCGGCCCCCGCGCCCTCCCCGGGCTTCCGGGCGCGCGGCGGGCCCCGGCCATGCAGGGCGCTCCCCAACCAACGTGCGCCCGGCGAGGGCGCCGGGGGTCGCCGAGTCCCTGGCTCGGGTTCATCCCGCTGGGCGCCTGCCCGGCTGCCGTCCGGAGCGCGGCTGGCGGCGCGGGGGGCCGTGGTCCAGGGCTGCAAGTGCACCGCGCCCACCCTCACCGCGTGCCCGATGCGCTTGAGGATCTGGCAGGGCTGCGGGTGCGAGGAGGAGCCGGGCACCCCGGCCAGCACCAGAGCGCAGGGCGGCGGCAGCAGCAGACAGACCCTGCTCAGCAGCCACCACAAACTCAGTCTCCTCATTACTGAGACCCGCAGGGAGAAAGCGCGCCCCCTCGTGCGCCCGGCTCGCCCCCCTGCAGCCGCTGCCTAAGGTCTCCGCCCCCAGGTCCCGCGGGCCGCTCACTCGGCGCGACCCAGCGCTCCCAGGAGCCGACGCGGTCTCCGGGCCATGCAAGTTGGAGCCTAGCGCGCCCAGGTCCCTCCGCCTCGCATCCTCTGGCCGCCCGGTCCCCGCAGGAGCCGGGCAGGCGGGCGCCGCTCACCCGCGGCTTGGGCGCGCGCTCCCTGCCCGCCCCATCTGCAGGGCGGCCCCGCGGGGAGGCTGGGCTGGGCTGGGCGCCCGAGTCCCGAGGGGCCACCGCGACCCGGGAGGCTCGGCGCTCACTTGGATTCTTCGCTTTTCCCCTTCCGCCCAAGCGAGACCCACTTCTTATTTCCTTGGGGTCGCGCCGGAGAAGGCGTTCACGCCCGGAGTGCGAAAAAGAAGCCAAATCCTCCTCGCCCCAGCGCCGGCCACCCTCTGGCGGGGCCCCCCGGCACTGGCTTCATCTTTCCTCCCGATCCTTGCTCCGCTCCCCGGTGGCCGCCGCCGCCGCCGCCGCCGCCGCCTGCTTGCTCCGAGGAGCGACGCGACTGGCCAGCAAAGGGTGGCTCTGCTCGGAGCGCAAAGTTCTCCCCGCCTCAGCCGGCGCCTCCCTGTTGCTGAGCCCTGGCGCCGGCCCGTCGCTTGGCTGCGCTAAACGCCCACTGATGGCGAGATGCGCCCCCGGGAAGCCCGCGCCGCTCCGCCGCGACCAGCCTCGGGCTGCGAAATTCCGAGCGACCCGCGAGGGCGAGGACTCGGAGCCGAATTCGGAGTCGCGCCCCAGGAGCCTTGGATGGGCTCTAAGAAGCCGTGATTTGAACGAGCCCCTCTTCCATGTGCCACTTGAAAGGTTCTTCTGGCTTAAGGGCACCGAAGCCAGAATCATCTACACGTTGCATCTCCCCCAGCCTCCTCCTCTCGGGCACGTGGGCCTCTGCGGTGTTTAAGGATTCCCTGTGTGCTTAGATTCCCAGAGGTAAAAAGTGAATGTGAAGCAATTCTATGAACAAGGAATTAAAGGGATTCAGAATGCTTTTGGAGTTTCAAGCCCAATCAACAACAATTTCCAGTTTAGACCAAGAGCCCTCCACACCGCTGTTTCTAGCTAAGTTCTTTCATTTGTATGGTAATGCAGTGACGTCCGTGGGTAAGGATTTGGTCTCTTCCCTCCTGGATCTGAATCATCCGAAATTAAAAGCAAGAGGGAGAGTTAAGGGCAGGCCCGTGGTTTCCACGCCTACAGTACATTTATTTGGTGCCCTGGTATCCTTTAGAAGATTAGGAGACGCATCCTTGGGGTCAGCAAGACTGGGGACCAGCAGTTCTGAATTTCAATACCCCTTCAAGAGAACCGTGACCTTGGCAATTTATTTCACCTGACCTTGCCCTGCGGTTTGGAGCTGCTAAATTGTTATGCAAATACAGCTTGCTTTTAACTCTGGAGGGCTGTTTTGATTCATGAGCTCAAGTTTCCATCCTGCTTTAATCCTCAGGATGAAGAGGCTCTCGCTAAGTAAAATTCCCAAGAAGGTTGCAAAGTGAATGCTGTTTTCCTCAAAACAGACTTTTAAAGGTATCTCAGAGCAAAACTTCTCTGACAACCCAAACAGCCCCTGTAAAGCTGGTGTGCCGGAGAATTTGAAAAGGAGGGAAAATCGAAATAAAGGATGAACGGCAAGAGAAAGGGTCCCCCCTGGGGCCCTAGACAGCATCCCATGTATGGATGCTGGAAATTCTTTCTTGCTTCAGAAGATTCCACTGATTGGGCACTGAATAAGAAAAGTTTAGAATTTCGTGGTCCTTGCATTGCAAGGAAAACCAGGAATCTACTAATTGTACAGTAAGATGTGCTGGTCTGTGCACGTGTGCATTGAGGAGTGTAACATTCCAGATTATGGCCATGCCCTAGAGCGGTTAGCTTAGTACTTGGTATTATATATGTGTTCAAATCAGGTTCTCAAGAAAATAGATTGGTGATGAAGCATAGATGGGTCTGTTGGTTCGTTTGATCCTACGTTCTTTAGTCCTCTCAAGTCCATGACCACCTTGAGGGAACAGCTGAACTGCTTGTTCACAGGAGAGGGGCCGATTCCCAAGGTTCTGAGGAATGTGCTCCACCAGCTCATCATAAAAACCAAAGGTTCATCTTGCGAAAACTGAGTATTCACAGTGATGAACAGCCTTTCCTTTCTGTGCTTCATTTTTTGCTCCTTTCCTGAGCTTTTTGATGATGATATCCTGGTTCCCTTTCTGTTGCCTTTTGCTGATTGGTTCTTTTTATCCATATCACTGCAATCGGAGTGTCTCTGACATGATTCTTTTCTCTCCTTTCCTCATGTCTCCCTTTCTCTTTCCCCTTCCTTCTCTCTTTTCATGCTTCACTGGTCATAATGTTGAGAGCTCTTTTAGATTCAGTCATCAGTTGAACGACCATTTATTAAGCTCCAACATCATGCCAGGCATTGCTACAGAACTGTCCTGGGGTTAGATGAATAAACTCTAGATCAAAGAAGTTGAGGGTTTTTTTCCCCCCACAAACCACATATTTAATGAGCGAACAAAATGCTGACATTGAGCTTTTATGCTAGTGGGAGAGACAGACAGTAAAGCATACAAAGAAGCAAATGTATGAATATGTTAGATGATGCTAAGAAGAAAAGTAAACCATCAAAGAGGAAGCATTAGATAGGAGAGCCAGAGTAAACCCCTCTGGGAAGATAACTTTTGAAGTTAAAGGGAGGTGATTCATATCAATATTCAAAACAAGAATTTCCAAGTAGAGGAAACAACGAGTGCAAAGGCCCTGAGGCAGGTGTGTTTCTGGCATGTCTGGGGAATAATGAAGGGTCCAGAGTTGCTGAGGCTAAGAGTAAGAGTAGTGACAGGTCAGGCCAGAGAAGCAATGAGAAGGTGGCAGGTAAGGTAAGGCAATGAGGAATTTTGGCTTCTACTCTGAAGGGGATGAGAAGGTATGGGGGCAGGTGGTAAACAAAAGTTTTAACAGGATTTTTCTAGCTGCTCTGTTGATAATAGGTAGGCAAGGGTAGAAGTCAGGAAACCAGAGATGAGGCTGTTGGCAATAATCCATGTGAGAGATAACATTACTGTCAAATCATAGAACCACTTCGTCAGATTAGTGTTATTACTCCCATTCTACAGGATAGGAAATCGTATTTGAGAAAAATTTGCGTTATTTGCACAAAGTCATTGCATAGTTAGTGAGTGGCAGCCTGGATTCGGTATTCTAAGTTCATCCCAGCTGCATTATTGGTAGCAGGAATCAGCCAAATTTCAAAATTGGCTCACCCAGAGAAGATGAAGCTCTTTTTATTACCAGATTCTAAATGGGAACTACTGATATAAGAACCCATGTTGGAGAGTCAAATAAACAAAAACAAATCCAAATGCTCACAATTGAAAATGTGCTTTTGTGCACATCTGTGCTTTCTGGTACCAGCAACCGGTATACTAAAAGCTGAGATATTCTGGAGGTAGCCCAGGAAAGCTGCGGTGAAGGATGCTGTGGGAGTCAGAAAGTTAGATTCTATTTTCAGCACCATTTCCCTATGGCTACAACATTTAACCTCCCAAAGCACAGATTCCTCCTTTGTACTGGGCTATGGTGACAGCTCTTGGCAGTTGTCTACACGGCAGTGTGTGGACTCCTGTGAACTCTTTCAAGTTCCATGGGAGTGGGAGGCTTTTTGTAGGGCTTTCAGTTCAGTCACATTTATAAAGATTTGGGAAATTACCCATTTTTCTTTCTTTTTACCTATACCCTGACATATTTCCTATACCCTACCCATATTTAGCTTTGTTTTGGTAGGTGGCAATAATATGAAATGACATGTTCCTATCTCTGGGTCAGCCTTTTATGCAATATTAGCAGTGTAGATTGTTGTTGTTGTTTTTATTCAATATCCAAATGAAAAACATGCTTACCTCTGGCTAATAATCCCCAAAGCCCAAATTGTGCCCTCTCCCTTATCAACTTCTTTGTCTTTGATGGGGAACAGGGCTAGCTGAGGAGAAAGCAAGGCTGATATCTTACAAATGACCCCCACCCAAGGTGGGATATTTGTGACATTCTTCAGGAAGCTTCCAGTTGTCTTAATGTTACTGCCTTGCTAGAGGGAAAAACCATCTTTAACTTGACAATGGCAAGGCCTCCGGTATCTTGTAGGTCCTCCTTAGCATGTAAAAATCCTTTTGGAATCTCTCTTCTTTTTTTTTTTTTATAATAAATTTATTTTTTATTGGTGTTCAATTTACCCCCTTACAGAATAACACCCAGTGCCCCCTCAGTGCCCGTGTCACCCATTCACCCCCACCCCCCCGCCCTCCTCCCTTTCCACCACCCCTAGTTCGTTTCCCAGAGTTAGGAGTCTTTATGTTCTGTCTCCCTTTCTGATATTTCCCACACATTTCTTCTCCCTTCCCTTATATTCCCTTTCACTATTATTTATATTCCCCAAATGAATGAGAACATAAAATGTTTGTCCTTCTCCAATTGACTTTCTTTTTTTTTTTTTCCAATTGACTTTCTTCACTCAGCATAATACCCTCCAGTTCCATCCATGTTGAAGCAAATGGTGGGTATTTGTCGCTTCTAATGGCTGCGTAATATTCCATTGTATACATAGACCACATCTTCTTTATCCATTCATCTTTCGATGGACACCGGAGGCTCCTGGAATCTCTCTTCTGCTTTTTGTTCTCCACCAACTCCTGGGTATCTAATCAGCCTCCCCTCACAGGCCCAGGGCAGCCACTCTAACTGCCTACAGGTCCTGTTCCCCTGCTTTAATAAAACCACCATCTTGCACCAAAGACGTCTCAACATCTCAAGAATTCTTTCTTGGTCTTTGGCTCCGGACTTCACCTATATTCCAAAACTTCATCAGTCTCTATTGCCAGAGATCCTGTTGTTATGGGAATCCTTCTGGGTAAAAACAGCAAACAAAACAAAGAAAGAAACAAACAAAATCCAGAAACAAAATCACAAATACAGAGAACAAAGTGGTGGTTGCCAGAAAGCAGGGGGTTGGAGTGGGGGTGAAATAGGTGAAGGAGATGAAGAGGCACAGAAGTACAGCATAGGGAATATAGTCAATAATACCATAATAACATTGTGGTAACAGATGGTAACTACACCCTGTAATGTATAGAATTGTGGAATCACTGCGTGGTGCTCTGAAACTAATATAACTTGTATATCAACTATACTTAATAAAAATTTAAAACAATGTGTGTTGTTGGTAGAGAAGCAATGGTAGCAGAATTTGAGGAGGGAATGAATCACAAAAAATCTGGGTCAGTTTTGAGGAGCAGATCCTAAAGGTCAATTTATCTAAAGCCTAATTATTTTTTTTCTGTTCCCTTAATTGAAAAAAAAAAAAAGTCTTTAACCTCTTGACATCTTGTAACACTGTTTTATGTTCTACTCATTAGGCATTAATTTTGGCACTAGTCCTCCTCCTCAAAAAATGCAAGTAACTTTCATGATTATGGGATTATTAGGATAAATTATTTAACCCTGATTGTTGTAAAATTAATGTCCTGTTGGGAATTTTTATGGGGGTGGGAGAGTAGCTCATTTTGCATGGGGATTTAGATACATAAGAAAGGACCAGGTGGAATTTCACTAAAGGAGTTTTAGGCAATTCAAGGAACTGGAATAAAAGAAAAGGAGCTTTAGGAACTAGGAAAGTGGGGTAAAGAGAGGAAAGCAAAATATTAGTTTGTCTTATCTATTTCAAATAGTGCTCGGTCTTTGCCATGACCCTGGAAAATATAAAGGGGAATGTCTCCTCCTTTATACCACATAATCACCTACACCCAGGAAACCAAATACAGGTCAGGACTATTACCTATCAACAAATTAGGAGCTGCCAATAGTTGTTTGCCTTTCCACTATGAAAAAGAACACTGTGGTGTCCTCAGTCTAGTTATTGTCAGGGGAGTAAGTTATCAGTTGTGACAAGTGCGTGGCCTTTTCAACATCCAGCAGGATTATTAGCTGAGTGTTTGGATTTCCTGATTCTTCTCTTAAACCACACACTACAGAAAACTCAAATAGGACTTGGAAAGGCCAATGTGGCAGTCTCTCTCACTCTCTTTCTCTCTCTCTCTCTCTTTTGGTAATAATCATTCCAATTTAGTGTTTATCCAAATGAATTTTGGGATAAAACTTGGCCCATCCCAGACTGCAACATTTTTAATGGACTTTTTTTGTGCCCAGTTTGTAGCACAAATTTTATAGCTATAGCCAGAGAATTGAGGACTTTTGCAAAGGCTATTTGCCTTCATGGTTCTCATGCCTTACATCTGGAAAAGCATTTTGTTTAAGAAAAAAAGGTTTTTTTTTTTCTTTAGAAAGAGGCTTTATGGAAGTTTTTCATCAGAAGACAAGAATTATGAAATCTCCATCACTCTAGAGTTTATTATCGAGTGACTTGTACATGTGAGGCACTTTGCATACATGATCTTCTAATTTTATGATTCAATAGACTGTGTTATCCTTATTTTATAGATGATGAAACTCAGGCTTGGTGAGGTTGAGTTATTTGCCAAGAACTGAGAAGCAAAGTCAGATTTGATCCTCTGACTCCAAAGTCCAAACTCTTTTTATTTCTACTTCCAAGTGTGAGTGGACACATGACGATCAGGCCTAACTGACTGTAGAACCACTATCTAGTTAATGTACAGGGATAAACATAATCATAAAGTTACTTGACTATGTCAACTCTAGAAATCTTAATATTTTAGGAAATGGTTTCCTTACTGTTTAATACTACACATAAATAGGCATGGATCATTATGACTTTGTATTTTCTTATTGGCCCACAAAGTTTCCAGTGGATACTTTTTGTCTATTTCGTATGTGAAATGACTCTCACCTTGGCTACAGGCTTAAATGTCATTGGGAATATATTTTAACTCATTATCCTCCTTAGGACCTCTTTTCAGCAATCATATAGTCAGGATGTCAAGGACTATTTTAATATGTGAAAATGTGAGATGGTGCTTCTAGAATGTTCTCATTGGGATGAGTTCAATTCAAAGGGAAACTCTATGTTCTCTAAGGCAAGACCACAGCCTCCTCTTCACATATTTAATTGACAAGACTTCTATCTTTTTTTTTTTAATTTTTATTTATTTATGATAGTCACAGTGAGAGAGAGAGGCAGAGACATAGGCAGAGGGAGAAGCAGGCTCCATGCACCGGGAGCCTGACGTGGGATTCGATCCAGCGTCTCCAGGATCGCGCCCTGGGCCAAAGGCAGGCGCTAAACCGCTGTGCCACCCAGGGATCCCAAGACTTCTATCTTGATCAAAGGATTTAAGAGTTTGCATGGTATAAGCTAGAGCACTAAAAAATGAGTTTGGATACATACTTCATATTGTGATGTATGACCTTTTGTTGGATAGAATTGTCCTTAATGCCATTTCCAGGTGCATCATTTGATGCAGACAGACACAAAAAAAATCTCGTGATTATGCTGAAGGAGAACCTTCTGAGAACTGAACCTCTCTTTGAAGTAAGGGCTAGTCATCTATAAACTGTTATTGAAATAGTCTGACCTCTTCCAGAAGTTGAAATTCCCTCAAAAATACACTGTCCCTTTACTTTTGGTGTGCCATCACTGGGTTAGAAAAATCAGTTGTGGGCACCTGGCTGCCTCAGTTGGTTAAATGTCAGACTCTTGATTGGGGCTCAGGTCATGATCTCAGGATCCTGGGATGGAGCCTTGCATGGGCTCCATACTTGGCAGAGAGTCTGCTTGAGGATTCTCTCTCTTTTCCTCTCCCTCTGGTTCTCTCTCTCTCTCTCTCTAATAATAAATAAACCTTTAAAAAAATTAGTTGGCCCATACCCCCAACAGTACTACCAGTGCAGGGTATACTATAGAGAGCAAACTGAGCAAGTGACACAGTAGCAGCAATGATTAGCTTGTGATCACATGGCAGTCTACGGAGTACTCAATGGAAAAACATTTCATCCATTAAGAGTGCTGGTCTAATGAGACTGATTAAGATGAGGCAGGATGAAAATAGTAACCACTGTACTGTGAAATGGGATGACACCTTTTTGTTTGAAGAGCTTAATGCTTTCTTGAAGAATTTTTTAAATTCTTTCTCAAGTCGAAGAGAGTAGACATATTAATATATTTATATAGTTTTAAATCAATTATGAATAGCTGATGCCTGAGGCAGAGAGTCAATAAATGATAGCCCAAGGTTCCACAGCTCAAGGCAGACACAGAACTACAACCCCATTTCTTTTACAGCAATCAAAACGGGAAGGCAAGATATGCGACAATGACTGTAGCTGGTGGAGCTGGTGGGGTGTAAGCTGCTGTTTCTCCTCTGATCTGCTCCCAGGCAAAAAGACCCCTGTTTGGTTCTGACATCTGATGCCTTTAAGATGAGAGCTGAGCTTTTCTGATAATAAAAACACATGCAGCTCATTTGTTTATAATGTCTATATCTGCCTTAATCCTGATTCATGTTTTTTAACTGAGAGATTTGCACTTTGCTCCCTCCTTAGCATGGCTTTGTCCCAAAGTCCTTCATCTGGTTGGTGGCAAAGTCATGTTTCTGTGAATTTTCGAAATGGTCTTCAGCAAAAGCAATCTTCTTTTCTATTGTACCAGCTATTCAATCTTCCTCTTTAAGTCTCCCTACTAGCTCCCTGCTGCTTTCTAAATCAAGCTATGATTTTCCTGGTTTATCAGCCTCTCCATCATGGGGTTTAAATTTGCTATTACATATATATATATATATATATTTTTTTTTTTTTCTTACTAGTATCTTCCCCAGTGCTAAAATACATCATCTTCACTCCATAAGTGGGTGGTCAGAAACCTCTTCCTGATAACGTCCACGGTTAGTGGTACAGGTGTCTGTATATGTATGGGATGGATAGGGGAGATTGCCTATAGCTTGTTCACTTTGGCATCCACAGTTTTCAAGTGACTACAATGTGTGTAGGTTGCCTGTGCATTATTTCATTCTGATTCTGCTAATACCAGCAAGTCTTCTTCTGCTAATACCATAGCCAAGAGATATGGTTTTAAAAAAAGAAGCTAGCCAATACAGTCTCTGACCATTTTTCACAAGATCAGAAAATATAATAATTGGTGAGATTACACTGAATCCTCTGAGTGCAGCAGGAAAGGCTATAGCAATGTATTCATATATAATATAATGTAAAATGTAATATATGCATAATAAAAATATAATTTAGCAATATCTATAAGTTAAATCTATCTCAATTCTGCGTTGCCCAAAGTAGTAATATGACCTTATGGTAGAGTATATTTATCTAGTCTTTGACTTTGGGTTGGCTAACTCAATACTTTGACCAATGGTTTTTGTTTTTGTTTTTGTTTTTCAAAGATTTTATTTATTTATTCATGAGAGACACAGAAAGAGAGCCAGAGACATAGGCAGAGGGAGAAGCAGGCTCCCCGCCAGGGTGGGAGGGGTGAGGGGTGGGGAGCCTGATGTGAGACTTGATCCCTGGACTTCAGGATCACTCCCTAAGCCAAAGGCAGATGCTCAATAGCTGAGCCATCCTAGTCAACGGGATTTTAATGGACATGATGCAAATGAAGACTTGAAATGTGCTTGCACAGTTGAGCTTGTTTTCTTGAGTTCCTACTTTTTACCCATAGAAGGATATTCTTTGAATGACTATTTCTTCAAAGACCATGAGGGGCTTGCAAAACAGACCTGGACCCAACTGCAGGTGGGAGCCAAGTCCAATGGACCTCAGCCTAGGTCAGCTGAGCCCCGGTAAACAATAGTCTGGTGAATGACTCTGTTTTATGTTGTTGAGGTTTTCTCGGTATCCTTTCTGCAGCAAAGCGACTGAGACACATACATAAATCTGTGGGAAAAAATCTAATTAGATGCATCTTGTTCACTTTTAGGAGAGAAATATTCCAAAGATAAAGCAGAGATTTATGGGTTAAGCAAAAAACCTTCAAATGTCTCCATAGCATATTCTGGGGATAGTTTACATTCCATCTAAGCACTTACATTTACTTCTACATCCTCACATGGTGAAGGTTCACACTCTTTGCATGATCCAACACAATGAAGATTTTCAACCATCATGAAATTGAACATACTCAGCGTGCACTTATGAACAAAACATCCCACATATTCATACGATGCCTAGTATAAGTAGTATTAAGGTTAAGATGAACACATCTAGTCACAAAGTAATCTTAAAATAATACTTTATTTGTATTTTTCAAATAGCATGAAGAGATATACATACACTGAAGTAATACCTTAAAACTTTCATCTTTCCCATTCATTTCCTTTCTTCATTGCAAATGCTTTCACACTTCTTTCATCCTGAATTGACCCTATAATCTGCCAGCCTATTCTTGTTTGAAAATTTCCTCAGTGTTAGCCTGTTTTCTCCCAGTCGTTCTCTGACTCTAGCTTTCTTCCTGGTTCTGCACAACAAACCCCAAAAGAATGAGGTCCAATCTAGTTGTCAGGTGACTGAGGACTTCAAGCCAGAATCTTTCCCAGTTGCCAGAGTTAGATAAAGTCTGGGAATACTCATGATTGAGTAACTGTTGACACGTTACATGTCATGGCTCTGTTAGGGGCATGATAGTGTAAAATGCAGAAACAAATGAAAAGGTCTCTGCTTTGAGATCTCACTAGTGTTGGAGAATGTCATTCTAACAAAGCATTGAAAAGATATGGGTGCCTGGGTGGCTCAGTGGTTGAGCCTCTGCCTTTGGCTCGGATCATGATCTGGGGATCCTGGGATCAAGTCCCACATTGGGCGCCCTATAGGGAGCCTGCTTCGCCTCCTGCTTAAGTCTTTGCCTCTCTCTGTGTTTCTCTCATAAGTAAATAAGTAAAATCTTAAAAAAATATGAGGAATAAAGCTTGATATGGAAGATACTTCCTGAATTGCAATTGGGTTCTATAAGAGGAATCGGCAGAAGAATGACAGATAAAAGAAAATATAACATATGCCAGAAATCATAATGTGTGGCTTATAGGATAAAACAAAGCCTAAATATAAGATTAATATATGCATACAGACATATAAATATATATTTTATATTTGTCATAGTAACTATAGGGGTTTCCAAATTTTATGTTTTCCAACTAGGTGGTATCTTGGGTTATAAAAATGTCACTTCACTTCTGCATAACTAAAGTTTAATTTAGCTTTCAAATTTAAATTTCTACTGATGCTGAAAAACTTAAGTTGGCCAACTTAAGGAAAATTGATTTTCAAGAAGGAAAAATATATCAAAATATAATTCTTGTCCTTAGGTGTAAAGTGACCACTTCTTGGAAGATTGCATAAACTGAGAAAACTCACTCTTTACCTAATATGCTTCAGTGAGATTAAAGAGTTAAGTACAATCATATAGGAAAATTAAAATATATAGATCAAAGTACTTAAGGCCATGTCGTTGATGCCCTGAAGAAGTAGGAATACTGGGCAGCCCAGGTGGCTCAGCGGTTTAGCGCCGCCTTCAGCTCAGGGCGTGACCCTGGAGACCAGGGATCGAGTCCCACCTTGGGCTCCCTGCATGGAGCCTGCTTCTCCCTCTGCCTGTGTCTCTGCCTCTCTCTCTCTCTCTCTCTCTGTCTCTCAGGAATAAATAAATACAATCTTAAAAAAAAAAAAGAAGTAGGAATACTTGTATGCTGATTGTAAAATCAAGCTGGGAGGGGCACACAATTGTTAATCTTTTCTGATAAAATGATCTGCTTCATAGAAATTAATACCAGAAAACAAAGAAGAGAAAAAGAACAAAAGGAAGGAAGAAAGGAAGAAAAACCAAGAAGAGGTAGAAAGATATTTTGCAGTGTACTTGAAACTTGTGGAAACTTGGAAACTGGAAGGCAACATAAATAATTCACAAATAATAGGGCAATAAGTACATTTTTATGGCATGTTAATTCTATGTTATTTCATTCAGTTAGTAAAAATGATGAATATGGAAATTTTAGTATTTGGCAAATTACCTACAAATATGGAAAAAAAGTATGGATTGCATACACTTTGATTACAATTCTGTCTGTAAAATTTTCACTGGGGAACTCCTGGGTGGCTCAGTGGTTGAGCACCTGCCTTTGGCTCAGGTCATAATCCCATGGTCCCAGGATGGATTCTGTTTCTTCCTCTGCCTGTGTCTCTGCCTCTCTCTCTGTGTCTCTCATGAATAAATAAATAAAATCTTTAAAAAAATTTTTCATTGGTACATTGGAGACGACCAAAAAATATTAGTAGAAAATAATGGTTATAATTTTTAAAAATTAGCAGCACATCATTTACACATTTTAATGTAAAAAAGTGATATGCAAATTAAATTTCCAACTAATTTAGCAAGTAATTACCCAGTTACCTCTCATACTTGAAACACATTTAGGAACCAGAAAATAAGCAAGTACATTTCTAAGGAGCCAAAAAACAAAAACCAAAAAAACATTGCAGTGCCGATGCTCTAAAGTTCACACATTTTATTTATAGAGAAACACTTCCAACTTTTACTTAGAGCATTCTAATGAGCCTGATTCCTATACCAGTGCAGATTTGAAGAGATAATCAGAAGAGAGGAATCAAACCACAGGAAATTAATGATAATAAGATCCATACAAAAAAAAAATCCATACAAAACTTCTACTATTGATAAAATACATTCATATGCATTATTTCACTTGATTTATACAAAAACTTTGAGACATCATTTTTTTCATTGTGTTCATTTTACAGAAGAGGACATTGAGACACAGTGGTTAAGTGACTGTCCAAGATCACATAACTTAAACTCAAGTGTCCTAAATTCAAATTCCTAAATCTCTTTACCTTCATGGCATCCTCTGACTTACAATAGTGAAAAGTGACATCTGATTGTCTGCCAACTTGGAATGTCAGCGTAGCAGGTCCCTGATCAGTCAGATTGAAGTCAGCCTCCTGATTTATCTCTTTTCTGACAATTCTAAACCTTGGTTTCTTCTTTATAAAATGGGGAAAGCATTTATAGGACTTTTGTAATGATTAAATGAATAGATGCAAGTGAAGTGCTTGGAAGGGTGTCTAGCTAGTAGTATGGAAAATTTTAAATTTTCCAAGCTCACAGTAAACATGTACTTAAATTTCGGACATAATACAGAATAAGCTCAATAGACAGATTACCATATATTCAGTTTGGAATTTGACATTACTGTAAAGTGAAATATCTTCAATGGTCATATAATTGTATAGATGTTGGTTTCTTTTCTTTTAGACTATCCTTGCAATTCTGAATCTTCACACTTCTCTTAACCTCCATGGTATTCATTCTAATCATGAAATAAAAAATTAGGAACATTGAGCTTTTTCCATATACAGGTGCTAATTTTCATTCTAGAACATTTTAATGAATAGAAATACATAGAATTCTACTTGGTGCTCCTTTATATCATGGATTTTAGAAAAAAGACAAGGCCCTGAATAAATGGACATTAAAAGCTTCAATCATGAGCAAAGACTTCTGTGATCTATAGAAACTTGAATCAAATGATACTCCTTTGAAGTGAGCTTGAAGCATCATGTTCTCTTTTCTCATGTTGTCTTTTGGCTTTATGAGGTAGCTGATATTTTCCAAAGTCCTTTCAGGTAGATGAATTGATATTTTCTAGATTTTCTTGAACCCATTAAACTTCTACTCAGGGAAATAGTTTTGGTGCTGGTAATTTTTCACTTGTACACACACACACACACACACACACACAATCGCACACCACATACCACATAGCATTGGCATTTAGAATCTTAAATGCATTGTATTGCATTTCTGTCGTGTTTTTGTTTTAATAAGTGAACCTCTAAACTAAGAAAAACAAGTTCAATTATACAAAGAGATATTGAGATCCGCTCTTCCTTAGATTATATATATGAGCTCAACTCTTTGGCACCTCCCTAAACTTACTTTTGATACCAAATAAATACACAATAATGGGTGACAGACTTTCTTACTTTCAGCAGATTAGATACTAGCTGTATTAATCATATTATACTTGCTTTCTAGCTCAGGAGAATAGTTGTATCACTTATATGGAATGATGAATGAATAATTGGTAGGGGCCACTAGAGGTTTCAGCTTTGGCCCTCCTTCCTATTCTCTACCTCTGGTCTGCAAGAGTATGAAAGTGATTCATTGTTGAAACAAAACAATAGAACAACAACAAAACAAAAGTCCTCCCCCACAAACAAACAAGGCAAAGAAGCACCTGATAGAAGCTGCTGGGAGCAGAATCTACAGATGGTAGACAATGGCTCTAAAATGCCAATCCTTGTATACATAAGAGCTTCCGGTTGTGGTCAAACAGACTCAGCCACAGCTGGGCACTAATTTTAGGTTGAAATGTTCTAATATATATTTCTTTGTGTTAAGATAACATAAGCATTGGGATGTGGTGAGAAGTGTTACTGGTGATTTTGGAAAATTCATAAAGAGGGACGCCTGGGTTGCTCAGTGGTTTAGTGCCTGCTTTCAGCCCAGGGCATGATCCTGGAGTCCTGGGATTGAGTCCCATATTGGACTCCCTGCATGGAGCCTGCTTCTCTATCTGTCTCTGCCTCTCTCTCTCTCTCTCTCTGTGTCTCTCATGAATAAATAAATAAACTCTTTAAAAAAAAGGGAAAATCCATAAAGAGGAAGTTAAGCCAAGTGGTGTACAGAGTGGATAGAATGAGTCAATAATCAACTCCAGGGGATCCCTGGGTTTCTTAGTGGTTGAACGCCTGCCTTCCACCCAGGGTGTGATCCTGGAGTCCCAGGATCGAGTCCCACATCGGGCTCCCTGCATGGAGCCTGCTTCTCCCTCTGCCTGTGTCTCTGCCTCTCTCTCTCTCTCTCTCTCTCTCTCTCTCGCTCTGTGTGTGTGTGTCTCATGAATAAAAGAATAAAATCTTAAAAAAACAAAATCATCAACCCCAGGACCTAATGTCTGAGTAGGAAAGAAGGCTCAAGTTTTGAATGAAGTAACCTTTCTTAACTCCTGAATTAATCACAATGGCTAATAGGCACTGAGTATTAGCTATTATTATTGACTAAACACAAATTCTATATACCATAAAAAACCACCACCACGACCACCACCACTAAAACTATGAAAAATATACGGCTTCAGTATATAGGTAAACTGTATTACTTAATTCAAAAGTCTTTGAAAGCCTCTTTACATTTCAATAGAGTGCAATAGAAAGCATAGATCAGTTTATTCTCCCTCTCAATTGGATTCAATCACCACAAACCTATACTTTAGATTACATTCGTTGTTTCCCTTTAAGAATTGCACATCATAAGGGATCCCTGGGTGCCGCAGCAGTTTGGCGCCTGCCTTTGGCCCAGGGCGCGATCCTGGAGACCCAGGATGGAATCCCACGTTGGGCTCCCGGTGCATGGAGCCTGCTTCTCCCTCTGCCTGTGTCTCTGCCCCCCTCTCTCTCTCTGTGTGACTATCGTAGATAAATTAAAAAAAATTTTTTTTAAAAAAAGAATTGCACGTCATAAATTATACTTAATATTTTGCACTTGTCTTTTCTTTCACTTGTTACAACAAAATTTGCTAAAGCATTTACCGGAAATAAGGTTGAAGATTTTCCTCTACTATCTAACTTAGTTGTGCTTACATTAAATTATCTGTGAGCAACTCTTTTAGAAATAATTTATAGAAAAATCTTAGTTGCCCTTTAAGAACTATCATGTTCCCTCCCTTCTAGAAATAAGAAAGATAATTGGTTCTAATCACCCCTTTCATTGTCTTTACCAGAAAACTCAGTACCAACTTAGAGATTCGGGTAAAGCAAGTATAATGACATTATTTTTTTAATTTTTTGCTTTAAAATTTTTTTTGATTTGTGTTTTACATGCATTTATGTCCTACAATTGCATTTCATGGTTTTTGTTTGCCAGTTGTCTCAAATCCTTTGTGTGAAGCAATAGATTCAAATCTAACCATTAAATCAATCAATCAATCCCACCATGTTCTGTATATTCTGCTTGAATTAAGAGAGAAGTGTGCAAATGACACATTATGCATTTATCTAAATTTATTAAGTCTGATAAGGGGAATACTCAACCCAAATGCCCTAATTCTAGATGTTAGTCTCTTATAAATGAAAGGACTTCAGAGGTCATCTACTTATACCTTTGATCTCTTAGTTTTTGCATTCCTGTTGACATCATATTTTCTTTCCTTTTTAAAGATTTTGTTTATTCATTTGACAGCGAGAGAAAGCACAAGCAGTAACAGTAGCAGGTAGAGGGAGAAGGAGGAGCAGGCTTTGTGAGGAGCAGGGAGCCCAGTGCAAAGCCTAATCCTAGAACCTGGGATCATGATCTGAGCCAAAGGCAGATGCTTAACCAACTGAGCCACCCAGGAATCCCTGATGTCAGTTTTCTAAAGATTATTTTTAGTGTTTTAATTTTTATTAATTTTTATTAGTTTTTAAGTCCAGTGTAGTTAACATACATTGTTATATTAGTTTCAGGTGTACAATATAGTGATTGAGCAATTTCATATGTCACCCAATGCTCACCATGACAAGTGCACTCCGTAATCTCCATCACCTATTTCACCAGTCCTCCCACCACTTCCCCTCTAAGCATCACTTTGTTCTCTATAGGTAAGAGTTGTTCTTGATTTGCCTTTGAAGATTTTTTAAAGCTTAGTTTATAATCCTTCCATGTTAAAATCTTGTGGTAAACAAGAATTTTAAAAACACACTTATTTAAATTAGGGTAGGAATGCTCAATAATGATAATGTACATTGCAGTACATCAAATAATTTTAACTAAAAGAATGTATTTTGATCCCTCTTATTTTTCTCATAATTTATATATTCATAAATATCCTAAGGTTCATTCAAGCCACTTGCTTCTGAATTACTTATCTGCATCTGAATGCTGGGAGGTAAGAGTTACCCGCTATTTAAAAACAACATCTAATTTGTGTCTTTGTAAACTTTTCTTGAATCTGAAAAAAAAGGTAAAGCAATATATTTCATCATTATTCAAATTGGGGTCTAAGCTTAAAATGTAGAATATTTTAAAAACTTAGAAACTTAAAAAACTTAGAAACTTTGAAAACTTAAAAACTTAGAATTTTAAAAACTTTACAGTAGTCAATCCCCAACACAGACAACTGTATACCCTTAGCTGTAAAATGACAAAAGCAGCAAAGAATAGTCAGTTAACTACACCCCACCTCCCTGACACCCTGTCAGTTTGCACATAATATGGAAAGATGGTTTAGTAGCTCTGGAAAAACTAGCTGAGGGATAGGGAACATCTGATTCATAAAAGGAGCTGCCAATGAAAATAAAACCGCTAGTTATGGCTGGTTCTGTGTAGGAATGGGCAGTCATCACAGCTGGGTTTGCTGGACTGTGCTGGAAGAAGAGGTTTCTGTAAGTTTTTTGAGTAGAATCCTACCCTTTGTATCATGCACTTTCCGGATTCAGTGAGCCTCTTCACAGGCACTATTCTGTGGAATCACTTCCTTCTAAGAGACTCTGAGTCATGTGTAGATAGATGGCTGTGACATTCCCCTTCTCTGAGAAGGAAAGGAGAAAAGCTTCACTTATTTATTTTGGGTAAACTTAAAGTACTCCTTCTGTGGGGGAGAACTTCTGTGGAATCTTAGAGAAGTCATCTTTAGATGTGAGAACGCTGTGTCTTAGTCCAATATGCTGCTATAGCAAAACATCACAAACTAAGTAGTTTGTATACAACAGAAATTTATTTCTCGTGGTTCTGGAGGTTGCAAATTTGTGACCAGAGTGCTTCCTGGTTAGGTAAGGGCCCTCTTCTGGGTGGCAGATTTTTCCTTCTATCTTTATTTTTTTTTTTTTTTGTAAGATTTATTTATTTATTCATGAGAGTCACAGAGAGAGAGAGAGGCAGAGACATAAGGTGAGACAGAGGCAGAGACATAAGGTGAGGAAGGCTCCATGAGAGGAGACTGATGTGGGACTTAATCCCAGATCCTGGGATCATGCTCTGAGCTGGAGGCAGACGCTCAACCACTGAGCCACTCAGGTGTCCCTCCTTCTATCTTTACATGGTAGAAGAGTCTAGGAGCCCTGTGGGGTTTTGTTTTTAAGGGCACCAATCCCATTCATAAGAGCTCTACCCTCATGACCTAATCACCTCCCGAAAGTTCCTCCTACTAATTACATCACCTTTGAGAGTTGGGATTTCAACATATAAATTTGGGGGAAGTGGTGCACAAACATTCAACCATAGCAAACCCTCTGCAAAATGTTCCTTGTGTCCCTCAATTTTAAATTTATGTCAGTACCAAAAATAGGCTGAGGGATGCCCCCATATGGAAGACCATGGGAATTTCTTTATGGGCAACTGTCTGCTGAGTTTCCTCTGAGGATTGTAGTCTTGGAATGACAGCTTGTGTTTGCTCTTTTCTTTTTCTTATGTTTGTGCTTTGTTAGTATCACTTCAGCATATCACATGTTCAGTTAGCCAATTAGTGTAAAATTACTTTATTGTCATATGAGCAAGTGGATATAGATAAAATACACAGGCTTTTTATTTTCAAAATAATGTCAATCCAAGATCAGTCAAAAGTTAATATTCCAATCAGACTTGACCAATTATCAGGTGAAACACTATCACTTACTAGAGCATGACAAGTGAACCACATAACTCTTTTGCAAGAGTTAGGAATGAATCATTGTGTTTTTATGATGAGGCATTGAAGATTCATGAACATTTCTTTTTCCCTTTTTTTCCTGGTTAATTCCATTAACCTATACATAACTCTTTGCATAACCTATCAAAGATGGAGATTGTTGGGCCCAGTTCAGAAAAGCTCAACTCAGCCAATCCAGAACATATAAAATTGCAACCTCAGTTGGGCTCCATCAAGGAGTAATCTGAGATGAGGACTGTGTTTTCACAGTAGGATTTAGAGAAATTGCAAGATTATCACCAACTCTGTATTAATAACTTGAGTTTTTAAGCTATAAACATGACTTAATATTTGTGTGTTCATAAGTCAAATCAAAATTACTTTGAGGATGATGCTCCTATTTAGGCACCAAAAATTAAGAAATGAATGTAAGGACATTTTAACTTGTATCCAATTTTATATTTCCTTGGAAACTCTAGTTTTGACATATTTTAATGTTTTTATTATAATTGATAAATTGACTCCAACTATTTAACTTTCTTAAATAATTTTATTTATTTATTTTATTTTTTAAAGATTTTATTTATTTATTTATTTATTTATTTATTTATTTATTTATTTATTGTTCTCTCTCTCTCATGAGAGAACAGAGACAGAGGCAGAGACATAGGCAGAGGGAGAAATACGCTCCATGCAGGGAGCCCCATGTGGAACTCGATCCCAGGACCCCCGGATCACGCCCTGAACTGAAGGCAGACGCTTAACCACTGAGCCACTCAGGCATCCCGTTCTTAAGTAATTTTATATGCTTTTGTCATCAGCTTGTCAATGAAAAAGTTTATGACAAACTGACTATGGAAATAGGTTGGTAGAGAAAGGTGTGTATCAGAAAAAGCATTTGGGTAGGAATGCAACAAAGAAAGAAAGATGATTCCAAAAGAGTGGGCCCATCATGGGAGAGTTCCGCTCTCCCAGGTCTGTAAGAGATCTGAGATACAATTCTCTTTGAGGAACCCAGCACTCATGGAGCAATCTGTGGCTTTAGGAACCTGTGAGGCACTGTAGTCTTCTCTTATTGTCTTAGGCCAATTCTCTGGAAACAGACTCTCACAGGAAGATTTGAACGCAGCAATTTAATTGGAGAATGTGCTTGGGAACAGTCCATAGAGGATGAGGAAAGCAAGATTGTGCAGAGGGAGGAGGTGATGCAGTTGTAGTAGAAGTCTCAGCAGACCCCATAGGAGAACTCCATAGCATGGTTGGTCTCCCAAAGTTGTTCCAGACTGAGGCAAAGGGATAGGCCCCTTGCTCCCTCTACCCTCCTCTACTCTCATCAACCAGACATTGGAAGAAAACTGCTCTGAGAGGGTGTGAATCTAGATGCCTTTATCCGAGGGCATTTTCCAAAGACTTGGGACTTGGTCAAGTTACCAGCCATCAACATTCCTGGTAGCTGGGATAATAAGGTCTTTGTTCTGATGCAGAATTAGGACGGCCTGACCACAGCATTTCCTGTGGTTACCATGCCCTCTTGAATGCAAAGCATGCAATTATTATATTTTTCTTGTTATTATTAATAATTAGACCTAACATTTATTGAGACTGCTTTATGTATTGGACACCGTGCCTAATGCTTTATGAGGCTGGCCACTTTCAGCATAACCATGCTGTGAGAGCACTAGGTATGAATATAGGCTTTGGAGTTGAAATGTTCCAGTAAAATGCCAGCTCGTCTTCCTGCTTTCTGGCTGCACAAACCAGAACAAGACCCTCAAATTTATAGACACCACCTTGCAGGGTATCTGGGAATGTGAAATGAACTTATCTGTATAAAGCATTTAGAACAGAGCCCGTCATACAATTTACACTTAGGAAAGGTTAGTTATAATTATTGCCTTATCCATTTTACGAGTGAAGAAGAAACTGAGTTTTGGAGAGGTTAGATAAATGCCCGGGCACACGGACTCAGGCAATCTATGAGTCCATTCTCTTCCCTTTCTTAAACATTTTGTGTAATAAAATACTAAGCATATCTGATAGGTAGAGGTCCAGGAAATCTAACAGGTTATGTTCTCCAGGCCTTCTGAATGAGAGGGTCAAACCAAATAAAGGTTAACTCCATAAAATAATATGGGTTCCTCTGACACTGCAGCAAGATTCTAACTTTAAAGAGAATATAATAATTTATTTATCCACTCATTATTCAACAACATGTTTTTGAGTTGGGCCATTATTCCAGCTATTCTCCTGGATTCTGGAATAAATTCTGGAAGAAAGCAGGATAGTCATTGTTCCTGCCCTTGGGGACTTATGGTCAAACAAGAAAAGTATGTTAAATATTACAAAAGAGAAGCATAAACTATGTGGAGATGAGAAGAAGCATGGGCTTCAGATTTAGTTAATACTTAAGTACTTACTATAGTTATGGCTAAAACTGCCACTCTTATACTTATAACCTACATGAATCATTAATGATTACGCTATTTCCCCCTGACACTTGATGTGGCCTCACAGCATGTAGTAGCAGCATATTACATGTGTTCAAAAGGAAAAAAAAAAGTAAAAATTTAGTAGTACAGGTGAGCCATTTCATTCAATGGCTATATGCCCTGGAGAGAGCATGAAATGGGAAACATTACTTTGCTATTCAGTCAGTTGGCTTCAGTTTCCATTTACTTCTTATAATATGAACACTTTACTGAGCTGGGCATGATTCTTATGTTAAAGACACTTACTTTTCAAAAACATGGCCTCTAAACATAAACTAACTATTTCATCTGTGCTCAGTTGAAGGAACAGCAATCTGTTCCAATCCTGGAGGAAAAATTTCTGGTGTTGCATTTATGAGTCCCCATTGTAGTATAGAATACGTCCATGTATGGTACTTGATCTGTGATTAAAGGGACTTTTAGAGGTAGCTTTGATTAAATGCAATTCTTGCCTTATATACTGACTTCAGAACTTACTCCCTGAATAAGTTGTGACTCTCTATAGTATTGTCTTTAAGCAAATGGACTCTGGAGCCAGGTGAATTCGAGTTCAAATCACAGTTCCCACATACCTAACTGTGTTATATTGGAGAATTTAATTAACTTCTCTATGCTTCATTTTCCTCCTCTGTAAAATGGGGATAACTCTATAACATAGGACTGTTATGAGGATTAAATGAAATGAAATTTCATTAAATGAAACACTTAGTACAATGTTTTATTGAGCAATAAAGGTCTATTAAGAGAAATCCTTGTCAAACATAGAATTCTTGAGAGTCAGAGTTGGCACAGCAGCTGAAAGTTATTTTGTGCTGATATGTGTATTAGGAAACAATAAAACATGGAAGAAAATAGTATATAAAACAGTGATTAAGTTTAATTTTGGAGTTAGTGCTGAGCTTGAAACCCCACTTACTACACTTACAAGCATTGTAGCTTTGGGCAAGTTATTTGACTTCTCCAAGCTGTTCATCTGTAAAATGATGCAACTAATTCTTCACTCACAGGGTTGTTGTGAGGATTAAATGAAATGATCCATATAATGCATTTAGCTGCGTTCTTTGACATATGGAATGCACTCCAAAGTGTCAGCTATTATTATTATGGAAAAATTTCGCACATATTAGCTTTTTAATCTCCAGTTATTTATTTTATAAATAGAAGAAAGGAAGTTCAGTGATTTGTCCAGCTGGTAAGTGGTGATGCTTTTCTCATCATGGATTATTGCAAATTCAGGTCCTTTCCCTCAACCTGCTTCCCTCCTCATACACCCCCTCCCTCTGCAATATACCTGGTGCTCCCCTCCCTAACAAAATATGGGCAAGACACTGTTACAATTTCTGCTGCTGGCATAATATTATAATAGCACACACCTGATACCAAAATTAGTACTATCACTAAAATTACTCATGGAAAATCTCTGCAAGGTTTCAATAATATATGAATATGTCAAACTGAATGGTCACATGCCAGAATGAGTCTCCAGAAATAATTGAGAGGATATGTCAAGCTTAAATATTTATACTCTTAAAAAGAAAATGAAAGATACCTTTCTGCAAATACAAAGTATAGACTAAAAGCTACAGGAGAAGGGCATGGAAGTAAACTCTTCATTGTAGTTGTCTTAGTTTAGGAAGAATTCACCATGATTTCAACTTTGCGGTTTAGGAAAGAAAATATAATCTCTTGTTCTCTCATTTTTTCTTTTTTTTTTTTTTTGCTAGTTACAGAAGCCTCTTTATACCTTTAAAATCCACTTTTTTTAAATTCATAGAGACACACACACAGAGAGAGAGAGAGAGAGAGAGAGAGGCATAGACACAGTTAGAGGGAGAAGCAGGCACCATTCAGAGAGCCTGATGTGGGACTCGATGCAGGGTCTCCAGGATCATGCCCTAGGCTGCAGGCGGCGCTAAACCGCTGCACCACCAGGGCTGCCCTAAAATACATTTTAATGTCAAAATTTATCAATAAGGAGTAGAGCTAATGTTGAATGTGCATTGGTTAGATACCTTATAAAGTTGATCCATGTTTTTGAGTCCTGGACTGCAGTGTAATATGACAGTGCCATATTCAGAGTCCCTAGAGCCCTGCATTCAGAGTGCTTGCTGCATACCATGTCTGTGACATGAAACAATAATACACACACCTGAGATCATGGTAGTTTTAGTCTAATCTAGATCATGGTAACTGTCCATTTGGTTTTGGTGTTGAATCTTTTTGTCCTTTGTGTGCAAGCCTGCCTAACATCCAGTGACTCATAAAAGTCAAGCATATAATTCAAGCAGGAGTGATAAAATTTTCTCACTTCCCGGTCTTTAATTTCTGCCTATTCTCATTCTGACTCCAATTCTGTCCTGTTTCTGGGACTGGGCCGACTCCCTCCTATTTTCACATTGTGTCTGAGGAGATTTTGTTTTTGTTTTTTTTTTTTTTTTTTTTTTTTTTTTACTTTTTTTTTTTTTCTGAGGAGATTTTGTCTTGGATGTTTTACTAATGCTCCTTGCTTTGAATGTTCTCTGGTAGGATATCCTGCCCTAGTTGACTTTCCTGTCCCTCACACACTCACCTATATGCACTCCAGGAAGAGAAATATAACCAAAATGGCTGGTTGGCAACATCACATAGGCTTCTTGAATACTTGTCCCTCTCTTGGGAGATTTCATAATTATTGCCCATCACTTTATGTGTGTGTGTGTGTGTGTGTGTGTGTGTATGAAATGTAATTCTCCCATTGCTCTTTAAATCACCATTTTTCACACACATTCTACTCAACTGCACGTGTACAATGAGGTACAATGAGTTATTTGCACAATCTTCCTCCTGGAAATTATAATAATTAATGCTAATATAGTAATTACTATAGACCAGACACTATTCCAAGCATTTTATATACATCAAACTCATTTAATCCTCAAAAAAATTCCATCAGATAAGTAAGATTATCTCCATTTTACAGATGAGGTAACTAAGCTACAGTGAAGTTTGCTGAAGGTTATCTGAAATACTATTAAATAAAACTTACACAGCATTCTGAATCTTAGAATTTATGTTATTTTACGTTAGTTCATTAAATCTACTCGATTATTACTCAATCATGGTTGTGGGTTGCAATATTCAGTAACAATATAAGATATGTTTGTCTATGTTTCTTATTTCCCCATTCAAATTATCATCCTTTCCCTCAAAGCCTAGTTCTTTGAACTGTCTTATCAGTACAAAAGCAATCCTAATAGAAAATGTATAGTAAAAAGTAACAGAATTCGGAAGAAGAAATACAAATGCCCCATAAACACATGAAAGGATACTCAACCTTACTAATAATCAGGAAAATGTGAATAAAAATAATAAGTTTTCACCTAACATATTGGCAAATTTTATTCATGATAATCATGAGGTGTAGGGAACTGGGAGGTCCCATTTATGCTCTGCTGCTGGATGAATAAATTGGTATAACCTTTTTGAGTGGTAATTTGGCAGCTGCTCATAAAGATTTAAAGATGTGTAATCTTCAAGGCAGCAATCCCACTTTTAGGTATCTATCTTAGGGAGGTATTCAGATGTGGGTATAGTAAGTAGAAGTATGTTTACCACAGCATTATTTGTAATAACAAAATCCATCAACTGGTAATTGGTTGAATAAATTGTGGTGCTCACATTCATAGAACACCATGTCTGCAGCAGTCCCAAAGCATCAGGTGGATATATATGTACTGACATTTCAAAAGCTTTTAGGCAAAAAGGAAACTTTTACTTTTTTTTTTTTTAAGACTTTACTCATTTATTTGAGAGAGAGAGAGAGCGCGCGCGCGTGCACACTCACACACAAAAGCAGGGGGAGGGGCAGAGGGAGAGGAAAAAGCAGACTTCCCACTGAGCAGGCTTGATCCCAGGATCCCTAGATCATGACCTGAGCTGAAGGCAGATGAGCAACCAACTGAGCCACCCAGGTGCTCCAAAAGAAATTTTTGGAAAAATAAATCAAGTTACCGGTTAACTTAAAAAGGAAATACAAAATTACATATCTCTATATGAACATGTGTGCCATATGCTTAAAAACCAAATAGAGAGCCAGCTGTAAAGGAGAAAGCATCTGGGAAGTAGAGACAGTATTGTTTGAAGTTTTTATACATACAAACACAAAAACATTTGTGGCTTTCTCTGTGTGAATTTTAAAAGTCAAATAAATGTATAATATGTCTTTTTACAGAGAATTTGTGTCTTTCATGCAATCCCTTCCTGTTTTATTTGCTTTTTAAAAGAGGACTGCAGAAGAGGACTATTCTTTGATCCTTTTCTATCTACTCAGAAGAGTCTATTCTACCGTCAAGGCAGATTAACGTCAAAGGCTTCCTAGTGTTTGTACATTGCCTTCAAGGCAAGTGGACTTAAATGATAGAGGGATGACACTATAAGGAACTCTGCAATCCCAGGATTTAGAATGATCAAATACTCAGTGTTAGTCAAACATTATATGGAGATATGAAATATGGTGTAGCATATTTTGAATTTTTGGAAAAAGCAACGCAATAGATGTTCTTCCATTAATTTGGGCAATGGACCCTGGGCTTATTTAGTTGACTGGACTATTACCCTAAATGCTTCCAAATAAATTCAATAGAGGTGTTCATTCATTGGGCGTCTTCCCAATTGTGAAGATCCTATTGTTGTAAAAGATGTTTTTTCTTTAAATCAGCATATGTATAGGTACCCAATAAAGATCATTACTTGTACTTTTCAGAATTAGTAATTTGAGAACAAATATGTAGAAAATGTCTTCACACCATTTATCTGTATGACCTTTAAAATAACCCAAAGTGTTTAAAACCAGGGCATTCACAGTACTTGTTTTTCTATCTATAGTTGAACTTTGTTTTCTTTCTCATTTAGATTTATAAGATTTGGCCCAACACCCAAGTCTCTGGGTGCACATGTTAACACGAATTGGAGGCAATCGAGTGCTTAGAAACCATAGTGATTTGTGTTGTTAAAACAGATTTTTAAAGTAATAACAACTCTTGAACTTAAGTTCCACTCTGGCAAAAGCTTGATTAAAAAGAAAGCATTTGCAGTTTGAAAATCAACTTATTATTTGTGCTCTAAGGATAATGAAAAGAAGCAGTCAGCATAACCAACCAACAATCTTCCAAATTTAATGGAATGCAGTGAGAGTGAAACCACAGCTATGGAGTGCATCATGTTCCTAGAAATTTAAACACAACAAACAGTCATTGTTCTCACAAACTGTACCTCATTTGATCATTCCCTCTTTGTCCTTATTGTTTCTATCATGTATTTACAGGATCATTTTCAAAGACAATCAAGGAAATAATGATTTTGATGCCCCCACTAGGAGACACTTAATTTTAGCCCCGATTCAATTATAATGTGAGTCAAACAATTTGCTTTTTGTACATAGTTTATGTTGCAGTTTTTAAGATATAATAGGAGAAACCTCTAAGTGCTTGGCTTGGTTCTTCATTACCTTGGTATATTTGTAGTCCAGAGACAATAGAAATTAAAAATAAAATAGCAGCTAACATTTATGAAGTGCTTATCATATGCCTGTTATTTTCATATATATTTCAGCAACTGACTTTTTGAAATTGGCCTCTCCAACTTGACAAAGACTTTCCTCCTGAGAATTCCTCCTCTCAGTTTCAGATTAGACTATATCTTTTTCCTGGATGGGTCGCAGAAGGTTGAACTTATTAAATCTGCATTCATCCTCCAGGAAACACTCTGTTATCTACTGGGAGGCACGATGGTAGCAGTTCCACATGGTCATGGCCTTGTGAATACTTACTTAGATGCTGTGTATTAAGGAGGGAAGCTATCATATACTTATCATTGCTTACAGGTATAGATTTTTAGTTGTCTGTCTTTTGGGTTAGACAATAAACTTCTTGGGTTCAGAGACCATTCCATGTTGCCCTGTATTGCTGGTCAGAGTTCTAGCATGGTGTCCATGTTGTTCCAAATGGAGGAATTTTTTCTTTCTCACAATTGAACAATATTCCATTGTGTGTGTACATATACAGAATTATATCTATCTTTTTTATATCTATCTATCTATCTATCATCTATCTATCTATCTATCTATCTATCTATCATCATCTATCTAATCTGTCTCTCTACATATCTCACATTTCCTTCATCCATTTGTCTGTAAATGGACACTTAGGTTATTTCTCTATCTTGGCTATTGTGAATAATGCTTCATTGAACATGGGAGTGCAGATATCTCTGAGAATCTGATTTCATTTCCTTTGGATATTTGCAGAAAAGTGAGATAGCTGAGTCATATGATAGTTCTATCTTTATTTTTTTAATTTAAAAAAATTTAATATTTATTTATTGATTTATTTATTCATGAGAGACACACAGAGAGAGGTAGAGACACAAGCAGAGGGTGAAGCAGTCTCCATGCAGGGATCATGCCCTGAGCTGAAGGCAGATACTTAACCGCTGAGCCACCCAGGCATCGCTAGTAGTTCTATTTTTAATTTTTTGAGGAACCTCCATACTATTTTCCCTAGTGGTTATACCAACTTACATTCCTACCCCTAGTGCATAGGGTTCCTTTTTCTCCACATCCTTGCCAACATTTGTTATCTCCTGTATTTTTGATGATGATCCTTCTAACAGGTGAGGTGATATTTTATAACTCCTTATCAGATACATGATTTGCAAACATTTTCTCCCATTCTGTAGGTTGCCTTTTCATTTTGTTGATTGTTTCTTTTGCTGTGTAGAAGCTTCTTATTTTAACACGGTCTAACTTACTTATTTTTCTGCTTTTATTGCTTATGCTTTTGGGTGTCATATGTTAAAAATCATTGCCAAGACCAATGCCAAGGAGCTTTTCCTCTATGCTTATTTCAGGAGTTTTATTGTTTTAGGACCTCTGTTTAAACTCTTCTTCCATTTTTAGTTCATTTTTGGGAGTTGAGTAAGTTAGAGGTCCAATTTCATTCTGCATGTGTTTATCCAGTTTTTCCATTAGTTATTGAAGAAACTATCCTTTTCCCATTGCGTATTCTTAGCTTCCTCATTAAATATTAGTTGATTGTATGTGGGAAGACTTTTTTCTGGTCTCTTGATTCTGTTCCATTGGCCTATGTGTCTATTTTTATGCCAATACCATACTGTTTTGATTACCACAGCTCTGTAGTATAGTTTGAAATCAGGAAGGGCAGCACTGTTTTCTTTTTTTTAGATTTTATTTATTTATTCATGAGACACACACACACACACACACACAGAGGCAGAGACACAGGCAGAGGGAGAAACAGGCTCCATGCAGGACTCAATCCCGGGATTCCAGGATCACGCCCTGAGCTGAAGGCAGGCACTAAACTGTTGAGCCACCCAGGGATCCCCACAGCACTGTTTTCTGATATCAGGCTCTATATGCATAGACATATGTGGAAGTACCTGGTGGGATTAAGGAATGATATTGATCCAAGTTCAAGTAATCAACAAGCTGGGCTGATGCAAAAAGACAAATTGACTCTATCAGATTTTCCCTCTGGAGAATACTGAGAAAACATGGCAGAAGCATATAGGATAAAAGTTAGGAGGGAGGAGCCATGGGTAATAGACACAAAGATGGTGGCGAAGCTGGTAGAGAAACCAGGAAACACAGGCAGGGAGAGAGCAGCTATGTTATAAAAATGGAGAAGCATTTGAAGGAAAAGGCATAAGGTCTCTAGAGCTGCCAAGGACCCAACACAAGCCTCTAGTTTCTTCTGTGCCTGAGGCCTGGATGTCCGGGAAACCACTCCTATTGCCTGCAGGAACTTGGAAGAATTGCTGTTTTTTGTAACCCTAGAGTGTAGTACAAGAGTGCTTAACCATGGTGTAGAGGTTTGATGATCAGCTCAGGGACACTCCCAGCATCTGGCTGACCCCAGGCCCAGCAGAACTGGGAAGTCCTCAGTGTAGGACTCAGGCAAGGAGTAAAATGGTAGGTGACCCATTACTCAAATGGGGATATAGGGTTCAACTTGTGACCATGGGAACACAACATGTGTTTCTCCCATCTCACCTCATCCTCTGCCTTTACTCATTGTACTTTCTAGCCATATTGGCCTTTCTCATGGGTTTCTCTTTTTGTTCCCCACTGAAGGCCTTACCTTCTCTTCATTATTAGTGTCTACTTATTCTTCAGGTACTGGGCTAAATGTCCCTTCCTCTGAATACTTTCTTTTACTAATAATTCCAAAATATACCACACCTCTACTTTACCTCAGAACAGTTTATAGTTTTACCTCAGAGCCCTTAACAAAATTTGTAATCTTTACTTGCATGTTTCTGTTAGATGTAGGTTTTCTCACTAGATTACATTTCACAAGGGCAGGGCCTATGTTTGCCATAGTAATATCCATTTCCTTAATACCATCCCCACTGCTACAGAATTAACCCTATTAATATCTGATGAATGAATAAATAAATACACCAGAATTAAAGTGATGTAGGAGTAGAGAGTTGAGCAGTCCATTACTGAATCATGTTTACTTTCCTTCAAACCAAGATCATTATGGTCACCTAATGATAATTATCTTCTTACTGCAAAACTCTATTATATTTTTAGTCTTTCTGAATGCCTTTTTTTGAAAGCTCATAATCAAGAAAATGTCTTTTCTTTGGTGAATTTTCTCAGTGACTGGCATCTGCTATATGATTCTATTAACAGTTGCCTTTTAAATAATTTTTCAAAAAGATTCCTATATCATGCAGTGTCATTTGTAAATGATGTCACCCTTTCCTTGGAAAATCCTACATTTCCTGATTTTCAACTGGAAATCTGAGTATCATGAGCAGGGGTGACTCAGAAGTTTTTCTTCTTTTAGAATGTGAGTTTAATCCTGATAGTCTGGTTTATGCTGGCCCTGTAGAATTCAACATGTCAAGAACAATTTTATCTGTTTTTCATATCAGATTCCATAGCAAATTCACAGTTGGATCTAGCAGAAGGGAAGGCAGGGATGTCAAAGAAACAGATGTTGGCATTGTAAAAGCAGATGCTCTGTGCTTAATTTTACATGCCAAAAAAATTCTATTATTAAAATTCAGCATCTGTCTTTTTAGAGGAATTACTCACTCTCAACCAGGTTGAAACTAAGCCCTGGTATTCAATTACAGGAATTTTTTTCCTCACTCAGAATGTTACACATTTGAAAATCAAGTCGATAAACCAGATGCAAGCTTCTTCCAATATTAGAAGGCCTTTATAGTGGAGTATGTAAGTAGCTTCAGACATGAAATTTTCTTATATGAATTGCATTAATTTCTGTCTCCTGCAAACTCCCTGCTCCCTTGAAGAACCCGGCAATGACAGGGATGCTAGTATGAGACTATCCATTAGAAGGAAGCATGAAAAGGCAGCTTTGGTTTTTGAGGAACTGAAGTCTGAGCCCAGGAGTGTTCCTGGTGAGACTTTTGATCAGTAATGAAGGGAGACCTAGCTAAGCTGGTGCTTTGAAATCCTGCATCCTTGATAAGGTCAAAGATACAGAGCTAGCTGCCCTAGGAACCTAATTAAAGCCATGCCTCTCTGAGAGAAATTAAACATTGGCAGGATGGAATGTACCAGCAGCTGTCAGGAAGCCATTTCTTCAAGGACAGCCGCACCTTGACAACACTTTAAAAGTGTTTTCCTCATCTGCTCTGTGAACTCCTAAAAAAAAAAAAAAAAATCAGTCCTTTCATCTCTGATTTGACAGCTGGCCCTGAACAACTTCGTGAGTCTGTGCTGCTCTTTGCACGTAGGGAACTGTATTCGTGCAAAGGCCTTCCCATTTGTGGCAACTCAAAAGTCGCACTGATTGGACAATGAGTCAACAGAGGGCCCATTCATTAGGAGAAAGCTGAAGAAGAAGCATCACGTTAATCAAGGAACCTGGGATTCCACTGTAACACATTTCTGAATTAGGCTTTCAGAGTTTCAGTACAGCTTTTCACTTGTTTTTTACGGAAGAGGGTTGCAGAGTCCCTTTAACCTCGTTGAAACTAGCTGGCAGAAGGGCACTTATGCGCTCAACATGTGTTGATTTGTTTTCAGACAGGCTGAAGGCTTGGAGGAAAGGGTGTAATTCCTTCTAAGTTTCCATAATATTTCCCAACGTGGGTTCTTGCAAGTCTACTTCGATTCCCATCAGGAAACTTCAGGAGGAAATTGCTTTTCATCTGTGGGTTCGGCATCTAGATATTGGTGCCTGTCAGGAGTAGAGTTTGACAATGGCTAGAGGATGAGAAAATCCCCAAGGGAGTATTCTGAGAACAAAAGAGAGAAATCAAAAACTTGTTAGGAAAGTCAGAGGAAAAAAATGTATTTCCTCTGTAAGAAACTATCAAATTTATACTTCACTTCTTGCTGAATGAAGACTAAATTTGAGAGTTGAGCAGCATGAACTTTATAAATATGCAAGATTCTGATGTACTTGAAAGAAATCCACTTGGTAATGATTATAGAGGGGAGACTTCTCTCTCAGGACTCTTGGGAGGGCTTAATAAGATATTGGTAGCTGTCCAGAATAACGTCTGTTCCATAGTGCTGAGACCAGCATTAGAAGCAACAAACAAAAACCAAACATAAAAACATTTATTATATATAGCCATTTCTTTTAGTACTTGATATTTTAAAGCTTTTTTTTTTTTAACTTGTTTGTCCTGAATTTAGCATAAGGTGTGCTCTAGCATGTTGGCTTTATATAGAAATGACTATGACCTCTTTGAAAGTGCAACCGATTCTTTTGTCCACCTTCAACTTGGAAGCTGGAGTAAATTGAGACAGAGTGACAGTAGCAACATTTTCTCTAGGATATAAAGAAAAATAACACAGTCACCAGAAACACGCATTATTCTCTGATCCTTCCAAAGGACTATGGGCTCTAACAATGCGCTCTGATTCCGCGGATGCAATAGGATTTCTGGAAGAAAAGTACTTAGATCTTCTTGGTAAATGACAGGAGGCTTCACAAAGGTGCTAATATTTTGGCTGAGCTCTAAAGGATGAGCAAAAGTTTGCTGATGTAAGATTGAGAGGTGTGGGTAAGCGTGGTGTGCTCAAGAACCTACAAATTCTGCTCCTAGCTTTGTTCCCTATAATTCACTCTTTACCCAGAAGCCAAAGTGCTCCTGTTAAAACAAAAATCTGTTTATATTACTCCCCTGCTTGGTACCCTCTTTTGGCTTTACGATGCCAAATCTCTTATTTCTCCTGATGCACTCTTTCCCTGCCTGTGGCTTTTTATTTTTATTTTTTATTTAAAAATTTTAAAAAGATTTTATTTATTTGTTTATGAGACACACACACACATGCACACACACACAGAGGCAGAGACACAGGCAGAGGGAGAAGCAGGCTGCATGCAAGGAGCCTGATGTGGGACTCGATCCCAGATCTCCAGGATCACACCCTGGGATGAAGGTGGCGCTAAACCGCTGTGCCCCCTGGGCTGCCCCTGCCTGTGTCTTTTTAAACATGCCGAACTTCTTTTTGTTTCTTGAACCTGCTGACCTCCCTTCTCCTCAATAAATACCCATGTTACCTCTCCTAGAAAGTTCTCTGCAGATTTTCAAAGGTTGACTTCTTAGTATTCAGGTCTTTCCTGACCACTTTTCCCATCTAGTTACTCCATAATAGTTTTCTGAATTATTTTATTCATAGCATATATCCCTCCTTGAATGTATTAATTTTGCTATTTATTGTCTTAATAAAGAGAATATGTTGTTGTTAAAACAGAATTGTCACACATGGGTAGGTGCTCCACAAATGGTTAGCGAATGGCTGAGTAAAAAGGATGAAGAAATGGATATTTTTGTAAAGTTGAAAAATGATGGGAGTGTCAAAAAACAAATCTTGAGAGGTAGACAGATACTTGACAATTAGGGTGGTATGCTGTCTTAGGAAATTTAAACTTTATTCCGAAAGAGTGGAAGGCATTGGATAATTTTGAGGAGGATAGCAAGGAGGTTGTAGCTGGAGAACAAAGAACAAGGGAAAGAGCAGAAGGAGATGAAAGAAGTGTAATTTCCTAAGGCTGTCATAACAAAGTATTACAAAGTTGTTTTAAGGGTGGCTTAAAACAACATAAATAATATTCTCTCATAGTGCTGGAGGCTAGAAGTATGGATTATAGGGTTTGGCAGGTTGGTTCATTCTGGAGCTTCTGTTTGCCTCTCCCACCTTCTGGTGGTTGCCAGTAATTCTTGGTTTATAGATACAACACTCCAGTCTCTGCCTCCCATGTCTTTCTCTCTTCTGGGCCCCTACCCCTACCCATTGTGTGTCTCTATCTCTTGATTCTCTTCCTATGAGAACATCAGTCACTGATTAGGGCCCACCCTAATCCAGTATGACTTTGTCCTAAATAATTATATTTGCACAGACTCTATTTCCAAATTAGGTCAGATTCTGAGATCCCAGGTAGACAATGAATTTTGAGGGGTTACTATACAATCCAGTATAAGAAATAACAAGGAACAAAATCATTTAGGTCTCTGTAGGCTATAGTAATATATTTGGCTTTTATTCTGAGGGAGATGGGAAGCCATAGACGAGTGTGAGCCAACAAGTGACATGATCCAAGTTAAATTTTAAAGAGTGCTCTGGCTGCTGCATTTAGAATGGACTGTAGGGGGTAGGGGTGGGAAGAGGAGGCACTAGCTGGGAAACCATTGCCTCCTATTATTACTAAAATAATTCAGATGCCAGAAGATGGTGTTTTGGATTTGAGTAGGACCAAGGGAATGGAAAGAGATTATATTCTGGATATTCTGAAGGTAGAGACAATAAGATATTCTGATGGATTGGAGGTGGCATGAGAGAAAAAGACAGCAGTAAAGATTACTCAAGATTTTTGACCTCAGCCGCTGATAGAAAGGTGTTGCCATCAACCAAAATGAGAAAGACCATGGCTAGGACAGGTTTATGGCAAATAATGGATGATCAATTTTTTATATAATTTCAGATGCCAATTAAGTATGGAAGTGAACAATTCATAAAGTAATTGGCTATAAAAGTCTTAGTGCAGTGAAGAAGACTTGGATGGAGACATGAGACTAAGAGTCATTAATACATAGATGGTATTTAAATCTGTAGGATTGGATGAGCTCCAATAGAAAAAGTGAGGATAAACAAGATGCTCAAAAATGGAATCTTAGGCCACTTCACTAAGATCAGAGATCGGAAAAAAAGCAAGAAGGAGCAGCTGGTGAGAGAATGTGAAAATCAGATGAGTGAAGTGTCCTGTTATCCAAATGAAGAAAGTGTTTGAAGGGGGAAGGGAATGATCAACTTTGCCAAATGCTGGAACAGAGAGGGGAACAAACATTGAACCCTGAAGTTAGTATTGCGGAGGTTATTAGTGATTTTTTAAAGACTTTACTTACTTATTCATGAGAGACAGAGAGAGGGAGGCAGAGACATAGGGACCCCCATGGGGAGCCTGCTGTGGGACTCAATCCCAGGATCCCAGGATCCTGACCTGAGCCGAAGGCAGGTGCTCAACCACTGAGCCACCCAGGCACCCCGGTTATTAATGATTTTAATAATGCACACTTAATGGAGTGGTGGAAGGGAATGCCAGATAGGAAAGCCATGAAAAAACAGGATGAGAAAATTGAATAAAATGGATAATTTTGGTGTGAAGTTTTGCTGTAGAGCAATGGTTATCAATTTGGGCAATTTCCTGAAGGGAAATTTGATAATGTCTGGAGATATTTTCAGTTATCACAACTGGAGTCAAGGGTGCTATTGGCAACTAGGTGACAGAGGATAAGAATGCTCCAAACATCTTACAATGCACAGGACAGCCTTCACCAATGCGTACAGACCATGCTCCATTCTTCGTCACTAAAATTTGGCTTTGAAACTATTGTCATCGTTCTCTAACATCCTCTATCACTTTATGAGGCAGTCATCTAACATCCTTTGTTTATTAGAAGATTTTAACCTTTGGTTCACTGTCGGTCCAACAGTTCTCATCGTAATTGTTACTGATTTCAATGTCCACATAGAAAATCCTTCCAACATTCTTGGCCTCTCAGTTCCTTGAATTTCAACAACAGAAAACAAGTACTAACACTGTAAGGCAGGGTTCTGCAAGCTAGACCCATGGGCCAAATCTAGTACACTGCCCCTTTCATCTGGCCTATGAGCTAAGAATAATTTTAATATTTTAGAAGTGTGACAAATAAGAAAGAATTTTATTTGTGACAGGTTAAAATTACATGAAATTCAAATTTCAGCTAACCTAATAAAATATTATTAGTATATATCCAAGCCCATTTGTTTCTGTGTTGTCTATAGCTGCTTTAACACCACAGGGGCACAGGTAAGTTGTTGAGACAGATCCAGTGTGGCCCCCAAAGCCTAAGGTATTTACCATTTGGTCTTTTATGAAAAAAAATTATAGACCTCAGCTGTAGCAGGTTTATATAATACAGGGAGTTTAGAGGTAAAATCCTAAGAAAGGAATAATTCCTTTGTAATTCATGAACATAGATCTTTATTTTTTTCCAAGTTATTTCTTTTTTAAAAATAATTTTTAGATTTGAATATAGCTGACATGCAATGTTAGATTAGTCTCAGGTATACAACATAGTGATTTAACTTCCTATACATTATGCTATGCTCACAAGTGTAGGCACCATCTGTCACCATACAATAGTATAATAATACCATTGACTATATTCCCTATGCTGTGCCTTTTATTCCATGCCTTATTCATTCCATAACTGGAGTCCTGTATCTCCCAATCCCCTTGACCCATTTTGCCCATCTTCACACCCCTTTTCTTCTGGAAACTATCCATTTATTCCCTATATTTTACATCTGGCTCTGTTTTTTTGTTTGTTTATTCTTTGTTTTGTTTTGCTCGTCTATTTGATTCCACATGTGTGTGATATCATACAGTATTTGTCTCATTCTGACTTGTTTCACTTAACATAATACCCTCCAGGTCCACCCCTGTTGTCGCAAATAGCAAGATCTCATCCTTTTTTATGGCCTCCCCAAGTTGCTTCTTGTTCAAATATTCCTCAGATTCTCTTTGGCACTGACGATCAATATTTCCATGATACAAATCACATTATGTTTAATGCTCTGCTCTCCTTGGTCTGTGTTACTGGATTACCTTTGCCATATGGCAGCCATCAGAGCTCTGAAATTTCTAACTATGTTGTTTCTCCCATTTTCATTTGCCATTTTTTAAAACAGAAAATGTCCACGTTCCATATTCTGTAGGAGTTTTCCATTTACTCCGCAGAAGCATGTTACATGAGGAGGAAATAAAGCCTATAGCTGATATGCATTAAAGTAACTTGCTTTATTTCTGGGAGTTAAAACCATTTTGTCAAATAACTTAAAATAACCTTGCTCCTTTGGCAGAAATTGGACTTCCAGCAGCTGATGGTAAAACTGTTATCTGGAGGAGGGAATGATCTGTACATTTATTGTATAACATTCACAATCATAAGCCCTGTTGCAAATGTGCCCAAAATCATTTGCCATAGTATATTTTTAAATCTTTCACTCAGCCTAGTGAGCTTTCTAAGTCAATCTGTGTGGAGAAACTTAAATTAGAGAAATTAAATAACCTCTTTTTTTCCCCCTACTTATTTTGACTTCCCATTAAACAATAACAGCAGTAATTTAATAACCTACTTCTGGTACAGAGAAGAGAGCCAGGAGGGATTCTGAACCACTGAGGTTTCATGGGGACTCCTCATTTTTCTGCACTTTGACTTAGGACCGTATGAGAGAATCTGGCTGGAAGAGGTTCGTTTCTGAGATGAGTTAGAAGTAATTAAGCAGCGGACCAAAGAGCATATGAAGGAGGAGCCAAGGACAGGATGAATATGCAGGAAAGACAGCAAATTGTGGATCGAAGTTAAGAGAGGGAAACAAAGGCATTCTGGGGACAAAGAAAAGAACCATATGGCTGTTCATAGGAAGGAGCTTAGGTAAAAGTCATATACAAGATGGTATTACTGGTGAATATTTGGAGTTTTCTGAGTCTAATTTAAATGAGATTTATTTCCATTAATAAACACACCATTTGGGGAAATGCAGGACAAAGCAAATTCTAATGAGATCTCTGGCAAAAGACTCTCCTGGCACAATTGGAGAGGAAGAAGGGAGGGCAGGAATTCTTCCGACAAAAATCCCAAGGATTTCCTTCCACTGTATCCTTTCCATTTCTTTATTTAAACTAGCTAGCTTCATCTAAACCAGTGGTTTACAATTCTGATTACGCAGCAACTTGCACATCACCTGTGGAACTGGCATATATACCAATATGCCAACATTTGCCACAGGCCGCTCAGGACCACAATTTTGGGTAGGGGGAGGATCCAGGCAATATTATAATTTTAAAAAGCTCTCTAATTCTAATGTGCAGCCAGGGTTGAGAACTACTGGTCTAAGCAAGAGCTTTTCAATCTCAGTACTATTCAGTTTGAGCTGGTAGTTCTTTGCTGTGGGGGCTATCCTGTGCAACTTAGGATGCTTAGCAGCATCCCTAGCCTCTGTCCACTAGATGCCAGTAGCACTCTTCTGCCCATCAAGTGGTGGCAACTAAAAATTTGTCCGAATTTTGGCAAATTCCCCTGGGGGGCAAAATTGCCTCCAATTGAGAACCCCGGACCTAGACCAAATAAAACCGGGAACATATAGATACTCTGAGCTGCCTTCCAATTCCTTTATGGAAGAGATGATACCTTAAATAAAACACCTCGATAAATCCAGTTACATTGAAAATTGGTGCAGCATTATGTAAAACAGTATGGAGGTTCCTCAAAAATAAGAAATAGAACTACATATAATCCAGCAGTTCCATTTTGGGTATATATACAAAGAAAATGAATCAGGATCTAGAAGAGATACCTGCACTCCCATGTTCATTGCAGCACTATTCATAATAGCCAAGTTATGGAAACAACCTGAGTATCCATCAGTGAATGAATGGATAAAAGAAATGTGGTATACACACACAGACACACACACACACACGCACACATATACACAGTGGAATATTATTCAGTCATGAAAAAGAAAAACCCTGCCACTTGCAATAACATGGATGGACTTTGAGGGCATTTTGCTAAGTGAAATAAGTTAGAGAAATATGAAGGCCATATGGTCTCACTTATATGTGATCTCTAAAAAAGCCAAACTCATAGAAACAGAGAGTAAAAAGTGGTTTCCAGTGGCTGGGGGATGGAGGAAATGTGGAGATGTCAGTCAAAGGGCACAAACTTCTAGGTATAAGATGAATAAATTCTGGGGATCTAATGTACAAGCATGGTGGCTATAGTTAGTAATACTGTATTAAATACTTGAAAGTGCAGAGTAGATCTTAAATGTTCTCAGCACATGCACACATACACACACAAATGGCAATTATGTGAACTGATAGATATGTTAACTAACCTTATTGTGGTAATCATTTTGCAATATATATGTGTATCAAATCGTTACACTGCACACCTTATGTTTAAATAATAGGTTAATTATACCTCAATAAAGCTGGAAAAAATGGACTCTGCATTTTCTCATATTTTTTTATTAATTTGTACACACAAATATGCCTCCTTGACTTGAAGATATCCCCTTAAGCTTGGCTCATTTGAAGCAACAGGGTAGTTTGGGGTATGTGTGTATGTGGGGAAAAAACTAATATTAAAACTAACATCACGTATTCTGTTTTATTTGTAGTGTTATACATGCATGTGGTATTAATACAGAACAAGAATGTCTGACCCATGAATCAAGTGATCGACTCTGATATACTTTAAAGAAAGCGTGGCAGAGACTGACCAACATGGGGATGGAAGACAGAATTGCACACTCCATAGTGTTTTAGGAAGCAAAATGGGACATCATGAAATACATTTTATCTTTTAAAAAACAGTCACAAATAAACCTATGGGGATTAATACCATCTCCTGGTAAGAACCATGTCAGTATTTATAACCAGTTTGCTCTGCTTGCAAGAGCTGTGGTATAATAGGAAGGAAATCTTTTAAGTTAAAAAAGAACTGGATGTGAATCCCAGCTACACCAATAGTAAATGTTTGCTCTTGTTGGTTATTCATGTTGAGACATTATTTCCTTATTTTTTTAGATAAAACATCATGGCTACTCTGTGTGAGAACTAGAAATCATGCATTAAGTTGCATAAATGTCTGGCAAGAGTTGACATACAATACCACATTAGATTTCTCTTTCAGGATGCCTGGGTGGCTCAGTGGTTGAACATCTGTCTTTGGCTCAGGTTGTGAACCCGTGGTCGTGGGATCGAGTCCCACATCTGGCTCCCCAATGGAGCCTGCTTTTCTCTATGTCTCTCATGAATAAATAAATAAATAGAATCTTAAAAAATAGATTCCTCTTTTTCTTCCTTTTACTAAGTACTGACTGTTCTAGATGCATTTTCCTCATTTAATGCTTACAATAATTGTGTGAGTTAACTATTATAACTCTATTTTACACTTGAGGAAACCTAGAGTTAAAGAAATTAAATAACTTGTCTGAAGACAAATGCTAAAACACAGAGTCAGAATTTGAACCTAGTCAAACGCCAGAGTAAGAAAACTGAGTTAAAAAACTATTTCCCTATCAGGTTGTATCCCTAAGTCCCCTTTAAACAGGCACGTGGATACTTTTTTGTTTGGATGTTGTGCTGCTGATCACTATGCAGAGAAAAATGGAAATAAGTATGGGAATTAAAGACATTTCAAAATTACATCCTTTAATCAGTTATAGACAAAATATTATCAGAACTGAATTTTTCATAGCCTCTTTTTCAACTTAGTTTTTAGTTTATTTGGAGGAAATCCTCTAGATCCATATTTTTAATAAATATTTATTTATTTATTTGAGAAAAATAGAGAGATAGCGTATGTGAACAGGGAAAGAGCCAGAGAAAGTAAAGGTAGAGAATCTCCAGCAGACTCCCTCCGAGTGTGGAGCCTGACAAGCAGCTCAATGTGACAACTTCGAGCTGAAACCAAGAGTTGGAGGCTCAACTGACTAAGCTTACCCAGCTGCCCCTAGATCCACATTCTCATAACTTTTTTTCTTGAGAAGAGTGGCAAGAACTCAATTTTCCCCCATTTTTTCTTTCCACAAAATTTCTTTAGTCCTCAAAGGAGAGAATAAGTATGAAATCACAGCAGTTAAGAATAGAATCCATGCCCAATCAGAGTTCCACTTTTCTTAATTTTTGCAAAGTGTAGATTGAGTTCAGATGGGAGACTAAGTTTCAGATCAGTGATCCAATTAACCTAAGTCTTGAGAAGAAGATAAGATACTGTGTAAAGACAGAGTGACTCCCAAATAGGTAACCATATCTCACAATGATTAGAGTTTATTAATTAGATATTACAAAAGGTAAGATATAGCTAAAGAGCATCACAAAAATCCCAAAACAACGGGCAGCCCGGCTGGCTCAGCGGCTTAGCGCCACCTTCACCCCAGGGTGATCCTGGAGACCTTGCATTGAGTCCCACATTGGGCTCCCTGCATGGAGACACACTCTGACTTTCTCTCTGTGTGTCTCTCATGAATAAATAAATAAAATCTTTAAAAAAATCTCAAAACAAACCCCAAATGACAGCAACTTGCCAGAAACTGCAAAGAAGCAAGCGCATCAAAAAAAAAAAAAAATACAGAGAAAAGATAAAAGGTGACAGGTTTTCATAGGTTTTCTCTGTACTGTTTTATTAACTACAATCAGGAAAACTGATAAGATGGTGTAGTATTTCTTTTCTTTTTTTAAAAGATTTTATTTATTTACTTATGAGAAAGAGAGAGAGAGAGAGAGAGAGAGAGGGAGAGACACAGGCAGAGGGAGAAGCAGGCTCCATGCAGGGAGCCTGACGTGAGACTCGATCCTGGGTCTCCAGGATCACGCCCTGGGCTGAAGGCAGCTCTAAACCGCTGAGCCATCGGGGCTGCCTGGTGTAGTAATTTTTTTTTTAAGATTTTATTTATTTATTCATGAGAGACACACAGAGAGAGAGGCAGAGACACAGGCATAGGGAGAAGCAGGTTCCATGCAGGGAGCCTGACGTGGGATTCGATCCCAGGTCTCCAGGATCATGCCTGGGCCGAAGGCAGGCGCTAAATCGCTGAGCCACCCAGGGATCCCCTGGTGTAGTATTTCTTTTCAATGGTCTGGACAAGGAAGTTCACTTACCATAGAACTTCCTTGCACTTCCTTTACTTGGTTCAACTGTAGTAATTACCACTGAACCATGAGCATGCTCAATTTTCTCACTTTTACTACAGTTTAAATTTCAATGTAAGTTCAGGTATTTGTTTGAGAGAGAGAGAGTGTGTGATCAGGAGTGGGGAGAGAGGGAGAGGGAAAGAAAGACAATTCTCAAGCAGACTTCCACTGAGTGTTGAGCTCAATGTGGGGCTCCATCCCAGAACCCTGAGATCATGACCTGAGCTGAAATCAAGAGCCAGATGCTCAACTGATTGAGCCACCCAGGTGCCCCTGCTTAAATTTTAAAACTTTTCTTTAATGCTTAAATTTTTGGCCCATACATATGGATTAGTTTTTTTTTTTTTTTTTTTTTTTTTTTGTGACAGGACAGAATTATGGTGACCTTTTTTTCTTTAAAATTTTCTGTATTAAAATAACTATTAGGGATCCCTAGGTGGCGCAGCGGTTTGGCGCCTGCCTTTGGCCTAGGGTGCGATCCTGGAGACCCAGGATCGAATCCCACATCGGGCTCCCGGTGCATGGAGCCTGCTTCTCCCTCTGCCTGTGTCTCTGCCTCTCTCTCTCTCTCTCTGTGACTATCATAAATAAATAAAATTAAAAAAAATAAAATAACTATTAAATATTGATTTAATTTTAGGATTAAGCATAGGCTTTAAAAATCTTACATTTGCATGTGACAAAATCTGTCTGAACTTTACTTAGATAAATTCACAGAATGTCTTAAGTTTAATATTTTGTATGGTGTATCTATGGAAACAATAGAGTATTTTATAATAACTACCATATCAACTGGAAAAGCATCTGATGAGTTATTTGGCACAGTGATTGCACACCTGGCCCTTGCCCCTTAATCCTAATCTTGTTCTTTTGCAGTTAACTGATACCTTCATTATATCATTCTTATTACCTTTATGTTTTGCACTACTGAAGCTGGAGTTCCTGTTATCCATTGATGTGCTAACCATCTTATCAGCAAATCTGCTTTGCTCTGAGAAGTAAATATCATCATCAAATTTGTTATTTGCCCCATGTGGCAGGACTTCAAGCTCAAGAATGTCACACTGGAATCCATGCTTTTATATCTGAGGAAATGACTTTCTGATATTAACAGAAAAACCCATAATAACACTAAGAGATAGTTTTATCAGTTCTTTTGCAAAGTCTTTGCATCTATGAAACAAGAATTTTTTCACTTAGAAGTGATGGGGCAGTGATGTATGACAATTAGAGTCTGGGCTTTGGGGTTAGACACAACTTGGCTCTGTTCTCTACTTACCACTTGGGAGCTATTTAACCTTGAACAATTTATTTAACCTCTTTGGACCTGAGATTCTTCATCTATAAAATGCTGATAATATTACCTTACTTTATAGTGTTGAACTGAAATTAAATGGACAATTAATTTAAAGCACTTGGTGCTCAATGATTATTGCTGTTAATATTTTCATTGTTCCACACTTTCCTCATATTTAGAAAAACTTGGTTCATACAATGAGATTTGCCTAAAAGTGCCTAAAAATCTAAATAGCTTAAAAATCTAATAATAATAATAATAATAATAATAATAATAATAGTAGTAGTAGTAGCTAATGTTCATTGAATTCTTTCCAAGCACTCTTCTTTCATTATCTTATTAAATTTCCCATAACATTGGACTTCTTCTGGCTAGGATGGACTAACAAGGACATGATTTACCCTTCTGTCTGAAATAACTAAAAAATATCATACAGTATATAAACAGTTTTCAAGACACTGTACATGAAGCAATGGAGGAGAGATACCCCTGAGACATGGGAAATAATAGAGGTGAGCTCTACAATTTTTCCAGTCTACTGACTTAAAAATACTTCCATGCCATGATATAGGGAGGGAGAAATCTAGATCTACACCAGAAGACTTTTTTAAAGAAAAAGATTTATTTATTTATTTATTTATTTATTTATTTGAGAGAGAGAAAGAGCACATACAAGTAGGGGGAGGGGTAGAGGGAGAGAATCTCAAGCAGACTTCTTGCTAAGTGTGGAGCCTGAGACAGGGCTTAACTTGTGGTTCCATCTCATGACTTATGAGATCATGACCTGAACCAAAACCAAGAATCTGATGCTTAACCAATTGAGCCACCCAGGTGCCCCTGCCCCAGGAGAATTCTTGAGTCTAGATGACAAAGATGAGAATCTAGAGAGATCAAGGTAGCTGGAAATCATGGGAGAGAGTATCAGAGATGAGGGGGAGGTACAGAGAACCCTGGGGATCTTCAGAGATTCCCCCTTGGGTATTCAGTAGAGTATAATTAACATACGCATATGAAGAAACCACTGAGGTACAGGAAAAAGAAAAGTCTGAAAGGATTGGAGAGAATAGTAGCTGGTACTCACACAGGGCCAGAAATAGTGCTTGTTCCTATTAGCCAGACTGGAAACCTCATAATTCATGAACATTGAAAAGAGCATTCAGGAGGGTCTTTTCCCAGTAGTGGGAGTAGTGGGGGATCATTAACCCTAGACTAAATGCTGCTCTGGTTCTGCCCAAGAAATTAAAAGCAAGGCCCAAAAGATTAAACTATGTATCAAAGTTCAAGGGTACATTTTATTTTATTTTATTTTATTTTATTTTATTTTATTTTAATTTTTTTATTATTTTATTTTATTTTATTTTATTTTATTTTATTTTAATTTTTTCCAAGGGTACTTTTAGACATAAAAAAGAAGTTTAGTACCAGATGAGATAAAATTCAAAAAGTTTGGTACCCAATAAAAAATTATGAGTAATATAGCAGGAAAGTATGATTCATACTAAGGAGAAAAATCTCTATATTAAATTTTTTTTCTATATTAAAATTGACCAGGAATTGACCCAGATGTTAGAATTAGCAGACATTGGCATTGAAATAGTTATTGGAACTGCATTTTATATGTTCAGAAACTATAGGAAAGATTGACTATATTAAGTAGAGATATGAAAGATATTTTTTAAGATTCAAATTGAACTTCTATAGATGGAAACTACAATGCCTGATACAAAAAGTATACTGGATGGAATTAATGACAAATTGGACACTGCAAATAAAACGGTTAGTGAATTTCAAGACACAGAAGTACAAAATATCTAAGATGAAGTACAGAGGGGAAAAGGAATTAATAATAATAATAATGATGATAAATTAAGAGTGCATTAGTGAGCTGTGTGACTACTTTAAGTTACCTACAATGTGCAAAATTAAGTTGCAAAAAGGGAGAGGCAGAAAAATATTTGAAGAAATAAAGGCTTAAAATTTTCCAATTGTATGATCCCACAGATGCAAGAAGCTCGGTGAACCCCAAGCACAAGAAATGCGAAGAGAATTATGCCAAAATATATCATAAATAAATTTCTCAAAACAAGTGACAAAGAGAAAATCTTAACAGTTGCCAGAGAACAAGATACAGCATATTTTGAGGAACACAGATAAAGATCGCAGCAGATTTGATACTGGAAGTGAGACAAGCGAGAAGACAGTGGAGTAATCTCTTTCATGTGCTGAAAGAAAAAAAAATCCTGCCAACCTAGAATTCTATTCCCAGTATAAATATCTTTCACAAATGAAAAAGTCTATTGTACTAGAAGATTATGAAAATGAGTCTTTGAGGTAGAAGGAAAATAATACCAAATGTAAGTGTGGAGCTGAACAAAGGAATATTTTAAACACTCCAGTTAAGAGCAGAAGTTGTTAGGATAAGAAAAGCAAAACCCAACTATGTTACCTACATTAAATGTACAAATGGATTAAAAGCAAAAGGATGGAAAAATAAGAAACATGCTAAAATTATCACAAGGAAGCTGAAGTGAATATATTAATGTCAAGTAAAAGTAAATTTCAGAGCAAAGATTTTTATAACACTACTATGAGGGAGAATAGTGTATTAGAGTTCTCCATAGAAATAGTACCAATAGGAAGTGAAATCTACTTATTATCTATCTATCTATCTATCTATCTATCTATCTATCTATCTATCTATCATCTATCTATCTATCACCTTAAGAGAGATTCATTCTTATGAATTGGCTGACAAGATCGTGAGGGCTGGCAATTCCAAAATCTGCAGGCAGGCTGGCAAAGCTGAAGACCCAGGAGAAAAATGGTGTTGTAGTCTTGAATCTGAAGATAATCAGGAGGCAGAATTCCTTCCTTCTTGGGGGGATCTGCCTTTTCTTTTAAGCCTTTCAAATGATTGGATGAGGCCCACTCACATTATAAAGGGTAATGGGCTTGACTCAAAGTTTAAATGTTAATAATTTCTTAAAAATCTTTCACAGCAATATCTCAACTGGTATATGAACAAACAACTGGGTATCATAACCTAGCCAACCTGACACATAACATTAACCCATCACAGATGGGTAATATTTTTAACATACAATGTTACACTAGTTTCAAGTGTACAAAAATTGATTCAACAATTCCTGGGATGCCTGGGTGGCTTGACAGTTGAGCATCTGCTTTCGGCTCAGGGTGTAATCCTGGGATCCAGGATCAATCCCACATCAGGCTCATTGCAGGAAGCCTGCTTCTCCCTCTGCCTGTGTCTCTGCCTCTCTCTCTCTGTATATCTCTCATGAATAAATAAATAAAATATTTTTTAAAAACCTAAATAATTCTATACATTACACAGTACTCATCATGGTAAATGTAGTTATCATCTGTCACCAAACATTATTACAATCTTATTGACTATATTCCTTATGCAACCCAAGTGTCCACTGATAGATGAATGGATACAGAAGATATAGTATATATGCACAATGGAATATTAACCATAAAAAAGAATGAGATCTTACCATTTGTGACATGGATGAACCTGGAGAGTATTGTGCTAAGTGAAGTAAGTTGGCCAAAGAAACACAAGTACCATATGACTTCACTTATATGTGGAATTTAGCCTTATTTTATGATGAAAAAAGCTACAGCTTTAAGATGAGATAACTTGCTCATGGACACATGGCTAATAAGCAGCTGAACAGATTCAACTCAGGGAGGATGCCCCTGGAAAGTATCTTTATCAATATACTAAACTGATAAATGGAAATATCATAGTATAAAATTATCTCCTCCTTTGATACCAACTCTATTTGACACCTTTGTTGAATCCCTACATACATATTACACAGTTGAGGGCTAACTGGTATCTCTTAGATTAAATTTGTTAAGTGGGATCAAATTCTTCTACTATAAAGTTTATTTCAGGATTATTCTGTATTTAGCCCAGGGATGAATGCAGCATAAAGGTGAACTCAAGTTGATAAAAATATCTCACGTTTATTATGTGTCTATTATGAACAGACACATTTTACATGTATTATATTGTTTAATCTTAGAACATGGTAGGTGTTCTATAAGCTTTATTTCCATTACAACACCAAATGTTATAAGTAAATGGTCCATTTAGGAAAAGTATCCTTATTTACATATTGTATTGAAAGATTTCTCTTGTGTATTTAATTTCATTAATAAAAATTATATATGTTTGATGTGTACAACGTGATGATTTGATAGACATATACATATTGAAGTGATTACTACAGTCAAGCTAATTAACATATCTTCCTACATAGGTACCTTTTGTTTTTCATTTTTGGTGATGAGATCATCTGAAATCTACTCTCTTAGCAATTTCCAGTATTCAATATAGTATTTTAACTATAGTCAACATGTGGTATATTAGGTCTCTAGGTTACACTAGATCATATTCATCCTATATAATTGCAGCTCTGCACCCTTTAACCAACATGTCCCTATTTCTCCCGTCTTCCCACCTCTGGTTACCACATTCTAGTTTTTGCTTTTATGTATGTCACTTTTTTAGGTTTCACTCATAAGCAGGATCATTCAGTTATTTTCTTTTTTGTATTTGGTTTGTTTCACTTAGCATAATATTCCTCATGTTCATCCATTTTGCTGCAAATGGCAGGATCTCCTTTTTTTGCAGGCTGAATAATATTCTACTGTATATTATATATATATCTTAAAACTTCTTTATCCTTTCATCTCTTGATGGACACTTCTTTGTGTGTTTTGTTTGATTTTCTTTGTTTTTTTTTTTTTTAATTTTTTTTTTTTTTTTTTTTTTTTATTTACGATAGTCACAGGGAGAGAGAGAGAGAGGCAGAGACACAGGCAGAGGGAGAAGCAGGCTCCATGCACTGGGAGCCCGACGTGGGATTCGATCCCGGGTCTCCAGGATCGCGCCCTGGGCCAAAGGCAGGCGCCAAACCGCTGTGCCACCCAGGGATCCCCGATTTTCTTTGTTTTTATTTGAACAGTAAAAGAAATAATGAAATATTTTCAAACATACTTCATATAAATTTGAACTAAAGAATGTCATTTTGTTTTTCTCTCAACCACAGTTGTGCAAGTTTTCAAATGTGCTATGGAAATCATACAGCTCAGTCAGTTTAATGTATCTTTTTATATCTTTCATGGTATTGAGCCCCAAATAGTTAAATAGCAAAATTCCTGAGCTAATTCATGCAAATAAAATATTTAATAGCAAGTTACATAGGAAGAATAGTGGTGACCTTATTTCTTAATGTGTTACCCATTTTCATTTCAGAGCCAAATTTGAAGTGCCAAAAAGAAGTGGGATAACCCCCTGTCCATCACATAACAGAATACTGATTCTGCAGAACATAGGCAGCTAGCCAGAGAATAAAGAAACAGAAAAAGGACCTATTCAGCTATGCAAGAGAAAGCAGAAATAATTCCCGTGGAGAAAAAAATTGGTTGCAGACATTTATTAGAAGGTATTGGAAGGTTTATAAGAATTCTCATACTTAAAGTTAGCAGATAGAGAATGAGGCCGAAGATTTTCTGCAATGAGTAATAAGTATCTGATGCAAAAAACCAACCATTCCAGATAAGGTTGGGCCAGTGAAAGAACAAAATCCAGAGTAGGCTGGAATAATAATGTTGTCTTAGTTAAACCAGGTTAAGAGTTTTTCTAGTTCATTAGGTAAAATGTACAAGTTAATATCCTTTATTTATTTAATCATTCATCAAACATTTTCTAAGCACCTACTCTGTGCCAGCCCCTGGGCTACATGCTGGAGAGAATGAAACAAAATAGATATGGTCTTTGCCTTTTTGCAGACTATAGGCTAACGAAGGAGGCAGATTAAGGAAATAATCAAAATGTAAATGTGAAATCACACTGTGAGAAGTCCTCTCATCATAGGACATTCAGTCCTGCTGACCCCTCTGCCTGGAAACACGTTTCCCTCTTTCACCTTTTTCAAGTGCTTGTTCAAATCTTGCCTTCTGGATAAAGCCCTCCCTGATCACCCTGTTAATATTACAGCTGCCACCCAACTGCCTTCACTGGTGCTCCTAATCCCTTTGTCCTATACTTTTTTTTTTTCCCAATAGAATTTATCATCTCTTAACATACATAATTTACACAGTTATTGATAGTATCATTCTACTGCTAGAATATAAGTTTCTTGAAGGCAGGGACCTCTGTTTTATTCATTGGGTTCATATCCCAAATACCTAGAACAGTGTCTGACACATAGGAGGTGCTCAGTATTAAGTGAGTGAATAAATGAAGGTATGAGAGTCTATCAAAACAATGGTCAAAGAGTTTATAAATTGCTGTAATGGACTTAATTCCATTGTAAAATGTATATTGTTTTCACATAATTGACTCAACTTTTTCTGTTTTCTCAAATAATTCGTGAAGTCCCAAGAATTATTAAAAGGAAAGAAAGAAAACAAGAACGTGGCAAGTCCTCTTGCTCTTCATTTCGGTTCTGATACTCAGATTGTGCCAACCAGGAGTGTGTGACATGCTTGCAAAATGTTGTCTTAATGCAGTTTAGTTTTATGTTATCTATTTGTATACACATTTAACATTATATACCAAGACATGTGTGACATGGACTAGTATGCATTATTTTCATGATATATGACAGTACTTCTCTGGCTTCTGCTTTCTCAAATCTTTTCTGTTCTTTGGCTTTACATATGTATATTTTTATTACAATGCTTACTTATTTGATCCACTCCATGATTATTTTCACAAAAACTGTAATTTATGTAACATTTCCATGGTTCACAGAGAAGAATATTTGAGATTATAATTGTCCTAGAGAATCTAGGTTACATGGCTACAATCCCTGCAAGAGATCTTCAGCATACAGTGAGGCATTGATTATGTGCCAGCATCTGGAGATTTAAAAATGAGAGGACATAGAGGATCTTCAAGGAGTTGCTTGGCTCTATTAGCCTTGGAATTGAGTCATTAGAGATGGTTCACTGCAGCCTAAATTCTGGGCCAATCATGTGTAAGTGTTGTCATAATTTAAGGAGTTCGGTGGAACTCAAATTTTCTTGCTAATGGTGTTTTTTCCCCCCTCTTTTTCTAGTGGCCCCCTCAGGGTTTACCAGAATTCTCTGTAGAAACCAAATCTATGTGTAACTAGTTATCTTTTTCCACAAATCTGGGGGTTCATTGTGATAGATTTCATTAGAAACCTCTGTTTTGCACCCTCAGGCAATTAATAAGGAAGTCTTCTAGTCTTTGATACAAGTAGAGTTGTAATTGTTCTGAGAAGCTTTTTAGGTTCAGTGGTTCAGTAGGGTTGGGGCACATGGGGGGGATGGGTGGTACTAGAGGAATGAAAGACAAGGCTGATGAATGACAAGGAGCCAGATTAGAAGAGAAGGTTATTCTATATTGGGAAGCCTGAAATTCATCCCGGGGGCAGAAGGGTTCTATTGAAGTGTTTTATTTATTTATTTATTTATTTATTTATTTATTTATTTATTTATTTTTAAATCAGGGGAATGGTATAATCAGATTAGCTTATGTGGAGAATCACTATGGCTGCAGTTTGAAGAGAGGACTGGCAGGATAGCAGGATGAGATTCAGGACAATCTACCTGAGTGAAGATGGTGACCTGGAATTAGACAGATGGCCATGGAAAGGAGGTATAGAAATCGCCTGAGGTAGGGTGGGCAGAGGAACTGGAGAGAGAACAAGAGATGAAACCCATATTTCTGGCTTACATAGTTATGTGTCACTGAGGACAAGCAGCTCAGTTTGGGGAAAAGGTGATGAATTAGTCTGTGAATTATTGAGTTTTGCTATCTGTGGACCATCAAAAATATCACCTATTTAAACAGGTTCTTGTCTCTGGAGCTCAAGAGAGATACTAGGATGGAGGCAAAGATTTGGCATTTGTTAGCACTCAGATGTTAATTAAAGCTGTAGTTGTAAATGAGATTTACCAGGGAGAAGGTGTGGAATGAGAAGAAAAGAGAGACAATACTGTGGGTTACTACTACAGGGATATACATAACATAAGATCCTGTAAAGGACACTGAGATGGAGTGGAAGAGGAAAACCACATTCATGAATGATGGACCCATGGTAGCTTCCATCATCTACATGGGTCTTAAAGCTCTCCAGGGTGAGAGCAGAGTGAGGATGAAGACAGTTACTGCCCAGGTCTTTAATGAGGGAGGAGAATGATCAGGTGATAGTAGATGATGTGACTGAGGGTGACTAGATTGACAGGATGACACTTCCTTCACAGCAGTCAGAACAGAGTTTGGAATCAGAGAGAATGAGAAGCCTTCCTTGGAGAAGGTTGCAGGAGAAACAAGATCTTGGGAGGAGTGCTAGAGACTGAATGTTTGTGTTCCTCAGAATCCAAATGCTGAAACCTAATCTCCAATGTGACCATTTTAGGAGGTGGAGCCTTTGGGATGTGGTTAGGTCATGAAGGTGGAGCCTTCATGAGTGCAATTAGGGCCCTTATAAAGGACGCACCAGAGAGCTCCCTTACTTCTGCTAACACATAGCAAGACACTATGAATCAGGTTCTTGTAGGAGAATCGCCAATGCTATGATCTTGGACTTAGCCGCCAAAATGGTGAGAAATAGATTTCTGTTGTTTATAAGTCATCCAGTCTATAGTACTCTGTCTGTTATAGTAGCCTGAAATAGCTGAAACCAGTTTAACTTATGGTGTGAGAGGGATGAAGGAAATGGTGAAAAGCCTTCAGTTAAAGAGTTATTTTATAACTCAGGACTTAGGATTCTAGAGGGCACAGTGGAAAGGTTTGGGACTGAGGAGAGCAATGGTGGCTGTATTAAGGAGAAAGCAGCACAGAGATTTATGGGCCAGTGATATGGTGAAAGATAGCAAATAAGAAGGCTTTCCTCGGGTGCTTAGAAAAATAGCAGAGATTTGAGGTGGGTGGACTTAACTGGCAGGTTTCTTAGAAGTCATCTTTGGCCAAAAGATGGCTTTAGTTTTTGATGGGCGAGTAGATCTCAAAGCAGAATAAGTGACCCAAGGTCTGAATTGATGGCATATGTTATATGAGTGGCCCAATTTTCTGCAGGGTGGCCAACTATATTGGGTTCTATCTGCTAAACTTTGTTCTATATGAAACAGTCTTCACTTCCATTTTCAGATCACAATTTGAGAACTGAAACCTCTTTTATCCCCACATCATAGTTATATTTTTCCTTTTAAGTGCTCCTATAGCATAATTTCTGATCATAGCATTGGCTAAAATATAGTATTGCCAGGTTAACAGCTATATCCCCCATTAGGCCATATTCTTTAAAGGACAAGACATTTCTGACCTACTGATGTATTTCCAGAAATTTGGTTTGGTGAATGAAATATTTACCTACACACACACACACACATGCACAGAGTGTGTGTGGGTAGGACTTGTTTATCCTGTAGCTTTTGTATGTTCTCTCTAAGGAAATGGTATATACCTGTATTCAGGGGCGGTGCCCTACTTTAGGGTGGAGCTTTTCTGCTTTCAGCATAAAGGGGGATGTGTTGAGGGCTTGTCCCCAATTCACACTGATTATGGCCAAAAGAGGGCAGCAGAGAGTCACAGACTGAAGGTGATTTGACGTGTGCAGAGAAGGGTGTGGGAGAGTACAAAATCAGGAGAGTTTTGGATGCTAGGGTTAAGGTGGTGCTCTTTATAGAAGTTAGAGCAATGAGGGGAGGTTTAGCAAGGGAAAGAGTTGGGAAATCCCCAGGTCTGAAGAGAGTATTTAAAAAAACTCAAAACCAGGGGATGAAGTGGGAAGTAGTTAAGATATTTCCTTATTGGTTAGAAGGCAATTTGTAATAATTGTGTTTTTACTGCTAAGAATATCCTTTGAAACCCAGACCAGACTCAGGAAGTGAGGCCTGTCAGTCATAGGAAGGAGTGAAGGGATGGAGAGGCTTCACTGAGTGAAGGGAATCCACAGTGTACAAGAGAGACACTTCAAGTAAATATTCTTAGAGGCAGATCAGGTCCATCTGTTCTGAATGGCCCAGAGGGACAAAAACTGGGACTTATGAGTAGGAGTGAAATGGAGATTGATTTTAATTTAAGATGAGAACTTTCTTCTCTAGCCTTGTCTCATGCCACTCTCCCTCCTTGTCTGCCAGGCCAGAGCTACACTAGCTCTCAGTTCCTTAACCACACCAAGACATCTCGGGCCACTTCACTACCAGCATAGTTGCATTTTCATCATCCCTAAGATCTTGACCTGTTATTTCCTAAGAAAGTCCCTTTCTGACTATCCTCTGCTATTCCCTATCATAGCATTGTGCTCACTCCCTTTTGAACCCATAAGTACTTATCATTATGTACTCATTTATTTCTCTTTTGTTTATTGTCTGTCTTCCCCTGTGGACAAGGGCCATGTGTGTTTTACTACCATATTGTGGAGACAGCATCTTGTATAATACCCAACTGATGGTCAGTAGTTTAATAAACATTTGCTGGGCATATACACTGAATAGGTTGTCGCCTTTGGAGGGAGGGAGTAGCCCATTATGGAAGGTATTTGATATGAATTGGATATACTGTTGGGAGAGATCTTATATACAGGATTCAAGGATCAGATGGATTTTTACATAAAAAATGACATTTGAAGTTCCTTTCTGTCATTCTATTCTATTATTCCAAGAAATGAAGAGTGTAAAATTAATGACTCTAAAATGAAGGCAATAATGAGCCCATTGCTCATCAATATGAAAAGGAGAGAAAATAAATGTGGCTGATTAGAGAGTAATGAAAATCTTGCCAAACCATTAATAAAAATGTAATTTGTAAGAAATCTGGGCCTTATGTAAGTCAGACTGGGATAAGTTCCTAGGGAAATATTTAGGGACTAATACCAAGACATATCTATTGTAACTACCTACCTATTCTCTTTGTGTTTTTCATAACTAGCACAGTATGTAGCATATAGTAAATGAACAATAAATATTTGCTGAATAAATAAATAAGGGAACTTTTAGAAGCTATACCACAGGTCTGTTTTCATAAATCTATCCAGCTCTACAGTCTGCATTGGATCATTCCTTACTTGGTATGACTTGCCCATTTACACCTTAACACCTTCCAACAGGTAATATACATGTGACATGTCGTTAAATGATGATAAAATGATGCCTCCATAAAGATAGTCATGTTCCTCACTGCTGAGTGTTGATGTAGGACCAAATTAATTGCTAAAAACACAAACAGTTTTCTGAAATTGCCTCTGAGGTGCTGTTATGTTTCTGTCAAAGTTGACATTTAAATAAATATAATAATAACTAATGCTCATTAAGATAGTAGACACGATTTGGATAATTAGCTTTTCTTCAAGTTTTTTTTTAGCACACTTATATCACTGAATATTAATACCAACTAAACATATGCTTATTTTCATATTACCTATTGTGGTAGATAGACTTTAAAGTAGCCTCCATGACCCCCAACTTTTGGTGTTCAGGTGCTTGTGTGATTCCTGCTCCTTGAGTGTGGGTAGGATCTGTGACTTGCTTCTAACTAATAAAATAGGACCAAGGGGATGGGATGTCACTCCTCTGATTGTTACAGTTTAGAAGATGCCATCTTGCTAGTAGATTTGCTCTAGGGCCTGTTAGTACCAAACTACTTAATAAATAGAAATGTTCAGTTTCTTTTGACTTCGGGAGAGACATTTTTGCGTAAGACACTAAAGGTGTTGTGAATTGAGAAAATTTGGAAACTTCACACAGAGTGCTTAGCTAACAACCCTTCACAATGACCCTTTAGGATTTGTATCTCTACTAACATATTTTGTAAACAAACAGATTAATCTCTGGCCATTTGAAAATAATAAGGTTTGTTGTTGACCAAGTGTTTGGGGATTCTATTAAAAATGTCACCACTGGTAGCAAAAGCTAAAGTAGACTAATGAGACTACATCAAACTTAAAAAACAAAAACTCTGTCTACTTTTGTGCATCAGAGACACATCAACAGAGTAAAAAAATAATACACCAGCATTGGAGAAAATATTTACATATTATAAATCTGATAAAGAGTTAATATCCAAATACACCAAGAACTCTGACAACAAAAAGACAAAAAAAAAAATCAGACAATCTGATTATAAATATATATTTTCTAGGAAATTGGGTTGAAAATTGCTTGTCTGTTTTCCAGCTGTAGATTTTGAGACTAGAATGCAACTGCCATGTAAATAATAAAGTGATTGAAGATGAAGGCAAAATGCAATTTTCTCTAATGACAAGAACTGAATTTAGTCTTAACTTATTTGAAGATGAATAAAGAGAAAACTATAAATCTATGAATGAATAAAGCAGAATGAAAGAAAGGGAACAACACCCTGAAGACTCAGACAAAAGGTATACTTCTGAAAATTTATACTGTGGACACAGATGAGTGTTTGGTGCTCCAGTATGATGAAAAAATATACAGTCAAGAAAAAAAGGAAGTCATAAGTGGTAAATAATTTAGATAAAAGTAGAGACTGAGGAAATGAATGTTTACCTAGTATTTAAAACTAAAATACATTATTTAAAAACAAAACAAACTAAAATGCCTAATTGACAGGAAAAAGCATGATGAACAATATGAAGAAAATCACATCAATCATGGGTGGATAAAACTGAGACACTCTACCTGAAGCAAGAGTTAACGAGAGCCAATGAGTGGGGAGGAGTAGAAACAAAGTTCAAATTGGAATATGTAAATTATTCAGATAGACATCAACATATCCAAGTTTCATATTTCAAGATAAGAACCATGTAGCTTTCTGCCCCTTTTTACCCAGTGCCTTGAAGAGTTCAAATAGTTATTTACTGAAGAAAACAGAATAACTTAAACTAGTTATGTGAAAATTATTAAAGAAAAAATTTCTAATTTAATAGACATTAGCAAATTTTGTGTACCACGGACGATATATTTTCTTTTTAAAATTCCATAGAACAAGTGCAAATATTTCTTTAAATTAGGCCATAAAAAGAATCAATTAATCCTCCAAACTGGGAAATGAAAGATCATATTCTTTGATCAAAATGTACTAAAATTTGAAATTAATAAAAGTTCATATATCCTCAATGCAAACTCAAACCTGTCACTCTTTAAGTGACATTCAAAGCTAAAATTTAAAAATGTATGGTATTGGCCTGAGGATAATCAGATAGGTCAATGGATCCAAATGAAGCCTAGGTACAGACCACACACTATGTAAGAAACATTGCATGACAGAAAAGTAAACACAATAGGTACCCAATAACATCTGTTGAATGGATGAATCACTACCTTTTCAAGTCAGTGGGATTATTAAACAGATATTATTTTAACAATTGATAAACATTTTGGAATTAAAATGAAATTAATTTTCTATTTCAGATTCCATATAGAATAAAGTCAGTATGAATAGAGTTAAGAGAAAAAATGAAAGTATAGAAAAATAGAAGAAAATAATGTTGAGTATGTTTCTTTTTTTTCTTAATAAATTTATGTTTCATTGCTGTTCAATTTACCAACATACAGAATAACACCCAGTGCTCATCCCGTCAAGTGCCCCCCCAGTGCCCGTCACCCATTCACTCCCACCCCCCGCCCTCCTCCCCTTCCACCACCCCTAGTTCATTTCCCACAGTTAGGAGTCTTTATGTTCTGTCTCCCTTTCTGATATTTCCCACACATTTCTTCTCCCTTCCCTTCTATTCCCTTTCACTATTATTTATATTCCCCAAATGAATGAGAACATATAATGTTTGTCCTTCTCTGATTGACTTACTTCACTCAGCATAATACCCTCCAGTTCCATCCACGTTGAAGCAAATGGTGGGTATTTGTCATTTCTAATAGCTGAGGAATATTCCATTGTATACATAAACCACATCCTCTTTATCCACTCATCTTTCGATGGACACCGAGGCTCCTTCCACAGTTTGGCTATTGTGAACATTGCTGCTAGAAACATCCGGGTGCAGGTGTCCCGGCATTTCATTGCATCTGTATCTTTGGGGTAAATCCCCAACAGTGTAATTGCTGGGTCATAGGGCAGGTATATTTTTAACTCTTTGAGGAACCTCCACACAGTTTTCCAGAATGGCTGCACCAGTTCACATTCCCACCAACAGTGCAGGAGGGTTCCCTTTTCTCCGCATCCTCTCCAACATTTGTGGTTTCCTGCCTTGTTAATTTTCCCCATTCTCACTGGTGTGAGGTGATATCTCATTGTGGTTTTGATTTATATTTCCCTGATGGCAAGTGATGCAGAGAATTTTCTCATGTGCATGTTGGCCATGTCTATGTCTTCCTCTGTGGGATTTCTGTTCATGTCTTTTGCCCATTTCATGATTGGATTGTTTGTTTCTTTGGTGTTGAGTTTAAGAAGTTCTTTATAGATCTTGGAAACTAGCCCTTTATCTGATATGTCATTTGCAAATATCTTCTCCCATTCTGTAGGTTGTCTTTGAGTTTTGTTGACTGTATCCTTTGCTGTGCAAAAGCATTTTATCTTGATGAAGTCCCAATAGTTCATTTTTGCTTTTGTTTCTTTTGCCTTCGTGGATGTATCTTGCAAGAAGTTACTATGGCCGAGTTCAAAAAGGGTGTTGCCTGTGTTCTCCTCTAGGATTTTGATGGAATCTTGTCTCACATTTAGATCTTTTATCCATTTTGAGTTTATCTTTGTGTATGGTGAAAGAGAGTGGTCTAGTTTCATTCTTCTGCATGTGGATGTCCAATTTTCCCAGCACCATTTATTGAAGAGACTGTCTTTCTTCCAATGGATAGTCTTTCCTCCTTTATCGAATATAAGTTGACTATAAAGTTGAGGGTCCACTTCTGGGTTCTCTGTTCTGTTCCATTGACCTATGTGTCGGTTTTTGTGCCAGTACCACACTGTCTTGATGACCACAGCTTTGTAGTACAACCTGAAATCTGGCATTGTGATGCCCCCAGATATGGTTTTCTTTTTTAAAATTCCCCTGGCTATTCGGGGTCTTTTCTGATTCCACACAAATCTTAAAATAATTTGTTCTAACTCTCTGAAGAAAGTCTATTGTATTTTGATAGGGATTGCATTAAACGTGTAAATTGCCCTGGGTAACATTGACATTTTCACAATATTAATTCTGCCAATCCATGAGCATGGAATATTTTTCCATCTCTTTGTGTCTTCCTCAATTTCTTTCAGAAGTGTTCTATAGTTTTGAGGGTATAGATCCTTTACCTCTTTGGTTAGGTTTATTCCTAGGTATCTTATGCTTTTGGGTGCAATTGTAAACGGGATTGACTCCTTAATTTCTCTTTCTTCAGTCTCATTGTTCGTGTATAGAAATGCCACTGATTTCTCGGCATTGATTTTGTATCCTGTCACGCTACCAAATTGCTGTATGAGTTCTAGCAATGTTGGGGTGGAGTCTTTTGGGTTTTCTATGTAGAGTATCATGTCATCGGCGAAGAGGGAGAGTTTGACTTCTTCTTTGCCAATTTGAATGCCTTTAATGTCTTTTTGTTGTCTGATTGCTGAGGCTAGGACTTCCAGTACTATGTTGAATAGCAGTGGTGAGACTGGACATCCCTGTCTTGTTCCTGATCTTAGGGGAAAGGCTCCCAGTGCTTCCCCATTGAGAATGATATTTGCTGTGGGCTTTTTGTAGATGGCTTTTAAGATGTTGAGGAATGTTCCCTCTATCCCTACACTCTGAAGAGTTTTGATCAGAAATGGATGCTGTATTTTGTCAAATGCTTTCTCTGCATCTAATGAGAGGATCATATGGTTCTTGGTTTTTCTCTTGGTGATATGATGAATCACATTGATTGTTTTACGGGTGTTGAACCAGCCTTGTGTCCCGGGGATAAATCCTACTTGGTCATAGTGAATAATTTTCTTAATGTACTGTTGGATCCTATTGCCCAGTATCTTGTTGAGAATTTTTGCATCCATGTTCATCAGGGATATTGGTCTGTAATTCTCCTTTTTGGTGGGGTCTTTGTCTGGTTTTGGAATTAAGGTGATGCTGGCCTCATAGAACGAATTTGGAAGTCCTCCATCTCTTTCTATCTTTCCAAACAGCTTTAGGAGAATAGGTATGGTTTCTTCTTTAAACGTTTGATAGAATTCCCCTGGGAAGCCATCTGGCCCTGGACTCTTGTGTCTTGGGAGGTTTTTGATGACTGCTTCAATTTCCTCCCTGGTTATTGGCCTGTTCAGGTTTTCTATTTCTTCCTGTTCCAGTTTTGGTAGTTTGTGGCTTTCCAGGAATGCGTCCATTTCTTCTAGATTGCCTAATTTATTGGCGTATAGCTGTTCATAATATGTTTTTAAAATCGTTTGTATTTCCTTGGTGTTGGTAGTGATCTCTCCTTTCTCATTCATGATTTTATTAATTTGAGTCTTTTCTCTCTTCATTTTAATAAGGCTGGCTAATGGTTTATCTATCTTATTAATTATTTCAAAGAACCAACTCCTGGTTCTGTTGATCTGTTCCACAGTTCTTCTGGTCTCAATTTCGTTGAGTTCTGCTCGAATCTTTATTAACTCTCTTCTTCTGCTGGGTGTAGGATCTATTTGCTGTTTTTTCTCTAGCTCCTTTATGTATAAGGTTAGCTTTTGTATTTGAGATCTTTTCAGTTTTTGAATGGATGCTTGTATTGTGATGTATTTCCCCCTTAGGACAGCTTTTGCTGCATCCCAAAGATTTTGAACGGCTGTATCTTCATTCTCATTAGTTTCCATGAATCTTTTTAATTCTTCCTTAATTTCCTTCCATCTTTTAGCAGGATGGTCCTTAACCTCCACGTGTTTGAGGTCCTTCCAAGCTTCTTGTTGTGATTTAGTTCTAATTTCAAGGCATTATGGTCTGAGAATATGCAGGGGACGATCCCAATCCCTTGGTATTGTTTCAGACCCTATTTGTGACCCAGTATGTGGTCTATTCTGGAGAAAGTTCCATGTGCACTTGAGAAGAATGTGTATTCAGTTGAGTTTGGATGTAAAGTTCTGTAGATATCTGTGAAATCCATCTGGTCCAGTGTATCATTTAACGCTCTCGTTTCTGTGGAGATGTTGTGCTTAGAAGACCTATTGAGTATAGAAAGAGATAGATTGAAGTCACCAAGTATAAGTGTATTATTATCTAAGTATTTCTTCACTTTGGTTATTAATTGGTTTAAATATTTGGCAGTTCCCACATTCGGGGCATATATATTGAGGATTGTTAAGTCCTCTTGTTGGATAGATCCTTTAAGTATGAGATAGTGTCCCTCTTCATCTCTCACTACAGTCTTCGGGGTAAATTTTAGTTTATCTGATATAAGGATGGCTACCCCTGCTTTCTTTTGAGGACCATTCGAATGGTAAATGGTTCTCCAACCTTTTATTTTCAGGCTGTAGGTGTCCTTCTGTCTAAAATGAGTCTCTTGTAGACAGCAAATAGATGGGTCCTGCTTTTTTTTTTAATTTTTTTTTTAAATTTATTCATGATAGTCACAGAGAGAGAGAGAGGCAGAGACACAGGCAGAGGGAGAAGCAGGCTCCATGCACTGGGAGACCGACGTGGGACTCGATCCCGGGTCTCCAGGATCGCGCCCTGGGCCAAAGGCAGGCGCCAAGCTGCTGTGCCACCCAGGGATCCCCGAGTCCTGCTTTTTTATCCAGTCTGAAACCCTGCGGCTTTTGATGGGATCATTAAGCCCGTTCACGTTCAGAGTTACTATTGACAGATATGAGTTTAGTGTCACCATGATATCTATTCAGTCCTTGTTTTTGTGGATTGTTCCACTGAACTTCTTCTTAGAGGGGAATTTTAAGAATCCCCCTTAAATTTCTTGCAGAGCTGGTTTGGAGGTCACATATTCCTTCAGTTCCTGCCTGTCTTGGAAGCTCTTTATCTCTCCTTCCATTTTGAATGAGAGCCTTGCTGGATAAAGTATTCTTGGTTGCATGTTCTTCTCATTTAGGACCCTGAATATATCCTGCCAGCCCTTTCTGCCCTGCCAGGTCTCTGTGGAGAGGTCTGCTGTTACCCTAATACTCCTCCCCATAAAAGTCAGGGATTTCTTGTCTCTTGCTGCTTTAAGGATCTTCTCTTTATCTTTGGAATTTGCAAGCTTCACTATTAAATGTCGAGGTGTTGAACGATTTTTATTGATTTTAGGGGGGAATCTCTCTATTTCCTGGATCTGAATGCCTGTTTCCCTTCCCAGATTAAGAAAGTTTTCAGCTAGGATTTGTTCAAATACATATACTGGCCCTCTGTCCCTTTTCACGCCCTCGGGAACCCCAATTAAACGTAGGTTTTTCTTCCTCAGGCTGTCGTTTATTTCCCTTAATCTATCTTCATGGTCTTTTAATTGTTTGTCTCTTTTTTCCTCAGTTTTCCTCTTTGCCATCAACTTGTCTTCTATGTCACTCACTCATTCTTCCACATTGTTAACCCTGGTCATTAGGACTTCTAGTTTGGATTGCTTCTCATTCAATTGATTTTTAATTTCTGCCTGATTAGCTCTATATTCTGCAGTCATGAAGTCTCTTGATTCCTTTATACTTTTTTCTAGAGCCACCAGTAGCTGTATGATAGTGCTTCTGAATTGGCTTTCTGACATTGAATTGTAATCCAGATTTTGTAACTCTGTGGGAGAGAGGACTGTTTCTGATTCTTTCTTTTGAGGTGAGGTTTTCCTTCTAGTCATTTTGCTCAGTGCAGAGTGGACAAAAGCAAATTTTATTGGAAAAAGGAGAAAAAGAGAGGAGAAAAAGAAGGAAAGAAAAGAGAAAGAGAAAAAAAGGAAGAAAAAAAGAAAAAAAAAGAAGAAAAAGAGAAAGAAAAGGAAAGAAAGGAAAAAAAAGGGTGGGGGAAGGAAACAAATCAAAAAGCAAAACAAACAAACAAAAAACAACAATAACAAAAAAACCATGGGGGATTATCTTCTGATTCTGTATACTTTAAGTCCCTTGGCTTCCCCTGGAACTTGTCCGTCTCGGTGGTCTTCTGGGGGAGGGGCCTGTTGTGCTCATTTTCAGGTGTTAGCACTTGGGGGAGCTGCTCTGCCCCTGCCTGGTGCAGGGCTCAGTGGGGGTTGTTTACCCCGTGAGGCCACAGGAGGAACAGCCCCAGTGGCGGGGCCAGCTCTGGAGCCCTGGAGTCACCTCCCGCAGTAACTCCGGAGCTCTCCGTCTGCAGAGCCTGGAGGCTCCGGGGCGGGGCCGCTGATCTGCTCAGCTTCGGGCAGGAGCGTCCTTGCTGTCCTGGGCCCTCCCGGCCTCTGCCTGTCCCGGGGGAGGCCGGATCCTGGGCTGTGTCCCGGAGCCCTGTGCTCCGGGGCCTGCGCTGTTGGGATTCGCGCTCCCGCCCTGCAGCCCCCTCTGCGGAGCCGCCCCCGAGCCCCCCCCCCCCCCCCGCCCGAGCTGCTCCGGGTCCCGCCGCCCGCGCTGCAGCCTTTAGGGAGCTCGGCGCACTCTCCTGGGGCGCAGGTGTCTGTTAGTGTCCCAGGGAGCCCGAGGGCATCCCCGCCCTCCTGGGTCCTGCTCCAACTCCCTGCAAGCCCCTTTCCCCCGGGCAGGTTGATGCAGCTCCTGCTCCTCCGGGACGGGGCTCTCCTGTCCTGGGGACACTCGCCCCGGCCTCAGCCCGGCTCCTCGCGGGGCCCCTCCCCCTTGGAGGCCTTTTGTTTCTTTCTTTCTTTCTTCCCTTCTTCCTCCCTCGATAGAAGCGTGAACTCTTCTCACTGTAGCGTTTCATCTGGTCTCTCTTTAAATCTCAGGCCGAATTCGTAGATTTTCAGTATGAGTTGAAGGTTATCTAGGTAATTTGGTGGGGACAGGTGATTTGGGGACCCTACTCTTCTGCCATCTTGCCCCTTCTCCGAGTATGTTTCTAATTTTAGGGTAAGAAAGTCTTCTCCAAACATCAAATCAAAGAAAAGAACATTATGATTAGATTTTACTAAAAATATCTGAAAATAAATATATATGCCTACTAGAGGACACATGTCAAATTGCCATTAGATATGTTGGACATTTTGTGAGTGTTTAATATCTTTAATATAAAAAATAGAAATTTATAGAGATCTATACAAGAAATACAAGTACCTCAATAAAGAAATAGGTTGAGAACATGAGCAAATAATTCAGAAAAAGGAAACTATCCATTAAATGTGGTAAAATCTTCAACTTCAAGAACTAGCAAAGTAAAATAAATAGAAGCATGTTCCCAGCTTTAAATTTTCGAATTTGCATGCTTTGAAAAATGGTAATGCCTAGTTTGGGCTAGGGTGCAATTATGACTACTCTGGAGGGAAATGTTGCAAGATGCCAGAGGAGCCTTAACATCCTTGCACTTTTTGACTGGGTAATTTCTTCTCTAGGAATATATTTTTAGAATATGTAAAAAGATCCACCAAAGGATTTATATACAGGAATCTTTGCTGAGGCATAATTTATAGTATTTTGAAATATTCAAAACAAACTCTATGTCTTCCTATAAAGAGTTGAATGAAGTATTATACAGTTACTAAAGTCGTGTTTAATAATATATTTTAAAAAATATTTTATTTATGTATTTATGAGAGACAGATAGAGAGAGGCAGAGACACAGGCAGAGGAGAAGCAGGCTCCATGAAGGAAGCCGGATGTGGGACCTGATCCTGGGACTCCAGGATCACACCCTGAGCTGAAGGCAGGCGCCCAACCGCTGAGCCACCCAGGTGTCCCTGTTTAATAATATTTAATGATATATTTAAGTTCTCAAGATATATTATTAAATGGAAAATATAAGTTATACATGCATTTACAGAATGTCCAATTTTAAATAACTTTTGGGGCACCTGCATGGCTCTGTTGAACCCCTGACTCTTGGTTTTGGCTCAGATCATGATCTCAGGGTCCTTGGATGGAGCCCTGTGTCAGGCTCTATGCTCAATGGGAAGTCTGCTTGAGATTCTCTCTCTCCCTCATGCTCTTTCTCTCAAATAACTAAATAAATCTTAAAAAAAAAACAAAAAACCAACTTTCAGGAAGCCTGAGTGACTCAATGGTTGAGTGTCTGCCTTTGGCTCAGGTCATGATCCTGGAGTTTTGGGATCGAGTCCTTCATTGGGCTTTCTGTGGAGAGCTTGCTTCTCCCTCTGCCTGTGTCTCTGCCTCTCTCTCTCTCTCTCATGAATAAATAAATAAAATTTTAGGAAAAAAAAAAAAACCTTCTTTTCTACGGAAAAAAGACTAAAAGGTGTTATTAGTGAATGTCTTCGATCTTTGCAGAAGTCATCTGAGAAACTGCAAATAATTTTTATTTTGCTCTATTTTCCAAATTTAGTAAAATATAAATATAATAATTGTATATGTAGAAAAACAAGAAATGACATTTAGTAAAGAAAAGCCGTGTGTCTCTCAGATAAACCTTTGAGTTTAAAAATGAAATTATGGGAGATAATGAGGATATTTTGAAAAATGCTTAGTGTAAACACTGTTTAATATTCCTCTATTGACTACACTCTGAAAATTCTAACCACTGTAAGTGGAGAAATGTCACCAGAGAATCACATTTGGTGAGGAACTATCTATTGAGGATGTTACTGCACATAATTGCATAGTGCCTTGCCTATATGTTGTGGCTTTGCAGAGCACTACGTTTTTTTTTTTTTTTTTTTTTTTTTCAACTGCTCCTCAAAACCTCCCACTTTGGAGTCTCAGAGAATCTTTCACAGTCAGAAATGGAAGGAAACTTGGATCATTTGGTTTGATTATTTACATTTTGCATATGGGAACACATGGACATTATATGATCTCCTTACCGAAATGAAGCTAGAAGGCAGTGAAAGTCTTACTCATCCCTTCTTCTATAATGTGCTACCTACCTATACCTGAACATGATTCTGCAAACTTGTCTAAAAGCTTTTATGTTTTAATTTTTTTTTTAAGATAGGGAGGTAAATTCCTTGTGATTAGACATTTTTGCCTAATGGTCTATGTAAAAATTGTAAGTGTATAAACATATGGCTCACCCACTTACTTAGGACCTCTACACAAGATGCACTGATCTATCTGAGTATAGGTCTTTGGGTTCCTAAACCGAATACTGATGTGTGTGTGTGTGTGTGTGTGTGTGTGTGTGTGTATGTGTATGCGTGCCCATGCACACGCACGTGTATGGTGATTGGGCAGTGGGGGTTCTTTAACAAGCAATAGTCAGACACCAGATGGGTGTCCTATAACCTAACTCAATTGTGACACTATCTACCTGTAGATAGTATCAGATCCTACAGGTGAAGGGTCCAGTCCCATAAGACTCCTTCCTCCCACATCCACTTTGGATGCCAGCTGCAAACCTCGATTGTTAGAGAGCCACTGTATGTCTGACTCTGGCTATAAATCGGAGGTTTCCAGGACTCCTTCCATGAGTTTGATTAATTTAATAGAGAGACTCATGGAACTTAGAGAAAAATTTAGTTACTGGATCACCAGTTTATTATAAAAGGATGTAATTCAGGTACAGCCAGATGCAAGAGATATATAGGGCAAGGTGTGGGGAAAAGATGTGCAGCTTCCATGTCCTCTCAAAGGACCATTCTTTCCAAATCTCCATGTGTTCACCAACCCAGAAGCTCTCTGAATTCAGTCTTTGGGGTATTTATGGAGGGTTCTTACATAGGCATGATTGATTAATCACTGGCCATTGATGATTGATCACTTGGTTGGGTCCCCTGGAAACCAGCTTTCAGCCTTAGGTGTTTTCCAAAAGTCATCTCAGTAACACAACAAAAGACATATTTATCACTCTAATTACTTAGGAAATGCCAAGGGTTTTAAGAGTTTTGTGCCAGAAATGAGGATGAAAACCAAATATATATATTTCTATTATAGATCACAGTTTTACAATAGGCATTTTTTTGTAGCACCGGAATGGGGAGGAATATTAGATATTTATTATTGTACAAATTTCAGAGAATTCCGTCTTTAGTTATAATTTTTCAACTATAAAATTTTAAGCGCAGTCCTCATCAATTCTTTATTTAACCCCTTAGCTCTTTTAATTAGAAATAGAAGAATTTAATTTTCCTGTGATACAAGCTTTGAAAGATTCTTGCTGAAGCTACCTTTGTCCCAGAATGATTTTTGTCTCTTTTCTTGTGGTTTAACGGGACCATTTAGGGTACTCTAGCTTTTGATTGAATGGCAATGGCTTCTAGGTTGAGTACTGGGAATTGCACCTCAGATGCAAAAGAAATTGGCTTCCTATTCCTTCCTATTTTATATTATTAAATATTATACTCAGCCTTAGAAATACTGGAATTTAACTTAAATTATGCATGTGTAAAAAATGATTCTTTCTTAAATTAAGTTATTAAATTTAAATTATTCACTAAGTATAAACTACATATGTCCCCTAGCTGCTAATGTGGTGAACATCTTTTAGCAAATATACCAAATGAAAGTATTAAGAAAGCAAACAAATGAAATTCAGAAAGCAAGGTGTGTTGATTTCCCAGGTTCTCGATGTTGTGATGTCCACTAGGGATTGTGGCTGCATCTGAGGAAAGCCATTTAGAGATAGGTCCAGTGGGTGACTCATCACATTCCAGGGTCTAGTCTTCAGCCTTGCAAGGCCAGAAATTTGAACTTGTCAGAACTCTGAGACAATTAGACCCTAGGAAATTGCTTCATTTCAATAAAGAGAGAGAGAGAGAGAGATGTATAAACTAGAATATCAATTTACTCACTTGTAATGAAAAATATAACTGTAGCTAGGATTGAATTACTCTTGTTAGCAGATCAGCATTTTCTTTCCCTGTAGGCAATAGACAAAGGCTACAGCATTTAATCAGAAGTCTCATTTGATGAAAATAGATGTGTTTAATTTTAGGGAGTGCCTCTCCTAAATTAAGGAGAGACTAAACTAAGACTATAAAGATAGTTTTACCCCTTAGAGGAGAGATGCCTATTGAATCTACTGGCCTATAGTCTCCATGCACTGAATATGCAATCACTGTATTTTATTATTAGTCTCTCTCTCTCGTAGGCTATTGTGTTTACTTTCTATATTCCATATTATATTTTTAAAACTCTGATGTTCTGTAGTCTTGCACTAGATATACTTATACTATCTCATTTCTACACTGGTCACCACTGTACAAATTATTGCCTAAGTAAATGTTTTGAACTTAATCTTCTGAGATACTCCGTTACATACTTTATACAAACTCGCTACAAAAACAAATCATGTTTTTGATATCAAACTAGATTCTCAAATATGATTGTATCTATGGCTTTAGGTTTACTTGCACTTCAATTGATGAGTTTTCCATTCTTCTTTTTTTTCTTTTTAAAGATTTTATTTATTTATTCATGAGACACACACACACACACACACAGAGGCACAGGCACAGCAGAGGGAGAAGCAGGCTCCATCCATGGAGCCTGCTGTGGGACTTGATTCTGGGTCTTGAGGATCAGGCCCTGGGCTGAAGGTGGCACTAAACCACTGAGCCACCCGGGCTGCCCTTTCCACTCTTATTTTAAGGCTCCTTGGGACTATTCCTGGAAGTCCTTGGAGGGTGTTGTGCTTCTAGGGATGCTGATGCCCATGAAGGAAGTGCTGTACTTCTGGAAATGCCCATCAGGGTAGATACTGTAGTTACCCTTGCCTGACGTTCCCTGGCTACCACTTCCTGCCCCGAGAAAGCCATCCTCTGCCTGCTGCCTGTACTAGCCTTCACTGCAGGCAGCTCTGTACTCCACTGTGGCAAGAGCTATGGCTAATAATACACGTTGTCACAGAGGCAGAAGCAAAAATAATGGGGCTAAAACAGATTGTGATCATGGTCAACACCAAAATAAGAGATTTCTGGGTAAAGTCAGACCCTGAGAAAATGGGTTGCCAGGGGTCAAGCAAATAGGAGACAACCAAAAGAGTTTGCCTTAGCAAAGAAGAGGATTTTGGAGGGGGATAGAGAAAAAAGAAGAGAGAAGATAGAGAATGGAAGTTTAGATATCACAGTAGGAGGCGAGAGCAGAGCCTATGTTAGGTCTAGCGGGAGGATGCCTGGAGGTGAATTCGGAAGAGGTCTTTCCTCCTTCCTGGCAGAGGCAACCCCTCCCCAGGGTGCATGACTTAAAGAGATTCAGGGCTGAATTCTGTTTTCACACCCTTTGGTCAAATGCATTTATGCAGGGCACAAATTACACAACTGTTAAAGAACTGATGGCATTTAACAAGAATATTGAAAAATGATATAATTGTATGAAACTGGATATTCTCAAGAATATAAACTTTTTTGGTGCTTATCACTAAGTTATTTACCTAGTAGCAAGAAATTCTTCTGTGCTGCCAGTAAGAAAAGAAAAAAGAAGGGAAGTGGGTTTTTAAAGATTTTATTTATTTATTTAAGAGAGGGAGAAAAAGAGAGAGAGAAAGAGAGTGAGTGAAAGTAGGGGCACGGGCACAGGGCAGGGCAGAGGAAGAGACTCTCATGGAGACTCTGCTGAGCACAAAGCCTGATGTGGGGCTCGATCTCACAATTCTGAGATCATGACCTGAGTTGACATCAAGAGTCTGCTATGGGGGATCCCTGGGTGGCTCAGTAGTTTGGCGCCTGGCTTCGGCCCAGGGCGTGATCCTGGAATCCCGGGATCGAGTCCCACATCCGGCTTCCTGCATGGAGCCTGCTTCTCCTCTGTGTCTCTATCCCTCTCTCTATCTGTGTCTCTCATGAATAAATAAATAAAATTTAAAAAAAAAAAAAAGTCCGCTTTGTAACCGACTGAGCTACCCAGGCACCAGGGAAGTGGGTTTTTAATAGTATATGTAGATTAGATTAGTGTTGGTTTCCTAGTTTATGTCATATGAATTGATCTAGTGTGTCCCACCTCCAACTGAATCAGACCAGGAGAACCTACTCAGGGAATACCATCTTATAGAATTTCAAACTCTATTAGGCTCTATTTTCATAACTGTGATTTCCTATCTTTCTCAACTTAGAGTATGCTTGTCAACCATATCCAAGAGGCTACTATTAGGAAGTCAGCAACATCTGGTCTCTGTGCAACAGTATTCCTAGACAATATTACCTTTCCAATATTTGTGGCTGGTGCTATGTTTAGGTCATGATTAAATTGTTTTCTCTTAAAAACCACTCAAAATGGAACTTCTGGATTATTTCTCTCTAGTTTTCAGATCCTTGTAGAATAGAATGCTTTGGATTGAATCCTACTAAGAAATAGGGTAAATATCCTAGGAAAATAAACAAACTTCTTGGTTCTGTCACTTTCTTTACATTTTCCAATATGTATGTCTGTATATTTTGTATATTAATGCATGGATATATATGTGTGTGTAAACATATGCATATAGTGTAAACATATGTACATATGCTGTATTTGCTATATAGATTTCAGAAATTAAAAAAAATATGAAAAAAATGAAGTTTCTCACCTCTCTATAGGTGGTTGGTGCCTTAGAAGGAATTAGTATCACTGCTTTGCAAATTCAAACTGTGAACATTTCATTTGAGGTGAAATCCAGAGTCGGCTTTCACCAGTGTGTGCTAGAGGTGTGATATAATGGGGGAGTCTGTGGTGGGAACATGGCAATGTAAGGATTTTAATATAGATGCATGTAAATAAGAGTCGTAAATCTTGGCAGAAAAACAACTACTTCACTTTTCTAGCAAACTGATTTTCTGGACTCATCTCAAATCAATTTCTAAAATTGCTATGGTCATTTTTAGGCTGCCTGAACTCCTTTGCACATCCCCTCCCCCCAATTTTTCTCCAGCTAAATTCTACTTTTCAGATTTGGAATGTTTTCCCTTTTTTTTTTTTTTTTTGCAGTTGGTTTATCATCTACATCTTGAGTACGTGCTTCCCCAGGATGTGGCAGTGAAGTGGAACAGTCTCCCTAGCCTTTCCAGTAGTCCTTGCCTCTCAACTTACTTTCCTGTCACACCCCAAGATGACAACTAGAAATGGCTGTTTTTAATGTCTTAGCTGCTGATCATGCAGAAAAAAGGAAAACATAAAAAAGTAGTGCATGTGAAGACGATATGCATTTTTGAAAGCTTAAAGTACCTATAGGCCTAGTCCTTCATCCAGAAATGGCACCTGGTGGACTAGATGAGCAGACCACCTGATATCTTATTCCCAGGCATTGGGCAACTGATAGTACATTGCCTTCCTGCCACCAGCTACAATTATTATTATTATTATTATTATTATTATTATTATTATTATTTTTTTGGCAAATTCTCTCCTGGACATAAACAACAACAACAACAACAACATTGATGACAACAAAATAAACAAGTGACTGTGAAAAAAAAAAAAGGATAGAAGCCATTATTTTTTGATGTAGTCAAGTGAGTTTTACTGCTGATAAATTGGTATCTTACTGATTTAGACTTAGGCAGTAATAGACATACTTTTCCATGTATTAATTTATTCTTGCTTCTTCCTTTTCCTCATACTTCTGGGACTGGACTTCAAGGAATAGTGACTTTTGTTTTGAGTAGAACAGTTGAAACAACCTGAACTTCTGGATCTGAACTCCCAGGAAATACCTTTTAAGATCCATAAGCCTAGGTACTGATTTTATAATTTCCTGCTTGATCTCATTTTCTGTCTTCGGAACATATTTTAAAAATATGATGTAATGATAGTGTTGAACTCTAAGATGCTTATTTTGTAGGACTGATCTACTTGAGTCCTATAGCCAACATTGAGATAAAATACTGACATTTTCTCACTCTTTTTTTAAAAATTATTTATTAATTCATGAGAGACAGACAGAGAGGGGCAGAGACATAGGCAGAGGGAGAGGCAGGCTCCTCACAGGGAGCCTGATGCAGGACTCGATCCCAAGACCCTGGGATCATGACCTGAGCCGAAGGCAGAGGCTCAACCGCTGGGACACTCAAGGCATCCCTTTTCACTCTTTATCAGGCTATCAAATTTCATTTGATAGCCAAATTTGAGGTTTCATTTCATTTGAGGTTTGTACTCATCTATATCATTCACTAACAATTTATGAAAGTACAACTTCTGCTACATAATCCTCAGCAATAAAACATCATTTGAAGAATATTTTAATATTTCATTACTAATAAGGATAATTTTTCTTTATAAGAATTGTGACTTTATAAAAAATGGCAATCATTATATAACAGTATTTGAAGTATAAAATGTCTTTTTTCTATTGCTCTTTTCCAAGAAATTAAAATAAATGCTAGAGACTGAACAACCACATCAGTATTATGAGTCAAAGAGGTATTATTCCCTGGTATTAAATAACTTATGAAAATTATCAGAAAGAATAAATTAAAACATAATGAAAATTAGAAAAGGTAATAATAAGGTTCACTCTATGGTTTCCCAAAATCCAGAGAGAGAAAGGTCAATAAGTCCCAATGGCAGAAGGAATCATATAATCCAGTCTCCCACTGTGTTGGACAGAAAACCATAAAGAGAGTTTCCATGACTTTCCTAAGGCTTGTTGGTGGCATATAGGGATGTAGCACCCATTTCTTCTAACATCCAATATTAAAATAGCTTAACTCTGGTAATCATGCTCGTTTTAATAATTATTCCCTAAATTTTTGGCATTTTTTTCAGCTTCATCATTATTACCATGAAATATATCTGGTGATAATAAATTGCTGTCCCCTAAAAATATACTCCATTATTATATATTTAAAAAAACTCTTACAGGAAATCTTATTTCCTTTAAGCCTTGTCTGATTTTCATATACACAAATTCTTGTTACTACATCTTATAAAGAGTCTTGAAGGAAAACATTTTAGGGTCATGCTGTTGCCCATGTTATTACATAGTTAAGTTAAGCTGATGCACTTTATGTGAATGCCATCATTGGAGAGAGGGATGAGCTATTTATTGTCAATCTGCACATAGGAAAAGATTCTTCTTAATGGTAGTATTAGTCAGAGTTCTCTGAAGAAACAGAACCAATAGCATACATATAGATATTAAAGAAGAGATTTATTGTGGGAATTAGTTCACATGGCTGTGGAAGCCAAGAGGCCCATGATTGGCCATCTGCATGCTGGAGAACTAGGAAAGCCAGTGGTATAATTCAATCCCAGCATCCAAAGGCCAAGAACCAGGAGCTCTGATGTCCAAGAGCAAGGGAAGACGACATCCCAGTTCAAGAAAAGAGAGTTTACCTTTCCTCTGCCTTTTTGTTTTATTTGGTTCCTCAGTGGATTGGATGATGCGAACCCACAATGGTGATGGCAGATCTCTTTACTCAGTCTACTGATTCAGATGCTAATCTTTCCAGAAACACCCTCACAGCACACCCAGGAACAATGCTTTATCAGCTATCTGGGCATCTCTTAGCCCAGTCAAGTTGACACATAAAATCAACCATCATAGTGGTTATGTTTTTTATTTTCAGAAACTGACATTGATTGAGTCTAAATCTGAACTCAAAATTCCAGTGTCTACATTGTCCTATTGTTGAAAAATAATCTACCATTGAATCCACCCTTATCTCAAATTTTGTATAGCAGTGTGGTTTACCTGTCACTATCAATCGATGTTTCCGTATCTGTAACAATTCAGCCAATGTCATTCTAAGACAGAAGGAAATAGCATTATCCTCAGGCATTACTGCAATGTGCCTCAAAAAGTATAGATCTATTTATAGGTGATGCGAAGCATTCTTCACATTTGTAGCCACTTAATTGTTGCTTTAATAGTGAAGTTAGCCTTGACTATGAACTGGATCCTTTTGAGAGGGTTATTTATGAGGAAGATAAGTTCCCCTTTTCAAGGATTCTAAGGTGCCAATATACTTTGACTTGGCTTTGAGTTGCTCCCAGCTGAGGATCTAAAACTCAACATTAAAGAAAAAATTTCAGTTTTTACTGAAATGTGGAAATTAATGACCATATATTTTAGCACCATAGAGTTTTTTCCATTACCTTTCTCTATAGAGAGTCTTGTCAATGGGAACTAAGCAACATGTATCATCTGGTGTTTTCTTCTAAAACTCAAACACTACTAAAAAAGAATGGCATGTTCAGAGTTTTCACAGAAAATTATTACATTACTTTTTTGTTCTCTTCTTCTATTTCTGGAGGTTGAATCAGACATGGGAAAGGGGGCAGCCTGATTTACCCATACACAAAAATATTTGGAGAACCATACATTCCTTTAAACAGTTATCCTTTTCAAGTCTGATAAAGTTCTTGAATTAAAAAGCTATAGAGGATAGAGAATGGCATTAACCCAGTTATCTCTGAGTGTAGTAAAGAAAATCTGGATTCGATTTTTGTAATGGAAAAGTGATTATCTCATTGAACCCAACATTTGTGATAGCTATTATGCTGAATAAAAGAATTAGTTCACCAATTAGCCCTTGACAGTTCACCTTAGTTGATTTCCAACTCTGAAGGCAGAGCAAATAAATATAAAGGAAATATTCATATATATTAGCTAGAATGAAAGGTTTAAAATAAAAAAATAAATATATCCCTTTTTTCTTTTCTTAAAGGAGCACAGCTGGAAATCATTTTTTACCTTTCACTCAATCCCAGATCAGTTTTGATCTCTCTTTTTAATCTTAATTTCTTCAACAGAGAACTCTACTAAACTGATGTCATGTTCTTTTAGCTTTGTCAATCATGTGGTGCAATTACTATCTGCATCAGCACTATGTCAGGCACTAGGAGAAATACAAAGACATAGAGCATATAGGACATGGAGTCTCTGGAAGAAGGTGGTAATTTAGCTGGAGAGACAAACAATGAATATCAAAGGTTCAATAACAATTTAATAAAATAATAGAGATTAGTGTGAACTAATAGAATTTGCATTTATCTACTAAACAAAAGGGTAAGTAATGTTATTGACATCCTAACTTTTGTTTTTAGGATACCTGAGGTATCATAGTAACTTGCAATGGTTCTATCTCTCCAGAAGGGGATTAAAAAATTCAGCTTCTATGAGTATAAATGAATAGATCAGACATGTTAGAGGAAAGAACATATTTGGAGTCAGATGACCTGAGCATCTGGCTCATTCACAAAGCTGATATCCCTTGGACAATTATCTAACCTCCTCAAGTCTTAATTCCTTATATATAAAATAATGAAATTAATAGACCTTGTGGTAGGTTGATCTCATTATTGACCATAATTAATGGGTTTCCTGTAGCAACATTTTTTTCCCTTACACTATAACTCTGGGGTCAGGCATATCACCTGCTTTGGCTAATGGTACAATAGCAAATAATGCAATCCGAGGCCTCAGTAAGTATATTGCTTTTTCTCTTGCTCCTCTACTTTTATCATGAGAACATGCCCTAAGTAAGGGATAAGGAATGTGAAGCAGTCAAGACAGCCCACTTTGACCAGCTAAGGCCCAGGGTATGTGAGAGAACCCAGCTCAGGTCATCAAAGCTGTCAAGGTGATGTGCAACTAACTGCAGATGCATAAATGAGCCCCCTCTGAACTCAGCTGAACAGTACAGCCAATGCCACCAACTTGTGAGCAAATATAAAAGATTTATGCCACTGAGGTTTTGTGATGGTTTGTTAGCAGTAGCTGACTGATAAAAATACTTCATTGTTACCATGAGGATTAAATAAGACTGTGTGCATGAATGAGTTTTGCAAACTGTGAAGTAATACACGGATTAAGAGTTAAAAACTCTTAAGATATGGGTTATTGGAGATGAAGACACAGAAGAGTGACAAGACATAGATTTTAGTTATTTCTAGCATTTATCCAAACATTCAAGTTATTATGTCAAGGTGTTTTTGTTGTTCAAAGGGATATATATTTATTGTGGTTACTTATTATTTGTATAAATGGCTAGAAGTTCTTAACAGTTACAGTTATTTTAAAAATGAAACAGTAGAGAAGAGTCCAATGCTAAAAACTAGATAAGGAAGGAGGTTACCAGACTGTGTTCACTGAAATGGTTTAAATATAGAAAATTTTCATTAGCAAGAGGTAAAATTTTCTTCCTTAGCAAGTTACTAATAGTTTGGCTTGACCAAGGTCAAGGGTGTGAGAAATCCAAGAAGAAAATTAGGCATTTGATATTATTTAACACTAATTTATGGAATATTTTTACACTGCTGAATTTCTTAAAAAATTAGATGCTGCAAAGATAAATAAAAAGATGAAACCTTCTATTTTTGGGTAGACTGCTTTAAAGGCTAATACTCAAGAGTAGGCTTTTTGGATTTTGGAGCACATTTTTCTAATATCAACAATGATATGTTCTGAGGGTAATCTACACAAGCTCATTTAACAGCAGTAATTTAACAAATATTCACTGAGAATCTTACATGAGCTTGACTCTAGTCTAGAGGGAGAGAGATATATTAGTGCAGAAAACAAAAAATACTCCTGTTTTCTTGCAACTCACATTCTATTAGGGGGGACAAAAATAAGCAAGATGCACAAGTAAAAATGTAGTATAGAATCTGGCAATAGGTTTTATGGAGACAAAGAAATCAGGAAGAGGGATACGGAGTCCTATCAGTAGGATTGTTAATTTTATTTTACAAGAGAGAAAGGGAGAGAGAATGTGAGTCAGGGAGAAGGGCAAAGGGAGAGGGAGAGAGAGAATCTTAAGTGGATTCTGAGCCCAGCCTGGTACTGAGCTGACAAGAGGCTCAGTCTCATGACTCAGATCATGATTTGAGCTGAAATCAAGAGTTGGAAGTTCAACCAACTGAGCCACCCTGGCCCCCCAGGGTTGCAATTAAATAGGTGTTAAGAATGCTATTTCTGATAAGGCAACAGAAGCCCTGGGGGATCCCTGGGTGACTCAGCGGTTTGGCGCCTGCCTTTGGCCCAGGGCGTGATCCTGGAGTCCTGGGATCGAGTCCCGCATCAGGCTCCCTGCATGGAGCCTGCCTCTCCCTCCTCCTGTGTCTCTGCCTCTCTCTCTCTATGTCTATCATGAATAAATAAATAAATAAATCTTTAAAAAAAATAAAAATAAAAATAAAGGCAACAGAACCCTGTATAAGGTGTGCCTGTTGACAGCTAAATGTTCTCACCACAGAGAGGAAATGATAAGTATGTGATATGAGAAAGATGGTAGCTAATGCTATGGTGGTGATCATACTGTAATGTATAAATGTATCAAATTGACATGTTATATATTTTAAACTTACACATTATTATCTATTTTTTTAAAGAGGGAGCGTTGCAAAAGATAGGAAGTGAGAAAGTGGATCTGTCCATTCCCCTGAGTCCTACAGTATTCTGTTCATTGAAGCAATCACAGAGTGGGCATGAAATCAAGGGGAAGAGGCATAGACCCCCCTCTCCCCACCATGGTCAAATTGAAATATTGAGTAAAAAAACTATGTTGTTCCCACTAGCCTTTAAAAAAGAATCTTTGAATCTAAAGACTCTGGTTTATAGTTTCTAACACTGCGCTAAGGCTGTCATGATAAAAGTTAATTTATTGGATTGAACGATGATTTTATCTTGCTTAATTTTTGAGGGCAAGTGTGAAAAACGTTTTTCAAAAATTGAGAGAGAATAAACGATGTAGGACTTTTCCTACATTGATTGTTTTACCCTAAGCAGTCATGGAACTTCCCCAGAGCTGTTTTCCTTTCATTGCAGATATGCTTGGCTGACCAACTGGACACCAGTTGTAGAATCAGAGGGGGAGAAATTACTTAGTAGATTCAAAGCCAGGAGAGAATGTTTCCTCCATCATGAACCCTAAGCTGTAGGTACTGAGGGGTCCTGCTTGTTGGAGATCGCTGAACAAATTTGATAGCCCATAAAGACAAGACAGGCTTAAAGCCAAGCTACAGGGTAGAACTGTCAAAAGAGTTTTAAAAGAGAATCATGCAGTGTTGATTTTAACTCAATGTTATGCTTAGGTATGAAAAAAACCATTCATCATTATTTCACTGCTAAAACCGTGCTCAGCTGGAATACAGCCTTATGAGGCTCCTGGAGAACTTACCCTTCATTTTTGTCCATACTTGTTAATCATGCTTAGAGAAGAGCATGCAGAGATTACAAACATTTTTTTTTTTTTTTAAGAACAAAAGTTGATAAATGCGATGAAAACGAAATGTGATTGGCAGCTCCTGGCTGCCTAGAGATCAGACTCATTGTTCCCTGTACAGTCTGGTAATTCTTTCTTTATCTAAAGGTCAGAAGTTTTCAGAGTAGAAATGGGTCCCTACATTTGCAGACAAGATCAAGAAAGCCCTGTTCCTGGGAATTAAAAGGAAATTTGCATTTTTAAGAAGTGTTTCTAATTGGATCAGTAATTATAGTGGTAAAAGAAGCAGCCAGAAATCAGTTACTTTCTAGAAACTTAAAAAAAGAAATCAGCAATGCAACGTAAAGAATAGACAGACAAGTTGGCAATTTAGAGACAATTTAGAGGCCATTCTCTACTGGATGGACAAGTTGCTTCATGTCAGAGGTCTCATAAAATGTATCATTGTGAAGCTTAGGACAGTGTCTTTGGGATGGCCTCAGAAGTGTTGAAAACCCAACCTTAATAGAGTCTGGAATCTAAAAAGAAGAATTGACACCTAACTAACTGTAGAGATTCCTTCCCTGCCTACTGGCCTTCCCTACTGACTATAAGGTGCTTATCTACCAGCTTTGGCTTGGTTAATGATGGCAGTTGGGATTTGGCAAGCTACAGTTCCCTTCTGCCAGCTGGCTCCTAGTAGACACTACTAGAGAGATGGGGAACTAGAGAGAAATGGGAAGCCCGAGGATGGGAAAGGAGGCTGGTCCTTTTTCTGTCTCTTAATCCCATCAGGGCCACCCTAGCAATGGTGCTTCATTTATTTTTTTTTAAAGATTTTATTTATTTGAGAGAGGGAGAAAGGGGGACAGACAGAGAGAGAGAGAGAGAGAGAGAGAGATGAGATAGCAGGCGTGGAGCAGAGGCAGAAGCCGACTCTCTGCTGAGCAGGGAGCCTGACACAGGGCTTGATCCTAGGACCTGGGAATATGACCTGACCTGAAGGCAGACGCTTGACCAACTGAGCCACCCAGGTGCCTCAATGGTGCTTCATTTTATTTTTTAAAAAGATTTTATTTACCTATTCATGAGAGAGAGAGAGAGAGAGAGAGAGAGAGAGAGGCAGAGACACAGGCAGAGAGAGAAGCTGGCTCCATACAGGGAGCCTGACATGGGACTCGATCCCAGGTCTCCAGGATCAGGCCCTGGGCCAAAGGCAGGTGCTAAACCACTGGGCCACCGGGGCTGCCCAGTGCTTCATTTTAAATGCAGCCATTGGTCCCAGTAGCAGCAGGTGGCTCCAGGTTTCATTTCTTTTTTTTTATGTTTCCTGGACGAGGCTCATTGAATCTTTCCAGATTACTAACACTCGCCAGCTGTGTCCCTCCCCATAAGGCTGAGTCCCAGCTCTGCAGGGGTCCTCTTGAGAACCCTGAGGTACCAGTTTAAGCTAGCAGTGCCCCTCTTATTAGAGGTGAATGCCCAGTTCTTTAGGACCTTTCTCCTAAGGTTCTAAGTTCTTAGGTTCCCTAGGGTAGTACCTGCTTCTTGCATTTACCATTTCTGTAATACCTCATGATTTATTTTTTGCCTTTTTACTCCTTTTATCCTCTTCATTAACTCTTTACATTAAATCTCTATTAAAATCACTGGTAAATGTGACTGTGACTGATACATCTATTTTGCAGGAATGTTTACAGTAGCCCCAGTGCTACTTTAATTTCACCATGAAGGTGCACAGCCTGTACCTCTCCTACCTATTCCACACAGACATACGATAATGATGCTGATCCACAGGTCTTGCCACAGGGCAGCTGACAATCAATCACCTAAGCATGCTCAAGAAGGGAAACATGTTGCATTCTGCAGAGAGGTCATTATTTAACTTGTTTAGAACTTCTGGGCCCTGCCAAATTTCCAAGGGCCAGCATTTTCTCTCTTCAAATTCTCTTTATAATCTTTCCATCCACCCTGCCCTCCCCCACCCCTCCTGCCCCAACTGTGAATGTCATCCCATGGTATTCTTGTATGTATGTCCCTGAGAATTCCATTTTGTCCTCGACCCTCATTGGTACTCTTCCTTCTTTTTGAGGGGTAGGTGAAGTGGGTGAAGTGAAGTAAAATAGAGGGGCAGGGTTGGGAATGGATTTTTTTTGGGATTAGGGTATGAAACAGGATGTCCAGAACACAGATTAAAGATACCTAATCCATAGAGCGTGTATCAGGCAATTCTTCCTATGGGAGGTGCATCTGAAGTGACTCTTGAAGGATGAACTGGAATTAACAGGATGGAAAGGGAGGGGCAGGTAGTTGCTAGAACCAGAAAGGATGAACCTAAGTATCTGGGTAAAAGGAGCAAAGTGGTAACATTTTGGCATATTATTATGTAGCAGATGGGAAGTAGACAATAAAATTAGCTTTCCTGCCATATCTATTTCCCAAGCCCAGAAAGACTTGTTGGGAACTGAATATTAAGAAAGCATCAGGATATTCAGAATTTTAATTGACTTTACTCAAGGTATATAATTTATATTATATTATATATTAATTGTTTGGGGTAAATATATCTTATTTCCTAATTAGACTAAGTAGAGATAGTGCTAAATCCTGTTGGGTGTCCAACCTCCATCACCTTACACAGGGACACATAAAAAACTTAACAGATACATATGGACTGAATAAGTGAAAAAAATTAATGAAACTCTTAAATAGCATTATATATCATGAAAATGGCTACTGAGGCTTATCGTGGAGAACAGCATGATTTTTCCTTGCATGATATTGATCTCAAAAGGTATTGTACTGCCTCCTCCACAGTTCCCAGGATTTCCCTATGATATCTTCTTAATAAAATGTGCACTTAGATTTGTTTAGTTATTGAGTCAGGAATGATTTTCCAAATATAACTGGAAGAGAGTTTTTTCTAGCTGTCATTTAGAGGTTTGATTTGTGGCAAAATAATTTAAATATTTGCCATCTGGGGGATGTTTGGCTTCCAGGCATGCTTCTTAGTTGTATTCTTGTATGAATGCAAAGGCCTTTTACTTGAAGGCAATGGCTACCTTCTATTGTAGGAACTGAAGGAGATATGTCTCCTTTCATTCTTTATCCCAGTAAAATCAGACATGAGTTTGGCCAACAGGTGTTACCTTGTAGGATGTGGAATCTTTAGCAAGTGATGGCACAATTCAGTGACCTTCCCCGGTTATCTTCTGCATAGCTCTCCAGAACTCCCTTGGTACCTGTCAAGTTTACAAGCCTGGTCTTCCAGTCTTCCAATATCATTCCAATAAATTCTCTTTTTGCTTTTGACTATGTGTGCTATTTTCTGTGTTTGCAACCAAACGCCCAGATGATATAGATGGCATGGTTAAAGATGTAAGAAAACATATCACTCTTTGCCCTCACTCAAAACTGATTACTTTAAAGAGCATATAAAGTGAAAATTTGACCCCCAAAAGAGTATTTCTATCTTTAATGTCAACCATCTGTGAACAAGTTTCCCACTGGATACAAAGGTTTTTGACAGGTATTGTAAATGTCTTCGAGTGACACACACATTTTTGGATGGAGATCTCAGGGTTTCCCCAGTGAATGCGATGAGTTGTCCAGATGGTGTCCTGATAGCCACTCAGCAGAGTCCTTTAACGATAACAATTAACAGCTAATTACATTTAATGCCTTGAAAGGAGTCCAGTAGCATTTATCTGATCAGAATCCATCCCTGGGTAGATCCAGAAGAGAGAAAAGACTTCCAGCATAGCCATCTGGATGCTCTTTTTTCCCCCTTGCTCTTGCCATTGAAGAGGCTTTAGTGATGTCCATGACTCCTTATGGAGTACATATTCTGCTTCTGGAAGCTGCTTAAAGAGTGGGCCTTACTGAATTAAATTGCCTTTTGTCCTGTCAAAAACAAGAGTCAAGATGGACGAAAATCCTGTTTGGATGGAGAGGACAGAAAGCAAGCTTGGAAACCCTGCACCAGACATTTGTGGCGGCTCTAGGAGTCAGGACATACAAACAACCATGCCAAAAGAAGTTGGAACAAAATGCCTCAACTTATTAATTCAAAGAAATGTATGTTACTTCTCCTCATATTTTTCTCCATAAACACTATTTCTCTTGTATGGTATATATACAGGACATTAACATTATTACAAAACTTTATACATTTCTAGATTCTTAGTTGACAATTCATGACAATTCTAATAGAAACTGGCACAGAACATACAGTTTTCAATGTATATTATTAACTTTCTTATTCAAGTGATAGCCCTGTCCACCTGACATGTATCACTAATGCCAAGTACTTCCTCAGTGGGAGACAGTACAACATCATGTAGTAATCTTCCATCTGTCATCTATATCTTGGTGCCATTGTTTACAAAGTTTGGGATCTACAGAATTGAGTCATTATAGGCAGCAAGTGGTCAAACAGTGAAATGTAATAAAATAAATTTTCCTCTCTGGAAATAGCCTTAAAACACAGTGGAGGACATCAAAAACCTAAAAGGCCATGACTGTGTTGTTGTATCTCCTACTTTTTGGTTATGTAATTCACCTAAGCTGGGCTGATTGGGTTTTCTTTCCTGGAATTGTGAATTCTGGAAGAGGGAAGAAGAGAGACTGCAAGTTTTGAAAGTGAACATTAATTAATGGCAATGCCCTAGAAGGAAGGCCCTTCTTGTATAAATATAATATATAAATATTTTATAATTTATAAAATTTTAAATAAATATTTAAAAATAATATGTATTTTTATAATATATAAAAATATAAACATTTTTATATTTACTAAAAGCATAGCTTTTATTTTTTATTTCTAAAAATTTATTTATTTAAGAGAGGGGCATGAGCAAGGGGCAGAGGTAGAGGGAGAAGCAGACTCCCCGCTGAGCAGGAAGTCAACAGGGACTTGATTCCAGGACCTGGTCTTATGACCTGGGCCGAAGGCAGATGCTTAACTGACTGAACCACCCGAGTACCCTAAAGCATAGTTTTTAAAAAAGTATATTTTTATAGGCTTTGATACAGTGTTTTTATTTTTTGTTTTTATAGATGTTCTATAATTTCTTTCTTTTTAAAAATATTTTATTTATTCATGAGAGACACAGAGAGAGAGTTGTAGACATAGGCAGAGGGAGATGCAAGCTTTCTGCAGGAAACCTGATGTGGGACTCCATCCCGGGACTCCAGGATCATGCCCTGAGCCGAAGTTAGACACCCAACCACTGAGTCACCCAGGTATCCCAGATGTTCTATAATTTCAATTTGGATTTTTTAAGTCAAGTGTTTGTATCACAATACAGGATAGATTAACACTAACTTAATGTTCATTAGGGTCAGTTGAGGACTGTGCTCAGTCAACGCTTATCCAGAACCATCTGAAATGTTGCAGTCACTGCAGCACAGATTGGAGAGGAATAGAGAATAGCACCTTACATATGCCTGTTCACCTTTTATTGGCTAATTCAAGTCACATCACAATATCCAAATTCAAGGGTATAGGGAAACACAGACCTACTGTGTCCTGGGATAACAAGAAGGAGAGATACTAGAAATAAGGATGAGAAGCCCTAGTGTAACATCCCAGTTAGGGGAATTTTGTTCTTGATTTTGTTCTGATCAGAGAATGTTGCCTGTACTTCTAAATTTTGGAATTTATTGAAATTTGCTTAGTGGTTGACTATATAATCAATTTTTATGGCTGTTTTACTAATACTTAAAGAAGGTCTATTACTTATACTCAAAGTAAGGAATTTTGTATTTATATCAATTACATATATTTTTCAGTTTTGGTATTTCATTTTGGTATTTCATTTTTTTAAATTTATTCATGAGAGACCGAGAGAGAAGCAGAGACACAGGCAGAGGGAGAAGCAGGCTCCATGCAGGGATCCTGATTTGGGACTCGATCCCAGGACCCCGGGATCACGCCCTGAGCCAAAGGCAGACGCTCAACCGCTAGCCACCCAGGCGTTCCTGATATTTCGTTTTTAAAAATGTATTCTAGTCCATTTGATCTGCCATGGACTAAGAGAAAAAATGGAAACCCATTATTTTGAATATTGATCTGTTGATCTTTGTATCTTCTGTGATTTTTGCTTTATAAATGTTATTTGGTGCATATATTAATAACTGTTATTCCTTCAATATAAATCGCACATTTTAGAATTGCAAGATACCCTATTTTTTAAAGTTAATTTATTTTTTAAATCTCTACATCCAATGTGGAGCTTGAACTCATGACCCCTAATTCAAGAGTCACATGCTCTTCTAAGTGAGCTAGCAAAGCACCCCAAAAGCACCCTATTTTTATAATGTATGCATTCTCCTTAAATTTAACCTTACCTGACATCAAGATAATAATTTCTGATATCTTTTAAACACATACTAATCAAGTATTTTCCCTTACCACTAATAGGTAACTGATGACTGACACTTTGCTTTACACTGATCATATTCTCTTCCTTGAAAGACTATTTTTACTTGTCTTCCAGAGTATCACGTTATACAATTTTCCTTCTACCTCACTAGTTGCTAATTTTTTGTCTTTTTTTTTTTTTTTTGGCTGTTTTCTTCTTATGCCCCGAAACTTCTAAATTAGTTGGAGTACTCTAGAACTCACTTCTTTGAACTCTTGCCTTCCTTATCTGTATTCACGCTTTTGGTGATGTCATCTAGTCTCATGGCTTAAATACCATCTATATTTGTATCAGTCAGGGTCCAATCAGGATACAGGAATCACATCTCTCATTTCAACAGAAAGAATTTGATATAAAGAATTATTAATTAGGCATATATTCATTGACTGTATCACCAATAATTATCATTCTGAGATATTCTGTGGGGCAACATGTTCAGCAAGTAGTTTTTAAAGGGTTGAGTACTTTCAGCCATCACTTCTCAGTATAATTTTTCTTTTCCACATGTGAGCCACATTTCTGTTGTGAAAGCTCTGAGAGCATGTCTTGGTATGTAGACTATCCCAGCTATCCTCTAGGGACTGTCATAAATTCTTTAGCTCCTCTTTTTATTTTCTTGTTCACATGCTAATTATTGGTTTTCACTTGTTTTGGAGGAGTAAGGAGGTAAGAAGGTAAGCATATAGAGATTTGCACCTGCTCCATTGCTTTATAGAAACAAGCAAAGACTTTCAGCCTACGTGGTTCCAAGTCTCTCAGAATCATTTGGATAAGAAGGCTAGAGGTTCTTCTCAAGGTCTATAGTAGTCCAACAGAGCCCTCTCTTGGAGTGCAGCATAGACAGCTACCCAGCGATGGTATGTTCCTTTGAGATGCTCTACTGTCTCTACGTCCATATGTTCCTTGGGAATTTGCTTGTCAAAAGCAGAACTGACCATCTATCTAGTTGTAAATGTCCATTGGCCTCTTATTAAAGACTCCTTATAATTTGTCTGATATTTTTGTGTAATTAAAAGGAAGAAGAAAACATATAACAGTAAGAAACAAGGTTAAATTTTGGTTATATTTTCTCCTTCTCCAGTGTGGGATTCTCTTATCGTACTCTTTTAAAAAAATTATGTAGCTATTTTTGTCTATTTTATGAATGTTTTTGCTCTCTTAGTGTTATTGAAGTGTGATTATTTGCAATAACATAGTCATATAAATATATCCAATTAAAATACTGGCCAAAAAATATAATGAGTATAATTAATGATATTAATAGTGATTTTCTTCTCAAGTGCTTTGTTATATGTTAACTTATTTTGACTTTATTACAATCTCATGAAGTATTCTGGGCAAATGCTATCCTTTAGACTTTACAGTGAAGGACACTGATGCCTAGAGATGTTAAAGAACTTGTTCAAGGTCACAGTTTATTTATTTTTTTATCTTACATTATAGTGAAGGCTAAGCACTCCATGCTTACCACTAACAGCTTCCATTTTCTTATTCAAGTGGATGCTAAAAACTTTTCACTGGTTAGGACATTTTAATTTCTACAACAACAGAACAGAGTTTGACCCCCTGAATTGGCCTTTGTGAAAGCTAATGAAGAATTAAGCTGCTTGAGAGACTCAAGATGAAAGATTTTCTCAGGTCTTTTAAATATTGTAAACATACAGCAGGCAGGGGCCAGAACTTGCCTTTGTACATTGTGACGTACAAGGGAGGGATTAATAAACACGGAAGAATGAATTGCCTGCTGGGCACTTTTAATGTTGAAGAGCTTCCAGTAATTGTCACACTTCTGTCCTTACTTCAATCAGGTACACAGTGTACCTTTCAGTCTCTAATCATCCTGTCAGTGATTACATACCTCTGGTCTCAGGGCCATGCGTATCCAACAGGAGGCAGAGAACAACATGAGCAGAGAAAACCACTCACTGCCTTGGGCTCAGGTCTTCTTTACTGTGTCTACTCATGAATGTCACTACTTCAAATTCTCCAAGTTGTTAGATTCTGGACCTGCCGTGACCTTCAAGATTCTATTGATCTCTCCAGTCTTGGTTAAAACCATGGACTTAACCCTTTCCTACTCTCTGCTGACTTTGGACTTCTGTTTTATAAGTCCCAATTTGCAGGACTTGTTGGATTCTTAACGCACTGCTTCCTCTGACTTCAGTTTCAGATCTGCTCAAATCTGGTTGGAATTCAAAACTGCTCACTTTGCTTTGTCTGATAATTGCTGCCCTCTTCAATGCTTGGACATGGTTCTTTACATTTTCATTTGGTTATTCTACAGTTTTCTTAATTCTTCATTATTCTCTCCCAGAGTTAATTAAGTTGGTAGAAATGAAGGTGCTATACACAGTAAAAGCCAAGGTGATTGCAACCACAGGATGTATAGGATGATGTTTCTGAGGAAGAAACACAGAATAAAAATTTTGCCTCTTAGGGATTGAACTTTTCCACATTGAGTTCATACACTGTTGGAATCTGAAAAGTATATCTATTTAACAAAATTCAGTGAGGTTTCAAACCCATTCCCATTCCCAGCCCATACTCCTTAGTTGTAGTAAGGGGAAGATCTTAAAGAACTTGATTGAAGAGGAAAAAAATCAGGGCAGTGCTTCAGCCTCACCAAGTAGCAAAGGCAGCCTTTCTCTGAGTATCAATTTCTCAAATATGGCTGTGATTTTGATTTCAGGGCTGGAGATCTTGCTGAAGTACAGTTTCTTAGGCTCACCTATAATATTTTATGGGAGCATGGTTTGGAAACCTGAATATTTAACAAATTCTTGAGTTGATTCTGCTGCATTGGGTCTAAGGATTAGTATTTGAAAAATCACAGCTTTTTGCAATTGGGGTTAGCAATTATGCAGATCATACTTGAGAAAAAGAAAAATCTTAACAAATAGAGTTGATAAAGACTCTATACTTTGAGAAAAAAGCAATTGAGAAGAGACAGAATTCTCTGCAGTTATTATTATAGTTCTTGATACAAGAAGTTGCACAATCTTCAAAATTACTGGAGTTTGAAACATGGAAAAAGAGATCTGGATAATCATTACAGTGAAATCAAAATAGTATATAAAGTAGAAGAGGCACATTTCCCTACCAACACCTAGCTGATGGTTTCACCAGTTCCTACTAGAGATGGATTGTAAGTTAACATTAGATCACAGTGTTTTGTAGTTTATGTTTATTGTGACATAGCTATAGTTTTTTTTCTCATTGCAGATGTTTTATCTTACTAAATGATGTCATTTCATCATAAGTGGATTTTTCTTAAATGAAGTCCAAAAGTAAAATATCCCTCAGCTATTTTTATAGATAGACAAATCATCACTGAGTAGATCTTCAGTGGCATTAGGGATTTGATGTCTAGAGCATGAAAAAAAAAAGCAACTCTTCTTAATAACTTAATAAGACTTGCTTCTATTTAAGAATGATCTGGGATGATATTTAAAGTACATAACAACTGCCATGGAAATATAAATTTATATATAAATGAAAATGCATTTAAAATTCCTTTTATTCTCTAAGTTAAATATACAAGTATATGTCTAAAGCCATACAATAGTTTACATAAATCATTCATCCAGTCTAATAATTTTCAAATCAGATGTTCATTTGTTTAGAAATTAACAGCATGATCTTACATCTGTCATGGCTTTCACTGACTAAATGCTGCTCCTGTCTGACCCATGATTTGATTTTGGGAAGCACATACACTATTTCAGTGTCTTCTTCATTAAATAATAGTGAATACATTCCTGGTACTTCTACTTTTAGCATTTTGAAGGTAGCTGACTGTTCATATGTGCAGAGAGCCTGAATTTCAACCGCTTGTGACAATGTTGCCACTGGTGCTACCATTCCTGCCATCTGCTCTGCCAACTTGCTCCTGCAAATGCTGGGCTTTTCCAAAATAGCAGGTGGGCCTAAGAATACGACACTGCACTTTTGCTTCTACCAGCTTTGTCCACTCAACAACCTACTAAGGGTTGTCCATGTTTGTACTAGCAAGATTCATAAGTTCAATTTTCTGCCTCTGATGTTGCCGAACAACATTTTTACATGAAGTTTGTCCCCATAACCCAGTATAAAAAATTTCAGATCTTAATACTTAGCACAGCTATACTGGTATAAACTAGTTGAAAAGCAGTCCTAAGTAAGTGCTAAGTTATAGCACCACCTATATCAGTTAAGTGCTAAGTTCCACTACATGTAACAGGTAGCTTAAACAAGATAGAAATTTATTTTTCTTTCCTAGATAAGCAGTTCAGGATTGGTATGATGGATTGATAGTCTTCAAGAACCTAAGTTCCTTTTCTTTTCTTTTGATGCTCTGTTATACTTAGCATTCTGTCTCATGGTACAAAACAGCTGCTCAAGCTCCATTTGTCATGCCATATTCCAGCCAGCAGAGAGGTAGGAAAATGGAGGCATGAAGGGTATGGTATCTTTTTTTTTAAAGATTTTATTTATTTATTTATGAGAAACACACAGAGAGAGAGGCAGAGACACAGGCAGAGGGAGGAGCAGGCTCCATGCAGATAGCCCGATATGGGACTTGATCCTGGGACTCCGGGATCACACCCTGAGCCAAAGGCAGACACTCAACCACTAAACCACCCAGGTGTCCCATGGTACCTTTGTTTACAAAGATCTCCTTGAATATCCATGCAACATTTTTCTTTACACCTATTTGTCTAGTGTTCAACTCTACTGTCACATGCAAGAACAAGGGAACCTGGAAAATTTAGTTTGTAAACTGAGAGGCTATATTTCTATCCCATAATCAAGATGATGGCTGAAGACTTGGCTTCTGGAGACAACTTGCACTCTGCCATGAAACCCTTTAATTTATTCCCCTGTTTCATTAAGGATGATAGCAAAAGCCCAAGGACATAAAGACACAGATGCCCATTCAAGTTATCATTTGAAGGTATTTTAATTCTGGCTTAGGAACTTTTGAAAATACTTGCAAGGAATAACTTTTTTTCATTGCTGTACTAAGAGATCTGCATCCTCTGGCCCTACCTTCTCAGAAATCCTTGACTCGGACTTGGATACTGATGATAATATTTTCCGTGTGTGTTGTGTAAAGGCTTTAGGGAAAGAAAACACACTGGCAGTTCTGGATATCGCTGACTATGTCTGGTGTGCTGGAGAGAAACAAACTGAGAGTAGCCCTGAGTTCATTGTTGTTGATCCAGCCCCACCACTCAGCTGCATCCATCTGTGAAGATTTCATAAGAAGTCACATCCTACCAAGAACTCTAGTCTGAGGGGGAGAAAAATAACAAAACAAAACTCTCATATTGAGAATGAGAAACATTTTCAAGAAGTCCCTCTCTTGATATGGCTTAATTGCCTTCGGTTTACCCTGTTGGTAAGGGAAAGATTCCCATTCTAGTGTAATGGAGATGGCCAGACACATGACACTTAACATTGACAAATGAGTTTGACAGTAGTTTATTAGTCACATATACCTGTGGTCTGGTGGCTATATAGGCCACATAGGGTGAATAGATTCTGTAGTAGTAAGAGGGTGAGATGTTCTTTGGTTCCTTTGGGAGGATGTGACTGACTTGTTTGAATCATTCTGCATGTTGGCAGGAAACTAAAACTACCTACTCAGAGATGACCTTCTAGGAACTGTGCTGGTTCCTCTGATAAGAACTATTTGGCTAGGGGACCTTATCTCAGGGAGCAGAGTTGGGATGGGATTTGCAGTTAGACCATTCAAGGGCCTTCTGATTTTCCAGATGTCTAGGTAGCATGTAATATTGAGCCTTAATTTTAGGCCTTATTCTAGATGTTGCCAATTTCATTGGGTTGGAGGTTCCTTTTGCCCTTTATTGGAAACCTGAGCCTTTGTATTTTTACCTTCTATTTGCTCAGGTATGGTACATATTCAATACTTGACTAAATTTCCTTTTTGTTGAAAATCAATGAATATTTTTTTCAGAAAAGAATAGATGTTGGGTCCATAGTTTTGATACTGCATCAAGAGAAAATATATTGCTTTTTTTTTTTCCTCTGCAGAAGACATGTCAGCAATGGGACAGCCCTTGCCATGCAGTTTGCAGGAAACTTGGAAGCCTGAGTCTCTAGCAGAGGAAAGGAAGGTAGACTAGGCTAGGGAATCTGACATAGTTCTGTAGTAGGCTCACAATGGAGACAGTGAGATAACTACAATATCCATCCATCTTCAAAGCTAGTAGGATAATATCTTCAAATCTTTCTTTGACTATGAACCTTTGCTTCCATCATCACATTTTCTCTGTGATCTTTTCTATCTGCCTCTTGTAAGGACTCTTGTGAATACATTAGACACAGTTGTATAATCCAGGATAATCAGATAATCTCCCCATGTCAAAATGCTTAATTAAATCACAGCTGCAAAATGCCCCTTTGCCATGTAATGTAACATATTCATAGGTTCCAGAAATTATGACATGGACTTTGGGGAGGCCATCATTCTGCTTTTCATGCAAGGATATGACAAAAATGTATTTACTTATTTACTAATTAGACATAAATATCTACTGTCTCTATTTGTATGATCCCTTGAAGCTGTCTATTTCTAACCTTTCATTCTCATTGAACCATTCTTCACTTTTCCATGTTTGTGTTTTTGCTAACTATTCACTTCATCTAACAATTGCTTCTGCTATCCAGATTTTGCTAATTCGTTCTTAAATTACATTTCATCTTGTGGGTAAACTGAAATTAACATTATTTAGATTTTTCCCCTCATGTTCTATGGGGCTTCTGTTGAGTTTGTATTATTTAGTTATTTTTCAGAGTATTAGGCTTTTCCATAAACATGGCAGATGATTGGACTGAGTATTCATTATAAACCATATAGGAAATTCATCCCAATGGCCCATTTTTAAAATGATTTATTTATTTATATATATATAGAGAGAGATTGAGTGAGCACACACAAGCAGGGGTGGGGCAAAGGGAGAGGAAGAGAGAGAATACTCAAGCAAATTCCCTGCTGAGTGTGGACTCCCATGAGCTTAATCCTCAGGACTCTGAGATCATGATCTGAGCTGAAACCAAGAGTTGGATGCTTAACTCACTGAGTCACCCAAGCACTCCTCAAATGGCCCATTTTATTGACAAAACAAAGTAAGGAAGGAAGAAAGGAAGAAAATTAAAAGAGAAAAGAAATAGAAAGAGAAATCCAACCAAATAAATTTCCAAATCAGGCACTTCTCTACAATCTAAGCTCTGGATCATTTTCAGTTGCTCTGTCTCTTTCCTTGCCTCTAGTCAACAAAAATATTTCCATTAAAACAAAAAACAGAGAATCCAAAGACAGTTAGCTATATCTCCTCATTTTAGAAAGGAGAATCTGGAGCTCAGAGAGATGTCGTGATGAGGTCGCCAAATTATTAGGTGGCAATGTAAGAGTACATGAAACCCAGATTCTAGAGTCATTTTTCTAACAAAGGGCTTGCTTTACACCACACTGCCTAAAGTATAAATCAATGAAAATCAAACCCCCATATATCCATTAAGGAACTGCATCTTTTCAAAGCTTTGTGAAGAGAAGAGAACCTAGGATAATCTCTATTTTTTACTTTCTAATCAGTTGTGCTGGTATTGTGTAAGTTTAATGTACAGTACTTAAAAATGTGGAGAGGAAAAAAATCTTTCACTATCCGGTGAGCGTATGTGGTAGGCTGGGGCTGTTGAAAGCAGTAATTTGACACCTGTTCTTCCTCTTACCCACCAAAATAAATAGCAAACTCAATATTTACTTTTTTAAAAATTTGTTTATTTATTTATGATAGTCAGAGAGAGAGAGAGAGAGAGAGAGAGAGAGGCAGAGATATAGGCAGAGGGAGAAGCAGGCTCCATGCACCTGGAGCCCGACGTGGGATTTGATCCCGTGTCTCCAGGATCGCGCCTGGGGCCAAAGGCAGGTGGTAAACCGCTGAGCCACCCAGGGATCCCCAATATTTACTATTGAAAGAGGAAGAAGTTTAGGAGATTTATCAGAACAGACATTTTAGGTTATTCGGATTCTTTGACTTTCCTTATGTGTCCCTGAAATCCAATGGTGCCTGGGTCGAAGGGTCAGTCTACCATTCCACAAAGTACAGTCAGATGAAAGGTCAGAAGATGAATTTTTGCTGCTTGGCTGAGGCATGGATCTTACTTCTCTCATCATTAAAAGATTTTACCTGGATCCCTGGGTGGCGCAGCGGTTTGGCGCCTGCCTTTGGCCCAGGGCGAGATCCTGGAGACCCGGGATCAAATCCCACGTCGGGCTCCCGGTGCATGGAGCCTGCTTCTCCCTCTGCCTGTGTCTCTGCCTCTCTCTCTCTCTCTCTCTCTGTGTGACTATCGTAAAATAAAAAAAATAAATAAAAAGATTTTACCAAATCCCGTTTCATTAGTCCTGAAAATTTGGGAGCTCCCTTTTAAAACCGTTAGTATGAGGTTGAGATAAGGTTAAGTCTTTAATCACAAAATGTATGAGAAGGGGGTGATAAAGTCAGGTGTTGGGTGAAAGCAAGCATATGGGAAGGCCTAGAGTTAGCTGCTTTCTTTTTGATGAAGCAAAAAGGCAACAAGCACTGGAAGAGGCAGGCATAAGACAGTATGCATCCAGAATTTCTTATTGGTGAATATCTTCCAGGACATCTATCTGATCACAGATGAAAACTAACAGCTTTTTACTTTGATCTCTCTAATAACATACTCATTTTCTTTTAGTTTGGAAGATGGGCAGTTCCCGGTGACTGGGTTTCAGGTCCAAGGAAAAAGCATGGAATGTAATACATGTAAACCCTGAAACATGACTCTTGAATTATTAGAGCATGTCCCACTCTTCACAGAAAAGACAGATTTCACTGTATGTCACTTACTGTGAATGTACCAACACTGCAGAGTTCAAAAGTACAAATGTTACAGCCAGAAACAATGGGTTTCTTGGAATTATGTTTGGGAAATTTCTTAAGATCATAGCTGTCTAAAACTCTGCCCACGAGGAATTTTCACATAGGCCCTGTCATATCCTGTAAAAGACTAGCTCATCGTAAATGGGGAAACAAGTGTTCTGATAAAGGGTGACTACGTTCCAGCACTCAATGTGAGAACAGGAATAAACAGGTAAGGAACTAGCAAATCTTCCAGAGGACCGTGCTTTATTGCTACAGATACCTACCCTAGGCTAACTTCACCTTAAATCACTGTAGGAAATGATTGCAGAAAGTCAAAAGGGACAAAACCTTACTGAACATTTCAACACCTATAACTAACACAATATTTTAACTGATGAGAGGCTTAAGGGTGATGAAGTGTAATTGTGACAGCTCGACAACTTTGCTAACCCACAAATTCTAGTCAGTTAAGTACAGACCCGCTATATGAAATGAAAACATGCGGCAATTTCACTGTGGCAGATATAGTAAGGAAACAATAAAGAAATATATTGCAGTGTGGAATGGGAAGCTGAAGGACACTTGGAAAAATCCAACTGATGCTAAGAAATGATGCTAGGCATCAGGAAAATTTAGGAAGGAAAGAAGAAGAATGACATAGGAATCACCTAAAGTAAGTTAGATGTGGCCTGTGCTTTCTAGGATATGAATCTATTGCAATCCCTATGTAACTTAGTGGTTCCAGTGCTTGGAGAAATAGGAACTGATAATCCATTTGAAATCAAGCTGAGATACACTGTGTGGTCCTTTTAAATTCTGTGCATGTGGAAGAATTCTGAATTATTGCAAGGTTAAACAAGCAAGCCAGTGTAGCCAAATCTCGCCTATTAAGAAAAAGAAATTAAATCACTGGTGATGTGCTAGGGATTGTTTTTGTCTTATTATTCTTGTCTAGACTCTAAGGGGCAAAGAAAGAGTCATACAGAAAATACTTTTTGAATAAGCAGAAGTAAAGGAATTTGATGTTTGTATACTGAAATAGATTAGGAATTCTTAATGTTTGTATATATTAGACACACCTGAAATGGGCATTGCATATAACTCTGTTAAAATCTCCTAATATAATTAGTGGTGTGTGTGCATATATATTACATATAATTATAATTATGCTATTATTATTATATGTAATTATATATTATATATATAATTGATATAATTGGAAGTTTTGAGTGGGAGGAGCTATGCTTATTAAAAAGCATCGTCTGAGTTCACAGAACTAGAACTAATAATACTAAAATTTGTATCTGGCTACAACAGATTCCAAATACTCAAATTGGTCTTGAGAAAGAACAAAACTGGAGGTATCACAACTCCAAATTTCAAGATATGTTACAAAGCTCTAACAATTAAAACAGTATGGTACTGTCATAAAAATAGACACATAAATCAATAGAATAGAATAGAGAGCCCAGAAATAAACCTGTGCTAATACGGTCAATCAATCTATGACAAAAGAGGTAAGAATATACAGAGGGGAAAAGAGAGTCTCTTCAACAAGTGGTGTTGAGAAAACTGGACAGCTATGTGCAAAAGAATACAACTGGACTACTTTATCACACCATGCACAAAAATAATCTCAAAAGGGATTAAAGACCTAAATGTGAGACCTGAAACCATAAAACTCCTAGAGAAAAAAATAGGTAGTAATTTCTTTGGCATTGGCTGTAGAAACAATTTTCTAGATATGTCTTCTCAGGCAAAGGAAACAAAAGCAAAACAAACTATTGGGGCAAGAACAAAATAGAAAACTTTTGCACAGTGAAGGAAACAATCAACAAAACAAAAAGGCAACCTACAGGATGGGAATAAATATTTGCAAATGATATAGCCCATAAAGTGTTAGTATCCAAAATATATAAAGAATTTCTACTACTCAACACCAAACCCCCCACATAATCCTATTAATAAATTCCAGGCAGAGGAGCTGAATAGATAGTTTTCCAAAGAAGACATACAAATGGCCAACAGATAGGTGAAAAGATGCTCAACATCACTAATCATCAGGGAAATGCAAATGAAAACAACAATGAGATATCATCTTACACCTGTCAGATGGTGAGAATAAAAAAGACAAGAGATAACAAGTGCTGTTGAGGATGTGGAGATAAAGAAGCCCTCTTGCACTGTTAGTGGGAATGCAAACTGGTGCAGCTACTGTGGGAAACAGTGTGGAGGTTCCTCAGAAAATTGAAAACAAAATTATCATATGATCCAGTGCTTCTACTATTGGGTATTTATCCAAAGAATATGAAAACACTAATTTGAAAAGACATGCAGCCTTATGTTTACTGCAGCACTATTTACAGTAGCCAAGATATGGAATCAACCTGAGTATCCATCAATAGATGAATGGAAAAAGGTAATGTGGTATATCTATACAATGGAATATTGCTCAACAACGAAAAATGAATGAGATCTAGCCATTTGCGACAACATGGATGGATCTAGAGGATATAATGCCAAGTGAAATAAGTCAGTCAGAGAAAGGCAAATACCATATGATTTCGCTCTTATGTGGAATTTAAGAAACAAAAGAAATAAAAAAAAGAAAAAGAAGAAAGAGACAAGCAAAAAACCAAACTCTTAAATACAGAGAATAAATGGTGGTGCCAGAGGGGAGATAGGGGGATGAGTGAAATAGATAAAGGGGAGTACACTTATCATGATGAGCACTGAGTAATGTATAGAAATGTTGGATCATTATATTGTACATCTAAAACTAATATAACACTACATATTAATTATATTTCAATTAAAAAATTGTCAAAGATAAAAACGTATGTATATAAATGTACTATTTGAAGAGCTTAGACAGGGGGGAGGAGCAAGATGGCGGAAGAGCAGGGTCTCCAAATCACCTGTCTCCACCAAATTACCTAGAAAACCTTCAAATTATCCTGAAAATCTATGAATTCGGCCTGAGATTTAAAGAGAGACCAGCTGGAATGCAACAGTGAGAGGAGTTCGCGCTTCTATCAAGGTAGGAAGACGGGGAAAAAGAAGTAAAGAAACAAAGGCCTCCAAGGGGGAGGGGCCCGCGAGGAGCCGGGCTGAGGCCGGGGCGAGTGTCCCCAGGACAGGAGAGCCCCGTCCCGGAGGAGCAGGAGCTGCACCGACCTTCCCGGGGGAAAGGGGCTCGCGGGGAGCTGGAGCAGGACCCAGGAGGGCGGGGATGCCCTCGGGCTCCCGGGGACAGTAACAGCAACTGCGCGCCCAGGAGAGTGCGCCGAGCTCCCTAAGGGCTGCAGCGCGCACGGCGGGACCCGGAGCAGCTCGGGGGGGCTCGGGGGCGGCTCCGCGGAGGGGGCTGCGGGGCGGGAGCAGCTCGGGGGGGTCGGGGGAGGCTCCGCGGAGGGGGCTGCGGGCCGGGAGCGCGAATCCACCAGCGCAGGCCCCGGAGCACAGGGCGCCGGGACACAGCCCAGGATCCCGCCTCCCCCGTGACAGGCAGAGGCTGGGAGGGCCCAGGACAGCGAGGACGCTCCTGCCCCAGCTGAGCAGAGCAGCGGCCCCGCCCCGGAGCCTCCAGGCCCTGCAGACGGAGTTCCTACCGGAGCTGAATCCAGGTTTCCAGAGCTGCCCCGCCACTGGGGCTGTTCCTCCTGCGGCCTCACGGGGTAAACAACCCCTACTGAGCCCTGCACCAGGCAGGGGGCAGAGCAGCTCCCCCAAGTGCTCACACCTGAAAATCAGCACAATAGGCCCCTCCCCCAGAAGACCAGCGAGACGGACAAGTTCCAGGGGAAGCCAAGGAACTTAAAGTACACAGAATCAGAAGATACTCCCCCGTGGTTCTTTTTGTTTTGTTTTGTTTTGTTTTGTTTTGCTTTTTGATTTGTTTCCTTCCCCCACCCCCTTTTTTCTCCTTTCTTTTTCTTTCTCTTTTTCTTCTTTTTTTTTTTCGTATTTTTTTCTTTCTGTTTTTTTCTCTTTCTCTTTTCTTTCCTTCTTTCTCTCCTCTCTTTTTCTCTTTATCCCAATACAACTTGCTTTTGGTCACTCTGCACTGAGCAAAATGACTAGAAGGAATACCTCACCTCAAAAGAAAGAATCAGAAACAGTCCTCCCTCCCACAGAGTTACAAAATCTGGATTACAATTCAATGTCAGAAAGCCAATTCAGAAGCACTATTATACAGCTAGTGGTGGCTCTAGAAAAAAGTATAAAGGACTCAAGAGACTTCATGACTGCAGAATTTAGAGCTAATCAGGCAGAAATTAAAAACCAATTGAATGAGATGCAATCCAAACTAGAAGTCCTAACGACGAGGGTTAACGAGGTGGAAGAACGAGTGAGTGACATAGAAGACAAGTTGATAGCAAAGAGGGAAACTGAGGAAAAAAGAGACAAACAATTAAAAGACCATGAAGATAGATTAAGGGAACTAAACGACAGCCTGAGAAAGAAAAACCTACGTTTAATTGGGGTTCCCGAGGGCGCCGAAAGGGACAGAGGGCCAGAATATGTATTTGAACAAATTCTAACTGAAAACTTTCCTAATCTGGGAAGGGAAACAGGCATTCAGATCCAGGAAATAGAGAGATCCCCCCCTAAAATCAATAAAAACCGTTCAACACCTCGACATTTAATAGTGAAGCTTGCAAATTCCAAAGATAAAGAGAAGATCCTTAAAGCAGCAAGAGACAAGAAATCCCTGACTTTTATGGGGAGGAGTATTAGGGTAACAGCAGACCTCTCCACAGAGACCTGGCAGGCCAGAAAGGGCTGGCAGGATATATTCAGGGTCCTAAATGAGAAGAACATGCAACCAAGAATACTTTATCCAGCAAGGCTCTCATTCAAAATGGAAGGAGAGATAAAGAGCTTCCAAGACAGGCAGCAACTAAAAGAATATGTGACCTCCAAACCAGCTCTGCAAGAAATTTTAAGGGGGACTCTTAAAATTCCCCTTTAAGAAGAAGTTCAGTGGAACAGTCCACAAAAACAAGGACTGAATAGATATCATGATGACACTAAACTCATATCTCTCAATAGTAACTCTGAATGTGAACGGGCTTAATGACCCCATCAAAAGGCGCAGGGTTTCAGACTGGATAAAAAAGCAGGACCCATCTATTTGCTGTCTACAAGAGACTCATTTTAGACAGAAGGACACCTACAGCCTGAAAATAAAAGGTTGGAGAACCATTTACCATTCGAATGGTCCTCAAAAGAAAGCAGGGGTAGCCATCCTTATATCAGATAAACTAAAATTTACCCCAAAGACTGTGGTGAGAGATGAAGAGGGACATTATATCATACTTAAAGGATCTATTCAACAAGAGGACTTAACAATCCTCAATATATATGCCCCGAATGTGGGAGCTGCCAAATATATCAATCAATTATTAACCAAAGTGAAGAAATACTTAGATAATAATACACTTATACTTGGTGACTTCAATCTAGCTCTTTCTATACTCGATAGGTCTTCTAAGCACAACATCTCCAAAGAAACGAGAGCTTTAAATGATACACTGGAGCAGATGGATTTCACAGATATCTACAGAACTTTACATCCAAACTCAACTGAATACACATTCTTCTCAAGTGCACATGGAACTTTCTCCAGAATAGACCACATACTGGGTCACAAATCGGGTCTGAACAGATACCAAAAGATTGGGATCGTCCCCTGCATATTCTCAGACCATAATGCCTTGAAATTAGAACTAAATCACAACAAGAAGTTTGGAAGGACCTCAAACACGTGGAGATTAAGGACCATCCTGCTAAAAGATAAAAGGGTCAACCAGGAAATTAAGGAAGAATTAAAAAGATTCATGGAAACTAATGAGAATGAAGATACAGCCGTTCAAAATCTTTGGGATGCAGCAAAAGCAGTCCTAAGGGGGAAATACATCGCAATACAAGCATCCATTCAAAAACTGGAAAGAACTCAAATACAAAAGCTAACCTTACACATAAAAGAGCTAGAGAAAAAACAGCAAATAGATCCTACACCCAAGAGAAGAAGGGAGTTAATAAAGATTCGAGCAGAACTCAATGAAATCGAGACCAGAAGAACTGTGGAACAGATCAACAGAACCAGGAGTTGGTTCTTTGAAAGAATTAATAAGATAGATAAACCATTAGGCAGCCTTATTAAAAAGAAGAGAGAGAAGACTCAAATTAATAAAATCATGAATGAGAAAGGAGAGATCACTACCAAACCAAGGAAATACAAACGATTTTAAAAACATATTATGAACAGCTATACGCCAATAAATTAGGCAATCTAGAAGAAATGGACGCATTCCTGGAAAGCCACAAACTACCAAAACTGGAACAGGAAGAAATAGAAAACCTGAACAGGCCAATAACCAGGGAGGAAATTGAAGCAGTCATCAAAAACCTCCCAAGACACAAGACTCCAGGGCCAGATGGCTTCCCAGGGGAATTTTATCAAACGTTTAAAGAAGAAACCATACCTATTCTCCTAAAGCTGTTTGGAAAGATAGAAAGAGATGGAGTACTTCCAAATTCGTTCTATGAGGCCAGCATCACCTTAATTCCAAAACCAGACAAAGACCCCACCAAAAAGGAGAATTACAGACCAATATCCCTGATGAACATGGATGCAAAAATTCTCAACAAGATACTGGCCAATAGGATCCAACAGTTCATTAAGAAAATTATCCACCATGACCAAGTAGGATTTATCCCCGGGACACAAGGCTGGTTCAACACCCGTAAAACAATCAATGTGATTCATCATATCACCAAGAGAAAAACCAAGAACCATATGATCCTCTCATCAAATGCAGAGAAAGCATTTGACAAAATACAGCATCCATTCCTGATCAAAACTCTTCAGAGTGTAGGGATAGAGGGAACATTCCTCGACATCTTAAAAGCCATCTATGAAAAGCCCACAGCAAATATCATTCTCAATGGGGAAGCACTGGAAGCCTTTCCCCTAAGATCAGGAACAAGACAGGGATGTCCACTCTCACCACTGCTGTTCAACATAGTACTGGAAGTCCTAGCCTCAGCAATCAGACAACAAAAAGACATTAAAGGCATTCAAATTGGCAAAGAAGAAGTCAAACTCTCCCTCTTCGCCGATGACATGATACTCTACATAGAAAACCCAAAAGTCTCCACCCCAAGATTGCTAGAACTCGTACAGCAATTCGGTAGCGTGGCAGGATACAAAATCAATGCCCAGAAGTCAGTGGCATTTCTATACACTAACAATGAGACTGAAGAAAGAGAAATTAAGGAGTCAATCCCATTTACAATTACACCCAAAAGCATAAGAGACCTAGGAATTAACCTAACCAAAGATGTAAAGGATCTATACCCTCAAAACTATAGAACACTTCTGAAAGAAATTGAGGAAGACACAAAGAGATGGAAAAATATTCCATGCTCATGGATTGGCAGAATTAATATTGTGAAAATGTCAATGTTACCCAGGGCAATATACACATTTAATGCAATCCCTATCAAAATACCATGGACTTTCTTCAGAGAGTTAGAACAAATTATTTTAAGATTTGTGTGGAATCAGAAAAGACCCTGAATAGCCAGGGGAATTTTAAAAAAGAAAACCATATCTGGGGGCATCACAATGCCAGATTTCAGGTTGTACTACAAAGCTGTGGTCATCAAGACAGTGTGGTACTGGCACAAAAACAGACACATAGATCAGTGGAACAGAATAGAGAATCCAGAAGTGAACCCTGAACTTTATGGGCAACTAATATTCGATAAAGGAGGAAAGACTATCCATTGGAAGAAAGACAGTCTCTTCAATAAATGGTGCTGGGAAAATTGGACATCCACATGCAGAAGAATGAAACTAGACCACTCTCTTTCACCATACACAAAGATAAACTCAAAATGAATGAAAGATCTAAATGTGAGACAAGATTCCATCAAAATCCTAGAGAAGAACACAGGCAACACCCTTTTTGAACTCAGCCATAGTAACTTCTTGCAAGATACATCCACGAAGGCAAAAGAAACAAAAGCAAAAATGAACTATTGGGACTTCATCAAGATAAGAAGCTTTTGCACAGCAAAGGGTACAGTCAACAAAACTCAAAGACAACCTACAGAATGGGAGAAGATATTTGCAAATGACATATCAGATAAAGGGCTAGTTTCCAAGATCTATAAAGAACTTATTAAACTCAATACCAAAGAAACAAACAATCCAATCATGAAATGGGCAAAAGACATGAACAGAAATCTCACAGAGGAAGACATAGACATGGCCAACATGCATATGAGAAATGCTCTGCATCACTTGCCATCAGGGAAATACAAATCAAAACCACAATGAGATACCACTTCACACCAGTGAGAATGGGGAAAATTAACAAGGCAGGAAACCACAAATGTTGGAGAGGATGCGGAGAAAAGGGAACCCTCATACACTGTTGGTAGGGAATGTGAACTGGTGCATCCACTCTGGAAAACTGTTCTGAGGTTCCTCAAACAGTTAAAAATAGACCTGCCCTACGACCCAGCAATTGCACTGTTGGGGATTTACCCCAAAGATACAAATGCAATGAAACGCCGGGACACCTGCACCCCGATGTTTATAGCAGCAATGGCCACGATAGCCAAACTGTGGAAGGAGCCTCGGTGTCCAACGAAAGATGAATGGATAAAGAAGATGTGGTTTATGTATACAATGGAATATTACTCAGCTATTAGAAATGACAAATACCCACCATTTGCTTCAACGTGGATGGAACTGGAGGGTATTATGCTGAGTGAAGTAAGTCAGTTGGAGAAGGACAAACATTATATGTTCTCATTCATTTGGGGAATATAAATAATAGTGAAAGGGAATATAAGGGAAGGGAGAAGAAATGTGTGGGAAATATCAGAAAGGGAGACAGAACGTAAAGACTGCTAACTCTGGGAAACGAACTAGGGGTGGTAGAAGGGGAGGAAGTCGGGGGGTGGGAGTGAATGGGTGACGGGCACTGGGGGTTATTCTGTATGTTAGTAAATTGAACACCAATAAAAAATAAATTAAAAAAAAATAAAAAAATAAAATAAAAAAACAAAAAAAAATGAAGAGCTTAGACAAAATTGTTATCATTCTAGTAGAGGATTGAGATGGAATTTGAAGAATTTAGTACTACTTGATCAATAATAAAATTAGTTTTTTTGAAGAGTCAAGCAATGCAAAACTAATTAATACAAGCCTTTTGTTTTGTTTTTGGTTGCCTTCCATAGTGTGCTCCTTATAGAAGTTATCTTGGCCACATTTTATAGAATAAGCTTCCTTTCAATATTTAAGTATGAATTAAATTAATACAAATACAAGCTGGATTAAGCAATTGTTAAATGACTGTTTGTTTACTTTCCATTGAATTCGTAATGGATTAAGGTATATTAGATAAAATAGGCCAAAGACAAAGGAATGACTCTATCCTACTTCAAATCACTGCTTCTCCTCTTTGTATAGTTCTAAATAGCCATAAAGACATAATGAACTGGCACTTCACCATCAGCTGGGTTTGTGTCCCAAATCCACTAATGTAGAAAACTGGGCTGGAGCTTGGCTTTTCAGCTTCCTGCTGACAGTACCACTCCCTAGTCCAAAGCAGCTTGGATCTCACTAGTTGAAGAAAGAACTGGAAAAGAGAAAAGTGACAGAAAAGAAGAAAAGTGAGGATTCAGGAAGGCAGACTCTAGGGAACCTTACTTTCCCAGCAATGGGAGAAAGTGGCTTTAACCATACCTGAGACCTTTTAATATATAGTTACTTCTACTAGTAATGGTTAGTCTTAACAGTCAGATTCTTCTTTCCAACATGTGCAGGATGAAGCAAGAAGGAGAAAGAATGTAAGGAAAGAAGGAGTCTTGGGCATGTTTCATTCTTTTTTTTTTTTTTTAAAGATTTTATCTATTTATTTATTTACAGAGGGAGAATGCACACATGCACGAGCAGGAGAAGCGGCAGAGTGAGAGAGAGAGAAGGAGAATCTCAAGCAGATTCTGCACTGAGAGGGGAGCCCAATGCAGGGCCTGATCTCAGAAACCCTGAGACGGTAATCTGAACTGAAATTAAGAGTCAGATGCTTAACTGACGGAGTCACCCAGGAACCCCAAGCATGTCTCATTCTCAGTGTCTTACAGTTTTTGATTAAATACAAATAGTTACAAGTTCATCTTGATTAAATATATTCACAAATTCCAATTCCATTGCTATGGCCACAGAAATACATGCATTTATGACAACACGCAGAATTAGGAATATGTGGCCAAATCTCTGTCAGATCCCAGGAAACATTTCCAGTTATGTTGGCATCATGGAGATCTAGGGCATATAAGTCAGACAGGGAAAGCAAGAGAGATTTCCATTCTCTTCACTGAATGCATCTATCACAAAGATATAAGATCTTAGTCAACTAAATGTCAGAGGTAGCTGGGGCCAATTTACCCTATTATTATATTATGCTTTCCAGTGAGCTTCTCTTTTTATATCCATTGAGGGTCTGAAATTCCTAGTAACTTAACATTTGTTGGGGCAAAAAGGAAGCATAAACAATGATTTTCATTCTAAGACTTGAAGGTATTAGTTAGAAAGAGTGGCCATGTTAGCTCTGGGTTTTCTCCCTCCATTGATTGTGCAGCAATATGTGTCCATCTATACATTTGGTTAACCATACAGGAATGGTAGCTCCCTCCTTAGTCCTAGCAAAGACACTTGATAAGGGATTGTTAAGTGCTAGAACACTGCCAAGGAGATGTGCAGAGCAACTGGGGTTTCCAGATTAACACCTGAGATGGAGATTTTAAGAGGATACAGGTGGGTAGTAGGGAATCATGAAGAATTCTTGCCCTCTCCCTAGTTATGGGCAAATATTATGTCATATTTCAAGGGTGAGTATAAAGGAAAATAATATATACTGACATGAGAACTACGAACAGATTTTGTGGCATAAAAGGAAAAGAACATTTAAGATGCCAGTGCAAATATGACAATAATATACTGTAGTACATGGAGGTAAATTTTAAAGCTGTTGTTTCATAACTTCAATAATCCAAAACACGAACACTATAAAACAAAAGGAACAAAGAGGAAATAAGGTAAAAGGCTGAGATGAAAACAAAGCGAGATAAGGTAATTAAATATTAGTGTGATACTAAAAACTGCATATGAGAAGCAAAAGATGCATTGGATATAATAAAGATAAAAACTGACACCACAGAAAAGGGAATCAGTGACATGAGACACACATTTGAGAAAATGCTCCAGGATAGAGTGAAAGAATTAAGATATGAAGATGATGACAGCAAAGATGACACATGAAAGCTTAAGGAGAATGGACATAACAGATAAACGAACAAGATATCAGAACTAATGGTAAAAAATCAGTTATCAAAGTTGTGACTGTAGAAAGCTTTCCTAAACTGAAGAAAGTGCTGAGTTTGCAGAATGAAGAGTCTCACTGAGAAGCAGGCAGTGTTAATGAAATGAAGCCAATATTTAGGTGCATCCTGCTGAGATATCTGAATTTCAAAGGATAAAGAAAAAATATCTTACAAATATCCAAAAAATCAGATTATTGGTGCTGAAAAAAATGAAGTGGGTCAAAGATATCTCCACTGCTAGATGGCAATGCTAGAAGCAATATTTAAAGTGGTAAGGGAGACAATGACAATATTATGACTAAAGATCCCACACGCAGAGATGTTGTCTTTCTTGTGCGGTGGTGACAAAAAGACATCACATAATATGCACAAAACATGAGATGTAGGACACAAGTTCCATCCCTGATGTTATTACTCAGAGAAACTCTCAAACTGACAGAAAGATGAATCATAATAAAGAGCCACTGAAAATGAAGTTATATTACGGGAACCCTGGCAGTGAGTAGCAAAATCGGTTAAAGGAATAATGCAAGTAATTATGATGAAAATCATAATCAAAATATAAATTTCAAAGCAAATTTTAAAGAGCAGATTAATAAAATCAATTATTAAAATGTAATAATAGAAACCTGGGTATAAAATTCTAGATTAGGTAGTAAGTGGGGAGAAGTTGGGAGAAATAAAAACACTAACATTGGAAAGGTGTTAATTTTTGCATGCATTTTTGTAGCTAACCATCTTGATGATCATCTTACCGAGCTCATCTACTTGTGCTTTTACATACACAATCATTTCATCTATAATTGTCCATAAAAATCTATTCCTTTATAATAGTTTTGTCTCTTATTTCTGTTTTTCATTTCTCCACAGGTTTTACAGAAATAAACATGAAAACCCTTTGCTGCCACTGAAAGGAACCAGCAAGTCCTGCACTCCAGAACTCCCAGTCACCAAGATTGGCTTCTTTCTTCCTTTGTTGTTCACCCCAGTCAATCTCTTATAATTATCACTGGCAAGCCGATTTCAGGCCTGAAGGATCCAGAGCAGAGTCCTAATGATTGATTTCCTAGGACTGCTAAGGTGTTCAGATGCAGTCAGCTTTAGACGGCTCTGTGTGGCAAAAATATTCCCTTTGATCGTTAATTAGTTCTTTGATCTGTATTAATAATGTCAGTCTAGTGAGTGTCAATGTCATCTTGGGAATGCAACTCTATTCTTTCACATACACACTTGTTGGTAATTTTAGAAGCATCTAGTGGTCACTGTTATCCTGCTCTGTGAGTGACACATGGTCCTAATTAGGAACCAGACTGTGCATCCAAAATAGCAGGAAGAAAACTCAGGATGGTTCCCCCAAGGCAATTTTGCACTGGAGGCAAGCTGCCTTCCCAGTTCTAGCTTGTCCTCTCTGATCAGAGGATCTCACGGCCTCTGCCCCCCTTGCCTTACACTGTGCTTCTTCTCCCTTCATGCCATGTTGGCCTCTCCTGTCCAGGTACGGCCATTGTTGTCTCCTCCAATCCTAGACTTGTGGGTCATCAAGCTTCTTCCTTTCATGGATTGTATGATTTCCCCTGCTATTTGGTTCCTCATGTTTGGGACCACTTAGCTTCCAATCTAGCTAACTCTGCTTGGAGACAGGAAGTGCAAAATCATTCTCTCTCCAAAAAAGTGTCACCCTTGCTGTTGGTCTCATCCTTACATGTGCCCAAGTTCTTTTAATTGGGGTCCTGTTGTCATGGCTGGGGTTCTGTTTTGGTGTCATGTTCCTCAGGTCCTGAATGCTGGCGTGCTCTCTCTCAGGCTTTTCTCATGGCCAGAGTCCTGTCGTACACTCCATCCTGCTAGTGGCTGAAACTGACACTGACAGGCCTCCCAGGAATCTCCACCTTTGTGCTTTGCCAACCTACCGAGACACACTGCTTCGTCACTCTGAAGTTTTTTTATTTAATACACCTATGGATTAGGGCCTGACATTATCATATCCTTTGCTCTTCTTCAGTATTTCACTCTATATCCCATAGCATGGCTCTTATGTGCTGCTTTTTTTTGGGTCTCAACCAAATGACCTTGAGGCTGTCCACTCTGGGTGAGAACTCAACATTCCCTAGCACTATACAATATGTGATCTCTCAGTTGAGTTTTTGGCCCCAGAGACACTACTTTTTGCTAGGCTTTGCAGAATTTTGTTCTGCAACCCATCCCTCTCCAAGGATCTATTGGGATGCCATACCTGCTTCTTCTTCTTCTAACTCCTGTTCTTCTGGTATCCTGCTCAGCAAATTCCAGCCAATCTGCCAAGGCTCAACAAGACCATTGCTTTCTGCCTGGACCTCAACTTCCTGCTTCAGGAGGGGAAAAGACTCTCCGACAGGAAGCCAGGGCAAAAGGGGGACTCACCTTCTTTCTCTCCAGAATTACAATGCCGTTGGTAGCCTAATATCTGAAGACAGTTCTGTCACATAGTTGTCCAGTGATATGGTTGTTTTTATGTCAGCCTTAAGTCTGTAGCCAGTAACTCTGCTGTGTCCTGAAGCACAGAATTTTGTGTTTTTGTTTTTATTGATGATAGAAAAGTTTCTTCACATACACAATCATTTCATCTTGTTATTGGTTCACAACTTGCTATTGGTTATGTCACAACTTGTTATTGGTTATGTCATGTACATTTTTAGTAGCTGTCAAATTTGGGAAATTCTGTATCAAGTCTCTTTCATATGTGAGCTAAATGCAACCATTGAATATCCCCTTAGCTATATCTCCAAAGTGGCCACAGCTGATCTAACATCATCAGATAAAAGGCAAAATGGGGAGAAAGAGCAGGGAGACAAGGTCTTAACTACTTTTAAAATGTCTAAATTTTGAAAATTTTACAAAAATAGAGGAGCATATAAATACAATGCTGGGGCCTTGCTCAGGCTTTGGATATACTTGTGTAAAGAAGAGCCCTGACATGGTATTAGCTTCCTAGTATATCAGCTTCTTCTGACCAATGATTTCTGCCTTTGCTACTTGCCATTTTTGTGGAGGTCACTCCCTGGCCACCCCCTAAGACTTAAACTTTCCTACTCAAAAGTTCAATTATATTTTTCCAGATTTTGACATACCATGTTTAGTCATCTCCTCCCCCAAATAACCATATTCAGCTTCTGATATCTATAACAGTAATTCAGGCAGATATTAAATTTTCACCCATGGGTGTCCTAGCCTTGCCTGATAAATTTATTCTGACTTGACTTCTCCATGTTGATTTTTGGATTCTAGATACATTAGAAGAGGTATTGCACAATTGCTGGGACTCACAGATCTTAAAAGTAAAGGAAATTGTGTTGGAACCCACAGAGCATTTTAATTAAAATAGTATATACTGTAAAAATAGAGATTGTACATCTTGGCAAACAAACTTTTATAAATATGAAGTTATTTTGGTATATTTTTGGATACCTATTTGTGAAAATAGAGTTAGTGACTCAAACTTATTTGATTTAAGAAACTGACTACAATATCTGGGATTAAAACCCTAAGATGGTGGGAGAAAGTAGGAAGATAGAGAGTAAGAGGATCCTAAACTCATTTCTTCCCATTGATACAACCAGATAGCACACACTCAGCGTACATAAACCATTAAATGACCTGAGAACTTCCAGAACAAACTCTCCATAGCTAAATGTAGAGAGAGGCCACACTGAAGAATGTAGGGAAGGCAGAGATGGAGTCAAAAGACAAAGAGAGGGCAGCCCCGGTGGCTCAGTGGTTTAGCACTGCCTTCAGACCGGGCTGTGATCCTGGAGATCCAGGATCGAGTCCCACATCGGGCTCCGAGCGTGAAGCCTGCTTCTCCCTCTGCCTATGTCTCTGCCTCTCTGTGTGTGGCTCTCATGAATAAACAAATAAAATCCTAAAAAAAAGAGAGAGACAAAGAGAACTGAAGGGCTATACAAGGAAGGGAGGGACACAGTGGGCACAGAGAGAGGAGAGGAGCAGATCCTGAAACGAGGCGCCCCAGTCATGGGGATCCTCCACGGATATGACAAATGCCCAGAACATTTGACTTTGAAAACCAGAGGGGCCCAAAAACCAGGAGGATTTAACAGCCAGAAATTTATTTTTTAATTTTTTTTAAAAGATTTTATTTATTTATTCATGAGAGACACAGAATGGCCCCAGAACTTTAAAAATGAGCACATATGGCTCTGGGACAGCCAGGACAGTGATAGGAAACTGAATCTCCACCCTTAAAGAGACAGAAAAATGAACAATCCAGTGGAGATACAGCATAAAAGTGGCAGTATATGGGGGATATATGGAAGGGAGATTTGTTTACTAATCTCAGAGAAAGTTTTGGAGGAGCAGGGAGTTTTGGGACACTTCTCCAGCAACAAAGGAGCTATCAAGCACCATTTCCTATCCGCACTCCCAGCATAAACACATGGCCACCCATGGGAAGCAGTGCTGTACCTGCACTCTCCAGCTAACTTGATAACAGCGGGCCCTACCTCCTGGCACTTCAGTGGATTGCCCTTTGCATCATGGGCTTAGCTCCAAGTCTCTTCCCACTACAGACTTGCACAAACCTTGCTACAATTGCTTGCATTCTTCTGTAGAAATGCCCCCCGCCCTCCTTGGTAGGAATTTTCCTTGGTGGCTATAGGTATCCTCTGGTAGAGGACTGGCATAGACTTTTCTGGTACCATATACCCTGCCCTTGTGTTCTCCAATGGAAATGCCCTCTGCATCTCAGCCTGGTCAGGAGTTTTCTTGGGTGACTGCAGCTCCCTTCACAAATAGACCGCATTCCCCTCTTGTGCTCTCCGGAGGACTCACCCCCTCTAATATGCCCTTCATTTTAGCACATCCAAAGTGGTGCCACAAGCAAGGCAGTGCAACCAAATTTGGCAGGTGCCAGAACACTGCAAACTAATTCCTGTTCCAGAGAGAAGAGGAAGATAACCACACACACTGCTGGATCCAGCCATCTGGTCTGATGTAAGCCCTGTTCACCAATGAAAGCTTTTCAAGGTACAACACAGGGAAATCACCCTGCAGTTTGTGGTACTGTATCTCTGGCAACACCTGATCTGACTAGTGGGCCCTAGACTGGCCCACTAACAACACAGGGACTACCCTTGCCCACAACAGGCAGAGAGCCATTGCCAACGACTGGACTGAAGGTAAAAGTGGCTCAATTACAACACTAGTGCATATGCAACACACATAGGAGACATCCATGTAGTGCCAGGTTCTAGTGAACAGGGGACATTGCACTGCAGGGCACTATAGATCTCTTCTTTATTTTTATTATCTTTAAAATACTTTATTTATTCATGAGAGAAACAGAAAGAGAGAGAGAGAGAGAGAGAGACAGAGAGAGATACAAGCAGAGGGAGAAGTAGGTAGGCTTCCTGCAAGGAGCCTGATGTGGGACTTGATTCTGGATCCCAGGAATCACTCCCTGAGCCGAAGGCAGACTCTCAACTGCTGAACCACCCAGGCATCCCAGGACATCTTCTTTAAAAAGCCACTACTTTCAAGAGCAGGAGACATAGTTGACTTTCCTAACACAAAGAAACAGACACAGAAAGTTAGAAAATGAGAAGACAGAGGAATATGTTCCAAAAAAAGAACAAGACAAAATCACAATGAGAAAGCTAAGCAAACTGGAGATTAATAATATGCCTGATAGAGAATTTAAAGTAATGATCATAAATATATTCACCAGACTTGGGAAAAGAGAGGAAGACCTCAGTGAGATCCTCAACAAAGAAATAGAAAACATAAAAAAGAATAAAATAGAGATGAAGAACTCAATAAGTGAAATTAAAAATACATTAGATGGGGGATCCCTGGGTGGCTCAGTGGTTTAGCGCCTGCCTTTGGCCCAGGGTGTGATCCTGGAGTTCCAGGATCGAGTCCTGTGTGGGGCGCCCAGTATGGAGCCTGCTTCTCCTTCTGCCTGTGTCTCTGCCTCTCTCTCTCTCTCTTTCTGTGTCTATTATGAATAAATAAATAAATAAATAAATCTTTAAAAATACATTAGACGGAATAAATAAAGAAGATTTATCAGTAACCTGGAAGGCAGAGTAATGGAAAGCAATCAAACTGACCAGGAGAGATCAAATAATAATAAAAAACAAAAATAGACTAAGGGAGCTCAGTGGTACCATCAAGCATAAAAACCTTCAAATTATGGGGATTCTGGAAGGAGAAGACAGAGAAAAGGGGACAGAAAATGTATCTGAAGAAATGATAGTTGAAAAATTATTGAATTTGGGCAAGGAAATAGAGATCCAGATCTAGAGGACACAGAGAGCCCTCAAGAAAATCAACATCAAGACACTTAGTAATTAAAATGGGAAAAAGTAGTGGCAAATAAAGAAATTTATTTATTTATTTATTTATTTATTTATTTAGATTTTATTTATTTATTCACAACACACACACACACACACACACACAGAGGCAGAGACATAGGCAGAGAGAGAAGCAGGCTCCCTGTTGGGAGCCTGATGCAGGATTCAATCCCAAGACCCCAGGATCACCAACCTGAATCAAAGGCAGATGCTTGGGCAGCCCCAGTGGCACAGTAGTTTAGTGCCGCCTGCAGCTCAGGGTGTGATCCTGGAGACCCAGGATCAAGTCCCATGTCAGGCTCCCTGCATGGAGCCTGCTTCTCCCTCTGCCTGTGTCTCTGCCTTCTCTCTCTCTCTGAATAAATAAATAAATAAATCTTAAAGAAAGGCAGATGCTCAACCACTGAGCCACTCAGGTGCCCTTAAAGAAAGAATTTTAAAAGCACTAAGAGAAAAAGAAACAGTTTTATAGAAGTGAAACCCCATAAGGCCATCAGGGGATTTTTCATCAGAAGCTTTGCAGGCCAGAAGGGAGTGGCATGCTACATTCAAGTGCTGAAAGAAAAAATCCTGCAATCAAGAGTAGTCTATCCAGCAAGGCTATCATTCAAAATATAGGGAGATATAAAGTTTCCCAGATGGAAAAAATTAAAGGAATTCGTCACCACTAAACTAGCCCTACAAGAAATGTTAAAAGGTACTCCTTGAATAGAAAGGAAAAACCATAAATAAGAGTAAGAAACATATTAAGTATATATTAAGTATATCCATAAAAATCAGCCAAGGGTATCACAAAATAAAAAGATGTTAAATGGGGCAGCCCGGGTGGCTCAGTGGTTTAGCACCACCGTCAGCCCAGGGCCTAATCCTGGAGACCCTGGATCGAGTCCCACATTGGGCTCCCTGCATGTAGCCTGCTTCTCCCTCTCCCTGTGTCTCTGCCTCTCTCTCTCTCTGTGTCTCATGAATAAATAAATGAAATCTTTAAAAAAATAAAAATAAAAAAAATAAAAAGATGCTAAATATGATAGCATATACCTAAAATGCAGCAGAGAGAAGAGTAAACAATGGGTTCAAACTTAAATGATCATCAACTTAATATAGACTGCTATCTGCATAAGATATTATATATAAACCAATGGTAATCACCAATCAAAAACTGTAAACAGATATGCAAAAAATAGAGAAAGTAATCCAAGTATATCACTAAAGAAAGCCATCAAACTACGAGAAGAGAACAAGAGACCAAAGCAACAGAGAACTACAAAACAACCATAAAACAAGTAACAAAATGGTAATAAGTACCTACCTATCAATAATTTGAATGTAAATGTACTAAATGCTTTAATCAAAATACATAGGGTGACAGAATGGATAAAAATGTGAGATCCATCTACGTGCTGCTTACAAGAGATACATTTTAGATTTAAAGACACATGGAGATTAAAAGTGAAAGGATATGGGACGCCAGGATGGCTCAGTGGTTGAACATCTGCCTTTGGCTCAGGGTGTGATCCTGCGGTCCTGGGATCAAGTTCCGCATTGGGCTTCCCACGGGGTGCCTGCTTCTCCCTCTACCTATGTCTGCACTTCTCTCTGTGTCTCTCATGAATAAATAAATAAAATCTTAAAAAAAATTAAAAGGGAAAGGATAGAAAGTCATTTATCATGCAAATGGAAATGAAAAGAAAGGCAGGGTAACAATACTTACATCAGACAAAGTAGACTTTAAAACAAAGATTGTAACAAGGGATAAAGAAACAACCCAACAAGAAGATAAAACAATTGGAAATATTTATGAACCAACCCATCATGGGAGCACCCAAATACATAAATGAGCTAATAACAAACATAACAGAAGTAATCAACAGCAATACAATAATAGTAGGGGACTTTAACATCCCACTTACATTAGTGGATAGATAATCCAAACAGAAAATCAACAAGGAAAGAGTGGCTTTGATGATACATTGGAAGAGATGGATTTAACAGATATATTCAGAACATTCCATTCTAAAACAACAGAATATATTCTTTTCAAGTGTACAGGGAACATATTCTAGAATAGCTCACATATTGGGCCACAAAACAAGTCTCAACAAATACAAAAGATTGAAGTCGTACCATGCATCTTTCCTGACCACAATACTATAAAACTAGAAACCAACCACAAGAAAAAAAAATCTGGAAAGAGCACAAATACATGGAGGTTAAATAACATGCTACTAAACAATAAATGGCTCAACCAAGAAATGAAACTGGAAATCAAAAAATACATGGAGACAAGTGAAAATGAAAATGCATCAGTCCAAAATCTTTGGGAGGCAGCAAAATCAGTTCTAAGAGGGAATTTTATAGCAAAACAGGCCTATGTCAAGAAGCAAGAAAAATCTCAAATAAACAACCTAACCTGACACCTCTAAAGGACCTTGAAAAAGAAAAAAAAAAAAAAACTAGTGAAAGAAAGAAATAATAAAGATTAGAGCAGAAATAAATGAAATAGGAACTCAAAAAAATCCCAATAGAACAGATCAATGAAATCAGGAGCTGGTTCTTTGAAAAGATCAACACAAAATTTTTTTTAAAGGTTTAAATATTTATTTTAGAGAGAAAGAACATGAAAGCAGGGGAGGGGTAGAGGGAGAGAAAGAGAATCCCTGCTGAGTGCAGAGCCCAATGTGGGGCTTAATCTCATTACCTGACCTGAAATCAAGAGTCAGATGCTTAGCCAACTGAGCCATCCAAGCCTCCCTGAAAAGATCAACAAAACCAATAAATCTTAAGCCAAACTCATTAAACTAAAAAGAGGGGACTCAAATAAAATCAGAAATGAGAGAGAAGAATAACAACTGATGCCACGGAAATGCAAAGGATTGTAAGAGAATATTAAGAAAAATTATATACCAACGAATTAGACAACCTAGAAGGAAGTGATAAATTCCTAGAAACATATAACTCCCCAAAACAAACCAGGAAGAGATAAAAAATTTGAAGAAACTGAATACCAGCAATGAAACCGAAGCAGTAATAAAAAAACTCCCAACAAACTGAAGTCTAGAAGCAGACGGCTTCACATGTAAACTCTACCAAATGTCTAAAGAAGAGTTAACACCTATTCTTCTCAAACTATTCTGAAATATTGAAGAGGAAGGAAAGTTTCCAAATTCATCCTATGAGGCTAGAATTACCCTGATAACTAAAACCAGATAAAGATATGGTAAAAAAAAAAAAAAAAAGAAAAAGAAAAAGAGAGAACCACAGGCCAATATCTCTGGTGAGCATAGATGCAAAAATCCTCAACAAAATAATAGCAAACCAAATCCAATGATATATTAAAAAAAATCATTCACCACAATCAAGTGGAATTTGTTCCCAGGATACAAGGGTGGTTCAATATTCACAAATCAATCAACGTGATAACATTTTATCCACAAGAGAAATTATAAAAACCAGACACTCACTTCAACAGATGTAGAAAAAGTATTTGATAAAGTACAACATCTATTCATGATAAAAACCCTCAACAAGGTAGGTCTAAAAGGAACATACCTCAAAATAATAAAGGCCATATATAAAAAACTCACAGCTAATATCATCTTCAATGGGGAAAAATGGGGAGCTTTTCCTTTAAGCTTAGGAACAAGACAAGGATATCCACTCTTTCCACTTTTATTCAACATAGTCCTGGAAGTCCTAGCTCCAGCAATCAACTAGCAAAAAGAAATAAAAAGCATCTAAACTGATAAGGAAGAAATAAAGCTTTCACTATTTGCAGTTGACATGATTTTCTATATAGAAAACCCAAAAGTCTCTGCCAAAAAATTAAAAGAACTGATAAATGAATTCAGTAGGTTTGCAGGTAGCAGAAAGAAATTAAGAAAACAACCCCATTTACAATTGCATCAAAAATAATGAAATACCTAAGAATAAACAACCCAAGATGTGAAAGACCTGTACTCTGAAAACTATAAAACATTGATGAAAGAAATTGAAGATGACACAAATGGAAAGATACTGATGCTGATGGACTGACTGGAAGAACAAATATTGCTAAAATGTCCATACTACCCAAAGCAATGTGCAAATTTAGTGCAATCCCTATCAAAGTACCAACAGCATTTTTCATATAACTAGAACAAATAATCTTAATATTTCTATAGAACCACAAAGACCCAAATAGCCAAAGCGAACTTGAAACGGAAGAACAAAACTGGAGATAGCGCAATCTCAGATATCAAGATTTACTACAAAGCTATCCTAATCAAAACAGTAGAATACTGGCACAAAAATCGACACATAGATCAATAGAACAGAACAGAGATCCCAGAAATAAACTCATGATTATATGGCCTATCAATCTTCAACAAAAAGAAAAAAATCTCTTCAACAAAATGGTGTTGAGAAAACTGTATAGGTAACATACAAAATAGTTAAACCAGACTACTTTCTTAAACCACACACAAAAATAAAGTCGAAATTGTTAAAAGAGCTAAATGTGAGACATGAAACCATAAACATTCTAGAAGAAAGCACAGGCAGTAATTTCTCTGACATTGACCATAGTAACATTTTTCTAGATACGTCTCCTGAGCAAGAGAAACAAAACCAAAAATCAACTATTGGGACTACATAAAAATAAAAATCTTCTACGCAGTGAAGGAAATAATTAACTTAGCTAAAAGACAATCCACTGAATAGAAGATATTTGCAAGTGATATAACCCAGAAAGTTACAGTATCCAAAATATATAAAGAATTTATACAGTGCATCACCAAATCACAAATAATCCAATTAAAAATGGGCAGAAGATATGAACAGACATTTCTTTAAAGAAGACATATAGATGGCCAATAGACACTGGCAAAGATGCTCAACATCACTAATCATCAGGGAAATGCCAATCAAAATCATAAAAAAAATGGTGTTACCTCATACCTGTTAGAATGTTTATAATAAAAAAAAAACAGAAGAAACAAGAAGTGTTGGCAGATGTGAAGAAAAAGGAACCTTTGTGCATATAAGTGGGAATGCAAACTAGTACTGCCACTATAGAAAACAGTATAGACATACATTCTTCAAAAAATTAAAAATAGAATTACCATTTGATCCATTAATTCCACTACTGAGTATATATCCAAAGAATACAAAAACACTAATTCAAGAAGACATAGGCATCCCTATGTTTATTGCATTATTTGCAATAGCCAAATTATGGAAGCAACCCAAGTGTTCATCAATAGATGAATGGATAAAGAAGCAATAGGCGTACATAATGGAATATTACTTAGCCATAAAAAGAACGAAATCTTGCCATTTGCAACAATGTGGATGGGATTAAGAGGGTATAATGCTGAGTGAAATAAGTCAGAGAAAGACAACTACTATATGATTTTACTCATATGTGAAATTTAAGAAACAAAAAAAGAGACAATCTAAAAATCAGACTCAACAATACAGAAGGAACTAACTAATGGTTACCAGAGGGGAGGTGGGTGGAGGGATGGGTGAAGTAGGTGAAAGGGATTAAGAGTGCACTTGTCCTGATGAGTATTGATTAATGTACAGAATTGTTGACTCCCTATATTGTACAGCTGAAAGTATTATAACACTGTCTATAAAATATACTGGAATTAACATTAAAAAACCCAAAGATAGTAGATGTTTAAATTAAAAATTATCTCTGTTCATTCACCATTTAGTACAAAGATTGTCATACAGAGATATTTTTTCTGGTTGAGAAGACATTATATGTACACATACGTAAGGATTTTCTTATATATATTTAAAGTCAATGTGATATAAATTTCACACAGATTTTCATTTCCTTCAATTAGCTAATAAAAGCCTTCCTAGATAAAGATGAAAATGTAATCTGTGTTGTATTTTACTTCAAATAACACAGATTTAGGAATTCAACCTTTAACAATGGGAAGAACTTGAAAGATTATTTAATTAGAAGGATACGAACTAGTAGATAACCCATTGCTTATACAAGAAAGATAGGTCAGAGCAATTTATATGTAGTTTTAGGTCCCTCATAGAAATTTAGATTTATGGCGATTATTTCTAAATATATAGGTAAAGCTTTCATGTATTACACTTGTTTATACATCAGAAAAAGTCTCTGGAGAGGCACATGAGAAGCTAATTAGAAAAGCAGGAAATCTCTTTATTTCAGTAAAGATATCTAAAATTATTTTAGAATAGGAAAATGAAAATTTTACATTCCCAAAGGAATTGACCTAGATAAGCCATTTTAGACAGTAGCTTACTCTAACGAAAAGATAGTTTTTATTCTCTAGTCTTTATCTCTACAACCCATGAGAATTTTTAGAAAGGTTAGTCAGTAATGTGGCTTTGATCTTGTTTGGTTGAAATGAACCTTCCTTAATTATGGCATTATATCCATCGTCCGCCTTTCTAGGAGCACCTTTGCAAAGGCTCCATCTCTGTTTTTTTGTCATGTGATTCAGGGGGGATTACCTCTACCACTGGCCATATTGAGTTCTGTCCTCTGTCACTTGCAACTGAAAGACTATTAACAGCTACAGGACTTAAATTTTTTTTTTTTTTACTTTAAATTTGTTTGTTTGTTTGTTTGTTTATTTATTTATTTATTTATTTATTTATTTAATTTTTATTGGAGTTCAATCTGCCAATATACAGCTTATCACCCAGTGCTCATCCCGTCAAGTGCTCCCCTCAGTGCCCATCACCCAGTCACCCCAACCCCCCGTCCACCTCCATTTCCAGCACCCCTTGTTCATTTCCCAGAGTTTCTTTTGTAATAGATGGTAATAGATGATAATCCCTGCAAAACCTGTATCTGGATAAAAAGGAAATGTTGGAAATTACTGTGTCAATATGCTTCTGAAAGGCGCAACTTGGCAGGAAAGCCTCATCTTTTTATACAAGACTGAGGTTTCATCACAACATTCACAATATATCCCAGGCTCAATGAAGCGTCTATCTTACTCGTATTCTACAATTTTGTCATAGTTATATAAAAGTTCAGACCCATAACATTTTGTTGTTTAACATAGAAGTTTAATTAAAACATGTAAGGAATGTACTTTCATGCCTCTTCAAACTCTCACAGATCTTAATCTATCATTCATGCTGATTCTGCTGTATAATTTTAAAGTGCTTATGTCACATTTTCATTTAAGCATCTTGAGAATACTTTAGCGGAGCACTGACTGTGCTCCTCAGTGACCCTAAACAACTCCTAGTTGAATTATATATATGCTTCCTGTTACTGAGATACATGTATTCGTATCCTTTCATGATAAAGTTTGGCTAATATATGCTAGCAAAATTCTTAATAGACAATTAGTCCTTTCTTTTAACTACTGACAGAAAAATGGCCCAAGATCCACTGTTCTGAAACCAAATGATCATTTTTTTTGGACATTCTTTTACAATTATTTGGCTGTCAACAATTCTGCATGTCAGATCAAGTTGCTTCATTACTTATAATAAGTACATTTAGCAACTCACATATCTTGAAGGGATCATCAGAAAATTTCACTGCTAGAATTAGATATTCTTTGCTTAATTAATTTAATGAGCAACATGAATAAAAGACTCAAATGCATGAATGGCCCCTTCTACTGCTAACCTTTTCCAAAGAGTTCTCTAAATGCTGTGTCCGGTGGTCTTCATTTGTCGAATCTGTTTCAATCTGGTTTCAGCCTCCAGCATTTCTCCCAAACCATTCTTGTTAAGATCTCTGACATATCCATGTTGCCAAATCTGGTCTAAACTTTCTGTCTTCTTGTACTTTGACACCGAACATCCTCCTGCAGCATCCTCCTCTCATTCGGTAACATCTCTCTTTCCTGTTTTCTTTCTATCCCTTTGTTCTCAGCCTCTCTTATTGATTCCTCCCCTCTCTACTGATCTCTAAGTGTTTGATCTCTTCAGTATTTGGGAATAGACCTTTTCTTCTTCCCCCAGAGGACTTATTCAGAAGTAGATCTCATGTGTCCACAGATTTAAATACCATCTGTATGCTGGTGACTTATGATTTATATCTCTGGGCCCAACCTTTTCTTAGACCACTAGTATGTATATAACTGTCCATTTGACACCTTCATTTGGATGTTCTACAAACACGCCATATTTAGCCTCATCCTGTAATCTCATTCCATGCACAGTCTTCTTCATGTCAGTAATGGTACAGCTTTTCTCCTCAGTCGCTTATTCTTGAGACCTAGGAAAAATCCTTTCTTCTTTCATCTCCCAATCCCTGCCCCCTTCCAATCTATTAGGAGGTCCCACATGTTTTACATCTCATTTCACTGCTCTCCACAACCATTACCAGTACTCCAATTTAAGCCATATAAATATAGTCATACTTGGAGCTACTTCAAGGATCTCCTCAGTTTCCCTACTCTGTTGACTGACCCTTTCTCTGAAATCTGTTCTTCTTATAACACCCAGGATGATCTTTTAAAAATAGATATTGCTACTTGTCTGCTTTAAAATATTTCTAAGGATTTCCATTGCACTTTGAGTTAAATCCAAACTTCATATATTGGCTTAAAAGGCCTGGTGTGGAGTGACCTCTGCTTATCTCTAGAATCTCAACTCATATCTTCCACTGTGTTCTGGTCACACTGCTTTTTACTTTCATTTCTAGGATTTCACCCATTTTAGAATATTTTTTCATTCTATTCTTTCCTTATGAAATGCTCTTTCTCTGGAATTTCACATGGCTGACGCCTTCTCGGCTTAATTATCACTTCCTGAGGGTGATATGAGGATTAATTACACTTTCTAAATAGCTTTCTTCTCCACCTTATTTTTTTTTCCACTTTATTTTCTATCATAGTACTACATTGGAATCTTTCATTGCATTTTGTATTTTTAAAAAGTATTTTTTAAAAAATATTTTATTTATTTATGAGAGAGAGAGAGAGAAAGAGAGAGAGAGAGAGAGAGAACAAGTGGGGGAAGCATCAGGCAGAGGGAGAGCAAGAGGCAGACTCCCTGTTGAGCAGAGAGCCCTACATGGAGCTTGATTCCAGGACCCCAGGAATCATGACCTGGGCTGAAGGCAGATGCTTAACCAACTAAGCTGCCCAGGTGCCCCTGCATTTTGTATTTAATAGTTTTTATTAAATTAAACCCACTAAGGATTTGCTTGCTTATTATTTTTATCTTCCCACTGCATTCTAAACTCCATGAAGTTTTGCCCAGTGCCTAGCACATAATAAATATTTTAAATATTCTAAAATATGTATTGTATAAACAGATGGAAAGGTGATGCTTTTATTTTTCACCATCTGGCACATCCGTATGCAGTATAAGCATGTCATGTCTGAACATAGCATTAAGCAACTCTCAAGTGATCTTCACAGATGTACAGATCTGATTGTATGAAAAGATATTTGGTAAGAATATCTGGTGTGTGAACAGTAATGTGTAGTTTTCTCTCCCTATATGAGGTTTTCTCTGCTTGGAGAGAGAGGCTGGCCAAGCACACTGGCTAATAATTACATAGTGGAAACTTATGGAAAAAAAAAAAACATACTGAAGTAAGAGGTATGAAAACTGCATTCTTGACCTGGATTTCTCTCCTATAAAATAAATATTTAGTATGATTTCAGCTACTGATCTCTTCCATATCTAAAGTAGAGTTAAGGGGGGCATCTGGGTGGCTCAGTCAGTTAAGTGACTGACTCTTGATTTCGGCTCAGGTCACGATTATGAGTTTGTGAGATCAAGCCCCACATCTGGCTCTGCGCTGGGTGTGGAGCCTGCTTGAGATTCTCTCTCTCCTCTGCTACTCCCTGCCTCAAAAAAAAAAAAAAAAAGAAAAGAAAAGAAAAAGGAATAGAGGTAATAATATCTGTCTCTACTCACTTTGAAGCTGCTCATGAAAATAAATGAAATAACATGATAGGCTCTTTGAGGAAAAGCACTGTGTAACACTAAACGTTTTCTAGTATAATAGCAAGTAAATGACAGTTCATCCTACATTCACTATTGAAGGTATATTTGGGAAAATTTAAATGATATCTACCTTTATTGTTTTTATTTATTTATATATTTTTTTAAGATTTTATTTATTTATTCATGAGAAACACAGAGAAAGAGAGGGAGCCTGCTTCTCCCTCTGTCCGTGTCTCTGCCTCTCTCTCTCTCTCTCTCTCTGTGTGACTATCATAAATAAATAAAAATCAAAAAAAATAAAATCTTAAATCTCAGGCTAGGGATCCCTGGGTGGCGCAGCAGTTTGGCGCCTGCCTTTGGCCCAGGGCGCGATCCTGGAGACCCGGGATTGAGTCCCACATCGGGCTCCCGGTGCATGGAGCCTGCTTCTCCCTCTGCCTGTGTCTCTGCCTCTCTCTCTCTCTCTGTGACTATCATAAATAAATAAAAATTTAAAAAAAAAGGGTGTCTGTGATTTAGAACATGGAATAACACATGCAAAAATAACTATACCAAAAAAGCATGTGATAAATACTGGTGAAAAATATTAGAAAGAACTGTAGAAAACTAGAAGGTGGGATAGGAGTGGGGGTTGAAAGGTTTCCAACTGTATTACTTTCTTCTTCTCTAATGGAGACAATAAAGCCATTCATCATATTTTCCTGGACCTAGTATAGCTTGGCACATTGCAAAGCCTTAGTAAATACTTGTTGGGGGAAAAATGTGGTAAAAGAGTAAATTAGAGTTTCTACTAGACAGAGAAAGATCTTGGTTCCTGGGGAAGCATAATGCTTTATTACAGTCCACACTCCTTTGAGTCTCGTTTCCCAGGTAAGCCTCTTTTCTTCTTTTTTAGTTTATAATCTCAGTTTAGAAGAACTGTGAAAAATCTTGGCTGTGATGAGCCAAAGTCAATGTTAAGAAAAATAACATTTCCTACTTTATCTAAATCAGAGCTTAAAGTGAAAGCATATTCTTACATTTTTCTCCCTTTGGACTTTTAGCTCTTTTTTATTTCTATATAGAAGAATATTTTAATTCTTGTCTTTGGCAACTGTAATGACTATACATGATTTGAAAATGAGACTGTACCAAACAATGGCCAAAGAAGAATTACACACTCTGTCTATGCCTTGTCTTTGGTTTGGTCACTCAAAAATATGTTATCAGCTATGATTGTTGTTGCTTGCTGTCTCACATTATTTTTATCTGTGTATTCACCATTGTCTCCTTTCCCTTCTGCATACATTTGGGACTCCTTATTCACATACTGATGTGCCACATCATCTGAGGTCTGGTCAGAATACTGAAATTCTGGGTCATGTTGTCCTGTGACTGACATCACCCATTTGGTATGTTTCACTGTTCCCTGATTGTCATGTCTCACTCATTGCTAGAGAAAATACTGGCTGGGTTTTTCCCATTTACTAGTCTCATAACGAGATTCTGACCCACTCACCTAAGTAATTGCACATGACACTCAGAGATCTTTTGAGAACCAAGCTGCTAGCTATTTCAAACTCATGTGTAATACATACAGGTCTTTGAAACATGGCTTCTACTTGTTATTCCTACAGTGTAGTCTGTAGTCTCTCTCTGACACTCTATCCTGAACAGCTTGAGTTAGGCCTAGACCTTTGACTTACATTCTTTTCTCTTTCTCTACCACCTGATTTACTTTGCTAGTCCTCTTCAATTTTATCTCTGTTCTTTAGTATATTAATCACTTTAAGATACAAAAATATTCCCTTTGGTCTCTATTAATCCCTCTCTTATTATGTGGATTGATTTAAGTAATCAGTTAAGACTAAACTAAAACTGTCTTGTCTAGAATGCTAAAAGATGTTAAAAAAGATAAATGACTGACTTAACATATTCTTTATTTTGACTATGAAATTGTCATTGAATTAATTCAATAGCTTTATCAATGGAACTCCTTATCCCCTGTGAACTCCTGAAAGAACTTTCAGATGGAAAGACAATCTATAAAAGAGACAAACAAACAAACAAACAAACAAACAGAGACAAACACAGCACCACTTGGCTAGAAAGTCATGGAAGAACTGGGATGCTTGAGTCTTTGGCCTCTACTATTGCAGTAGTTGGTGATACACTTCCACAGAACCCTACACTTTCTCTTAACAGTTTGAAAACCATTATATTTTATCATTAAATAGGTATTCTGATACCCTATGGACTTATCATTGGGAACCTAATATACTGTAGAGTTAGAAAAGAACAGAAAATTTTCAGGGATTTTATTCTGGAGGCAAATATCAGAGGTGATTTAATTATTTCTACAATTGATCCCCCTCTTTTCTATTTTCTATAAAATAGAATTTGAAATTTAGGTGATAACACAAATATCAATTTTGCTCTATAGATTATGAAAATTATAGAACTTGAGAAATTATCTAATAGTAATATTTAATAGCTTCTAACTCACTTGTTATTGACTATCAACACTGATGTATTGATATTTTTATATTTAGAGGTTATCACAGTATATTTCTATTTCTTACCTCCCAGCTGGTTACAATTCATGTTCAGTTGCTACACAGAATACAGTTGTGAGATAAACAAATTTAAAGTTCATAATTAAATATTGAAAATGTTCAAAGTGGCAATGACATAAATAGCCCTAAGACATAGGTTTTCTCAAGAACTCGGCTCATATTTTGCATCAAATAATGAAAGCTTTTGGCTGTGGCTGAGATGGATGAATATTTACCTCTATCTTGGCATCAACACTTTAACTCCAAATTTTGTTTAACTTAATAATTTATTTTGGAATAAGACATTATGGTGACCTTATTTTTTCTAAGTCAGAATGCTTCCAGAGAAATATGACCCTGAGAAGAATTTATAAAAAAAATAAACCTTTGCAAAATACATATTTTCTCAAATACATTTATGTAGTGAGATTAGATTAAGCAAAAATAATTCTTTATCAATTCTGTGCAGAATATGCTACCTATCACTTTTTCAGGGTTATTTTTATTTTTAAAATCAAATTCATGGGGTGCCTGGGTGGCTCAGTCATTGAGGTTGTGATCCCAGGGTTCTGGGATTGAGTCCCTCATGTCTCCCTGTACCTATGTCTCTGCCTCTCTCTCTCTGTCTCTCATGAATAAATAAATAAAATCTTTAAAAAAATTAATCTCAGTGAAAATATTATGGAATGAGACATGATAATTAGCATAAATAGATTACCTCTGCAATGCAATCCAAAGCATACAAAGTCTCCTCATGATTATCAATCTTTCACTTTAGGGAAAGTGGGGCTGTTTGAGTTAACTAACTATAAAGCATACAGCACACCCCCCTGACAAACATAAGAAGACAATTAACATTTGTGAATCAGCTGGGTAAAGAGACCACAATGAGATGCAACTAAGATAAGGTTTCTGTTCCCAAGGAATTTATATTCTAGAAGACAGAGGAGGCAAGACTTATAAGAATTTACTTTGTCTCGGTGACAATACTAAGAGAGATGCACAACTAATTACTGGGCATCTGTGCTTTTTAGCCCTACGGGGCAGGCAGGGTTGGGCAGGTTCTGGGGGCGGGGCGGTTGGGCAATTCCAAGGAGTACTTTCCTCTTCCCAGGGGCGGCATCAATTCAAAGCCCAATTGACAACCATTCCTGAAATTCAGGCTTGAGTCCTTGCACAAAGCAGCCACAAAAAAGCTGGCACCAAAAAGGAGAAGGCCATGTTCTGGCTAATGGTCATCCTGCCACCAAATGGGTGGCACAGTTTGATTGGCTGAATGCCTCTGAAACAGCCACAGAGTAGAAAAACCCAAATCTCTCCAGGGAGCTCACATTACAGTGGCTGTTGGGAAAGTTTCTGTCACTACTGCTGCCTGCAAGGAGATGATGCTCTGTTTTTCATATGAGACTGAGTCATTGTTGAAAAATCAAACGAAATGAGAGATGCCATACATTGCCATTCCTGAAAAAAGAGTTTAAAAGAAAAAAATGATATTGCACAGATGGCTTCACTGTGACATTTATTTATAGCAGCAGAAAAATATTTTTAAAAGCCACAAAAATTCAACCAAGGTATTTAAGTATGTTATAATTCATAACCCCAGGGTACTATTGAGATGCCAATACAATGAAAATTATAAAAACTACCTAGTAACAAGGGCAAGTGTTCTTGAATTACATTATACGAGTAAAGTAGGAATATACTGATCAGGTGTTTTGTTTAAACTATGTTGAAAAAACTGAACGTCAGTAATGGTAGATAAAAAGGAATGTAAACAAACAAGTACTGAACTTAAAGTCAGAAAATCTGTATTTATGACCTGGATTTATCATTTATGATCTGCACTTGGGCAAATCATAAGTCTTGAACCCCCACATTGTAAAACAGGCATAATGCTATCAACCTCCTTCAAAGGCTGTATCAACTAGGATAAAGTGTCACTGTACAGTGCAGGTAAGGGGGTGGGCTCAGGACCAGGAAGCCAACGCAAATTCTGGCTTTGCCACATATTTAAGGAACTGTAGGCAAGTTCATTAACTCAGGATGCCTGTTTCCTTACTGGTAAATGGGATGCTTGGTTCTGGAGTTAAAAGCATGGATGTTGGAGCCAAATGCTTGAATTTGAATTATTTACTGGCTTTGGCAAGGTCCTTACCTTCTCTGGGCCTCTGTCTCCTCATGTGTAAATGAAGATAAAACAGGATCTACTTCATGAGATGTTGTTTAGATGACATGATTTAATTTGTATAAGTGTTTTTGGTTCAGTGCCTGGCACACAGTAAGCACTTAATAAATGTTAGTTACTACTTACAAAAAAAAAAAAAAAACATTTGAGTTACAGCTGATTTTGACTTTGAATAGGAGCTGAAAGGGAACCCAGATAAAACAATTAATATGTTATTATGGTAGGAACATGGAGGGGAATTTGGTTCTTATTTTAGACTTTTTTACTGCTGCTGCAATTTTTGTTAACATAATAAATCATAATCTAAGATGGGGGAAAAGTAACAAATCTGCCCTATGTCCCATTCCCTGAGGCAGGGTCTAGTCAGTGGCTGACTGATAAACTAATTTGTGTTGTAGTATTAGTGGCTGGTGATGGATTAATATGTTACCTCTCCCAGGTAGTATATTTGCATTTAGACAGGCACGTTATGCCGAGACTGCTTGATGCAAGGATTATCAGATCCTAATCCCAGACTGGTGTGAGCAAGTTTATGGTTCAAAGGAAACTTTGGGTTGTCCGGTTACAAAGCAAAAATTTCCTATATATCCTAGTAAGGAATGACACTGAAAGGAAAAATGTGATGATTACTCCAGTCATCCCAAATGTTCTGTTATATCCTTAAAAATACCCCATGTTTTGGTGTTGGAGAATCGCATAAAGGACAGCTCAATTATGGAGGACCCTGAGGCTGCCCACAGCCATTCCTTGTCTGATGAGCAAAGGTGAAGGGAAGCAGGAGAGCACAGCAGCATCCTTCCACACGTAGAGACAGAACCAGTGCCCAGACTCACTGGATTTGGCACTGCAGAAATCACACCCACACTTCCCCCTCTCTACTCGTCTCATCCCTATCCCAAAGGGAAAGCCTCTTTCATAGAGTGACCTTCACTAAATTGCTCTGCCTACAAAACAAATATCACCCATGACTTTGTGTCTATAAAGTTATGTCACAAATATTTGAATGACCAAGGGATGCTAACTCAAGTGCCCACTGAACTAACCGTTGTAAATCAACTTCCCTAAAGCATCCGGAATGTTCCACAACAGATATTTAGGGAGTGCCAGACATGGGGGACTGATGAGAGAAAGAGCCCCAGCTTCTTATACAGAGTTTTCTTTCTGACAGGAGTTATTTCAAAAGTTTCTGAAGGCGGACTTCCTTGTGCCTAGAATGAATCGGTTGCAGCCACCTGCATCCAGTAAACGTGCTGTCTATCTTCTCTTATTCTGTTTTCCCTTTCCTCCTGGCAATCACCCACTAATATTATGGCCCAGAGAACACACAATGTTGCCAACTGCCTCCCCTGAGAACCTCAGTTACCTGCTAGGGATACCCACTCCAGCTGCTCCTAGGATGATCCGATCCTGAGGGGACAGATTTGTTCTGGGTTCCACGAAAACTGATGAAGGAAGACGATCTATATCTGCTCCTTGACTGTGACCTCACTATTTAATCAGTGTCCTCAAAGCAGCTCTCCTTGTTTCAAAACGTCTCATTTGAATGGTTGAGTACAATTCTGGCCATTCCTCTTGACTAAAACCTCACGAAGACAGGTGGTGACAGCCAGTCCTCTACACTTCCAATAATAGTAAGCACAGGTCTAGGAGTCCGCTGGGAGTTCACTTGTCATTCTGCTCTCACCACTTCTCTTTGGAGCAAACTTTCCCATTCTCCAGTTACAAAGCAAAAATCTCCCATATACATCCCAGTAAGGAATGACACACTGAAAGGCATAATGTAATGATGGCTTCAGTCAGTCACCCAAATGTTTTGTTATATCCTTAAAAAAATCCATGAAGGACTAGAGGTGAGAAAATTGAGATCAGTTTGACTAAGAGAACCCCAGCTCTGGCATTCAGGCAAAGGCGACGTCTAGGAAACAACAAATACTTGCTTCTTCCACAGCCCCACAGTGGTGACTGCTGGGGACAACTTTGGGTGCTGATGCCATGAGGAGCCTGTCAATGCAAAGGGAGCATCTCTAAGCTTCCTGTCAAACAAATGAAATCTTTAGCACGATCCTGCAGGGACTAACTTTTATTTTCAATGTTTTAGAGAGTATGATGATTCTGGCTCTTTTGGTCCTTTGCCCCAAACTCATGTTTTTTTCTTTCTTTTTTTTTTTAAGATTTATTTATTTATTTATCAGAGAGAGAGAGAGAGAGAGAGAGAGAGAGAGAGGCAGAGACACAGGAGGAGGGAGAAGCAGGCTCCATGCAGGGAGCCCAATGTGGGACTTGATCCCGAGACTCCAGGATCACGCCCTGGGCCAAAGGCAGGCGCTAAACCACTGAGCCACCCAGGGACCCCCGCCAAACTAATGTTTTGAACCATCAAGGTTGGGTCAGAAAATAATCTCAGTGACAGGCACTGCTCTGGGCCTAGAATCCTCTCCCCTTTTTGTCCAGTTTCTATCACTGGACCGTTACTCCTGGATCCAACCTGTGTACCATTGCAACTCTGTTGTGAGGAGAAAGCCTTATAAGGGTGACTTTAACGTTCTTTCTGTAAACTGATCTCTTGACACTAGCCCCAGCAATCCTTCAGAAACACTAAATGAATTCTACATTGGGACTTTTGGAGTAAGGGTGTTGAAACAATCATGTGAATTTAGTAAAGAGCTCTCTGACTCCATAAATACGCTTTCAGCTTGATTTCCATGTCCTCTCTCCTCTCTAGATCCCAAACTAATTCTGTTGGAAAGGATGTCTTTTTTCTTTTTGTAAAGAACTTATTTATTATTTATTTACTTATTTATTTAATTAATTAATTTACATAAAAGAGACAGAGGGAGTACAAATGGGGGTAGGGGCAGAAGGAGAGGGAGAAGCAGATTCCTCTCTGAGCTGGGCTTGATCTCAGGACCTTGGGATCATGATCTGAGCCCAAGTCAGATCCTTAATGGAATGAGCTACTCAGGAGGTCCTCGAAGGTATGTTTCAAGAACTTTAGCTTCAAACAAACCACAGCTAATTACAAGGTAAGAACAATGAGTAGTACCTGATAAATCTACTGGCTTGAAAGGAAAGCATAGAGTTCTTTTCTCTAAAATGTAGAAATGCAATGCAGCCCCGGGTAGCTCAGCGGTTTAGTTCCACCCTCGGCCTGGGGTGTGATCCTGGAGACAGAGGGTCGAGTCCTGCATCGGGCTCCCTGCGTGGAGTCTGCTTCTCCCTCTGCTTCTTTCTCTCTGTATCTCTTACGAATAAATAAATAAAATCATAAAAATAATAAATAAAATGTAGAAATGCTGATACATTCTTCTGGGGAGAAATATTATTATTATTTTTTTAGCAGGCAGGGAAAGATCCAAGATTCCAAATTAAGCTTTTTTATATGCCATTCTAGCAGGTGAAATTCCCTTGACTAAAATGACATTGAACATACTTTTAGGTGGATATGTTTACCTTTCCTCTAAATATTCTCTCTTAACCAGATTGAACAGATAGACAATCTTGGTAGTTCTGGTGAGCTGCATAAATATTTGTAGTTCTAAGTTTAGAAGTAAACTTTATCCGTTATAAAGAAAATCATTCCAATTAGCATACTTTCCTAGGTATTTTACCTTAGGCATACACTCAACCTTTACGGATTTATCATCCTCTCAGCCTATTATGTTGTACTGGAAGTACTCCTCTATGCTGGCGTCATTGTCTTTATTTATTTCTATGTGGCCTAAATAAATGTGGGATGTACACAGTTTAAAGAATCCTCATTTACTTAAAGGTAGGAAAAAGACAAAAATAATCAGTGCTATTCTTTTCTAATTATTCTATAGTTTAAACAATGCAGTCTTTGGGTAGACTGCTTTATTACTATGGTATTTGTGCATTGTGGAATATTCCTGTGTGATATACCTTCCCACTGCTCTGTAATTGGTGGAGAATATTAAAAGAAATTCTTTTAGAAAGGCAAAAAAAGAAAAAAAAGAAAAAGAAAAAGAAAAAAAAATCCAATAATAGCAGCCAGTTATTCCAGTTATTCTGCTTTTTGAAACCAAGAGGCAGCCTGAAATCTTTTTTTTTAAGATTTTATTTATTTATTCATGAGAGACACACACACACACACACACACAGAGAGAGAGAGAGAGAGAGAGAAAGAGAGAGAGAAAGAGAAAGAGAAAGAGAGAGGCAGAGGCATAGGCAGAGGGAGAAGCAGACTCCATGCAGGAAGCCCGATGTCGGACTCGATCCGGGGACTCTGGGATCATGCCCTGGGCCTAAGGTAGGTAGGTGCTCAACCACTGAGCCACCCAGTTGTTCCAGCCTGAAATCTCTAGAAGCAAAATCGCATGCCTTTAAGGAATAATGTAAAATGTTTTTGCTTTCATCTCCAAAAGGTATCCATCTACAAGTTTTTCATTTCATATGACCCTGTTCATTTCTACTTTGCATTTAAGCCTTTGTTCATAGCTGTGGGAAATCAAGTCAAAAATCAAAGCCTCTCCAGAGAGGACAGGAAAGATGAATGAACAATATGTGCTGGGTAGCCACACCAAGCAACTTGGCAGTTTTGCTAATGAGCCACATTTTCTTATACCTCCCTATCCTTCTGCGGTGCTGCTTTCTCTCATGTAATACATGCTTTTGCTGCTGTTTTTCTAGACAATTCCTGTTTCTTTTTCAGGATTCAGCTCAAGCACTGGTTCATCAGAAAGTCTTCCCAGTCTTCACCAGTCTGGCTCTGGGTTCTTCAGTGCCCTGTGCTTCTTCTATCACAGCAGATTCCTGTGTCCTATGATTGCATCTATTTCTCTGTGTTCCCTATTAGAGAGGTAGCACTCTGATGGCCTGACTGCTCTTTGTCTCAGAGATGCCAGGCCTAGACCAGTGTCTGTCACGTATGATTTGAGTGAATTAAATGAATGTGGGCAAATAACCTCTTGCTCTTAGAAGGGAGGAATGGACAAAGTTAGGGCTCCGTGTTTGACTTCTGGAAATTTTTGTCTTTGTTGTTATGGTAACAGATCATAATAGAAAACACTTTAGGTCTTATTTAGAATCTTTCCATGTTTAATACATATTTAATACATAAATGTTAGGAAAGAGAGGTCTCCTGATTTTCCCGTTTCATACCAAGGCTCATGCACAGGGAAATGTTTGAGATAATTGAGAGTAACATAGAGCAAAGAGCAGTGTTGTCAGGAGGCAAGCTGGTGAGGTGTGGGTAGGGGCTGGGGAGACCTGTGAAATTCTTGAATGGTACTGATGTGAAGCTGAGGGGCAATAGGTCTGTGTGGCAAGAGATTGGAGGCCCTGGAGAAGGCCAGCATGGGTCTGCAGGGCTGGTTGGGTGGAAGGAGGCACTGTGGGGCTGACTCATTCAGTGATAGATAGCAGGCCCCATCAAATTGAGAGCATTCAGATCAAGAGTTATAGCAGTGCCTGCAAATGCAAGAAGGTGAGCCCTTGTCAGACAATGAGAGCCAGTGCAACCCAAGGACAAGCATGAGGTCAGTGATCCGTTTTGCCACACCTGCCAGCCTTGTCATATCATACTTCTTCCCTGTAGATTAGATATCATCCTGGGGAGACAAACTGGGAAGAGGAAACTATCTGAGAGATTAAATATATCCACTCAGAAAACACTAAATATTGCCTAAATAGGTTATTTATAATATTGGTTCAGACTAAAGTTTAAATTGGATAGGAATAAAAGTTAATATCAGTATCATTTTTACTAACAGATTGGAGCTTTAGATAAACATCGAATTAGTTTAAAAAATTGCACATTTCTCCAAATTCAAGTTGAGGTATCAGTTAATTTTGCAAACTTGTGACACATTGATCCCTAATTTAGTTGGAAGCTGTTGTAATAATGTAGGACTTCTCTTTTGCTATCTAAAACCTAATTTGGTGCCTTGGAGGTAATTTCTGCTCTGTGTACATTTGACTTTGATATTTGACATAAGGTAGCATACACATGTAACAAAAGAATTTATTATTTCCTTAAGATTTTATTCATTTGCTTCCAAATGAAATGACCAAATTCATGTGAGCTTTGTACAGATATGGTTACCAACATCTTCCTTGTACACCTGAGAAAGTGAAGGTAAAAGAAGGATAATAGCATCTTTAAAGTCCATAGAATTTGCTTACACCAACAGAGTAATAAGGAGAATTGTGTCAATTATCTCAATTATTCAGGAAAGCTGTTATTTTGGTCAATTTATACATAATTTCCTCTTAAAAAACATGCACATTTGCCTAAATGGGCAACAGCTGTCTTCTTCCCACCTGTGCCCCATTGAAAATTTCATGAACTTATTATGCCAGTGTAATTTCCCCTAGACAATGCATATTCCTATTTTTTACTGAAATTCTCCAAAAGTAAAATGAAGGATGAATGAGTAAAGGGAGGATAAATGAATTTTCAGGAGACCTAAGTTAAATTATTCTGCTCATCATTTCCTTCCTCATTTACAAAAGCAAAGCGAAATGCAAAATTGAAGCAATTATCTGAATAATCCAGGCTCTCTGTCTCCGGTTCTCATGTCTCTCCAAAACAAGATGGCCAGAGTTCTTTGTTTAGAATCCATTAGGCCTTTGTGATTTCTCTAAGCTTCTGTCAGAAGCACAGGTTTGGCTTCTCTAGCTGCAAAACATCTAATTGGGAAGAACTACAGTATTTCATTTGAAATTCTGGATGAGGAAACATAAGAAGGTCATGGTTTCAACAACTCATGTGCTTCTGGATCATGTGCTTCTGCTCAGGAATAAACTTTTCAGAGCTCTTTAAAGAGTTCCTGCATTGTGAGATCCAGAGTTGTGCATGTTCTAGTATCCTGCAACTCAGGAAAATGTTGAGCCATCAGTACAGACTCACATCCTCAGTAATTATGATCCCCAGTACTATTGTCTACTTATATCATGTGTTGGAATTTATAAAATGCTTTATCCTGTTATTCATACCCTACATTTCCAGCTCTATATATGATTCAATCTCCCTTCCTGCTAACTGCCCAGGAGCTGCGTCTTCTATACTTTTAGAAGTTCTTGAAATTAGAGCATATCTTTTCTTTTTTTTTAAATAAATTTATTTTTTTTATTGGTGTTCAATTTACCAACATACAGAATAACACCCAGTGCTTATCTTTTCCTTTTGTATCTTCATGCTCTTCACATAATTCCCATCATTATGTGCTATGTGAAATATTTTTGATCTTTTAAGATTCATTTCAGGAATCATCTTTTCCATGATGTTTTCCTGACCTTGCCTTTCCCATCTGCCCACTCTGGAGAAATGGGGACACATTTCTTCCTTTCCAATCCCCCAGTATTCAATAACTCCAATGGCATCAGCCTGTCACATTGGGTCTATGTGGTTATCTTCTTGTACCTCCACTCTAGACACTGAATTCCTTCAGGGAAATAGTTTCACCCCATTCATAACTGCCACCATGCCAAGATCTGCCACCATGCCAAGATCTAGCAACAGTGCCTGGCACCTGGTAGGTTGTGCCATGAAGGATTTTTTTTTTTTTGAATTAATGAGTGAGGTAGGCAGGGTAAATCTTCATATCCTTATTATCACACTAAAAATCAGAGACCTGGCAATTTAAAATATGTTCTCATGGGTATAAAGCTGTCAAAGGGAGAAGTAGGACTTTGGATTTTAGTAATCTGACTCCAAGAAGAATGGTTTTTCCACCTGAGGTGTCTGCCCATTGGAGGGAATCATGTTTCTCCTGCTTCAATTTTTCTGAAATTAAAAGAGGCACACGCTTTCTCTGATCTCTGCTAATTAGATACTACAAATGGGAAACAGCATGTACAGAGGTTAAGAGCATTCATTCTGGAGCTAAAATGCCTGTGCTCAGATCTCAGCTCCTAGCTCTTGCCAATTGCCTAACTTTTCTGTGTTGCACATGTAAAAAGAAGATAATAGTACTCATCTCCAGGATGCCTGGGTGGCTCAGTTGGTTGGGAGTCTGCCTTTGACTCAGGTCATGATCCTGGAGTCCTGGGATTGAGATGGCACTGGGCTCCCTGCTCTGTGGGGAGTCTGCATCTCCCTCTCCCTCTGCTCCAACTCCCACTTGTGCTCTTTCTTAAATAAATAAAATATTCTCCTCTAGTGTCAGAAAAGTTAACAAAGTTAATTATGTAAGTCATCAAGTACACATCAAGTGCTCTGTGCATTTGCTATCATTATATATATGTCACTAAAAATGGGAAAATAAAGAATTTCTTGGTAAATGTGAGGTTTGGCAGGTGAAATATTTCAAATCGAGGAGCCAAGTAATGAAAGTATCCTTAGTGGTGAAAAGATTGAGAATCACTGGATGTGCTGTTTGTCCTTTTGGCTGAACTTTAAAGATCATCAAGAAAAATCAAATACTTCAGGCTGTATACAAACAGAAAATGTCTCCTTTCCAGGGAGGATACTGATGGAGAGGTACAAGCAGATTTTCTAGTTGCTGGGAGCAATTTGGCAAAGAAATAATATAAGCAGACATCATTTCGAGTAAATACTCCCTTTACAATAGTCACTGAAAAGCTATTAAACATGCCTCCAGATCAAAATTTACAACAGAACCACAGATAAGATTCACAGCTTTTTGGTTTGGAAAGGGCCTCCTGTGGTTGCACAGGGGATATTTAGAGAACTCTCATTTTGCAGCACTATGTCTTATTTAAGTGATATTACGCATGCTAAGGATTGCTTTGAAATGCGATAGAAATAAAGCATAAGGGTGATACAATAAAATTCAAATAAACTATAATAATATGCCAGTTTCGGGACTCACCAGTACATCTTGGAGTCACACTGGTAAAATAACATGTCTGGATTAGGCAATTAAGTCAGGGTCCTCATTAGAGAATGTGGAAATACATAAAGGGAATGCTAATATTGAATGACACTAAATGGGGCGTAGCTAAGTCTTGTTGTGTATTTGTGGAATCCCTGAGTGAAAAATAATAATAAAGCAAGTATCCCCAGGATCAAGAAAGAAATTGAGAATGCCTATTGCTGACAGTTAAAAGGCAGCATGGAAGAAGAAAAACAGCATCTGACTAAAGTCAGAAAATCTGGTTCTTGTCTCAGTTCTGTTTGTTCTTAGCAATATGATTTGAGGAAGTTAGGTGATCTCTGAATGCTGGTCTGTAAATTGGGGGTTATAACACCTGTCTACTTTGCAGCTTGTGATGAAGCTCGAATGGAGCAATGGATTGGAAAGCACTTATGAAACTCCGAAGTGTCAGAAAACTTCAAGTTGCTCCCAAAGATAATTTTTAAAGCAAACTCTATAACTACATATTTCCCAAACACAGAGACTATGTTTCTTATTTCTAAGAAGATTGAAAATGGGCTGCTTATTTGCATAAAAGGAATAAAGTAAAAAAAAAAAAAAAGTAATGGAGCTAGGAACAAAATGGTTAGCGTTTAACAAGTGAGCAAAAACAATTGTCTTTTGTTTCTCCTTAAAATGTATCCTGGGAGGCTATATAATTGAAAATTTCTGATTCTCAAATGAACACAGACCATAATTTTTGAAGAGGCCTTGCTTAGCATGAGTTCTTGGGATTGCTCTCTTCAGACCTTAAGGGAAAATTGAATGAAGGGCTTAGGGTTCCATTAGGAAGCAATTTTCCTCTGGCTGAGTAACTCAGGATAATACCAGCTGTGACGGGAAAAACCTTGCCAGCCACCCCAGTGGCACTGTGGGAGGATAACCCGAGCTGCCGGGATTGTTTTTCAGACACTGTGCCCCTGACTCAGTTGGGAATGGGGCCAGCAAACACACAATCTGTGTGAGACAGTAGTTATTTTTTATCTGGAAGCAGAAGCCTGAATCCCTAATTCATGAGTTCTATTTGACAGATTGTATGTTGGGGCTTGGGGTGGAGTAAAAAATGGTCTACAAGTCCTTAATGTAAACTACAGATTTGGCTAATTCAGAGGATTACCAATGCAGAATGTGTAAATAACTAGCCACATGGGTTGACCTCATTTTCATAAACTTTGAAGCTTTTGGGGAAGATAGTGGGGTAAAAGCAAATTTGTAAACTTTCACATATTAATTAGAATAAAATGACCAAAAAGATAGGGAAGTGCCTGTAATACTGACTCTAAAGATATTGCCAATTACAAACATTTTAAGACTGTTCGTCATAGGTTACATAGTTGAGAACACTTTCAAAGATGATGCCAAGAAGCAGAACACAATTTGCCTCTTTTTTGGTGGGTGCTGTTGGCTCCCTGCCTTGACTTAGCCTGTGCTACTTTCCTCCAGTCTCTGTGAGCGTTGATGGCTAAGGACTCATCTGCTCCATCCAAATCTCCCCAGACCCTTACAGGATAGCCAGTGACCAATGACTAATCAAAACAGGGGACAAAAGACTGCATTCCTTGGGGCACCTGGGTGGCTCGGTTCAGTGAAGTGTCTGCATTGAGTTCAGGTCATGATCCCAGGGTCCTAGGATCCAGTCCTCATTGCTGTGTGTGTGTGTGTGTGTGTGTGTGTGTGTCTCAGCTCAGCAAAGATGTTGCTTCTCCCTCTTTCTCTCTGCCCCTCCCTCAACTCATTCTCTCTCTTTCTGTCTCTTGCTCTGCTCCCCCCTCCCAAATAAATAAATAAAAATCTTTTTTAAAAAATGGGCCCCTTCCTAAAGATGCAATGAATTCTGAGGTGCAGTTTTTGTTCTAAGGGTTCCTTAGGGAATAAGTTTTAGTCTCCAGCTGAGAAACCATATCTTGCTTAGCTATCTTCCCTTTCCTCTCTCCTGCTTTCCTCATTTCCCTCCTGAGAACACACAGTAAAACACTTTATAATCCCCTTCTACGTCTCTGCTTCTAGGGAACTAGATGTTTGAAAGATAGCTTATGAGTTCACTGTGGAAAGCAGGTGGAAAAAATTTCTGGAAAACTCTGCCAATATCTCCTAATTGGAAAGGTACAAGCATTGAAGGGTTTGAATAGGCTATGAGAAGGATTGAGAAAATCCATTTTGGAGTTTTTTCCCCCCTTGACATAGATCTATTATATTCCAAAGTAACAGTGGCTCTGTCAAAATTATTTGGTTTTCTCTGAAATGTTTTTCCGGTAGCAATGTTCTGATTTGAGAAGGAAACCCACTATAGTATTTATCTATTGTTGCAAAAATGAATGATCACAAATGTAGTGATTTAAAACAATGTATATTCTGTGGGCTGGGAATCTGAGCATGGCTCACCTTGGGTCTGCTGTTTCCAGACAAATATAAATCAGTGTTTTGTCTTGTCCTGGGGTCTTACCTGAGGCTCAAGTTGGGAAGGATCTCACTTCCAACCTCAAGTGGTTGTTGTAATATTCAGTTCCTTGCAGACTGTCAGACTGAGGGCTTTCAGCTCTTCGTTGACTGTCAGTCAGTTCCTTGCCACATGGGCATCTCCAGATGACCATGTACTTCATCAAAGGCAGTAAGAGTCTGTTAACAAGAGAGAAGTTGCAACCTAATACAACGTAATCACATGCATGACATCCCTTCATTTTTGCTGTTGTCTATTAGAAGCAAGTCATGGATTCTACTCACAGTCCAGGGGAGAAAATTACACGGAGGCAAAAATACCAGGAGGTAGGGACCATTGGCGACTCAATTTAGAGCCTGTCTGCTACCACATCCACTAATTCAGATCAAAGAAGTCTGGAAATAAGGATGAGTCATTGGAAGGAGGGGAATATCTACTTAGAGTCATTTTGCATTTTTATATCATTAGGAGTAAAAGTATTAATCAAGAAGAAACTAGAAGATAGGAAGATAGAAATCTGATGAGTTTCCCCCAACCCTCTCCCATTCTGACACAAGTTCTTGTCTATATGGCCAGCTGAATTAGAAGTGGAAGAGAACCAAGTGCCCTCCACAATGGGAAAATATTTCTCCAAATCTAGCTGAGTTGGCCTCCATGCAATGGATCTCGACAGATGCTGAGAAAACGCTTTCTAGTAAAGTATACTTTGGCTACAACGTCCTAGAGTCTTAAGTTCTTTCCCACACTCTTTAAACCACTGAATGATTTGAGGTGACACCATTAGCCTACAGGATCATCCTCTAGCTTACTTTCCAAGAGTATATTTTTCAAGATGTTAGGAAAAAGTCAAGAAAGTTGACTCAACAGAAACCCTCCTGCTCTCAATCCGTTATACTGAACTGACAACCCTTACACTATGATAAACAATGGAATAACATTCTAAAACAGTGTGAAAAATTTAGTTGAAGAGTGTATTTTTAAAGACTTATTCAAGGAAACAAAATCAAATTTTAGGTGCTATTTATTTTGGACTAATATTAAGGATAACATGGGGTCTGAAATGAACATGAATCTTTTTGTTTGTTTGTTTTGTAAATTTTTATTTATTTATGATAGTCAGAGAGAGAGAGAGAGAGAGAGAGAGAGAGGCAGAGACACAGGCAGAGGGAGAAGCAGGCTCCATGCACCGGGAGCCGGATGTGGGACTCGATCCCGGGTCTCCAGGATCACGTCCTGGGCCAAAGGCAGGCGCTAAACCGCTGCACCACCCAGGGATCCCCGAACATGAATCTTATATTAAATAATGAACCACAGATATTCTTAAGGAATTACATAAATAGATTTAATAAAAGTAATAATACTATCAAAGCTATTCCAAGTACTAAAGAGAAAAATCGTCACTGTAGAAAATGGGACCATTAGGACATAGTTGAGAAAATTACCTAGAACACCAACCAAAGAAAAGCTATAAGATTTTTATAAAAGTTATAATAAAAGAGATTAAAGTGAAGAATAAGATAATTGTAAGTCAATATACCTATAATTTGTGTTCCTAGGGAAGGGAATAGCATCAAGCAGAAGAATTGAGAAAGAATAAAACAGAGTAGAAATTAAATATAAAAGAGATTTCCTGAATTGAAGGTAGATCTTAATCTGTCTACCTCCAGGGCTCTCCATGTATCAGGCCAAAATTAATGAAAAGCAACCAATACTGAGATCTCTTCTGATGAACTTACTGTATTTCAAAAATTAAAAAGGACTGTACAAGTACGTAAAGGGGGCAGAAACACTTTTTCTTAAAGGGAGAACAAACTTATAGTTGCTTCTCAGTCACAAATGGTGTTAGAAAGAGTAGAACAATATTTTGAAACAATTTAAAAATTTCTACTACAGGAAGAGTTTTTCTTCAATGTAAAAGCAATAAAAAGTAATTACTTGATAACTTTGAGAATGGAAAGAAACAAACAAAACATCTGAAGATACTCTAATTATATGGGCAAATAAAAATAATGAATTTATAATTGCAGGGTGGGGATATATAATAATTAGTTATTAGCTTTGAATCCATTTCAGCCAAAAATTATGTCTAAATAGGTGGCCTTACGAATGTGTGCAAAGTACCAGTAGGGTTCATGTGCTATTTTATTTTATTTTATTTTTTAAAGAAATGAGCTCAACACAGGGCTTGAACTCATTACCCTGACATCAAGACCTGAGTTGAGATCAAGAGAGTCAGATGCTTAACCATCTGAACCACCCAGGTGCCCCCACATGCTATTTTAAATCATAACCTATTTTATACTTACCTATTTCCTGCTCTCTCATTATTCATTTAGATTTAACTATACATTTATAAGATCAATTGTATACCATTGTAGTCTCATTTTCATCTTTTAAAAAAGATTTTTTTATTTGACAGAAAGAGAGAGAGAGAGAGAGAGAGAGCGCATTAGCAGGCAAAGCAGCAGAAGGAGGAGAAGCAGGTTTCCCACTGAGCAGGGAGCCTGATGTAGGGCTCAATCCCAGGACCCTGGGATCATGACCTGAGCTGAAGACAGGTGCTTAACCAACTGAGCCACCCAGGTTCCCCTCTCATTCTCATCTTTATTCTGAAGTCTGTATTCTGACTCACTGGTAGTTCTGTTATAATCCACTCTTCATTATTTTCTTCAGATATGGTATGTCACATATGCTTATTTATTTCTGCATTTTGCATTTATGCAGGTGATGAAATTTACACTGTACATAGATATAAAATTCTTACATTGCAGTCTTTTCTTTTAAAAGTCTGTAGATAGCAGTTCACTAAATTCTGGCTTCTTGTTTTGCAGATGAGAAGTCCAATGCCTTCTTTCTTTCTTTGTTAGAAAATTTTCCTTTTTTTGTGGAGGAGGGTAGGGGGTTTATCCTTGGAGACAGAATTTCTTACCAGGATATATATATGTATGTATATTAAATATTATATATTAAATATTATATATGTGGTCTATCTAGTTGCATGTTTCTTATAATCAGTACTGGAATTCAGTGATACCTTTTGATTTGAAGCTTCAAAAATTTCTTAAACTCAGGGAAATAAAATTTTTCTCTGTTAGTTGTTATTTTGTTCTTCCATGTATATGTTAGATCTTCTGGAATTGTCATCTGTGATTGGTTTCAAGGGCTGCTGTAAGAAACTACCCCAAACAGAGTGACTTAAAATAACAGAAATGTATTCTCTAATAGATCTGGAAACTAGAAGTCCAAAATCAAGGTGCCAGTAAGGCCATGCTCTGTTTTCAGTCTCTAGAGAAGAACTGTTTCTTGCCTCTTCTAGCTTCTGGTGGTTCCCAGCAATTTTTGATGTTTTGGGGTTTGTGGCAGCCTAGCTTCAATTTGTCTCCTTATTCTCATGGCCTTCTTCTTTGGGCCTCCCCTGAGTCTTCATATGTCTCATTCCTTTCCAGGACATCAAGTCACTGGATTTACAGCCCACCCTAATCCAGTGTGGCCTCATTTTAACTTGCTTACATCTATAAAAACCCTATTTCTAAGTAAGGTCACATTCACAGGTATGGGGTTGGGACTTTAACATCTTTCTGGAGGAAACAATTCAACCCACAACATCATCCAAGTCTCTGACTTCATGATAGCTATCTCTTTGTGAGACACATACTTTATATTCAAGGATACATATTTTGGGGCACCTTGGCAGTCTCAGTCATAGAACATGCAACTCTTGATCTCCCACGTTGGGCACAGAGATTATTAAAAGATAAAAAAATCGAGGACATATATTTCAACAGCTAATATCACCTCTAATTAATCTATTAAAATTTAACATTAAAATGTTTTTTTTTTTTTGTTGACAAAAATATTTTTATTTTGTGTTGTAATTGAATTTCCTTATGTGTTCTTAGTGCTTTTTTTTTTTTTTTTTTTCTAGAAACTGCCTATTCTGGGTGTTCTGTAGCTGAAGCCTTAAAGATGTGTCTTTTTTTTCTTCATCTGCTCATGTCTCGTCTTTTGGGCATGGGGCTGCTTGCCTGTCTTATATGGGGTCTACCTTATATGGAGATGGAAACTGTAGCAGTCTTATTCCCTAAGGGCTAATGATACAGCTGCTGATAATTCATCATTTTCCATTTGGGTCCCCGAGGGAAAACTTTTCTGCTGCTCTTGTCTCCTCAATTGGAATGTCTAGGCCCGGTGTCTTCAACCTGTGTGCACGTGGGAATTACTTTAAGAGTACTTCCAATCAGCATTGGGTAGCAGTGCCTAGTCTCCATCCTTGGTTTATTTGGTCTGGATTTCTAGTCCTTGGGCTGGATGCAGAACTTTTTGTTCTTTCATGCAAATGTGAATCCTTTGGGGGTCTTGTTGAAATGCAGATGCTGGCTCCAGAGGTCTGGAGTAAGACCTGATTCACCATTTGTAACAAATTCCCAGGTGTTTCTACTGCTGCTGCTGCCAGTAGCTAGCACACTGGTTCTCAGACTTGGCTGTGCTTTGGAATCACGTAGTGAACTTCAAAAATACTAATGATTCTATCCGCCTCCCAGAGATTCTGATTTAATTTGGTAGGCCGTGTGGCCTGGGCAATGGAATTTTTACAAGCTTTGCAGATGTTTCTAATTTGGAGAAGCACTGGGCTAAATAGAACTTTACTGGCCTCATGGCCAGGGTCATGAACTTTGTTTTGTTTCCATGTAGTGTCTCAGGAATTTCCCTTCCTTGCAGGGATCCTTGGCTGGCAGAGGTGTCATACTTTATGCCCCTGGGCTTTCTGGTGCCATCCCGGGCTCATCTCCATCCTGCAGAGAACAGGTTGTGCAGATCTATTCTCTTCATCCAGACCCCAGCAGAACCTGAGACCTTATTTATAATCTCCAGACTTATTGGGCATTTTCTGCACTCAGGAGGCTGAGAGATAGATTGGAACTGGGATGGCAGGGCAGGAGAAATATGTGTAAGTGGCTCTTTTCTCCAAATCCAAATCTTAAATTTCTAAGAATTCATTCTTACTCTCTGACTTGTTTTTGCCTTTAAAATGTAGTGTTTTATTTTAGAGAAGTGGCGTCTTAAACATTGTTGAGGTCTCTAACTTGAAGGCCTTTCTTTGTAATCTTCTTATTTCTCTTACTTTTTCTGAAGGTTATTTTTTGTTTTTATTTTTTAAAGATTTTATTTATTTATTCATGAAAGACAGAGAGAGAGGCAGAGACATAGGCAGAGAGAGAAGCAAGTTCTCCACAGGAAGCCCGATACAGACTTGATCCCTTGGACTCGATCCCTGAACATGGGGATCATGCCCTGTGCTGAAGGCAGACGCCCAACTGTTAAGCCACCCAAGCGTCCCTATTTTTTGTTTTTAAATCTTGGTATTTCCCTTGCATGTTGCAGCCTTTCTGCAAATGTCTCATTTGCTTACATTTAGAATTAGGTGAGAGTTAGTCTGACTGCATGATCTAGGCTGCTAGTTATAGTTTTTTGACTGCCAGGCTTTCTTTGGGGTAAGGGTCAGAACAGGGTATAAAGTTAGAGTACAACTAGATAATAGAATGAGGAGGTGTTTATCTTATGGTGTCAACCATAAGCCTTAGCTGCCTTCTGTTTTTTTCTAGGTGGTGTTTGGGGTTGAGTATAAAGCTTCAGGCCACTAGAGGCAGGCAAGGGAGGGAGACAAATTGTTTCATAAATTTCTCTATGTATACTTCATCTCCTGGCAATTTTAGCCCTTTTTACTATTTCTTCCTTTTGCCATACTCGTTATACTTGTGGGTGGATCAGCTTCTTCCTTTACTGATGCTCAACAGCACATGAGTTCCACACTGTGGCTTCCTTTGATATGCCTCATCTACGGAGGTTCTTCCATTTACCTCCCATTGTTTATTGCCGGCCATTCTCTTTTCCTACTTGCAGGCTTAAACCTTTTAAACATTCCTTTACTATCATGGAAGAGTCTGAGAGGGGGAGGAAGATTTGCCCCTTGGCATCAGAAACAGTATAGCATCATCTTAATGAATGCAGGATATTCTAATTTGCTGATGCACTCTACTTTGTTTAATGAGCATTCTGTAGTTGAAACTCAGTTTTCTTCAAATTTTTATTACTATAGACAATTATACAATGAACAACCTTAGGATAAACTCTTGATGCAAACATTTTAGATAAAATCCTACAAATATAATTGTAGGTTAATTTATGTACATTTAAAATGCGTTATGTCTACATTCACTTAATATAGATTGCTTCAATTTATGGTGCCCATTATCCAGGACTCTCTCCAACATTTGGTAAAAAAAATAATGTTTCCTTAATCATTCTTGGTCGTAAAAGTTACAGATTTTATCTCATTTCAATACTACCCCTCTAAAGAGACTAACCACCCTACAGAAATAGTATTTCTCCTGTGCAAGGCAGTTTCTCCTTGTGATTTTTACCATATTATATTATCTTCATAACATTCAACTAATCTGAATTTATGAGTCCATCTCACTCCTTTTTCAGCTCCATGAGGTCAGGGGCATTGTCTTCACTGTTATACTTCTGAATTTAGGAAGCTTTCCCTATGTCTTCACATGGTTTCCCCCCATGTATATGCATGTCTTTCTTAATCTTCTCTTCTTATAAAGATACCAGTCATGTGGATTAGGTCCTACCTAATTGACCTCATTTTAATTTAATTACTTCTCTGAAGACCCTATATCCTAAATTATGGTCAGATGAAATACACAGTTAAGTATTTACTTTCTATATAGAAAAGAGGAAGGCATATTCTGAAGAGAATTTCTAGATAGATATTTTAGCCTATTATGAATGACTCAATTTTAAAGTATTTAACTTCTACTTTAATTTTCATAGCTAAAATCTGGACCTTATATACAAATGCAGTTGTAAATACAACCCAAGCACCAGGGGGTTTAAAAAGTACAAGAACCTTCCTTCCTGTCCATAAAAACATAGGAGACCTTCTGGTAATTATTAAACGTATCCCAGAGTTTATCCTTACAGCACTGATTTCATTACAAGAATATTCATACTTAATCACCTTTTGTCTTTATTTTGAGGTCTTTTACCCTATACTTATCCTAGGATTTGTTTTCCTGTGATTTTAATGTTAGGAAATAGAACTATGAATTCTATACAGATGTCAAAGAACCAGCCTTGCAGACAGCTGTAAGAAACAGGTGTACAGAAATCCAGGGACTATTAACATAGCTAATTGAATAAGTGTTGGTAGTTACAAAAGTAATTAAGAATAAAAGAAAGCCATGTGAAGTTCCTAACAAAAACATTGCTGGTAATCACTGCCAACTTAAAACTCATTTTGTGAAGCTTTCTGAAAAAATAGGAACATTTTATATTGAATATTACCTTTTGTCTTGTAATTTACATAGGTATCTTTAATGAACAGCTCGTTTATAGTTCCACTGAGTCTTTCCTGTGTTGCAGGCATCTTTGAAACAGCAGTATCAGCAATTTAGAGTCGGCAGGCTTCCTCTTGAATATTTATAGAAAGATTTCAAAAGTATACTTGCCAATTTTCTTTAAGTTGTCTTTTTAAAATTACCATGTTTTCTCCTATACTAGAAACATACTTCTTTTACAAAAGGAAAATGGGACATTTTCCATCATGGCTTCTTTGTTGTTAGGATTTTCAGATTGAAGTCCATGAATGGTTCCATCTAACACTTTCTGACTATTTTTGTAATTATAACAGAAACACATAGTTATTGTCAAAAAAAAAGAGAGCAAAGGAAATCATTAGATTGAAAATAAATCACTCTAATAGCCACACGGAGAGCATGTGTTTTCTATATATTGTGGAATAATGTCCAACCAGCTGTATTAATTTGCTAGGGCTGCCATAACAAAGCACCATGGACTGCTTGGCTTCAACATCAAACATTAATTTTCTCACAGTTCTAGAAACTGATAGTCTAAGATCAAGGCATTGGCAGGGTAAAATGCCTCTCTTGAGACCTCTACTCATGAACTTGTAGCTGGCTATCTTTTCTCTACGTCTTCAACATGGTCTTCTCTGTGAATTCCATCTCTTCTTATAACTGTGCCCTAATCTCTTCTTATAGAAATACCACTCAGAAAAAAAAAAAAAAAAAAAGAAATACCACTCAGATTAGGCCCTACACTAATGACCTCAATTTAATTATTTCTTTTAAGACCCTATCCCCAAATACAGGCACCTTTTTATGTCCTGGGGGTTAGGACTTCAACACATGAATTGGGGGAGGATACAATTCAGCCCATAACGTCATGCTTTAAAAAAATGTGTGGTGTGTATATATGAAATGGTTTGTTGAAGTTTTACTGAAACACAATAGACTACATGTGAATAGTATGTATAATGGTATAAACTTTGACATTTATATATGCCAGGGAAACTTACCACATTAATCAAGATAAGAAATTTATTAGCCTCAGAGCAAGTAATACTCAGCCAGTGGAAATCCCTTTAAGGTTGCCAGACTATAGGGAAGGAACAATTTTCCCTCCTTCTCTTCTAGGTTCTGTGGCTGTTCTAATAATTAAATTGCCATAAGACAGATGAATGGGAGAAAAATAAATTAAATTTCATACATACGGGAGCCTCACAAAGATATAACACTCAAAGGCAGCCAGGCAATTGAAGCTTATATACCATCCTGAGCTAAGGAAAGTTATAGGGGTCTGGGGCTTCAAATGGGAGGGAGGCACTTCAAGGGAAGATGAAAGGAGGAAATGTTTGGTAAACAAATTTTGCAGCAATGCAGGTAAGTCTCTCAGATGAGAAGTTATCTCTGGTAATGGCTCTCTTCCTAATGTAGGCCTCCTTTCTAAATTCTTTTAGGAAGTTAAGAGGGAAGGTAAAAAGCTTTTCTTGAGTCTGCTCTGTCTTCATTGTCTTCAGCTCTACAGGCCAAAGTGGCATATCTTGAGGTACCCCTTTCTGCCACTCTTCACCCTGAAGACTTTCTGCAAGTAATAAAATGGCTTTGTGCCTCATTCTTCATGGTTTTTTTTTTCATTTGTTTTTATTGAAGTTTGATTTGCCAACATATAGTATAACACCCAGTGCTCATCCCATCAAGTACCCCCCTCAGTGCCCGTCACCCAGTTACCCCAACCTTTCGCCTACCTCCCCATTCTTCATGTTTTTAGGATTTTTTTAAATTGTGTTTTCAAACCTCACAATGATGGACCTTGATGTGGATCTTTATTTCCTGTGCTGGTGCCTTCATTTCATCTTGAAGACATAGGAAATCAACATTGAGAAATTCAGATCGATTATTTATTTAGTAATTTGTTTTTCTTCTCTAGGTTCTCTGTAATCTGTTTTTGAAAATTCTATTACTTGGGTAGAGATACTGATATTTGTGCTTTGGTATGTCTTTATATTTGCTCTTATATTTTTCATTTCTTTCCATTCTTGTTGGGGTTTTCCTAATCTTATTTCCCAACCTGACTATTGAAATTTTTATTTTGTTAATATTATTTTATAATTTCCCAAGAGCTCTTTCTGGCTTCCTTTATTGTTATTTTTTTCACAGCAGCCTATTCATGATTTATGGATATCATATTGTCTGGACTATTCCTTAGAATACTAATTATAATATTTTAAATTCCCCTTTTCTTCCTTGATTTATCTCTATTTACTCTGAGGTCATCTTCTCCTTTTTTGTTTGTTTTGGTTGTTCTTTTTTATGCCATGCATGTTTTTCCTTCAAAGTTCTGTTGATTCTCAGCCATTTAATTTTAATAATGAAGTTCTCCCTAAACACTTCATTAATTTCTAAATTAAAGTTCTTTCTTTCAAAAGAACTCTGCTTCCATCCCTTTTTCTTGACTGGGGCTAGATGCCTACCTATAGACCAATACTCCTAATTATCCATTACCTATTATTTCCTGGTGAGCAGGAGATTAAAAATTGTGGAAATGAAGTTCTGTACATGTTATATGGAGTGTAAGTTAATCATCTTCTTAGTCCTCGCTTCTAATTGCTGCTCTACATTGTATGAGGAATGTCAAAATAATCTTTCTAGGGATTTGTTGGTTGAATAAATGCCTTCTTTGCTGCATTCTCTTCACATGTTTTTGATGTTACAAACATCATTCTCTCTGCTTCATTAATGTTCCAGCATCCATCTTCCAGAAAGTTGTTCCAATCTACCTGCAGTTAATGCTCCTTTTCTTGTTTTCTTTTTATGTTATTGTGGTGAGTTTATACCTTTAAAAAAATTCCTATTTTGGTTTTCTATCCTTTTATGGTGTTGGATTGATGTCAGTTTCCCATCTTAAAGTCTGTAAAGAGAAGCAATACTGCTCAATTTAAAAATATCCCGAAGATTCAATGATATGACATATGCCAAGTTCCTATTCACATATTAAATAGTAGTCCACTTTTCCATCACATAAGAATGTCTTCTTAGAAATGCTCTACTGGATAACTCCCCAGCAGAGGTAACAAAATTGTAGCCTAACATTTAATTTTGAACTTCCTTGTCACAGCGAGCAGACATAATTTTCAACCATTCAGAAGAAGATTCTATGGGTTATGGATGTTTTAGAAACATGATGCTACTTCCACTTTTCTTCCTGATACTACTTGTCCTCTAGTCTTGCATTTTCCCCCTAAAAATATATTTGCAAAGAGAGATTTAAATTGTGGCTCTTGGGGAAAAAAATCAGTCTTTGGCCAAACTCATGTATAGGAATTTATCATTCAACAAATAAATACTCAGTCCTTGATGCAGAATGCTAGGAGTTATGGGCAATATTATTCTATACATATCCAGCAGGAGGTCAGGGTCTCATTAGGTGGACAGGGCATGCAAACATGTATATGATATAATACATGGTATGAAATACATCAGGTAAGGGTCACTTTAATAAACACTTCAGTCTGACAGGAAAAGATTATCCTATGGTTTTGTGATTAGAGAAGGCTTTAGTCTCTCCTCCTTAGAATATAAGCTCCTGCAAGGGCAAGGACCTTATCTCCATTGGTTACTAGGTATTCTTTAAGCCTGGAACAGTGCCTGACACTTACTGTATACTCAATAAATGTATGTTGAATTAATGAGTAATACAAAATTTATGATTTAAAGGAATTGGACAACTTGAATAGGTGGAGAGGGGTGAGACAATATCACACGTACAAAATAACACTTTAACAGTATAATAAGGGTAGAAATAACCAACATGAATTTGCTAAAGAAAAGAGACCACTCTGATTCAAGAGTTCATTTTCGAAGTTAGTGAGAGGTTAAGCTGTATGGTAAGTTCCAAGCAGCATATGAAAGCCTTTCTAAAGCAGGGAAAATAATCTGGATTTTTTTTATCTCACTAGCTTTAGAGAGACATAAAAGATCATTGATTTGATATAAGCAATCATTTTACAATCCATTTTGCATGTTTTAAGTCTGTGAAAGGATGCTGTGCTAGGGAAATTTTCTAAAATTGCCTTCAAAGATTCCTTCCATAGTTCTTGAAACCTGTGAATATAATGAGATATCAGCCTTGTTATTACATTAGGTTATACGGCACAATTGACCTTAAGATAAGGCTACTATCCAGGTCAGCCTGATCTAATTATATAGGTCTTTAAAAGCACAGCTTCCTCTGGCTGGTGTCCGAAGAGGAAGTCAGAAAGATCTCAAGTCTTTGTGGGACTTACTGCACTCCTGCTTGTATTGAAGATGGAGAGGGTGAAGTGAGAAAGTATGGGTAGCCCTAGAGAGCTGGAGAAGAATTTCTGATGGACAGCTAGCAAGGAAATGCTGACCTCAGTCATTTAACTGCAAAAAATTGGATTCTTCTAAGAACTTGAATAAGCTTGGAAACAGATTACTTCCAGAGTCTTCTGGTAAGAGCTCAGCTGGCCAATATCTTGATTTTGAGCTGTGAAATGTGAAACAGAGGACCCAGCTGGACCCACCCAGACTTCTGAACTACAGAACCTTGAGATAATAAATGGGTATTATTTTGGGTTGCTTAAGTTTGTGGTGATTTGTTATGCAATAGTAAAAAAGTGCTTACAGCAAGATTGGAGGAGGATGAGACTGAAGACAGAGGGACCAAGTTAGCTGTGTATGTCCTCTATACTTGTTTACCTACTAGCAAGGGTGATGTGACTTGAAGGTCCTTAGTAATTAAAAAGGGGTTGTTACATATTTTATTATATTCTCTAACACCTCTCATACGTCACTGTCATGGTCAATCATTAAATAAGGATGCATTACCTATGAATAATGGTATGTCAGATTAATTTTTGTTCAAGGTATTTACTGCTTCTCCCAGTACGAAGGTTATCTTCCTTTGATACAAAAGTAGGTCTTGTTACTGTTTGGACAATGAAATATGAACAGAAGTGGCACATACCCCTTTCTATCAGAAGCTTAGGAGCCTTTGTATGGTTCTGACAGCCTTTCTTTTCCTTTTTCCATGAAACCTGGATCTGTGGACTGGGTTTCCCTTCAGCCTGAGTCCTGTAGCGAAGGTGTTGTGAAAAAGAACTTATGGTAGACATGAAGGATGGACAAGAAATCCATGTTTATTATTGTAAGCCAATGAGAATTTTATTTTTTTTTCAATGAGAATTTTAGATCACTTTTTACCAGTATGACTTGCTTAAACTGACTGAGTCAATTCTTGGTACCCTAAGTAGAGACCGACTATAACAAAAACGAAGATATTTGGCATTAGTTTTCAGGTGAGCAGTGGGTCATGAAGAACTTATTATTATTATTTTTTTTTATGAAGAACTTATTATTAAAGCTAGAAAGATGGAGCCCTAGTTCTGCAGTGGTGAGATATCTGATATAAGGTTTGCTACCATAACTTAGAAGGCAGATAAAATACCAAATGACCTTTAGGCAGAGATGTGGGAAACAGAGTGTCAGTAGTGCTTCCTGGTTATTATGGCTAAATTTAACAGACCGTTAACGATGATTTTCAATCTGGGCTATAAAATAGAATCAACTATGAATAAAAAAGACTTGATAGGCTGATTAAAGTTCAGCCTTTTGATAAGGACCCTAGCTTGGATATAGCTTTTCTGATAATTACTTATATATATTATAATATATATGTATGTATTATACACACACTTACACACACTCAGTAGGTCTCAGAAAATTAAGACCTACTCTCAGAAAATTTCAAGCATACAATACACATGGTTTAATTACTCTCACCATGCTGTACTGGAACTTATTCATCCTGTATATCTGGTATTTCATACCTATTGATTAACATCTCCCTGTTTCCCTCATTCCTCAGCCTATAGTAACCACTACTGTACTTTCTGCTTCTAAGAATTCAATTTTTTTAGATTCTAAGACAGAAGTCAGATCATTCAGAATTTATCTTTCTGTGTCTGGCTTATTTCACTCAGCATAATGTCCTCTAGGTTCATTCATGTTGTTGCAAATGACAAATCTCTTTCTTTTTTTATTATTCTATGTATATACTATATTTTTCTCTATCTACCACTTATGTGTCAATAAATATTTGAACATTTGATATTTTGGTTATCATGAATAATGTTGCAATGAACATGGGCATGCAGATATCTCTTTGAGAGAGTGATTTCATTTCCTTTGGATGAATACCCCAGAGTAAGATTGCTGGATCATATGATAGTCCTATTTTTATTTTATTTTTTTAAGGAGCCTCCATACTGTTTTCCATAATAGTCAAGAAGGACAACGGACCACAGGCTACAATGGGAAGCAGAACTAGGACCTAATCAAGCAGCATTCCCCAGTCCAGGTAGAGGACTCTGTCCAGCAGGGTTTCAGAACTGCTGTGAATGATGACTACAGTAAGTCTTCTCCTTTCTGATAGGAAGTATTTATTGCAGTCTTTTGGATTTTTTAACATCATTGTATATTGGTGTGTAGGATACAAATAAGTTGTTTTTCCAGGGTCTCTAGATCAAGAGAAGAAACAACTAGTTCTAATGAAAAGATTATCATGAAATCTTGAACTTTGTTTTTGATGCTATGATTGAATGGGACTTTTGGGTCTGATCCCTTGAATAGGCTTAGCCTGGTGATGAGGTATGGCCCACTGATGTGAATGGAAGTGATATAAGCAATTTCAAAGCAGAAACTTTGAAAGTTAATGCATGGTCCTGCTCTCTTTTCTTTTCTACCTTTCATGAAACTGGTAGTCCCAAGCTGGGCGAGAATGTGCGTCTTTAATCTGTATCCAAAGAAGATATAAAGCAAAGCTAAAGCTATCCCACAGTGGACATGTAACAAGAGCTAGAAATAAATATAACTGTGACTTTAGATGATTCTTCCCCCTTTCTCTTCTCTTTCTTCTTAGCATTAGTAGTACTGCAGCACCAACAGAAGCTGACTGATATGAATGGTGATCATTTTACATAAATAAAAATAATGAAATACAGCCACACACATAAACTAAAAATATAAGAATTCTGCTGAGCTATAGGAGGCCTTTCCATTTAAAAAGGCCAGTTTCCATTTTTTTTTTAGAAGAACTGATGAAATTGACCTCAGGCATATCTTCTAGCAAAGAATATTTAATAGATAGAACAATCTCTTGGGTACCTAGAACAGGGGTTGGAAAAGATAAAATACTATTTCAATAGGTGAAGAAGATGAGAAAATTGAGAGAAGGAAGCAACAGCTGGGAAGTGGAGTGCCTGCGTTTTATTACTATAGAGTTACTTTTCATATATTTCTGTGTGAGAGAGATTACTGACCAACTGCAATAAGCACCTAGGATGGGACTTACCTGATGTTACAATTCTGTTTCTAATGATTAAACAGAATAATCTCAAAAATCTGAGTGAACTTTATAAAACACAAAGAACTTTCATCTTTTCAAAAGAGAAAAAAAAACAAATAAAAGACCTTTAGTTTTCCTTATGTAAGAAGATTGCCCTCATATCAGTACAGTGAACTTACATTTTGCATAAAAATAAGGTAAGCTGATCCCCACGTATAAAATAGCACTTTGGACAGGTTCACGGTTGATGGTTGAGGGCCATACTTCATAGCAGACACGTATATGTTACTACCTAGAGTTAGCCAAACTGTGAGGTTTAATGACACAATCCATGAGACTGCCCTTATTTTTTATGCCAAATGCAAGCTTGTAAGGTTCCCCAAAGCAACTCTTAGGTTAGATAAGGTTTATTACGGGGAAAGAGTACAGATAAAATGAAGACAGATGAAAATGAGGTGATGGTTGTGTTATTAACCTTACTGTGGTTATCATTTTGTAATATATATGTATATCAAATCATGTTGTACTCCTTAAGTTTATGCATGCAATGCCATATGTCACTTATATCTCACTAAGCCTGGGGGGGGGGGATTTAGTTAGGAGAGACACAGAATAGACTCTAAAGTTACAAGGAAGCTTCCATTGTGCTCTCCTTAATATGTGACATACTCAGGAAGTTTTGTCAATCAGAAGGCTCACTTGAGCTTTGGTCCTTAGTTTTTATTTGGGTATCATTACATAGGCATGATTGATTATTTTATGGTTGAACTCAGACTTCAGGTTGACTGATATGGAATGACTCAAAGTCCCTTTCTTAAATCATCTGGTTGGTCTTTCTGGCATAGTCAGCCCTCATTTTAAGACTGTTGAGAGTGGCTGGCCACACTCTAAAAATCCAGGGTGGCCACCCCCACCTAGCAAAGGTACTTTTATCAAGTATGACATAAATTACCTTCCAGAAGTCAAGGGGAGAAGCCATTATTTCCGTTTGAGCAAAGCCAACTTTACTACATACCTGCTTATAAGAAAAGATACTATTATACCTCAGGGAGACAGAAAGTAACTTGTGGTACTTCCAATAGTGCCTGGGAGAAGGGAAGGTGAAAGGAGTATGAAAGTTGAGCTTGCTTTCAGTAAGATGACTTGAAATCAGTAAATAGGAGACTATGCCCTACAGCTGGCATGCAACAGGAAGGTATCTCATGATCCTTTGCCTCACAGTATTCATTGCATATACCACTTCTCAAACCCTCCCCCCCCCCCCCCCAAACTAGATGTCTGACCTCTGGTCTCATTTTCCCCACTTATGGTCCAAATGGGAACTTTTGAGATATGGAATCTGTCATTCAATATATTTGATATCTTTCAAGCTCTTTATCCCACTCATACTTATGAGTGTGCTTTCTTGTTTGTTTATAGATAAAACTTTGGAGAGAACAGATCAAGGATTTACTGGTGGTGTTTATTGAAATTTATTTATATGCAAACTGTGGGGATATTTGTTTAAAAGATATTTCTTATTCCATCTTCTTTGTAATAATAACAGGAGAAAGAATAGAAAAAGTGTGTTTACATTCCTAGGGACTATTTCAGGCCTGTCCCAGCCCATTACCAAAGATTCACAACCATGGGTATATGACCCTGAAATTTTTCAGAATTTTGTTCTTTATGAAAAGACTCTGGGACTACAGTCTTGTGTTCCCTTCAGAGTTTAGTGGCAGCCAAAGGTTTAATCAAGATTCTTGCATGTCATAACTCTACCCCGGTCTCATTTATTGTTTGCACTAGTGGAATAATAAAAATAGCTTTAAATAGATTTATTAAACCTACTCAGCTCTCCAAAAATTGCCTTGATTTGCACTTTAAGAAAACCCTCTAGCTATTCATCAGAGATCACAAAAGTTGAAAGATAACCGATGTGTTTGATTTTGCCTAATTTGCTATCATAGGAAAAAAAAGAATGTTGATACAAGGAAATTCCCGATATACCCAAAACAAATCCCTTTTGAATTTTTAAATTCATTGCATATTCATTGAATACCTTTGTCCTAGAAAAGAATAACGTCTATTATCACGAGACTACATAAATACATCTACTAGGCCAGGTAATATTTAGCTTGAAGTATCTTGCCTAGATGTGTATATCTGAGGATATTCAGAAGGCTTGTATCATGTAGAAGCTTTCAGAGCTATCATAGCAATGTGAATTAAAACAGTTTGACTATATTATTACATAACCATTACTCTCACAAAATTTAATGATCATGATAAAATCCAATGGTGATAGGAGGAGAGGGAGTACATTTACTGCTGGTGGCACTGTTAGAGGATTTAGTTTTTTCACAAAACAAATATTATCTAAAAAGGGCTAAAATTGCCACGTCCTTTGACCAAGATTTACCCAAAAGAAAAAAGAAACTGAATTCTAAGTCATTCGTTGAATTGCTTGTTTTTTTAATATTGAAAAACTGGAAATAATACAAATTTCACTTACAGAGAATAGTTAAACTATAACACATAAACGTCATGCAATTCCAAACAGTGAGAAGGTATTTGAGGGTAGGTTGCATTGCTTCCCAAATTTGACTATATATCATAATCACCAAGGGAGTCTTTTACTCCTTTGTCTGATACATCTTCTCTATAGATGGAATATTTATCTGGACTCATGGCATAGAGGTGACAAATAGGATGGGGAACAAAAATGGGGCCATTGGGAATATTTGCCCTTATGGGTTTTGTGAGAAACTGCACATAAATGATAATTGTTTAGTCTATAAAGCTGTTCACCACACTTGAGCCCACAATTATTTCTACATGAAAGCATGTCCCTCCTATACTACATGGGTATGAAGAGCATTCTTTCATTTAGCTACATGACATGGTGATGAGAGAGCAGTGGTTTCCTCTGAAGAGCTAGAGTTAGATATCCTGGCTGTCTCCTCTACATAGCTAGTTTCCTCCACCTCAAAGTAGTTAATAGAACTTTGCCTAGAAAGTGTGAACCCAGTGTCTTTTTGTTTTTAACTTCAAAGGAGTTAAATAACAAAGGAAGAAGTATTAAGGACCTCATATTTAAGCGCATTCCAGAACTGAGACCACCAAACTAGACCATTTTCTCTTAGATTCTTTATGATAAGCCATAACTATATGACAGATGGAGCTACAAGCCTTTCACCTTCCCCCTTATCAATGTCTGTGGCTAATGGTAGTGGCATTATTGATAATATGGATTACTCAGTACTATCTGATAGATTGTTCTTTGATCAGTGAACTTCTCAGTTGGAAAAAGTCTGGTTAGTTCTTTGTTGTCTGACTCTTATTTCATGTATCCATATATCTATGCAAGACACAGAACTAGAAAGTATCCAGGTCAAAGGTGACTATCTCAGGGAGAGTCCCTAGGCACTTGGTAGATATTGAATTAGCTACTTACTGTAGGATTCTTTAGTTGCATTTGAATCATCCGCCACTGGAGGGCACTATTAGAATAGCTGTGGAAAAGGGTAGCTCCGGAATGAAACACTAGCCAACAATGGCCACTGGGCAAAGATTAGAGTAGACAAGGAGGCAAAGTAAGGCTCAGGATCTTGACATTAAAAGTTTCAAGTACATCCTTTTCTCATGCTTAATAAAATGTGCACGTCCTCTACAATCCCCTGAACCATAGTGGAGGTGAGTTGCGCTATGTTGGCTTCAGACATACTGTTGTATGTGCATCATAGCATTAGTTGTCAGGAGAGGTCTTGGAATCCTCAACTTCTTGAGAATAGCAGCTCCAATCTATCTCTCAGGTGATGCTGGAGGCTAGAGTGATGAGTGAACTAAACTAGGCTGGGGTGTCAAGAGCTGGATCTCATCATGGGGGTAGATTGAGAAATCCAAGACAAAGGGAATTAGTCTCACAGTCAGGTAGAGCTGCCTTCCTTAAGATGCAAAAAAAAAAAAAAAAAAAAAAAAGTTCCCATGGGTGGATGAAGACTGAGAATTTGAATCAAAGTGAAAGTCTGCAACGGTGGTCAGGCCAAAGAGAGTAGTAGGGGACTAAAGAGAACGCTTAAAGCTAGAATTTGAAGATAGCTGTTTTACTACAGTGACTTCTAACTAAAACAAGCTTACGTTCCTGGTGAGAAGTCAAATGCAAGAGGCTGTTTCCCCAACTCCCCGCAAGCTAGAAAGGAAGAAAATTACATGCATATTTTCAAGCTTTTAGCATTCTGTTTTGCTCAAGATGGAGACTTGGATTTACTTTTGGTGCAAATTATGCCTTTGTTTTGGAGGAACCAAAAAAATATTTTTGGTATGCAAAAGTAAAATGGAGACATAACCCAGAGTTGAAGATTTTGTGATGTGAAGGAAGCAAACTACTACAAAGTCGTCCGTGGTCCACATGATGGTTGGGGTTACATAGCTGTGGCTGTATCCTTGAGAGAATTTTATCTACTTTAAATATGGACCTAGAATGAACTATGCCTGAAACCTACTGCTTTATCTTATGAACAGAGATCCTGCACAAAAGGTGTGTAGCAAACTTAATTTTTATCTTGAATTATAGAAAAAATGAGATTCAGTTTGGATAAACTCAAAGTAGATTGACATGTTAATATCCCAAACACTATATGCATTCAGACTTTTTTGATATTGGATTATTGGGTTTTAGTATAGCTCATATAGGTGAGAAGTTCTTGGGGGTTAACTTTTCCTTTGAAGGTAATTCTTTGTGTTATCAATCATCCTTGAAAAAGGCTAATCCTGGGATAGAAAACAATTGGAGGTAACTGTGGGAAAGGATGAAGGTACTGTGGCCTCTCTGCATCATGGAGACTCTCTGGGATGGTCTGGGTCTGCGTGATGCTGTCCAAACCCAAGGATAAATCTGGTCCTATGAGCTCTACGAAGACATTTATCTAGTGGAGGTTATAAGCTACTCTTTGGGTTCTACTTCTCTTTCATGTGCCTCAAACTTTTGGTAAAGTTTGTTAAGATTTCAGCCTGTTTTATCAGTGCTATTCATGCTTGCAGCAAAATAGTACTAAGGGAAAAGGAGACACTGAAGGGAGCTGGTAATCCCAGCCATTCAGTCAGTGATCTGCAGCAGGACAGGGGTCAAGAGAGCAGGTGGCAACAGGACATCTCTGTGGAATATTTAATTGCCCTCCAGGGATTCTTGGTCATATTTGGGCACCTGTTAGGGGGCTTCTAGCTATTAAGCAGGATGGGGGCCATTAAGTCATTACAACTGAAATAGTTAAACCCATCAACAGACGCACACTGGTGTTAAAATAAAATTCAAATCCTTTTTTTTTTTATAAAGATGCCTTTTTTTTTTAAGATTTTATTTATTTATTCATGAGAGACACACACAGAGAGAGAGAGAGGCAGAGAGAGAAGCAGGCTCCATTCAGGGAGCCCGATGTGGGACTCAATCCCGAGACTCCAGGACCACGTCTTAGGCTGAAGGCAGGCACTAAACCACTGAGCCATCCAGGGATCCCTAAAATTCAAATCCTAAGCAAAGGACTGCAAGGCCCTCCACATCTTCATCTCAGGTCACTCCTTTCATTATATTTCAGCCACCCTGGCTTCTCTGTCCTTTGATCGAGCCTTTCTCCCTCTAGCTCTGGGGACTGGACCATACTGTCCTCTCTGTACATGAGGCTTTTTCACCAGCTCTGTTTCCTGTTTCTTGTACTTCAGGTCTCGGCTTAATTGGCAGCTTCTAAAGTGGTCTTCCCTGACAATGGTATTTAAGTGTATTTTCTTTTCTCCTTCCTTGTTTTTGCTCTTACAGCATCTTGTTTTACTTCACAGTACTTCACGATGATAAATACATATTTGTTCATTAATGATCTATATTCCCCACCAGGCTACAAAATTCATGAAGGCAGGGGCTAGGACCTATTTAAATAAGCACCACATAATTTTAATAAGCACCACATAATGTTGTCCTAACAGCAGTTCTTTGGTCATTATAGGCTCTTGATACAAAATTTTGATTAAATGAATGGTGGGCTTACTAATGAAAATGTGACTTCATTTCAGTTGTCAGACTGGTGTGGCCAAGGGACACTTAGGGTTACATAAAGTTTATTTTCAGAAGTCTTATATTCCCATACATTTCCTTGGTTTGTAATGTTGCTACACTTTTTTTTTTAAATTTTTTTTTCTATTTATTTATGATAGTCACAGAGAGAGAGAGAGAGAGAGAGAGAGAGAGGCAGGCAGAGGGAGAAGCAGGCCCCATGCAGCGGAAGCCCAACGTGGGACTCGATCCTGGGTCTCCAGGATCGCGCCCTGGGCCAAAGGCAGGCGCTAAACCCCTAAGCCACCCAGGGATCCCCTGTTGCTATGCTTTTAACAGAGACCTGCCTGCCCATTTGCCACATGCCTAATGGCATATAAAGGTAAGTCCTGTCTTTTCAGCAATTTAAAAGTAAACTGCATGGGATTCTGCTTACTTTCCTTCTGTTCTGCTATGGCTGCACTTTTGTTTCTTCTTGCTTTTTAGTCTTGGGCTTCAGTCAACAAACTTTGAATCCACTTATGACCCCAACTTTGGTGTTTGCTTCTGGTTTTCTCAACTTTAACTTTTAGTACTCTCTAAAGACTTTGGTTTGTACTCAACCTCTGTTTCTACTTCTGGCTCTCTTAGGTTTATTACCGTGGCTTAGCCATGCGTCAGGATCTGAAGTCTAGTACATTCTTATCTTATCCCTGTTTGATCCCTAAACATATTGATTGCCCAGCCGAGAAAGGCCATAGTATTCTTTGCCCAAGAGTTGTAGTGTCTTCAGCAAGTAGATATATTTCATAATTATGTTCTAGGTACCAGTGTCAGGATAATGATGCTGTAGTCCTCCTCACACCTTCTCTTTCTTTCTTTCTTTCTTGATCATCACTCCACCCACACTAGATAGCCCCTGCATTTCTGAACTTAGATACATCACCACATAATGGGGCAGGAGTTCTGGCTTCTTGAGATGTCTCAGGGACTGCATAATCAAACCTAACAGTGAAGGGAAGTTGGTTCTCCATGATAAGACCAATGTGAAGTATGGAAACAAATAGGAGCTAATCAAAATTCCCCTACTTTCTTCCTCTTATAGGCTAATAAGTTAAGGACAAATGGGGCGAAGGGCTAGGTAGGGGGCCATGGAAGCAGGCTCACAAAAATCCCAAAATGCTGACATGTAAGGAAAGCAGAGATAAGGAACAAGCCAGACCACCTGCTCTAAGGTGTGGGTGGAAGTGTCTTGTTATAACAGCTACTTGTAACCAACAACAAAAAAAATCATCTAAAAAGGAAGTAAGCCATTAAAGATGTTATCACTAGTCCTTACTCAATGATGATATTAATGGATATCTTCAAAGGATTTAGGTTCTCTGATTAGGCTTCCAATAAAAGACCAACCCTACAAGCTCTCAGTGGCAACCCTATCGGGACCCCTCTCACTCCTGACAGCTCTCTCTGTATCTTCGCTTAATAAACTTCTATCCCCTTACTCACTCTCCTGTGTCTGCGAGATTTATTCTTTGACTCCGTGAGACAAGAACCAAGCTCTCCCATATCATTAAGACTCACTTTCTCTTTGAAACCCTTCTGGAGGATTCCTGGATGTTGAGTGGACACGCCTGTTGAATGACCAGCTATGTGTTTTTATAGGGTATTCTGAAGGGAGAGAAGTGTGATAACACATTGCAAAACATATAACATCATATTATACCCCCTTTTCCTTGCTTCACTTCTTCTTTTCTCTTACTCCTGTCATCCTGTACTTCACCTCCCAGGTAAAGTATTAGCACCTTAGTCTTTTTTTTTCATTCAAGATTAAACTGCATAGTACATCCAGAATGGGTTAGCAGGGCAGAAGTTCTCATGGAAAGTAACGAGGATGAATATATGAAATTAAATGGAGTAGCAGATTTTGAAGTATGACCCAAGGGAAATGGTCCAGATGAATTTTAAGTAAAGGACTTTATGCACTTCCAGAATGTAGTCCAGTAATAACACTTGATTCAGATAACAAGTTTTTAAGTAAAATGGAATATATAATATATGTAACTAACATTTTAAGTAATAGAATCTTCCACTAATTTGAATTAATCTACAATTTGAAGAGGGTTTTTTTTTAATGAAAATAAGTCTCTTTCTTTTTTTTAGTTATATAGTATTTCTTTTAAATGAAGCTGTCATACAAATGTTGGCTATCAACTGCTTATGTTTAGAGACAACACTTCTTTTTTGTGGTGGAGGGGCAGGGAAATCTCTAATTCTTAGGATGTGTGACTTAAACCGTGCAACTACTCCAAATGACTAATGAAAACATCTAAGTCTGGGTTTTTCTGTACTAGGCAAGAGAAGGATAATAAAAGATCCTTTTGTGAAGGCCAAGTTGTATCATCCAAATAGGTCTCCCCTGAATATTAGCAGATATAAGTCTATTTTTGGTGCAAGCAATGACTGACCTCTATTATTCTACTCACTGTGCCTAAAACACCTTATCTGTAAAAGCATAATCAAAATAATTGCCTATGTCTCTAGAGTTCTGTGAAAATTAGATAATGTCAGCAAAAGTGCTTTTAGCTGCTAGAATGGTATTATGACCTTTATTCTCCACTTAGAATTAGTCTTAAAATAGTTCCATGATAACCTCTCATTAAAGTTTTTGAATCTGTTTCAAGCCAATGATATGGAAGGACAGTAGCTATAGACCATATTAAAGAACTAATAGGTAGTGTTTGGGGACAAGAAAAGGAAAAGAAAAAGGGAACTGCAGAAGAAAGTTGTCAAACTTTTGACATAAAAGTTGGCTAGGGTGTGGTAAAAGTTACCCTCCAAATATATTAGTCTGCCTGCCTGCCTGCCTTCCTTCCTCCCTGCTTCCCTCCCTCCTTTCCTCCCATTCCCCCTTCCACCCTTCCACATGGCAAATATTTATCATGGATCCAAATTACTTATATTTGATATTTACCAGCCTTTCTTCCTCCTTTTGCACTTGACTGCAGATTCTGGGAAGCTCTGAGAAGCTTCCTTCTCTGCCAGCTCAGTTCTTTGGTTTAATATCAGAAGGGAAGGGGAAGGGAAAAGAGAGGACTAGGGGTGCTCTGGGGAAGGGGCTAAAGGATGGTTTATTTTGCCAGGGTAACTGGGGGTATGAGAAATCACATCTGGTAGCCAAAATGAGTAAGGAACATGTTAAACAGGGGAAACTTTTTTTTTTTTAAAGAAATTATTCACATGTCTATTTTAATGAGTAAAAAAAAAAAATCCAGTAAAGAGTTAGACTTATTATAAAATTACTTTTTGGTTCAGAAATTCTTTTTTTTTTTTTTAAAGGAATTTAATGTTCCTAAAATGAATTAGATGTCAGGGAAACAAAGCGAAAATAGGAATAGCTAAGAGGAGCAGGCACATAAATAATGAGGACCATAAATTGTTAAAGGTGCTGTAGCAGGAATACACACAGGGTACTTTGGGGGGCAGTGAGGAAGGAGTTACTATTTCTAAAGAGAAAGGGACAATTACGGAGCTATAACAAGACCAGTTTTAAAAAGTAAAACACATAAAAACCTTTCCTTCAGAAAAAAATAATATAGATCTCAGTGATCTTAATTGTTGTGATTAAAATATTTTATTCCACCCACTTCTTAGGTGATCAGAAACAGTCCTTATGAGACTGAAGTATTATTTTTAAAAATAGTTTTCTTTGAGGGGCCTCTGGGTAGGTTAGTCGGTTAAGCATCTGACTCCTTTTTTTTTTTTTTTAATTTTTATTTATTTATGATAGTCACAGAGAGAGAGAGAGGCGCAGAGACACAGGCAGAGGGAGAAGCAGGCTCCATGCACCGAGAGCCCGACGTGGGATTCGATTCCGGGTCTCCAGGATCGCGCCCTGGGCCAAAGGCAGGCGCCAAACCGCTGCGCCACCCAGGGATCCCGCATCTGACTCTTGATCTCAAGTCAGGTCTTGATCTCAGGATGGTAAATTCAAGCCCCACATTGAGCTCCATGCTCAGCATGGAGCCTACTTAAAAATTAAAAAAAATAAAAGCTTTCTTTGAGAAAGCCCAGTTTTTTCAGTATCTCACAGCATCTGGACAGTGTGAAATTATTTTAAAAATGAGTCACTTGATTTGGGTTGTAGTCATCTCCTATTGGAATGCAAGGGAGGTGATACCCCCTCGGTTCATGGGTAGACCTCCCACAGTTTCTTGAGGTGCATGTTAATTATCAGCTAACAGTCGAGGCTGATCTAGAAGAAGCTGGAAATCCACTTGTCAGGATATTGTGGAGGATACACAAACATCAGGGGTCAAGTTGGATTGGAGGAGCACTCAGGTAAATATCCAGGTCATATGTTTATGATTTCATGAGTATTTTTATACCAGCAACTATTTATTTTCAAATATATCTTTTTAAAAGTATTTTTTTTCTCATTATAAAGATGCATTTGTCACATAATTTTTGGACAATAAAAGAAAAGAAATTGTCCCCATTCCTATATGGAAAAAGAGAGTTCCCCTCCTCCTTCCCTTTCTCTGCTTCTATTTATAAGGCACATGGAGTAGTGCTCACAGCAGAAAGAATGTGAGGATTCAGATTCTCATTCTGCCACTTACTAATCACGTTACCAGGTCAAGTTGCTTTCACTTGTCCATGCCCAGTTTTCTCAACTACGAAATACAAATAGTAATAGTGCCTACCTCCTGGGTTTGTTATGAGCTTAAATTAGTCAGTAAATGTAAAAGCATTTAGAAGAATACCTGGCTCACTGTATATGTTCTGTAAATTTTGGTTATTATTATTATTACATATCATAGTTTATTTAGCCAAACTGGGTTTTTCCTATTTCCTTTTCTTAGCAAATTTATATGGAGATCTGAGACATAATGCTCATCCACATAATACATCTTTCCTCAAGCCCCCCACCATAATATTTACTTGTTGCTTTTAAGTGGCTGTAATTAAAAAAATAACATCCTTAGTTTTGACCTGTGGTTCCTCCTTATTATGTTACTACAGGCTCATTGTTAAATGCAAAAGTTCTGTGACCTTGGGAAACCACCTACTTTTTCTTTACTTAAATTTCTTATTCCTCAGTTAAATTTTTTTTTTATTATTTTTTAAAGTAGGCTCTTTACTGGGTCTACTTAAAAAAACAAAACAAAAACAAAAACCTCACAATCCTGAGATCAAGACCTGAGGTGAGATCAAGAGTCAAATGTTCAATTGACCACCTGAGCCATCCAGGTGGCCCCTCAGTTAAACCTTTTGATAACAAGTTCACTAAAGTTGTAAAATAGTCTAGATGTCTGTATGTCACTGAATATATATTGTATTGTATAAAACCACCATCTCTCCCAGAATTCTTCCTGTTAGAAAGAGCCTGATATTCTCTTTTACTTTGAAAAGCTAACATGACCTTGATCCTCAACCCATTCATTTCATTTGTTCATGCCGTTGAACATCATGGAAGCTCTTTGTACACAGAATAATTCATTGCCCTTGAGGAGCTGAGATTGAGGGAGGAAGCGTCCAGGTAGCAAGACCCATTATAATTCAGCATGGAAAATGCCACAGCAGATGAAGAACAAATTATTAAGGGGGATTGTGTTTTCTTGTCACACAAACATGTACAATACAGATGAGGTAATTGTACCTTGAGATTCTCAGCCAAAAAGCTATACTTAAAAATAGACTTTAGAGGCAGACGGAAAGGTATCTGAATGACTGGTCTATCTTAACTGGTACTGGCAAAGCCAGTTTCAAGAATTTCAAGCTCTTTTAAGCCTCCGTTGCCTTTTTTTTTTTTTTTTTTTTTTTTAAATTCAAGCAGTTAACGCCTACTTAGCAGATCTCTCATAAAGATGACAGTTAGATGAAAAACATCTAGCAGAGTAGCGGTAGATCTCCAAGTAGAGAGTTTGGTTCTTGTTTATTTATTTATTCAATAAATATTTATTGAGTGCCCACTAGCTTTTGGAAATAAATATTGGCAACAAATTATACAATGTCCTCCTCATAGAGCTTACATTACATAGTGGGAGAATCAAATGATATACAAACAAGCAAATAAATAATCTGAATAATTGCAGGCTGTGATAAGAGCCATAAGGTTAATAAAAGATTTTTAGGAGAGAAAGTGAAGGGTGGGCAGAGTAGGGCAAGTAACTATATAGGTTGGCTAGGAAGGGTCTCTCAGAGGATTGCAATTTAAGCTAATATCTGAAAAATCAGAAGCAACCCATGGTTGGGAAAAGGAAGATCATTCCCGGCCAAGAACAGAAAGTTCCTTTTTCCTTCTCTGTCTCCTCTCCTTTCTCTTGTTGTTTTTTACCCCCATCTTCATAGGGGAGGGGGTCATTGTTGATATTTGAGACTTCTCATTCCTGGGCTGTTTTGTTATATATAATAGACTCAAAGACTGGTTTTCAGTGGTTAGAAGTAAAATTAGCTGTACACAGGGTGTGCTTTAGAAGTCTGCCATTGTGGTAAATTAAAAAAAAATGATTTTGTAGATTGATTTTATATATTTAGTTTACTGTAGTGTTTCTCAGGCTTTTTAATTATTTATTCTTTAAACCTCATGTTTTATAGGCATTATCTACCCCCAAATTACATTTATTAAGTATTAATAAGCTTATCTGTCTATTTGTAGTTCATAAGACCAATCAATATCAATTGGTTTCTGGTTGAATGAGATCCCTAATAAAGGAAAGTCCAACTGAAGGCTGGTAAATATTGTTCTTTGTATTACTGAGGGTAAGCACATAGTTTCAAAAGGCTTTTGTTTTATTAAAAAAATAACTTGGGTGGCTCAGTTGGTTGAATGTCTGCCTTAGGCTCAGGTCATGATTCTGCTGTCCTGGGGTTAAGCCCCAGTCTGGCTCCCTGCTCAGTGGGGGGTCTGCTTCTCCTTCCCCCTCTGCCTGCTGCTCCCCCTACTTGTACTCTCTCACTTGCTCACTCTCTCTTAAATAAATAAATAAATCTTTAAAAAAATACAGCTAAAGCTTATTTTTTTGCTATGTATGAAGACTTAAATGGTCTGGAGTCTCTGACATAAGACTCAGTAGTTCTGTAGAATTAGAGTTCTAGATTTAAGCATCTGGAATCAAAATACTCTTATTTTTGGCTTTTAATCTTTCCTCAAGGTGATAATCTATGTATATGATTAGGATAATTCTTTTAAAATACTTTGCATATCAATTATCCATATTAGATATTCAAGTTTTTTTTTTTAAGATTTTATTTATTTATTCATGAGAGACACACAGAGAGAGAGAGAGAGAGAGAGAGGCAGAGGGAGAAGCAGGCCTCCATGCAGTAAGCCTGATGTGGGACTCGATCCCGGGACTCCAGGATCATGCCCTGGGCTGAAGGCAGGAGCTGAAACCACTGAGCCACCCAGGGATCCCCTAGACCTTCAAGTTTGAATGTCAGGGGGCCAGTCTGGCATTTCCTCTAAGGCAGGTCCTATACTGCATCTTTTTACATACTGATCTAAATTTGTTTTCTCTTTCTACTAAGTTGTAAATCCTTGAAGTCACGGAGCATGTCTATTTTTCTTATTACTGTGTTCCGAGCACACATAACAGTAGCTCAAATTTTTATGATTGAAAAAAAAAACTATGTTATTTATTAGCCTCTAGCCTGGGTCTTTTGTGATAAACCTGAGTCTCCACCTGAAGTCTTCTGCTGGGGATGCATCCTTCCTTAATGTTATTTTCTAAAGAATCCTTTCAAGCACCCTAATGCAAAATAGGTCAAGTTGCATGCACTCTCTGATTCCATTTATCTTGAAGTTTTTCATTGCTTTCAGTTTGGAAGTCTAGCTTTACTTGACCTTCAATGAAACATTTATTATGTGAGCATTTTAATATTTTATCTCTTAGGGTTTTTTTCCATTTGCTTTACATTTTATTCGAGGTTTATGGGGAAAAGGAAAAGGTCAAACAAAGGAATGGCCTAGTTGATAGCAGGTGCCTTAAATAAGAGTCTTATTTTCCCATATCAACTCCTTAAAAATCCTCTTCTTGTCTTAATGTATATGTCCCTTTCGAGTCTAAGGGATCCACCAAATACACTATATTGTGGGGAAGGCAGACAAATTTCCCTGCCTCTAGATTTTTAAATTGACTTACACTTAATTGAATTGCTAGATTAACCCAGACTGTCCATTCCATCTGTAACATGCACTGATGGAAGCCCTAGGTCGTAGGCTGTATGCTCACTACTACCACTCCCACCATTAGGCTATTTTGCTGATCATGATAAAATTGTGTTTGTTCACAAATCTATTTGTTCCAGTTGTTTTGTTATTGTAATTTCATAACATAATTAACTGATTATATGATTGCACAAAGAAAATTATAGATTTTATTAAAATCAAACTATTGTGATAATGGTATCATGGGTATATGCATATGGCCAAACTCATGAAATGTATACATAAAAATGTGCAATTTTTTGTATGTTAAGTAGACCTCAATAAAGCTTAAAAATCCTTAAAATATTTAAGAAATTAAATTAAAGATTTGGAAAGATTCAATAAAGTCAGCTCCCTAAAAAATTAGGTATGGACAACACAGCTGTAAAATAATGGAAAAAATCATAGAAAATTTTTCCTTAGTTTGCTTCAAAAGTATCCTTAAGTACTTTAAAGAATGTAAAAATTGTAAATGATGCATTTTTAGTGCAATTTAGTAAAAAATGGCGATGGAACTTCCTCATGATTAAACAGACAATAAAATAAAACTTTGGTCCTGAAACTATAAAACATAAGAAAATATCTCTTTGACATTGGTTCTGGTAATGATATTTTGGATATGACTCCAAAAGCACAAACTACAAAAGCAAACTTAATAAGTGGGATTACATCAAGCAAAAAAGCTTCTGCACATCAGAAGAAACAATCGACAAAATAAAAAGGCAACTTACAGAATAGGAAAAAATACTTGCAAATCATATGTCTGATAAAGGGTTTATGTCCAGAATAAAGAACTCATACAATTGCTAGATTAACCCAGACTGTCCATTCCATCTGCTTTCCAAAAGCAAAAAAATCAATCTAATTAAAAAATTGGCCAGAGGAATTAGATATTTTCTCAAAGAAGACAAACAAATGACCAACAGGTACATGAAAAGGAGCTCAACATCACTAATCATCAGGGAAATGCAAATGAAAACCATGATGTGATATCACCTTGCACCTGTCAGAATGACTATAATCAATAAAGACAAATAATCACAAGTATTTGGTAGAGGATATGGAGGAAAGAACCCTGTGTACTGTGGTGGGAATATAAATTGGTACAGCCACTACAGAAAACAGTATGGTGGTTTCTAAAAAAATTAAAAATAGAACTTCAGTATGATCCAGCAACCCCACTTCTGGGTATATAATCCAAAGAAAATTAAATTATTATCTTGAAGAGATATTGGACCTCCCATGTTCACTGTAGCATTATTTATAATAGTCAGGATATGGAAACAACCTAAATGTCAGTCAATAGATGAATGAATATAGAAGATGTGGTATATACATGCAGTGGAATATTATTCAGCCATAAAAAAGAAAGACAACCTGTTATTGGTAGCAATGGACCTTGAAGATATCATGCTAAGTGAAATAAGTCATACAGAGAAAGACAGATACTGTATAATCTCATAAGTAGAATCTAAAAATGTTGAACTCATACAAACAGAGAGTAGAATGGTAGTTACCAGGGGCTAGGGGCTCAGTGAAATGGGGAAAGGGTGATAAAATGGTATAAACTTCCAGTTACAAAAAAATAAACTTCCAGTTATAGGATGAATAAGTTCTGGGGATCTAATGTATAGTATGGTAATTATAGCTAATAACACTGTATCATATACTTGAAAGTTGCTCAAGACAGTAGATCTTGAATGTTCTCACCAGAAAAAAGAAAAGATAATTACATGACATGATGGAAGCAGTTATCATTTTGCAATATTTAAGTGTTATTTTTTATTTATTTATTATCTGAGAAAAATTTATTAAATGCAAACATTAGAAAAAATAAAAGAACACAAGATAAAATAATACTTGCAAATTAAACAGAAACTTTCCTAACTAATCCCCATGTTTAAAAGAAAGGTTTAAAACTTACAGACTCCTGAGACACCTGGGTGACTCAGCAGTTGAGCGTCTGCCTTTGGCTCAGGGCGTGATCCTGGAGTCTCCGGATCGAGTCCCACATTGGGCTTCCTGTATGGAGCCTGCTTCTCCCTCTGCCTATGTCTCTGCCTCTCTCTGGGTGTCTCTCATGAATAAATAAATAAAATCTTTTTTAAAAAAGAAAACTTACAGACTCCTTAGAAATGCAAAAAATAAAAGCTCCAAAGCTCCATGCACAAATGTGATACGCAACTCCAAAAATATTAGAGTGAAATTTATGATCTTAAATACATGTATTAGAAGAAAAGGAAAAGAACTTAATTAGATAACATCCAACTAAAGCAAAAAGGGAAAAGCAATGAAAGCAATTAGGAAGAAACCATAAAGACATAAAGCAGCAACACATATTTTGATAATTATTAAAAACAACCAATTATATCATGCAATGACCATAAACTGTCTTTGAGAACTGCAACACATTGCATGAGAATTGTTGTGGTTCCTACAATAATGCTGCAGTGTTGATAATCTCATATGCTCAATGAAATATAACATTAAGCAGTTCTTTCTCCTTCTGCGTTCACAGGCCAGTTGGTATGACCTGTTTCATTGTGGAGTCAGCTTGGGATGGTTCTGCTCCACATGTCTTTTTAACTCCTCCTAAACCCAGCAGATCAGCTAGGCCAGGGTAATGGCAGGGTGTAAGAACAAACATAGTAGGAAGCACATTTTAAACTCTTACTTGTGGCCCATGAACTAGCATCCTTATTAGTCAAAGTAAGTAAATAGCTAAAGCTAAAGTCAAGGTAAAGAGATATGTATCCTGTACCTTTAGCAGGATGGACTGCAAAGTTACATGCTGAGGATGTGAATAATGGAGGGATGAAGAATTGGGACCAGAACTTTAATTTACAGCATCATGTACAAGCTCAAGCATAAGTATTTCCACATGTAAGTCTGATGTAGTTGGGGACAGGGGAGTACAAATATACACATATTTTTTAATAAAGTCATAATAACACAAAATATATATTTACTATGTAACTCTGTCATAATTATCTCAATTCATATTGTTATTCTCTGTATATGGCTTTCAGATTGTTAAAAATTAAGATTTAGAATGAAAAAAATGGGAGAATATGCTAACAGTCTTCAATTGATGAAGTATTTCTTTATTTGACTTCCAATAACACACTTTATAAATCTATGTATAAAGCTATACATTATGTGCATTTTTGCTCTCTGGATACTATATATATATATATTTATATAACTAGGATTTTGGGAAGATGGAAATGACAATACTATGTTTTTTCCATCTCTCCAGAAAAATTGACAGGGCAAATAGCAAAACAAAGTATCTACAGACGACATGTACAACCAAACTAGGTGAAAAGGCATGCCTGGCAATCCCCAAATTCAAGCAGTTGGTTACAGTCCTGTGTGTAGGGAAGAGGGAGCCATAAAAACAGTGTCTGACCAAAGACCAGCAAACATCAAAAAAGGCAATACAGGCTCAGTGAAAACCACAGATGGCTGATGGCTGAAGAACAGCTAAAACTGTTGGTTTGCCCTTTCCAGCACAGTCTCTGTAGGTACTGGCAGTAAGAAGGCTCAATGGACATGAAGTATACAAAGGCCAGTCATTCTTAAAACTGACCTATGAAGGCTTCCTTGTGGGAGAGGGCCCCACTCTGAGAGCAATGATGCAAGTGAAATCAAAACTGAACATGACGGAGATGAAAAAAAGAGAAGGTCTAGATTACAGTTGGAGAGAGAAAGAGAACCAGGATTTCACAGAAAAGCAAGCCATTGTACTGCTGAACACTGTACAAAAATATGAGAAGCAGAACCTCTGGGAAGACAGAAAAGCTCTCTTGAACTTGGTTTGATTATAAAGTTCAGGAATACTAATTTTACCAAAAATTAATAAAGGAAAGGCATAGATATTAAATCCCATGCAAACTTATTATAAGAATAAAGAGAATAAAGTACAGAATAATGTCCCTACAAACAAGGAGAGCATGCCAGAAAGACATGTCCACAAAATAAAGCAAACTTGTAAACTATGTTAAAATGAATTAAAAGGCATGAATAAAGTACTAAACATGGAAGAGGCAACATAAATTAGAACCCGACTGAGAAATGAGATCATAGAACTCAGGAAAGAATTATAAACAATAGAAAAATCTTTCAGAGATGAATACTGAAGTTGAAAGAACACAAAATCAATAGCAACAACAAATTAATGCCTTCCAACAAATAAAAAGTAAAAAATAGGAAAATTTAAAATACCTTTAAAAATTGAAGAAAGAGGTAAAAAGATTTAAGAGGAAAATAGGCAAGATATTGAAAAAAAAAACAGAAGGAATGAAAAATACAGATAAGAAAAATCACAGAAATAGAGAACCGAAGTTAGAAAATAGGATACATACTGAAAGCGATAACATAAAAAAAAAAAATCCTGAAGATAAAAGAAATTCTAAACAAATACTGAGAAAAGTATGAGTGTGTGCCTGGAAATCTTGACACTGAATAATCAGCTCCAAAGCATGTTCTAATAAAATTGTTGAACCTTAAAAAAATAGTAAAAGAAGAGAGACTATGCTTTGGGAATACCTAGAAAAAAAAGAGCAGGTGACTTATAAGGGAAAAATAGATTTAGATAGTCATTGTTTTAAATGACTTTTTTATGTTTGTACTGCAGTAAGAATACAAAAAAAAATTGTGATTATAACATTTAGATTGAAATCACAGTTTCTGACATGTTAAGGTGATATACATGTCAAGTTTCTTAACTGGATTAGAAACTCAATTTTTCAGCTATAAAATGCAAATAATGATCATACACATCTTATAGAATTATCAAGAGAAATTAAGTGAATGATATATATACCAGATGTTTCCAAAAGTGTAATCCATCATAAAAATTTATTAGAAATCTGTTTTGAGGTAAGTTGCTTAGTGCATATTTCTTATAATCACTCAGATCTAATTTGTCCACTGTCAGGTATAAAAAAGAAATGAGAAATTAACTAAATTAGAGAGAATCACACAGTGCAATCTTTCCATAAATTTAACAGATGAAATAACAAAGGTCAATGTGGTGATCCTGAATATCTCTTGGTAAGTTGCCAGTGTCCTATTTGTACCTGACTGACTCTAGATGACGCTTGAATTCCCGTCTGGCATTGGTATATAAAGGGATCTCTGTCTCTTGAGCAATCCTTAGCTCTCTTTTATCCTAGAAGCAAAATAGAGCTGGTCTTTCCAGGACATTTTTCAATAGCATATGCATCATGAGTGAAATCATACCCTTTCTGGGTAATTAATTCATCTCATTAGTTAACCAGATGAACCCAAACCTTTACAAGCAACCCTTGAGTAGGATCTCAGAGCACCACAAAGTCAGGGCATCTGTACTGCACTCTGACAAGGCCAATAGCTACTTTGCTATTAAGCACTTTTTAACTACCAAGAAATAATTGAAGAAAATCTTCTGTGTCCTTTTTATTTTATCTCTAAAAACAAACTGAAGGGTATTTAAAATTTGAAGACACTTCCTAAGAGGCTATTTGATTGTCATAGTCAAGTGATTTATATAGATTTAGTCTTAGAATGACATATTTAAAGGAGAAAATTCAAAGCTTGTTTTCACTGTAATTTTAGGTATATGAGTTGTAGTACTAATAGCATGCTGTTTTGGTGCTATGTTAATAAAATAAGCACATGTATAGTATACTCCTAAAATGGGCACCTTTTTAATGTGATAGTAATTTTTATTCACCAGGCATTTGTGTCAAGTACAAAAGCCTTTGGTCCTAGAAAATAAAAGGACAATATTTCTGTAATCAAGTCAGTAATCCCTTCAAGATGGAAGTAGGCCTTCTGCTGGACAAATATGAAAAATAAACATCTTTGACCATTAATTGGATTTTTGAAATCAATGCCAAGGGAATGTAATTGACACTACAAGGTTGCTTGTTTCACAAAATTCTATCACTTTTCATTATAGTAGAAATCTATTCATATTCTGGACTTGCCACTATGCACAGTGTATAAAATTATGGTATTTCACCTTATTTATATGTGGAGTCAGGATATGGATCTATGTAAACTGGTTCTAGCACTGGCCATTGGCTATCAATCACTGCAGTTGAAATCAGGGAGTAAGGTGCACTGTAGCTTTTCAGCCTCAAAATCAGTCTGAGGGTAGCTTAGAGTTCAATCAACAGGTTCTCTTAAAATTTGGGATCAAGATAAGAAATTGACTCTCTGAACCATCATAAAGAGGATTAATTTATGGTTGTAGAGACATGGCCCATTCTAACATTGGCATTCTAAGTTTTTTTTAAGTGCGGGACACCACAGCTCTGTTAAAGCACACGATCCATTCTTGCCTAATTCCTAATCTGCTATGAGTAGTAGAAACCAACTTTTTTTTTCTCCTTAAATCCAGGTGGCTCCTTGGGAGGTGGAAAGAGGTGGGTTGCTACTCCTTCTAGTCTAGCTTCCATCAACCACAAGACCCAGAATGAGGAGTTCCCATCTTAACTACCAGCCTAAGTCTTTATCTTCCAATCTTGGATCTGCTATTTCCTAGGATGATACTTGGAATATTCACTACATTTGGAAAAATAATCTTTTTGCTGATGGGGATTGCTCGATTTATGGCCTCTTAACAGAAATATCCTAGTGCAAAACAACTATTAAACATTACTCAAATTATGAGTTATTAGACTAAAACAGATCACATCTCTATTTATGGTTATTTCTGGACAGGTAGAGTCAAGACCTGGCAGTTTTTCCTACAGTATTCCAGGGCTATATTCTACACATCTATTGGAAATTCACATTTTCACAAAAAAATCCCACTGCCTATAGGCTCGGCATAAAGTTAAGACACAATTATTTCTCTAAAGGTAGGTCAATACACAGTAGCCCTTTTGCTGACGTGCCAGGCTGGCTGCAGAAAAGCACAGAAAAGCTTATTGAAACAAATTTCTGGGTCTCATAGAGAGTCTGGTTTGGTGCATTTTCTTTGAAGTTCAAGAATATGCGTATTTTCACAAAGTATCACAGGTGGTTCTAAAGCAAGGCAAGTTTGGGAAACACTAAATCGATGGCCTTTTACATTGTCATACAGAGCTAGTTTCACAAACACCATTTCAGATGACACCTCTTGGGAATGTTCTTACCTCAAATGATTAGGCTACAAGAAAATTGAATTCAAAGCTCCTTATACAAACTAGAGAATTTCTTAATTTGAACTTTGAATTGATTTTGGCAATAGGTGCTTTTATACTCCTTATCAAATTAAAACTTTTTTTTTCCAAGACTCTGGCTCTAAAGTCACTCCATTTCTTTTCTACCCACTTTTTCCCAATTCTTTCCAGGAAAACATTTCACAAATACATAGACTAAGATAACTCAGTTCTGAATTAGTAGTTCCTTCCACTCTTTGAATCACATGATTTTAGAGAAATGTTATTGAAACTACCTGATTTAAACATCATTGTGATGTGCATTTTAATTATGTTTCCTGTTGTGGCTTTTTAAAAAATCTGTCAAACTCGAAAGATTTTGTCCTCTTTTTAGCCAATTAAAATTAATGAAATTTGAAAGATAGGAAATGTGCATTTAACAAGAGTAAGTGGGGGATACTTTGTCCAAATTGACTAAGGGAAATGGCCAAAAGACTTGAATAGACCTTTCTCCAAAGGAAACATACAAATGGCCAATGGGTATATGAAAAGATGCTAAACATCACTAATCATTAGGGAAATGCAAATCAAAACCACAATGAGATATCAACTTATATCTGTTAGGATGCTATTACCAAAAGAAAAAAGGTAAGTGTTAGCAAGAATGTGGAGAATAGGGAACATTTGTATACTGTTGGTAGGAATGTAAAATGGTATAGCTATTATAGAAAATAGTATAGAGGTTCCTCAAGAAATTGAAAATATATCCAAAAGAATAGAAATCGGGATTAAGAGGAAATAGATGTTCTTCTATGTTTACTGAAGCATTATTTACAATAGCCAAGATATAGAAGCAACCTAAATGTTCATCAACAGATAAATGGATAAAGATAATGGGTACATACAATGAAATATCATTCAGCCTTATAAATGAAGGCGATCCTGCCATATACAACAACATGGACAAACTTAGGGGATATTATACTAAATGAAATGAACCAGGCACAGGATAAATACTACATGATACCAGTTTTATGAGGAATCTAAAATAGTCAATCTCATAGAATATAGAGTAGGATGGTGGTTGACAGGAGCTGAAAGTGGGGGAAGTATTAGTCAAAGGGTACAATGTTTTCAGTTAAACAAGATGAATAAATCCTTAAGATCTAATGTATAATATAATGCCTATAGTTAAAACTATTGTATAATTAAACATTTGTCAAGACGGTAGAGCTCATCATATGTTCTTAAACAAAACAAACAAACAAGCAAACAAACAAACAAAAACAACTCAGGAGCAGGGGGAAAGTTTGGAGGTAATGGACATGCTAACTACCTTGATTGTGATGATGGTTTCACAGGCATATGCGTATCTCCAAACTCATCAAATTGTATACATTAAATGTGTTCAGGTTTTTGGTATATCAATTATACCTTAATAAAGATGTTTAAAAATTTGAATTAGGTACATTGTGTGTATTTATTTTTATTAGGATGAGAAATAGACTACTTTGTTTTTAAGGCTACTTTTAGCTAATGATGATATTATTATGAGACTTATACCCTTATGGTAAATCTTTCAAATATAAAAGTATTTTCTTTAGATTATTTCAATAAATAAATATGATTAAATTATTTTTTATAAATGGACTCAATTTTGCAATGAGAAAAATCTATATTCTAATATCTGTTCTGCCACAAACTTGTGTAATGTTGAAGTCATGATTTCCCAAAGTTCATTCATTCATTGAACAAGCTTTTGAATGATTGCCACACATGCCAGATCCTGTTCTAGGTATAGCAGACACTTTTATCTTCCAAGTGTAAAATGTGAAGATATAATTAAATTGTATTCAAGGTCCCCTTCAGCTTTAAAATGATGAATCCAGTATAAAATTTATACTTTCTCTTCACAAGGATTAAAGAGACAGCTTGGATTTTCTCTGGAGAGTTGAATTGCAATCAGATATTTGAGAAAAGATGTGAAAGAAAGCGATAACTCCCTTAGAATTGCTAAAGGTCCTCTGATGATTGTAATGGAAAATGAGTCAAATGGTATTTGGAGCTTGAGGGAGAGGTTTGCTGGGCAAGGTGTACCCCAGGGCTCACTCTCACACTGAACAACAAATTGCTATGAGTTGTCACAGCAACAAGAGCACTGGCAGCTGCAGCTGTGGCACTGAATATACCGAATACACGGACCTGGAGAAGTGGAGCCAGAATAAGTAAAGACACACATACACACACATACAGAGAATTCAGTAAAATGTGCCAGACAGCCCAGTGTGATCTTTCTCTTTAGATGATGCTCAAGGCCTGCAGAAGAGACCCTTCCAAGCATAAAGGTCCTATTTATCAGCAGGATCTAGTTCTCCAGGTACACCTTCCAGGACTTAAGTAACTTTCTCTCTAGAATAGATGATGTTTAGAAATGTGCCATGTGGTACCAGAACCTTCTGCTCCTCATCTGAGGGTGAACCCAGAACTATCTTCATATTGGAAATCTGTCACATTCTGGAAAGTACAGGGCACCAAATTTTTATGAGCACCATGTTGGATAGTAATCCGTTTGATCAAAGCTAATCCTTTGTTCTTCTTTGCCCCTTAGTGATAACCGTGGGCTAGTTTCTGGCTCAGACGACAAAAATGGGAAGAAATCATTTAAGAAGGGAAAGATCTAGTGTTTGATCTCAGAGGATGCTGCAAATTCCTGGGTGAATATCCACCTCAAACTCAAACTAACAATTATAGTCAGGGAGACTATAATAAGATATATCAGAAGATCTGTATTATCATTTAACCTGAGGCCTGAAAAATGCAAAAGATAGTTATGATGAAGGAAGCTTAGCCTAGGCAGGGGGAATGGCAAGGTCAAAGTCCCTGAGACAGATACAAACTCAGATGGTCAAAGAAGAGAAAGCTGGCTGATGTGGACATAGTTAGGGAGCAAGGAAAAGCCTGGTATGAGATAAGGACGTGAGAACTGGATGTGTCTCTTAGCAATGGATATAGAGTTAAGCGGATACATTTAATATAAAGGGAAAAGTGATGGTTTGATTATAAGGATGAGGGAAGGAGGGACATAAAGACTAGTACCTACATTATTGGCTTGACCACTGGGTCGACAGTAGTACCACTTAATAGAATAAGGAAAAATGGAACAAGAAAGAAGTTAAGGTGTTGGGAATCACAAATTGTGTTTTGGACTTTCATTACAAAAATAGATCAGTAGAAAATAATAAGGTCTTGGAATAGTTACAATTATGAATTATGAAAATCACAAACATAATATTTCAATACTGTAAGTAGAGGATAACTTAGGGATTAGAAAATATTGATATGATTGGCTCCCCATAAGGGAAAAAATTAACTGGAGTATCACCTCATATACATAAATGTTAATTCCAGATGGATCAATGATTTAAAAATGGTGCTAGACAAAATTTTTTTATACATGCCAGAAAAAGCAAAAATTTAAAAAAATGATAAAATTTTTTCATCAAAATAAAAACCTTTGGGTTTTGAAAGACTCAGTTAAGAAAATGAAAAGACTAGCCAGAGGTTTCAAGAAGACATTTACAAAACAGTTCTGACAGAAGACTTGCATCCAGAATGTATTAAGAACAGGTACAACTTAATAAGAAAACTTTCCAATTTTTTTTAAAAAGGGGGACTTAGACATTTCACCTATATGGCAAGTATAAGTACATAAACATAGATGCTCAGCATCACTAGTTATCATGTAAATTTAAATTAAAACCACAGTGAGAGATCGCTGCACACCATTTGAATGGCTAAAATTTAAAAGCTTGACAATACCAAGTGCTGGGGTGAATGTGGAAAAATTGAAAACTATACATTTCTGTTGTGAATGCAAAATGGCACAGCTACTTGGAAAGACAGTATGGTAGTACCTTCTAAGGTTGAACATACATTTACCATGTAATCCAGCAATCTCACATCTAGATATTTACTCAAGAGAAATGAAATAAGTATGTCTGTACAAAGTTTTTTACTCAAAGACTTTTGCATTTGAGTAAAAAATAATATTATAGTACATAATGATACAATAATAATGCAATAACAACATTATGTGTAATAACCAAAAACCAGAAATAATTTCAAATATTTATTAACTGGTAGATAATCAAGTTGTGAATTATCCACACTATGGAATATTACAGAGTAATAAAAAGGAATTAAACATTAGTATATATGAAAATGTGGATGCATCCCAAACATACAAGTGAGAGAAGAAACACAAAAGACTACATACTTCATGAGTCAATTAATGCAATATTCTAGGTAGAGGTGAAAGCTATAGATCAAGAAGGCAGACCAGTAGTTGCCTATGGCGAAAGGTCAGGAGAGGGCATCATCTGTGACGTAGTATAAGAAAACATTTTAGGATGGTTAGCAGATTGATTTTGGTGAAGGTTATGTGACTTATATACAATTATAAAAATTCATCAAGCTGTATGCTTAAAATGAGTGAATTTTGTTGTATAAAGTTACACCTCAATAAGACAAAAAAGTAAATTAAAAAAACACTAAAATCATTAGAAGAAAATTTAGGAGACTTTATAATCTCAGGGTGAAGGATAGCTTCCTAAACAAAGGAGTAAAAAATAGACATACTTGACCACATAAAAATTTAAGAATCTATAATACGGTGTGAGGCTAACCAGAAATGGTAAACCGTAAAAGAATACTTGCAACAAAAATGTCTGATAAAGAGCGAATATCTCTACTGAGTAATGAGATCTTACAAATTGTTTTACACGAAAAAGACAACATAGTAGAAAAATATCCAAGAGTGTACAAAGGCTAGAGAGAGACTAAAATGCCTAAATCATAAAAAATCATAACTTCTTTGTATACTTTTGTATCTTTATCCTTGCAGTTAGATCTTCAGATGTAGTAAGTATAACTTTGTAAAATCACAAAATCTAAAAAAAAATACATACCATAATCTTCAATTTCAAGATGCTATATATTGTAAGATGTTTACCAATCTGGGTAAAAGTTTTGTAGAAAAATAGAATACTCCCATAGTAAATGTACATATCAATTGTAAGGTGCATTCCAATTTCAGAAGCATCACAAAGGTGAAGACAAAATTGAACTAGGTGGGATGGGAAAATATTTTTTTGAAAAAATATTAGTTATATCCCCCTTGCCCCATTTCCCTTCCCCTTTCTGAGGAGGGCAAATCTGTTACCTACCATATATCTCCTAAGGGCTTGCACATGTGAGCACGCATGTATATGTGTGACACACATAAACATGCACATCCCTAATCTTTATCCTCAGTTTACTGGTCTTTTGCATACTTGAAAACAGCTTTAAATGATGGGTGTGGTGATGCAAATTTGGAGGATCAGATACAGATACATTTCTCTGGTTAAGTTAGGAAAAGTAATGCAAGAAAGAAGCAACCACAGAGGCTGAAGGAGGCTTGGGGAGACGAAGTTGGAAGAGATAAATAAAAGGAAATTTGGAAGTCAGTGGGGAAGAAAACTGTCTTGGGAAGAGATGTCCAGTGAAGGTTCCTTGCATTGAAGTATTTTACTATATTTTGCCACTTAGACATCCACATCTATGTCATCTACGTAACTTTAGTAGAGCCTAGTAGCTCACTAACACCTCGGGCAGTGATTTGCATGTTAGAAATGAGTGTTGCTTCAAGACAGATGGAGGCTGAAATCAGCCATGGGAGGCCATACACACATGGATTATGAGAGAATTCAGAAGATAAGATCTTACTGCTACTATATTAGTTTTTCTTGTTTGGGAAATGGGTACCTTTAGAGAAATCATAGATCTTTAGTCTCCACAATTATGCAAATTCAATGCACAAGTAATTATCACATGAAGAATTATATGCAGAACTTAAATTGTGGATTAAGGCAGGATGTGGAAGGAAGGACTTACAAACATTTGAGTAAAATAATCAATCTTGACTCCCAAATGGAACTGCAAAGGCTAAAACTGTAATTGAATAATTTAAGGAATATCTATTTTCACTGATACCTCTCATCTTATGAGGCAACACCACAGGCATCTGTGGCAATAAAACCAATCTAAATGAAGCTAATCTAAAATCAGTGAAGTCTCGGAGCACCTGGGTGGCTCAGTCAGTTAAATGTCCAACTTGTGGTCTCAGCTCAGGTCTTGATCTCAGGGTCTTGAGTTTAAGCCCTACATTAGGCCCCATGCGGGGTGTGGAGCCTACTTTAAATAAATAAAATCAGTGAGGTCACATTTCCTGACCCTGGTAATGGAAGGTCAAAATTATGGTTAATTCCTGTTTATGTTTTCAGTGGCTTAAACTGATCATTAAATTCTGGCTTTCAGTTTTGTTTTTCAAATAGCTTTTTCCTACTGTTTATTCTTCTAATAATAAAAAGGAAATACAGGAAATGAGAAAATGCAGAGTCTACCAGAATGCCAAAAAAGAAGAAAGCATTTTTGGTCTACTTATTCTAGTCTTTTTTCTATGCATGTGAAAGCATAAAAATATAATTTGTTTCCATTTAAAAGTATAATGAGAAAAGATAAATATGATTTTAAAAATTAAATAAAACAAACTATTCTATTAATATTTATGAAGTGTTTAATATGGTATCAGAAAAAAGTCAATATCAGAAATGAACGTTCTAGATGATGAGAAACAAAGACCAAAGTTGTCAGTGTAGACTGTTCCTACCAAAGGGTAAAATTACTTATGCTTATTCATTCTCCATATACCATTTAATAAGAATTCTTGTATTTATGGATACCAATTTATTTCTATTTGTATTTGATATTTTCTTAGAGTATATGTGGTAGTAGGAAAGGAATATATTATAAAATGTTTAATATTTAGAGTTGTAGTAACTTTTATTTGACTGCATTTTGTATATTTACTCATAGACTCATCCATGTTGGTACGTATGGCTATACATCATATCCATAGAATTCCATATAGAGAGTTGCTACATAGAATTACATTGTATTGGGACACCTGGGTGGCTCAGTTGGTTGGGTGTCTGCCCTTGGCTCAGGTCATGATCCTGGGCTCCTGGGATCGAGGCCCATGTTGGGCTATTTGCTCAGTGAAGACTGCTTCTCCCTCTTCCTCTGTCCTCCCCCACTCGTGTGCTCTCTCTCAAATAAAGAAATAAAATCTTTAAAAAATAATTAAATTATATTGATATACTCCAATTTACTTAACATTTCTATTGTAAATAGACACTGGGGTCCTTTCCAGGTTTCGTCCAAAACAAACTATGTCATTGTGAATATTCTTATGAGCTTGTATCTTGGCATATACATACAAGCATTTCTCTAATGTCTAGGATTGAAATTTCTGGGTGGAAAGGTATGAACATTTCAATTTCACTGGAAAATGCTACTCTGTTTTTTAAGATTGTTATACTCATTCTATTCCCACCAGCAGTGGATTAGATTTCTGATCTTTCCAATCTTATGAACGTTTACTTTCAGATGATGTTCTAATTTTTAGCCAATCCTTGCAGCTGTATCTAAGTGTGATTTTTTTAAAAGATTTATTTATTTATTCATGAGAGATGCAGAAAGAGAGAGGTGAGACATAGGCAGAGGAGAAGCAGGGTCCTTGCAGGGAGCCCAAAGTGGGACTTGATCCCGGATCCTAGGATCACATCCTGAGCAGAAGGCAGAGGCGCCGAACAGCTGAGCCACCTGGGTGTCCCTCTAAGTGTGATTTTAATTGGAATTTTCTTTGTTGCCAATGAGCTGAATAACTTCTCATAGTTTCCTTCTCATTCAGTGCCTGTTTAAATCTTCAACTCATTTTTCTAATGCACTATCTGCACTTTTAAAATTGATTTTTAATCTAAATTTTAAAAAAATAATATTATGTAGATTCACATGCAATGGTAAGAAATAATACAGAGGTATCCCATTAATTGGCTTCCTCCAATGTAACATGTTGCATGACTAATGAATAATATTACAATCAGGAAAGTGACATCGATAAAATCCACAGATATTATCCAGATTTCTCATCTTATATGTACTAGTATTTGTGTGTGTACGTGTGTGTATGTTTAGTTCTTTCCAATTTTATTACGTTTAAGTTTGTCTATCTATTGCCACAGTGAGGATATTGAACAGTTCCCTTACTACAAGGATCCCTACTATCATCCTTCTATAACCACACTCATCTTTCTACTCATGGTCCCCCACACCTTCTCTAAAAACCACTAGTCTGTTTTCCATCTCCACAATTTTGTCCTTTCAAGGATGTTGTATAAATGGAGTAATACAGCATGTAAACCTCTCTATTTGTGCAAGCTAATTCGCTGGAGATTCATCCAAGTTGGTCCCCAATAATTTCTTTTAATGTAAATATACTCAAATGTCTATGGCATTCCTTTCTGATTTTTCTCCTTTGTGACTCACCATTATATTTTTTTCCAGTACCGTCAGTAGGAACTATTGTCAGTTTATATAAACTTCTCTCTTCACCTTTGTGGTACAGTGAGTACATTTTTACACTTTTGCTGAAGTCATGACCCTGAGATAGTGCTAAATGTAGTGTGTACTAATTTCTATTAGCGCCCTGAAAGACTGACATTCTAACGTAGATTTGTGTATGTTCTGTAAGGTAGAGTCATTCAAATATACTTTTGGGATAGAAATTTGAAAAAAAAGTATTTAAAAATCCCTCAAAATGAGAGAAGATAACTTAATTAAAATCACTGCTATTTTAAAGTTTGTTTTAAAAAAATCTCTCTACTCATTTTTCAGATCTCAATCCATCAAACTATAGTTTTCAACGGATTGCTTTGTTCTGAGCATAGATTCCATGATTTTTGTTTGCATTTGCTTCTTCGGTTGCTATTTTGTTTCTTTAGGATATCTATGAGGGGGGCACCTGAGTGGCTCAGTCAGATAAGCATCTGCCTTTGGCTCAGGTCATGATCCCAGAGTCCTGGGATGGAGCTCCACAAAGGGTTCCCTGGTCAGTGGGGAGCCTGTTTCTCCCTCTCCCTCTGTGGCTCCCTCTACTTATGCTCTCTCTTTCCTTTTCTTTCTCTCTCTCAAAGAAATAAATAAAATCTTTATGAGAAAGCAGCACTAAGGATAAACATTTATTTATTAACATAAAAATTTATAACTCCCTAGGTCTTCATGAACGGCATTGACTTTATTCCTTAGCTCATTAAGACATCTCTAATTTGTTTCCCAGGTTGTAGAGTTAGTGCAGTGCCTGACATTCCATTAAGTTGTGTTGAAAGAATGTTTGTAGATTTTTATTTGTTTATTGCTTAACTAGAAGTTGGAGTTGCAAAAATAGTGTGCATTAACACAAATGCTGCTTCTTACTATTGACAGGTTAACCAGCAACCCTAGATCTCTAAAACCAAAGATTAGAAATTGAAATGGAAAATAAGGAAGATGACAGAAAATCTTCTAAAGAAAACACAGGTACCAACTTTTATAACTTCAAGAGAACAAAGGTGCCAACCTCCTTATTAGTCTCCTGATTTAAAAGTCTAATTTCTCTTTTATCCTATCTACACACTTACGTACAAACACATCATTAGTCACAGGGTACGTGAAGGTGCTTTAGATAGCTAGGGAGGGACTTGGGGACAGAATTCCTTCAGTGCGTTCTAATGAGCTAACAGCTGTGACACATAGATCATCGACTACAGGAGCATGAAGTTACCTTAGGGATCATTCTCTCAGCCCCCTTAATTATAAAGATGAAAAAAAAAAGAGATCAAATGAAGGTTTTTGCCTTATCCAAGGTTACCTGCCTGACAGTAGTGAAACCAAGTTCGGATCTCAGATGGATTAAGCCATGTCAGTATTGATCTATTTGACACAAAATCAGGGAATGTTAACCTGGAGAATGCTTTGCCTACTCAATCAGCAAATTTGTATTGGTCACCGACTCTGCATTGAGCAACATGTTGGGAATTATGTGCACAGAGGTGGATAAAATAAGATCTTATTCACCGTGAAGCTTGCTAGTTTCTGGGGAGTAAGATACATAACAAGATGTATTACTGTGGACTGTGTTAAGTACTACAATGGGGACATGGATGAAATGCTGGGAAATCACTGAGGAGGGACTCACCAAACAGTTTATTGTGATGTTTTTGTCATGTCCCTCCAAGTCACTGAACATTTCTTTCAAAGAAGCTGTGGTGAGAGGGGATATATCACATACCTTACTCTGGACTTGACGGAAATGACCTGATTGTCCAAGGCATTTCTAGTTCTATTATAGTGCAAAGACCTGTGTGTTAGTGATTACTTTCAGTTTGATTGTAAGAAGCACTGAAGGAGTAATTCCTAAAAACAGACTCTGATACACATCCGGAGATACAGAACTATTTGGATATTTGACAAAGGAAAAAGTTATAGGGAAAATCTATTTTGCCTTCATAAAATGGCAAGTGGAGGATTCCCACATGCATCTGAGAGTACTTTTTCAATCTGCCTCCCCAAGATGCGATATCTTATATCCTTAATTTGTCGTGTTATATATAAATATATATATACACATATATATGTACATATGTATATATATAATTTTAATTTATTTATTTTATTTTATTTTGCCAGAACAGAACTCACATGAAAGAACCATGACCCTGATGCTCTATGAGCTTCCTTTCCCTAGTTCCCTCTTCCTCCTCACTAACAGATGCAGACAGATTGAGACATCTCTTCAGTTTTATCTTGTCTCAGTATCACATTGCAAAACATTCATTCTTGCACCTCTATTTTCCATCCTTTTTTATTTTATTTTCCATTTGTGGACATTTTTAGAGCCCTGTGGCAGATTCCTTCAGCCCACCTCTAATTTCAGTTGTGTTTGTGGTGGAAAGTTCTAAGCACCTTGACAGCATCCCATCTCAACTGTGTCTGTGTCTCTCCAAAGCCTTGGGAGGCTTGCTCAACTTGTATGTAGCTAGTCCAGAAGTGCAGGGAGATTAATGCCTCCAGGAAAGCCCACAACCACTGCAGAAGTTTAGTATCGCAGCTTTTGTCTTTTGGTGGGAAAATCCTCAGCAGCATTCCACATAGCACCAACAAGGGTCTCCAGGCAACTGAGCCTGTTACCTATGGCAATCAGAGTTCAATAATGATCTTGTTATTATTGTTCATTGTCCCTTCTCCCCCATTTCTCATACTTACTCCCTTACTACAGGTGATCCGTATGATCACCTCCCAAATAAACTACCTATATTCAAATCCTTGTCTCAGGCTTTGCTGTGGGGACCTAAGCTTAAAATACTTCAAAATTCTAAACTCTTTTTCTAATCATCTGTAGCCTTGGTCAACACATGACCTTTATTGCTTTGATGGTAGGATAACCTTCGTTCTGGATCTAAGTCATGGGCGTCTACTCTATATAAAGCCATCTATATAAAGCCATCATGTCCAAAATTTGCTAAACAGGACATTAAAAATAATAGCACTAGGTCTGTTCAATTATGTAGTAAATGGAAAAAGGTAGCAGGGCTAACTACAAGTAACTCCACTGCATGCAACTCCATGCTAACTCCACTGAACCTTTGTTTTCTGCACTAAATTTTGTTTTTCCAGAGCACTCTATTGGAGAGAGTGAGGAAGTATGACCTGTTTGCAGCAGGTTCACTTGTATAACTGCTCAAAAATTTATTGTTCCCAACTGTTTGCTTAGAAATTGTCCTATTTTATAGCAGCCCGGGTGGCTCGGGTTTAGCGCCGCCCTTCGGTCCAGGGCGTGATCCTGGAGACCGGGATTGAGTCCCACGTCGGACCCCCTGCATGGAGCCTGCTTCTCCCTCTGCCTATGTCTCTGCTTCTCTCTCTCTCATCTCTCTCTGTGTCTCTCATGAGTAAATAAATAAAAAATCTTTTAAAAAAAGAGATTGTCCATTTTAGGTGAAAGGCTTATTTCATTATTTTCTTCTTTTCCCCTCTAGACATAAAAGTAAGTGTTCATTGTAGAAAATAGAGGATACTCAGAAAACCATAAAGAAAATAATAATCATGTATAATTCTATATCCCATAGTTAACAGCTATTAATATTTTCTAAACACCACTTCAGTTTTGAGATTATGTATAGAAGAAAATAGTAGAGCCAGTGAGAAGGAGAGAGGTACAGTCTACATTTCTAGTTTCATATCCTATTTTTCTTGTTTAACAACATTTCATAATGTCACTAAGAAAGCTTTTAATGAACATCTTTTTAAAAGCCCACAAATCATCCTGCTATCAAATTTCCAATTTTCCATTATTACAATAACACTGGGACAAATATATTTTGTATATAAGTATACAAAACTGATATTTCCCATATATAGAGCCACGGAAATGGGATAAATGAGTAAAAGAGCATGTGCATATATAGAGATCTGGATGCTTATCCTCAAATTACTCTATATGTTTTACGATTTGCACTTCCTTGCAGGGGTGACTTCATAAGCATGTAGCCCATACTTGGAAGGACCCATGCTTGCTTTAATGTTCCTTGCTATTACTATCTTGACATGCTTAATGATTTTTGAACAGAGGTCTGTCATTTTCATTTTGTACTGGACCTCCAAATCTTGTAGCTGGTCCTGCTTCCATGAGAAATCCAGGAAAAGAAAATAAATATCATGTTAAAAGTACTTTGTAGGGGATGGGAGTTTGGGTTAACCTGAGCCAAAGGCAGATGCTCAACTGGCTGAGCCACCCGCCCACTGAGAAATATCTGCATATCTACATCCATTTATACTCATATTTATACCTTTTTGTAGTTACTATTTTTACCAGAATAATAATTTTAGGTAGTTTGGTGGGCTATATTCATCTTAAGCATATTTTTCTATTTTATTAAAAACACTTGAGTCTATTTTCCTAATTTTACTACAGGCAGTTATGTGTGTCCTGATTATGTGCAATGTTCTTGAATTCTAGTAATTTATATGAAGATGCAAATGAATTGCATATTTATCCACCAATTCAGTTTGACTAATTATCTTCAATAATTTTAGATTCTTTCACCATTTTATGATTTACATGATACTGGCCATATGTCAGCCCCACTTCTTGTTGGCATTTTATAATTCATTTTCTTTCACATTACTGAAAGTATTTGTCAAGACTTTCAATTGCAATTTCCAGAACTTAAATTATAACCATAATCTAAAAATAAGTAGTACCACAGCTCATAGAAGGATTTATGCTTGGGTCTTGTGTGTTTATGTCCATCTACTGTGAGTATTGTGGTGTGCTCATGTATTGACAATCCTACCAAGGAAGGGATGCTGGCAGATAAAACAACATGGCCACTTCTCTGTGTAATCCAAACTCCACATTATTTCTTCCAGGCATCTGTATTGAGATTATATACCCTTTGTACTGTGGATTCAAGTCTTATAGCAGTATCAAAGAGTGATGAAGACTACTCTTGAAGTTGCAACAATTATTTCATGTAAAAACTGCTTATATGTGAATACCAAAAGAAGAATAATTTTTTTTAAGATTTTATTTATTTACTCATGAGAGACACACACAGAGAGAGGCAGAGACATAGGCAGAAGGAGAAACAGGCTCCCTGCAAGGAGCCCAATGTGGGACTGAATCCCAGGACCCCACTATCATGACCTGAGCTGAAGGCAGATGCTCAACTGTTGAGTCACCCAGGCGCCCCACAAAACAAAAAATACTTAAAAATATAGTCCAATATGGAAAGTCAGCCTTGTTGCTTAAAAATTAATTTACAATTCACAAAAATAAAATAACTTGGAAGAAAGTCTACATTTACTGTCTGGCAAAAATCACATGAAAGCACATTAAGTTTAAAAAATATGACTCCTTGCTGAAAAAAAAAAACTAAGTGATTTTAGGATAATTAACATACAAACTATAGGCAAATTGACCGATTCATTAGGGAACTGCTAACAAAATAAAGAACACTTAACTGTCTAAAATACATTTAAAATTATTTAGAAATTCAAAAGAAAGATGAACCTTCCAAAGTTCTGAAGAATGAGAAAATGTTTAAATTATAAAAGTCATTTCATAACTGTCTTATGTTACTTTAACATTACAATTATATAAAAACCAGTGATGAGGAAAATTTATTTTTAACTGACTTAACATTTTGACCAATTTCATTTTAACCACTCCATTTGCAGTCATTGAACATAGGCACAAAGCTTAAAATAGGAGAATGGTAGTGATAATGTACATTAAAATTTTCTAGAGTATTAAAACTTAGCATTCATCTGGTTTAGTTTTTTTCTATTGCTGTTTGATGGGATGATGCAAATCTTTATTACAAATCTGCTAGTCACTGTTTGTGGAGCTCTAGGTGTTGTTCGTGTGTCTATCCCCCCTTTCTCTTTATTTTTGCAATTCTTCACAGAAAGTTTATGTGGCATATTATTTAGGCCATATTTTTGGAGTGATACCTATCGATTATAATCCAAATACAGTCATTTCTTGGGTGAGAAAGTTGAACCCAGTCCATACCATTTTTGTCTCAGCTGGTATGTTTTTCACTACACCGAATAGCTTTGGTATAGTCTTTAGAAAAATTTAAAAATACTACACTAAAATAAAGTTATTTTCACCTATAATTTTGAAAAAAATCACTTTTTGTTTCATCAAATTTCTTAAACTTTTACTATTTCAACAATATTTTATAATTCAGGCCTATTATTCTGGAAACATGGTATACTTATACTTTTCTTAAAAAAAAAAACAAAACAAAAAACAGAAAAAAAATGTGTTCAACAGGAGTCCACTCTCTCTAATCAGAAAACCAGGGAAGTTCTGGCCTAGAGAGAGAGAAAATATTTAGACAATAACCACTGTACTTTAACAAAAAACAAAAACAAAATAAAACCTCAAAATATAAAAAATTGGGGCCCATCTCTAGTCATGACAACAAAGGCTGAGTAGGGAGCTTGGACTTCTCCCTCAATACCTCACCAGCAAAGAAATAGCAAGTCTCAGCAACGAAATAAAAGATATAAGGAAGAACCAAGTGAAAAATTTAGAACCAAGGGAAAAATTTAGAGTTGAAAAGACACCAAAATATATAGATCACTGGATGGACTCAACAACAGCACAGAAGGGGCAGATGGGGCATCACTGACCTGGAAGACAGAATAACAGAAATTTTCCAATTTGAAAAATAGAACAGCCTGGGATATGTGAGACCGTAATACTGGTATCATCAGAATCCCTCAAGGAGAGAAGAAAGTGGGCGAGGCTGAAAAGTACCTCAAGGAATAATGGCTAAAACCTTCCCAAATTTGGCAAGATACTTAAACAAATGGGATAAATCTAAAGAAATCTTTGCCAAGACATACAATAATTAAACTTCTGAAAACTGAAAACAAAGGAAAAGTATTGGAAGCGATATGGAAAGAAAACAATATCTTATTTACAGAAAAACAATGAGAAAGACAGGCAGTTTTGGTAACCCAGACTCAAAGTGCTGAAGGTCTGGCTTAAACCCCACTTGGCCAGTGGTCTTATCTACAATGTCCATATTTATATCTCTAGGAAGATTAAAAATCTTGGAGTTTGTTTACAATCCTAGACAAGATATAAATGAAAAGAAATAGGATTCTAGAAGTCACAGTGGGAGGAGTTATTCAAGGAAGGGATTAAAGTATTGGTTTTGACCTTTTTCTATGTTTTAGTCAAGTACATCCTTGATGTCAAGAACTACTGAGAGCAAAAGGTAGGGCTAAAAGTAGTTAAACTTTTTTCATATCAACAGATTACTTGTATCCTTTCTAATGTAGCTTGTCTCTTTTATGTATGTAGAATGAAATACTATTCTTAGAAATGTCCTTTGAAAATGATCGACAATAATACGATATACTCACATGTCTTTTTCTCAGACTAGCATTGACATTTATGTTCTCATCTTTACTGATTCATTTAGTAGCAATAGTTTCATTGGATTGTGAGTGTCTCAAGGACAGTGACTTGACCTTGAATTCTTTAGTGTATAAGACAAATTGTGGGACATAGCCAGTGTTCAATGTTTGCCCAAAGCATGTATGCATTAATAAATACTGGAATAAATGAACAGGCTATTTTTGTAACTAGATACACATTTGTTCACAAAGCCAAATAAAATTCTTATAAAATAAAGTCATTTTTTTCACTTAAAAAAACTTCAGAAGTAGTATGTATATTCTTATTGTTATGCTTTTCTGGATAATTGTGCTTTTCTAGACAATTGCTGACACTTTGTATAGCCAGTGATCAAAATGAATTTAAATAGCTTTGAGAAGCTATCGAAGCAGGTAAAAGCAAAAATGGCATTTTATAATTTGTCAGACAGTGAGGATTAGCATCTTATTTTAAGTTTTTAGATAGGAGAGACATATAATTATGTAATTAGACATAAGCCTGATTATATCCAAAGTGCATGACTAAATGTAATTAAAATATAAAATAACACCTAACCAAAATGATTAACCTCATTTTCCATTATTTCATCATAGAATTTGTCAATTTCTACTAGCTAATAAAATGATTTCATAGTAGGTACAAAATTCTTTAAAACTTTTAAAAATATCAGAACCTAGAATTAAAATACTGAAAAAATTCATTGATATATGTTAATATATATGTGTGTGCATTGTACAGCTTTATAAAGATCTAATTCACATACCATAGAATTCACTCATTTAAAGTGTACAATTCAATAGAGTTTTAGTATTTTCATAGGGTTATGCAATCATCTCAACTATTTAATCTTAGAATATTTTCATTACTCCCAAAAGAAACCCCATGCCCATTAGTAGTTGCACACCATTCCTCTTTTCCCCAGCCCTGTAAAACACCAATCTACTACTATCCATATTAATGGACTTGTCTATTCTGGACTTGCCTACATGCTTATTTATTCTGGACTTCCCTATTCATTTTGTATAAATGAGATCATATAACATGTGGTGAGTTTTGACTGGCTTCTTGCATTTAGCATTATGCTTTCAGGATTCATCCCTGTTGTAGTATGTGTCAGGATTTGATTTTGAACTTGAACTCTAAAGAACAATATATTTTAGGCTAGTTAAGTCAATTAAAGGATGAAAATTTCTTTTCTTTTTTTAAAATTTTTATTTATTCATGAGACACACACATGAGAAAGAGGCAGAGACATAGGCTGAGAGAGAAGCAGACTCCTCACAGGGAACCCAACGTGGGACTCTATTCCAGGACCCTAGGATCATGCCCCGAGCCAAAGGCAGAGGTGCTCCACCACTGAGCATCCCAGGAGTCCCTAGGATGAAAATTTCAAAGAACAGTCACTCTCACCTGGAATACTTTTGTTTTTGAGGATAAAACTGTATTTATCTCCAATTTATAATATGTACTTTGAAGATAATGTTGCCTTACAAATGCTGAGTGAATGAGTGAATGAAATGGATTTGAGAAAGGAGTCAACTCTAAAGTTGCCCAGTCTCAGCTGCCGCTAGATTTCTTAACATTAGACAGAGACATGAGTCAATGGGTTTCCTGAAATACACAACCAATAGTAGCTATACTAATGAGTCAAAATAACAATCAGCAATATTAGGGAAGTGAAGTTATAACTAAGTAGTTTATAGATCGGGGCGGGGGGGGGGCTAAGAAATGACTCTTCATTTCTAAAACCATGTATGCTCAGTAAAGTAACTGACAGAACTTGCCAATCAAGGAAGAGTAAAACAGGAAGAGAATAAATGAAAAATTACCCAAACACACCAGCAACTGTACCAATGTCTACTTTCAAGACCAGCCTGCCAGAAAACCAATTTGTCTTGATGAATACTGTGAGAACAACCAGAATTTTCACAGTGAGGCTCCTGTACCTGAATGACCATTATATTTTTCCATTTCCACATTCTAAAGGAATGTAGAGGGCAGAGCCAGCTGTGTGAAATAGTGGAACCACTGGGAGGTCAGTGAAATGCAATTCAGATAAAGTGAAAAACCTTCTAAATAGTGCCAAGGATCTTTTTAAGCAGATGTCTAATATAACAATGAGGCCTTGAAAGGAGAATAAAGGTGGAGGTATGTGTGTAAGGAATCAGAAGTCCTGTAAAATGAAAGTCTTGAAAGTCCTGCTAGTTACAAATATTCTATAATTTTGCACAGGCATATTTTTGGTTTTCTAGGCAGTGATTGTATTGGAATGTCAGATGGGCTTGGGAGCACTTCATGTTAGCTTTGTGGATGATTGAACTGCCTTTTGTGATTTGCCTGGGGAACAAGCTGAGGGTTGCAGTTAAGTTTAAAGGCTCAGTAATTTACATGTATAGTTGGTGATCTTTGTCAAAAGTGCTTTTCAAATATAATTTATAAACCAAAAATACTAAGAAGGAGGGAAAGAGAATTACATTGCATAACTATTCCTACCCCAGCAGAATGGTTATTAGTTAGAAACTATTAAGTGTAATTCTTTAATATGGATTTGAAAAACTCTAGCTTTAGACTAGTCGCTTTTGAATTATCTAAAGTTTAGAGAATATGACTAGAGCCATAGGTTTAACATGATTTTTTAAGTAGCAAATACAAATCGATTCAAAATATCTGAGTATTTATTGTAGTACTTTTATTTATAAATGACTAATTGTGGGTATAAGAACCCAAATATAAAGTGAAAGTTGGGACTGGATAAACTGAATGTATAAATATTATTATTATTTTTTAAGATTTTATTTATTTATTCATGAGAGACACACAGAGAGAGGTAGAGACATAGACAGAGGGAGAAGCAGGCTCCCTGCAGGAGCTGGATGTAGGACTCGATCCCAGAACTCTGGGATCCCGCCCTGAGCCAAAGGCAGAGGCGCTCAACTGCTGAGCCACCCAGGCGTTCCTGAATGTATAAATCTTAAAACCTTAAGACATTATCACTGCAATCATTATAAAAGTGTAGAATGTATGCAGGAATTTATCTCTTGACTTCCTATCAAGGAATTATGTCTTTAATCCTAAGTAGGATGTTTATTTTCTGGGTTTCTGTGTAAACTCAATTATGTAAAATCCAGTATTGGTTGCCTGTAATGTTCTAGGTCGTGTGATAAATGCCTGCAAACAAGACCAGATGGGGAATAAAATGAGGAGTGTACAGGTGAGCAAAGAAGCAAAGAGGATCCACTCTTAACTTCTGTTATAGTTCCTGATACATGATAGGGGCCCAATCAATAACTGATGAGTGACTGACTGAAGGAATGAATGCAAAAGTGAATGAGCAGAAGCCTAATTGGCTAAAAGTGAGAAGGTTCTTCTCAGGTAGTACTTTATTCACCTGGTCATGTCTTACAAACAGAAACCTGGAAAAATAAAATAAAAGCAACAACAACAATAAAGATGACTAGGATACAGTATCTTGCACAAAAAGTTTCTAGTCTAATAGGGAAGATACACATCTTAATAAATTACTCCACTGTATGATCATTGCAATGTTTTTTTTCAATGTTAATATACACAATGAAAATGGAGCATTTTCTAATTCAGGACTGTTGGCTAGGGAAATTTTACTGGAGGAAACTATATCTGGACTAGGGTTTAAAATGGTAACCACGTAGCTGCCATACAGACAAGGAAGGAAGGATAGAAGATACTCCAGGAAGCAACTCTTCACACGCAAAGGCAAGAAACCATGAAACATTATGATATGTCTGGGATAAAAGGAATTGTAATCATTGCTCTCTGAGATATATCTTTTTAAGAAACAATAAGAAAAGCTTCATATAATACAATCATTAATTTGACTGTTTAAGAAAACAGTATGGGCTGGAATAGCCCATTTTTTAAAATGTCAGTAGGATTATATCTTATAAAAGCCTATAGATTTTCTTCAATGGATTTGTTTGGATTTTTTGACATATGAACAAATATATGTCTTTCTGTGATTAAAAACAAGATGTTAAGAGTGTAGTTTTTATTGTTTTTAAACCTCTAGCTTAGAGTGCAAGAAATATTATGCTTTTTGCTTTCTTTCTTTCTTTCTTTCTTTCTTTCTTTCTTTCTTTCTTTCTTTCTTTCTTTCTTTTTTTCTTTCTTTCTCTCTCTCTCTCTTTCTTTCTTTTTTATACATTATGCTTTTCAAATCGTAGTTTTATCATGTAGCAGTTGTGTGGCCATGGGAAAGTCACTAACCTCTGTAAGCATCTGTGAACTAAAAATGTCAATCACAGTCCCACCATGCCCATGCCCCGTCTAAGGAAAGTACCCCACTCATGGACTCTCTGTATTATACTATGTGACATTTCAGCTTCATTCATCTGCCTACTTACCTTCTCTGTAGGAAACATTCCAATTATTCCTATGAGATATGGTTGGGTAAGAGGGTGCATACCTGCATTATTCATCTCATACATAAACAAAAAGGGACAATGAAGAGAAGAGAATCCTAAAGAGAATCAAAACATTTATATTAATCACCTCAGGCTTCCATCACAAAGTATCATAGGCCAGGTAGCTTCACCAACAGGAATTTATGCCCTATGCCCTTATAGTTCTGGAAGCTGGATGTCTGATATCAGGGTACCAGAAACAGACGTCTGTCTCCTCGGTGTGTCCTTCCTTGCCCTATAAACCAGTTAATCTCATCATGAGGTCCCCTTCCTCATGGCCTAATTTGACCCTAATTACCTCCCAAAGGCTCATCTCCAGACACCATCATATTGGGAATTACAGCTTCCACATATGAATTTTAGGGGGACATAAACTTTCAAGTCCATAACAACATTTCTTTTTTTTTTTTTTTTTAAATTTTTATTTATTTATTTATTTATTTATTTATTTATTTATTTATTTATGATAGTCACACACACAGAGAGAGAGAGAGAGAGGCAGAGAGAGAGAGAGAGGCAGAGACACAGGCAGAGGGAGAAGCAGGCTCCATGCACCGGGAGCCCGACGTGGGATTCGATCCCGGGTCTCCAGGATCGCGCCCTGGGCCAAAGGCAGGCGCCAAACCGCTGCGCCACCCAGGGATCCCCATAACAACATTTCTTTTGATTTTCGTTGTGGGAAGTTTAATTTTTAGAGTGACCTTGTAACAGAGAGATCATGTGCTTTGGGACCTGAGAAGAGAAAAATTAAACTACACAGCCCCACTGATATCTACCTTTGTGGTGTGGACAAATCATTTCACTTCTGAGCTTCACTTGTTGAATCTGTTAAACGAATCATAGTGCTGATCATTTATTTTGCTTCCATAGATAGAGTGTTTGCTATGTGTATTACCCTCTGCTAAGATTTTTATTTTCATTACCTACTTAAATCCTCAAGATGACATTATGATGCATTTCACCCCTATTTACAGAGGAAGACACTGGAACTTGGAAAGGTTAAATAATTTGACTGTCATTTGGCTAGTGAACCAAGCAAAGCTGATTCCAAAGCCTGTGTCTCTAACCACTGTGCTTATTGCAACCACATTTTTAAGGATAGTGATGAAAACTGAAAGAGATACCATTATGTAATAGTGAATTATGATCTTCTTGACAAAGCATCAGTACCTAACAAATGTCAGTTCCCTTTTCCCCTGCGTTCTTTTCTGCTATTTAATTTAGGGGCCCTATAGAGTGGAAATGTATTCATGAGCAATGTGTTTTACTACAAAAAAAAATCATACAAAGCAAAAAGATTTTAATGGACCATGGAACTCATTTATATGAGATTTTAAAAATATGATTTCCCTTTGGTCTCCAAAAATGAGTTTAAATAGTTCTTTAAAGATTTCAGAAATTAATTTTCTTTATGCCAAATTTTTGATGAGCTGCCGGAGTGATTTTCTAGAAAATATCAGTGACTTCTCTGTTATTCTCTCAGAGTGCTTGACTGCTACTCAGAGACACCCACAGACGCTGGTAAAGCAAAGTCTTGTGGCTGCCAGATTCTCTGGGGGAGAAAAAGAGCTTTGCTACGTGAGATGCATTTAATATAAAATAGCTATGAAAGAATAAGAAAAGAATGTATTGCTTCACTGACAGTTTGACTTTTCAGATTTTAAGTTTCTGTAGTAACTAAAAAGGAATGAAATATTAAAGCTCTGAAATCTTTGTGAGTCAGCCATCTTTATATTCCTTCTAAATTAAAATAGGGCTATGTCTGTGTAGTAAAACATAGCTTAGCCCTTCTTGCTGTGTGAGGGACTGCTGTGTTTCCCATTTGACACAAGATATACAGTCACGCATTAGGTAAAGGAATTGCGATTTAAACAAAAATTTTTTTTTTGGTATTTGTATGGATGCAGTGTAACATGAGTTATATCAGAGAATGACTTCTTCTCTTTGTTCTACCAGGGTTCATCGACTCCATGGTTTAGCTGTGACCAAGATCAACGTTTGGAATAAAAATATATTCAAATATGCTATCAAAGCAGTTTTTCCTCAAATACTGGGTTAGAAATCTTACGAGCACAAGGGGAATAATAAGGTGACTTTGGATGTTGGCTTTATGTAGCTTTGACCATATCTGGTAGCGAAATGTGACCTGGTAAATTGATTGAGCCAATCTTATACCCTTTATATCCTCCTGGAAAGCCCTTAGCCAACAATAGCAGACTTTGTAGTATGAGTCAGATTGAAGCTGTAAGGACTTAAATCTTGTTCCATGCAAATACACCTACAAGTTAAATTAAAAGTAGTTATATCTTAATTTCAGTATAGAAAGTTGAAGACAGGAAAAAAAAAAAAAAAGCTCTTACGCAGCCCTTAGGATGTACAGTTGGAAATTATTTGAAAGCTTTCTTGTCTAAAGAAAGTTGTCAATCCAGTTTTCCTTAAGAAGACTCTGGTCTATATCCAGCAGCCTACAGTGATATTTTAGCATTAACTTTCGACTTTGGGTAATCTGTAGCACTCCCAGGACTGATTTGAGCATGAACGCTGGGGCCAAAAGAGGAGGTCTAATCTGTCCCACTAAGGATTTGGACCAAAAGCCAATGCACTAAATTCCAAATAAAATATTTCATTTCTTGGAAACATGTCATTAAATCAAAAGTGACAAGCCACCAGGAAGTCAGAAACATTTTTCAGAACATTTGCTGAATGATTTCACCTCCGGCAGTCACTTGTAAAAGATTCGAACACAAAATTCATTGATGAAATAAGAATGTACTAAGCATATACCATATATTGAATCAAGTTCTTTGTTAATATAAAAGCTGGATATGTTGGTTTGGTTATTCTGGTAGTTAAAAGATACTGCTGAGAAATTTGATATTTTCTTAAGGCAGGGTAGAAGGGCTAAAATATACAGTATTCACTGACTTTTATTTTTTACCATATGTTAGGCACTGGATTAAACCTACAATTTGGATTACTTTCAGTGAGAAATACCATAATACAAGGTAGCATAAATTAGAATTTTCTGAGTGTAATGCTTGCTACAAATCCAAAGAGGTAAGTATTATTTTAAATTAACAGGTAGAGATGAGTTGAAGAGCTCAAGGTATGTACTCATGGTCACACAATTGATCATGCTGGAGACAGGTTTCTAATTCCAGGGCCATTTTCTTAATAACTCTCCTATGCTTTGTGATTAGGGATAGTTTCAGAATTCAGCGAGGGCAAAGGTGTTTATAATGTTCTCGAAATGAATTCTTGGATTTCTGCTTAGTTTTTTTCTGACAGGACAGAGAATTTCCTTGTCTTTCACACACTAGTGTTTTCTTTTCTTGTCACTCACTCTTCTCCAAGGGAGAAACCTTTGATAATATATCGAAGCAGAGCTTGTATTATTGGTTGGGTCACAATTAAAAATAGGTAAGATTATTGAAAACCATAGAGACCTATATTCCCTTTTCTCTTTAGGGCTTCTGGTTTTAGGCACCAAGGCCAAGATAGCCAATTGCTTGTCATTTCTGCTTGGATTCCATGTGGCATAACTGACAAACCAAGTTAAGGACATTGTTAAGGTCTGGTCACCTTTCTCGTTCTATGGAGGCATTCATTACTTATATAGGAAGGGGGAGTGTTGAAAGGTGAGAATTAGAGACCAACGCTTATATTCTGAATCAACTTTTAATGCATTTGGAATAGTTGTTGCTTGCATAGATGTTCGCTGTTATTCAACGGTAGTTTGATTTAGGTTCTGTTTTGGTGCCTTATGTAAGTCTCCCTTGTGTGAAGGTAGGAATTGAGTAAGGGGCAGGTAGGGCTAGGTAGGGAGAGATAGGTAGGGGGACATGGAATCAGTCTCACAAAACAAAATGCCCAAGATGCTGAGATGTAAGGAAACCAGAGATAAGGGAACAAACTAGACCACCCTGCCCTAGATATGGGTAGGAATATGTATATATATATTTTATGACAGTCACCTGTGACCAGCAAAGGATAACCAGACCCAAAAGGAAGCCATTAAGGATGTTATCACCATTCCTTACTCAAACCAAGACATCACAAGAATGGTAAGGCCATAAGCTCCCTGTCAGTCCTAAATAAAAGACTGTCAGTGGAGGCCCACATTGGCAATCCTATGGGGACCCTGCTCACTTCTTAGAGCTTTCTGTTTCCTCAGTTAATAAACTTGTATTGCCTTACTCACTCTCCTTTGCCCAAGAGATTGATTCTTCAAATCTGTGAGATAAGAACCTAGCTCCCCTGCTTCAGAATGGCTTGGGTTGGCACTGGATTGGAATATCGCTGGATTCAAGGTAGCAATGATTTCAAAATGCTATTGCAACTTCATCCAAAATTATACTGACCTTTTGTCTGGAATGCATTGAAAAATATTTTCAAAATTGGTGATCTAAACTGTCTTTAGAATATCTTCTGCTGTAAGAAAGGGGAACTCTCTTGCACTGTTGATAGGAATGCAAACTGGTACAGTCACTCTGGAAAACAGTATGGAGGTCCTTAAAAAGTTAAAAACAGAACTACCCTACAACTCAGCAATTTCACTACTGGGTAGTTACCCAAAGAATGCACAAATACAGATTTGAAGGGGTACAAGGGGTACATGGTCTCTGATGTTTATGGCAGCATTATCAACAATAACAATACCCAAATTATGGAGAGAGCCCAAATGTCCACAAACTGATGAGTGGCTGAAGAAAATGTGATATATGTATATATATATATATATATATATATATATATATATATAGAGAGAGAGAGAGAGAGAGAGAGAGAGAGAGAGAGAATTACCAAGTCACCAAAAAGAAAAATGAAATCTTGTCATTTGCAACAACGTGGATGGAGTTAGAGTGTATTATGCTATGAGAAATAAGCCAGAGAAAGACAAATACCATATGATTTCACTCATATGTGGAAAATAGATGAAAAAAAAAAGCACAGAGAAGGGGAAAAAACTATAAGAGACTCTTAATAACAGAGAATAAGTTGAGGGTTGATGGAAGGAGGTGGATGGGGGATGGGCTAGATGGGTGACAGGTATTAAAGAGGGCACTTGCTGCGATGAACACTGGGTGTTTTATGTAAGTGATGAATCCCTGAATTCTACACCTGAAACAAACATTGCATTGTATGTTAACCAACTAGAATTTAAATAAAATTAAAAGAAAAAACTGGCACAAACCAAAGGTGAAATACCCACTTGAAAAAAAGAATATCTGCCATAGAGAAACTTATGTGAGCTAGTAGTCAAAGTTGCTCGTCTTTTCTTACATTTTTTCTGACATTGGCAATATGTCAAGAAAGGCCTTTCCCACTATAAAACTTAGAAATATATTCTATATTATTATTTTTAAAAGTTTTTAAAGAAAATTAATCATTGATCTGTCTGGCATTTATTTTTGCCTGGTGTACTGTAGGGGCCTAACTTCATTGTTATCCTCCCCTTCACCCAATATTTAAGCATTTGTTCCAGTGTTGATTAATATTGATTAATATTACTCGTTTTGAAATTCCAACTATAATACATCCATTACCTGACTTTTAAATTCTTGTGCACTCCAACATAATTTGTTTGCTTTAAACAATCGTATTTCTTTATAAAAATGTGCAAAATGTGCATATTCTCCTTTTTAACTATCTTTAATAGTAATGTTTGATGTATAATTGAGCATATTTACCTCTTCCTTATTGATTCTCAAATGTGAATGCTTTCTACAGTCACACTGACCATGCTAGGCTTTCGTATTAAAGATATTCTAAGAGATGAATTAAGGGAGCTGGCCTGTGAATTTGGGGATGTGAGACCCCAGTGCTACCTTCATGTAGCACAGATAATGCCAAGTCAAACTTTTTTGCAAAGACAGTGATCTTTGTCCTATTGAATTTTAATAGAAGAAAAATGTCGCTGATTCAAAGAATGCCAATTTTGGTTAGGATCATGATCATAGGTCTAACGCAACTCAGCATTTGATAGATGAGCAAACTGAGGCCTAGTGAGAAGGATATAAAAAGCCATGCCTAAAATTCAGATGAACCATATAATATATAGAATTATGGTATCCATCATGATTTAAAAATGTCTGATGTTAGAGGCCCTAGGTTAGGCATCATTTAAATTCTGAAAATAACCACGATAACATTTTAATTTTTTTTATGAGAGAAAACTGAGGTTCAGAGAATTCAAGTAACTTATTTCATACCATCAGTCAGTGGTGCAGCTGGGAGCTGGGATTTATACCTAGATTGGTGCAATCTAAAGTCTGGGCTAATTTTTCAGTTTGCTAACTCATCCCTTCTCTCCTTTTACATCTATGCCCAGTGACTAAGGATAGCAAGCTGAATATGGTAATCAAAGAAATGTCTTCCACGGAGAATATCTATGTTCAAAGACTGCCAATCCTATCAATTAAGCTTTGTCTTTCTGCTACACTGCAGGAAAGTCACAGAGAAGAGATATTTGCTGAGTGACTATTTCTGTTTAACAAAGATGGAGTTAGAGATGAAAGATTTTTGGAACTGTTTTAAAGACTTTTTTTTTATACAACTATGTCTATGTATCTGTAATTATACCTGTCTTAATGATCTTGCCATATATTTGCAGTTTATAAACTTTGTCAGGAACGTTCACCTTCTGCAAGGTGAACACCATCCTTTAAAACTTAATAAAATAGAAATATTTTAAAATAACAACTTCATTTAAAGGAACAGTTTGAAATGTGCCGGGCATGGCTCCTGGGCTCACCTAATTTATCGGCAGCCTGTTTCAATTTTTCTAGTTTGCACCCTCATGGTTCAACTAAATTAAATAAGCTTTAAAAACTGAAAAGAGGGAGGAGAGCTATTTACTTGTAAAAATGGAAAAAGGTAGAAACAGCCCCAATTGCCATCATCCTAATTTCCTGCTTTTGGTCCCACAGGTAAAAGGGGTAGCTGGATATGGAGGTGATATTTTTGTCTCTCTTGGACCTATGTTGATTTTGGGTCCCTATCTTAGGCTACTTGGTTTGATTTTTATTATGGAAATTCAGAGGTGGGAGTTGGATCTTAAATCATCTAAACACAAAAGCTTTTGGAAAAAAAAATAAACAAGAAAGCTCTGCACTGTGACCAGTTCTCCTTTCTTTGATTAGGCTTCTTCTCCAGCAGATGGTATCCATTAATTAGGGCTAGGTCTTAACTAGACTCTTTCCCAAGGCTATCACATCAGAAATGGCAGGAGGGGTGGAGTGGCTTGATGTTACATTTTACCTGTGGATTTAATACTTGGCAATTGTATTTATGTCTTTATGTATGTATGTATTTTTTTTTTTTATTGGGGCTTGAACTCACAACCTGGAGCTCTAGAACTGAGCTGAGATAAAGAGTCAGACACTTAACTGACTGAACCACCCAGGTGTCCCAATTCTTGGCAACTTTAGAAATGAAGACATACCTTTGGCTAGACTGCAATAACTAGTAAAAAAATTACATCCAATACATTAACTACCGAAAATCTAAACATAATTGCTCTTTAAGCCCTAAGCAAAACCTGTTTGTATTTTATTTATTTATTTATTTATTTATTTATTTATTTATTATTTATTGTTTTTTGTTTTTATGGAAGTTTGATTTGCCAACATACAGTAAAACACCCAGTGCTCATCCATCAAGTGCCCTCCTCAGTCCCTGTCACCCAGTTACCCCATTACTCAGCCAGTAGTATCTTTACTTTTTAAAGGAGATAAATTCTATTTGAATGTTGTTAAAATAACAATGTATTGAAAAAATGTCTAAAACCTTACTCTCTATCCAAATTTACATTAAACAGTCACAATCAGAGCTTTAAGAAATAGCCTCTGCAAATTGAAAGACATATCTGTGCAGGAGGAATTAATGTTTTTTATTGGTAGAAGATGATTCTTCACAAAAAATCAAGCAAATCTCATGGACTCTTCAGATGCTGAATAAGGAGATGAAGTGATAGTACTATCCTATACTAGACAAAAAAAAAATAAGATGAAAAATGTAAGTATCATTTGTTACAAACTAGTCTCAATATTTGGCTTTTCAGAAAAAGGAAAAATGCAGCCCAGAGCCAACACATTTCATCATTTGAGTTTCATTATAAAAATGACAAAAACTTACTGGCTTGGAAATATTAAAGGCAACATGATGGGATGTAGGATCCTGTTAATAGCTGTCAAATCTAGAGAAATTTCAAGCCAGGGAAGAAGGGAGGTGCCAAACAGAAAGTTTCTGAGGCTCTTAAAAAATAAAGTCTTTACAAAACAGTTTCCCCGTGGTTCTTGCTGGGGCAAAACCTACCCGACATTTGGAACATTTTCCGCTCACTTTGTGAGGCCTAGAATTATTATACCTTAAAAAAGCCTTGTTATACTAACAATGGCAGTTAGAGAATGCCTGCTGAAGAAGACAGGACCCACAATGACAGTGTTTATAAACCTCTGCTTTGTTTCAATAAAAGCACACAATACAGCGACATTAGTAAAAGAAGGATGTGCACACCTGTCAAAGGCTGTCTGGCAGCAAGGGGTCCAGAGAAGTCAGATGTGACTTCTCACTGCCTTCCCTCTGTAATGGCTGCATTGGAAACACTTTCTCTCTTAGACCAGGAAGCACTGATGTGTGTACAGAATACTCTGGAACTAAGGAGCGCCAAAAGGAGTCTTAGCCAGAGTTTCTCCTAGCCTGTTGGTCAGGTAGGCATATTCTTCTTCTATAACCAGCCCTAAAAACAAAGCACCACAACCCATCCCTTGGCTGCAGGGGTCCTGCCAAGATCAGTTGTAAATCACCGATTTCACTTTTGTCAGAAGCTGACGCGACTGCATGAATGGCCTCGAAATTCCTCAGACTCAAGATTACAAAGCAACACTATTTCATCAACATCTTTAATGCTTCGGTCAGGGATTGTGCCTTGCAGGTACTTAAGCAGAACAATTCAGGTCAATTCCAGACTTGCTGGGGCCTGAACCCTTGCAAGTAGCTATAGCTACTTGCTCACAGGAGCATTTCAGGAAACCACAGGAAAATGTTGATTTTTTTGCTAGATAATTGGGATGTTATCATTGCACTAGGTTTGCCTTAGGTTTTTAGAGTTGTGTTATGGGAGGGATATCATTTTTGTCTTTTAACATCAAAAGTAGGCTAAATCTTGAGGTTCTTTTAGAAAACAGCATCATTTTACTACCGTGAAATTTATACATTGCCATTCTTCAGGAGGCTCATACTGTTTCAGACAGTACATAGCAGAATCTTGATGACTTAAGTGAAGGTGAATGTATTACTAGTTTGTTCGTTTGGGTACTGTGCCAGTTACAAATTTATTGCCTCTTAGCTCCAAATCTACCCTTCATTGCCCTGTTTATAATACTGGAACATTTCTTTCTCAGCAGCTGGCGCAATGCTAATCTTTGTTACTAAAAGTCTCTAGAGGGACACTGGAGGAGGAAGGGGCTTCTCTCCTGGGGTCTGGTGTGCTTTGCTTCTAACTCTTGAAAAGGACTAGGCTGTTATGTGGGACATCCAGTGGAGATCTCTGTATCCCCTTGATGCGTTCAGCAGGTACTTTTGTGAGTTTCATGGACACGATACCTGGCTTCCTTGAAGCAACCTTAGCAGCACCTCAGCTTCTAGACAAGTTCTGTGGGTGTCACAGCTAGCTTCTATAGGGCGAGTTCCAGGGGCACCCCAGCTGGCTTCCTGGAGCCCTCCTACTGGTGCGCGCCTTTTGGTGAGTTCTCTGTCGTAGCTCTCTAGTAGCTTCCTAGTAGCTTCTTGGTAAGGCCAACTGGTGTTCCAAATGGCTTCTCAACAGGTTCAACAGCAACCTTCACATGCAGCTTCCAGATAATTTTGTGGGCACTCTGGCAGATGGTTCTATTTCTACCCCTGGCCTGCTGACTTTGAACAAACTCTAGCCTAGGATATACGGAGAATAATTGTTATCCAGTGGACTGCAGCCTAACTGTCTTCAATGAGGGCTGAATCCCACCCTAAGGAGGAACTTCACTCCTTCATTTCCAAGTTTATTCCTTTCTTGGGTGTCTTTCCTCAGCCCTAGAATATTTTCTTTTGTTCTCTCTTAATTTCTTGTAAAAGGTTAATAATTGCTCATATTAAAACTCCCTCGTTCAAATTACTATGTGGCTTCTGGCACATGTATGCACAACTGATACAGATATAGAGAGAAAGATGGACATGACTGGTCAGTTTTATCGTTCTCATGAGGTCAAGGAAGCCCATTATAATGACAATGAGATATTAATTCAGAGAACTACATCTGAGCCCCAGATCATATAATTAATAAGAAAAAAGCCTCTTTAAAATGTTTCTCTTTTAATTTTACTCCTTCACAATGTAAACTTTCATATAGATTGATAGGGGTGGAAGCAGGATGTTAAGTAGTGACATAAGAGAAGTCATTGACTCTCCATCTGTCTCTCTATATATACGTATTCTTGAATAACTAAGGATACACGTATATGTTTATTACAGGTTTATGTAAATAGCCTGGATCCTCTTTTATTTCCAGCATCACTAGATCAATTGAATACCACAATTGTAGCGATATTTAATATCATCGAGAGGAAAGGTGGAAAGCTTTATAAGAAAATAATAGAAACCAGATTATCATCAGGTAATCCAAACTGAAAAGAGAAGAGAGCTGGCTATACCACTGCGTAGTATAAAACAGTGAAGATTGAAAGCCTTTTCCTGAATAGCAATAGGAGATAAAATTTTAGTCGGTTCAGTTTGACAGTTTGGATCCAATTGATGAGCCTCCCTTCAAAGATTTTGTACCATAATGAAATGTAATTATGAGGAAGGAAGAAATAGATACAAATACTTGATCAGTGTCTCAAATAGTCAGGATTGAAACAACTTCAAACTGTGAGCCTGGCAGATACCTAAGCTGCTTCTCTGGTGAGGAGGGCCTGCATGACACCTCCATCATAGTGACTCTGCCTCCTGCAGGTAAAACATACATTCTTCACCCAGGTATGTTGTTGTTGCCACTCACACTACCGAATAGGACTTCTCTGGCTGCTGCTTCTGACCATCAAGAAGGAAAAGTTCTTAGGCCAAAACTATGCAGAAATAATTACTCCCAATTATTGGAACATTAAAGTGCAGTTCTGATGCACCATTAGAGTTTTCCCAAGAGCCTAATTTTACTCAAATTTTTTTTTTCCCTCCAGAGAAAGAGCAATCAGGGAGTCAGCCATCAGCAAACCATTAAGAACATAGTCTCCAAAGAAATACTGGAGGCAGAGTGGAGCAGAGGGGAAAAAAAAACCCAAAAAACTATTATCCTATACTCCTCACAAAATGAGGCATCTATTGTCAGGATATTTTGCCTAATTAGGAAAGTGAAACCATCCAAAATATAGTCTTCTGCTCCCACTCCCTTTGTCTTTTATTCTTTTATCCTTCTCATGGATTGAGATGAAAAGAACTTTTCTTTTCTCAGAGGAACCCCCACCAGCCAGCACCTTGGACGTCACCGTTGCCCAGCTATCCAGCTATTGGTGGTCATGCTTATCTACATTGCCTTCATTATTTTCATGCTGTCTAGCTTTTTCATTTGTATGCTTACTTTTACATGTGTCTACATCTTGAAGAAAACAGTTTTTCTGACTCTGCAGTTTCTTCTCTTGTCCTCTATTAGCAAAACTTCCTAGTGACCATGCTGCTGGACCCTGCTGCTTGGCAGAAAAAGCTAATCACTACCTATTTTTGATGGATGGGGGATAGAAAGTCAGTTCCATGCTCAGATCTCCAGGATTTCCTCTTGCTGAGAAATCAGAGTTGCCTGCATTTAATCAGAGTTGCCTGGATAAGCAGGGATTAGGCAGGCTGGGTTCCATCCCAAGTTTGTTAGACACCACCAGGCAGAGAATGGAAGAACCAGGCAGGAAATGGAAGATTAGCTCCCTGCTCAGACAGTGGGCTGGGGAATCTGGGCTGGCTGCTTTCTTCTGTGGGAGAGGAAGATGGAATGAAAACCAACTTCCCTCATGACACCATTGCACCAGTGTGATTTTCCCATTGTGTTTTGCTGAATTTGGGCAGGAATTTCCAAAAAGAAAGGTGTTTGTTTTGTTTTGTTTTTTAAGATTTTATTTATTCACAAGAGACAGAGAGAGGCAGACACAGGCAGAGGGAGAAGCAGGCTCCTCGCATTGAACCCCATGTGGAACTCAATCCCAAGACCTGGATCATGCCCAAAGCCAAAGGCAGATGCTCAACCGCTGAGCCACCCAGGCGTCCCAAGAAAGGTTTTCTGTTATTAGGTCATCCTTTCCCAGGTCCTTTGACTAGGGGAACTCATTTTACTTACAGCCTTTTTTTCCCCCGGAGGTGTGTGTAGAGGTGGTGCCTGTTGGTAGTTTTGGGTTGGAAGCTTCTAGAGTGCTTGGTTAGAGATATATGGAGATAATAAGGAAATCCACGGACTCATTTCATCAAGTCCTGAGGTCCCTAGGCAGTTTGTCTTCTTTTTAGCTTTCAGAGCCTCCTTATGTTTGTTTGTTCTGTTGTAGCTATGGGTTTAGTTTTAAGAGAGAAGACCTAGAAGAAATGGCACTACTCTATCTCTGCTGGAAACAGAAGTCTTCATTCACTTTAATTCTACTGAAGTTGGGATCACTGTATGTCCCAGTTTTCCAGGGACACTCTGATTTAGTTCTGTTTTCCTGGCAAAGGTTTTGAGTGCTTTATTTTACACTTAAAAGTATCCCAGTTGAAAAACAAATTATACCATCACCCTGATATACTGCTTATCTCTTTCCAAAATTTCTCCAGGAAACATAAACACAATGTTGGCTTCAAATATCACTTCAAATATGTTCTTCATAAATGACTTTCAACAAAGCTTCAGTGCTATGCTTATATCTCCCAGCTATTTCACTGTCCTGTGGTTTTTTTATCTTTTTCCCTTATATGTATTCCTTTTGGACCTCCTTATTCTGTGAATGCCCAATTATGGAAGTTTGGAATCATTTTTGAGTCCTCACCTCCACCTCCAATTCTAGTCAGCCTACAAGTACTGTTGATTCATTCCTGGAAATAGCTTAAGCATCACTGTTCTGATTTCTTCCTCTTTGATCATTTTTAAACACTCTTTTAGGGCAGCCCCAGTGGCCCAGCGGTTTAGAGCGGTCTTCAGCCCGGGGTGTGATCCTGGAGACCTGGGATCCTCCCTGAATGGAGCCTGCTTCTCCCTCTGCCTGTGTCTCTGCCTCTCTCTCTGTCATGAATAAATAAATAAAATATTTTTTTAAAAACCAATTGATTATGATATTAAGCAATCCTCTAATTTTGTAAAATTTTCAGTGGATCCAAACTCTTTAAGGATAAATTATTTATTTTTACTCTTTTTTTTTATTTTTTGCCCAATGGGAAATCCAAAATTAACTAAAATAATTTATACAATAGAAAGATGAAAGGGAGCAGGTTGCCTTTAATGACTCTAACAGCATAGGTTCTGAATTAACTCTCATATGTTCTGAGATGCAGCAGTTGAAGGACCTTCATGGGCCTTAGTACAGAAAACAAATAATAATTATACTTAGTGATCCCATTCCCATTGTAGTTCTGTGAATCCCACTCAATTTAAACTTGGTACTCTATATAATCTCAGGGGATCACAAAATACAAGGGCAAAAAGGTGTGCCTCTCCTTTAGCTGAAAGGATCTTTCTTTCTTTCTTTCTTTCTTTCTTTCTTTCTTTCTTTCTTTCTTTCTTTCTTTCTTTCCTTTCTTTCTTTCTTCTTTCTTTCTTTCTTTCTTTCTTTCTTTCTTTCTTTCTTTCTTTCTTTCTTTCTTTCTTCTTTTTCTTTTTGATTTTATTCATTCATTCATGAAAGACAGAGAGAGAGAGAGAGAGAGAGAGAGAGGCAGAGACACAGACAGAGAAGCAGGCTCCATGCCGGGAGCCCGACGTGGGACCCGATCCCGGGTCTCCAGGATCATGCCCTGGGCCGAAGGTGGCACTAAACCACTGAGCCCCCTGGGCTGCTCTGCTAGGTATTTCTTAACCTCTGTTTGCTACCTGCCTTTCCAAAATTAATTCCCTCTGTTCTCTAATACAAACTTGTTCCAGCTAGACCCATTGTCTCTGTTCCTTAGACTAACATAATAGTAAATTAATCAGAGCATTTCAGTAGCAAAACCTAGAATTCCAATTTAAAATTTCCAGAGGGGAAATTGAGGAAGTTTAATAGATCGTTTGATGAAAAAAATCAAGGGTAACTTTGCAGGCACAGGCAGATCCGGGTCTTCAGGTGATTAAAAAAAATCTTCTCTGTTTTGGCTCTGCTTTCTTCATTGTGAGTTTTGTTCATACTCCCTCTTCAAGGAGGACACTGGCCACCAGGCATTTATATACTCCCAGCTTAGCAATTCCTAGAGAAGGAGAATTCTTTCTCTTTAAGAGTTTTAGCAACAATCCCATGATTCCCATGTTATGGAATGGCTTGGTCATGGTTATCCCAGGACCTGGAGGTAAAGTGATCTCAAACCAGCCTGAATCACATGATCTGGAAGCAAGCAGCAGAGAATGGATCCCCCCCAAAAAAACACTGAGCCTCTATGGTCAAATAAGACAGAAAGTAAAACAGCAGATTTTCACTACCATTAATAGGTTATAGCTTCCTATAAGCATGGACTTTATCTTAAATTTTTATTTAAAAAAATTTTTTTAAAGAATTTATTATTTGAGAGAGAGAGAGAGAGAGCATGGGCAAGGGGCGGGGCTAAGAGAGAGGAAGAAGCAGACTCCCCGCTGAGCAGGGCCTGAGCCAAAGGGAGACACTTAACTGACTGACCCACCCAGATGGCCTAGACTTTGTCTTAAAGAGCCCTCTTTTTCCAGCAGGTATGGATTACCTGCCTGCCACATAATGTATTTTCAATCCATGTTTGATAAAGGACAGATTTTTCCATATCCAGGCTTTTGTTATTATTGTTCTTCCCTCTTAAAGTGCCTTTCTACCCTTATATTTCAGATTCACACTTGAGCCTTGCCTCCCTTACATTGCATTTTTCTAACCACTGCAGCTATTACCAAGTGCTTAAGACATTTTTTTTTTTTTGGTTTAACACTCTTGAAATTGTATACTGAATTTTATTATTATTTATATGCTTCACATATGTGTGTCAATTCATAACAATTACATTTAAAAAGAACTGAAAGGTAGAAAATGATCTTATTCTCAAATGATATTTTCCATAGTATTTAGTATTTTTTCAATTTGGATGCAATCAAACATGTATGAAAGTGAAGGTATGGTTACATGGAGACAACAAAATGAAGTTTATTTTATAGTGATGAAAAACAAAGATGCATAGATTCTAAATTGTTTTACAAATATTATAGTATGAAAACCATAAAGCAAAATCAATTTAAAATATAAGAAGTAGATAAGTGCAAAATTGCTGCTGGAAATTTTAACACTTCTGTTAAAGTTTCAAGTAAATTTGTATAATAAAGTTGATTACTTGATAAATTCCTAATATTTGCTCTGTAGAGAATATGCTTTTTTTTTCATTGTGGAATAGCTGTCATATTTTTGACTCTGATGTATTTATCTAACATCTTTTTTTTTTTTAAAGATTTTATTTATTTATCCATGAAAGACACAGAGAGGCAGAGACACAGGCTGAAGGGGAAACAGGCTCCTGGCAGGGAGCCCGATGCAGGACTCGATCCAGGGACACTGGGATCATGACTCAAGCCAAAGGCAGACACTCAACCACTGAGCCATCCAGGCATCCCTTATCTCACATCTTTTTCAGGAACACTTATCTTTATTTGGATCACATTCTCTAACTTCTATACTTGTTATCTTTTCTGTCATACATTTAAAAATGTCTTTATTTATTTATTTATTTTGAGAGAGAGAATGTGCACATGTTCAGGGGAGCTAGGGGTGGGTGAAGGGCAGAGGAAGAGAGAGAATCTCAAGTAGGCTCCATGCTCAGCGTGGAGTGCAGGGCTACATCTCACAACCTTGAGATCATGACCTGAGCTGAAATCAAGAGAATGACACTTACCCTACTGAACCATCAACACTTTTTGAATTGTGTCCTGAACACAAAACAGATATTCTTTTTCTATACCCTGAACACTATGTCCTCTGTCATTTATTATGTAGGTCTTTTTTTCTTATTCATCTAATCATTAAGAATATGGATATTTATGCAAACTCATGAGCTGCATAGATTGTGTCTCTTCCACTGAATAAAATAGGAATAAACTGGGTCACCTGGGTGGTTCAGTGGTTAAGTGTCTACCTTCAGCTCAGGTCATGATCCTAGGGTCCTTGGATTGAGTCCCGCATTGGGCTCCCTGTAGGGAGCCTGCTTCTCCCTCTGTCTGTATCTCGGCCTCTCTCTTTGTGTCTCTCATGAATAAATAAATAAAATATTTAAAAAAATAAAAGAAGAATAAACCCATAATAAAGCAATTAGTACAAAATGTTTTTATAACAAAAATTCTTTTTAAAAAATTATTTATTATGGGGAGAGAGAGAGTGGTAGAGAGGGGCAGAGGGAGAGGGAGAGAGAGAGACTCCTCAAGCCGACTTCAACTGAGTAGGGAGCCTGACTTGGGGCTTGATATCACAACTTGAAGCCATAACCTGAACCAAAACCAAGAGTTGGATGCTTACCTGACTGTGCCACCCAGGCCCTCCGATAATGGAAATTCTTAAGCTGTAGCTTTGGGCATAAACATAAGAGTAGCACAATGCAAAACAAATTAAGATTGTATATTTCTTTTTCCCCCTAAATCTTAGAATTGCTGCCCTGGCATATGAATTTGTCATTATAAAAACTTATATTAAAAAAAAACTTATATTGTAAGTTTAAATACATGAAGTATTATATATTTAAATATTTGAAAGTTCATATATTGCTGTAGCCTTTGCTAACACAGTGCTTCATGCTGGCCAATCATGAATTTTAGAGTGGGCTACAGTATTCAAACAAGTATTTTTGTGCTGGTAGTTGATGACAGAAAAGGACACAGATAAAAGGAGCCATAAAAGGAGCCAAAAGGTTCTCTAGGAGTCACTGTGTTCCTCAAAGAGTGTATGCTATGTTATAATAAACCTCCTTGAATACTGGATATGTATTCTTTAATGCAAATATTCAAGTTATTTTGTGAGAAATACAGTCATTTTAATGAGCAGAGAATTCAGGTACACTTTCACAGTCTCATTTGTCTTCAAAAACTTAAATCTTGCTTCTATAAAAAAAGTGCTAAATTGGGCTTATTTTTTATGATGAAGTTTACTTACCTTTTAATTAGCTGTGTCTCAATCCATGACGTGTTTTTATGTCCGTAGGGAATTAGCAAAATCTAGAATAGTGTTTTATTCTTCTAGTTCTCCAGTTCTAATTAGAATGTCCTCATTCTTCAAGTGAAGTTTTTTCCTTCATTTTCTTTCTTAGGGAATGCAGAATATAAACCTGAAGCTACAGCCTATTAATAAATTATTGTTTAGCTATTATTCTCACTTCCCATATGCATCAAATTGGGAGTAAATTAGAAACTTTGCTGCACTTGGATTTTTCTTTATTAGTTTTCTCTTCACTGTTGGTCTGTTGTAAAACTGCAAGTTGACTCAGGACTTTACTCCATTGCTCAAAAGCTGCATTTTCATTCTTTGAGTTTAAGGGGCATCCTTGACCATGTAACTATGAGCAGAGACAGCTCTATAGAGTTTCTGTCTTGGTTCTGATGTATTTGCCCCAGAGACCACTTCAAAAGTACTTTCTTAAATAAGATCTCAAAGCCTCACCCAAAGCACCCCTGGGGCAACTTAATAAAATCAGTGTCTAGAGAATGGATAAGGAAAATATTCAAATTTTATCCTTGTCATGGCTTAAGCTGCTGCATTAGATATCTAGTCACTATAGTTTCACCAAAAAGAAATCAGCCAAAAGCTCTATTTTTAAGCTTTTAAGTCTTAATAGGAAAATCAGAACAAGATAACAGTGTACAGATTTGGAATCTTGTCAAGCTTATTTATAAGTTCTCTCAAATGGCAAACGAACAGGTTTATTTGGGGATTTGTAATGACAAATTTTTCCCAGCATGTTTTTCATCCATTAGATTGTGTTTAAGTTTCAATTAGGAGAAGGCCAATTTTGAACTTTTTAATTGAAGCGCACTAAAACAATGCTAGGAAAAGTACAGCACACAAATTGGAAACACATTATCAAGGGTATATTAAAATGAGAAATATTGTATTTCTTTAGAAGCATTTATATTGGTTTCTTTTGTGGAACAGTTTGCTTTTTACTGACAATATTGATTCAATGATTTATATATGCTAAACATCTATTATAACAAGAAACAATAATATGCCTTTATTAAGGCTCTCAAAAAATAACCTTGAAATATCTTTTTTCTAGCCTCTTTAAAATCTCCAGCTGCAGTACACAATGTTTAATAAAGGCAGGCTAATCTTACTAATTTCGAAGGTCAGTTGTTTGCCAATGCTGGGGAAATTTACTATTTAGTGAAATGCTTTTCATTTGTCCTTGAAAATTTAGAAAAATAAATACAACATGTAATAAGCTTAAACTATACATATTAATTCAATCAAAAGAAGTTTCATTTATTACTATGAAGTTATTCTTACTTTTTTGTTTTACCTATCCTTTATTTATGAAACAATAGTAATTATATAATAATTTTTTCTTTTCTTAATTTGATATAGTAAACATTGGCAACCTTATGCTATTTTTCTGAATAATTTTTTCTTTTCTTAGCTTGATATAATAAACATTGGCAATCTTATCTTATTTTTCTGAATTATTTTTAACAGTTTTATAGAGGTATAATTGATATACAATAAGAGCAGCCATTTTTAATCCTAATGGAGCCAAATTTATCCAATTATCCAATTTTTATTTTAAAATTGTATTTTTGGTGTCATATCTATGAAATCTTGGTTGAACCCACGCTCACATAGATTTTCCTTGCATATTTTGTTCTAGAACTTTCATATTTGAAGATTTTTCATTTAGTTCTATGCTCTATTTTGTATTAATTTTGGGATAAGGTGTGAGGCGTGGATTAAAGTTCAGGTATTTGGGGATCCCTGGGTGGCTCAGCGGTTTAGCGCTTATCTTTGGCCCAGGGCGCAATCCTGGAGACCCGGCATCGAATCCCACATCGGGTTCCCGGTGCATTGAGCCTGCTTCTCCCTCTGCCTGTGTCTCTGCCTCTCTCTCTCTCTATGTCTATCATAAATAAATAAATAAATAAATAAATAAATAAATAAATAAATAAATTCAGGTATTTGTGTATGTATATTCAATTGTTCTGGCAACATTCGTTGAAAAAGATTATCTTTTCTCTGCTGAATTAACTGCGCACTCTTGTTGAAGATCAGCAGTCTATACATGTGTGAGTATATTTCTAGACTATATTTCTTTTCACTGATCTTTTTTTTACCTGTTTTCACCCATACCACATTGTCTTGATTAGTATGGCTTTATAATATAACTTGAAGTCAAATAGTGTTAATTTTCCAACTCTGTTCTTTGCAAAGTTGTTCAGATTACTTTTGCTTTTTGCATTTCAATATGAGTTTTAGAATCAGCAAGTAATTTTTTAAAGCATTCTGAAATTTTGATTTGGAAATTGTTGATTCTTAGATCAATATGGGGAAAACTGACATCTACACAATTTTAAGTCTTCTGATTCATGATCCAAGAGCACAGTGTATTGCCATTACTTTTAAGTCTTCATTTTTTCCTCAACATTGTTCGATAGTCAGTATACAAGCATTTCACATATTTTGTCACATTTATCCTTAAAATTTAATATTTTTGGTGTTATTATAAATGGTATTATATTGTTAATAACCATTTGCCAATTATTTATTGCTATTATGTAGAAATACATTTATTTTTGCATTTTGATCTTATATCCTGTACTTCACTCACATCTTTTTATTAGTAAAATAATTTATTAATAATTAATGTTATGTTAATAATTAAAATTAATGTTATTAATAGCATAGAAACACAAAGATACAAAGGGATTGTTTATATCTGTTAATGTGCATTTTAAAAATAAAGGATTCAAAGCAAATACAATTATATATTAACATTATTTAATCTAAATGATGGTTAATGTTTTTTTCGTTTTTTTAAATGTTTTTTATAAAAATATTATGACATTAATTATAGACTGTACTTTTCATCAAAATTAGCAATCCTTTTACCCAATACTTAGATTACATTGTCTTTTACACATAACTTTATTTTTAACTTTGCTGCTTTAGTGTCTTTTAATTTATAGATTATAAATGGAGTTGTAAAATGATGACTCAAAAGTTTTTTGCTTTTTTTGTTTGTTTGTTTCAAGTTTTAATTTAAATTATAGTTAGTTCTAGTTACTTTTTCATAGATTCACCAGTGGCATAAATAGATGATCATGCATTTACTGATTAAAAACAGTTATAATCTACTTGGCTCTTGTTTCATTTTCTTATTGTATTGTATTGGCTAGAATCTCCAGTACAATGTGGAATAGTGTTGTTAGAACAAACATTTCAACTTCTTCCTCATCTTAAATGGTCTATAGTGGTTAAGCTTAAAACAATGATTTTGTTCTGGGTTTCTATTTTTCTCATCTGTTTCTTTTTTCTTCTTTTTCTGCCTTTCTTTGTACTGAGTATTTTTTATGATTTCATTTTATCTCTATGTTTGGCTTTTTTACTTATAATTCTGATATTATCTCAGTGTTTGTTTTATGTTTATAGTGCAATCTATCTCTAAGTGATATAGTACAACTTCACAGGTAACATAAGAATTTTATGATAGTATATTTCTATTTCTCCTCTCCAGGACTTTATGACATGACATTTTCATCATGCATTCACTTTTACCTATTTAATTGAATATTCATCTTTGTAGTTTTCTCAAAGATCTTTCTTTGTCCTTGGGAATATTAACATTCTGAGAGTTCTGGTAGGAATAATGGGGCAGAAAATAAATGTTTTTCTTTTCTTTATCTTCTTAGAATTCAAGCATAAATAGATATAATTCAAGGCATATTGGTATTAGGAGGTATCTACTAAAAATTCTGCTAGAGTTCAGAGAGAGAAAGATCAGAAAAGTTTTCATGATCAAAATTGCAATTGCTGTGGGCCCAGGGATTGATAGGATGCCAATAAATGTTTTTAAAGTAGAGAATTACATGAAGCATGGATGGAGTGAGCATAGGCCTTAAAATCAAGCATGTTTATGATTTTAGCTATAATCCACAGTAACGAATAATTATGTGATATTGGCCAAGTTTCTTAATCTCTTTGAGCCTTATTTTACATATTTTTTCAAATTGGGAAAATAATAGTCATTTTTAAGAATTACTGTGAGAAGTAATAATGATATATCTAAAGCATCTAGAATAGTATTGGTCACATATGGATTCAATAAAGATTAGCATTTTGCGTATGATGTCAGTTATACTTTAGCAAACTTAATCTTGATGCAACATATGGTTTATTCAGTGGTAGAATTGACCAAAAAATTATGCAAATATAAATAATAAATAGAAAATGGGGGGAGCATTAGAACTCCCAGAGACACTTTTAGTTTATTGTTGAGTTTTTTACTGAGATCCAGGAACTATGCATGTAGCAGTGTGTGTCCACTCAGGAGATAGAAAGCAGACAGGAAGATAAGCAAGAGAAGCTTAATATAAGCAATGATTAAATATGAGAAAAGAGTAATTATAGGATACAAGGAAACTCTATATGGTATACTAGGGCTGAAGTAGAATACCTAAGAAAGTACAAACTTGGAAGGGGTTCAGGTCTTGTTGGAAAAGGTGTGATTTAGTCCACCAGCTAACAGAGAAGTTGGCTGGTTTGGCCAGGCTGGGGTTGCTAGGCAGGCAGTAGGCAATAGAGTGCGGGTAGGGGAGCAGTTGGTCAATGATAGGTCATGTAAGTGTGCTAGAGGGCTCCAAGTGGCCTTCAAAGCATATGGACCAAGTGGGGGTGTCTAAGGCCCTAAGATTGTGTCTACTGCATGAGAGCTCTGCTTTCTGTGGGTTTTCTCAAGGCTAAGGCTACAAGGTCACAGAAGGACTATGTTTTAATCTGTGATTTGGGGAGGTTTCCTCAGATAGCCTCATATCCACAACATAGAACCCCAGCCCCTACTGAAAAATGTAGGAGAGACTCTTTTTCTTGCAATGTCCCTCAAGCACCTCTACATGAGCTTAATATCATACCCACTTAAAGGAGAAATACTTAGAAGAACTACAGTGCTTATCACAGAATACATATTGAAGAGTGTATTCAGAGCAGAGAGGCAATATATTGATACTTGACACACTGCCATATGGTGAAACAATGTTGAATAAAATAGGATTTTGGATTAGACTTTGTGGGTGAAGACAATCCTGATGGATTGTCTTGATGGAAATGGCCAAACAAATGAAAATAATATCCATATGAAGAAAAATGTCTTAGGAGGACTTTTTTTTTTAATTCTAGAAAGTCATGATAATCTTTAAAGCTAAGATGTTTAAAAAAAAAAGCTAAGATGTTTTTAAAAAGATCTCTTACTTTTTTCTCTGTTTTAGATAACTTTCTAAATTATGGTAAGAAAATATCTCTTGCTTTTGGTGAAAAAAAATTAGTTTTTCTTACACTAAATTTCCAGCTTGGCTAAAGGGCATACTGCTGATTAGATTTTAACCAAGATAGCCCTATTTTCTCCCTGGGTGGATCTTGTACTTCTCTCCACTCCCACATCATAAATCTAGGACTACTTTTTAATCTTTCGGTCATATCCTATTCTAAGATGTAAAAGTGAGAATGATACTTTTAAACTGTTCAGAGATTTGCTTGTTTAGATGTATCTTTTGGGGGTATGAAAATTAGGCTTTAAAACCATTTCTGAGACAGGTTGTAGTTCCAGGCTTACTAAACAAGTCACTTAAAGACAGGCCGGTTTACAATCAGACTTCAAGTCTGAGCAAAGGCTTTCCTATTTTTAGGGTCCTTCACTCCATTTCAGTGACAGGAATGGAAGCAGAGGGAGGCCCTGTAAGAGGATCAGGAACTGCTCCATGCAGAGGTGAACTCCCAGAAGGCTGAACTGACTCAAGCAATTTTGTATAAGTACAAAGACATGTCTGGGAGCAGGCTAGAGAGCTATTTATTTCCATTTCTGGCACAGGTCTTATATCTTGAAGCATGAGTACTTTTTTCTTGTATATGTTAGGAATGATTTGCAAGTGTCGGGCATGATATAAAGTTGCTAATAAAGTTGAGCATCTTCTTACGCTATGGCTCACATTTCTGTGTTCTCTGGATATTGTTCAACAAAGAGATGCAGGTTGATTTTTGTCTTGCCAAAACTACTGTGGCTTATTAATAGCTGAAGGCTTATGCTTCTGCAAACTCCACGGCTCAAACTGGATTAAGTCTTGATGATGTCATATATGTGCAATCAAAAATAAATTGGAAACATGATATATGGAACAGAGAGATTCAGATATTTCCAATTCCAAAAAAGTCAACAGAACAGAAGGCTTTTTATGACTCATTTATGTTTGAATCCCGGTGCCATGAGAATCCAACAGTATAGGAATGGTGCACTGGTATATATTCAACACACCTCACTCTTGATTTTGCAACTTGGCATTTTCATTCTTGAGCGCATGTTTGCAAATTCTCATATTCTCATGAAGCTAAGCTGTGGCTTTGTGAGAAAAACTTCTTTTCCTAGATACTTGCTCAAATGTTGTTAGTCCTGATCTTATACCATTTGACTGACTGTTTCTCTGCCCATAGTCCACTTCATTTTAATGGTCAAACTGTAGTTGCCTGTATTTCTCCTGGACAGCCACACCCCCACGCACCTCTGCAGATAGCCCCATAGCCTGTATGCTCCCACACAACAGGGGCAGCTCTATTTTGGTCCTAGATTCAAGGGAATGAGTGGTAATAAATGGAATTTTTCTCACTGGTCCATTATCAAGGCATAAGCTGCCCTTTCCCATTATTTCAAACCTCAGGAGGAAAAAAAAGCCTTCCTTTTCAAAAGAGAAAAGGAATAGGTAGAGAATAGAAAGTGCAGATAAAAGAGAATTGCTAACCTCAGGCTTCTGAGATTTGACCTCCTCTTCAGCTGTTGCTTCAATAGCTGGTTACATTGTTAGAGCCGTCCCTCCTTGAAGATGAATCCACTATTCAAGGGCGTGTTGCTCAGTATCTAGCAAAACTCCAAGGACAGGACAGGCGTTGAACAAATTCAGAAATACACTGGTACTAGCATTCATTAAAATACATATATTTGTTCCTAAAGTTTTGCTTTTGATTCTAGAGTAAAAATAGTTGTCTAATAGCTCCCCAGGGGATGTGGTAGGGATGATGGCTCAGTTCCCAAAAGCCAGGTGTATTATTTTTGGTTGATGCACTGATGATGTCAGATATATCTTCACATCATATTTTGGGGGGAAGGTCTTGGCGTTTGCTAAAGGGAGTTCCCTACAGTTTCTGAAGGCAAAAATGTTGGGAGTCCTCTTCGAAGCTGAAGTGTATCTGTGTGGATTGACTACTGTTAGTTTCCTTGGTACATATTTGAATGTAATTCTATGTGGGGAAACAATCCATTTTCTTTTCAACATTTTCTTTTATTTGACTTATACTCAGAAAATTTCTGTCTATCAAAAGTTAAATACAGATTTGTAAGCAGTGCATGCTTAGCATTTTCCTGTCAGATATAGCAGAATGGCAAAATGCCTTTTCTTTTTAAGGTCTCTGCAAATTTATTAAACAAAAAAAATGATACAGAGATATAGTAAAAAAATAATAGCCAAACGATAGCCATTCACAATTAGCTACCTGAGTTTCAGTGGGATGTGACATGTCAGCCGATTCTCCAGAGGCCCCATTAGTCAGTGTTGACACGAAGTCAATGATTCTTTCCCCACACCCTTAAGTATAGTTCCGTATCTATCAAAAATGACTTTTCCCTATGTGTTTAGGAATATGCTTACGTTTCTTCCCTCTTAAAATTGTATGTTAACATTTTATTCCTCTTCTCAAACACTGGTCTATCTCTAGCCTTCCTATCATAGCAAAGCTTCCTAGAAAAGTAGACTATGTACTATCTTTATTTTATGTCTGTCATTTTATTTTTTAAAATTTCCTGTAAATATTGCAATGTTGTATTTGATACATATTTGGTACATATACAAAAATATATGAGACCTATATGCAAGTTATAAACCCATCACCTATACAAGAAAAGAATATGATCAATATCATTACAGAGCACCTGGGCGGCTCAGTCAGTCAAGCGTCTGCCTTCAGCTCAGGTCATAATCATAGGGTTCCTAGATCGAGCCCCGCCTTGGGCTCCCTGCTCAGAGAGGAGTCTGTTTCTTCCTTTCCCTCTGCCTCTCCCCCTACCTTGTGCTCTTTCTCCCTCAAATAAATATATAAAATCTTTAAAAAATGTATCATTCCATTTACTAAAGCATTCCCTCCCCCACTCCACTTGCACACTTTGACTTTCATTGTCAAGTTGACCTATTCTGCATTCTGTGTTTGACATTCTTTGGCTTTTTAAATTATATTCATACATTCATACATAAACATTATATACTTACATAAATATGATGTGCTTAGATTTATTTCTTAGCTTCATAAGAAGATTATACTATGCATACTCTTCTGAGACTTGCTTATGTGCCTGAGATTCATCCATGATGTTGTATGTGGCTGTATTTATTCCATTTTCCTGCTGAATATAACACATTTTTTAACTATTCTTCTGCAACAGACATTTGAGTTGTTTCCACTCTTTTCTTCATGATTAACACCACTATTATGTACATTCTATGTATAGAAATTTTGTCTATGATATAAACCTAAGAATGGGTTTTTATTCACTCATTAGCTTACTACTATTCCACATCCCCAACCCCCAACTCACCCAAAACTGTTCCCACTAAAGTTGATAGTGAGTTTCTTTCTTTTTATTTATTTATTTATTTATTTAATTATTATTATTATTATTTTTTTTTTTTTGAGAGAGAAGAAAGGTTGAAGGAGAGGGAGAGAGAATCCTTTCTGGTTTTAGTTGGGGGAAAGGCAGAGGAAGAAAGAGGGAGAGAGGATATCTTAAACAGGCTCCATGCCCAGGGTGGAGCCCAAGGCGGGGCTCAATCTTATGACTCTGAGATCATTACCTGAGCTTAAATCAAGAGTTGGACCCTCAACCAAGAGACACACAGGCGCCCCACTTGTGAGTTTCTAATTACCATATGTAATGAATGTTTTTCTGTATCTCTTATTATTGATATTATTCATCCTCAACTCCTGCTTGATACTCTCTCTCTTGTCTTTGGTGCTATTTATTCTTGTTTTTTCTCTGGCCTCTTGCCTTTGAAATATCTTAAAAGGCCTCTCAATTTAGAATGCTGTTCCATTGTTTACTGGTTGGCATCTATCCTGGTTATTTATTGCTGTATAACAGACTATACTTAAAAAATGGAAGGGACATATATATACATGCAAATATATTTATATATATTTAATATATTTTTATTATGTAATATACATGTATATAGCTGCAAGGGTGTGTGTGTGTGTGTGTGTGTGTGTGTGTTGCTGGTCAAAAATTCAGGCTTGACTGGGCAATTTTTCTGCAGCACATTGGTTGGGGTCACTTGGTGGGTAGCTGTTGGGTCTAGTAGGCCCCCATTTTTTTCACTCAAATATCTAACACTTTAGTGGGAATGGTGGAAGGCTGACTCAGCTGGTCCTTCTCCTTCAAGGCCTCTTCATGTCATCTCTCCAGCAAACCAATGGCCTTCTTAAATGGCAGTTAGGGTTTAAAGATATTAAGGTATATCCTGCCCATGGGTGATGGTTAATTTTATGTGTCAACTTGACTGGGCTAAGGGATAGCCAGATTTCTAGGCATTGTCTGTGAGAGTGTTTCTGAAAGAGATAAGCATTTGAATCTGGAGACTGAATAAAGAAGATTGCCCTCACAATGCAGGTGAGCACCATCCAATCTGCTGAAGGCCCAGACAGAACAAAAAGGCAGAGGAAGGATAAATTTGCTCCCTGGGACATCCATCTTCTCCTGTCCTCAGACACTGGTGCTCCTTGTTCTCAGGCCTTTATACTCAGGTTGAGACTTATACCAATTGGCTCATCTGGTTCTCAGGCCTTTAGGTTTGGACTGGAGCTACAACACTGGCTTTCCTGAGGCTCCATCTTGCAGATGGCAGACTGTGGGACTTCTCAGTCTCCATAATAGTGTGAGACAATCCCTCATAATAAATCTCTTTAAATTTATATATCTTATTGGCTGTGTTTCTCTGGAGAACCCTGACTAATACACCATCCTCTTAGAGATTATGCTGGGAATTGGCTTTGTTTTACTTCTCTGGTAGGTACTCTATTAGTCAAAACTACATAATGAATAAAATATGTTTTCTCATTATTGTTCTAATTTGTATATTCTTGACTGTTATTATGAGTTTCCCTTAATGTCCCTGTTTATAATTTGCTTTTCTTCTTCAGAGATTTGGCAGTTTTAATACTCTACTTTTTGATTTCATAATTAAAAAAAATAATTTGTCAGGTATCTTTGTCTGTTGTGGACATTAATTCATTGCCTATTAAGTATTTTACAAGTATTTTCTTCCCACTTGCAATAACTTTCATTTGTTTTGTGGCATATTTTGGTATACAGAATATCAAAAAAAATTAGTGTAGTCAAATTTGTTCATTTTCTTCCTTTATAGCTTTTGAGTGGGCTGCCTTGCTTAGAAAGAATTATCTAAAGATTTGTGGCAATACAGTTTGCTAATAGCAGTACAAAATAAACACACCTTCCATAATGTTCTTTAAAGTAAATAAAATAATCATAAACATGTCACCATATTGAATTCAGTTTAGAATAGCTCTATTATAATGATATATGGGCAGTAACTTGAAGGATTGATTAGCACAAGAAGCACAAGCCTTTATATGAAAGAGGTTTTGAAAGAGATGCTGTTATCTCCTGGGATTTTATTTAAACCAGACTCCTGGCAGCCATAGTGTCTTTCCCCTGTGTTTAGGTGATGTGTGGCCAGGAGGCCCATCCTCCTCAGCTTATTTAATGTAGGCAGATATTTGTTTCCAGCACCATGGGAGCAGTGATATTTGTGTAGAGAGGTCCATTCAAAGTCTAGGTTCCCTTCCTTCTCTGTCCCAATTTCATACTAGCTTTGGGTAGTCATAATTTCACCTTTACTGAGGTCTATCCCTTCTCCAACCTGCCTGTTTCAGGTCAGCAGCTGAAGCCTTCTGTTTGTGCCACTGCTGAGCTTATTCTTGGGTCAGAATCTGTCTTTCTGTCTCTAGGCTGTAGCCTCTGTACATGGCTTCCTTCGAGTTTGTGCTCTAATCTAATCCCTTATCTGAGGGAGCACAAAAAATGACGTAAGAGACCAGTTTAGGATTACTGACAAATGCAGCTACCTACAGTTACCTCTCCTTCTGTTATAAACTAGACTAGTTCTCAGGAGTCTGACATGGAGACTAATTAACTGGGAAGTGACACTTAGGTGATTTTCTTTTCCAAAACTCTTTGTGGCCATGACTAAGTGAACGTGTTCACTGACTATTTTTTGTCTGGGACAGAAGGTGTTATTTTTGGTTTTTTTTGTTTGTTTGTTTTTTAATTTCTCTTTTAAGGGGTCCCTGTGAGGCTAGCTATAGAGATGGTATGCTGGTTAGTGTCAAGTCAACCTGGGACCCAGTCTCAGCTCTGCCACTTATGAAGTTAGGTCTTTTAACCTATTTTAATGCCTGGGAAATATTAACATAAATCTCATTTTACAGGACTGTCATCAGAATTACTGATAAATATGAAGATCATCCAGAACAGTACTTGACCCACTGTCGAGTGCTCAATAAAATGGCAAGTTTAATGTACTGTATTTCTTATGAGTATCTTAATCCATGTATAGGGACCTGGCTATATTTTATAGTTTTTCTCAAGAGCTCTGCCCAATGAAGAGACCTCCAGTGTATATCAGCACCATCTCAGGACTCCTAGGAAGGAAACGTAGGAAAAGTTTCAAAAAGCATTTTCGGGCTATATTCATTTTCACATTCTACATCCCATATTCTGACTACTGGTCTGTATCACTAATATATATATATATATATATATTAGTGATATATGATCTGTATCACTAATAATATGTACGTAATATATATGTGATTTAAATTAATGAAGATAAGTAAATTTTAACTTATTCCACTATAGAAATTATACATTTGCCTGAACTAGATATCAGAAAAATTAGTTTCCAGGATTTTTGAGTATCTTGTGATTTTAATTCTCTGCTTATGGTTGAGATTTTAGCAATGGAAGAAATAATCACTTGAACTCTAAGTCTAGCCCCCCGTCTTTCGGGCTTGAAATTCCCAAAATTTAGTATATAATCCTTTTCATGAACTAGTATTAGACCAAATGTGAAGAGGGAAAATTACCAACAGATAATTTATCAAAAACTATATAATATAGCTTGTTTCTTTGTAAGATGCTTCCATCCTTTTGCCCAAGATCAGTACCCAAATGTTTCATCCCCAAAAGTTCAAAAGTCAAATAAACAATATTCTTTCCATCACTTCTCTGAGCCCTCAACAGAAGCATACCTAGACCGTATCTCTATTCTCCTGAGAAAACACCCTCTAGAATGTTACATCAAAGATACTCTGCTAGTTTCCTGTTATCCTTACACTTTGGCCTCTACAAGGCTGATCATTTTATTTTAATTGCTTGATTCTTAACTGTAATTAGTACTACCAGCTGTGCCCTCTCCCGGGCTTTCTTGACACAGTGAAGCCCATATGAACACTAATTAGAGATACTAGAATTGATCACATTATCTCTTCTACACAGTTTCTGCCATTGACATGATCAGTTGTTGCATATAAATGTCCCATTACACACAAGTAGAGAGAGAGAGAGAGAGAGGACTGATGAATATGGCTTGCTCTGCTCTCTGTTGTTATAGGATACAAATTTCTGGGTTGAATAAGCTGACAAGTCCTAACATGCTCAGTGAAGAACATGACCTGGATTGATCTGTCTCTTTATATTTCCTGTATTTATGTATAGTTGATGTCATTATTTTCTCCCAATGTTGCATGAGTGTCTAATATCCTTACTAATTTTTAAATTGCTTAGGATCACACTACAATTTTTTTTTTCTTTTGGGTTCCCCATCTCCAAGGTGACTTAATATTTAAACCGGAAGGTTTTCAAATGGATTAATAGGGAAACATATATCTTTTTTTTTCAAAATTCTAAATTGTTTTTGATTATTGTTTTGCCCTTGTCATTTGTATGTTTATCATTTATATTCCTTACTTCTATTTCCAAAGGGTATTTTCTATTGATTCTTTTAAGTTTGTAATTGTTGGAGGAGGTGATAGGACATAACTACTGGCTGAACTTCAAGCTGGGTGTGGGCAATCAGAGGCTCCTCACCCCCATCCATGTCCTTGGAATATATGTTCTACCCACTGTTGCCACAGTGGGAACCATTTTCAAGGATGCAGCCTTGATGCAGCCTTGAGAGAACAAGTGTTGTTGAGACCATCTGGACTAGATATGTTACTGAAGCCCATTAAGGCCCCTATGTACACTTTTTAAAAAATATTTATTATTTTATTTGAGAGAGAGAGTGAGAGAGAGAGTGAGCTCATGAGTTGGGGGAGGGGCAGAGGAAGAGAATCTCAAGCTGACTCCCTGTTGAGCATGGGACCTGATCCCATGAACCCATGAGCTTTAGATCATGACCCGAGCCAAAACCAAGAGTTGGATACATAACTGACTGAGCCACTCAGGCATCCCAAGGCCTTGATATAAACTTTTATGTTTTTGGTGGTCCGGAGATCTTTCCATCTTGTGGCTGCATAAGACAAGCCTCATAAGTAAGTTCCCTTGCTTTTTGAACCTGCTACCTGCCAGTCTGGATTGGCCTCTTTCGTCTGTCTCTCCTTGCCCTCCATGTACAGGGGTCAACTGGCAAGCCAACAGTGATTAACTGATATATTTTTTCCTGCCTAGTGAGTAGTAGGTTTAAGGCAGGCTTCTCCTCTGAGTACATACACTAATGGGTATTTAGTTCCGGCCCTTTCTCATTGTTGTCAGAAGACATAGTCCTTATTTTTGTTCATTTGGAATTTGCCCAGATCTTCCTTGTGGCTTAACATATCCTCATTTTTATAAATGTCTTATGTGCAATTAAAAAAAGCATATCTTTTCCTGCAGTCTGCATATGTAGATATTTTCTATTAGCTATATAGAAGTAGCTATATATAGCTAAATAACCTTATAAATTATATTTCTCTAATTTATCAAATGTTAATATTTCCACTATTGTTATACCTCTCTTTTGTATAGCACATTTCACTTTTTAACTTTAAGAAATGTTCTTTTCCTATATGCTTCAGCATATATTTTTATGAATAAGAAATTTTCTCACATAATTGCAGTACATGTATCAAAATCCAGAATTATAACACTGACACAACACTATTATCTAATCTGAAGCCCATGTTCAAATTTCATCAATTGCCTCAGTAATGTCCTTTCAAACCACCTTTGTTCTGCCTCAGTATGCAGTCCTGTGTCATGTCCTGCATTTAGTTGTCATGTCTCCTTTGTCTCCTTGGTCTGCAACAGTTTCTCAGCCTTTCTGTGTTGTTCTCCATTTTAAACATTTTGAAGAATATAGACTTGCCGTGTGTGTGTGTGTGTGTGTGTGTGTGTGTGTGTATTTGGGTGTTTATGTTTCCTCATTATTAAATGCAGGCAATACATTTTTGGCATAGATATCAGAAATGATATTGTATCCTCAGTGCATCCTATTCAGAAGCTACATGCTATTGTCCTAATCATGGTGATGTCAGTTTTATTCACTGGGGTAAGGTGGTAATTGCCAGATTTCTCCATTGTAACTTGACTATATTTCCCTTCGTAATTAATAAGTAATTTGTTGAGATATTGTTTGAGACTATGCAAATATTGTTTCTCATCAAACTTTTTCTAATTTTTCTAAACATTGATAATTTTTCCTCTCCATTATTTTTTCTATATTTATCACTTGGCATTCAATGGCTTGCCCAATTCTTTGAATAAAATATACAGAAAGGATGTTAAAGAGGGTGGGATGGGACTAAAAAAAGAGTTACAGGACTGAATTCTTCTTGGTTTTAAAGGTTTCCCTGCTCGTCACAAGTAGGTAATAAGATATATAAGTATATGCATACTTTTCAAAGTTTTGACACTTATCTCACTGGGACTGTAGTTTCTTAATCTTTCAACTGTAGAAACTTGGTGTCCCATTTGGCTTTTAATCTCTCCATTTATTCCCCAAAGCAAAGCTAACTACTGTGACAAACCACTCTCCATATTTGAGTCATCTCAATTAGGTGGCTTTGGATTTTGAATAACCTGCAACAGGGTAACATCCATGTTACCAGGATTTACCCCACATGAGAATGGTTACCAATTTTAATTTCTCACAACTCTCTCCAATATTTTGATGTCTTGTATTTAGGCCCACTATTGGAAAATTTAGGAAATTCTTAGTTTGAGATCTATGCTTCTGGCCTGCAAAGGTTGTTTCTTCTATTCATTGTAATGTGTCCTCTGTATACTGAGTGACTTACTTTTGCACCGGTCAAAATATGATTGTGTAGCTCCTTCACATGTGTATTCACCGAGTTCTAGTCACTTGATGTACAAAGAGTAAATTATAATAATAGAATCAACATCTTCTATTGGCTGGAAGGTCCCAGTCCAAACTATTGCAATAGAGTGTTTTTCAATAGAAAAGTATAAAGAAATTCAGGAAATAAAAGGTTAATCAAAGAGGACTGAGGCAGTAAATTATTACAAAAATAACCCTAGTGCCATCATATTCCTAAAGTGACAGTGAAAACTAAATACACATAAATGTCAAAATCGGGATTGATTTTACCATTATAATATAATTTATTTATCAGAGGCTGATCTTTATTATCCAATAACACTCAAGATGTCCTTTACTCAGCAGGACATCAGCAGATCTGTAGTTCTGATTTAGGGCACTTAGTTTATATGGAAGCAAAATGCTTGTGTGTGTGTCTATGTGTGTGTGCTTGTATAAGTGCTGATGTGCAGCATGTGTATGAGTGGGTACATAGAGTGACATTGCACTTACAAGAGTCTTTTAGATGTTGATTCAGGCAGGAAGAAGAGAAATAATCTTGAAATCGGCCTCTCTTACAATGGGTCTATAAACAATTTAATTATGTATCTTAGAATTTATTCAGTTCCTGCTATCATAGTTAGGGTTTGGCAATTGAAACAGGGGGAATGAATTTGTGGTATAAAAAAGTGGCACAAAACAAAATATTGGTTGTAATTATGTTTCATGAAGTGGTAAAAGGGGGAAAATGTGTTTTTAAACTTTGTACTTTGGCTATGTAGTGCTATGATTTAGACTTCATACCTGTACTTTTCATTGGACACCAGTAGGTGGCAGATTTATTTACTTTATCATTAGGCCAGCCATATCCTATTTCTCTTTTAGTGAAAAGGGAATAAAAAAACAAAACAAAACTTAGATTTATCGTCTATTGAAGCCTCTGTTGATAAATTATAACCTTATTCACTTTATAAAATTTACTCACAATAGTTTTCACAAACAGATAGTTGGAATATGGTGATTGAGTTCTGCTTGGGAAATTGAAACAGATCATATGTATGCCTGTAAGATACCTCTTAAAAGTATATCATTGTTAGGGGTGTTCTTGGGGGCAAGGTTCGGCTGGAAGTTTTTTTTTTTTTTTTTTAACCAAAGAGTAATTTATGTAAGTTTCTAGGCAAGGACAAGAAATGGGATTGAAATCAATAGAATAGTTGAAGTCAAAGGCTAAGAAAAATTGGACCAAATGTCCAAATGGAAGCTGAGTAACTAAGCTGCAAACAGCTAAGCATATTGTCAGAAGTCAAGGACATTACAGACTGGAGCCTAAATGAAGGCAAAACTGAGGTTAAGATAGTTTAGTATCTAAATCCACTTGTGCTGCATTAGCTTCCTAATGCTTCTATAGCAAATTGCCACACATATGGTGATTTAAAAGAGTCCAAATTTATTATTGTGCAGTTCTGAAGGTCAGAAGTTCAAAATGGGCCTCACTGGGCTAAAATCAATTGTCCCTGAGGTTGTGTTTCTTTTTGGAGTTTCTAGGTGAGAGTCTGTTTTTTTTCTTTTACTAGTTTCTAGCTGCTATTATTCCTTGGGTCATGGCCCCCTTCTACCTTCAAAGTCAGTAATGGTCTGTTGAATCTTTTTCACAGCTTATCACTCTGACTCTGACCCTCTGCCTTCCTCTTTCACTTGTAAGGATCCTTGTGATAGCATTATACTCCCTTGGATAATCCAGGATAATCTTCCATCACATGTCAGCTGATTAATAACCTTAATTATTTTAATTCCATTTGAAACCTTGATTTCCCTTTGTTATCTAACAAAATGTGTCCATAGGTTCTGAGAACCAGGGCGTGGACATCTGTGGGACTGTTATTCTGCCCACCATAGACACCAATCATGTTTCTCACACAGCTGGCTGGAAAAGAGGATGTTTTCTTAAAATAATGTTATAAACTGAATGCATGTGTCCCTCCAAAATTCATATGTTACTGTGGTAGTATTATAGGTAGGGCCTTCAGGAAGTGATTAGGTCACAAGGGTGGAGCTTTCACAAATGGGATTAGTGCCCTTATCAAAGAGACTTCAGAGAACTCTTCAGCTGGAAGTCTGAAACCTGGAAGAGGACTCTCACCAGAACCTGACCATGCTAACCCCCTGATCATGGACTTCCAGCCTTCACAACTGTGAGCAATGTTTCTGTTGTTTATAGCTACCCTTTCTACAGTACTTTGTTAGAGTATCCTGGAATGATTAAGACAAATAGTGAGAGTAAACCAGGCTGGACCAAATAGACACACAATTCTATGTTTACCTCTGGCTCATATAAATTACAGGGTAATTCTCTACACAGTGATAACAGCTAGAGGTGAGGAAGAACTGTGTTGGGATCCAAATTGTCTAAATGGCAGGCATGAAGTTTGTGTAATTCTTTCATTCTTTCAAGTGCTCCAAAGCATCTTTTCAGCAGGTTTTATAATATTTCTCTATGTCCTGGCCATATCTGTTTTCTTTGAAGCCAAACAGATTAAGAATCATAGCTTTGCTCATAATTTATTTAAATATTAAAATTAAGTGAGAGGCTCTTTGTACCATTTTTGGTGTTGACATTTAGAGCCTCAACTCTGATTTTGCTAATATATTCATTCAGATTACTTTGGCATTCATAAAATCCTAATAGCTAAGAAATCTTATCAAGTTATATTCTTGTAAATTAATAGGCAATCACGAATTATCTCATGGCTCATAGACATCCTCTATTTCAGTGGTTTTTCAAACTTGTCTCCATATTAGAATTATCTGGGGAGTTTTAAGAAATACTGTAGATGGAGTCCACTCCATTCCAATTAAAATAAAATCCCTGGGGAAGAGGTCTGAACATTAGTATTATTTGAAAGCTCCCCAGGTATTTTGAATGTGTAGTCACCACCATTAAGAATTATGCTGTCTGGTTTTTCCCCTATTTTTCATTCTTCTCTTGTCTGCCTTTCTTTCTCTCTATTCTGAGCTTGGCTGAAAGATTACCTTTTCCTTGTAATAGAGGGAGTTAATTGGAAGCCTCTGTTTTTATTGAAGCTGCCAGGACATATTTCCTGTAGAAAACCAAACTGGCTTGTTCCTGACAGCAACTACTTTACTTGTTTCTCTGAATCAACAGATAAATAAAGGTACAAACATATTCAAACAGATAACAATAGAGGTTTCTCTAAAGGCACAAAGTGGTTTTAAGTTACTCAAGTGTTTTATACTCTTAATTGTAATGTTTTTAACAAAAAGATGTTGAGTTATGATTACCATAAACCACTGGCAAGTTTGCCATTTCAAGTCGGAAGTATATTGGCAATGTGCGTCATTTGCATTTCTCTCTTTATCACTTGAAGCTGGCCAGATTTAAACTACTTAGAACTGACTTCATAACAGATTACCATTATGTACAATGTTTGGACATGAATAATGGTAAAGACACCGTGAGGTGTCACAAAAATTAAGTGCCTCTTGTGTCATGGCATCTCTGAATGCTATTTTATTTGCAGAGCTTTGTATTCCACAAATATCTGGTAGATACTGTACTGGGACGCTATAGTACTTTATTACAGACAATTCTGAATGAGTATAACACTGTATTATAGATTTGGAAGAAAAATAAGTTTATTTATCTCACATGCCTGCAGCCAGTAATATAATTGTGCTTTTCCATGCCAGAAGATTTTTATCTGTCCTTCTTTGTCTGATAATGGATTTGGTCATTTTATACATATATATATATATGCAAAATTATACATTATATACAAATATTTCTGGTTTAAGGCTTGTTGAATCACCTGTTAATAGTTTCTCTTTACTACTATAGCAGTGTCACCAGGATGAGAGCCTAAGCTGTATACATATGATCAATTTGTCCATGTCCAGGCTTGTCCTGGGTGCTCACTGCATCAGCCAGCTGAGAACTGATTTACATGTTGAACTACACAGTTTTACAGAAAGGACACCTGACTGGATTCCGTTGTGACATAGACTTTCAGGATTAAGACATCAAAGCTACAGTTATAGAAGGGTCTCCCCTCATTGCAAGGTTGTCAAAGGGGAAGGGACTCATTTTGAGGAAAGGAAAGATTAAGGTGCATAATAACAGTGTCCAATACATGCTGTTCTAAGACACCAAGACTGTCTTACAGCTTCCATACTGGTGTCAAAATGAAAATGGCACTGATAAATTTAAATAGGAAAGGAAGACTTTATTTAAGATTATTGCAATAGGGAAGAGATACTGAACTCAACTACACTGAAACAAAAGGTGGGAGGCTTTTAAGCACTGGGATGAGCTAGTGGCCAAGTACTAGTGGACATTAGAGGATAGGTTGATCAATGAGATGTGTTGAGCACATTGAATAATTCCTGAGTTTGCAAATGTTTTTCTCTGCTATTAGACCATTTGTGCTTGCTAACTGGCACCCACCTAAGGGTGGAGAATAGGCCCCTATTCTCCCACAGAGATTGGGAAATTTGAAGCTATCTCCTTCAGTGTTTAACATTTCAGAGAGATGGTTCTCTGATCCTTGAGAAAGACATTTCTTGGGTTGTAAAACTGGCAAGAGGCTGGGAGATATACATACATTTTAAAGTAGAAGGGAAATAATTCCCAGTTGCAAGTTTTCTAAAGTAAATGCTCTAAGAAAAGGGAGGTCAGGGGCACATGGTCAGGAAGAAAACTGTGTAAAGTTTAGTCAAGCTGAGGAGAATGTTAGGCCTTCTTTGCCACTGGACTAGTGCTAAAGTCTCAAGGAGAAGTGACCTCGATAAAGACTGATTCAAATAGAAAGTGATGACTTGAAAGTTTCTGTAATAAAACAAAGACCCAGGGCAGTGTTGAGAGAGGAAGGGCATTTTTCTATGTCATGTCCACACAGTCATCATTGAAGCAGAAAGGAGGAAAGTCTCTGTCAGGGCCAGTGAAGAGCATGGGTCTGTGAAAGATCAATGGAGAGTAATGGAGAGCTGACAACAAGAAGCATTCCTGTAGTCTCACCTTTTTGGGAGTAGCTGGAAAGCTTGATTCTCCATTTGGGTGGTGTGACGATTGTGGTGCCAAGTATAGGAAAATCACTGGAAGTAATGGAAGATGGCAACTATTTCCCATATGCACCTGCCATGACCCACTCTAAGATCAAAGGAAAGTATTTGAAAATGGCTATTGTTTCAGTGACATTACTGGGAGAACTGATTCTAGACATTTGCCTTATTTTTCTTCTTCTGATTCTGCAGTACCTTTAGGATTGGTATAGTTTTGGAAGCAGCATATTTTATTGAAAAATAATATACTCAGTTCTGTTTTTCAAATCAAAATTCCAGTTTCATATTTGCTACTCATCTGTGTGATCTTGTGCAAGTTATTTAAATTCCTTGTACTTGAAATACATTTTTTTCTTCTGTGAATGAAAACAAAAATACTTACTTGCATGATTAATATAATGGTTAAATGTATAAAAAGCACAAAGCTTAGTGCCTAATACATGACAAGCCGGCCACAAATGTAAATCCCCTTCCTTCATTACACTCCTTTTTATGTACAAATATTATAAAATACCAAACATATCAAATTACAAATACATTTCAAGGCAGGAGATGAAGAATACTCAAGAATTTAACTGATATTGAAAACTCGACTAAATTATCAGCTTCCCTAAGATGATCTCTAGTCACAGAAAGTTTAGAGATTTGAAAAAGTCTTCAGGGATCCCTGGGTGGCGCAGCGGTTTGGCGCCTGCCTTTGGCCCAGGGTGTGATCCTGGAGACCCGGGATCAAATCCCACGTCGGGCTCCCGGTGCATGGAGCCTGCTTCTCCCTCTGCCTGTGTCTCTGCCTCTGTCTCTCTGTGTGACTACCATAAATAAATAAAAATTAAAAAAAAAAAAAAAGAAAAAGTCTTCAAATTATGGATGCTTGAAACCTCTGGCCTCTATTGTTGGATAATTCAGATAAAAAGATACAGTATTTTCTTACCATAATGGTCTCAATTCTTTGATCTACTTTGCATGTTTAGACATACCTAAAGAGTCAGAAGAACTGGAACAAAATTACTACGATTTGCAACTAAAATGTAACTAAAATAGTTCTAGTAACAAATTTTGACAAGGGGAACTTCATCATAGAAAAAAGCACTATGGTTGCAAGCAATCTCTAAATTTTCCCATACTTTACTAAAAGGACAAAGATACTGTGCTGTCTTGAACACTTATTTTATCATATCTAGTGTTTCATATGCAGCACATATGAAAATATGTCATCTAAATGCATGATTTACAAAGATTTTATGCCATTAAAAATAACATCAATAACAAGTTACATGAATATATATTTATATATACATATATGTAATTTTTTTAAAAAGATTTTATTTATTCATGAGAGACACAGAGAGAGGCAGAGACAGGCCGAGGGAGAAGCAGGCCCCATGCAGGGATCCCGATGTGGGACTCGATTCTGGGAATCCAGGATCACACCCTGAGCCAAAGGCAGATGCTCAACCACTAAGCCACCCAGGCATCCCACATATATATAATTTTTATGCCTCTCTGCAAGTGTGGGTGTATATGTAGGCCTGTGGGATACAAATTTTATCAATTTTATTGAATTTCTTGGTTCTATGTAGTAGGTATTCGAATTTTTTTCCTGTCTCTGGCTTTTTGTAGCACCTGTTTCTGTGTCACTATTTTTGTGAACTACTCCAGGTAATTGGTTCCATGCGATTATACTTTTTCTCAGCATTTCTAGAAACATCTTACATATCAGAATCTCATATCATTTATCACAAAGTGATAGGAAGATTGATTATCAAACCATGTTGGACCTTATGTAGGTATGCCACTGTGCCTTGAGCATTTCTTCTTTCTAAAGCCTAGCTCTGAAAGCCCATTTGCCTCTGTTGTATCTATCGATATTCTATATCCTTGTTTTGTAGGCAGAATAATGGCCCCTAGAGAGCTCCACATTCTAATCCCTAGAAACTGTGATAATGTTACCTTCTGTGGCAAAAGGGACTTGGAAGATGCAATTAAGGATGAGAACCTTGAATTAGGGAGATTATCTTGGAATTTCCAGGTGGATCCACTCTAATCATATAAGTTCTTAATGGTAGAAAACCTTTCTGGGCTGTTGTTAGAGAGGTGACACCAGGAGGAAGGTCAGAGAGAAGCAACGTTTAGGGTTTTGAAGAGAGAGGAAAGGGCTATGGAAGATCAAACTAAGGAATGTAGACTATCAGACTCTAGAAGTTGAAAAAGGCAAGGGAAAAGGTTTTTCCTAGAAAGGAATGCAGACTTTCTGACATCCTGATTTTAATGTAGTGAGTGAGACCTATTACATTGTTTTAGGCCACTAAGATGGGAGTAATTTGACAGCATCAGTAGAAAACTAGCACACATTGGGTCCACATACACAACCCTAGTGTAAGCTAGATGATAGGAATGGCATGGGGAGGGGACAACTTTAAGGACTGCCACTTTCCTAGAATTCCACTGAAGACACTAACGTGAATAGCTTTCAAGACCCATTCTGGATACATCATTAACAAGGTATGTTGATCCCTTCTTTCTCAGAACCACTCTGTGTACAACATACCTTACATTTTGGGACTGTGTGTAAAACCTTTCCAAACAGAATTGCTCCGCCTGTATTGCCATCTTTACACATTCCTAAGAATCTCCAGATAATGTGGTTATCACCAGCTACTTAACCTGCTCAGTCAATCAGTACTTTCTCATTGCTGAACTCTTCATAATTTAACTGATGGAGAGAACCTAACTTGTACCTTCTCTCTCTAACCTTAGGGAATTTAAGTCCCTATTACATCAATCTTTGCCTTTGTATCTTTGCAATAGAACTAAAAAGTGAATATATATTCATGTATGTATGTGCATGTATATGTGTGTCCACATGTGTTTATTTAATAGCAATTCAGATAGAACCTATTATTCATTTTCATAGACATACACACATATACAGATGTAGCCTGAAACAAGTCCCGCTAAAAATAAAATTATTAACATTTGATAATTTTACATTTGATTTTTCTCTGTAGGCCCATTAGGTCTTGTGGTGTTGATGGGAATGAGTGAGTCTATAAGCTACTAACATTCTGAAAGTCTTTTGTTAGATAGGGTTTTACCTGTCAACCCATACTGAAATTATACCATGTATTCTGATCGTCAGTGCTTGTGTTTGGTTCATATTAAGACAAAAGTCCATTTGACTGAGGGCTACTCTATCTTTTGCCCATTAAATAATTCACTGAACAAATATGTCTTTTTTTAAAAAAATTATATGCCACATATCATTAAAAGAGAATGTAGACACACATTTTTTTATCCTAATCAAAAGTATAGTAAAAATAGCATGGTATGAAGTTGGGTCAATATATCTTTTAGCCAGTCTTTGATTTATCCAAACTTTTCATTATTTAAAATGTATCTAGGTTTCCCCAGTCTCTCTGTCTCCTACTCTTGTTCCTACCTCTCTGTGATTCCTCCTCTACCGTCTTTGTTACACATGTCCTAAAACAAATAAAATATTTATATTGATAAAGCCCATCATTGTTTTAAATGAAAGCTAAACATTTTGGTAGTGGTAACACTGCATATAACCTAGAGAGAGTGTCTCTACACCACTTAGGGAGCTAGAAGATGATTTGCAGAAGGTAAGATGCAGACACACTCTTATAGAAGTTATTTTGGGGACAAAACTTGTACTATAATAAGATATTTGGAACAAGTGAAAAGAAATTAGAAGGAGCCATTGCAGAGAGCAGATGGTAGTCCAGGGGGGTTTGTGACTTTTAAGATAAATACTTCTATGAGGCAAGCATCCAAAGTAACCATGCCCAATTTCTTCTAAATTGCACTCCAGAAACAGAAAAATACAGCAGTGATAACAGTCCAATGTTACTGAGAGACAATTCAGAAATTCTTTTCTATTCTAACTTGATTATGGTATGGATATAGAATAGAAAAGGGTAAAACATGGCCATTAAAATCTATTCTTCTCTGGTACATATGTTTATATTTTGTACATCATAATCCCACGGTACCAGCTGTATTAAGTTGTTTGCCATATATTCCAGTTAAATAAATTATGCTTTCTTGAGTGCTAACTACTCATGGATATGTTCTGACAACTTCGGGGTGAATTTACTCACTTCAGCGAACATAGTAATAAGCCAGACTCCCTATGCCATATTCTAGTGGAATTAAGATACCCAGTGCATGGCATCCCAAATCTCTGAAAGGAGCAAAATGTAGTCAACCAAATTCTGTTCTCTAATTAGGATATAACCTTAAAAAGTGAAGATTTTGGGGGATCATTTTGTACACATGCACATAAAATCACTATGTGTGTATATCTACCCAAATATGTACATATATGATATATGTATATATATAATATACATCGACTATATATCCAAATATATATGGGTTTGTAATGACACAAGGCTTTATGGTTGTATACTTTTTTTAAGCTTTATTAAGGATTACAAACAGAGAAGGTAGATTCTAAAATTATTCCAGTGTTGGGGTTTTGATAGGCTTATGAGATAATGCATTTAGGGTTTATGAAATATTTTTCAGATGATCAAAACATCAAGTCTAGACCAATAATGGAAATAACCCAAGACAGATGTGATATAATGGTAGAAAATAAGAAGAAAAATGGCTTAGAAGTCTCAGTGAGGTTAAAGTAAAATTAGGAATGAAAGTAATAGGGTAGAGAAAGAGTAAATAGTAAGACAATCATTATGGTAGTTCAATATTTCAAAGATGGGATCATTTTAGTTAATGACAAGAATGCATGACCAAACTGAAGAGGATTTGAAGATCATTAGAGTTGAGGCCAAAGAATGATCAAGTCTCTGTATATTCATATGGGCTTGGAAATCCCTCAGAATTAAGAGAGTTGGGATAGATACATGGAATGAATTATGGTATATAAGTATTCAAAGAATATGGAGTGACCACAAGATTCATAAATATCAGGGACAAGAAGGCACTGGTATTGCTCAATTAAATTCCAAGGAGCTAGGATTTAAATGAGGGTTGAATAGTAATTTTAGCAAATAGGTTTGGAAAAAAAAGAAATTCTATATTTTCTGACTTGGAGGTATGTGCAGAGTGCAAGAATGGTTAAGTTTCATTGGAAGTATCTTCTGGAAAACGTGGGTGTTTCAGGGAGAGCCTAGTTTCAGTTAAGGACAACAAATAAATGAATTAAATATAGGCAAGGATTCCACAGCATGTGGAATAAAAGAGGAGTACTAATGAGCAGTATGAGGATGGGAAGAGGGGAGAGGAAAATGTAGAGAAAGGTTTGTAGTTTGGGAGATTAACACTTAGAAATGTAAAAAAAAAAAGAAAAAAAACCACAACGACAACAACAAAAAACCGAACAACTGTGCTATTAGTTATCTTTCTGTTTTAAACATAACACTGAAAAAGACTTTCAGTGTTGATGAAAATTGAGGATACAGGTACCACCAGACTCACTGCTGGCAACTGGGTCTGGATTGCAGGTGTGGTAGGGCAAAGCTGTAACAGATCTTGGGTGGTTAAAGCTTCTGTCTATAGGCACTGAAGCTGTTGTTGGAACAGATGTCGAGTAGCTGGAGAGGCAGCAAGGAAAGTACAGTAATAGCTCCAGGTGTGAGAAACCTTCTATGTTTCACTACATGTACATACACTTCACAAATAAGCACAGGAATATATTTTTATTTATACATTAACTTTGAATTGCCTTATACCTCATTAAATGTACATTTACACTATTTTAGTTATCTGATTTTCACACTAGAAAGGTAGAAAATGTTGTAATGTCTCAGGGGCTGTGTACAGTGGTTAACAAAAATAAATATTGGGAAAGTGAAAATGTATACTGGCAGTTTAATCCATATCACATAAAATGCCTGATTTGCTTGAACTTATTTTTCTGCTGAATGGAATATTCTGGTTTTTATTTTAGCTTTGGTATATAACCAACAAACTTCTAAAGAGATTAATATTCACTGCACAAGGAATTTTACAGCCTCTTTCAAATGGGGAACTGACCTGCCCTGACTTTTTAATAGGGCATTGTGATAATTGGTAGAGTGGTGTGGTGGCAGGTTTACCCAGCTGGTCACCTGCACAGAGAACAGCTTTCCTATTAAAGTGAATCCATCCATGAAGGACCTTTGAATGTGCTGCTTCTGCAGAGTGGGTGCTCTGCTGATGCATTCTGCTTAAACCCCAAATGAAGAAACGCTTGGGTTATTTTTGATTCAAAGCAAGCAAGAGGGTGATAAGCAACTGCCTGTTCAATTGGAGCATATGCTCACTGAGTTCTAATTCTCTTTTTGCTTTGGGACCAGATGCTGCATCCTAGCAATTCCCAAACCTGGCTAATCTTCAGAATCATCCAGGGGGCTTTTAAAAATATCAGTATCAGAAATTTCAGTTTATTGTATCTTGGCTGGAGAATAGAAATCTGCATTTAAAATAAGCTCTAGATAAATATTTTAGGTTTGGAGATCACTGCTCTATAACAGTAGTTCAAATCTTGGTATGGGATGGAGTGGAAAAGGAAACTCTGCTTGTCATTCAATTACATCCCCCATTCCCAGGTTCTCTATTCCCAAATGGAAATCATTGCAACTGGCTACTTATCAGACATTGATATTTATCTACCTGCTGGGTATGCTTTGGGTAGCATTGTTTACAAAAAGTATCAAGATTAAATCATAAAATGTTTGACTCTTTGACAAGATACATAACTGGGGCCACTGCGTCCCCTGCCACATACACCCTTCCTGAGTTAACTTGCTCTCAAGTCACATGCACTGGGCTTAAAGTTCACTTCTCCTCATTGGGAAATAAATCTAAATACTTTAAGCTAATGATACTCTAAAAGTAGAATAGGGGGTAAAAATCAGACCAGCTATTCACCAGCTGTCTGTTAGGGCAATATTTAGGTATGGAATGTCTGGGGCTACATTTAGAAGGTTCTTCAAGAAAATCAAGAGTATGCTGGGCTAGGAGAAGAAGCATAAGTTGGAATATGGGGAGAAAGGTTTTGGAACAAAGATACAGAATGAAGTGGCTGGGCAATAATTGGTAATAGATATACCAAGGGTGAGAGAATAGGATGACCAGAATGAACCAGGATACCACAGAGTGAGGACATTTCAAGAACTAATACTGCATGCACATATAGAAGAGATATTTTTATATACTGCTTGGTGGATTTCTTGGACTAGATGGAGGACTCATGAATGACTGGAGAGTGCGTTACAGATGGTGAAGAATCCTGGCATATATCCCAATCATGTATTTCACCACTCATTCCTTTCTGCATAAAATGGTCACATAAAAATATTAAGTATCCTCTATAATGGATTTCTGTTGTTTTTATCTGCTCAGCATTGATCACCCTCCATTTAGTAATTGCATTCTGATCCCTGAGTAATTACCCCTTTCCTGGAGACATTTTACTCTAATGGTAACAGTGATGGGTATGTTATCAGTTAGACCCAATGAGATTTGTTCCTGGGCCAGTTGTTGAAATATTTATGAAGAACATCCATGCTTTCCACTGGAGCTTCTGGGAGGATTGAGTAGAAGCCTGCAGTGTCTGGCAGCCATCTTGCTAGGACAAATGCCTGCCAAAAAAGGGAGCCACCCTCAGGAAAATAGGACCAGTAAGTTTAGGTCATAAATCCAGCCATTCCTCAAGGTAATTTTTTTTTTTCCTCAAAGTAATATTAACTGAAATTTTCAGATAAGTGAGGCTAAAACTCCTCTCTTTTTTGTCAAGTCCATTTGAATCAGGTTTCCTAGTGCTTTCTTTCTTTTTTTTTTTTTTTTAAGATTTTATTTATTTATTCATGAGAGACAGAGAGAGGCAGAGACACAGGCAGAGGGAGAAGCAGGCTCCATGCAGGGTACATGACATGGGACTCGATCCTGGGTCTCCAGGATCAGGCCCTGGGCTGAAGGTGGTGCTAAACCACTGAGCCACCCAGGCTGTCCTTTCTAGTGCTTTCAAATAAAGAGTCATAATTAATATTTTCTGAAGGAGAAAGTTAGTTATTTGTTGAAAGTTACGCTGCCTACAGTTCAAATTTAGTGTGTAAAAAAAGTAGCCTTTAGAAAAAAAAAGCTGATAATAATCATTTGTTGAAAGAGTGGAACCAAGTAAAGCTATTTAAAATAGTTGTGAGAGATAGTACCAAAATATGCTTAAAATTTTCAAAGTAGCAAGGGAACAGAGGGGAAGAGTGGGAAGAGGGGGAGAGGATAGAGAAAGAGAGAGTCTTACAGAAACTTGGAATTGACTGATAAGGAAAAACTAAAAACACATATAGAAATTTGAAACCATGAAGCCTAAGGGATGACTTATTCTTCTACAATTTAATGGCTATTTCTTTCAGTTCTTGCCTCTCATATTTAGAGACAGAGAAAGAGTCATATATATATATATATATATATATGTATATATATATATATGAGATTCTTTAAGTAGTAACTGGCTATCAGCTAAAATAGACAATTAGATGAGAAAAATGAAAACGTTGTGGGAGTACTGGTAAGTAGCAGATTGTTGAAAATTATTGTTGAAATAGCACAGAAACTTTTATTCATGTTATTATTAATCTGGTAATAGTTGCTTTAATTCTTCTTCAAATCCAGGGTTAAGCTTCATGGTATCACTAAATGAAAGAATTTCTGGGATAGTTCAAACCTGGAGAATATTTACACAAGGCCAAGATAACACAGTGGGAAGGAGAGATGGGCTGGTGGATGATAAGGTGTGGGGCTCGGTTAAATTCAGTTAATCCATTCTTCCTACTTGAGCTATAGCTAAATTAATAACTTGTAACAGGGTCTCGGCTTGAGGCCATACCATCTTCATTTCCAGGTATTTGTACATGTCTGGAGAATTGGTAAAAAGCCTGAAAGATGCTTATCAATATGCAAGACTGATAACCCACTTACAAGCTAATTCATCGTAAAGTATGACTCTATGAGCATAGTGATTTGGGAGAAGGGTGGTTTTGAGTCAACTTTGGTGAAGTCACTAGGTCTACTCTTCACTCTCTGACCATGGCTCTATATAAGAACATAGGAATGCACGTTTAAGCTAGAAAATCTGTTATACAAATGTGTTAATAAAAGAGTAAGCTGCAAGCAGCACAGCTTTAGTATCTTTGTCAAGCAGTATAACAGAGAGGAGAGAGGCAATCACACCCACTTCACCACAACCTATAAAGCACCAGGCAGTTAGTGGTGTAAGGAGTACAGTGCTTCTGTGGCAGGTATGCACCATATGTGTCAGGGAATAACAATGGCATCAAGCAGAGACATCCTTACATGGCCCAGAAGGGGGAACTCAGCAGCAGTAGTTGTGTTTAGCAAATTTAGAGTAACTTACTTGAAGAGACATCTATGTCCAGAGTAGTGGTGGTGCTTAGTGGGCATGACTAAACCCTAGCAGGAGACAAAGCAGTGTCCATCACGGACACCCATATTGGAGAGGAATGGCAGGACATAGTGGGAGTGGAGGTAGTGTCCAGTATACGGACTGGAATCCAACTGCTACCACAGTGATGCTCACATTGTGAGAGTGTGAAGGGAAGAGTGGAACCCAGTGATCTTGATGCGGCCAGAAGAAGAACCAGTGATGTCTAGGGAATGTCACATGGTAGGTGATAGAGCCATTTGTGATTCCCTGATTGGTCAGTTGGTTTTCTGAGTGTCGGGATCCTGCCTTCCAATGTAGGCATAAAAGGCAGTGAAACATGGCTTATGGGTAGAAATAGAAAACATGCTCACACATGCACATACACACTAATATTTATAGGGTCAATTTCTATCTGCTTCTAATCTGCTGTCCCAACACAAAGTAAATTTTCGTTTCTATGAGTATTGAGAGGCAAAATACCTCCCTTCCATAAAAATTAAGAGCTGGTTTTAAAATCATTTAGACAACAGTTGTCAGCAATATGGGCATCAGGCGTCAGCAACATAGGCTCTAGAAACACTGAAAGAGCTGTTCCTTTCATTCCCTATTTTCCTAGAGCAATGAATTCCCATAATGCCATTTTGACATTGTAGAGACAAGTCTATTAAAATATGAATTTATGGTTACTTTGTCTCTTATGTTGGTCCATTTAGCATAATAGTTGCAATTGACCTAAATAGCAGAAAGTACATTTTATTCTAAGTGTTTGAAATTAAAATAGATTGAATGATTTTCTTGTATATATCATTGTTGAAGTTTTTGTTACACTCTGAATTAATACAAATAGCAGTAATAACACAACTGGATGCACCTGGCATGTATTATTGGATTTATCCCAAGCTTTTTTTTTTTTCTCCCCATAATTGGGCATTTCTATCCATGTAACTGAAACTCAGTAATATTTTTAATGTTTTAAGATTAGAATGTTTTAAAAATCAAACTTGCAGAAATATAATCAATAATGAAAGAAAGGCAAGAGGTTGTGGCAGCCTGTAAAGTAAGAATTTACCACCTTTTTGAAATGTGTTTTGGCAACGTATATTAAAAGTCATAAAATGTGCATATCCTTTGATCCAACAATTCCCCTTCTAAGATTTATTCGAAAGATAAAATTAAAGACATACATAAAGATGTAGGTAAATTCTGTTCATAACAACATTATATGTCTAGTAAAGAAGTAGAAATAACTTAAATATAATAGGGATTTGGAATTATAAAATACTGTATATCCAAACACTAAAGGATTAGGTACATTTGAAATTAACTTCTTATATATTTCTATTTTACAGTGAAATGTAAAAATGGAAAACCACATGAAATATGTATAGCTTACTGAGTGATTTTAAGCTGACTGCCTCTGTAAACAGCCACATTCTGCATGTGCCCCATCTCAATCACAACCCCTCCAGCTCCATAAATAACCACTATTCTGACTTAGTCACTTCTTTATATCTCTATCGGTCTTATCCCTGGAATGTTCATTTCCAGACACTATAGCTCAGTCTTGATGCTTAAAACATACAAAATTACAAAGGATTTTGATATGCTTTATACGTCTCTTATAATTTATAGGTTTTCTTTGTGTCTCGTGTTTCTTTGTTTTCCTTGCAGTGTAAATGGTGAAGACCCTGAGAACATTTTGACCCGTAGAGTTTTCTGGTCTGGATTTTGTAGGTTGCATATTCTTGGTACACTTTAATTTGTTCCTCTATCCTCTGTATTTCCTGCACACTGTTGGTTGGATCCAGAGGCCTTTTAAAATTCCTGTCTGATTCCTTCTGCAACTCTATCAGGAGTGGTGTATTCATTCATTAATACGTGAATATTATGTAATATCAAATCTTTTCATATTTTATGATGCTTGCAGCTGCTGTGGACCATCTTTAGATCTATTAAGTATTCAGGGTTGTAAATTAGTCATATTCTAATTCTATTAATTCTTTTAAAATTTATTAAATGGAAAAACCATTATAAAGACATGACTTACCATATCTACTATTTATTTGGTAACCAAGTGATACTATTTCTAGAATTCTAATAACAGGCAGGATTGTTTCCCTGTATTTGTCAGTTTTCAAGATTACTTTATATTCTCCTTTACACCTTTATTCAGTCCTAGTTCTAAAAGGAACTCAGTCCTTATGTCAATGTCTCTAGTGATTTTGGTTATTTGAAACTCTTTCTCTAGTAGATTGCTCAGGAAGCCCTCATAAGAAAAATAATCTACTGTTCTTGTATGTTGATAACTTTGTATACTTTTTTTTTTAAAGATTTTATTTATTTATGCATGAGAAACACACAGAGAGAGAGAGGCAGAGACACAGGCAGAGGGAGAAGGCTCCATGCAGGGAGCCCAATGCGTAACTCGATCCCAGGGTTCCAGGATCATGACCGAAGCCGAAGACAGGTGCTAAACTTCTGAGCAACCCAGAGAGCCCCAATAACTTTGTATGCTTTATAGAAAGTTAGTTTTTTGGATATAAATTCTTGGCTCATATTTTCTTTCCTTGAGCCTCTTAAATATGTTTCTGCATTTTTCTGACATAAAACATTATGTTGAAAATCAGATCATTTAAATTTTTATTCCAATATGTCATATACTGGTTTTCCCTAGATGCCCAAGGAATTTTTTGTTTCTTTTTTCCCTAAGACTAAGAATTTTACTCGAATAGATCCCATTGTGCATCATTCTGGACTGATACTCCAAAACTCCAGGTATACTCATCAAATCATTTTCTTTTCTTTTCTTTTTATTTTTAAGATATTATTTATTATTCATGAGAAACACAGAGAGAGAGAGAGGCAGAGGCATAGGCAGAGGGAGAAGCAGGCTCCATGCAGGGAGCCTGATGTGAGACTCGATCCTACCACCCCAGGATCATGCCCTGAGCTGAAGGCAGACGCTCAACTGCTGAGCAACCCTGGCATCCCTATTTTTTTTTTTTTTTTTAGAAATTGTTCTGAAATTATAGTTTTTAGTATTTGCTATTTCTTTGCATGAAATTGATTTTTTTAAATTGATTTTCTTATTTAAGGACTCCTATCTCTTTCTGTCAAACCACTTCTATCTCTTTTTTCTTTTGATTTAAAATATGCCTTCTTTTTTACTTTTGTTTTTCTTGAATCAAAAGGATATTTATTCAGTGCTGTGTTTCTTCTTGTTTGAATTCATTTTCTGAATTTTTTTCTTTTCTAATTCTATCCCAAATTCTGAACATTTCTGAGATTTTCCAATTCCTATTTCTGTTGCATCTTTTGTATTATTTTCTTAATTCAATGAAAGAGAAGGTAAGTTTTTTTTTTTTTAATATATTTTATTTATTCACTCATGAGAGACACACACAGAGAGAAGCAGAGACATGGGCAGAGGGAGAAGCAGGGTCCGTGCAGGGAGCCCAATGTGGGACTCAATCTCTGGTCCAGAGATCATGCCCTGAGCCAAAGGCAGATGCTCAACCGCTGAGCCACCCAGGTGTCCCGAGAAGGTAAGTTTTAATCTACTTTGTAGTCACGTCTCTTTTGTCTGTAGGGATGTTATTCTGATCCTTACTTTCTTTTTTCTTACATTAATTTTGCATGGGATTTGGCTTTGATGCTTTTTCTCTTGTTAATTTTTATGTAAATTTAGGTTTTTAAACTTAATTTTTATGCAAATTTAGTTTTTTTGAACATTACACTGAGGTTCAGGGTAATGTTTTTAACTTCACAGATCTTCCTTTTCTCTTGTTTTTGTGTAGTGTTCCAAACTGTAAATTTTGTTATTTTTCCACTCAATTCTAATTCTACTCCCACCACTTTCTCCGCAGTGTGAGCTTCGCCATGGGAGGGAGCCTGGGAAGAGGGACAGGTGCTATCTCTGGGTTATGGGATTAATGTGCCTCCTGTTTCAATCTCTCTCCATGTCTCTTTCATTTTGCCTACAATATATTTTTACAGAACTTTAATTTTAAATGCAAGTGTAGGGAGAGTAATTTTGGAGAAATTGCCCATCTTTCAGCTTCAGTAGATTCACTCCTTCATTCATAAAACAGATATTAACCAAACCCCTACTCCATTCTGGTCACTTGGACTTGACCTATAAGCCAAACACCTATGGCTCTTAAGGATCTATCACAAGCTGACAGATAGGAGCAAAGTTCTTCACAATGCTATCTATTAGGTCTACACAGTCAGGACCCACTCCAACAGAGTGTTGTCTGACTGGTAAGCTTGAGTTGTTTTCACATATGAAGATCACTGTTCCTTTTATTTATCTATTTTTCTTAAAGTCCCTACTGGCACATATTACTCAGTATCCTTTGATGATTTTTTCCTCATTTCAGGCTCTTCTGAAATAGCTTCCCTCACTGTTATCTTCACTTTTCAGGTTCTCTTGATATTTCTTATTTGACTTTGGATTTAACTCCTTAAAGTTATTTGGGAAATAATTTCCATAGAAGCAGATTACCTAAAGAAAGTTTTTTTTCATTTTTCTATAAGAAAAGTTTATAATTTTTGTAGTGGTCTTAAATTCCAGTATTATACCTCATTTTTTAACTGTTCTTTTTAATAGCTCCCTGTACTATTTGTCTGGAATCCCAATTTTTGGTCAGTTGATTGATTCTGTAATAACCTGGAGAAATTCTATGCTTTAATGTATATTTCCCAGAGATTTAATTTATTCTTCAAAATAAAACATAAAATAGTAGTTTCTGTTTAAAAAATCAGATGTAGAGTTTATCTGAGTAATTATAAAATAGTTCATGAAACAAAGATGATCTTGTAAAACCAACATAAGGCCATAAATTTTCCTTTATGATGAAAGTTCTTTTTCACAGATGAAAAGAGACAGACTGACAACAATGATAAATCACTTTATCCACTTTATGTCTTGACTTTAAAACTGATGAAAGATGAAAACAAACTTTGGTGTGGAAGATGCTCTTCTAGTTTATGCTTTAAGAAATGAGAGATGGTTTTATGAACCAAATAACATTTAACCTGGAAAAATACACAGTGTGCTAGAGTCCTTTAGGAATGATTTGGAAGGAAGTGATGAGACAGCTATTAATAGCTAGGTATTGTAGAACTAATGTTTAGTTATTCATAGTAATATTGAGATCACAGATTCTAAAACTTAAAAGGTTATTAATTTTCTATACAAAGAGTTAAACGATCTTTTTGCAAACCTTGTATATCTAAAAACTATTTCTTTTGTCACACCTACGTAATGAATGCAAGCTTCTGGCCTAAAGCACCCATTTTTTTCCCTGACTAATCCTGAAACCAAGGAACATATTCTACAACTTATTTAAAATGTTTCTTTCTCTAGCCAAACTCAAGCTCACAGAATGCATTTTTCTATGTTTTCTTATATTAGGCCATCTACTTCTGAGACTAAATAGAGTATTTGCCTTGTATCTTGTCCCTAGGACCTATTTAAGTACCTCTAACATGTAACTCTATCTTAACTGCAGTAAATGAAGTTTTCTCTGTCCTCGGTTATTTTCTTGTGGTCTCATCTTAGAGCCATCAATATCACGAACTTATTTCTCTACCAATTGCCGTTATGCTAGGCATACTCATAAAATCTAAAATGAAAATCTAAATCCGAGATAAAATAAAATAATCTAAAGAAATTCAACAGGAAGAAAAAATATTGTTGAATCTAGAAAAAAAAAATGGATAAAGACTTAGACACTTCACCAAAAGAGGCTATGCGGACGGCAACTTAGTACATGAGAGATTTCACTATGATCAGCCTTTAGGGAAATGCAAATTAAAACTATACCATGATGGGATCCCTGGGTGGCGCAGCGGTTTGGCGCCTGCCTTTGGCCCAGGGCGCGATCCTGGAGACCCGGGATCGAATCCCACATCAGGCTCCCGGTGCATGGAGCCTGCTTCTCCCTCTGCCTATGTCTCTGCCTCTCTCTCTCTCTCTTGCTCTGTGACTATCATAAATAAATAAAAATTAAAAAAAAAAAAACTATACCATGATGAGACATATCTGTTAAAGTGGCTAAAATTAAAAGCACGACAATGCCAAGTACTAGCAAGTTTGTAGAGCAAACATAAGTCTCATGCATTGTTGGTGAAAATGCAAAATAGTACAGGTACTCTAGAAAGCAATTTGGGATTTTTGTATAAAATTAAACACATACTTGGCATATGTTTTACAAACCTTAATCCTAAGTATTTACTCTAGAAAAATAAAAACTCATGGTCACACAAAAAATCCACACACAAATGTTTATAGCAGCTCCATTAATGATTTTCAAAATTGGAAACAATTCCAATGTGCATCAATTGGTAAATGATAAGCAGTGGCACACCTATGCAATACTACTCAGTAATAAAAGGAAATGAAACATTGACACATAAAACAATTTGGGTGAATTTCAAAGACATTAATCTATGTGAGAGAAACCAGTCTCGAAGAGGTGGATGCTATATGATTTGATTTATATAACATTCTGGAAAGAGAAAATTATAGTAACAGAGGACAGATTGGTGGTTGCCAGGGTTGGGAAGTTGCTGTGACTACAAAGGGATAGCATGGGAGCTTATTGGCTTTTGGAATTGTTCTGTATCCTGAATGTAGTGGTAGTTACATGAATCTATACATATATTAAAATTCACAGAACTGTACATAAAAAGTATATTTAATTATGTGATAATTTTAAAAATAAAGAATAAAACATAAACCTTTATATCTTAAGATCTTTGGGTCAACTATTTCCTTTGAATAAGTACGAAACTTCCTAAAAGTGTCTGTAGCAATTTCCAAGGGTGACTTTATACTGGGAAAAGGGAGACAACTAGGCCTTTTGGGGATTGTTGGATGTCAACTCATAATATACTCTTATTATTAGAGATCCTTAAGTCCTCTATGCTTCATGAGTCATAACAGGACTACATGCAGGTCAGAGTATAGATAGTTTCTTTGAGTTCCAATTGTGTCTCCCAGGGTTGTGTCGGACAAAGGACCACACTGTATTTACTTCTCTAGTCTCAAAATTTATGATAATATGTGTATATATATATTATGTAAATGTATATATGTATATGTGTATATATGTATATATGTATATGTATATATATATACTATGTGTGCATATATATACACACACACACACATAGTAACAACAGAATTCATACATTGATTCCTGACTGATGGAGCAAGGACTTTTGCTCCACAAAGTTATTATCTTGATTGATCATACATAACAAGGGCAATCTCCTTGGGATCATTCAACTCCAATTTTCATTTCCTCAGCCACACAAGACAGCCACAATCTCCAGTGCTTTGCTTTCTCTTGGTCTCTATGCTATTGTCTCTAGCTGGTATATGGCCTGTTGGAAAACTGTTAGAGAAAGTCAGTCAATACCTTAATATGTTTCCTTTCTTATTTTCTGGATCTTGGATCATCAGGTCTTCAAATTATAGATGGTTGTTCTCCAATGCAATGCCTCCAAAGAGCTGTTTTGCTGATGGTAGTGGTGCTATTTAATTTTAATTAAAAAAAACCAACTCTTGTAACTATTCCTGGAAGGCTGGGTGAGGTATTTTTAATTGCCAATAAACTTACTTTTTGTTACAAAAGAAAGTAGTAGTGCATCTGTTCTCATCTGTTGATTAGCAGAAGTTGCTATAGGAGTATCACACAGACGCACTAAATCCACTGAGCATTGGCCAGGTTGCTTCCCCACACTGTGACTGCCATTTTACCAGCTCTGTGGGCCCTTCTGGCTCTTACCAAAATTTGCCTGCAGGCTGCCAGTTTTGAGTGGGCCAGAGCAAGAAAAATCTTACAGCAGGTCCAGGTGGTGCTACGAGCTGCCCTGTCATTTGGGTCCTTCTGACTCAGTGCACCCAAATATATTGGAAAGATCTGTGGCAAACAGAGATGCTGCATGGAGGCCCTGGCAATCACTAGTAAGATCCCTAGGGTTTTGGAATAAGTCATGACATTTTCTGAGGACAACATATTCTCCATTTGAAAGCAGCTTCTGTGGATGGGACCTCTAAAGATTGAACTCATGGTTGTTGGACACCAAATAACAATTTGAGTCAAACTAATTATCATGAAATATGTCTTACTAGTTCATTGAACCATACAGTTTGCTTGCACTAGAGTGTGTTTCTGCATTTCATTGTAAAATAGAAATACTTTATGAATCAGTGGCAAGTCCAAAAGGTTCCAGGAAATGGCACAAGCAGATGCACATGGTCCCGTTGCTGTACTGCCTCTCTCTCAACCCACATTTTATGAGGAATTCATTATTAGATTGTGATGAGTAGGAAAAAATGATGGATTTGTATGCTTTACAAACACCTGTCAGCAGTGAATGGTCGCTACTTTACATCCATGTTCAAGAATTGTTCCAAAAGAGCTGATACCCAGCAAGATATCTCTGGATATTACATTTCGTTGTCTAGGTCATGTGGGAAGTGCTATTGCCTGAGTTATGGATTATACTGCTTCATGAGCAATTGCTAATGGTTTGGTTGTAAAGGTAGAAAGGTAGGAAAATTGATGACAAGGACATTTCAAGAAGTGTGTGAATGAACCTCTTGGATTAAGTATTTGTATGACTAAATATCATAAATACCATAAATACAGGGATCCCTGGGTGGCTCAGCGGTTTAGCGCCTGCCTTTGGCCCAGGGTGCGATCCTGGAGACCGGGGATCGAATCCCACGTCAGGCTCCCAGTGCATGAAGCCTGCTTCTCCCTCTGCCTGTGTCTCTGCCTCTCTCTCTCTCTCTGTTTGACTATCATAAATAAAAAAAAATACCATAAATACATAAATACTACCAGAGTGCATTTATTATTAGGCGAAATTCTAAATAATATGATAGATTGTTCTTGGATGTCATCTTCCTCCCCCACCTCAGCCTTCTGATCCCTCCTCAATGAATCGAGATACAAAGTGGCCCTAGTCTCAGAGATTAAGGCTCTAGCAGTTGCTGCAGGTCCCCAGCCAATATGCCCTGGACTCTACCTTTTCAATGGGTTTAGATGCATTTACACTGCCGACATCTGTACCTCTGCTCAAACATTTTTTTCTGGCCTTTCTTTTCACATATCAGACCAAAATTTCCTGGGAATTAGTACCACTAGGAATATACTGCAATCAATTACTAAGGGAATTGATGTATAAATACCTCAGTTCCAATACATTAAATTGATTGGTTTTGAGATATGTGATTTATACTTTTTTGTCAGTTTCCCCTTGAATTAAATCAGGCTTGCTCATTGTTGTAACTGGCTTAATAACTTGACCCTCATTGGCTCTTTTTTTCCCCTCCCTTTATCACTTCACCATTCCACTGCTTTTTTTTTTTTTTTTTTTTTTTTTTCCTGCATCTCCTAAATAAACCATGGGAATTACAACCATTTTATCAGCATCTGTTTCCAGGGGAACTAAAGCAGTTTTGGCTGCTTCTACTACTGAGTGTCCAGATTTCTACTAACAGAGGCTGAGGCTAAATCTACCACGTGTCACCATTTCCTGTGGATGCCAGTGAGTTCCCCCATAAATGATAATTATATTAGACACTGTCCATCATGGAAAGGATGATGATGTTACACAGAGTAGAAGCATATTCCTAGTATGTATTAGCTATCTAAACATAAAGCTCTGTGCTGGCACCATATTTAGGACTTTACAGAGTTGTGTTATCCATTGACATGGTGTCTCATACAATAATGCAGACTAAAGGCATATCCTAGAATTATAGAAATGGCTCACAACTGTAGAATTCATTAGTCTTACTCTGTGTTCCATTAATAAGAAGATATTAGATTGATTTTAGGATGGAATGGGTTGTTTAAAGTTTAATTATGGCATCAGCTAGGAGATAATATCATAAGAGAAATGGATACTATCTTAAAAGGCTCAGTAATGTCAGTGACCATTTACCTCTCAGAACACACCTATTGGGAACCAAATGGTGCAAATATGTGTAATCACTCTAAACATAGTGCTTAATAACCCACTTCAAGGTTTTTGCTACCTGCCTCAACACCTTTAGACATTGGTCAGTATAATAGTCCTTATGTCCAAAGGAGGGACTGGTGGACATAGCCATGGTTCTACTTAACCAGAGGCTAGGAATACCACCTGCCATTTTGGGGTCCTCATTTTTTTTGGAACTAATGGTAAAATGAGTCAGTGTAATTGATTCCAATTCCAATTACCAACTGGAAATGTGGTTTTTAACATACAATGGAGGTAAGGAAAACTATTTCTAACATACAGAGGATTCACTGAGACGCCTTTTAGTATTCTCTTGCCTGGTTTCCCTGATCGGTGGAAAACCAGTGTGAGGGTACTGGGAGAGATGAACAATTATCTGGAATGGGGAGTAGAAATAATAGTTATGATTAACTTCATCTTAATCATCAGCTACAGAAGCAGTGGCTAAAAAGCATCTGCTTTATGCTGATTGTGTTTCTTCCCTCTACATACTTTTCCTGCATTACCTTGTATAAAGAGCATTGCTGGCAGCTAATATTTTTTGGCTTCAGATGGGAATCTGGCCAAATTGAAATGATCTCACAACAATGGAGTAGCTCATGGGAATTTTTGTACCTTCTATTTTGAGAACATAAAATTCTGTTTGAAATAAGGACAATAAATTAATCGTAGAGGCAAATATAGTAATGACCACTGTCACTTTGCTTAAATTGCTCACATACTGGTAATTGATTTTTAAAAACTCTTTTCATATACCCAGTTTGAGTGTGCATCTGTTTCCTGCTTCAACTGTATTAGATACACTGTTTGAAATCATACTTTCAGAGGAAGAATATGTGTATACTGTACAAAATGTTAAACACTTATTGGGTGGTTTAGATGGATAAAATACTGTTCATTGTACTAGTATAATATTTTTCAAAAGTTTATTTTTATAAGTTATTGTCATTCACAGCTTTAACCCCTCCTTTCTATAGATGATTTTTTATTGAGTTCTATCAAAATTGAGATTGTTTTATTTTTATATGGGTTCCTTCTGTGTCTTTTATCTTCTGCTAGATTGCAGATAAATTAAGGACAGATTTTAAGTTTCATTTGGATATTAATAATGCATGTAATTCAGGATTATATACCTGCTAAGCACTAAATAAACATTTATGGCATAAATTGCCTTATCCTCAAAATATGAAAAGTAGAATGGGGCATATCAGGAGGAACAAACCTTGGGCTAATGAGCTTGACGGTTCCACCTTTCAATGTAGAATGCCTTGGTTTTGAGTAATAGAACCATCTGGGAACAACCCATTGTTCAGAAACACTGACACACTGACATGGAGTATCTTTGTCAAGTGATGTGAACATTTACAGCCTCTAGTAGACAGGAAGAAGTCTGAAAAATGATGACTGTATTTTACTCATAAAGCTTATTTATATATTCAAAGGAAGGATGAAGAATAGGGGGAACTTTGCATGGTTTGATGAGTTTCTTTATATAGTTATGTCGTTTTCTTCCAGGCCCTGGAGAATGATAAATACACCCAAGGAGAATGAACTGCCACAAGCCCCTTCAAGCTTGATTCTGTTTCATTTTGACATAATCCCAACTAGGCTTTAGACTCTTCTTTATTTTCTGGAGGTACATACTAAAGTGGTATTATACTTTTCCTGTCCCTGAGCTAGAATCAACTATGCTCCAAGGACTTCTTTAGTTGGAAATAGTGCTACTTGGATATCAATGTCTCTACATTGCCTTTCAGTGGGAAAAAATTTGTATATAGGAATACAATTATACTCATGAATTTATAATACCTCCAGTTCAAATACAGAATTATAGATTTCTCCTCATCTTACATTTCTTACTGAGAGCTCATTCTCCCTCAGTGAAAACTCAGGGCCCAACTTTATCAATACATTTACTTATTTGTTCAATACTATGATACTGATAAAACAACTACCAAATTACTATAGCAATACCACTACCCACAGAAAACTTTGAATTAAAGTCTCAGGATTCTTTGAGTTATTTTTACCCTTAGAATACATTCTAAGTAGGGTGTACAGTCAGAGTAAATATGTGTGTGTTACTATGTTGTAGTAGCTACTTACTAACTTACTATTGTTGTGCTATCAGTTTGATAAGCTTATTTATTTGTATTTGTATTCTAAAATATTTTAGATTTGTTCTTTTAATTATTTTTACTTAGTTTTTGAAATTTGTGAGATATTAACATGTTTTCAAAAGTCAAAACTGTATGCAAGATATAACGAGAGAAGTCTCACCCTTACTCTTTATTCCGGACCCTTTCCCCACTCATTCCCTGCAGGTGATCATTGCTCTAAGTTTTCAATCCTTTTAATGTTTCTTTTAGTTAAAAGAAATCAATGAAGAGGCAAATATAACTTTCCCGTTTTTAAAAAACCGGAGATATAATTGACATTTAACATTATATTAGTTTCAGATGTACCACACAGTTGCTACTTATATAAAAGTTAGCATATTACTTACTGCTTTCAGAATCTAGACTGCATTAGTATTCATGAGCCCTTTTTATTTTTAATACTCTTCAAATGTGATTCTTTCTCCTCCACAAATTACCTTGTGCCTTTGTTTTTTTTTTTTTTTTTTTTTTAAATTTTTTTTTTTTTTAATTTTTATTTATTTATGATAGTCACAGAGAGAGAGAGAGAGAGGCAGAGACACAGGCAGAGGGAGAAGCAGGCTCCATGCACCGGGAGCCTGATGTGGGATTCGATCCTGGGTCTCCAGGATCGCGCCCTGGGCCAAAGGCAGGCGCCAAACCGCTGCGCCACCCAGGGATCCCGCCTTTGTTGATTTTATTTCTACTTGTTACTTTTTCATTCACTTCTATTCTTCACCAGGAGATGTTGTGATTGGATTTCCTGCATCTACTGGGGTAAAAACATATAGTTTCTTCTTCAATCTTTCAATTCATTGAAAGCATTAATACATGTTATAATGTGAAAATTTCCCTAGATTCTTGAGACAAATAACATTTGGTCATAGTAATCTAAAAATATTTTCTGAATTGTTAGTATTGTAAACATTCAGAAATGAAATCCGTCTGTTTGTTTTTGTACTGTCTCATTTGGTTATGAAATCAAGGCAACATTACCCCCATAAAATCAGTTTGGGCACATTCTGCTTTATATTCTCCGGAATATTTAGAATAACAAATAGTTACCTGTCACTTGGAGATTTGGTAAGATTTATGTCTAAATTAGTGGAATAGGTGTTTTTCATGTGAGAAGATTTTTGTTTTCTTTTTAAAATGCTGTAATCATTACAGGTTAATTCATATTTCTTATTTATTTTAGGTAATTAAAATTTTATATAAATTTTTTATCTGATTGCAAGCTTATTAGATTACTGTTTAAATACTACTGTCATACAAAAATTACCTACTATCTTTATAGTTAGGTTCTCTCTTTTTAATTGTGGCATCCTTATTTCTGCTTAATCTACTAATGTTTGTCTATTTCATTCAATATTTTAAAATAATTTTCCTATTTTTCCTTTGTTTTCTATTTAATTAGTTGCTGCTATCATCTACATTGTTTCTACTCTCTTTTTCCTTGAGTGGCTTACCTGTTGTTATTTTTCTAACTTTCTGACTGAACAACTCATTTATTTCTAATATTTGTTTCTAATATTGAACTCTTAGGTTACTGGTTTCTCTTTAACTTCCCATTTTATTTGCATCCTCAAGTTATGATATGTATCGGTTATATTATTGTTTAGTTCTTTGAAAAAAGATTTTATTTATTTATTTATTTGACAGAGAGAGTGAGAGAGAGAGCACAAGCAAGGGGAGCAGCAGGCAGAGGGAAAGGGAGAAGCAGCCTCCCCATGCAGGGAGCTGGATACGGGACTAAATCCCAGGACCCTGGGATCATGACCTGAACTGAAGGCAGATGCTTAACCAACTGAGCCACCCAGATGCCCCTACTATTATTTAGTTGTAAAGATTATTAAGTTTCCATTATAATTTCTCTTCTGATTCTTGAATTACTTATGGGTGTCTATGTGTTACCTTTTCCCATTTTTTTTTGTTCTTGATTTGTAATTTCATTGCCTTAGAAAAGGTCAAAGGAAAGGTCAAAGAAAGTATTCTATAATATCAGCTCCCACCCCCTAATTCTGGTTTTCTGTTCATTTTTATTTGGTGATTTCCTTTATTTCAAGATTAGCTTTGTATTAACAATTAATTACATAATTCTTACAGAATTTCTATGTTGAGGGGATGGGTGCACTCATCAGTAGAATTTGTCTCAGGGACATGACCCCAATATTTTATGGATGGTGACAACACCCTGTTTGTTATAGAACTTAAGTTGAAAGTGGGGAATATTCTGATGTTTTTGACAGCCCACTACATTTCAAACACTCTCTCTGAAAGGCAGATATTATCACCAGATTCAGGAATAATTAATAGCTGTTCCATAGTCATATAATTAGGAGATTTAGTAGTGAAATCTATATCTGCAAACCTTCTAAAGCACTACCTAATATTTTGCAATTACCACAACTTGGACCCATTCATAATATGTTTAAAAATTATCTTAGGATTGAAGATCCTATTGGTAAAATTTCAAAGCAATAGTTTGTAAATTCTTGAAGGATATTTGCCTATTCTCTAATTTTACTATCTCTAGGAAGGCAGATGAAAGTGTGGGTCAATAGGGAAGTATATTAAAATTATTTAACTTTAGTTTCAAGTTTCATTATGCTATTGTGTTATGCTGACTTCACATTTTAAAAAGAACGATTAGAAAGAGGTTTTTTTTTTTTTTAAATGTAGCAAACACTGGATATGAAGGTAAATATAGACAGTTCATTTTTACAGTCATTTCTTTGCCTTAGTCCTCTCTGCTCTAATGAGCAAAGCCATTCTTTTCCCTAAGCCTCAGGGTCTATATTTTAAAGAAGGTTCTTACAATCTTAACACAAAGTAAGATTTATCTAATTAGCCTCTGGCATCGAGCAAGACTATAATAAAATAAAACTGATGGTTTTCTACTTTCTTTGTGATCATCCTTTTTCCTAGTTTGGAGATGCATGCATTGTTCAAGAATATGTTTCTTAAAAAAAAAGAATATGTTTCTTGTTCTATATCTAACTATCATTCAATAAGTTAAAATTCTGCTGATGCACAATTTTTGTCTGTATCAAAATGTGATATTGGGCTGTGGCACTTCCAGCAGGTACTTTGCGGCAGTCACTAAGGAAAGTTTGAGCCATGCCAACTTGAAGTCTGTTATGTGAGCATCTGTAATGAATGCTTCCAAAGCCCGGTGCATCCAACTAAGCTATGAACTCTGTAGCTACTCTTGAAGACCCTTACCTGTGGCTATGTCTTGTTGGCTGGATTTGTAATTTTATGGCATTTTGTGGTCAATGTCTTATTGACAGAATTTCTTGTTTAGCCCTGGTAAACAAGAAATGTTACCTATGGCATTTTAAACTTTGCATTTGTGAAATACTCTTAATTATTAATCAGGAAATGTCAAAATCTATGTTTGGAGCTACCTTCTGTGTTTCTGACCAATATATATAATTTCCTACTTGAAAATTTCACTTTGCCATTGAGAAGGCACCTTAAATTCAACATGTCTAAATCTGGGCATTTAGTCTACAGCAGGCCATCAACGATGTTACTCAAGCCAGAGGTATGCAAGCTGTCTTTGAATTATCCCTCTCTCCTATCCAATGCCTACTTTCATTACTAGGATATAATGACCAGAGGGTCAAGAGCTACATCTGAATTATTTACTATTGCATTCTAGTGCCATAAAAATTTCCTGGCCTTTGGTTAGATGCTCTGAAAACAATTACAGAATAAATTATTAATAACATTGACTCTGTAGTCAGACAATCCTGGGTCAAATCCTGGTTCTTTGCCTTACCAACAATTAACTGAGTTGATTAACATTTCCTACTCATTTTCTGGTCTCGAAAATGAGTCAAAATATTATCTATCTTATAGGATTGTAGTAAATATTACTTTTGATAATGCATCTTAAAAGGTTGGCACCTGGTGAATACTCAAAATCACAAACTCTGAGGACCTCTGTGGTATGTGGTCTGCTTTATTTCCATGGCTTAATTACCCAAACTATTGAGAAATTCTTCTATTCCCATTGGCCTTTTAGTGAAAGTCAAATGTATTAATTTTTTTCTAGTTACCTGCAAAAAGGAGGATATCTATGCATTAACATGGAAAGTTGGTTGTAAATAAATGTGTTCCTTGCAAGCAAGTATTTAGCTTGAAGCTGGCATTTCATCTTACGGAGTTATACTCTTCATTAGGAAATAAAATACTGTTTCATTGCTTCTAGCATAAAATAATATGGATTCTTCATGTGAGAGTACAGTATTTGTTCATATGCTAAAACAAACATATAAAGAGCCTGAGAAAAACATTTATTAGTCAAAAATTCTCTTTGATTCATGGGTCATATTCAAATGTAAGACATTTTAAATCATTATTTAATCATATTTGGATTAAATGGTTCCCAATCCTGTATCATATTACAAAATGATATTAAGCTAACTTATCATAGAGATAAATTTTTATATATTCATTATTTTTATATATAATAAAATAAGTTATCCCTATAATAAAAATAAATAATAAAATTATCCCTATAATTTTATTTATTAATATGAGTTAAAATTTTTTATTTTTCATTTTATTTTTCAAGAAATGCCTGAAGTAAAAGGAAATGGAACTAGATAGTTAACTTATAACTTAAATTCTAGAACAGAGGATGAGCTACACATTCTTCTATCTACCTAGCATGCTGGCTGCTTAATCACAGTCCATGTTAGTTTATCAATTTTTGAAACTATGAAAAATTAAAATATCTTAAAGGAACTTTAAAGTAGTAAAGAGCTAAGCTCAGGATATTTTAAAACACATATTAGAAATCTCCTTTATTGAAGCCTGCTTTCATTTTAATGTATGGATAGGGTCTTTCAATGAATGCACCCATTGTAAATCCTACTGTTAACACATAGAATAAAATAAGCTGCTATCAGGTCTTCACATGAAATTAAACTGCATACAGTTGGATTAGTAAAATACAAAATACATGAATAAAATCAGCCATATGCTACTGTTTTCAGATCCATGGAGCATTCAAGAAATAATTAGCTGAATGGGTTCTAGCAACCTATTTTGTATACTGTGTTGGCTACTTTTTTCCTAAGATCCTATTAACATATCAGATAGAATTAAAAAGGTACAAGCTCACTAAAATAAAGAATGCAAGAGGGAGATAAAGAGTGGGTGGAAAATGCTTAAAACTTTTGCTAATTATGGAAAGTATAAATTGATAAAGTAGAGTGGAGGAAGCCATCTTCTAATGAAGATGAATGTAGCAAGGGGAATTCCACTTTCTTGACTGAATTCAGAATGGGCACCAAATAAAATGGTGAATGGAAATGAGTCATGAAATGAAGATAGGAGGATTAATTTCATTTATGCATGCCTCAGAGATATTATGCTCATTCATAAGAGTAAAATGACTGAGATCCAGAAGTTTAATATATGAAAGAAAAGAAAAGATTTTTTGTTTTCAAAATTAATTGAAAAAATGACCTGCAAAGAATTAATGTGGCTTGTATGAAGCACCTCTACATTTTGGGATTCATGGGTCTACCAAGACAATTACTGGATCTATACCTGTATATCTAAGAGAAAAGCTCTGAATCCATAAATATTACCAACCTATAAAGAGCTCATGTTCATATTGCTTTCGTTTTTTAAAATCTGAATGATCATGAGTTACCAAATACCTTGTAATGTGAAAGAGAAACACACACACACACAGAAACAAATAACTGTGGAAGAAATAGAAAACTGCCAAAACCTCAGAAAGATTCATGAAAAGTTCCATCTATGAAACAAGAACAATATGCTAGAAAAAAAGAAGCAATGAGGGGGGCCTGGGTGGCTCATTCAGTTAAGGATCTGACTTTTGATTTCAGCTCAGGTCATGATCTCAGGGTTGTGAGAAGGATCCCTGTGGGAGGGCTCTATGCTCAGTTGAGATCTGCTGGAGATTCTCTCTATCCCTCTCCTTCTGCCCCTCCCTCTGCTGTGCTCTCTCCCTCTCTCTCAAATAAATAAATAAATAAATAAATAAATAAATAAATAAATAAATAAGTCTTAAAAAAAAAAAGGGAGACAATGATAGTATTCAGCCGTTTATAAGTATTGCAGGCCATTAGATGTGCAGAGGGGAGAGAAACTTACCATAGGTAGATCATATTCTTTAATAACTGAAATTGAGATCATAGAAGATGGCATTTACCATAAGATTAGACTCAGATGAAGAAAGGGTTAATGATTTGAATATTGCTTAGTAAAAAAAAAATTCTGACTAAAACAAGGGAAAAATATGATAGAGAATAAAGAAATAAGTATAGGGAATATATCAATTTCCATAAAGAAGTCTAATGTGTGTTATTAGAGTTTCACTAAAGAAAAGGAGAGAAAAGGGCAGGTAGGAAGCAACGTTTGAATAAATAATAGCTGATAATATTTCCAGAGTGATGAAAAGCAAAAAATACTATTCACTGCAAGTAAAGTGAATACAAAGAAAAAAGACACATCTTTGGCATATCATAGTAAACTCTCTGAAAATACGATTTTACAAACACATACCACACACACACACACACACACACGAATCCCTAAAGCATTCTGAAAAAAAAAAAAACCATAACTGGAGTATTAACTTCTAAGGGAAGATAAAATTGATAACTCATTTTTTACTGGAACCATAAAAACCAGAAGATAATGGCATGATAGCTTTATTTATTTGAGAAAAAGGGCCTGAGAGGGGGGAGGGGGCAGAGGGAGAGCGAGAAGCAGATTACCCCAGTTGAGCAGGGAGTCTGATGCCAGCTCAATCTCAGGACCCTGTGATCATGACCTGAGCTGAAGGCAGACACTCAACCAACTGAGCCATCCAAGAGACCCTAGAATGACATTTTTAAGGTGGTGAAATTAACTGCTAGAAGCTTATAACCAGAAAAAAAAAACACATAAGAATAAAGGCAAAATAAAATATTTTTAGACAATCAAAAACTAAGATTTATAGCCAAGAGACCTAGCATCCTTCCTCATTAAATTCTTACTAAAGTTCTTCATGCAAATAGAATAAGATTCTCAGTGCAAACACAGAAAGGAAAGTAAGAATAAAAAGTTATTGAAAGGGTGTATCATTAAATCAAATGCCTATTGACTATAACACAATGATTATAACTTCTTTTGAAGTTTAATGAAGAACAAATTTGATGATAATTACTTAATAGGTAGGAGGAGGATATTGAAGAAATGTCTTAGAAGTGTCTTGCTTTCTTAAGGAAGTGGTAAGAGTACTAGTATATAATAGAACCTAGTCAAGAATTTGTGTGTAAGGGCAACTGGTGGGCTCAGTCTATGGAGCATGTGACTCTTGATTTTAAGGTTGTGTGTTCAGGCCTCATGTTGGGTTTAGAGACTACTTTAAAATAAAATCTTTAAAAAATATTAAAGAAAAGAATATGTTTAAGTCTCTAGGGCAGATACTAAAGAATGATAGAATTTATAACTCACAAACTAGTAGAATTAATAGTAGTATTAATTTAAAATTTAATTGATAAATAAGAGAAAATAGGAGAAAAAAGTAACAGGAAAGATTGGACAAATAGTAAGATAATTGAACATTCCAAGTACATTAGTAATATCTTTATCAACAAATTGAATATATGCTCATTTAAAAATTGAGTTAAAAAAACTGTATGTTGTGGGACACCTGGGTGGCTCAGTTGGTTAAGTATCTGACTTTGGTTCAGGTCATGCTCTTAGGGTCCTGGGTAGGAATCCCACATCGGGCTCCATGCTCAGCAGGGAAGCTGGTTGTCCCTCTCCATCTCCCTTTGCCTCTGCTGGTGTTTTCTCTCTCAAATAAATAAATAAATAAATAAATAAAATCATCAAAACAAAAACAAAAACAAAACAAAATGGTACAAAAAAGCACATGTTGCTCACAATAAAATGTATATAATCACATACAAAGTTTGAAAATAGAAGTGTGTAAAAAAGATTATGCAAACACAATAAAAATATTATTGTAATTGTTTTGATGTCAGGGAACTAAAGAGGATTTAAGGGACTGTAGATAATGAATATGTGGACTCCTGACTTCTTCACCTTTCTTTCTGTGTCCTTTTTGGAACTGTAAAGAAATTAACTTGGATTTGAGTTTCTTGTATAGAAATATACAAATATCTTGTATAGACTATTTTAATATAGTCTCCTATATTAAAATACCCAACCCCATGACCAACACTTCTTTACTGTGAAAGAACCACTATGATTTTGGTCTCCCATGATTTCTTATATACAGAAGAATATGAAATTTAAGAAAGTCTATATTTCTGCTGCTCTCTGTGTATTGTTTTATTTTGGACGTTAGAAGCTATTTACTATTTTTCTTTTTTGAATTTCTGCTGTACTAACTCTTACCCCTCATTACAAGAAAAGTAGTTGTCGTCTTTCCATTAAAGGGGATTACAAACATCGAGATGATTAGGAGAAAAACAAAATGATATTTTTAAATAAAATACAGTTTACAGGATTTTCTACTCTGTGTAAGATTTTTTTGAAAGATTTTATTTATCAGGAGAGCAAGAGAAATCACAAGCAGGGGGCAGGGGGCAGAGGGAGAGGGAGAAGCAGATTCCCTACTGAGCAGGGAGCCTGATGTGGGGCTTGATTCCAGGACCAGAGATCATGACCTGAGCCGAAGACAGACACTTAACAGACTGAGCCACTCAGGCACCTCTGTGTATGATAATTATACCTAATATTATTACATTTTATATTTATGATCTGAAGTCTATTAAAGCAAACTTTTATGCTTTAAGACAAAAAAGGTTATGTAATTGTATCATTTCTTTCACAATCTCAGATAGGAAATAAAGCAAAGACTTTCTTTTTAGTCCAACCTCAACCTAGATCTGAAGAAGTCAATTTAATAAGGACATATGGTGAAACATCTTGTCACTATGAGCCTGTCAATCGTGAAAATTTAAATTCATCCCATTTTTTTTTTTTGGTCAGAAATAAGTCTATTCCAAAAAATGAAATTGGTTCTCTCATTGTCTCTTTACACACTCTCATACCTCAACCCCATACCCTTATATGGGCCATTGACGTAAATAAAGTGCGGTTCAGTGAAAAGGCTCATGACATGCTAGTAGACTAGACAAACCATGAACTTGAACATAGAAATAGTCCTTTACATCTACTAACTGACATCCTCTGGTGAATGTCACTTGCTATAACTCCTTCTGAATTGGCTATTCATACTGTGTGACTTTAGGCAAGATTACAAATCTCCTTGTATCTAAGTTGATTTATTTGTAATAGTTGAGGATTATTGTGATTCAAACACTTTTTGTGTAGTAAAGAGAAAGAAGATAGTGTTTATAAAATCATTTCCTAATTTTGAAGTCCATTATATTGATTGTTGGTGTGTTGGTTTATTTGTAATAGTTGAGGATTATTGTGATTCTAACACTTTTTGTGTAGTAAAGATAAAGAAGATAGTGTTTATAAAATCATTTCCTAATTTTGAAGTCCATTATATTGATTGTTGGTGTAATGATACGTGAATAATGAATTGGGCTTTAGGTGAAGATGATAAATAAATTGGGCTTTTACTATACATAATACTAGCAACAGTCTTTTACTTCCTAAATTCCTTCTCAAACACTGAAACTACCTTATTAACAAAAAACAAATTTAATTTACCTACTTCCTAAAATATTTAAAATGAAATACCCAGGGAGTGTACAGAAAAAAAAAGATTGATATAAAGAGCATATGCCTAACACCTCTGTTTTCTCTACTTAATACTAATTACATGTTATATACAATGAAAGGCATTCTGCATACATTATCTTATTTAATCCTTGTGGATACTTGGGGTGAAGCATAAAACTCCTATTTTTAAGGTGAAGTGAATTATGGCTGCAAAGGTTTAAAAAATGACCAAGATCACTCAACTCATAAATGGGCCCAATATTGTCTGACTTTAAAACCCATGTGTGTCAGATGATGGGTTCCTCCAAATATCCATTTTTTCCTTTTTCCTTGGTATCATAACCTCAGGTTTTAGTCCTGCACATGGCTGCCCAATGTAAGAACTACATTTTCCAGCTGGTCAGGTTACTAACATCTGGTGTATGGGATGTCAACAAGTGTCATGTGCAACTACATTATAGCCAACTTTAAGAGAAAGGGCATCTCCTGCTTCTGCCTTTCTTTATTTCTACTTTCTTTATTTCTATTTTAGGGCTTAAATATGGGTACTATGGCTACAGTTTTAATAATGATTATACCCATGATGTAAACATCACATTGAATAGGGTGGGGGTACCCATGGTGGCCATGGGAATGACAGGGAACCACCCTATCATTCTTGGAGTACTCACAGGTCTTTGTATGAAGAAGAATAAACCTCTGTCTTAGTTAGGCCCTTCCTACTTGGGATTTTCAATCACTTACATTTAACCTAATCCAAACTGATAGACCAGACTCATTTTATTTCATCAGGCCACTGACTTAAAGCACTGAATCCACTTGCAAATTCTTATTGCATTAATGAAGATGGAGACCGTGGCTGTTGATATACAACATGCCAAGATTTTATGCCTTAATCTGTTTCAAAATGCTTAACTGATTCTTACTCTGCCACACTAGGATGTGAAGAGCAGAACAATAGATGTTTTAAGTCGGTTTTAAGGGAAATTATATGGGGTACTGAAGTTTTGTTAGTTGGAATTCAGCCAGAGCACAAGCAATAACAGCTGGGTAAAAACCCAAAGCGCCAGGAGAGCTCTCTCAAAGGAGGAAGTTCTTCCTCTGAAATGTAACCTGAGCAGTGCTGTCAGACACTGACAATCTTTGATGATTATTTTAGACCAACTTTATTGGCTATCCTTCTTCACCAAGAATTGTTATTCAAATTTCTTGGGGAGAAAAATATACATTACTGAAAGTAAAATTTAAGACTCCATATGGTAGGAAGAACATCTATTTGGAACCACATAGATCTGGGTTTAAAGTCATCTTTCCTAATTAACACTGAAGCGCTAGCTCTTTCCATTAACCTACCTGCAAAAGGAAACATAATCTCACAGATTTGCAATGTGAGTTAACTGATACAAAATTTTTATAAGTATACAATATATGCTTTGTGTTAAAAATCTTAGTGATCTAAATATATGTTTCCTCACTGAATTCCCTAAATCCGTAGAACATACAAAGATAGTTGTCATGATTTAGGTTGCCTTGAAATCAGAGCTTGATATGAACTGGGTGCAATTTATTTGGGAGGTGATTCCCAGAAGTGAAACAGAGTGGGGAAAGTAAGTCAAGAAATGGAAAAAGCCAGATTAACATGATATTGAGTTATCACTAGAATTGATGCTGGGATTCAGCCCGCTAGAGAGCCACTGAGAAATCACAGAATTTGCCTCTAAATGACCCCAGACAAAAATAGGGAGGTTGAGAAAGTATCTACCACTTTATTCCCTTGCTGGTTGCTTCTCGCCCTTGGAGGAACTAACTGTCATACCCTCTGAGCCATGACTGCAGAAGAATTAAGTGACTTTTGATGACTCTTGGAGAAAGTTCCAAGGCAGATAAGCAAAGGGACACTGTGAGGTGCTCATGAAGTGAGATGCTGATAATGTGTGTGGATTTTTTTTTTTTTCCTTAGCTGCACTGAAATCTTGATGAAGCAAGAGGATTTGGCCAGGATATCTTAAGGGTCTGCAGAACAATGGATGTATACGTGTGTGGTGGGAGTCCTATGTTGCTAGCAACAACTGCAAAACCTAAATGTGACATTGCACATTTTTAAAGGCAGGTTGACAAAGATGTCAGATTCTTCTGAGTTTTACTGTGCTTGTACCATCTCAGTGCATCAACACTGGGTTTTTTTATGGTGAAGAGAAAGAAGTTCTGTTGACTCCTAGACTATAGGATGTTGAGAAAGGTCTTTCCTATGGGAAAGAAAATAATGAAAGGAATAATGATTCCTAGGTCCAACAACTTTTGAAATCATTGCTTTAATGCTAACTATGTGCTGATAATTTAGAAGAACTGGGTGATCTCCTTGATCTTTCTGTGAAATGACACTTTTCCAAAAATAAATGTCACTGTGAAATTGTTCCCTGTATACTTAAAAATGGAACAGAAATGAAAGCCAATATAGTTTTATTCTGCCAAAAAGTAGTAACATATAACAACAGTAGGCTTCAGTTTATATATCTTTAAAAGTACTGTTTACCCAGGCAAAATATATGAGCTATTTTGGTCACCTTTACTAAGTAATATGGTTTTAAGTATCTTTGACAATTCAGTAATAATAATAAAAGCATAATGTGACAGTGTTTAATCTCTTCTATGTATCTGCAGTTTTAGTGACTTTTTTGTTTTTTTCTTTTTGTGTGTTTTTTGTTCTTGTTTGAAGAGTTCTGTTTTATTATTTATATTCCACCTGCTTTAAAAAGGAACTTAAAGTCATCAAAAAAAAAAATAGAAAAAGGCATACCTAAAAGAAAACAATAAATAAAACACACCCTCCTGGAGGATATCAATGAAAAGGAAGTGACGAAAGACTAAACATACTAGGGTATCTAAATTAAAGGAAAATTATTAATGCTTCCTCATAATGAAGACAATAAAGAAAATATTGAGTTTTATCTTATTTATTTATTTATTTATTTATTTATTTATTTATTTATGATTGTATTTATTTATCAGAGACAGAGAGAGAGAGAGAGAGGCAGAGACACAGGCAGAGGGAGAAGCAGGCTCCATGCAGGGAGCCCGACGTGGGACTCGATCCCAGGTCTCCAGGATCATGGCCTGGGCCTAAGGCAGGTGCTAAACCGCTAAGCCACCAGGGCTGCTCAAAAATATTGAGTTTTAGACCATTTAATAAATAGTTATAATTTCCTTTTTCTACCCATAGTTTCTTGTCCAACTTATATTTAAATTGAATTACCATAAAGCTAGGTTTCCTAACAAACTGGAGTGTAAATATCCTAAAAGAATTACTGATTTACAATATTTTGGAAGCTATACAACATGTTTAGTTTTGATGATTTCGATGTGTCTTAAGACATATCAAATAAATGGAATCCATTCAAAAGGTGACAGTACGGGTGCCTGGATGACTCAGTTGGTTAAGAGTCTAATTCTTGATTTCAGCTCAGGTCATGATCTCAAGGTTGTGGATCCAGGCCCTTGACTCTCTCTCATTCTTCTTTTGGTCCTCTTCCTGCTCACTCTCTCTCATTCTCTCTCTCTCTAACTAAAAAAAAAAAAAAAATGACAGAAAAGTTGGAAAAATATTTTTGATGAAAGCAGATGAACAGATATAGTCTTTGTAATTTCATCCTAAGTCAACCAGGTGAAGGTACGGCACTAAACCAATTAGCCACAGAGAATCCACAGAGAATGGGCAGTATAAGAGGGTCCCTCTATGCTGAACTGAGTAGTCTTTGTTTGGATCATGAAAGGAATATGAACAAAATTAAAAGCTTCCAGGAAATGAGTGACCAGAAAAGAATAGGACTAAAAGCTAACTCAAGGAACATTTTTCTCTGTCTCATATTCCACTTCCAATCCACCAGGAAAAATAGTTATCTCTACCTTTACAATATCCAAAATCTGACCAGTTCATACCGCCTCCCATGTTACTTACCATTCTGTTTCAAGCTACCACTACCTCTTGTCTGATGATTGTAATAATCTCCCCAGAGGTCTCTTCTTTTACTTCTGTCCCCTAAGTGCTATCCTCAACACAGAGAAATCCTTTTAAAAGTTAAGCAGATCATGTTACTTTTCTGCATAAAAAAAAAAAAACCTTCTGCATAAAAAGCCTCTAATAGCTACCCATTCTACATTTAGTAAAAGCCGTAATCTTTAAAATAGTATTATGCTTAGTGAAATAAGTCAATCAGAGAAGGACAAACATTATATGGTCTCATTCATTTGGGGACTATAAAAAATAGTGAAAGGGAATAAAAGGGAAAGGAGAAAAAAATGAGTGGGAAATATCAGAAAGGGAGACAGAACATGAGAGACTCCTAACTCTGGGAAACCAACAAGGGGTGGTGGAAAGGGAGGTGGGCGGGGGGTGGGGGTGACTGGGTGACAGGCACTGAGGGGGGCACTTGATGGGATGAGCACTGGGTGTTATGCTATATGTTCGCAAATTGAACTCCAATAATAAAAAAAAAAAGAATAAAAAAAAGAAACAGTTATAAATGACGACAGGATTCCATGTATATTTCATTCAATTAAACTAGTCCATCATAATATAAAATAAAATAATAAAATAAATAAAATAAAATAAAATAAAATAAAATAAAATAAAATAAAATAAAATAAAATAAAAAAATACTCTGTAAGGCTCCACATGATTCGAGATCTCTCTGATTTAATCTACTACACTAGTCCCCAGGAACACCTTTGCCCTAGGGTTTATGCCTGGCTGTGTCCCCATAGTGTAGCTAACTTTCTTTCTCCTTCAAAGCCTTCTCACCTTCTTAATGGGGCTGTTCTGAACAAGCTGTTTAAAATTGCAGCCCACTTTTTCCCTCATTTTTTTTAAACAGCTATATTTATTTTTTTCTCTCTTTTTTTTTTTTTTTTTTAAGATTTTATATATTTATTCGTGAGAGACACACAGAGAGAGGCAGAAACACTGACAGGGAGAAGCAGGCTCCATGCAGGGAGCCCGACGTGGGACTTGATCCCAAGACTGCAGGATCAGGCCCTGGTCCGACGGCGGCACTAAACCGCTGAGTCACCCAGGGGTCCCTTTAAACAGCTATATTTAAATATAATTGACAAAATCATCACAAGTATTTAAAATGTGAAATTTGATGTGTGACAAATTCACACATCTATGAGATTATTATCACAATGGTGAAGATGAAGATATCCTCAATACTAAAGTTTCCTATACTCCTTTATAATCCTCACTCCTGCCCCACCCCACTCTCCAAACCTATCCGCCGGCAACCATTGATTGCTTTCCATCCCTGTAGATTAGTTTGCATTTTCTAGAATTTTATGTAAATAGAATCATATTGTATGCATTCTTTTTTGTTTGGCTTCTTTAGCTACATTTGTGTCCATCAGTAGTTTCTTCTTTTTAATTGATGAATAGTATTCCATTGAATACTGTCACTATTTTGTAAATTTACTTCTACTTTGATGAAAATTTAAATTGTCTCTAGTTTTGGGCTATTCCAAATAGAGCTGCTTTGAACATTTGTATAGAAGATTTTTTATGAACATATGCTTTCATTTCCCTTGGGAAAATACCTAGAAGTGGGATGATTGGATCATATGGTTAATCTATGTTTAACTTTTTAACAAACTGCCAAACAGTTTTTTAAAAACACATGTGTCATTTTGCATTCCCATCAGCAGTATATGGCAGGCAGTTTAGCTTCTCCATATCCTTACAAACACTTGGCATGACCAATCATTTTAATTTTAGCATCTTTTCATGTGCTTATTTGCCATCTGTGTATTTTCCTTGATGTTGTCTGTTGAAATCTTTTGCCAATTTTTTTTTATTAGGTGGTTTGTTTTTTATTATTGAGTTTTAGGATCCATTATATGTTTTATATACTATTATTTTATCAGATAGGTGATTTCCAAATATATTCTCCTTGTCTCGGCCTGTCTTTTTATTCTTTTATCTGTATTTTTCAAATGGGAGTTTTAATTTTGATGAAGTCCAATTTCTCATTTATTTTCTTTGCCTGGATTGTGCTTTTTTTGGTCATATCTGAGAAATCCTTGCCTAGTTCAAGTCATAGAGATTTTCCTGTTTGTTTTCTTCTAAATGTTTTATAAGCTGTACACCTAGGACCATGATCCATTTTGAGTTAACTTTTGTATATGGTGTGAGGTATGGGTTAAAGTGCTTTTTTTTGGATAGGAATATGCAATTGTTTCAGCATAGTTTATTGAAAAAAGGACTATATTTTCTCTTCTCACTTGCCTTTACATCTCTTTTGGAAGACAATTGTCTATATATGAGCATATTTCTAAACTCTGTTTTATATGATTGATGTATTCTTCTATCTTGATGACAATAGCCCATTATCTTGATTTTTCAGCTTTATAATAAGCCCTGAAATCAGGCAGTGCCATTAGACTATAACTTTTCCCCCTACTCTTTTTATTTGTTTTGGCTGTTTTACGTCCTTTGCTTTTATCTATGAATTCTTAAATCAGCTTTTAGATTTCTCAAAAAAAAGCTTGCTGATTTTGATTAGAATTGTACTAACTTTATATATCAATTCGGGAGAATTGACATCTATTTTTTAGGCCTCTTCATTTCTCTCAGAAATGTTTTGTAATTTTTCAATGTGCAGTTCTATCAGATTGTTATATTTATCCCTAAGGATTTTATAATTTTGAGACTATTTTGAACATTGTTTTATAAATTTGAATTTCTGATTGTTCATTTTATATATATATATATATATATTTTTTTCACAACTGTGCTAAACTCGGTGGCTATGTTCTATCAGATTTTCTTTAAGAATTATATTGTCTGTCAATGAAGGCAATTTTACCTCTTCCTTTCCGATATGGCTGCATGGCTGCTTTTTATTTCACTCTCTTGCATGATTATACTGGCAAGAACCTCCAGTGAAATTTAGAAAAGAAGTAGTGGGAGTGGATGTCCATGTCTTATTCTTATTCCTTATTTTAGAGGTAAGCAATCAGTCTTTCATACTCAGCAAGATGCTAGCTGTAGGTTTTTCCTAAAATCTGTGGGTTCTATACTTTAATAATCCCATCTATTTTTTTCTTCCCTGTTTGTCTCTTTGCAGTTACTGGCTCATTACTATACTTGTTCTCAATGCCAGAAGACCTTTTACGTTAGCCTTCCAATTTCCTGTTTCTCATACACAAGGAGTCAAGAACTAACATTTATGAGATAAGTGCTATGTGCCAAGTGTTGTGCTGGGTGCTCTTAAATCTCATTTAGTAGACACGACAATTCCGTCAGGTTATATTTCCATCATTTTATATGCCAGGAAGGCTTATAGAGCTGACACGACAAATGCCAAGTTACACTGTTGTACAAACGTGATTCTGTCTATACTAGTAACATCGAGGACATAGATAACATCATGCAGTGCAGGATATACAGCATATACTAGGCTCCTCTTCTTGAGACATTCATTAACTAATAAATTAATCTGAGGCCTTTGGTGTTTCCACTATGCCTCACTGCCTCCAAAGTTTGCTTGGGAAACTAGAATACCACATTTTTTAGAATGACATATAATAATATGAGCAAATAGGTGTTGAGTGAGGGCTTGAGATTTGCTCCACTGAGGAAAATATACAAATTTCAGCATTTGAGTTTTTTTAACCAGCTCCATTGCTTTATGGTCCCTTTACTTTTATCCTAGTTCTCATTTGTGTTTCAAATTGGAAAATCTATCTGATCACAATCTTGGAATAAATAGGTTGTGCTGTGCTTGCTTTCTCATTCTGTTTCCAAAAGAATTATTTATGGAATTATAATAGAACAAGAAAAATATATCCTTGGGGTAAATAACAAAAGTGTAGGGATACTCGGTTTTGACATAGCTATTCTCTATGCTTATCTCTCATTTTTATAGTGTATTGTTGTTTTTGCGATTTTAGAGAACAGACTAAAACTTGCTGCTTTCTAGCAATTTCCATCAAACACATCCAGAAACTGGACTCCTTTATCTTTCCTCTCTAGAAATTCTTTGCATTTGAGTAGTTGGCTGATGCAATGAGTTTTCTGTCTAAATGAAATTATAAGGCCTCAGAGGAAGTGGTTGTGCTTTTCAAGTAGGGATTAATACAAGATCATGCAGCTGCTACTCAGCAAACAAGAGATGTGTGTGTTCTAATAACCAACCAGTATAATGCTTTGCTGGGGTAATGCTATTGGACCGATGCCAAGTTGATTACGGATATTTGCATAGCAAATTCCAACCAACATTTAACTTATATGCTTCATCTGCAGAAGCTACCACAAAGGCTTGATGGCCTGCAACTTTTCCATTATTCTATCTAATGCTGCTCCTTCTCTTGGCAGTGGAACACTTAATATTTCCTTTTGTTTTAATCTTTATTTTCAGGGCATCTCTACTTTTATTATAAGAGAATAATGAAATTATTTTTAAGACCTCCAGTGAATAATACCCATCACATCCCAAATCATCCAGATAGAGATTCCTAGAGAAACAAACTCACTAGTTTATTAAAAAAATATCCAATGGATTTTCAATTACCTATTTCAATTAAAAACTTACGTTGTTTGGTGTTCTTAAATATCTCTCCCAATTTTATGATCAAGCTTTCTAGCTTACTTTCTGACTACCCACTTCTACTCTTCAGATACTTCTACAGCCACATCAGATTATAAAATACCTACTATTACTTTTTATATGCTGCCTAGAAAACTCTAGGCACCTCCTTCACCACCTGGATATCTCCACCGTACTTCAGGAATCAATTAGAATTTTACTTCATTTGTGAAGCTCTTATTACTCAATGCCTTCCTCCCAACAACGATTCAAGACTATTTACTTAGTATAGTAAATAAACCTGTGGTTTAGAACATGAAAAATTCAACTCAGTCCAAGTTTAGTTTCTGTAATTTTTGACAAGTTATTTATCTCTTTGAGTCTCTTGCAGAGAGACTCTGCTTTACTGTAAAAAAGTAGCATATGGCTGTAAGATTTAGATCCTTGTGGGGCTCCCTGCATGGAGCCTGCTTCTCCCTCTGCCTGTGTCTCTGCCTCTCTCTCTCTCTCTCTCTCTCTCTGTGTCTCTCATGAATAAATAGATAAAAATCTTTTAAAAAAATAAAAGATTAAAAAAAAAGATTTAGATCCTTGTTACTCAAGGTGTTATCCAAGGAGCAGCATTAGTATCACCTGGAAACTTATTAGAACTGCAGCATGCCAGGCTCCACTTGAAATCTACTGAATCAAAGTGTTCATTTTAATGCAATCTGTAGGTGATTTGTAGGCACATTTATTAATTTCAGAGGAATACTGACATAACTGAATTTAGCATTGTCCTTTTCAACCAGAATATCCATTCACTAAATACTAATTTCTCTTCCCATTAAGCTGTTCATCCATAATATTTTGAATATGGCATTCATTTATAATAATCATTTGTTTAACTGTGTTTCTCATCTGTTAGATTGTCACTTCTTAGTGGTAAAGATCTTTGTATATAGTAAATGCTTAATAAATATTTATTGACAAGGTGATTAACCAATGCACAACATTTAGAAATGTATAATGAAGGTAAAAATGGTGTGTCTAGAAACTGAAATTCTAAATACCACACTAAAAATTCTAATTTATTAAGGTAAGGGTAACATGCAATCTTTGGATAGTATACATGAATTTACTTGATCATCACTTTAGAATTCACTCATCTATGATGATGAATTACATTTAATTCGTGGATGTGTTTATGAGTTTCATAATCTAATACACTGTTTTTTTACTTTTAGAATTATATTGCCCTACATGAACAAAAATAAATGCTGCAAAGAATTACAGAAAGAAAAGAAAACAAGGGGCAAACCTTTTATCATACATATTAGAAAATTGCTATAACTTTGGAAGGTTTAAGTATAGATCAGCTAGGAACCCAGCTACTCAGACTGGCCAGATAGGGGCTGGAGCATATTCTCCTTGAAGGACAATGATATAGCATAATATAAAGTACCCAAAGGACAGAGTGACCTCAAGATAATAACCCTAGAATAATTTCAGATAGACATTAGTACCAAAGACAATGCCTGGCATATCAAATTGAAGTTGCTGAATAAATAATTATTAAATGAATTATTATCATGGATTCATAAAACATTAAGCAAAAAGCATAATTGTAGATATTCTAACAATGAGTAGAGAATTTTGGGAAATGGAAAATTGCACAGAAAATTATTTCAAATATGCTTTGGGATTATCTCAAATATGCTCACAGATGGGATGACTGGGTGGCTCAGCAATTGAGTGTCTATCTTTGGCTCAGGGCATGATCCTGGGATCCAGGATAGAGTCCCACATCAGGTTCCTTGCAGGAGGCCTGCTTCTCCCTCTGCCTGTGTCTCTGCCTCTCTCTCTCTGTGTCTCTCATGAATAAATAAATAAATCTTTAAAAAATATGTTCACAGACAATTCTGTCAGTATCACACAATGCTCTGTTTCTGCCGCCACTTTGCTGGTTCTGTTGCCTATGTAGGGATACTGACCCTTTCAAGGGTGCAACTGTTTTTTTCTTCTGTGCAATGTTGCCCCATCACACATTGGAGTTATTTGGATTGGACCACACTACTTCCAACAGATACCACTATTTTGACTGTAACTAGGTTGCCTTTAGATGCCTGAATCAACTGTGATCACTGTGTGTTCTGATTCAAAGAACATTGCCAAAGGTTCATTTGGAATATCATCTTTTTTTTTCTCCTCGTTATTATCACTGCCTTCATTACATACTACTCATTACTCTGCCTAAGCACCAAAGCTTTTTCTATAGGATTCAAGAAGGTCTATATCAGTTAGGATCCTGGCAGAAAACAAATTACATTTGTAAATTGCGTAATTTGAGGAGGGTTAATGTAGGGATGATTTACAAAGGTGGGGACAAGAAGCAGTCAAGAAGGTAAAGACAGTTATGGGGAGCAGATACATGATATGTAGCACAGTGTCAAACTAGGGGAGACCATTTATGATGAGGGGGATATTTCTCTCCCATATTATAGCATTCTTTTATCAGTGTTTCCCATCCATGACACAACAAAAGTCTTCAGACATTGCTGAATGTGCCTGGGGGGCTAAGTCATGCTTGGTTGAGAACCATTTTTAGATGAGAAAACTGCAATGTTGAATATATTCGCGTTTAATTTGTTAAAAATTAACTACTGGTGATCCCATCTATTATTTTACCCAGTGAATTTATGCACTGAAGGGATCATGAGTAAGAGATATTTATATAACTGATCTTTATTGGGTATATTTTCTCATGACTTCATTGTTTGGTCTCTTCCCTGTGATATTAATGTTTAAAAAAATCAATTTTTTTCATGAAGAGTAGGCTTTAAGCCTAAATTAACTAATTCATTTGCTGATCAACCAAAACAGCAATCTATTTCAAGCTGAAAGAAAAACTGGGTGTGATGATCTTATTGAGTGTTGATGTCTTCTGAAGATATTCCCAAAGGTAATTCTAGCTCTATTAAAATTTTACCTTACACATTTGGCCTCAATGAGACTTCACTCCACTCTGGTGATATTGATGGCCTGGTGCTCCATGGAATGTTCAGTGCAATGGCCTTCTCAATTTCAATCTGTGGTCTTTTATCATTAAAAAAATAATAATGAATGGCCTTTCCCTTCCAACAACCAAGGAACTCATATTGGGCCAATGGGTATAAGGTTTGGATTTTCATTGAGGGATATTTTCAGAAAATTCTTTAGTTACCCATAGAAATAAATTTGTAGTTCATTGAACTAGTTCAAATATATGGTTAAGCTATAGCAGTGGATATAATTCAGGCTCACATATTTTCCAGCTATATAGCTATTTTTGTGTCTTTAGGTATATTTATGGTATACACAATTATAGATTCTTTGAACAGAAAAATAAATTGTTCTTCCTTTGCCAGTCTCAAAAAAGGAATCAATCCCAATAGTGACTGACTTTTACAATAATGCAGAAGTGTAGAAACTGGCCCAAAGTTATACTCTAGTGCAGCATCTTGACTTTAGGTTTTACCCTAAAGAGCTACAAGTGGTAAAAATCAAATAAAATAACTTACACAGAAGTTTTCGATAAATTGTAATGTTTTATGCACCTGTAAGAGTTCTTGTAACATTCAATTTGTAAAAGGAGTGGAATGAACAGTTCCTGTCATGATTTGAAAAGTTGCCCCTCCACATCGTGCTTACATTCTGAAAGTCCTTGTGATATTTCAACAATCACGGGAAGTAGCTATGTAAGTGTTACAGATGACACTTTCAGGAATTAATTTATAGGCTCAGGAATGTGTTCCAGTATAGGTAGCTCTCAGGGAAAAAAAGTATGTTAGATAGAAGTGAGGAGAGCGCCAGAGTGGAAAAAGGGCAAGATATGAATGTGCTAAACTTCGTTTGATCCACAATAAACCAACATTGCCTAGAGTCTATCCCTAGGTAAAATGGTTTCTAAAGAAAAAAAAATATAGATGTGAACAATCCAGCAAAAAATCCTATTTGCCTTGATAAAAGGACTAGAAAGCAGAGATATATGAAATAAGATCTGTTCATCAGGACATAAAGATAAGCTTTTGCATTTATCTTCCAAGCAACCTGTGGATTATATTTTTCTGTGTGTTGCCAAATTATATATTTCTTCCCCAGCTTATCTCTCTGGTCTACAAGTGGCTACCCATTTCCTCTTTAATGAATAATCTCTACTAGAAGTTTCCATTCTGAGGAGGTGACCATTTATTTGCTAAAATACATAAATAACTAAAAAGTAATGATATCCTAAAAAGATTTACTTCCTCTGTGTGGAGAGTTATTCTTCATTCAAAGCATGTTTATTGGTGAACCACTGCATGGAAACTGTACAGAATCTACAAGTTAAAAATCAGTGATAATCACCTGAGTGTCAATAATCTACCTGAAATGCTCTTTCCCCAGGTGTCTCCCTGGTTCTTTACTCTCATCCTGTCCTTCAGGTAGTTACTCAAATACAAAGTTCTCAGTAAGGGCTCTCCTTGTTCCCTTATCTAAAATTTCAGCCATCCTTCTACACACCTAACCCCCTTACTTGCTTTGTTCCTCCCTCAGCAACTATTACCATCTACCCTACTTTACTTACTGGTCTTGTCTATTGTCTCTCACACTAGAATATAAGATCCATACAGGATATACTTGTCTTTTTCTTTTTTTAGTTCTGTAGTTCAGGCACTTAAGAATAACAACTAACACATAATTGGTGTGGAATAAATAAATGCTGAAACATGGAAAAATGGTAGAACTACCATTACAGCCCTTATCTGGACACCTTTATTTTTCCTGGCTATGAAATGTAATTCACTCTTCAGTCAATCACCTAGGCAGTATTTTTTTTTTTTTAAGATCGATGTTTATTTGCAATTTTAGGGAAGGGATTCTGCACCATTTTAATCCTAGAGTTTAACTCAGCAGCTAGATGCTTTTCCAGTAAAAGAGATATTCAAAATAATTTCAAGAAAAAGTAAATCTCAATAGACTATCATAACTGAATTGAAAACAGAGCTAAAATTCTACTTCCTCCAGAGTTTGAAGCACAGACATTTTAAGAGTACTGTGATAGGCAGCTCCTAGGGGACTCCCAATGTTTCCTGCTTCTTGGAATTCATGCATCCTCTCACTGTAGGGCTGACCTGTGTAAGCATAAGATATGGAAATGATGGCATGCTAAATGCATGTCTAGTAAACTGCTTCAGTAGTCCTATGGTAAGGTCCACATGGCAAGAAACTGAGGCCTCTCGCCAATAGCCAGCACAAAATAGCCATCCATGTCAGTGTGAAATCTTGGAAGCAGAGCTTCCTGCCCCAGTCCAACCTTCAGATGACTTGAGCCCCACTCAACAACTTGACTGCAACTGTATGAAAAACTGCAAGCCAGTATCACTCATCTGACACATTCCAGAATTCCTAACCTAAAGCTACCAGGTAATATAATAAACATTTATTGTTGGTGTTAAATCACTAAATATAGTAATTTTTAGCATAGCAATAGATTATGCAAGTATGTCCTATCATATTTTCAGAGAACACAACATATTTCTGTGGCATCTCTTATAGTACTGATTTGATTCTCACAACCACTCTTTTAGAAAATCATGCAGAATATCCCAACATTTTTTTAAATGTTCAAGTTTTTTTTTTTTTAAGATTTTATTTTATTCATTTTAGAGAGACACACACAGAGAGGCAGAGACCTAGGCAGAGGGAGCCTGATGTGGACTTGATCCCAGCACCCCAGGATCACAACCTGAGCCAAAGGCACTCAACCACTGAGCCACCCAGGCACCCCTAAATGTTCAAGCTTTTAAAGAAAATTATCCCAAATCTCAAAGACATAAGATGATTGGCTTAAGGTTATACAATCGGAGAATGGTGACGTTGAGTTGATCTAGGTCTAAGGACTCTATAGGCAATGCTCTTTCTCCAGACTATCTGTCTCTTTGGTATGATGCCAAAGTTTTAGTTTTCTAAATCCTTTACAGATTGTCTAGGCCCCTTTTGCAAATCATAGCTGCTTTGGCCCCACAGTGCTTTATTTTTTCCTTCCTTTACCTTTCCTGTCTTCTCTTCTCCTTTCTCTCTCTCCTTTCTCTATATTTGTCCTTTTCTCTTCCTTTCTCCTTCTCCTTCTTCTCTCTTTCAGTAACCAAGTGACACTAAAATTGATGTTAGTGGCATAAAAGAATGTCCATATGTTCATTTTACATCTGGGAGAAGAAAGAGGGCTTCTGTGTATTCAATGTGCAACTACTATTCCCATCTTCCTTTGCCCCAGTCATTTTCCTTAGCTACACTATTGGCAGCTCCATGTTTGGAACCGAGTAAAAGGAATGAGGAAAGCAAGGAAAGTTCTGCTTATTCACTGTTATTCACCACTATGTGGCTTCTCATCCAACACCTAGTTATCCTAGATACTGAAGTAGTTGCATAGAGCTTAGAGTCATCTGCAATCATCTAGAGACTCAAGACAACTATCATTCTGAATTGTGCCATGCCAAGAAACTAGGGAAAGCATTCCTAGCACTTATTCAAGTACATTTAGAGGAATATCTAAGTTTCCTCCAACATTCACAGCCTTGTGAACAGAGACCTGAAGATTCTATTAGCAACCTGGCCAATGTCACAATGAGTACAATGTAACACCAAAGGAACAAATCTATGAGCCTAAGCTAACAGAAGAAACAAAATTTCACAAAAACAAAGACCAAAATCAGTGACTTTTTGCCATTTTCTAGATAAGAAGGTATTTGTTATTATAGTTAAAATATAATTTAGATATCTAGGGTAACTGAACTGTTTATTATCTATAGTTTTATTTGTATTGGTATATTAACAAATTATTCTTAAAGAATTACTTCTTTGAAATCAATATTTACATCATTAAGAATTTAATTCAGGACATCTGGGTGGCTCAGCGGTTGAGCATCTGCCTTCCGCTCAGGGCGTGATCCCAGGATCTGGGATCGAGTCCCACATTGGGCTCCTTGCAGGGAGCCTGCTTCTCCATCTGCCTGTGTCTCTGTATCTCTCATAAATAAATAAATAAAATCTTTTCTAAAAAAGGAATTTAATTCATTTCGTTTTCCTTTTACAAACTCATAAAGTTATTTTAACTTATGATAAAAATGATGGATAAGAGCCTTGTTAGCTATTACTGAAAAATCATCACTCAGAAGATATATTTCTTCATTACTTTATGATGGAAAAAAATTGAATATTGCTTTTGTTTCTTTTTTTAATTTCAAAATATTTTCTTCAATAGAAAGGCTATTATCTTATTTTTCAGGGCAATACCGATTTTTAAAACTTGTGAATTTAGAGTACAATTTATTCCTTAATGGACTGACTTGTCAGCAAGTATTTTAGACCAGCAATATATAAATAGATATATACTATAATATATACTATATTTATTTGTATATGTAGTACATAAAATCATAAATACATATTTTATAATAATATATTTATTTATATGTATTTATATATGTGACAAATATAAATATAAGCCACACTTATATATGTCTTTATATGTAAGAAAATATATAAATAAAGGCCCACGAACAGCAGTTACCCTATTTGTGGGTTTATATTTCAAACTTTCAATTCATAGAGAAATAATAACAATAAAAATTTTATGATTCAAGAGAGGCTAAATATAAAATGAGAACACAATGATGGTCTTAGAGGACTGTTTGCCACCATTTGTACTTTCCATTTAATCCCAGATGAGCTCCAGTTCACTTTTTCCAATGACTACCTCAGCAACTCCTCTTCATAGTCTAAAGGGTTAATTAAGAACTTTCTAGAACCATTACAGGACTAAAAATTGATAAACCAGAGACTGTTTTTTTTTTTTTTTTCCTGAACTTGCTAAAACTGCTTTATTTTTTGAGGAACTTGAATTTGCAGAATGTATGTGGCCTGGACTAAACTTGTTTGCCCTTAAACCATCTGTTTCTAGAAGTTCAGGGTTGTTAACTAATCTCTCTGCCTAACCTACCCTGCTCATGTTCCTCTCCTGTTTCTCTTTTTTCCTGACCTCCTAACATGCCTGTAACATAGAATAACTACTACCAAAACAAATCCTCTGCTAACTGACAGAAGGCATTCTTACTTTTGGGCTGACCCTCCTATAGCAAGCATATAAAGCTTTCTCTTTCTCATCTGTTATCTGAGAGTTTCATCTAGGGCGCATGAAAATAGCTCCTTTGCCAAAGTGAAATTCTGTTCTGTGATGACTTCCTTTGCACATTTCACATTCTCCTCTTGGGTTTTTCTTTTACTCTACTGTCCTTGTTATTGTATGGCTTTATGGCATTGGCTGTTTCATTGTATGGATCACTTTTGCAGCCACATTAATAGAATGCGAATCTTCACCAGGATATAATTTACAAAGCTACTATTCTACTCTTCGGGGGAAACTGGTATCTTTTCATTCGGGCTTCATCTTCTTTCTCTCCAGGTACCATTTCAAGAGTGCAGTATTTGGTAGGGCAGAGTTGAATACTCCATTATATCTGTTTCTTTTTGAAAACAAATTCAGAGATTTGTGAAATAATCCCTTCCTCCTACTCTCTCTTTTTTAATGAACATCTCATGAGAATATTATTCCTATCTTTCTTCCTGAAATGATGAATATAGAAATGTTATTGACCAACCCAATCAAAGGCCAACCCCTCTGTTTATACTCCAGACCTAAACCCTTGATTTCTCAAGGCCTTTACTCTTGAAATGATCCGCTCTATTTTCTGCATCAATTTCACCTTTTCTATAGGACCTTTCCTGTCTACAACTAAACAAACTTTAACAGTGTCTGTCTTAAATGACAATAAATGCAAAACTCATAAAAACAGCAGTCTAACAAGATATCATCTAACCTTGGCCCTAATTCCCTTCCAATTGCTATCACATTTCTATGCTGCACTTCCTAAAGTAAACAACTTAATGCCATTATCTCTAGTCATTACCTCTATTTCTTCAATTCTTTTTTCGATCTGTCTAGTAAAGATTTGACTGTGACTACTTCTCTGAGACTGCTGTTGTCAAGGTCATCCATGTCTTCCACAATACCAAATCTAATATTTGTTTGTTGCCCTTTCATATTTTAAATTCTGGCCATAGTAGATATAATTGACCATTCTTCCTCTTTGAGTGGACTTTTCTCTGGACTTCCATTATATCTCCCTCTTCCAGCTTTCCTCTCACCTCAATTGCCACTCTCCATTATGACTTTTTGGCTTTCTTTTCTTTGCTATCCATGTAAATGTTAGAATAATACAAACTAGGCTTTATCCAAGTCCTTCTTCACTATTTCTTTTTTTATCCATGTAATCTTTTCAGGAGATTTCATCCTTTTAAAGTGTATGTATATTCCAATGATTTCCAGTATATATCCAGTCTACTCCTTGAAACTCCAGTCTCCTATATTGAACTTCCTGCTTGATCTTTCTATTTGACATGATAAGCATCACAAAGGTGATGATAAGGGTCAAAATACCTTTTAGCCTATAGATGCTGTCGAGTAAGCATTTGTTAAAGTCTCCCCTCCTAACACCATCATGTCTAAGTCAGTCTCCCAAAGAGCCTGAAGAGCTGCAGAAGCTCTTCATCAGAGGTTTGAGCTTTGAAACAACTGATGAAAGTCTGAGGAGCCATTTTGAGCAAAGGGGAATGCTTACTGACTGTGTGGTAATGAGAGATCCAAAAACCAAATGCTCCAGAGGCTTTGGGTTTGTCACATATGCCACTGTGGAGGAGGTGGATGCAGCCATGAATGCAAGGCCACCCAAGGTGGATAGAAGAGTTGTGGAACCAAAGAGGGCTGTCTCAAGAGAAGATTTTAAATGATCTGGTGGCTACTTAACTGTGCAAAAGATTTTTGCTGGTGGCATGAAAGAAGACACTGAAGAACATCATCTAACAGATTATTTTGAACAGTATGGGAAAATGGAAGTGATTGAAATTATGACTGACCCAGACAGTGGCAAAAACAGAGGTTTGGCTTTTGTAACATTTGATGACCATGACTCTATAGACAAGACTGTCATTCAAAAATCCCATACTATGAAAAGTTACTCTGAAGCAACTCCTACTCTGAAGTAAGGAAAGCCCTATCTAAACAAGAGATGGCTAGTGCTTTATCCATCCAGAAAGGTAGAAGTGGTTCTGGAAACTTTGGTGGTGGTCATGGAGGTGGTTTTGGTGGGAATTACAACTTTGGTCATGGAGGGAACTTCTGTGGGTGAGGTGGCTTTGTTGGCAGTTGAGGTGGTATATGGTGGCAGTGGGGATGGCCAGAATGGATTTGGTAATGATGGAAGCAAATTTGGCAGTGGCAGAACCTGTAATGATTTTGGCAATTACAACAATCAATTCTCAAATTTTGGACCCATGAAAGGAGGAAATTCTGGAGGCAGAAGTTTTGACTCCTATGGTGGTAGAGGCCAATACTTTGGCAAACCATGAAACCAGAGTGACTATGGTGGCTCCAGCAGCAGCAGCAGCAGCAGCTATGGCAGTGGCAGAAGGTTTTAATTACTGCCAGGGAACAAGCTTAGCAGGAGAGGAGAGCCAGAGAAGTGACAGGGAAGCTATAAGTTACAGTAGGTTTGTGAACTCACCCAAGTACTGAGGTGGCTGGGCCTACCTGCTACAAAGAAGACATGTTTTAAATAATACTCATGTGGAGGGGAAAAAGCTGGAGGGCTGTATTTGTGACTAATTGTGTAACAGGTTATTTTAGTTTCTGTTCTGTGGAAAGTGTAAAACATTCCGACAAAGGGTTTTAATGTAGATTTTTTTTCCACCCATGCTGCTGATTGCTAAATGTAATAGTCTGATCATGATGCTGAATAAGTGTGTCTTTTAAAAGAAAATGGTCAAGATACAATTCTTGTGATGACTCCACTCCAACCTGTTTTATTCCCTTATCTTTCTTGCTGATGAGAACTGTACAAGCATATACTCACCTACTTCAGGAGAAAAAAAAAATCTTTGTCTTTTTTTTCTCTAAACTTTATATCCAATTCATCAGTAGGTCTTGCTGACTCTATCTCCAAATCATACTCAGTCTCACCCACTTTTGCTCAGCTCCACTCATGCTCTGGACCTGGTCTACTCTTGTACCAAAGACTAACTGGCATCTCTGTTTTCAATTTTCAAAACTGGCTTTCACACAGCAACCAGATGGTATTTTGATGAAGTAAATCAGCTAATTCCTAATTCCTTTCAAATGCAATTCAAATTCCTTATTTTGGTTTTAAAGCCTTTACCTTTTCTTGTGATCAAATTCCATACCATTTGGTTCCTCACTCAATATACTTCAACACACTGGTCTTTGTATATCTGACCTTGTTTCTAGTACAATACTTTTTGTATTAGGTAGTCCTTCTGCTTGAAATACTCTTTTCCATTGTCCTTTGAATGGCTAGGTCCTTGCTATCATTCCAATATTATGTCCTTAGGGAAAACAACTCAATCACAATTATATGAGTGCATTCAATATCCATATAGTGCTTATAATTACATGATATTTTCTTATTATTTACTGCATACATAGCCAATATGTCCATGACAAGCCTAATAACCTTGTATCCCCCATTGGCTGTAGTATTCTTAGTGCCTAGGGCAGTGTCTAATATAGAGTGGGTAATTAATGGTACTTATTGAATAAATGATCATACTGTGAGTTTGGGCTTCTTTGTTATACAGCTAAGCAACATAAGCTAGATAAATAGATTGCTTGCAGCTGCTATGTATCACAACTACAGAATTGTTTTGTCTTAATAAGCTTGAAGTTCCTGGAAAAGAAAAATCTCTGAATTTGGTTTTGAAGAATAAGAGGGTTCATTTAGGCAGGGTTCTAAATTAATCTTTTTTCCCACTAAAATATGCTGGCATTTAAAAGCATTGGAAAGAATTGGAAAAGTTACAACTAGTGAAAAAAAAATATTGTGCTTTAAAAGGTACTGGCTCTGCTGGTTAAAATCATTTAATTTTTACTTTTTAAATAAAGAATTGCATCTTTGAAAATAAAATCAAAACAGCAAAATGTATAACAATTTTTAACTAATGTACAACCTATCATTTTTTTTTAATTAGACTGAATAAGTGATGGAATAATTTTCAGTTTCTTTCTTTGTCTCTTCCTTGAAGGGTTAATAATACAAATCTAAAAAATAAAATCAAAGTACATGAAATTAAAATAAATGGCATCCATTTACAACTACTTTATTAGAATGTAGGTTGGAGGGATGTCTGGGTGGCTCAGTGGTTGAGTGTCTGCCTTCAGCTCAGGTCATGATCCTGGTGGGATCAAGTGCCGCATCAGGCTCCCCACAGGGAGTCTGCTTCTCCCTCTGCCTGTGTCTCTGCCTCTCTCTCGGTCTCTCATGACTAAATAAATAAAATCTTAAAAAACAGAGTATAGGTTGGAAGGCATACATTGTAGTGTTTGGAAGATTAAATTTTACTGGTTTGTATGCTCTGGGGAGCCAGAGCTTTAGCATAGGATTAAAGTAGAAAAGTATTTAAACAAAACATAATGCCCAGAAGGGAATGGCAGTGGATTAGGCAATTTAAAGAAACAAAAAATATATATATATTTCCACTTAACCTATGCTAATGTGTATTTTAGAAACTCTATGCATCTTTTTCTAAAGAAACACTAGTTTTGTTAGTATGAAATCAAATTAAATATAATTCAATACAGTAGTTTTAAGTATTCACTTACTATTTTCCAACTATGTGCTTTTTTGCTGGATATATTATATATTAAAATTGTAATAACGAGGGATACCTGGGTGGCTCAGTGGTTGAGTGTCTGCCTTTGGTTCAGGGCATGATCCCGGGGTCCTGGGATTGGGTCTCACATTGGGCTTCCTGCAAGGAGCCTCCTCCCTCACCCTATGTCTCTGCCTCTCTCTCTGTATCTCTCATGAATAAATAGATAAAGTCTTTAAATAAATAAATAGAATGAAAATAATGAATAAAATCCAGTAATAGGCCCAGGAACAAAGGAACAGAATAAATTCCAAAACCTTCTATTTCTATGTAACATATTGTAAAGTTTTTCATGGGTGTCATGATTATGAATCTTATAATCATATTCTTTTCTGTATAAACACTTCTTTTTATAGCAGAACTACAATTGGAAGGAGTAACAAATAGATGAATCTTTGAAAAACTTGAAAAATTCAAATTAGAGTGGAAACAACCCTTACAGTTAACAATATATGGTGAATCAGAGAAAGCAATACACATTAGACTGGGCAATTTACTGCTTCAAACTCATCTTCCTTTGGCATTTTGAAAATAATTTTTCACTGGGAAATAGTTTCTCCTATGTGATACATTATGTATTCTGGCCTGTTCCATATTGTATTGTGCAGAAAAACAATGTTATTTTTGACAAATTAGTGTTCTATCAAGTCAAGAGTTTCACAATGCACTAAAACATAAGAATATAGTTCTGCAAATCCAGAAAGGAATACACACAGATTTTTACATCTGGAGGATCAAACTCAGAGTAAATGAGTAAGAAACAGATTCAGCATTCACTTATCTTTATCCCTTTGTCAAAACAATTCTGAGCATTTTGATGAGGAGATGAAAAGATTTGAAAAAAGCAACATATGTAGACCTTTTGAATCTAGATACCTCATGGTGGGAGAAACCTACAGTCAGATGTGAATGTTAATATTCATAGTAAAAGGAAGAGCTATTAATGAGGTAATTAGCACCTTTCTTATAAATATTTATAATGCATAACTAAGATAAAGAATGACCAGAAGTGATGACAAGCATTGAAGACATCAGAAGATAAAATGCTAAACAAGAAATATTCAGAAAATAAAAACGTTATCCCAGTTAAGTCAGTAATCAAGCACTTAACTACTTATGCTTATAACTTTTTAAACAAATAACTGTCTAGTTATGAAAGTAATACTTCAATATAGAGAATTTTGAAAATCTAAAAGCATTAATAAAATAAGTATCACTAATATTTCTTCCACTCAAAAGATAACCATTCAGCAAGTTTATTTTCCTCTAATCCTTTTTCAGTGGATGTATATGTATAGCATTCAGGTTGGGAATGGGGCAAATATTGGATAATACTTTATATGTTTTGTATTTAAACTACTTTATTATTACATAGGCAATACATTTTTACTGCATGAGATTTGAAACCCATACATTGGCACAAAGGGGAAATTAAAAGCAAACCGTAAACCCACCATGCAGTGAACCCACTGTTATTGTTAACAGATTGGTTTATAGTCTTATATTCTTTTTCCTGTTACTTTCCCAGCCTTGTCTATCCCCTCTACCTACACTTAATTTTACTTCTCTGTCCATGAATCTCACCATTGTTCTTGGCTCATTGTTCCTGGCTCTTGGCTCAGCAGGGTACCCCTGTGAGTTTATAATACAGCTTTCCCTCCTCTCCTCACTCTCCATGTACACTACTCTCCTGGTTAATTTATTTATAATTTGGCTCAGAAATTACTCTTTCTGTGTCCCTGTTACTAACAATTCTTTCTTGATTTCATCTGCTTTCATTTCAGTGCTAGTGTTCCTATAAGAACCAGTATAAACCTCCATCAGTTCATTTATAAGAAACAGTATGTTAAAAATATGGTACTTATTTTATTTATGTATCTTTGTCTACCTCTAGATCATGGCTTTTGTATCACTAGTACCTGTTCCAATATATAGCCTATAATAGATGGTCAAATACTATTAGTTAAAATAATGGTAGTTATTATATAGAAAAGCTTTCTCTCTCTACCTTTTTTCTTTCATGTTTTGAAATTTCCATTTAGTTTTTATCAGTGTATAACTGTTTTTATAAAAATATTCAGTTCTTCCCATTTGAGGATGTGTGTGTGTGAACAATACACATACATTTAGTATGTATAATATGATTGGCATACCTAGTAGTTTTCTAGGGCTGCTATAAAAATTACCGCAAACTGGGGATCCCTGGGCGGCTCAGCGGTTTAGCACCTGCCTTCGGCCCAGGGTGTGATTCTGGAGTTCCCGGATCCAGTCCCACATCAGGCTCCCTGTGTGGAGCCTGCTTCTCCCTCTGCCTGTGTCTCTGCCTCTCTCTCTCTCTCTGTGTCTCTCATGAATAAATAAATAAAATCTTTAAAAAAAAATTACCACAAACTAGCACCTAAAAATACTAATCTCACTGCTGTAGAGATTAGAAATCCAAAATCAAAGTGTTGGCAAAGCCATACTCCCACCAAAGGCTCAAGGGAAAAATCCTTGTCTCTCCATAGGTTCTGATGGTTGCCAGTGATCTTTCACGTTTCGTGGCTTACAGCCACATCACTACTATGTTTCCATCATCACATGGCCTTCTTCACTCTGTGTCTGTGTCCAAATCTCTCTTTCCTTTCTCTTATTAAAATACCTATCATTGGTTTGGGATCTATCCTAATCTTGCATGGCATCATCTTAATTACCTCTGCAAAGGTTGTATTTTCAAGTAAGGTCACATCACATATACCAGGGATTAGGACGTGAACTATCTTTTGTGGGGAGGACACCGTTTAACTCACTGTAGTACGTGATACCACAAATGCGCTATATATTTATATTGGCATATTGTCACCTTGTAATTATCAAGAAAAACAACATTAGAGTCATTTAAAGTCAATAAATGGAAAAACAGCATCTGCTAAAATGAGTTGGAGACTCGTTCATCTGTATTCCTTTTTATTGGTTTGTAATTTTAACAAATGCTTCCATTACTAAAGTCCCTGGTCACGTCCTTCTAAACTAAATATAATACAAAAGTTTAAGAAGCTAATAATTCTCTTACAGATGACCGAAAGATGAACCTTATGCTTAGCAGAGTAACACTGGATATAATACGGTCTTACCAGCTATCCCCATTAATTGATCATACTTCCTAAACTTAATTCTTTGACCTATGTTTTATAATATTATTGTTTCAGATATCATCACTATGGATTGAGCTGGTTTCTTGTCCCAAGAGTTTAGAGTGCTAACACATGTTAAAGTAAGTGAAATGCATTTTTGGAGGGTAGTATACGAATGGATAATTTACATCATTTAAAAGATCTATAAATTGGGGTGCCTGGGTGGCTCAGTGGTTGAACATCTGCCTTCATGATCCTGGGGTCCTGAGGGGAGCCTGCTTCTCTTTCTGCCTATGTCTCTGCCTTTCTCTCTGTGCCTCTCATAAACAAATAAATAAAATATTTTTAAAAATCTATAAACTGAGACCTGACACTTGAGTGATTTTTTTTTAAATACAAGGCTGTCATAGTTACAGACCCTACAACTTAGATCCATGTGGAGCAGTGGAGGTAAAATATTAATGAGTGAATGGTGTAATGTAAAATGGAATAAGTGCAATGACATTAAATTAGATATCATATAATATGATCAAATATAAACAAGTGCTATGGTAACACAAAAAAAGAAATGGATCTTCTGAACAACATATTATCACTTGGGCGGGAAGCTTATATGGATTCCTGGAAAGGTTGCTGCTCAGAAAAAAAATCACTCATTCAACATACATTCTTTGACTACTACGTAGCAGGCTCTGTAATGGCTGTACCTATTTTCTCTGATCAATTGTGTATCTTTGGGACAGGGACTGTGTTTATTTTTCTTTCAGTATACCCCTGGCAAACACAGTAGTGGTGGAGAGAGAACTAAGTCTGTACTAGAGAGTTTGGAGTCGGGGAACATGACTAATGATCATAGAATCCCCCCATTTTTTGAACGTTTTGTCGTTCACATTTAAATTGTAAGTTTGAACATTCAGATTGCCTAAGAAAAATGGTCAGAAGATACATACTATTTAAAGAAAGGAAAGAATGATGTGGAAAAATGTTAATCCTCAAGTGAATACATTCATAAAAGTTTAAATAAACACTGAATAATTTCCCTATCAGAAATCTTAGGGGTTTTTGCCAATATAAATTCCAACTAGTGGTTGGTGGTCACAGTTCAACAAGCACTCTAAAAAAATATTTGTATGGTTATTGATTTGAAAGTGACTTGGAGATATGTATCAATAATGTTTTCAGCGCTTTTTTAAAAAAGATTTATTTATTTACTTTAGAGACAGTGCAAGTGCATGGCAGGGAGTGGCAGATGGAGAGGGAGCGAGAATCTTAAGAAGGTGACGGAGAGAAAATCTTAAGCGAACTCTTCACTGAGCTCGAGCCCAAAGCAGGACTAGATCCCATGACCCTGAGCTCATGACCTAAGCCAAAATCAAGTCGGATGCTTAATAGACTGAACCACCCAGACTCAACTCTCATTGCTTTCTTAACCAATTTATTTTATAAAATTGTCACAAAACCTGATTTATACAGCACAAAGGACAAAAGTTATGGACTACACATGCTTAACTATCTTTTGATCCACACATTTTCTTGAGAACCTTATGAAAAAAGAGAATTACTCACCAGAAAAATGCACAATCACACTAAAATTTCCAATAAATTTCAAATATCAGTTGTTCCCTCGAAGCACAAACCTGGATAAATGTTAATTCCTTCTCTTTTCTTTTTATCTGTTTATCTCTATCTCTCAGTGAGGTAGGTTGGGGGCAATGCAAAATTAAAAATAAAAATCTGAGAAATCAAGTAAATGGTTCATTAAAATTTGCCTATAATGATCAAGAATGTTCATCCCAGGGGGCTGAAAGTTAGAAAGTTTGTTAATAAAATTCACCGCATCAAAAGGACCAAGAACATAAATAAATTTAAAACCAATAAAATACCTGTGGTAACTCCTGGAATCTGAGAGGGAGAAGACACATTTTGAGCCAACTGATTCAAAGTAACACACCACTTGACATCAATGATTCAGGTAGGGGTGGGGAATAAAATTTGTATTTATATTGACATAGATGGGCATGTTCAGGTAACATGGAGCCCAACTCCGGGCTTAAACTCATGACCCTGATATCAACAGCTAAACTGAGATTGAGAGTTGAATACTTAATTTACTGAGTCACCCAGGTGCCCCCAGGTAATCTGAACTTAAATGAGCAAATTCAGATAATATGTGGTGTATGTAGACAACAGACAGATAATAAATATAATTTTTAAAAAACACTTATCTAAGAAACTAAAGAATATAGACTAAGAACTTCTGACATTTAAATAAGAATTTTTTTCCTCAAATGATATTGTTAAAATTAGTAACTTGATGCAGTGAAAACAGAAAACAGAAATCTGCGAATGTTTTCTGAACTTTTAGTGAGAGTTTAAATGCTGTGTAGTCAAAACTATGTTTTCTCTGTCTTATTTTATAGCCATTGTGTATTCAAAGTCATTTCCCATTTATATATCATGGTATTGGTTCATTTTTCTTTGGGTTTGTATATTTTCATATTTTTAATGAATTCATTTTGCCACATACTTTCTATTTCCAAAACTCTTATTCTGATAATAAACTGGTACACTTCACAGTCTAAAGTTGGTTGGGTACAGACATGACAGTTTCATTACTTTCTCGTTTACTGCCTTCAAACATGCTCTCTTGGACCTCTCTTCTTTCTAGTCATTTTTAGGTATTAAAAAGTATATTTTTCTCTGAGCAAGTTTAAAATTTTATTCTTGTACCTAAATCTGATTTTCTCCTTTATCATTCCTTCTTATTCTAGCTCAGATATAACCTATGACCCGAGAGACCTGCACTGAAGGAAGATAATTTGTTCTGTTCTTTGCCCCCTCTTTCTTCCACACACTGTTGTTTTTATTTTTGGCTTCCACAGGCTCAAGTAAAGGGGATGGAGAACTGTAAGAAAAGGACCAAAGGCATGTTACCAGGTTGTACTTTGAAGTCTGTGTATCAATGTATTCTGAGGGATAGGCATTCAGAGGCCAAATAGTTACACAAGTATATTCTTGAGAAAACTTGTTAGGACTATGTGCCTATTTCAATCCTTGATAGTCCTCAAATAGTCTTTCATGAATTACCTTTAGTCATTTTGAAGTAGCCTGTAGTTTCTTCCTTTTTGGGGACAGATCACCAACAAATGATTATGTTCAATTGTTGCTACATGTTCACTTGGCTCGTGGGAAATCTACAAACATGTTCTTTCCATGTCAGGCTCTGTCTTTCTAACATGATGTTTCTCTGATTCAGTTCCCTATCCCTTAGTGCAAATAAAAACATGGGTATAGATCAAAACTGTTCTGAATAAGCAGTTTTCTGTTCAAGGCATGGGCTGTTCCTGTCTTCTCCCAAGGAAAATTAATTTGTTTTTTAGTTGTTTTCTTTGCTTTCCTATCTCTTGGTCGAAGAGGACAGTAACAGTTTTCCTTAGAATGTCGATACATGACTCTCATAGATTACCTATTTCAAAACACCATCTTTAAATAGTTTTCTCTCTCTTTTTTTTCATAAAATGGTGATGGATGATGGAGTCAGGGTTTAAAGATCAATATGACCATTTCTTAGTAAATCCTATAAGATACACTGTTTAAATTACTAGTACTTGTCTCTAGAATTTGGAAGAGTCTGTTAATCTCAGGTTTGGATTTCAACCTACAATTCTGAGACAATACAAAATGTCCCTTTTATACTATTTTTGCAGAAAATCATACTTTTCTGTTTTTTAGAATTTTAAATTACTCAGAACAACTTTTTATAAACTCTTAGTCCTTCTATACAATAAGCTGGCCATCATTTTTCTATGTAATCTAAATCACCTCTTGGGCTACTGATTCCTTATGTTCTGAAAGGGACAGTCTCCGGACATGTGACACACCCGATTGAATCAAAATAAATCAATGTATGATTTGGGCTGAGAAAAGTAGATTCTTTTTCTTAATATTTTAATGAAGAGATAGTGAAACCAAGTCAATTTGATATATGATGTATTGAACATATAAATACAAGGGAAATACCCAGTCAAAACACAGGAAAGCTATAGAGATTTAGTATTTCTATATAGAAAGGTAGAAAGATTTCTTCACCGAGATGAATGAAAAAATAGATTATCAGGATAGGTGAAATTTTTAAAATGCAGAACATGAAAAATGCATTCAGCCAATGTTACTAAAATATTTCCTAGATAAAGGAATAGTAATGTTAATTAGGAAAACTGGACATGCATAGATGTGAAGTTTGGATCATTTTAATTTAGAACATCCTTTAAAATAAAGGTGGCTACGCCCTCTTTGATCTTTGTGATGCTTAAACAATAATGAAGCACAATTCTGGAGTGCTCTTAAGATGGCCCTAGTTAATGAGGTTCACAGTTTATTAAGATTCTTTAATGCCAGTGAAAATATGGGAAACAATAACCCCAAACCTGATTTTTCAAAATTACTGCCCCAATTATTTCTAATTCTATACTAATTTCGAGTTCTCAGTGTTAGGCTGTTTATCTAATACTTTCCCGTTGGTTAAATAATCAGCCATTTGGAAAGAAGAGTATTAGCATTAAGTTTATTGAAAAAAACTGGCACAAGAGCCTTCGAAGAATCATGTAATGGAGGACTATTATCTCTCCCCTTTTTGGTGCTGAATAATGCAGAAATATATACAAGTAAAGCCATAAGTAAAAATTTAGTCTTGGTTTAATTCCCTATAATTCAATCAGCTTTTAAATTAAATAAGGAAGTTATCCAATCTTGTATAATGATATAAAATCTATACAAAAATGAAGTTGGGGGTTGAAATAAATGAGTTATTAGTGCCTTCTAAGATAGTCTATTTTATTAGGAGTTAAACCTCATAATTCATTTTGGTGTACCTTTATAAGACTGTTTCATTAAATAAAGTATGCTTTTTAAAAACATTATTAGGTCAGCTCTGATACTTAGACATCAGTAGTCATCAGGACATCATTACAAGAAAATTAATGGCTTTCCTTGGACTCAAGGGAATTGAGTTTACAGTTAGAGCTACCACCTAAAAATATGGAGAGGTGAGTAAATACAAATAATCATTACTGAGATATGCTTACCTGGAGCAGAAGCCACTGAGCCACATACAGATAGGAACATATATTTTGTAATTCTGATGAATTGCTAGAGACCAAGAGTGGATAAGCTTAAGTATAAGAAACTCTGAAGGCTGCAGTCTAATACTTAGGGGATACCTCACCCATGGTTCCACAGTGAAGATCTCAAAAAGATCCTTCCTTTGGCTCATCAGAATCAGACTCAATATAATAGAGATGTTGGAATTATCAGACATAAGATTTTAAAGAAAACTGGGATTAATATATTAAGGGCTCTGTGAAAAAATGCATAAAAAGATAGATATATATAGATATATATACAGTAAATCTCTAAAAAGAAAGGAAATGCTAGAAATAAACATTGTAACAGAAATAAGAAAGAATCTGTGTGTTTAAAGGTAGGACAATAGAGAATCCCAAAGGGAAAAAAAATGAAAAAAAAAAAAAACAAAAACCGAAACTATCACCTAAGAACTGTAAGAAAATGCCAAAAATATTTAATAGACATATAATTGGAATACATAAATGATAAGAAAAAGCAGTGTAGGAGAAATATTAAAGTAATAATTGCCAAAAACTTTCTAAAATTTATAATGGCCAACACAACAGTGGTTTGTTGCATTGCATTGTTGTATATATTGTATACCTGAAACAAATGTAACCCTTTATATTAACTATGCTGGAAAAAAATAATGACCAACATACTACATGGCTCAGTGGTTAAGAGTCTGCCTTTGGCTCAGGTCATGATCTGGGGTCCTGGGACCTGCTTCTCTCTCTGCCTATATCTCTGCCTCTCTCTGTGTGTCTCTCATGAATAAATAAAATAAAATAAAATAAAATAAAATCTGAAAAAAAACCACAACAGATCCAGGATACTCAGGCAATACCAAAACAACAATAATAACAAACAAAAACCCACATCTAGGCATATCATGTTTGAAGTATAGAAAACTGAAAACAAAGGAAAAAGCTTCAAAAACATAAAAAGAAAAAAAAAACTTTACTTATTGAGAGGAAAGAAGATAAGAATTATAGTATTTTCTAATCGAAATCCATGCAGGCAAAAAGAGAATGAACTAAAATTTCTAAAGTGTTGAAAACAGAAAAATACTACCAACATAGAATTTTCTGTCCAGTGAAATTATCTTTCAAAAGTAGGGGAGAAATAAAGACTTTCTCAGAATAATAAAAAGTGAGAGGATTCAACACCAGCAGAAATGGTAAAATAAGTTCCTTAGGCAGAAGGAAAAAGATATATATTAGAGAATTGGATACATAAAGAAATTAAGAGCACTAGAGAAGAAATAAATGAATGTAAAGTGAAATCTTATTTTTCTCATTCTTAGTTTATCTAAATATAACTTCGAATAAACAATAATAGAAATGTATTGGGTGACTACAGCATTTCGATAAATGGAATGAGTGACAGGAATATCACAAGGGATGGGAGGCAGGAAATGGAAATATCTGTTATAATATGCCTGTATAACGCATTGAATGTAATAGTGTTATTTGGTGGTGGGCACAGAGTTAACAAAAAATGTTTATTATAAACTCTTGTCAGAATAAACCAACAATAACAAAACAATAAAAACAAGATCTAACTATATACTGTCTATAAGAACAAACTTTAAATACAAAGCATCAGATGGTTAAAAGTACAGAGACAGAGAAAGATATATCATGCCAACACCAATCAATAGAAAGCTGGAGTATCTATATGAATTTCAGACGAAGCCGTCTTCAGAATAAACAGAATTATTGGGGCTGAATAAAAAAGGGCATTGTATAAGAGTAAAGGGTTCCTTTCTCCCAGAAGGCATAATGATTCTAAATGTGCATGCATCTAACATCAGTGTGTCAAAATACATGAGGCAAAACTAATAAAACTGAAAGGAGGAAGAGACTGATTTTCTATTATATTCGAAGAGTTCAGCATTCTGTCAGTAATTGATACATCAAGTGGGCTAAAAATCGATGAGGGTGTAGACAACCTGAGCAGCTCAATCAATCAACTTTATCTAATTGACATTTATAAAATACTCTATTTAGAAACAGCAGATACACATTTTTTTCTCAAGCTTCTGTAGAAAATTCCCTGGGATAGATTTTTTTGCTATTAAACATACTTTAACACATAAAGTTATATATATATATATATATATATATATATATATATATATATATATATAGTATCTTCTCAGAGTACAATGGACTCCACTACAAATTAATAACAGAAAGATAGCTGGAAAAATCCAAATATCTTCACATTATACCTCACATTTCTAAATAACTCAAGGGTCAAAGAAAAAGTTTCAAGAGAAATTTAAAAATATTAAAAGCAAATAAAAATATAACATCAAAATTTGTGGGATGTAGCTAAAGCAGTGTCTAGAGGATAATTTATAGCATAAATTAGAAAAGAAGAAAGATCTAATTCCCATTGTCTAAAATTCTACATTATCAAATTTTAAAAAGAAGAAAAAATTAAACTAAGATGTGCAGAAGAAACAACTAATAAGAATTAGAGCAAAAAAGAAGGCATCAGGCACAGATTCTTTTTTTCTGATAAATCCTACCAAACATTTAAGGGAGAAGTTATAATTAATTCTTCATATCTTGTACAGAAAATTTCATTTAATTCAATTTAGTTAAGCCAGTAGTGTCCTAGTATCAAGTCCAGATAAAAATGTTAGGAAAGTATGTACCATATCACTTATGAAAATAGAAGCAAAATATTAACAAACAGAATTTAGCAATATGTAGAGAAAATAATACTTCATGATTAAGTGGGGTTCATTACAGAACTATAAGGTTTCCTGTATAATCAAATCAATCGATATAACTCATCGTAATAGCAGAATGATTAAACAATCAATATAATCATATCAATAGATTTAGGAAAAGCATTAAGAAAAATTCAACACCATCCATGATAATATAACAAACAAACAAACAAACAAAAAAACAACCCAGAAACATAAGAGAACTTCCTTAACCTAATAAAGGAAATGTCAAAATCTATAGCTAATGTCATACTTCATGATGACATGATGACAACTTACCTTTCCGTTTGTGAGCAAGGTCAAGATATCCTTTCACCACTTCTATACAACATCATACTGGAAGAACTACCTAAGTACATAGGAAAAAGTAATGATACAAATTAGAAGGGAAGAAAGAAAAATGACTTATTTGCAGATGACGTGATTGTCTATGTAAAAAATCTTAAAGAGTCCAGGAAAAAAAAAAAAAACCTTCTGGAACTAGTAAAGAAGTATAGCAAGATTGTGGGATACAATGTTAATATACAAAGATCAATTGCTTTCTTGTAAGCCAGAAATGAAATTTGGACATTGAAATAAAAAATGTTTGCAAAAGTACCAAAAACTAAAGTACTTTTATACAAATCCAATTAAATATTGTGCAATCTATGTGCTGAAAACTACAAAACAAAATGATAAAAAAAGAAGAGCTAAATAAATAGAGTTAATCCATGTTCAGGGATTAGAAGTTCAATATTGTTCATATAATAATCCTTTGCAATTTGATCTATAGATTCAACACAATCTCAAACAAAACTCCAGAAAACTATTTTGTAGAAATAGGCAGACTGATTCTAAAATCTATATGGAAAGACAAACGTCCTAGAAGAGCAACATGCTATTAAAGAAGAGGAAAGTTGGAGTACTACTCATAATACCTAATTTCAAGGCTTCCTAAAAAGCTACAGTAATTACAACATTGTGGTATCGGTAAAATAACAGGAAAACAGATCAATGGAGAGAGAATAGACAGAAACCAAATCACACAAAATAATGAATTGCTGACAAATGCACAAAGGCAATTCAATGGAAAACAGTAATCTTTAAACAATTAATACTGAAACAATGTAAGTCTATACATATAAAAAAGGGACCTGTAGACAAAGGCTTAAGCCTTTAACAAAAATAAGCTTAAATTGGACCATAGGCTTAATATAAAATGAACATGGACATGACTTCAGAAGAAAAGTAGGAGGAAACCTAGGTAATTTGGGTTTCATGATGAATTTTTAGTTATAACACCAAAAACATGCTTTATGAAAGAAAAAAACATGAACAAATTGGATGTTATTAAATTTAAAAACTTCTACTTTGCAAAAGCCACTGTTAAAAGAATAAAAAGTCAAGTTACAGACTTTTGTCTTTTGCAATTTATCATTAGGAAAATGCAAAGTAAGAGATAATAATATACATCTATGAGAATGGCTAAAATCCCAAAATCAAACAAACCAACAAACAAAACTCCTGATGATTTTAATTACTATTAAGCATGCAGAGCAACAGGTACTTTTAATCATGTTGGTATAATACAAAAGGGTATACAAAGGGTATAATACAAAAGGGTACACAAATTAAAAAAAATTATTTATTTTTTTGAGAGAAAGAGTGTTCAGGAGCAAGAGCATAGGGAGAGAGACAGAAAATCCTCAAGCAGACATCCCATTGAGTGCAGAGCCCAACACAGGGTCTGATCCCAGGACCCTGATATCATGACCTGAGCTGAAATCAAGAGTTTGCCACTCAACCAACTAAGCTACCCAGGTGCCCTGGTACAGCTGCTTTGGATAACAGTTTGTTTCTAAAAGCCTAAGGGTAATCTTAAAATGTAGTCCTGTTATAGTACTCCTAGGTACTTCCCCCCTATGAAAACCTGCATGCAAGAATTTACAATAACTTTATTTATAAGCAGCAAAAACTGGAAGCAACCAAGGTGCTGTTCAATAGGTAAATGGATAAACAAACTGTACATTCATTCAATGGAATTCTATTAAGCTATAGAAAAGAATGAGTGGGGCAGCTGTGTGGCTCTGTTGGTCAAGTGCCTGATTCTTGGTTTCCGGTCAGGTCATGATCTCAGGGTCATGAGATTTGGCCCCTAGTCAGGCTCTGCACTCAGCACGGAGTCTGCTTAATATTTTTTCCCTCTCCCTCTGCCCCTCCCCTTGCTTGTATGCACACGTGCATGTTCTCTCTCTCTCTAAAAGAAAGAATGAGCTATTAAGCCACACAAAAGCATTGCATCACGACCTGAGCTGAAGGCAAATGCTCAACTCCTGCAGCACCCAGGCATCCCAGGACAGGCACACTTAGAGTGAGGATTCCTGGATATATAATTAGCTCCTACACAGACTCACTTTATATGCAAAACTTTTGTAATAGGCAAGCTCCCCAGTTTCCGAGCATGAAAATAAAATACAACTTTAAAAAAACCAACCAAACAAAAAAACAAAACAAACAAAAAATTTGCTAAATCTTAAATGCATATTGCTATGTAAAAGAAGGCAGTCTGAAAATGCTATGCATTGTATGATCTCGTTTATATGAGATTCTGAAAAAGCAAAAATATAGAGATGGTAAATAAATCAATGATTGCCAGGCATTTGGGAAGGAAGAAAGGTTGGATCATAAAGTATAGAGGATTTTTTTAGGGTGATAAAACTATTCCGTAAGATACGCTAATGGTGGATATGTGACACTATGCAGTTGTCAGAATCCATGGAATTTTAGAGTACAACAGGCTAAATTTAATATCTACAAACTTAAAACATTAAAAGTTGAGGTTACCCCAGGAAAAAATGTAAACTGTGATAAAATCATCCAACTGTATTATAAATTTGTGAAACAATCCCATCGAAGGGGATGGGAAAAAGTGTGCTGATCAAAGTAATTTTGGAAATGAGAATAGACTGAGACTAAATGCAAAAGAAATTGCATAGGAATCTTATAGTCTAGTTGCTAAAATTATTTTCCATTGCTAATAATTTTGAAACCTCTTTATATGTATGTTGCAATTGACCAAATGAATAAATGGATAGTGGAGTGTGGAAGCCAGGTTTGTCACTATTGTACTATGTGGCTATAGATGAACAAATGAGGAAGCTAGAATGATCTATGTAGTAATGGGTTAGAAATGAAGACATCGGTATGAACTCTTATTTAGCTGTATTTATTTCTAAATACATATAGAAATATTTATAGATATGTGTAAATAGAGAAAGGAATGGAAGTTACAATCAGAACTATACCACATATAATGTGTTCCTATTAAAAGGTTACACTGCCTAAGATTATCTTTGGTAAACAAAGTTATGTATTATTTTTAGAAAACTGAAGATGAAAAATCTTTGATCATTTGAACAGATGGTTATCTGACAGATGTTGATATCTGACGATTATAGTCCAGGCTTTTCTAGTTAGAGTGGGCATATGAGTTAAATAAGCTCTTGCAGAATGAAGTTTGAACAAGGCATATTCTAATTTGGGCATGGTTTATATTACATGAGCAGTAATATAATTAATTAGTAGTAGCAAATTAATAAAAATAGTGAGATAATGGGATATTAAACAATCATTTAAGAACTTATTTAATACCTGCATCCAGATTATGAGCTCCATATTAACCACTACATCTTTAGAACATAGCACATGGCCTGATAAATATAAGGTACTCCATAATATTTGTGAAATAACTGAATAAACATTATAAGTATTTGTCAGGAAAAATTGTACTGACTCGTCTATGGTAACAAACAGTCCCTAAATCTCATTGGCTAAAACAAAACCTTCACTTAATATTCATGAGTCCGTGGGTGATTTGGCAACTCTAAAGGCCCGTTGTTATCCATGTAATTGGATAAAGTATTGTGGATCCATCACATCAAATATGACACTTTCTCCCTGATTAATACAGTGGGAGAAATGAAAAGCAGATAATTGCCCAAGGGCTTTTCAGTGCCATAGGCCAGAAAGAACACATGTTATTTCAGCTCACGTTTAATTGGTCAAAATTAGTTACATCGTTCCCCTTGGCTTCAAGGGGGACTGGGAAATACAGGAAAGGACATTAAATAGTTGGTTAGCATCACTGTGTCTTTCTCCATAGTTCTATAAAAGTTAGTTGAATGAACAAATGAATGCAACATAAGTCTATCATTTAGCCCAGTGTCTGGCATTTTACATTATCACAGAAATGCCTACTACCTTTTCCTCTTTTATTTAATTAGTGTAATTCGTTGTTTCCTATTAAGGTTAGTTTCTGGGTTATACAATCTTATATTTCTCTAGGTTCTAAATTTTTAATTTCTTTTTACTTTACAAGTATATTAGGATACATCTTTTATCAATAGATAATTGTTGTTAAAGACTGAATCTGCATGAATCATCCACCTTAATGATGTTCACTTTTATCCTCCTTCATCAAAGTCCATTATGAAATATAATAACACAGGAACCAAACAGCATATGGGTTTCTTTGATGATCACATTTATAAGAGAAATTCTAGTCTACATTTCATTCTTCAGGTTTCAGATCAGTTTAAATGGAGACTTTGAAATTTGGCTTCTTAAAGTCTTTGAATATAAACCAATTTGCATTTCTAGACAGAAAGTACCTGAAACATTTATTCCTTTAATAATTAAAAATTTTTAATGAAATTGAACATGTTTCCTAAAGAGAAGTAAAAGAAATATTATAGAGGAGGGCAGAGAGAGCAGGTAAGATTTGTACATGTTACAAAATGAAAGAAATGCTAATTGGATGCTAGAACCAAAGTAAAGGCAGACCCTTAGTTAAATTTCCTTTTTTTAATATTATAACCAGCATATCAGGAAAGGTAAATCCAGTGTTTACTTCCAAGTCTGGGGTCCCTGAGTCTTTGTAATTTTCTTAAGGACAGTAATGTTCATTTTCAATATTTAAAAAAATCTGGTGGATATTATCACGTTCTTCTAAAATTATACAACGGAATGAAATAGTTTGCTTTTGAATGTAGTTAATCAGCGTAGTGAGTGATATGGCTGCCTTATGATGATGTGAACAAAGGAGTATGTTAAGGCACACTAACTGAATTCCAAATCCTGGTTCAATTACTTATAATTTGGAGTACCTTGGGCTAATTAATTTTTCTTATCTTTATTTCTCATCTATAAAATCAGGATCCTAACAATCACATATCATAATTTTGGGGGATTCATGACAAAACATACTTTCTGTCCAACATATCTGTCTTTGTCAGGTTAGGCTGCTGTAACAAAATATTATGGACTGGGTGGTTTAAACAACAGACATTTACTTCTCATAGTCTAGACCCTATTTAAATCCAATTATCTCCCACGAACCGACCCCAAGTACCTATCCCCACTGAGGGGTTAGAGCTTCAACATTTGACCTTGGTGGGGGATATAAACATTCAGTCTGTAACAATATCCTAAGTGCTGACCTCTTCACAAACCTTCAGTTGGAAAAGTTAAAATTGTAGCTAATCATTATAAACTATAATACTAAAGAGTTCAAAGGTTTATAAATCCAAATACTACAGGACCCAGTAGTTATGAAAAGTGATTGTCTAGTGCCATAGGAAGAGTAATAATTCAGTTGGACAGACCAAAAAAGTAATTTGTTACTTTCAACAAACTAACATCATGAAATTGGAAAATTCAAAAAGGCAGAACATAAAATACTGCATAACCCATCATATTTGATATTATTAAAATATATTTAACTTTCTAATAAAACATTTTGACTTGTTTGTTAAGCTTTTCAGATATCCTAGGCATATTGTCTGCAAGTGTATGTTATGTTAATGCCCTTGAAACAAATTACCTATAGGGATAATCTGGTATGTAGTAGGTGCCAAATAGGCATTTGTTTCTTAAGGATTTCTTAATGATTTAATAATTTATGGTACAGTAGTTAATAAAGATATTTTATTTAATTAGATACAAAAAATGATATGTGACATAATCCATTCAGAGAAACTGACTGTAGAAAAACCTCTTGTTTTGATCTTCCCTTTCCTGGGCCCTGGTGAGGGTGTGGGATACATCACAGTGCTGGTGAAGGGAAGGGTTTTCACTGCTTGGATCTATGAAAAAAGTCAGAGGGGGGAACCTTAGAGGTAGGTGTATTAGATTCCTGGGGCTGCCATAACAAAATACCTCAAACTGGGTAGCTTAGAAAAAGGGGTATTTATTGTCTCACAGTTCTGGAGACCAGAAGTCCAAAATCAAGTTGTTGGCAGGACAACACTCCTTCTAAAGGTACTAGGGAAGGATCTATTCCAGGGCTCAGTTTTAGCTTCTGGTACTGACAGGCATTCCTTAGCATGTAGATTGTCTTCTCCCTATGTCTCTTCACATGATATCTTTGTATGTGTCTCTTTAACATGAATTTAAAAAACATAAGTATAAAAGTTATATTAGTTTAGGGGCCTACCCTACCCCAGTATGATGTCTTTTTAACTTTAATCACATTGGTAATGAGCCAATTTCCAAATAAAATCTCATTCTGAAGTACTGGGGGTTAGGATTTCCATATATGAATTATTTTGAATCTTTAATATACATATATATATATATAATTCAAGTGTAATTAGCGTCCAGTGTTATATTAGTTTGAGGTGTAAATATAATGATTCAACATATAAATGCTTAAGGGGCATAATTTAACCCATAACAGTAGGTTTATAGTAAGAGAGTGAAAAGTTACAAACAACAGTTTATAGCTGGAAGCATCTTTATCAAATATAGGACACAGTTATCTTATTTTTCCTATGAGAAAACAATGCAATGGGATGAAGAGACCTGCCCAAAGTCATTTTGTTTATCTTAGAATTAGGCCAAGATTAAGATATCCCTAATATAGGGTCTTTTACACTAGGCTTGTTGATGCGCTTATGTAAGTCCTGGATAGGATCTCATTAGGGAATCCTAAAAGGGCTATTGTTCAAGCTGGAAGTAACAAACTCAATACTACCAACAATGACAGGGCATGGAACAGAAGGAGCTGCAGTAAACAAACGCATACATTTTTTCCTGTGTTATATCTTACATCCCTCATAATGTGGAGCATGATCAAGATGAAACATTAATAACGGACAGAAAAGAAATAAATGCATGTTATTAGATAACCAAAGAAATTGCCTTTCATGCAGCACCATGTATAGTCTCACTTCTGACTTCTACTCAGAGGCCAGGACCCTCAGGACTTCCTCTCACAGTAACCCAAACCCAGGTTTTAGGTCCATCATACCCTTCAAGAACACCTACTATGAGTGTATAATGCTTATTTTTCGACTTATCCCTGAGCTGCTTTATTTTTCTAATGAAAAGACCAAGCTTTCCTTAATGTTAATATGACCATTACCATTGTGTTTGTTAATAGTTATAAAGAAATACCATAAACCTCTTTTTGTTGTTGTTAAGGCAGATGACAGTGAAAAAGGATGCTCCCTTTTAGATAAAGTTTTTATTTTTATTTATTTTTATTTTTTTAAATAAATTTATTTTGTATTGGTGTTTAATTTGTCAACATACAGAATAACACCCAGTGCTCATCCCGTCAAGTGCCCACCTCACTGCCCACCACCCAGTCACCCCACCCCCCACCCTCCTCCCCTTCCACCACCCCTAATTCATAATAAAATAAGTGGGAAATATCAGAAAGGGAGACAGAACATGAAAGACTCCTAACTCCTAGTTCGGGAAACGAACTAGATAAAGTTTTTAGATAAGACATAGAGAACACTTTTCTTCATCCTATCATTATTGTTTATTATTATCTTATTATAACTACTGTTATTATATCCATCAGGATAGCCTTAGATAATCTAGCTTTCAGGCCTGGAATGATGCCTGATTAAGACCTGGAAATACTTCACCTGTGAAATGGACACATGCATCAGATTTTTTCGCATCTATTCTTTCTCTCTATTCAATGTGCACTTATATTTCCACTTTTTTTTAAAATAGTGCTGTACTGAACATTCTATACATGCTACTTTTTGAACATTTGCCAAAATATATGTATGAGTGGAAAATGTGTGAGTGGAAGTTCTGGTCACAGAATATTGAAATGCTCACTTTTGCAAGAAAAAGCCAAATTATTTTCCAGAGACTTTGACTCAATCTATATTGTTACCAGTAACTCTACATGTCGTGTGACTCTTGATATGTTCAGATAATCCCATTTCTGCCTGTTGAAACTAGTATAAATGATGTTTCACTGCTGTTTGGATTTGCATTTCTTTATTTACTGGTGAAGTTGAGCATCTCTTTATGTATTTGTTGACCCTGTCTGTGTCCTCTTAGGATATATACCTCTTCCTGTCTTTTTAGATAATATAACTGTTTTTATAAAATTCAAAAATAGTAAAACTAAATGTATCATTTTGACATTGGATACAAATAAATAATAAAGGTGTGCAGATAAATAATAAATATACAGTTCAGGATGATGATTACCTTTGGAAAAATTTCATGAGAAAGACAGAAGAATTGAACCCCAGAGGGGTACATTTGTAAATACAGTTTAGGATTACCATCCTAGTCATTGGGTTGGATTGTGGGTTCATGAGTGTTCACTATATTATACAAATGAGTAATTTAAATAAGTAAATTAATGCAATAAATAAAAAGGGCCATAAAGAAACCAGAGATAGTAATATTCATGAAACAGGACTGTGATTAATCCAATTCTATATAGCTAGATTCAACAAGGAAAAATTATTTAGCTATTAAGATGTGTATAGCAGTCATCTAAAACATGGGTTGGGTGAAATAATCTAAGTGTGCAACAAGAGAATATTATTTAAATAAATTGGTATGTACCAGTTAGATCCCAGAAGAAAACAGATGACATCCTCAAATGGGTTATTTGAGGAGATTTTAGTAGACTATTTAAAGAGATGTGGGTATGAGTAAAGGAAAATAACAAGGATAGTAAAGTCCCTTGTGATTAGCAATAGTGGAGAGGTTGGAATCTTTTATTATTCAACATGAAAATCATAGCTTCTTTATTCCCCAGTTTCCAAAATCATTTCTGCAGGATCTGATGAGTCTATGGAGGCCCTCTCTGTAAAGGTTTTTGCAGGTTTTCATTGACCATTATTACTTAAAATGGAATACCAAGACATACTTTACAGAATTTCCTGGTTTCAGATATGGTTCTCTCTTCCCTTATTATGTGGTTGAAGCCCCAATTCCCCTTGGTAATCCTCTTCTCTGTTCGTTGGTTGGCAGCGCAAAGACCCTAACATGGCTAGGAAGCAGTGAGAGTTTCTAATTTGTCAAAACAATGACTGTGTTCCCTGGTAAGTGTACCTCACCGAGACCAAAGTCACAAGGAGAGAAAATAAAATTTCCTTCAGTGAATTATTTGGTAGACCTGAGAGAAATCATTCTTTTCACATTGTTCTTATTTAAGCATTCGAGACTGGCCAGGGTAGAGCATTAAGTTAGGCGTCCAGTTCTGCTTTGGTCCTGGACTAGATCTTCAGCTGTATTATCTCTGAGACTCCAGGAGATGAGTACAATTTTAAAAGCTTCCATAGATACTTTTTGTTTTTCCACCTGTTTTTTCAGTCGGGCAATGAATAATTTCAGTTCCTTCCTTCCTTCCTTCCTTCCTTCCTTCCTTCCTTCCTTCCTTCCTTCCTTCCTTCCTTCCTTCCTTTCCCTTCCCTTCCCTTCCCTTCCTTCCTTTTCTCTCTCCCCCTCCCTTTCTTTCTTTTCTCTCTTTAATGTGTATAATATCTCGGCTACCAGATGATCCTACAAACTTTATAATTACTATTATTACCATAGCAATTAAGTGCCTCAGCTACTTGACCTCCCAATATCTTGCTTCACACCTGTAATTTACCCTATGCCACTAGCAGTTATGGCTGGTAATTATGATGCCATTTAATGCCAGAGATTACTAATTTTCCTAACCATCCCCCACCTCCCACCTCACCCCGGTCCCTGACCAGAAGGTGGATATTTTTAGAGGTTTGCCTTCTGTTTTCTGAGGTGACACTTGGTACCAATTATATCAGTCAGGATCCCAGTAATAAACAAATAACACAAATAGGATTTTTAGAGCAGATATTAAAAAAGGGTGTAGGCAGGTTAAGGTAAATAGAAAAAGAATGAAGAACCACCCTCAGGTTGGCAAAAAAGTGGAGAACCATTATCACTTCCAGCTTGAATGGGTAAAGTGAACAAGCAGTTACCTGAACCCAAGGAGACTGACTATAGCAAAGAGAGAAGGCAAAATAGCAGGATATCTGGGTTTTGGTCAAGGACTCAATCACCCCTGAAATCTGGTAGAGAGGGAGCCCGGGATCAGATATTACTCCCCATCTGCCCTCTGATCTCCTGTTGCAGTCTCCCTTTGGCTGAACTCAACTGGAAGCCAAAGGCAAGAGCTCAATTGATACAGCCATATGGGTCATACTTCCAGGGAACCCAGAGGATGGAGAATGAGTAAACATCCTTTGAAGGGGCAACTGAAAAGTATCCATCACACAACTGAAAGAAACAATAGTATTCAAGCATGAGGAATGATGCTGGATGAGGGAAATATATTATTAGATATGGAACAATATATATGTCATATTCATAAGCTATAAAACATGCAACAAAATAGCACTTTATAATTAAAGTGAACGTAGTGATTAGAGACAAACTAGAGAAGATATGGTGATATTAGGAAGGAAGGATCTAGAGAAAATATCTCCAAATGAGAAAAAGTGGAGAAAGCAAAACTGCTAAGACTATTCTATATCAGATGCATTGAGCAGTGATTTTCACTCTGCATTGAGATGAATTAGAGAATAGTGCCTTTAAAAACCACAAACAGGAAAATAAACATCTTTCTAGCTGTCAAGTCCATCTCTTGAGACCCTATGTTGTGTACTCACAGCACTACAGACAGAAAATAAGAACGAGAGGAAGAGAATGAGAGAGAAAGAGAGGACAAACACAATTAGTTTCAGGAATGGGAAAAAGGATTGCCAAGAATTCTTCTAAAAAGAAAAAAGAAGCTGATTCATTCTTCAGAATAGAGATAGGGCATGCGGAGGAGGAACTCCACCATGGATTAATCGTAGAGGTTTCCGAGGCATTGGGAAGAGTTTGGAAAGTCTTCAAATTTTGTATCTCCTCTTAGCAGGCCTCTTGAACCATACAACCTGCTGAGGATTATGTGGCATATCCCGGTAACCAGGTTTGTCTTTGTGTTGGCTTCTGTCTTCCCATAAAAATGTAAAGAAAAACCAAGCTCCATGTGAAGAAAGAAAGCATAAACCAAAGGCTTAGCATTTATCTTTGGGAGCAGGATAAAAAGGATATACCTTGAAGACTGCATTTCACTGCACAAGATTTCAGAACAATGAAGGATCAAGCAGGCAATGGCAGCTCCTGGATGAAAGGCAAGAGCGGGAGACAGAGACTGTTGTCTGTGACCATGGTGCAAGGGGAGGATGGTGCAAGGGGGAGATTCAGCACAAACAGCTTCTTTGTCTCACCTTTCCTCTAACACATTTTCTTTTTTCCGTGTTTTCTAGAAGTCACTGAAGTATTTCTCCAGGATCAGTTTTATTTCCTGAAGCCCTTTAGCAAAACCCTTTTTCTTTTATGTTTTGAAGCTTGATGATTCTTAGATTAAGAAGTTGCTTTCATTCCACAATGCGAATTTCATATTTTTAAACTAAGTTTGTAAAGTACATGCTCTTATTTATTTTCCTAGCACTGTTTGCACCTCCATCCTTTCATTGATTTTCAGAAAAGAAGTTCTATGTGAGTCATTTCATTATTTTTTTTTCCCTTTTGGCATTAAGCCTTAAGAACTGTTTTTGCATTAATCTAAAAGGGAAGCTTCACACTTCATTTACTAACTACACATTAAAAAGAAGTTTTCATTTTCTACTGCTGAACACAGACCAACACAAATCCTCCATTAGGAGTGAGAATCTTTTCCTTAATACCCAGGAACATCCATAAAGCTTTCTATAAATGTCCCAATATTAAAAACCAGGGATTTCATTTTGAAAATAAGAAAAGTTTTCTTTTTTCTTCCTGTTTATTTTCAAAATCAGGCAGATTTATCTCCTTGTTTATTATAATCGCTCTGCTCATCCAGTTTCAAACATAAGTGCCAAATAAAATGTTTCTCCACTTCATTCTCTCTCTCTCTCTCCTGTCTCTACACACACACACACACACACACACACACACACACACAAGCCTCATGGCTAAATGAGCACAGTGCAGAGGCAAAGTAAAAGGTGATGTCTTTACAGGATATTAAGAAGGAAAGAAGGGCAAGACTCCCTTGGGCTCTCAGTAATATCCTATTTATATAAAGTACAGCCTTTTTTCTTGGCTAAAGAGAAAAGTCAGACACACAGCATTAATATTTCACTTTCTGATCTCTTGCCAGTTTTTCCTTCCCACAACTCCCTGGTAGTAAGAATAGGGACAGCATCCTCTGTTATTCAAAATATTTGGTCCTTGTTTATGTAAGATTTTGAGTCTTGCTCTTGGCATGTATATTAGTGATCCATTGCTACATTATTTTACTATCACCAGAAACTCAGCAGCTTAAAACAACACATATTTATTAACTCACAATTTCTGTGGGTCAGGAGTTCAGGCATAGATTAGTTGGGTCCTCTGAAAGGCTGTAGTCAAGATGTTAGCTGAGGCTTTGGTGTTATCTGAGGGTTGACTGGCTCACTCAGGTTATTGGCATAATTCACCTCACTACAGCTGTAAAATGGAGTGCTTTAGTTTCTTGCTGGCTGTTGGATAAAGGCTGCCTTCAGCTCCTAAAGACCTACAGTTTCTTTCCATGTGTAGTCACCAACATTGCCACTTGCTTCCTCAGAGCCAATAAAGGAGACAGAGAATCCAGCAAGTTGGAGACTACAATCCTATGTAATGTAATTATATATGCCTTTATAGATAATCTCACCACTTTCACATACTTCATTTTCTAGAAGCAAATCACAGGTCATGCTGACACTCAAGGAGAGGGGATCACACAAGGGCAGGATAGCAGAGGGTGGGATCATGCATGAACATTTAGTGAAATACTAGAATATTTTAAGTAAAACATAATCTCTATATTTTCTGATTTTAAATTAAAATAATATTGCTAGAAGTCCAAGCGCTTATTTACTATGTGCATGTTACCAAAGTTAGCCCATTCTCTCTTGACTAGAGTTCTCCAGATTTTCAGGTTAAAGATTTATGTTTTATAAACAAAATGCTTTTTCCCTTGCCCTTAATGTAATTTCTTGTTAGAGAGTTTCTTCTAGATTTTTTTTCACAATTTCATGAAAAATTCTTGATACTACAAATCTCAGTTCAATTGCATCTAATTAAGGCTATGTGAATAATTCAAGTCAACGAATGTTGACAGAAGCAATATGTGCCATTTACAGGCCTTAGGGAAAAAAATAATTTTCCACATACTCAGGATGCTTTCTTTTTTTTTCTACAGATGATAGCATCAAAAGATTAACAAAATGTGGGTCCTGAATAAATGCATTGAGGAAAGCGCTCTTATCCACTCATGCCAAATATACACCATGTTGCATTGTGGAATCAATAGACCTTCATTGTGTAGAGGTCACTAAGCTTTGGGTATTGTTTTTTTAATACAGCTAGCCTACCCTAACTGACACATAAGTAAAAATTATTATTCTTAAAGATGTGAGAAGATAATCTAACAGCATTTAAAATGATAAGGAGTTTTAATTAATGCCATGGATAAAGTATTTTGATTTCTAGGTTGGAGAATTATTACAGACACTGCAGTATTTTTTTAATAATAATAAATTTATTTTTTATTCGTGTTCAATTTGCCAACATACAGAATAACACCCAGTGCTCATCCCGTCAAGTGCCCCCATCAGTACCCATCACCCATTCACCCCCACCCCCTGCCCTCCTCCCCTTCCACCACCCCTAGTTCGTTTCCCAGAGTTAGGAGTCTTTATGTTCTGTCTCCCTTTCTGATATTTCCCAAACATTTCTTCTCCCTTCCCTTATATTCCCTTTCACTATTATTTATATTCCCCAAATGACTGAGAACATATAATGTTTGTCCTTCTCTGATTGACTTACTTCACTCAGCATAATACCCTCCAGTTCCATCCACGTTGAAGCAAATGGTGGGTATTTGTCATTTCTAATGGCTGAGGAATATTCCATTGTATACATAAACCACATCTTCTTTATCCATTCATCTTTCGATGGACACCGAGGCTCCTTCCACAGTTGGGCTATTGTGGACATTGCTGCTATAAACATCGGGGTGCAGGTGTCCCGGCGTTTCACTGCATCTGTGTCTTTGGGGTAAATCCCCAACAGTGCAATTGCTGGGTCATAGGGCAGGTCTATTTTTAACTCTTTGAGGAACCTCCACACAGTTTTCCAGAGTGGCTGCACCAGTTCACATTCCCACCAACAGTGTAAGAGGGTTCCCTTTTCTCCGCATCCTCTCCAACATTTGTGGTTTCCTGCCTTGTTAATTTTCCCCATTCTCACTGGTATGAGGTGGTATCTCATTGTGGTTTTGATTTATATTTCCCTGATGGCAAGTGATGCAGAGCATTTTCTCATATGCATGTTGGCCATGTCTATGTCTTCCTCTGTGAGATTTCTCTTCATGTCTTTTGCCCATTTCATGATCGGATTGTTTGTTTCTTTGCTGTTGAGTTTAAGAAGTTCTTTGTAGATCTTGGAAACTAGCCTTTTATCTGATACATCATTTGCAAATATCTTCTTCAATTCTGTAGATTGTCTTTGAGTTTTGTTGACTGTATCCTTTGCTGTGCAAAAGCTTCTTATCTTGATGAAGTCCCAATAGTTCATTTTTGCTTTTGTTTCTTTTGCCTTCGTGGGATGTATCTTGCAAGAAGTTACTGTGGCCGAGTTCAAAAAGGGTGTTGCCTGTGTTCTCCTCTAGGATTTTGATGGAATCTTGTCTCACATTTAGATCTTTCATCCATTTTGAGTTTATCTTTGTGTATGGTGCAAGGGAGTGGTCTAGTTTCATTCTTCTGCATGTGGATGTCCAATTTTCCCAGCACCATTTATTGAAGAGACTTTCTTTCTTCCAGTGGATAGTCTTTCCTCCTTTGTCGAATATTAGTTAGCCATAAAGTTGAGGGTCCACTTCTGGATTCTCTATTCTGTTCCATTGATCTATACGTCCGTTTTTGTGCCAGTACCACACTGTCTTGATGACCACAGCTTTGTAGTACGACCTGAAATCTGGCATTGTGATGTCCCCAGATATGGTTTTCTTTTTTAAAATTCCCCTGGCTATTCGGGGTCTTTTCTGATTCCACACAAATCTTAAAATAATTTATTCTAACTCTCTGAAGAAAGTCCAAGACTCAAAAGTCCAGGGCCAGATGGCTTCCCTGGGGAATTCTATCAAACGTTTAAAGAAGAAACCATACCTATTCTACTAAAGCTGTTTGAAAGATAGAAAGAGATGGAGTACTTCCAAATTCGTTCTATGAGGCCAGCTTCACCTTAATTCCAAAACCAGACAAAGACCCCACCAAAAAGGAGAATTACAGACCAATATCCCTGATGAACATGGATGCAAAAATTCTCAACAAGATACTAACCAATAGGATCCAACAGTACATTAAGAAAATTATTCACCATGACCAAGTAAGATTTATCCCCAGGACACAAGGCTGGTTCAGCACTCGTAAAACAATCAATGTGATTCATCATATCAGCAAGAGAAAAACCAAGAACCATATGATCCTCTCATTAGATGCAAGAGAAAGCATTTGACAAAATACAGCATCCATTCCTGATCAAAACTCTTCAGAGTGTAGGGATAGAGGGAACATTCCTCAACATCTTTAAAAGCCATCTACGAAAAGCCCACAGCCAATATAATTCTCAATGTGGAAGCACGGGGAGCCTTTCCCCTAAGATCAGGAACAAGACAGGGATGTCCACTCTCACCACTGCTGTTCAACATAGTACTGGAAGTCCTAGCCTCAGCAATCAGACAACAAAAAGACATTAAAGGCATTCAAATTGGCAAAGAAGAAGTCAAACTCTCCCTCTTTGCTGATAACATGATACTCTACATAGAAAACCCAAAAGCCTCCACCCCAAGATTCATAGAACTCATACAGCAATTTGGCAGCATGGCAGGATACAAAATCAATGCCCAGAAGTCAGTGGCATTTCTATACACGAACAATGAGACTGAAGAAAGAGAAATTAAGGAGTCAATCCCATTTACAATTGCACCCAAAAGCATAAGATACCTAAGAATAAACCTAACCAAAGAGGTAAAGGATCTATACCCTAAAAACTATAGAACACTTCTGAAAGAAATTGAGGAAGACACAAAGAGATGGAAAATATTCCATGCTCATGGATTGGCAGAATTAATACTGTGAAAATGTCAATGTTACCCAGGGCAATTTACACGTTTAATGCAATCCCTATCACAATACTGCAGTATTTTAAAATATTGATTCATCTATGTTTCTCTACCCATGCACCGCCATTTGGCTAAATACAACATAGTAAAAACAAAACTTTTTAAAAGTGGTGAAGAAGAAAACTATTTTCACCATCTTCTAGGTTTCAGAAATAAGATACAGAAATATTTTTTCATGTTTACAAAGGGTGACCAGGAATAAATAAATATACTTAGTCAAATGCACTATGTTGTTCAGACAAATGTTTCAAGGCCTTTTTCTTTTTTTTTCCAAGGCCTTTTTCTATGGGGGATCCTAAACAGGTAATAAAATTGAAAGTAGAACTCTTTTCCATGTTTCCCATTTATATATCCTATCAATGAGATCAGACTACCATTAATTATCTAGAAGATACCATTTCCATTACATCCACAGAGACTTACACAACAACATGACAGATTTCACTGTCAGTGTATTATTTTCCTGTGATAGACTACATTTCCTCATAATTTTATCCTATTAGTTCTGACTCTTTCACCTCCCCAAGCTTCTTTTCCCCTTTGAATACTGATAGAGAAATCTTCTTTTAAAAGGAACTAGCAAAGCTTAACCAGAACATACCCTTAGATATTCCTCATCCTAAGTAAATACAATATATTCTATACAAGACTTCTATGACTTATATAAAGTATAAATCCATGATTCATTACTTAATTGTCTTTATAGCTGTAGAATTTTCATCCCATGAAGTTTAAATCTGGGGTTAAAAAACAACACCTCAAAACTATTTGAAGTCATTCCAACTTTTTTTTCTTTAGCTATCTATTTAGTTTATTTAAATCATTGGGGACATGAGGATTCCAAATCATTGGGTATTTTTGTTCTTTAATTAAAGTATAGTTGACATATGATAATAGCATTCTTAAAAAATAATGTGTATTTGAGAACTATTATCTTCCTTGTCCTTTCTATTGATGATGTAAAGGGCAGTGTAACTCTCATCCTTGTGGGGAAAGTAGAGGCCAAGTCCCCAGAGAGTTAAGAGATTCCCTCAATGGAACCACTCATTGAGATTTCAGGGGTAACAGGCATTTCACTCATTTTAACTTCAGCATGATGGCCTCAATGTTATATGGAACCAGAGTGAAGTAGTATGGAAAATATTCAGATAAATTAAACACTTGATGTGTCCTCTGGAATTTACCACCCATGTAGATTTGCCTCCCATCTGGATAATTCTGAAAGCAGAAGCCTTGAGAAAACATCCTGCAATGGCAAAGCAATGGAAGGGGAATAGGATAACTTTGATATAGCAAATCTATATGAGCTTTACCTCTATAAAACAAACTAAAATGAAATAATAATAAATGTTATTATGTTATTATAATTCTGGTAAGGTATAAGAACTGGGTGGAAAATGGAAGAACATGGATAATTGTTAGTGAGTACTTGTTTGTTATACTAATATGTGTACTTTCCAAAATAAAAACAGTTTTTAGGGAGTCACTCATCAGCTCTAATGAAAAATTGAGTTTAAGGAGTTAAGCACCGCTATGGGGAGTCTAACTGGTGATAGAAGTTAGGTGGCAGATGATAGTGAGTTGACTTGTAGAATAGTGGTAGAGGTAGTAAGGAATGAATGGATTTATGATGTATTTAGAAATTAGAGCCCACAGTGTTTGATGAAGTCTACAGTATGTGACAAAAGAGAACTTACAGTTCTACATCTAAATTTTCTCTCAATTTCTGGTACTTAAAACTGAACTGATTAGTCTAGCAATAGACTAGACTAATCTAGTCTAGTCTAATTAGTCTCTTAGACTGTGGCACTTCGGAAAGGCTTATTGTTTGATACAAACTGACCGAATTGTTCTTCTTAGCATTATTCACATATGGCTTTCAGTTCACTGCCAATCATCATCATTAGATTCTACATATTAATCTACTAACTGTTTATCATTCACAAACATTTCAGAGACTAATATATAGTTTTTGTTTGCATATTTCAGGATAATAGAACTTCAATTTAGATAATAATTTTGATCAGCTCAGTGAGAGAAGTCAATTTGTGACCTTAACAAAATTGAGCAGTTGAGTAAAGATGAGTGAGAAACCAGAGAATCTGCTATGGGTATTTTTCTGGGAAGGGGAATTATAAATTCAAAGTGTGATACCTAAAGGGGTGTATGAACTCCTGTTCCATTTCAAGAATTTGAGCCTACTGTTAGAGATTCAGCAGAAGTAGAGATGTTAAGCAATTCTTGGATTAAATTAGAATAGCAGGATAATGACTCTTTGCAATCAGAATATTGGAAGTAAGATCAAATCAGAAACTGGGATTATTGTAGATTGAATCAGTATTTCTTTGGGGAAAAAAAAACCCTTGGCTATATCAACTTTGTTTATTTGTTTGTTGTTTTTAGTTGCAGTAGTAGAATTTAGTGATTCATCACTTACATATGACACTATGTCAACTTTATTTTTTATTTTTTTATTTTTTTAATATTTTTTGTATATTTATTTATTTATTTATGATAGTCACACAGAGAGAGAGAGAGGCAGAGACACAGGCAGAGGGAGAAGCAGGCTCCATGCACCGGGAGCCCGATGTGGGATTCGATCCCGGGTCTCCAGGATCGCGCCCTGGGCCAAAGGCAGGCGCCAAACCACTGCGCCACCCAGGGATCCCTATGTCAACTTTAAAGGTAGGGCTCCAATTTATATGTTAGATACTTGATTTGATATTGGGCAAAGTTTAAGTACAAAGACAACTCTGTAAAGAGGCTTTCATTGTCTCCACAATCAAAATTAGCCCCATCTCATACTGTTTCTCTTATATCATTGTCATTTCATTTTATTCATAGTTTACATTACAAATCACAATGATCATCTATTTTACTTTCTTAATACCTGTCTCTTTCCCTTAGAATATAAGCTTCACAAGTGGAAACACCTTGCTCACCTTGTTTATCCTTCCATCACAATCATCTAGAATTACTTCTGGGGCAACATAGATATTCTATAAATATTTACTGAACTAGTATTAATTCAAGGCTGAGTCCTAGTGGACAGGAAATGGATAGCAACAGGACTGCAATCATTGTCTTCCTTTAGGAAGACATAAATGGAAAACCAACCAAAACAAAGAAACTAGGTAGCCAAATCTCCTTGAAAATATACTATTGAAAGACTTCTTAACAAGTACACTAATGTTATTTGCTAGACTGCATCTCTGAGATGCTTCTACCAAGATGTACTTGGTCTATGTAGGTTTGCTTGTGCTATACAACACTGGGATCTCTGGATTTATGGGACATAACTTCCTGGAATATGTCACCTAGTCTCTAACTATTAGAGAATAAAGAGGAAATGTTTCAAGAGCAAAATAGCCTCCTTTAATGTAAATGAGATGGCTGCATTAAATTACTTAGAAAACTAATATGTTACATCTGAGTTAGAGAATAACCTAATATGGCAAGAAAGGACCAGCACTGCAGAAGCATTGACAATCGGTATCCCTCTCTGCTTTGTCCATGCCTTGTGATTATTCTTGAAATAATTAGTAAAGTTTAGTAAAGGATAATATCACTGATTCTTATAAATCTAATCTAAAAGTCAACCATTTGTGCTAACTCACATCAATTACAGTAGGAGTAAGGGGAAAGTTGATCTGAAGCTACTTATAAATTTACTACACATAAAGATTAGGAGATAGGTGGGACTCAGCTTACCTGCTGAAAAGAGAACCTTTATCTGAGAAAGTCTAAGGAATCTTCTAATGTCACTTAAAATTATTCCTGAATATCCTCTTTTGTACAGTCTGATCTAATTTCAAAATATTAATTAAATTAGCTTCATAATTATATATTTGATATTGTTTAGTTAGAATTTACACAATTATCTGACAAGTAGAAAGCAAAGAGAGTGGGTAACAAACTCATGACTAAGTTTCTGAGGATCAGTATCTTATATAAGTATAAATTTCATCATTTTTAGGAACACAATTTATACCACTTATAGCATGTAACTTCACACATGAAGCACAAAACTGCATACTCTCATAGCATATATTTGTCTTCAAGTAATTTTTCCTAAGCCTTCATTGGTTATTAAACTTATATCACCTTTTTTGTTGTTGCAAATAATGATTAGGACTGTTATGTATATATTTTACAATGTACTTTCACAAATATTACCTCATTTAATTATTACTACAATTCTCTTAGAGTAAATATTGTCCAGATTTTACTGATTAAAACACTGATTTTGTGAGTCCAGATATCTTTATTCCAAATGCAAGACTACTTCTAGTTTATCAGTATTCCAGGTCAACCCTTCTTAACTTGGAGTATTCCTGAATACTTTTGAAATTTGCATACTCTGTTTCAGAAATAATTCTAAATACATAAAATGTGTTATTTAATAATTTATTCATAGGTGTCCTATTTATAATAATAAAAAATGGAAGTAACCTAAATGCAGCAATGACATAGATAGATGATATATTGCACTCATTAAAATGATGTCTACAAGAGTTATAAAGCATAGGATAAATTATGTGCATGTAATGATGAAAGCACTAAGTAGAAAGCATATTTGTGTGTGCATTTGTAATTAACTTAAAACAGGAGTAGAAAAAGGTATGGCAGAAAATAGAATTAAATATTAGACTTGTCTTTTAATTGTACTTTACGTTTTTATGCTCATACTTTTTGAATTTTCAAATTTTCTAAGTATAATAATTTCATAATTAGAAAATTATAGTTTATGAAAATACATAGGAATTTTACATTAGCATGCACACTATGAATTGTGGAAATTTCTACCTTTTCATCTTAATCAAATAATGGGTTATCCACTAAATGAGGTACAGAGAAATGCAGACTCATATCAATCCAGTGATTGCTTTTGTCTAGTTCACCAGAACATATATTTGTATCATAATCCTTAACTTTAAAAATAAGCTATTGAGTGGTATTCCAAATAATGACTAGAAATGTTATAAAGTGAATAAAAGTATGTTGAGTCTGGCATTTTAAAAATGTGGCTTATTAGCAATAAAACAACAGATCGATGAAGGATACAAGCATATGCCTGTAGGCAGCAGAGTTAAGCCAAAGACATAAATCCTTATGAAGACTTAACAGAGAGTAATAGAAAGGAGCTGAGGGAAGAGAAACATAAAAGATGAGACTGGCATGATATGTTTCAAATCAGTCTATTACCACATAGCACATGGAAAATGGGAAAAGAAAGCCAAGTTAAAAAAAAAAGTTAAAAACTAGACAAAAAAGAAAGTAGTTGATAGACAATTATACGATCTTAAATATAAGAGGGTTCAAATCCTTATGGAAGTTACTTCTATAAACAACTGCCCCATTTCTTCATGAGTCCTCCAGTGTGAGAATATCTTACCAATGACTCAAAGGCAGCCCTTTCCAGTCATGAAACGATCCTAGCTATTGCAAGACTTTTTTCATTTTAGTGTTGGTGATATCAAACATCTTGTAAACTTTACATGTAAGTTCTTGACTCTCACTGTAATAATACGTGGAATATGTCTGACCCTGAACTTTTCACCCTGTAGCTCTCTTGATATTTAAGGAAAGTCAGAATCTCCTTCTCTTAATTCTTTGTGTTAAAAATATCCAGTTCATTTAAGTAGATCTCATACATGTTTTTAAGGTTCGCACTACTCTGTCCTCTTCCATTGGAACGTTCTCAAGATTATCAAAGTCTTTCTTGAAAATGAGATCTCTTGCTTTGGGCAAAACATTCTCACATGAACTTCACAACTTGAGATTGAAAGGGCCTATAACTCCCTTCAATCTTGACACTGTATTTTTATTACAGTGTCATGTCAGAGCCTGTTAGCATTTTGGAAAACCAAACAACATGGCTTACTTGCAATATCCTCCCCTCCCTTCTAGCATCTCTGCCTTTTGCACTTTTTATGCAGCTACCTGGTATCTCTCCATGTTTCATCTTCATCATATTCAGAAAGTTACTTTTTATTAATTTGATCCTCTGTGTTATTGCATGACACATTTTGTGCTCTGCATGTAAGAATCCTTGTGGCTCCTCATTCTATTTCTCAATGAAGTTGTATCCTGTACATTTAAGCTCTAATATCATTTCTCCATTTAGTAGATATTCTTCTCTATTTTCAAAGAAATGACAAATACAACTCTTCATAGAAAGGAATAAAAACAACAGTCTGTAGAAGTCACCGACCTGCTCCACTGATTATCGAATGACTTTTGTTTTATGCATATGATTCTGGTCACACCTGAGTAAACTAGTCAAGTTTTTCATCTTGTCTACAAGAATGTTCTGAGAGATTTTTTTCAAATGATTTCCTAAATTTCAGATACAATACATCCATCATATTTCCTAGTTTATTATTCTAGTACTCCTCTCAACAAAATGAAACAAGGCTAGTCATTAAGACTTGCATAGGTAGGGATGCGGTTGTGTGTCTGCCTTTGGGTCAGGGCATGAGCCCGTGGTCCCAGGATGGAGTCCCGCATCGGGCTCCCTGCAAGGAGCATGCATCTCCCTCTGCCTCTGTCTCTGTCCCTGCCTCTGTCGCTCATGGATAAATAAATAAAATCTTTAAAAAAACAACTTGCATAGGTAAATTTATGACAATTTCTCTTTCTAAGGACTCTGTTACATTTGGAGACATTTTTTATACATATATAAGACTCATACATTAACCTCACTTCCCTCTGCTTTTCAAAAAATCAAGAGTACTTTTGACAGCTATTATTTTGGCATTTCTCATAGTCTTCAAAATTATTATTAGCAGTAACAACTATTATTTATAAAATTTATAGTGTTTATCCCCTTATCCACAGGGGATACATTCCCAGACCCCCACTGAATACTTGAAACTGTGGAGTGAGCCAAATCCCATGAATACTGTTTTTCCCTATGTATACATACCTGTGATAAAGTTTAATTTATAAATTAGGCATGGTAAGAGATTAACAACAATAAGTAATAAATGAACACTTATAAGATCATACTGTAATATAAGTTAGGTAAATGTGGTCTCTTTCTCTCAAAATATCTTATTGTACTACACTCACCCTTCTTGTGATGGTGTGAGATGATAAAATGCAACATGACACTATGGCAGAAGGAGGAACATGGGAGGGTCTTCCAATCTCAGATCCTAAGTGTTTTTTACCCCAAGATAGCTGTCTCTCAATGGTCATTGAATAACCTTATCCACAAGTTTCTAAAGCATCTAGAAAGGTACACATTGTCTTTTTGTGCATACTGGCTTTTAGGTTTTCAGGCTTTTCATCTGAAGACCATATCCTTGAAAAAGAAGAAAGTAGGAAAATATGGATATTAGTGTTCTATTCTTTTTAATTTTTCTAGTTGTCACCACTAACCAAACACAAGTCTATACCCTTGTGATCTGTGCTCCAAACATAATTGTAAAAAAAGTTTTACCCATAGTACTTTCCATAATCCTTTTCCCTATGCATCTTAAATTATTTAGTATATTTTGTAGAGACTTTTGTCACTATCTACATGGGACATTATTTTCATATATATGTTATATTCTTTGAAACAGTAATCCTCTTTTTAAGAATATATCTTAAGTATAATTTTCACATTCATGTAAAATAAACACATTATGATGATACTGTTTTATTGATCATCACAATGTCCACCAACGTCCACCAAGTGGAAAATACCATGTAGCCTTTAAAAAGAATAAGATTGATCCATGCGTGCAAAGAGGAGAAAATCTCTAAGATATATTAATAAATGAGAAAAGTAGAATAATAATACAATGGTAGTTAGTCTTTATTGAGTGTTTTTATTATGTGACACTATTCTAAGTGTTTCATATAAATTTATACATTTTAACTTAACAACAGACCTATGAAGTAAATACTATTTTATCATCCATACTTTTATAAATATGGAAAATGAAGTAGAGAAATTATGTAATTTTCCTATGGTCACATAGCTGGAAAGTGGCAGAGTCTGGATTTCTATTTGAATCAACTGTGTTGCCCTGAGTCAATATTTATAATCATATATAACATTGCCTCCTAGTAGCTACTGAACAGTGCATTTAGTGAGCTTTTACCTGTGGCAACATAATTAAAGTAACAAATATTATTTGCATGTAGATATATATATGCAGGTGTATATATCTAGTAGATAGATAGATGATAGATAGATAGATAGATGATAGATAGATAATCCCTGCACATCCTCTGTAAGAAATCACAAGAAACTCTTGTTAATGGTTATCTCTAGAGGTGGGAGGCAGTCTAGAAAAGCACAAAGATTTTTTTTTCTTGTTTGAAAAAAGTGGGAGATTAATTTTTGAGCTGTTTGAATGTTTTACTAGTTCACTGAAGTCATATTGATAATGACAACAAAAGAGGATTTGTTTGTGAAACATTGCTTTAAAATTTTTCATGTATTTTATGTGTAATTAGCTGAAAATTCAGAATAATTTCTGGTAGAGCAGTGAAATATATATAGCTTTCTTATAAAATCTTTGTTTATGTTTGTTTAGACTATTTGGTATTTTCTTCCAATCTCAGACAAATGTAACTTTACCTCTAGCCTTTCTTACCTGTGTAACCCAAAGTATAAAATTAAATATTCACTTTCTCCAAAGGCTTCATTTACTTACATTTTATAATAAATTTTTTTTGCTCAAAATTGAATCCTAAGGCAGCCCAGTGGCTCAGCGGTTTAGTACTGCTTTCAGCCCGGGGCCCAATCCTGGAGACCCGGGATCGAATCCCACGTCAGGCTCCCTGAATGGAGCCCGCTTCTCCCTCTGCCTGTGTCTCTGCCTCTCTTTCTTTCTGTGTCTCTCATGAATAAATAAAAAAAAATCTTTAAAAAAAATCGAATCCTATATATGATTTTTCTTATTTATTTAGCTATTTTTTTCCCTCAGGAGATTAAACTATGAGCAGGATAAGTAATTATAAAGTAGTTTCTTTAAGCAGAATAAAATATCCATATATTTGGAATTTTCACAAAATTCTCATGCTGTATCAATTTTATGACTGATATTAAAAATACATCACAAATTTTTGCATTTTGCCAGATCTGAAGAATAACTTTTCAATATTACTTTGGCTGCTCTTTTACCTTAATCACATCCTCTTGTAGTCCTATTCATGATCTAGGGTACTGACTTCCACACAGGTTTACCTTACCTATTCAGTGGCACTTTGCTCACTCCTAAATACTCCATTTTCTTTGAATAAGGTGTTATCTTTCTATTCTGTTTTCCAACCATACGTCTCATTTCACCAAGTCATAGTGATACTCAAATTAATAAGATATACTTATATGTATATATACATATACATGGATTTACATATCACATTATATACACACAAATTAAAGAGATAGATATCATTTATAGTGTTTGCAAAAATGCAGTGAGATAAGTATGCTTATACACTGTTTTCAAATTGGTGAAAAATTTGTAGTTATTTTTGTGAGGTAACCTGTCACTAGTGAATTAATCATATAATTTCTATGTTCCTTGAGAGAAATCTACTCCCAGCTTAAAGCCCATCCTTCTGATTCCTTAAGGAATAGTCCATAAATCTGAATCATGTTCTTCCACACAAATCAATTCATTTTTTCCTTTTCCAAGTGTGTTGAATTGGAAGAAATATTAAAAGAGTCATTGATCATTCAATTCTTCCAGTTGTCTGGAAAATTCTATCACCTTCCCTCCACAAGCAGAGTAGAGCCTGAAAATCATGAAACTTACTTAAGTTTGATGAGACCCGAGCTTGTGTGTGCATATGTGTGTGGGGAGGGTACTCATTGGTTGTATAGTGCATAGAGATAGAAGCTATTACCAAAATTAGCATAGACAACATTTGAATTCCACCTACTGAGCAGTTCCAGAGAAATTAAAAATCCACTGAATTGCTAAATTATCCTTGACACATGAAAGTCATCATGTTGAAACAGACTAAGCAGGGAAAGAGCATTTACTGGCAAACGAGGAAAGTAAAATCTTCCTAAGGTCAAGTCAATACAAGCCTATTTGCTATAGCTATTTTAGAGTGTCTCTACTGATCTTTAGAAAGGAAGAGTCAGAAGTTAATTGAATGAATATATATAAATATATATATACACTTAAATGTTAATTAGACATGTTCTATATATACAATTTTGCCAATACATATCAGTATTGCTTTGCCTATGTTATGTCTGTGTCCTAACTACTTAGCAAATCATATATCTAGTTTCTTCATAATATGGTATCAGGTAGTCTTAGCCACTTCTCTTAACTTTACAAATTTTCAAATTCCAGAATACTAATTTATGAATGCTGATTTATAATCAAGATTCTTTAATCTGGTATGGACAGAACAGGACTAGTGCTGCTCAGGATAAAAATCCCTATTCTCCAAAAGGAAGGAATTCCTTGGGCATAGTTGCAGACCATGAATACATAACAACAAGAAATAATTTTGAATTTCAAAACTCATCTCAATCAGTCAGTGAGAGATCCCATGCTTTTGGAAGTCTATCAACAACAAACTCACAACAATTAACAAGGTTTGCACAGCTGAAAGTTGTGTAGGTTTAGGACAGTTTTTATTCTCAAAGGCCACTAATCCCTGAAGGTTGCTACTTCCAACCCTATAAAAAATCAATACTTGCATTGTTGGGAGAGACTTGCTTTGTAAATGAAATATTCTCTGGTTTAGTAAGCAATGCATTCACCTTTTCTTTGTTTCAGATTTTGACAGTCTCTTTGTTTGACATTGCCATTACAAAATAAGGTCTAAAAAAGACTAGTTCAAAGCAGGCTAAAACATACATTTATCTTAAAGAGAAAAGATAAAATATAATTAGTTAAATATTTTAACTAATGCATGTTTGTAGGGCAAAAATATAGAAATTAGAAAAATACTTAGAACTGAATGGTAGTAGCAATATTACTGAAGATTTGTGATATACCAGAAATAGCTCTGGAAAAATATATTAGCAAGAAGAAAATGAAAATCAAATGAGTTAAGCATACAGTTCAAGAAAGTAAAATGTAAATAATAAAACAAAAAATAGAAATAATAAGTATAAAAATATATTAAAAATGAAAGCTAAGAAATAATATTGGATATAAAAAAACTAAGAACATAGATTAACTTCTAGAAATACTGAATAGGAAAACTGGTTAATAAAAACAAAGAATATTGATAATGAAAAGGGAGTTCTTACCAATACATAGAAATCATAAAAGTATGCTTAGAATAACTTTATTATGCCATTGGATTTAGAATGTAGATAAAATGGTAAATTTTATCAAATTGATTTCTAAAAATGGAAAATCTTTTAAAAATTCCATTACAATCCAATAAATTGCATGTTTTATCTATCAACTCCCTAAATAATACATAATTAAACACATCTCACCTGAATTGTTTTGTAGCTAATATTTAATTTTTTTTTTGGTCCTGAGTAAAATTGTAAAAAATTAGATAGGAACAGCATAAGAAATTAAATTTATAAGTAATTAAATGTTAATACACAAAATCTATAAATGTGTATGACCTATTAGAGTTCATTCCAGAAATGCAAAGATGGTTTAATATTAATCATTAATGTAACTGATCACATTAACAGATTAAAAGTGAACAGCCGTATATCAGAAAAATGCAGGGATGCCTGGGGGCCTCAGTTGATCAAGCACCTGACTCATCATCTCAGGGTCATGTGGCCCCACTCACATGCTCATGCTCTAAATACATAAATAAATAAGTAAATAAAATCTTAAAAAAAGAAAAATGTAGAAAAATGTTTTTACAATATGGTACTGATTTTTCTTCATCATCATAAGTTTTTAGAAACTTAGAATTGAAGGAACTTTCGTTTTTAAAAAAGTTATATTCAATTTAGTTAACCTATAGTGTATTATTAGCTTCAGGGGTAGAATTTAACAATGTATCAGTTGCATATAACACCCAGTGCACATTATATCAAGTGCCCTCCTTAATACCCATCACTCAATTACCCCATTTCCCCACCAACCTCCCCTCTAGTACCCATGGTTTGTTTCCTACAGCTAAGAGTCTCTCATGGTTTGCCTCCTTCTATGTTTTTATCTTGTTTTATTTTTCCTTCCCTTCCCCTGTGTTCATCTGTTTTGTTTCTTAAATTCCACATATGAGTGAAATCATTTGGTATTTGTCTTTCTGTAGTCAGAGTTATTTCGCTTAGCATAATACCATCTAGTTCCATCCATGTCATTGCAAATGGCAAGATTTCATTCTTTTGATAGCCAAGTAATATTCCATCACACACACACACACACACACACACACACACACACACACTACATCTTCTTTATCCATTTATCTGTGGATGGACATATGGGGTCTTTCTATATTTTGGCTATTATGGACATTGCTGCTGTAAACATCGGGGTGCATGCAACCCCTTTGAAACACTATTTTTGCATCCTCCAGATAAATACCTCATAGTGCAATTGCTGGGTCATGGGGTAGTTCTATTTTTAACTTTTTGAGGAAACCCCAACTGTTTTCCAGAGTGGCTGCAACAGTTTGCATTCCCACCAACAGCATAAGGGAGTTCCCCTTACTTTGTATCCTCATCAACATCTGTCATTTCTTGAGTTGTTCATTTTAGCCATTCTGACAGGTGTGAGGTGATATTTCATCATGGTTTTGATTTGTATTTGTTTCCCAATTGATAGCCTATTGATGTTGAGCATATTTTCATGTGTCTTTTAGCCATTTGTATAAGTCTTCTTTGGAGAAATGTCTGTTCATGTCTTTTGCCCATTTCTTGACTGGATCTTTTGGTTTTTGGGTGTTAGTTTGATAAGGTCTTTATAAATTTCATATACTAGCCCTTTATCTGATATGTAATTTGCAAATATCTTCTCCCATTCCATAGGTTGGCTTTAAGTTTTGTTGATTGTTTCCTTTCCTGTGCAAAAGCTTTCTATCAAGCTTTTATCTTGTCCAATCGTTCATTTTTGTTTTTGTTTCCCTTGCTTTTGGAGATGTGTCTAGCAAGAAGTTGCTGTGGCTGAGGTCAAAGAGCCTGCTGCATGTGTTCTCCACTAGGATTTTAATGGTTGCCTAGCTCACATTTAGGTCTTTCATCCACTTTGAGTTTATTTTTGTGCATGGTTCTACACTACAACTGGTTGTCCAATTTTCCTAGCACCATTTATTTAAAAGACTGTCTTTTTTTTTTCCTGTTGGATATTCTTTCCTGCTTTGTTGAAGGTTAGTTGATCATGGAAATGAAGGTCCATTTCTGAGTTCTCTATTTTGTTCCATTGATCTATGAGTCTGTTTTTGTGTCAGTATCATATTGTCTTGATGATTACAACTTTGTAATAGAGCTTGAAGTCTGGAATTGTCATGCCACCAGTTTTGGTTTACTTTTTCAACATTGTTCTGGCTATTCAAGGTCTTTTCTGGTTCCATACAAATTTTAGGATTATTTGTTCCAGCTTTGTGAAAAATGTCAATGGTATTTTGATAGGGATTGCAATGAATGTGTAGATTGCTCTGGGTAGCATAGACATTTTCACAATATTTATTCTTCCAATCCATGATCATGGAATGCTTTTCCGTTTCTCTGTGTCTTCCTCAATTTTTTTCATAAGTGTTTTATAGCTTTAGGAGTATAGATCTTTTACTTCTTTGGTTAGTTTTATTCCTAAGTATCTTATGGTTTTTGGTGCTATTGAAAATAGGATCAGTTCCTTGATTTCTTTTTTCTGCTGCTTTCGTTTTTAGTGTATAGAAAGGCAAATAAGTTCTGTGTACTGATTTTAAATCCTGCGACTTTGCTGAATTCCTGTATGAGCTCTAGCATTTTTTTGGCAGTCTTTTGGTTTTTCTACATAGAGTATCATGCCATCTACAAAGAGTGAAAGTTTGACTTCTTTTTTGCTGATTTGGATGCATTTTATTCCTTTTTGCTGTTGGATTGCTGAGGTTAGGATTTCTAGCACATATTGAACAACAGTGGTGAGAGCGGACATCCCTATTGTGTTCCTGACCTTAAAGGAAAAGCTCTCAATTTTTCCTCATTGAGAATCATATTTACTGTGGGTCTTTCATATATGGCTTTCATGATGTTGAGGTAGGTTCCCTGTATCCCTACATGTGGAGGGTTTTTATCCAGAAAAGATGCTGTATTTTGCATGCTTTTTCTTCATTTATTGAGAGAATCATGTGGTTCTTATCTTTTTTAAAAAAATTACTGTGGTGTATCAGATTGATTATTTGCAGATGTTGAAGCAACCCTGCAGCCCACTTGATCGTGTTGAAGGATCCTTTTACAACTCTTGGATCCCATTAGCTAGTATCTTGGTGAGAATTTTTGCATCCATATTCATCAGGGATGTTGTCTGTAATTCCCCTTTTTAGTGGTGTCTTTGGGTTTGGGATTAAGGCAATGCTGGCCTCACAGAACGAGTTTGGAGGTTTTCCTTCCATTTCTATTTTTGGGAACAGCTTCAGAAAAATAGGCAATAATTCTTTAAATGTTTGGTAGAAACCCCCTGGGAAGCCATCCAACCCTTTGAATCTTGTTTGTTCGAAAATTTTTTTTTTTGAGGGGGGGGGGGAGTGGGCAGAGACACATAGGCAGAGGGAGAAGCAGGCTCCATGCACCGGGAGCCCGATGTGGGATTCGATCCTGGGTCTCCAGGATCGCGCCTTGGGCCAAAGGCAGGTGCTAAACTGCTGCGCCACCCAGGGATCTCCCCGTCGGAAGATTTTTGATTACTGATTCAATTTCTTTGCTGGTTATGAATCTGTTCAGCTTTTCAATTTCTTCTTGTTTCCATTTTGGTGGTTTATATGTTTGTATGATTTTTATTTGGGTTCTTTCTCTTTTCTTTTTGACGAGTCTGGCCAGGGGTTTATCAATATTATTAATCCTTTCAAAGAACCAGCTCCTAGTTAGGTTGATCTGTTCTACTGTTTTTGACTTCTATATCATTGATTTCTGCTCTAACCATTATTATTTCTGGATTTAGGCTTTATTTGCTGTTCTTTTTCCAGCTCCTTTAGGTGAAGGTTAAGTTGTATATTTGACTTTTCTTGTTTTTTGAGGAAGGCCTCTATTGCTATATACTTCCACCTTAGGACCATCTTTGCTGCTTTCCAAAGGCTTTGAACTATTGTGTTTTCATTTTTATTTGCTTCCATGAATTTTTAAAATTCTCTTTAATTTTCTGGTTGCCAATAACAATGGACTTCTCTAATCTAATGAAAGGAATCTTCCAGATGCCTAGAGAAAAAATGACTCTTAATTCTTAAGTGATAAAGTCCCTTTTGCTGTTAGAATATTAGGATGACTGCCATTATCACTCCAAGTTATCAGATTTTATAATAGTAAACTTTAATATTACAATGACATTAAAATATTTCATGATTATTAATGAATTAACTACTATGAAGTTATTATATCAGAATAATAAAAAAGAAAAGTCACTAGGGCTGAAAATAAAGGACCAGCTGTAATTATCTGCAGGTGAATGATATTCTAGTCTGAAAATCCAAGAGATTTTATAAATTATTAGGATTAATAAGAGCAAGGTACTTGATTCAAGGTTACTACTCCTATCAGTAACATGCTTATATTCCAAATATAAATTAGACAATTAAATTAAAATGCACCATCCATGAAAGCAAAATACTATAATATGCCCATTAATAAATTTACCAAAGATGTGCATAGGTATTATAAAGGAAGCAGTAATATTTACTGAAGAGCATTAAAAAGATCTAAATAAATGGAGAAATATACCAAATTCATTTAAAAAATGATGACTTCAAGTAACGAAAAAAATCATACAAGCTAGAAAGGAAATAATATTTGGGCACATAAAGATCAGAAATTATGTAAAGTAAAATATATTTATATGATACTATTAGATATTTGCAACAGATATAAGAGAAAAGATTAATACTTAGAATATATAAAGAATTTCTACAGATCAACAGAAAAAGAAAGAAAAAAAGAAATGAGGGAATGTATTCTTTCAAAAAAGCTGAATGAAAATTTCTATTACTTTAACTTGCTTTTTTTTAGATAGTGATTATACTGGTACATATTATATTATTTTCCCATAATTAAAAGGTGTAAAATTTAATATGAAAATAAATATAAATATTTTGACATTTCTATAAAATGTAATGTGGAATTTGTTAATATTGCTGTAGCTCTTATTTCCCTTGGCAGAAAAAAGAATTGCTTTGAAGTTACTTCAAGTATTTCTTCTTGTTGTCATTTGCATCTTTATGAGTCATTAAAAAAAAAAAATCAGTTGTCTCCTTGTGTTTTTTTGAGAAGCCTAAGTGTCATTTTACTCCCCTGAAAAGCTTGTCATTAAAACAAGATCTAACACAGAGGAAGCACAATTTCTTATTTATTTATTTTTTTACTCCAACCTAAAACAAAATTGAACAACTGGAGCCCCTCCTGTATACTTAACTAAGCTTGCTAGTTTTGATTCATTGTTTAGAACAGGGGCTTATTCCAACCTTTTAAAGGTGCTCTGGTCCTTGTGAAAGTCAATGCACATTGTTAGACTCTAAGCCATTCTTTGAAGTCCTTTCCTAATAAAGCTCTGAGCATACTTTTCACTACTAAACATGAAACCCACAGTCTATTTGCTTATTAATCTTACCAAAATAATCATTAAGGTGGCTGAACACCATATGAAATCTAACATTTGTCAAAGATATTTTTTCTGTACATTATATTTAAAAATACAATGCTTATCAGGCCAATAGGATTTTCCTCTTTGCAGCATGACCATTTTAGTTAAAATCTGTTTCTTAGACTAACAGTGTTCAAGGAGCAGTAGATATCCCTCTTTGTATTTACTAAGGCAAGCCATCAACTGGCATGATCATTTTTTTGAGTAAGTCGGTGTCTTCATAAATTATTTCTACCAATATAAGAAGGAAATAGAGAAAATAATCAGGGAGGTAATTTTCATTAGCGTAGTGTTATCTGTGCCATTATTGAATTGTGTGTATTTATGTAAGGGTTTGAGATGGTCTGCTTTTCATTTATTTCTCTGCGACTACTAGCTTAAACTATGTCTAAAGTAAAAAAAAAAATCTATAAAAGTTTAAGTAAATCATTTTGTTCTTCATGTAATCACAATAAAATATAATTTAATATTATTTACATTATACATATATAAACACACATATAACAGTGCATACATATTGTGTTCACAGGATTTATTTGTATTATATGTATTTATATTTGTTACATGTATATGTGTATTATACATTTATATTTAATTATCAGCAGTCTCCTTCTGCTAGCATATAATTGCATTTCTTCACCCACATTTCTGGTTGCACTTCACTTAAAAATTGTATTGAATTTTGCTATTTCTGCCTTTTTATCTCTTATTCATCATCTCCCTACTGTGGTTATGGGCCCTTGACAGCGAAAATAAGATTCTTAGGTTCATGGAATTTTTATTATACAAAATGTGCATTAATGTCATTCTTATCTGCTAATGGCCTCCATAAGCAGGAGAAGCAATGAAAGGGAATGAAAATGATTATTTATTCACCAGCTTGATAGAGCATATCACTAATGAACCATGAACACAGATTGTCTGAACAAATTTTCAGGGTCAGTTGGGGTCCTATCTTTTTATTTTCTTGAAAATATGCATAATAATTATTTGCCATTACATGCACAAAAATAATACATCACATTTTCAGTCCACATTTATTTTAGTAAATTGGAAATATGCTAGACATTGAAATACAAAGGGTACAATGCTTGATAAGTGAAAATGCTATTCAAGTTTCTTGTGACTTGCTAAAGTAGAATACATTTTCCACTTGTTGTGCAATAGCTAATTTAGACTCTCTCAAATCCCCCATACATCATTAATTTGAGAAGAATCTCTTCACATAACCGATGCTCTATGAGCTTTGAATTCAACAAGTATTAGTTCAGTGTGCCTGAACCTGTGCCAATTGCTGTGAACATAGAGATCAGTGAAACAGTCAATATCATCAAGGAATTCCTTGTAGGAGAGACAGCATGCCAACTAATATGCAGGATTAAAAAATTCTTTGATTACCTTGTTTTTATTAGAAGTATTATTACAAAATAACACATCATAGCTCAAATTTTGGTTGCTCTAAAAACTTCCTATATTTATACCATGAAATTAGATTTACTACTTAGCAGTATAGTGTTTCCATGGTGTTCACACACACACGCACACAAATACACACACTATGAATTATATAGATTATCATATATATATATATATATATATATATATATATATATATATATATATATATCTTTCCTTGCTAAAAATCACAGCTTCTTTGATACTCATACTGTTTTGTTCTGCTCTCACTGTAACTGGATATCTAGACTCCAAGCACCTGTCTCATTCACTAAAGATGTTTCTGTTTTTTGTATTTTTCCCCTCAGATCAGCATTTTATTTTCCATTTGAGCTACTGCTATTATCAGTGATTAAGCCAACAAAACACATCCTTTACCTTTGGTACTCTGTGACCTCCTCACTTCCAAAAACATTTTCTTAAACTCACCTCAGCCCCACATTCCTATGATCACACCCTAGACCTGCTCATAACCACTAAACATAAATACATTACTCAGACCACTTCCGTTTACCCTCAGGGTGAGTTGGTCCAGTCCAAAATATTTTTTGACCTCCAACTTATTGATCCACTAAACTTCTACTATTCATCTCTCATCTTCTATCTTATATCTTCATTTCTCCTTTAATCCAATCAGGTCACAATCATGATATTTCGCTCCTTGCAAGCTCCTTCGATTCCCTTTTTCCTTACTCTCTGCATTTTCCCTACTTGGAAAAGCCCTGATTTATCTTATTAAAATTTTTATCTTGTAGTTATTGCTTCTACTAGAACATCATTTTTCCTTCCCTACTGAATTATTCCCATCAGTTTACCAAGATATTCTATTTAAAATGAAAAAAAAAAACACAAAACTTTTTCATCAATCCTTGCATCTATCTCCAACTATTGTTCTATAGCTCTGCTGCTTTTCACAAAACACTCTGAATGGATTGTTTCTATTCTTATCTCAATTTCCTCACTTTTAAAATTTTTTATTCTTTATTGCAATTTCATCGTGTTTTATTCACTCTTCAAACTACTCCATCTCCCTAAAGTTTTCACCCTCCTCTGCTATTGTTGAGATCATCAAGAACCTCCCATGATGCCAGATCCAATTACTATTTCTGTTTTCATCTTATTTGCATTATTACTAGCATTGCACACAACTGGCAATTCATATCTTCTCTCCTCTTGCATCTCTTTTGATACCTATATAGTAAATTGACTTTTAAATATCTCTTTCAACATTCTTCTATTTTACCTTCTTGTGTTACAGTAGTTAGAAAGCTAAAAACATATTTTCCAGACTTCTGTATATATCCATTTGCAGACATAGAAATTTAAGTAGTGCCAGTGAAATGCACTAGCGAGTCTAAAATTTGAAATTGATGGAGGGAGCAAAGCATAGAGCATGAAGCACTCTTTTTTTCTTGTGCAACATGACAATAAAACCAACTGATCTGGTGGTTTTTTAATCTCCAGACTGTGGCTAAGGTAGCATGATTCTAGAGTGGGAAGTTGAGACAATGCTTATGTGTTTCACCAGATTTCTGCTTATGACCTTTGAATCTTGATAGGAAACTGTAGTCACCTTTTTCTAGGAGTAATTTTTATGAAACCAGCCCAACCATCACGTTTCTAAGCATCTAAGTTTCTGTATTTATTTAGTTCTGATCTGCTTAAAACTGATAGATTGGTTTCTCTTATCTGCAACTGAATTCTGATTGAAGCAGTCTGTAATATTCTTCCATTGTTCCTTTCATTTCTCCTGTTGCTACTTTAAAGTCTTCTCAGATGGCTACTTTTCCTTTGTTTGACCTTAAATACCAAAGTACCCCAAACAACTATCCTGAGATCAGTTCTGTTCTTTACCTAAACACTCTTTCCAGAACATGTATTTAGTCTCATGTTTTATAATCACCCCTACATGTTGATGATGTCAAACACTTTTCATATTTCAGGTTACATGTTTTCTGAACTCTAGATTTGTATATCAAATTCTTTACTTCATATTATCACTTGGATATCCAAGACTCATATTAAATATGCGTTTTTCAAAATGGGACACTTAATCCCAAGGACTATTTTTACTGCTCCATGAAATGTATCTTTTTAGTGCTATCTGTTTTGATAAATGGCTCAGCAAGCAATCTAAATATCTCAAAATTTTGTAGAGATTTTTAATTTTCATAACAAGCCTATGAGGGAGATGCTAATACTATTCCCATTAAAATGGGAATAAGAGTAAGTAAAATGGGAATAAGAGTAAGTTTAGGGGGATCCCTGGGTGGCTCAGCAGTTTGGCACCTGCCTTTGGCCCAGAGTGAGATCCTGGAGTCCTGGAATCGAGTCCCACATCGGGCTCCCGGCATGGAGCCTGCTTCTCCCTCCTCCTGTGTCTCTGCCTCTCTCTCTCTCTCTTTCTCTCTCTCTGTCTATCATAAATAAATAAATCTTTTTTTTAATCTTTTTTTTTTTTTTAAAGAGTAAGTTTAGGGACGTCATGTAACTTGTAATGTGTCACATAGTGACAAAATGTAGAGTTAAGATTCAAAATGGAACCTATCTTTTCATATAGAGTTCCACTTTTTTTAGAAGTTATTTATTTATTTTAGAGAGAGAGATCACATGCATGGGGATGGGTGGAGGGTGTTGAGGAGGCGAAGACTGGGCAGAGAGGGAGGGACAGAATCTCAAGCACACTCTACTGAGCCTGGAGCCCCACTCAGGGCTTAATCTCATGACCCTGAGATCATGACCTGAACCAAAAGCAAGACACAGGTGCTTAACTGACTGAGCCACCCAGCTACCTCTAGAGCTCCACTTTTAATGACCATACTGTAGTTTCCTAATGAAACTTTAACAGTAGTCAAAGGTTCTGTGTTGGGCCCTGAAGCTATTTTTAGAATCCTCCTGGAATTCTAACAATAACCTTTTGTAATAAGTGTGTTTATTGCTCATTTAAAAATGATAAACTCAAGACTCAAAGATGATACAAGCTTATTAAAGAAGCTTTCACTAAGGAGGGGCAAGGACTCCCATGGCATACAAGATATATACACCCGGTTGTTATTAGGCTGAAGTTTCTAGGAAAAGTAAGCAGGATTCAGATTGGGTGTCTGGAACCCAGTGAGAGGGAACAGGATTAGCAGAACTATGGGAAGAAAGTGTCATACAGCAGGTATTTAGTTTCCTTTAACAATGGTTCCCGGTAACTGTAGATCATTTACTTTGCATGAATGTGACCGACCAGAAGGATCCAAAGCCATGATCTAATCCAAAGAACTGCAGTGAGTATGCTGGGACTCTAATCTAGGGAAAATCTAAGGGGAGAAATGAGTTGCTCTCATGATCTCTTCCCTTTAGCCACCCTCTCCTTTGGTAATTTAAAACAGAAATGTAAGCATGTATTTACTTAGTCCCTTCCTTCTGTCCCTCTTTTCCTTCCCTCCATTCTTCCCTTCCCTTCCTTTCCCTTCCTTTCCCTTCCTTTCCCTTCCCTTCCCTTCCCTTCCCTTCCCTTCCCTTCCCTTCCCTTCCCTTCCCTTCCCTTTCCTGTAAGAACACTTAATGTGAAATCTGCCCTCTTACTGAATTTTGAAATGCACATAATACTGTATTGTTGACTATCAGCACTATATTGTACAGCAGATCTTTAGAGAGGGAATTCAAATATAACATAATCCCCCATTTTTTTAAAACAGGAAATTCTTTTTTTCTCTGTCAATAAGTATTTTTTAATTTTCTTTTTTTTTTAATTTTTTTAATTTATTTATGATAGGCACACAGTGAGAGAGAGAGAGGCAGAGGGAGAAGCAGAGGGAGAAGCAGGCTCCATGCACCGGGAGCCTGACGTGGGATTCGATCCCGGGTCTCCAGGATCGCGCCCTGGGCCAAAGGCAGGCGCTAAACCGCTGCGCCACCCAGGGATCCCTAATTTTCTTCTTTAATGTCAGGAATGTAGCCCAGCTCCTAAGAACAGCACATCCAGTTGTTCAGAAAACCCTCTTAATAAAAACATATGTATACATACAGATGGTCTTATGTTCACATACATATTTATACATATTAATAGGAATTATGAATTTTCATTAGACTTCCAGACAGAGTAGAAAGAACGAACCAGAAGCAATATCTGAAAAGATAATGACAGAGAATTTTTCAAAACTGACAAGATATTGTGAATTTGAGAAGGCTCCTTCCCTCCAAGAACTTACGGTTCAATTAGATCAATGAGCAAATGCAGGATGTCAAGTAAGGAAGTGGAAGATTTGCATAGGAAGAATAACATGTAAACTGGAAGGCCAAGAAAGGTATCTACAACATCTTTTGTTAGAGTTAAAGCATGAAGAGGACAACTGCTTTAAATGAGAAATTCTTTAAACAATTTTTGACAAGATTCGCTAAAAATAAATTTATAGATGAATAAGTCAAATTCTTATAATATTTAATTTCTTAATTTAATTACACATTTAAAATCATTTATGTAATCTATAAATACAGATTTACTTTCTTTTTTTAAAATTTTTTAAATTTTTATTTATTTATGATAGTCACAGAGAGAGAGAGAGAGAGGCAGAGACACAGGCCGAGGGAGAAGCAGGCTCCATGCACCGGGAGCCCGGCGTGGGATTCGATCCCGGGTCTCCAGTATCGCGCCCTGGGCCAAAGGCAGGCGCCAAACCTCTGCGCCACCCAGGAATCCCCAGATTTACTTTCCTCACTCTCAAATTTTATTCAAACCCTACTTGCATCTTCTACAATATCGTCTTTGTCCATTAGGACCACTTTTCAAATCATCTAATCTAGCACAGGGTTTCAGAGCTAACATCCTCAGTTCCACCTAAATTACTTGAAAAGCAGCACTTTTTAATTTCATATATAATCTTGTCACCAGAGAAGTTAGTCCAAATTTCAAGGACCGTTTGCATAATGTAAATATTCTAATCCTTTAAACATTTTATTAATTCTAAAGAAATATTTTCTTCATAAAAATATTTTTTCCATTGCTTTAAAAATGAGCTTCAAAGATATAAAGATATCTAACACATATTGCGATGTCATATCAGCAATAGTCACTAACTTTTTCTTGTATTTCTTTGCCTCTTGTTTTTACTCGTATCATCAGATTTCCTTAAGCATCGTGGACAATTGAGGACTTACTGTATTTTCCTCAAAATATTTTACCTTATTCAAAACAAGCTAAAAAAGAAAAACACCCACAATAAAGGAGAATTTTAGGACTTATATATAAGGTGACTCACTTCTGAATAAAGATTTCAGTGAACAATTTCCTCATATGTGGGCATAGATAGTATTTGAGGAAGAAAAAGGGGTAAGGAAGGACAGGGAAGTCTAATTAAACTAAATTCTCATTCATCCCAGTAGGAAACCGATAAGTAAGGTATAAAATCAATTAATCCATAAAGAGCTATATACACATATGAGATTTAAAGAGATCAGAATAACCACTGGCACATGGAAAATATATACTATTAAATGTAGGTTTTTCCATTTAAGGAGAGTGATTTGAGAAGACCAGAATGGAAAAGATTGTCTTTTAAGTAAAATATGTTTATTATTTTATTTTTTTAATTATGCGCATTATTACTTTTGATAATTACAATGCCTGTTAAACAGCAGGTGAGAATTATTTAACCCCTTAAGGAAAAATTGTGGACCTCCTAAACTGTAGCACCAAAAACAATTCTCTATGAGCATATGATAAAACCTTAGGTTGCTTGTTCCTATGGACACTTTATGGATTACTGCATTTCGATTAGAAAATATACCACTAAAACATATGCCATCACTATAGAGCTCCTCTGCATGAATTAATGAAGAACACTGCGTTATGTTTCAGTTGTCCCTTTTGGCTGCAATTTCTGGAAACGGTTGGCTGTAGTGCTGTTTAGAGATGGTTGTGGATGGTGGCTAAAATTTGTTATGCATCATGTCCTATGGATCCCCTTGGATACAAATGTTTTAATTACTCCTGTGGAATGAAGTGAAAAGCCTCACTATATTGATTTGTCAGGAATAAGACATTCCTTGCTCTGCTAATTCTTGGCTCTGGGTGTTAAACAGCCATTGCTTCTTGGTTTGCAGCCTGGAATAATAAGTTACGTAAATAACTTCCTTGTGGCTGGTCCTCCTCCAAACTTGATATGGTGCCACTATTCATTAATAGCCTGTCGGTGAGCAGACCTGCTTGGAATATGCAATAGTTTCCTTCATGTAGAAATTGCAGGAACAGTGACAGGGTTAAACAACTGAATACAGGTAAAATACCACTACAGATCTTGCCATCACTCAGAATCTGCTTGCGTTGAAAAAGCTATTTTCATCTGGTGGACAACATATGTCTTCACTGTTCTTTTTGGCCCTGCTCATAAAGTTACAAAACTTCAAACCCGTTCAAAATGAATTGTTTTCTGTTTCTTATCCATACAACAATTATTACCTATATTACAAAGGATTTAATTAAGGACTAAGATTAACCCACACACATTTGCTTTACATCAAAGTGAAATTATATTTTACTACCTCATCACTTCTTACCATAAAAATGCCATGAAAACTCAAAGAACCTGCAACTTTATGTTCCTTTCTGGGAAGTTCCAGCATCTTATACTTATGGTGGGAAGGAAGCACACTTGCTTCCGGGCTTCAAATCATTAGTTGCATGGTGAGTGTGTGAGGTGAAGGTTACCACATATGAAGAGGTTATCTATGGAAGAGGAGGATTAGACATCTCTGACATGACTTCACTCACAACTCTGCCCCTAGGAGAGTTCCATATTGAACACAAGCAAACTGTGCTAATGGGAACATTTTATGGGCCAATGCCAGGAAAATACAGAAAAGCAGACAAACTGCTGTTTCTAAAGAACTGTTCCAGTTCCAGTACCAATGGTTTAGCTTAAAGTATATGATGATTATGTGGTTCTTGGCTGCCCTGTGCTTGTACATATACAAGTATCACTGGAATGAACCTTTTAAGGACAGATTGTCATCTTCTCCCTGTGATATATGTAGCAGGGGATGTCTGCACTGTTAAATCATCTGCCAGAAGAAATCAGCAGTTATGAAGATCCCAGGTTTCAGATGAGGAAAAGGATAACATGCTTTATCTTTACCTTTACCTTTATCCTCTAGTAGATTCAGAATACTCCCTTCCTGATTTGAAATCACAGATTAGGATTTCTAGAAATGTTATAAAATTCTGTTACAATAGAATATTTTGGAAGCCTCATAAAGCAGTAAGACTACTATTGATATGTTTTGGTTTTCAAAATTTTTTACAAGCAGATCCTTTCTTTATGGAAACTAATTCATGGGAAGAGTAGTGGGAAAATGTTAGTCCAAAGACTTCAACGATTCCAAACGCAGGTGAAAAAGTTATTTATTAAAAATGTCTTGATGCAAATATACAGTTGTAGAGTAATATTTTGCAACATATATATGTTAACAAAGGAATAATAGAGGAGGTATTCTTTTCTGAAAGTAATGCCTTCGATTTTATCATTCATATTATTTGAGGTTTAATATGTTCTAAGAATTTACTTTATAAATACTCTTTAGAAAATAAAAGTGTAAACCTGAAGCAAATGTCCAAGTCAGAAAAAATAAAAGTATAAAATAAAAAAATAAAAAAGTAACAATTTTTAAGCTAGAGAGCTTTGGGAAAGTGAAAAGTACAATCTCATGTTTAAGAATTCAATTTCTGGGGGCGCCTGTGTGGCTCAGTTGGTTAAGTGTCTGCCTTCGGCTCAGGTCATGATCCCAGGGTTCTGGGATCAAGGCTGTATCTGGTTCTCTACTCAGCTTCTCGCTCTCCCTCTGCCACTCCCCCTGCTTGTGCTCTCTCACTCTGTCAAATAAATAAAATCTTTAAAAAAATAATTCAGTTTCTGTGTAGATTTCAGAAATAATACAAAATGTATCACCTTGACCTAAGCCCCTTTATTTCTCATGGGTTTTGTTTCTTTATAAACCTATGGAGAGGGGGATATAGGAGCAAATAACGTGGTCTGTCCCACATCTATCATACTATAATTCAGACAATAGTCCCTTTTATCTAAAATAATTCGTCTAGTAATTTGTATGTAAATCTTTAAACCTTTGTTCATTCAACTCCTTCCTTGCTATCGGCTGTTCTTGGGTATCTTTCAAAAAAATTTGTAATAAACTTTAATTTTAAAATAAATTTAGATTTAGGAAATCATGACAAGTATTTCCATACATCCATATATGAACAGAGAGTTTCCATATACCTCATAAGCAATCACTTGTTATTGAAACCTTACATTGGTATATTTGTCACAATAAAAGAAACAATATTGATACATTATTATTAACTGAGTCACACTGTATTCAGGTTTCCTTAGCTTTTAATTTTTTAACTATTTCTATTTTCTGTTCCAGGATAACATTCATGATATCACACATTCAGTAGTCATGTCTCCTTAGGCTCTTGTGGACTATGATAGTTTCACAGATTTTCTGTTTTTGATGACCTTGATGGGATGGAGGAGTACTGGTCAGATATTTTGTAGACTGTCTCTCAATGGGGATTTTTCTGATATTTCATTCATAATTGGAATAGATTTATTGTTTTTATTGTGAGGAAGACCACAGAGATAAAGTGTCATTCTCAATATATCATACCTATGGAATGTACTGTCAACATGGATTATCACTGTTGATGTTAACCTTGGTCAGTAGGCTGTGACAGTGTTGGCTCTAATTTTGCAGTGTAAAGTAACTCCTCCCCATTTCCTCTACTCTGTGGAAAGATTTTACTATGTGCAGCCCACTTGAAGAAGTGGAGAGTTAGGCTCCACCTCCTTGTGGGCAAAAAATTTAAATAAATCATTTGGCATTCTTTGGCATGTGAGTTTTGTCTATTCCGCACTCCAAGTATTTATTGATTCAATCATATTTCTATTGGTATGGGCTCATGAATATTAATTTATACTTTGGGTTATAATGCTTTACTATATTTATATTTTTTTCTCAAATTGTTCCAGATCTGACCACTGGGGTCCCAGTTGATTCCTATGTCTTATTTATATACTCCAAATCAATGTGTTTTTTGTTTGTTTGTTTGTTGTTTGTTATGTTTTAGATTACTTCCTTACTACCTGGTGCTCCTGGGCCAGGTTTATTCTTTGCCTGAGTCATAGAATCAGTCATATCTCTAAGGACTCCACTTCTTTCATTGGAGAATGGTATCAGAAAATAATATCTGAGTTCCAGACACACACTTTACTGCTGGAGTGTTATTTTTTATAGGCCCTCTCATACCTTAAAGATATTGTGGGTTTGGTGCGAGACCACTGCAATAATGTGAATATTGCAATAAAGCTAGTCAAATAATTTTTTTTTGTTTCCCAGTGCAAATAAAAGTTATGTTTACAACTATACTGTAATCTACTAAATGTATAATAGCATTGTTTAAAAAAACAATGTCAATGTGGTGGTTGCTGAAGGTTGGGGTGGCTGTGGCAATTTCTTAAAGTAAGACAATAAATTTTGCCACATTGATGTAGTCTTCCCTCCCTTCATGAATGATTTTTCTGTAGCATGCAGTGCTGTTTGATAGCATTTTACCCATAGAGCTTCTTTAAAACCTGGGGTCATTCATCTCAAACTCTGCCACTGCCTTATCAATTATGTACTATTCTAAATCCTTTGTTGTCATCTTGCCATGAAATTGTGGCAATTGAGTTCTACCTTCAGCTTCCACTTCTAATTCTAATTCTTTTGATATTTCCACCACAACTGCTGTTACTTCCTCCACTGAACTTTGAACTCCTCAAAGTAACCCATGATTGGAATAAGCTTCTTCCAAACTCCCATTAATGTTGATATTTTGACCTTTTCCCGTGAATAATAGATGTTCTTAAAGGGTATCTAGAGCAGTGACCTTTCCAGAAGGATCTATGGGTTTTGATAAATGCATAGTGTCATATATCTAGTATTAGACTATCAAACTACCCTAAACATCACCTTTGATTCATCTAGTCAAATCCCTTATTGCCCTTGGAGATCTCTGGTAATCTCTGTGATGTGTATCATCTCTATAGTTTTGTCTTTATAGAATATCATATAAATGGAATGATACCATAATGTAGCATTTTTAGTTTGGTTTCTTTCACTTAGCAAATTACAGTTAAGATCCAAATGGTATTGTTTGGATTTATACTTCATTCCCTTTTTATTACTGAATAATATTCCATTTTATGGATGTTCTTCAGTTTGCATATCCTTATTGAAGGATAAGTGGATTTCCCCCTATTTTTAGTGATTATGAATAGCAGTTCTATTCATAATAGAATAAAACGAACAAAATAAAGAATTGCTATAAACATTTGCATGCATGTGTTAAGGTGGATATAGTTTTTAATCATTTGGAAATAGGTGGGAGCATTACTTCTAGATCATTATTCCTGGAAAGGCTATGTTTAGCTTTTTAGAAGTGCCAAATTGTATTTCAAAGTGATTATACTTCCACTTAGCAATGAATGTTAGTTCCTGTTGCTGTGTATTTATATTGTCAACTTTTAGATTTTCAGGCATTATAATAACCTATTATAACATGCATTCATGTTTCTTTTTTTTAATATTTTACTTATTTATTCATGAGAGACACACAGAGAGAGGCAGAGACAGAGGCAGAGGGAGAAGCAGACTCCGTGGGGGAATCCTGATGCAGGACTCAATCCCAGGACTCTGGGATCATGACCTGAGCCAAAGTCAGATGCTCAATCACTGAGCCACCTAGGTGCCCCTCATGTTTCATTTTTAAAAGATATGCATTTTCCTAATAGCAAATGGTGTGGAGTGTATTTTCATATGTTTATTGTCCATTTGTATATTTTCTTGGTCATATGTTTTCAAATATTTTGCCCATTTTTTAGTTGGGTTGTTTACTTTTTATGTTTTACAATGTTCCTTGCATATGTTAGATACATTTCCTTTAGCAGATATGTAGTTTAAAGTGTGTAATGTTGATAAAGCCCAACTTGTTTTTTCATTCATGAATCATGGTATCAATATGTATCTATAAATTTACCACAAACTGCAAAATCACAATAGATCTTCTTTTGTTTTTGATGTTTTATCTTTTTGCAAGTTATAATGAAGCATTTTGAGCATATTTTTATGATATGTGAAGTCTATGTCTAGATTCTTTTTTTACTTGCATATAGATGTCCAATTGTTCTAACACCAATGATTAAATAGACTATCCTCTCTCCACTGTATTGTCTTTGTACCTCTGTTAAAAAATCAATTGACTATATCTATTTTGGCCCAGTTCTGGGATCTTCATTCTATCCTGTTATTTTATATACCTATTATTTCACCATGCTTAGTTTGCTGTAGCTTATTTTAAGTCTTGAAATCACATAGTGTTCTTCTTTTTTAGTTTGTGTTATTAACACAAACTAGGCCTTCCATTTTTCCAGAAAAAAATTTTGTCAATATCTTCACAATGGCTTGCTGAGATTTTGATTGGCTTCCACACTGTATCTATGGATCAACCTGGGAAAAATTGAGATCTTAAAAATATTTAGAGTTCGGCAGCCCGGGTGGCTCAGCGGTTTAGCACCGCCTTCAGCGCAGGGCCTGATCCCGGAGACCTAGGACCGAGTCCCACGTCCGGCTCCCTGCATGGAGCCTGCTTCTCCCTCTGCCTGTGTCTCTGACTCTCTCTCTCTCTCTCTCCTCTCTGTGTATTCTCATGAGTAAATAAATAACATCTTTAAAAAAAAATTTAGTGTTCAAATTCAGAAAACATGGACCATGTATTTAGATACTCTATGATTTCTTTCATTGTTGTTTTATAGATTTCCACATTTAGCTTTTGTTCATACTTTGTTAGATTTATATATAAATATTTGCAATTGCTTCCATTTCTTCCTTATATTTGTCAGACATTTCAATGTCCATATGCTGTAATCACCTAATATATTATTACTATTTATTTTAAATAAACACTTAACTTTTAGATCAATTAAGAATAACAAAATATTTTATTTTACCATCATTTATTCCTTCTTGATACTTTTCCTTTCTTTATACAGATCAAAGTTCTCATGTACCTAATTTCAAGTCTTCTTTTTGTCTTTGATACTCTGCAGTGTGAATATGATATTCTAAGTGTAGTTTTTTTGATATGTATCCTACTTGAGGTTCTTCAAGCTTCCTGAAGCTCTTGCTTGGTAGTCATCATTAATTTGGTAAAGTTCTTTGCCATTATTACTTCAAATATTTCTTTTGTTCTATTTTTTCTTCTCATTCTGGTATTCTACTTACATATATGTTACAGTTTATTTTTTATATTGTCCCCAACATTCTTGGAAGGAAGTTCTGTTTTTTTTTTTATTATTTTTCTCTTTGCATTTCAGATTATGAAATTATTGCCCTATCCTCACGACCACTGATTTTTTTTCTCAGCCTTTTTGAATCTATTGATTAAATTACCAGAGGCATTTTTGTTAGTTTTTTTTTTTAATTTCAAGCATTTATTTTTACAATTTTTAGAGACATTTTGCATATGGTAGTCATTTGCTCTTGCATGTTGTTTCCTTTTTCCATTAGAAGTTTTAATATGTTAATTAATCATTTATATTCCCTGTCTGATCAGTTTAACACCTGTATCATTCCAAGTCTGGTTCTGATGACTGCTTTCTCTCCTAAGACTGTGTTTTATCTTGCCTTTGGTATGATTTGTAATTTTTTGCTGAAAGCTAGGTATGTTATATTGGTAAGGGAATATGAACTGAAGAAAATGTGTAATGTGAGGATTTATGTTATTCTGACTAGAAATTGGGCCATTTGAAATTTTTACTGTAACTAGAGGCTCCAGAGACTTTAAAATCATCTTGTGTGCTTGTTGTTATCTCCTTATGACTTTGGGCTTCCGTAAGTACTCCTTAGAGAAAGTCTGGGTCTTGCAGCTCTCTCAGCTGTAATTTGCTGTTATTATACTGAATCCCCTTTGCTATCATGGTTAGGTGAGGTGGAGAGGGAGGATTTTGACGTCTTCTGATTAAATCTCAGTCTTTTACTGAGCCTGTGTCTCAGTGCTATGACCTTCACATGTATTTCTCTAGTGGTGTAACTCCTTCCCATTTCATTTCCGTAACTGTGTGTTCCCAATCTATTTTTTTGAACCCCTCACCACGGTTATTTATTTTTTTTCACTTAAAGTGATAAAGGAAGCCTGGAGGTAGCTGGAATGGGAAGAATTTCCTTTCCCCAACTGGCAAAAGGCTCTGGTAAAGTCTTTTCCCCTGGAGTGTAGGCTTTTACTATAGAAGTCACTGAGTGTATTGTAATGGTTATTCTTCCCTTCCATGTGCCAGTCCACGCTCAACCTCCAGTAATTCTTGAAAACTACAAGTTAAGTGTTCCTCCCAGTTTAAATTATCAGGAGTTTCTGCCCCAGGTAAGCAGATCTCCCCACTTGCTCTGGATGTGCTTGTCTCTCCTGTTTTCAGGATGATAGTTTGTCTTATAACTTCAGTTCTCTGATGGGTCCCAGAAAAATAATTGATTTTCATTTGCCCAGATTTTTCTTGTTTTAAGTACAGGAGTGGCAACTTCCAAAATCTTTACATGTTGAAGCTACAATCTGAAGTCAGTATCTCTTTAATGAAGAGAATGTACATTTTTTTGTGTCTATGCAAGAGGTTAGGATGAGCATAGATTTTTTTTGTTGTTATGGTGGATAATGTTTCAAATATTTGTTTTAAAATCAGATTCAAAATTAGAATATATTTTTATGGTAACGAATGAAATGGCAGTTCTAGTGAACAGGGGCATTTTTAAAAAAATTTTCCATATAAAAAGAACTCCTCTCCTTGACAAACTTTAGAGTTACACCTGATATCAGGTACTGTAGTCCAGATGAATTTTCTCTCATTCTCTCAGTTTGGTTTACTAGTGCTTCAAATGATACTGAACAAGTTGGCCAATAAATAAATAAATAAATAAATAAATAAATAAATAAATAAATAAAATAACATTCTTTTTGTCATGTCAATGATTTAGATTTTTAAGTTAGTAGAAAACTAGAGATGGATTTCAAATATATGACCAGAAGCATCTCTTGCTGTTAAAAGATTTCATCATATGTCCTCTGGGTAAATGCCTCCTTCCCCTACAGGCCTGTCTGATGTAATTACACACTCAGAATTAATGAGCCATGGAAAGCCCATTTGGGGAAAAAAGGCAAGGTGGAAAGAGAGTGAGAAAATAGGATTCTTATTAAACATTTAAGAATAAAAAATTATAAATCTGGGATTCTTAACTTTCCGTGAAATCTTAGACAGTCTTTGAAAGTACACAGATATAAATGATAATAGACAATACAAATACCATATTTCTCAAATCAGGCTGGAAAACATGTACATTCATTTATTGGTCTGTAAATTGGCAGAATTTTACTTATTTCCAATTTCTTATCTCAGATAAAGCTGCCACCTGAGTAATCATATGATTGCAGGAAATATTTAATATCTAAAAAGGGTTCTCATTGTTAGAAACAGTAACTGCTTATGTATAACTCACATATACACACATGTTCCGCCCCCCAACACATAATCTTTAATACTGTGTTTAGTCACAAAAGCCCAGGCTGATAGTAACCACAAAAATGTTTAATAGTGTGTTGCACTACGTCACGGGAGATGATTTATTTCTGGGTAATGGAGCAAGATATTTTTAAACATACTTCTAAAAATCTGACAGCATCCCAGTGAGGAAGCCCATAAACCATGTCCCCTCTACAGTCTTTTCACATAGGAAAGAGGCAAATCTTTTCCCAAGTAGGTGCAACAAAAATATTGCGAAACAGACATGTTTAAATGACCCAGGCTGCCTGAAATCTAATATGTGCACAGATATGTGACTATAAAATTTTAGTAAGCAAAAGACAAGAAGCAAATAAATGTTGGTGAAGTTTTATGTGAACTCTAAGCAAATTGCACAGAAAAACAATCTGACCTAAAAATCCTCTTCCTGAATGGAAGTATTAATTCTACTTATGAGTACTAACATACAATATAGACTAGCGTGGGTTACAGAGATAGATCAGAGGGCATGCAACCAGCATGATGCTGGAAGGGAAAATGGGAAAAGCTATTTTTCCTCAGAAAATTACAGGAATATCAGGAGTTAACATTAGTTTTTAAACTAAAAGATTTGTGTATGGATTTCAGTTTTACATGTATGGCCCAAATTGCTCACATTTGATTTCTGGTCCTATTACTTAATAGTGCTGTAATCTTGGGGAATGACTCAGTTTCCTAATCCTGAGGTCATGAATATAATAGTGCCTTATAATCACAGGGCCATTATGAGGATTATATGATAAAATAAATGTAACGTGCTTTAGAAGAGTGCCCTGCACTTAATATAATGCACAATAAATGTTGTTTTCTATATTTAATGTCATACAAATAATATATGAAATGCTGATATGGTAAATATATGTGTATTATTAGTCATATATGTAATAGAGCTTATATGCACTATATATAAAAATACATTAAGCATATATGTAAAGTAATCTTGTGTATTTTTAATTAAATACAAATAGTTAGATTACTGATCTAGTGAATTTTATAAATTTGATCCAATACAGTATATGTAGTCATTTTCAATTTATAGGTTTATCATTCTATTTATAAAATCATACATTGAAAGGAAAAAATTGCACTACATCATCTGACATTGGAGTATCAAGATTTAGAGAATAAACATTATTTTCTGAATAAGCAGTATTCAATAGGCCTAATATAACTGATTGTTGTACACACTTGACCAGCATATAGATATTATTTACCTTTTTTGAAAAAGTTTTCTTGAATACCACTAAGGGCATATTTTATAGACAGATCACTAAGTTCTTATTGTAATTATTCAAGTTGATTATACTTGTAATCCAGATTCAGCACATAATTATCTACTTTCTATTTCAGGTTTTATTAAATAGATTTCTTGAAAATGAGGAATAGAACATCAAATCCATAAAAGAATTGCTACATTATGGTCATTTTTCATCCCTTAATGTAATTTAGCCAACCACACATGCACAGATACACGTGGCACACACATGTATATACACTGTTTTGAATTTTGAAGGAGCCATATGTTGACTCTAGCAATATGGAGTATTATTACAATTAACATATATTTATTACCAGACTGAAATATTTGAAGGTGAAAGGTGGATCTATTGTAATCACACAGGGAAGATAGGTGTAAAGTGAACTGCCCTAATGCAAACCAGAATACAGGGTCATGCTAAGTGGATCATGGAAATGACTATCCAGTGCTTATCAGCTTGTACCAGAGTGAACACATGTAATGTAATTTGAAATCAACTACTAATCTTTTGCAGAAAGAGTCTTTTGGGTGAATATACTTATAATTTCCTTAATCGTGAGTTTTCTCATTCTCATCCTCACTGGCTAATATTATTTTTTCTAGAATTGTGAGATTCTGATGTGAAGCTGCATATAATGTTCTGTTACATAATAAGCACTTAATATAAGTTAACCCCTGTGTTATTACCAATAGGTTTAATGGCTAATTTGTTTCCTAATGATAAATAACATGCATTAGCATATATGTTCTGTTGATAAATATGGCAAATTAAAAATAATAATTATGTTTTAGCATGCTTTGAAATGAAACTAGGTAGATCATGCATATTTATGTCCCTTCTTCTTTTGTTCTTACATATATTCATCTGTCTTTATTTTCTCCTTAGTTTGTACTTTTTCCGAAGATAGGGCCAATGTCAGTATAACTTCATATTGATCATTGTATTTTGAACATAAAAGGCAAGCCATGATGTAGTACAGTATGGAAAAAAATCACTGTGAAAAGCAGAGTATACCACAACATCCTGAGCTACATTCTTATTACCTGAGTTGGCCAGAGTGAAACATGCTTTGTGAACCTATAATTAACACCAAACTTTCTTTTTTCAGGGCAACTCAGATAAAAGTGCCTGCCTGCACTCACTCCCTCTTCCCCATTCACTGACTCCTTTCTTTCTTTCTTTCTTTCTTTCTTTCTTTCTTTCTTTCTTTCTTTCTGCTTTCTTCCTTTCTTACCTCATTCCCCTACCCCATGTCTCTCTTTTTCTCCTTCTCTTTCTTTCTTGCCCCAAGATCCCGGTCCATCCAATGTTATTAAGACTCTTAGTCTGTAGGTCCCAACTATGTCCCACTACACTCTGTGCTTCGGAGTGACAATATAAAGTTGACCTGTATTTTAATATGCTTCTACTAAAATGTTTTCTCTATAATCATTAGTGTTCATTAACATCTTAACTGGGTTTATTTTTTTTTAAGATTTTATTTATTTATTCATGAGAAACAGAGACAGAGAGAGGCAGTAGAGACACAGGCAGAGGGAGAAGCAAGCTCCAGGCAGGGAGCCCGAAGTGGGACTCAATCCTGGGACTCCAGGATCACGCCCTGGGCCAAAGGCAGGCGCTAAACCGCTGAGCCACCCAGGGATCCCCTTAACTGGGTTTATTATGTTTTGAAAATAGGTATACTTTTAAGTCTTAAGAGATTCTCTATATATCTAATCATATCTTGGAACAAAAGAAGTTTTAACCACTCATGAACTCCTTTACTATAATAAATTAGGTAACTCTTAAAGCTGTTTTAAAACATTGACATGTAGTATTTTCATGTGTATTCTAATATAAAATACACTCCATATATATAAAGAAAAGTGTAGGTTCTTATTACACATTGTATATAACTTTGGCTCTGTCCCAGATCTATAAATAATGAAATACATAAAGCTTGTTTCAAAATATGGGCAAATGCAGAACAGAGAAATATTATTTTATAACTTGATCAATATAATTGCAAGATGATAGTTCTTCATTAAAGATACATCTATTTTACATCTCAGTTATAAAACAAATAAGTCTTAGGGATGGAAATGACTGCATGGGGAATATAGTCGATAATACTGTAATAACTTTGGAGGCACCTGAGTGGCTAAGTCAATTGAGCATCCAACTCTTGATTTTGGCTCAGGTCATAATCTGGTGAGACTGAGCCCTGCCATGGACTCCGTGCTCAGTGGGGAATCTGCTGGAGATTCTCTCTCTCCCTCTTCTTCTTCCCCTCCCCCCACTAGCTAGCATGTTCTCTCTCTCTTTCTCAAATAAGTCTTTAAAAAATATTGTAATAACTTTGTATGGTGACAAGTGGTAACTACTCTTATTGTGGTGAGCAGTTTTGTAATGTATAAAACTGCCAAATTACTGACCATGTTATATACCTGAAACTGATATAATATTGTATGTTAACTATACTCCAATAAAAAATAAAGTTTCAGCTAATTTCTACTTTTTTTTGATATTTGTTAAAATATAAGACACTCTTATAAACATGATATTCAGAACCTTCAACAATGCTGAAGAAACAAATTATTTAGTTTACTAATGGAATGTAAGGGGACCTAAGAGTAAACTTAAATATGCTTCACTTGTTTGTGGACATAGAAATTGTACTCACTTATAATTATCTACCACAAAATCCTAGAGTTATAATGGATGTCCCTACAAATAATCCTCTCCCCACCACAAATCCTTTTAATGAGAGTATGTGCAGCAAAAAGTCAATCTCCCTGTTCATTTTGTCATGAAGTGTTGACTTCCTCACAAGAAATCTCATTCTATTATTAAACAACAGCGTCAAAGAAAATTCAGTTTGTATTGACTGTAACTTGTAACTTCTACCCACTAGTTCTACTTCTAAATTTTGTGCTGCAATAAGTTAAGTCTTAACTCTTTTTTTTTTTGAGATGGTCTTCAAATATTTGGAAAGAACTACTAAATCCTTGATCTTTTTTTAGAAGAAAGGAAATGATCTCACTTCTTTTAATTATTCTCATAATCTTTCCAAAAATTGACTCACAGAAGCGATCACAGTAGATGTGGTCTAATTGGAGCAAATTGCAGTGGATTTGTTAGACTGTTTCTTTTAGGTGTTATATTTCAATGAAGCCACTCTAAAGCTAATGTTATTTTATACTTATTTAGCTTCAGACTGTGGATGCACATATTTTAACATGTGTGTATGTGTATTTGATGTGTGTGTATATGTGGGGTATGCATTCTCAGGGCCTGCATAATTATTTACCAAAATTACATTGCTTATTTTTGGAAGGCAAATGGCTGACTCATTATTCTGTCAATCTTCCCTGGCCTCAGACATTGTGCCACTTGTGCTCATATTACATTACAGTTAAATTATCATGCAAGTCTCTCAGAGAGTCCTTCAAAAGATGCAGCTCAGAGATAAAGCTGACACAGTAATCAGGACATATATCATACAACCATAGAGGCTCTTTTGCATCAGCGACATAATGGATTTGTGAATAACCAAAACACTCATAGTAAACTATTATATGTCTCTGTTTGGCTCCATTTATAATTCCCCTCAATAAATTAGTCTAAACTAAATTACTAAATAAGTTAGTATGTCTCTCCTTAAATCCCACAACTACCACACAATTTTTTGAAATTCACCTTCCTACTTCACAGGAAAAGAAGTCTATTAGGTATGAATTTCCTTTATTTTCTGTCTTCTCACTCCCACATTATACCTACCTAGATATCTTTATATGTTTTTCTATATCCTTCCAGTCTTAAAGGAAAAGGAAAAGAGTTTTCAAAAAATAAATACAGTTTAAGGCTACTTTTTTAAAAAAATATAGATCTTAGTCCCTCAGTGCAGTGAATACTCTATCTCTCTGTCTCTCTCCCTCTGCCTCTCTCTCTCTCTGTCTTTGTCTCTCGTGTGTGTGTGTGTGTGTGTGTGTGTAAACACTTCCTTCCTCTGCCTTGTTTACACATGGTACAGTAAAAGAATCTGAAGCCTGAAAGCATTTTTAAAGGAAGATATGTAAAATCAATTAGCTGGGAAGAAAAACCCAAATATTTGATCTTGCAAAGCCAACTGCTTTGAGATACTGCAAGGGGATCATGGGAAAGAAGAAAGTTTGCCTTAATTCTCAGAACCCCTTATCAAATTGCCAAGGTCAGTGGACCCTTTCCAGGTTTTATCTTCCTTAACCCCTCTGAAGTGTTTCTTGTTTGAAACCAAGTGTTTCTTTGACTCTGGGAACGACTATTGTATTCTCTGTCACCTGGGAGAATGCTCTTCTTCAATATAATTTTTCTTGGCTTGCTCCTTGTATATCTTTTTTAAAGGGAATACCTGTGATGTAGTCCATTATATCAAGGCTTATAACTACCCAGGGGAAAATTTATTTTTCTTAATTTGATTTCTTTGAGGACTTTCCACAGTCGACCTAAGGCATGCAATTCTCTTCTACACACTTTCTTAGTTCCCATATTGCCCTCCTATGAATTATGAATGCCTTTGGTATTTATCCTTATTTCACCTGGATAAAAATGTTTCCCTGGTGAGGTGAGAAATGCTACAAAATGTGATTTATTTGGCTCCATATTCTCCAGGGGATTGTTCTACTACTGTGCTTTGGATTATTTTGGATTCCACTGTGAGTTATAATAACAATTTATCTGTGAAATAAGCCATCTTATACCACAAAAGATTGACAGAATTGAGAAATGTTTGCCTTTGAAATAATAATAAAAAAACACACAGAAGCACTGCGAAATCCATGAGGAATTCCTACTGACTTACTTAGAAATTCCAGTACCTTAGGGATAGACAACTCAAAGTTTTTTTAAAAAGTAAATTCATTTGGATCACCATTTCAGAGGTTTAATAAATTCATATATATTCTCCTAAGAAACCCCCAACCCTTAAAATAGTTTTAAGCATTTCTGTATGTTGTTAATGCTAAGAAATTTGTACTTTAATGATTAATATGGAGCCACAAAATCTGGAAGGAGAAAAGAAAAATAATTAAGATCATCCAATAGGTAGCTAAAAGGGTAGGGCAAGTCCATAAAAGGGTAGAGCTGATGACTTGTGGATAAAATCCCTCAAGGAAGGAGGGTGTTGGAAACATTCTGAGAGTTACAGGAACATGGTTAAAATCAGGGCATTTGGCTTCAGGTTAAAGGTGTTCCTGGTTTGACTAGCTCTGCTGCTGCACTCCGTATAAACAATGGCCATGGGATCCCTGGGTGGCGCAGCGGTTTGGCGCCTGCCTTTGGCCCAGGGCGTGATCCTGGAGACCCGGGATCGAATCCCACATCAGGCTCCCAGTGCATGGAGCCTGCTTCTCTCTCTGCCTCTCTCTCTCTCTCTCTGTGACTATCATAAATAAATAAAAATTAAAAAAAAAAAATAAACTGTCCCCTTTCTAAAAAAAAAAAAAAAAAATTAAACAATGGCCATTTTAATAAAAGTCCACTGAAGATAAAACAAAAGCAATAAAAAATAATACTAAATAACTAACATAGTAAATATTGAAAAGAAAGAGCTCCAACTGGATAGAGAAGGACTGGGTCTATGAGTCCACTCTTACCTTCTGCCCTGGCTTACAGACCCCGTGAAATCTTCAGATTTCTTTTTTATGCCCCATTTGGGAGTATCTTCTAAGTTCTCTGCCTATGGGCAGAAGTTAGAACACTATCTGAGAGACTGAGTTAGCCATAGGCTGGTCAGAAACTTCACTGAGTTCTTTGTCCTTTAAGTCTTGAATTGTGCCTTGACTCTTAATGGAGATCTACTTGCTTCTTATATCTCTCAGTCCTAATCATTCCCAGTGGAAAAGCGCAGTAGTGCGGGTAGGAGAAGGGAGCTGGGACAGAAGCAGTGAGTCCTCTTCCCTCTTCAACTAGATAAGATGCCCAGAATACTTGATTTTGATTATAGCACTTTTACTGTCTTCACAGCAACTCTGCGTCTAGAACTATTTCTACCACCATTCCTCCCTCTCCCCAAACAGGCTATGCTTTTGCCACAGGATTCCTGGTTTGGATGGGCCATACCTTTTTAAATTTTTTTAAAAAATTTTTAGCTTTATTCTAGACATTTCCTTCTCCTGTAGGAGGGGCAAGGAGAGAAACTTGTGTGGATTTATTCTCGCTCTCACCTTGAAACTTTCTTCTTAGGCTTCATTTCTCTTTTCTGCTGCAAACCTTATGACTGGCAAGATATATGTATAACCAAAGCTATTCAGTAGGAAATTAAGCAGCAATATTTTCAACAAGTGGGCTGTTAACCTCTACTTTTTTTCTTCCTTTTTTTAAAGATTTTATTTATATATTCATGAGAGAGAGAGAGAGAGAGAGAGAGAGGCAGAGACACAGGCAGGGGGAGAAGCAGGATCCATGCAGGAAGCCCAATGTGGGACTCCATCCCGGGACTCCAGGATCACACCCTGGGCTGAGGGCAGGCGCTTAACAGTTGAGCCACGCAGGCATCCCTACCTTTTTTTCTTGATCTCTGTTTTAAAGTCTGTCCTAGACAAAAGGAGCCCAGAACCATGTGGACATGATTTGAATAAAGAAGATTCACCCATGAATTTGAGAGATAGCATCAGAGAACATGAACACAATGGCGAGTTCAAATGAGCCTGGAAAGTCACTGTGAGTTCTTTATGTTTCCTGTGATTTCCTCTATTAGTGCCATGAAAACAATATCCTTTTATTTGAGTTTTATTCAGTGTCTTCTCTTTATCTTCTGAAAGAATGATTTTATTTGCTCACAGAGAAGTCATAAAACTTAGACATAATTCCCTATATCTGGAATTTGGGGGGGGGTACTTCCTATGTCATGGACTTTCCTTATGAAACAAATAATTTCCAGGGATATTATATCATCATCCACCAAAAGTTGCCTGCTGCTTTACCTAGTATCTCTCCAAGGGCCTAAAGAGAAAATTGAGTGGTACGTGCCCATACTCCCTTCACTATCCTGACCCCAAACCTCTATCACATCAATAGAATCCATCTACCTACTTAGATAACCCAAAAAGTTGAATACTTTCAGAAGGGCATTAGAAGGTATAAATAATAAAGGCTGGCATATTGCCTAATATCTATATTTCCCTTATTCCTTAGAGACAAGAAATGGAGAAAGCTCTGATAAGAGTATATATAATATTGGGATTGGTGTTTCCGTTAAGAAATCCTGACATACTATTATTGGAGAAGTAGGTATAGAGACCGGGAAGACAAAATCTCCAGGGAAAGTACTTCCAGGTTTAGCTCTAATAGAAGAGATCATTTGTGGAATATTTCTGCTCCTGATCTGGATTTCTCCCCTCAGGTGTCCTCTCATTTTCTACTATAACACCCCACTCGGGGGGCAACCCAATTCCTTCTCACAGGAAAAACCACCCCTTCTATAGGAATAAGCTTTAGTTCTAGAAAATAAAGGGTTTTTTTTAATTTCATCTGGACGAGCACTGACATTTCCCTTTTCCCCAATTCAGAGGCTCCTGAAGCAGAGGGCTCTAATCCATCTGGATCTTGCAGTTCTAGATCAGTAAACCTACTACTTAGAGTTACAGATATGCTTGTTTTCATATGATTCACTTATGTAGTAAGCTTATATCACTTATACACTTTTATACACTTATAAAAACTAGTGCTAATTATTATTGGAGATCATATAGTCTAATTCTACATATGGAGAAGATGATTACTTCTAATGGCCCTCACTCCCCACCTATAAATTATTGTGATTAGGAGCATATGGATATTTCCTATATCACTTAAGACCTCAGGAATCACTAAAACCATTACTGGATTGCTCCTCAACTTGGATTAAATTCTTTTCATTCTCATCAACCTGTTATAGAAAGGGTTAGCTAGCTAATCTATCAACTCAATTAACTTTCTCTCTTCCCTCATTGTCTATGAGTTTAATCAAGTCAGGGGTGATGCCTGTTTTCCTTACACATGTAACTCGGAGCACACACAAAATGACCAGAAAAGCATAGGCATTCCATATATATTTGTTGAATTAACAAATAAATATAGGTGTTAGGCTAGCAAGACAAAAGCCATGTCACAGCTCCGGTAGTCCAACCCAGCTTACCATGGCTTCAGAATATACACAAAGAGTGGTGGACAATACCTGTGGTAATAAACTGTGTGGCTTTGAGGCGAGCACTCTCTTGGCTAATTGATGAGTCCTCTGGTATCAGTAAGAAGTTGATTAAGGATGGCCATCTCTTAGCCTCTTCTTAATATCAGAGAAAATATTAACATAATTAAAAGCCTGACACATCTGAACCATTTTCAAAAATTTAAAATGTAAAAGAAAAGGCAGCAATTTTTTAAGTTGGTCACTTTCAAATAAGTCAACTAGTCTCTCTTCTCACAAGCATGGAGTCAGAGACGCCCAGAAAAACAGGTGTGTGCTTGTGAGCCGCCACCATGAGCAGTCTCACCAGGCCCCTTCTATTCCCTTAATTCCAACACCTTTTAACATTGGTTTCATGTATATCATTTCCTCCTTATTTCTCCATTTCTAGTTTCTGCCTCACTGCCCAGAACTTTTAGATTCTTCAGTAGCAATTTATTTTCTTTAATCCTGGTTTTTCCACTTGATGATAGTGGCTCTATGCTTTATTGCCCATGGACCAATCTCATTCCTCTCCCACGTTTCAGGCCTCTATGTTCCCTAGAGTGCTCAGAATTTATTACCGTTGTTCAGAATCCATTGCCCGGATTCATGATTTTTAGGAGCACTTACTTATCCCTGTTGTTAAGGCTATGCGTTGAAATGAAATCCAAATGTGGACAAAAAAACAAAAAACAAAATACAGCTAGCTAACCCTTGAACAACATGGGTTTGAACTTCATGGGTCTGCTTATGTGTATTTTTTCACCCATAAATGAAGTACGGTACTGTAAAAGTATTTTCTCTTCCTTATGATTTTCCTGATGATAATAACATCTTTTATCCAAGCTTTGCTTATTGTGCGAGTACAGTATATAGTACATATAACCTACAAAATATGTGTTAATCTACTGTTTATGTTATCAGTGAGACTTCTGGTCAACAGTAGGCTATTAATAGTTAAGTATTTCAGAAGTCAAGTCATATTCAGTTTTGTGACTGCATGTGAGGTGGGGGCGGGTTAGTGCCTCTAACCCCTGAGTTATTCAAGGTTCAACTGTGCTTTAGATTTGAGCCTATTTGACTCATGTGCCACTTGTGCCACTAGAGTTAATACTTCTACCACTGCGGTTCCTGGATAAAAACTGGAAAAGTGACACATTTTCAGGAGATGCTATGATCTTCGCTTGGTGGGGGGAAGTCATTATTTTAATTGATAAATTCAAGACTTTGGAATCCATAACAGACAAATTTAAAAGCTAGATATTAGATTAAATTACAGGAAAGAGTAGTATGGATGTTTGACACCTTCTTTTTTTCTTGTCTCTTTTATTTTGTGTTGATTTGGTGGCCAGAATGATAGATTGTTTCTCACCTCTCGCGGGGCTGCTTTCTGCATGAAGACACCTCAAGTCTCCTAACAGTAGTCAATGATACTAATGGATGTCTGAGCCCAGGGATGCTATTCCAGGCCTTGGCAGAAGTGATGAAATGCGGGAAAATAAGTAAATATGTGATTATGCAAATAGGTTTGTTGGCAGGCAATAGGTGCACTCAAATGCTAAATTAGATGGCAGCCTATCCCGAACATGTAAGGAATTGGAGAAGTAGTTTGAAGAAAGCTTTGGAAATTTGAAGATACCACTGAGGAAAACAGCAGATTGAAATGACTAGATGACTAGATGGTCACAAGGGGGTGGATTCTCAAGAAGTATCATAGACTTTGGCCGAAGTTGAATGCCATGAATTTATAGAGATACGTATTTAAACAATTATGAATATCTAGAGCAGTGATAAGAATTGCAAAATAAAGTAAGACAGTGGCTGGAGTGTTCATTTATGTATAGGGTATGTGGCAAGAATGTTGACAAGACTACAGTTGAGTGCTGTAATGTGGTATAGGAGATGGATACAGAGGAAAGGAACACCGTAACTGAGAGGTTTATGATTCTTTCCATGCATGGTGGCGAAGTTTTATCCCCAACCTTAATGTTTATTCCTTTGGTTTAGAGTCCTGGTCTTTTTCTGAAATCTGTTGTTATCTATAACACTTACGTATTTAAAGTGTGTGTGTCCAGTAACACATATAGAGTGAGCATTAAAAACATTTGCCCAGGGATCCCTGGGTGGTGCAGCGGTTTGGCGCCTGCCTTTGGCCCAGGGCACGATCCTGGAGACCCGGGATCGGATCCCACATCAGGCTCCCGGTGCATGGAGCCTGCTTCTCCCTCTGCCTGTGTCTCTGCCTCTCTCTCTCTCTCTCTCTATCATAAGTAAATAAAAATTAAAAATAAAATAAAATAAAATAAAAAACAGGGATCCCTGGGTGGCGCAGCGGTTTGGCGCCTGCCTTTGGCCCAGGGCGCGATCCTGGAGACCCGGGATCGAGTCCCACGTCAGGCTCCCGGTGCATGGAGCCTGCTTCTCCCTCTGCCTGTGTCTCTGCCTCTCTCTCTCTCTCTCTCTCTGTGACTATCATAAATAAATAAAATTAAAAAATAAATAAATAAAAAACATTTGCCCAAAGCATACAGCTTTTTAAATTTTTATTAATGTTGCAAGTATATATTAAAATATATTATACATTTAGAGTCTTTAAACACAGTAAGCAAAGTATAAGAATATAATGGCATTGTGGCATAATAGCATTAAAAAGACCACTGATATTAGAAAAATTCACTTTCAAAAACTTATAACTTCTATTGAGGCAGAGAAATAATTGATCATTCTTTCGACATGATTTCTTAAAAGGAAATGTTTTCTTTAGTCTACGCGGCAAGAAAATACAGTTTGTCTTCTGCAGCATAATACAGTAGATAAGATTTGAGAGTTTTGGGGATCCCTGGGTGGCGCAGCGGTTTGGCGCCTGCCTTTGGCCCAGGGCGCGATCCTGGAGACCCAGGATCGAATCCCACATCGGGCTCCCGGTGCATGGAGCCTGCTTCTCCCTCTGCCTGTGTCTCTGCCTCTCTCTCTCTCTGTAACTATCATAAATAAATAAAAATTAAAAAAAAATAAATTTTTAAAAAAAAAAAAGATTTGAGAGTTTTTCTCTCCCTTTACATATATATTATCATATTCTCAGGGCTATCCATATGTGTTTTTTTTTTTTTAATCTAAAACATTTTTGCTGTGAGAGGTACTGAATCTGTATCTAGAAAAAGTAAGCTATGTTAGGGAAGCAATTTTCTTATGTTCAGTAATAGGAAAGCCTTATTTTGCTTCTAAAAAGCAATTCACAATAGGAAATTAATTCATCTTTCCATTAAACAACATCTTTAACTGGTGATAAAAACTGCTTTGAACCTAAACAATGTTTATGGAATGTGAACTTTATATAAATAATTTGCCATAAATACTTCTATCATGCTAATGTAACATGACCAAAGCTACATTGTTCAAGGGGGGAAAGTAGCCTTAAGAATTTCTTCTTTCTCTTTTTCTGGAATTAGCAGTCAACCAACTGAGAACAAATGAATGAGAATACTAATGTATGCACCATAAAAATCAATCTTTGGAAATTTGTCCATGCCAGGTTATCAAGTCAAATGCTGTGTCCTGATAATTTTACGACTGTTAATAACAGCCCATAGTTAGGCATACCATGATAAACCTCATTAATTGTCATGCTTCAGAGTAAAAATTGATTTATTAAGGGGGAAGAAGAAATTATTTCCCATTAACAGACTTCAGTATTAGTTTTTCATTTTTTTCCTGATTTAGCAGATTACTATATTAAAAAAAAAAACATGAAATAGGGCACTACTGATAAAAGAAAAGTGAACTTATCCCACTTTTGGGATCCCACTTCTGAGACCTATCTTGGCCTCAGAAAGCAGAAATACATGGCTTTGAGTCAGAGCTTTAACAATTATTGGCTAAACTACTTTGGGTAATTTATTTAGACTAAGTATCATATTTTTCCCCTTTAAAATGCAGTTAATAATAGTACTTATCTTATGTGGTTATTATGAGAATTAGATGAGATAAGTAATTGAAAGTACTTAGTACTGGGCCTGGTACATGGGAGCCTTTCAATAAATGTTAGTAATAATTAGTAATATTTTAATAATTATTATCAAAAATGTCATACATATTGTTCTTATGATTAGGGAATAATTATAAATCTAAAGATAATCAGCACCATTAAACAACATATTTAAATCAAACTTGCTGCAGAGTTTTATTAATGATTCAGCTGAAGGAAATTCGATTGCTCTTATTAGCATTTTCCCCCTTGTAGCATGTACAATTACTATTTTATCCATCTCCATTGGTTTGATAATGTATCTTGCAACCCTCAATATTTTATAATATTGCCATTATTTTAACTGATAAATTCAAGACTCTGCAATCCATAACAGACAAATTTAAAAGCTAAATGTTAGATTGCATTACAGAGACATTTTAGAATTTGTCCATTTTGAATGTAATTAAACTGAAATTGTCTCAATTATTCCATTTAGTGATGATCTATGGAAGCTATCCCTATTATAAAATGTGATTGTGTTTGAATACAACTTTAAAGATGTGTACTGGTAAACAATAAAACCTAAAATATTTCATGTTAATGATGTATAGGATCCTTCATGACCCACCTCCTTGCCTACTCTTCAAGGCTTGCAGCTTGTTACTCTATAGGTGAAGCTTATGCCACAGTGCCACAGCTACATCCTGGTCCCAACCCTCAGCTTTTCAAATGTTGATCCTGCATAAGAAGTCCACCACATTCTTTTTTTCCTCTGTCCATCTCTGATTCTTTCTGTGTTAATCCTTCAGGATTCAATTAATCTGTACTTTGTAAAGTGAAAACTCCCACAGACAGCATTTCTTCCTCTCCAAGCAAACCAGCGATACTACTGCATGTTAAAAATACATAAGGCAAATATCTACTGGAGTTTTTTGTTTGTGTCTTTTTGTTAAGTCTGCCTCTGTCAGTATTCTTTTTTTTTTTTTAATGATTTATTTATTTATTCATGAAAGACACAGAGAGGGATCCCTGGGTGGCGCAGCGGTTTAGCGCCTGCCTTTGGCCCAGGGCGCCATCCTGGAGACCCGGGATCGAATCCCACGTCAGGCTCCCGGTGCATGGAGCCTGCTTCTCCCTCTGCCTGTGTCTCTGCCTCTCTCTCTCTCACTGTTTGCCTATCATAAATAAAAAAAAAAAAAAAAAAAAGAAAGACACAGAGAGGCAGAGACATGGGCAGAGGGAGAAGCAGGCTCCCTGTGGGGAGCCTGATGAGAGACTCAGTCCTAGGACCCCAGGATCACACCCTGAGCCAAAGGCAGACACTCAACTACTGAGTCACCCAGTGCCCCGAATGATGGGATTTTTTTAAAAAGATTTAATTCATTTATTTGAGAAAGAGAGCACATAAGCAGGAGGAAGGGCCAAGGGAGAGGGAGAAGCAGACTCCTGGCTGAGCATGCCACCTGACTTGGGGATGGAGCCCAGGATCCTGAGATTGTGACCTGAGCTGAAGTTAGATACTTAACCAACTGAGCCACCCAGGCACCCCACCAATTATGAGATTTTTGACTCTTTAATCACTTCAAATTGCATTTGGTAGGTGGCTAGAGTAATACTAGATCCTTCAAATAAAGTAGATACTGTTGTTTTCAAAAGAGAAATCTCATGAGCATAAAACAAATTGTGAAATGGTAGAGCTAAATCCAAGTATGTCAATAATGACTTAAATGTTAAGTGCATTGGGGGCACCTGGTTGGCTTAGTCGGAGGACCGACTCTTGGTTTCATCTCAAGTCATGATCTCTGGGTTGTGGGATTAAGCCCCCCGTGGGGCTCTGTGCTCAGCACAGAGTTTGCTTGGGATTCTCTCCCTATCCTTCTGTCCCTCCCCTCCCTATAAAATACAACAAAATAAATAAAATATAAAAAAATAAAATAATAAAATAAAATAAAATAAAATAAAATAAAATAAAAATCTTTTTAAAAATCTTAAATGGATGAGAGGAGAATAGTGGATCTACACCTAGAAGCCAGTGAAGCCAGGGAGGGACTGTGCCCACAGAAAACTATAGAGGGAAACTAAACCATTTTGTGGTTGTTGTTGTTTTACTTTGTGGGTAACATTGACTGAAGAGCACAGGCTATGGATAATTTTCTCCTCAAGTCTCTTAAAAATCATTTCAAACTGGGGAGGAGCTGTAGTTAAGCTAACGGCAATAAGTGGAGGGGGGAGCTCGGTCCTAAGCCTGTTGCATAGAAACTCAAGGTGTGTGCTTTCTCGAGCATTAGCAGCAGAGATAACACTTCATCTCTAAGGCAAATTTTCTCTCAGCTATTTTCATAAATGAGGTCTCTAGCTTATTTGCATGGCTGCTTGTTCTTGTGGCAGATGAGAAGTGTTCCTGTCCCGAGATAAGGTGGAAGCAAAGAGGAATTCTTAGAGCTTCAGGATAATTGTTTGCTCATATAGATGTGGACTCTGTACTGAGATTTTTGCTACAATTTATTGGTAAGGAGACATGCAAGGGAACAGAATACTCCAATTATAGTAGTATGTCATATAAGTTCTAGTTAGGGAGTTATTAGTGTATTATGATATAAATGCCCTATGAGTTTTCAACTTATATCTCATGATTGTGATATTATAATCATAGTATTTAGTTACAAGTTTAATTTTTACAAATTTACATCATATTCAGGAAGACTTTAGTAGAAATAATCCTTTTTTTCCCCCCCCTCTTTCCCTCTTTTCTGTCTTAGCAGAGCTAATCTATAGTGACTATATCAACTTTTGCTCTGGTGTCTAATTAGGTTTGGCTAGACCCTGTAGGAGGTTGATGGGGAAAAAAAAATAAAGTGAAGTATGGCTATTTTTATTCTGATATCTTCCTTGTTGGGTGTCATCGGATGGCTGCCTCCCTCTTGCAGTCCTTTTTATAAAACTATTTGAAATGCCCTCTCCATAGCTCTTGGATCTAAGGGTGGTAATAACCATGTGTCCCTAGCCCCAGGAGTGGCTACAGCGTATCTTGTGTTTTCCCTACATCCTCCTTATATATTTACAATTAGTCTCTTTATTAAACCCTCCACGTATTGCCATACTTTATGCTTAAGCTATCCATTTTTCAATGGAACCACAATCTATACAAAGATAGATTAAACAATTTCTCTGTTTTCTTCTCTTGGTACAATATATCCACATGGTGCTTATGTGGTCCACATATAAGATATCAGCCAAGCATTCAGCTACGTTATTACATACCATTTTCTATCAATCTATTGATCTACATAACAAAAATATCTTGTGATTTTTGTTTTCAGCTAATTTGAGTCTCATTTTTCTTTTTTATTTAAATACATCTCTCATATGTTCAGATTTATAGACTTTTAAAATAAGTTTTTTCACTCCCAGAAAGAAATTTCACTCACAGAACCTGTCTAGTGTTTGGAACATATTAGGAACAATATTCATTGTGTGTGTGAATAAATAAATGTGAATGAATAAACGTGTGAATAAATGAATAAATAAATAGCATCAATTAGCTATACATAGTTGTTTGTTGCCTTCACTGTTTACAGTATATATTTATCTCCAGGTTTCTCATCCACTACTGATGGTGAAAAAAACAGCAAGAAATGTTAAATGAAACAACCCAGAAACACTTATTGCCTTGTCGTGGAAGTACTCTAAGGTAATTAATCCTGCATGGAGAAGCTTGGGGCCCATTAAACTGAGAGTCAATTAGACTGGAGATCACTGAGACATAAATTACTCACTAGAGACTTGGATTGGGTAAAATTGAGTGGAAGGTATTTGAATTTCATTGTTCTATCTGTCTTGTTAAGCAAATATTCTGGGAAGAAATTCTAAGAACAAAGCCTTTGATAAATCTTATAGAACAAAAAGTGGTAAAAGATGATAAGATTTATACTCTTTTGATGTATTAATGTGATAATCATAGTAGAGATTTCCTAAATTTTGAATCATACCTGCATTCTTGGATTAGATATATTTAGTCATTGTGCATTATTATTATTAAGGTTCTTTGGATTCTAATTTGCTGGTATGTATTCAGATTATTCAAATAAATCTACCTTAAATTTATAGTCTATATTTTTCCCATTTTTAATACATTCTTCCTTATGTTTTGTTATCAGCATTACAATAACTTTATAAAATACTCATTTTTCTTGGCCCTGCATTGCTTATACAGCATAGGTGTTATATACTCTTTAATGATTTGGAAGACATATGTAGACTCATCTCCTGGCACTTTTTCTGTGATAGTTGTGAAAAACAATTCATTCTTTTGCATAGTGAATCATCTTCCATAGATTATGTGTTTTCTTGAGTTGATGCTGATAACAATTAAGGAAATAAAGAAATTAAGAGTCATCTTTGAATTATCCTTTTCCTCAATCCTCCATATCTAATCCATCAGCAAGTCATGTTGATGCTCCCATGTGTTGAATTCTCTACCTCCAGCTGCTGTGTATAAGCCACAACCATATTTTTCATGGACTTCTGAAATATAACTAGGTTTGCTCTTCCAGTCTTGTCTTCCTATAACCTATTCCCTAATACAAATAAGATCATGTCATTATCCTGTTTAAAATACTATACCATTGTTCTCAATATTTGCTGTCCCTCCCTGGTGCAATTACACATCATGCAACTAATCAAGGCAGGCATGTAAATTGCTCTGTCCAATAAAATGTGGGCTAATAAAATGTAAGTGGAAGGAATATGTGCACTCCTGTGCAAAACCTTAATGAACCTGCTTGTGGTATACCTGTTAAATTCCTTTATCCTTGCAAGATCTCACAGATAATCATTTGTTTGATTGAAGCTAGGCCACCTACAGAACATAAGGGTCTACAGAAAAAGTAAGAAGATATATAGTGCTAATTTAAGTTAATGGTCACTAGTGTGAGCTAGACCTTTCTGGAATAATTGTTAGTGATAGTAATTCATTGTTTGAGCATCATATTATTTAAATGTTATTGTAGAACAGAATGTGACCTGTATAATCTTAATGACCTTATAGAAAAATAAGATATGTAGAGTTTTAGGTGTCAAATATGGGGGGAAGTTTAATTAGTGGCTTTATTGAAGTATTGAAATATTTAAGGCAGCCCAGGTGGCTCAGCAGTTTAGCACCGCCTTCAGCCAGGGCCTGATCCTGGAGACCCAGGATCGAGTCCCACATCGGGCTCCCTGTATGGAGCCTGCTTCTTCCTCTGCTGTGTCTCTGCCTCTCTCTCTCTCTCTCTCTCTCTCTCTCTCTCTCTCATCTCTCATGAATAAATGAATAAAATCTTAAAAAATATTGAAATATTAAAACAAGCATACAAATAAACATACAATAATCCTTCCTAGTGGGGGAGGGTATCATTTATACTTCAGTAGTATCAGTTATAGAAGTTGAATGGATGTACTTATACTATGAAATCTCTTAAGAATTTCTATTACTGGGAAGTAAGTGTAGAAAAATTAAATTATCAGACAAAGGAAGACATTGGATCACACTGTGAAGACAGCACTGGAATCTTTTCACCACTTTGAATGTATAACATTTAAAACGTGAACAATACCAAAACCAACCAGCCAACCAACCAGCAAACAAAAACTTGGAAAAACCCAAGTATTTATCAACTAGTGAATGCAGTACATACATAGGATAAAATACTGCCACTACACAGCAATAAAAAGGAATAGGCTACTGATACGTGCAACAACATAAATAATTCTCAAAAACATTTTGTTAAGTGAAACAATCTAGACAAAATTATATACTGTATGATTTTATTTAAATGAAATTCCTAAAAAACTCAAAATTGTAGAGACATGTATGTTTTTCTGAACTGAGTGTAGAAGTGAGGATTGACTATTATGCTGACATAAGGAGACCTTTTGGGATGATGGAAATGTTCTAAAATTATCATGGTGATAGTTGCACAGCTATATATATTTACTGCAATACTGAGCTGTACACTTAAAATGGATAAATTTATAGTGTGCAAAATAATTAAAACTCTTACCTAAATGTGAGTTATCAGAGGTTATGCTGTAACAAATCCAAACACAAGTCAACAGGGCAGGGGTAGCTTATACCTGACATAATCTATGCCAGCTTTAGGAAGGATAACCAGGGTTACTACATTGTGTTGTTTTAATCTATGCAGACTGATGAATATAGAAACCTAGGCCTGGGTAAAATTTTACACACACACATAGGCACAAATAAGAAGTTCATAAGTTCACTGCTTAGGTTACTCTGGTTCTCTCACAGCTACTGTAAAGAAGCTAGATACCTAAATTGGTAATTACATTTGCATCATATACTTACTAATGTGAAGCATTTGGAGCAAAAGATGCTAGCAGCAACTGGAAGGGCATTGGAAAACAAAAACAAAAAATAAGACTAGATAAATATTAACTGATTCTATACACAGAGATGCATCATTAATAAATTCACATCATTCAAGATTCAATCAAATGAAAAATATACAATTTATAAAGCATTTCTAGGGTAATGACAGAGTAGCTTATTAGTACCAACACTGTCACAGGGGGAATAAAGTAATATCGTGAAAGCAAACCTATTTTTTTAAGATTTATTTATTTATTTATTCGTGATAGACACAGAGAGAGAGAGAGGCAAAGACACAGGCAGGGGGAGAAGTAGGCTCCATTCCGGGAACCCACGCGGGCCTCCAGGATCATGCCCTGGGCCAAAGGCAGGCGCTAAACCACTGAGCCACCCAGGGATCCCTAAAGCAAACCTATTTGATTTTGAAAGCACCAGCAAACAGAGTGCAGGCAGAACTGGAGGGGCATCTACCATTCAAAACCAAAATGCTGCAGGGGAGTGTTGTGTTTGTAACTTCTTGGCAGAGGGTGCTCCCAGCCAAATGTGGCTCTGAGGGCTGAAAGCCTAGATTTACTGGTTCAAGGGCAGAGGACAGAATTAGGGACTAAATGCAGAATGTATAGAATGAAATTCACAATAGGAACATAACAGAATAGAGACTTATCACAGATATCACTCATAATGCTCACTACCCAATCAGAAGTCACCAGACATGCAAAAGACATAAAAATGTGACCTATATTCTAGAAAAAAGGCAGATAATAGAAAGCAAAACAGGTGGCAACCAGATATTGCCACTAAGAGACAAGAACATTAAAGCAATTATTATAAATATATTCAAGAAATTAAAAATTATATACATAGCTCACAAATATAATTGGATGGAATTCTCAGCAGAAAAATAGAATAAAAAAAACCAAAGTCATAATTCTGGCAATGAAATTCTAATAACCTAAATTTAAAAAAATGGACTGGGGGCACCTGGGTGGCTCAGTGGTTGAGTGTCTGCCTTCAGCTCAGGGTGTGACCCCAGGGTCCTGGGATTGAGTCCCATGTCAGGCTCCCTGCATGGAGCCTGCTTCTTCCTCTGCCTGTATCTCTGCCTCTCTCTCTGTGTGTCTCTCATGAAAAAATAAATAAAAATATTTTTAAAAACCTGACTGGATGGGTTTAATAGCAATGCATTATATACAGGAGGACAATACAGCTGATGCTGACATTGCATCAGAAGCAATGGAGGCAGGAAGAAAAGAGAACAGTGGATTATTATCATTAAAGTCCTGAAAAAATGTTAAATAAAGACCTCTTCAGTGAGACAAAAACAGCCCTCCTACACTGTTGGTGGGAATACGAACTGGTGCTGCCACTCTGGAAAACAGTATGGAGTTTCCTCAAAAAGCTCAAAATAGAACTAACCTATGATCCAGCAATTGCACTACTACATATTTACCCAAAGAATACAAAATTACTGATTCAAAGGAGCATGCACACCCCGATGTTTATAGTAGCATTATCCACAGTAGCCAAATTATGGAAAGAGCCCAAATGTCCATCGACTGATGAATGGATAAAGATGTGGTATATATACAATGGAATATTACTTAACCATAAAAATAATGAATTTTCCATTTGCAACAACATGGATGGAGGTAGAGAGTAAAATACTAAGCAAAATAATTGTCAGAGAAAAACATATACCATGTGATTTCACTCATGTAGAATTTAAGAAACAAAACAAATGAGCAAAGAGGAAAAAAAGGAGGAGGCAAACCAAGAAACAGACTTAACTACAGAGAACAAACTGATGGTAACCAGAAGTGAGGGGGGTGGGGATGGGTGAAATAGGTGATGGGGATTAAAGAGGGCATTTGTTATGGGTACGAGGTGATATATGAAATTGCTGAATCACTGTATTGCAGATGAAACTAATACTACTTGAAACTAATATTACCCTGTATGTTAACTCACTGGAATTTAAGTAAAAACTTAAAAAATGAACAGAAGCAATGGGAAAAAATAAAAATAAATTAAAATGAGAAATCATGAAATAAAAAAAAACCAGAATTCTTTGACAGCTAATTTACAGTAAATGAGATGCTAAAGAAAATTATTTGGGCTAAAGGCAAATACATCATATCTACAGGAAAAGATTGAAGTTTTCAAAACCAGGAAGTATTTTTGATAAATAGAATGTTTGGAGAAAGAAATATTAACACAACATTGCATAGCGTACTGTGTAACTTATGTAGATGAACACATATAACAATAATAGCATAAAAGTCAGTCTTGCAATGTTCTTATTTTCTATGTGATGCAAGAAAGTATTAACTCTAAGTGGATGGTGATAGTTAAAACATATTGTGTTCCTTAGAGCAATCTTTGAGAATAACACAGAGAGATACATGTTTATGGGGTGAGAGAAGAGAGGGAGATTGGATTTTGAGCACTTTGAATCCAAGAAGCCACTTTTTGGATTTTGCCTTTAAAGTAAAATTTAGATGATTAATACAGTAACAAGTTTAAGTAAAAACATGTCTTTTTTTGATGCTATGAAAAGACTTATTCTGTGTGACTTTTAGACTTATTCTACCTTTGATAGAATAAAACAAATATAAAACTTGTTTTATTATAAAGTTTTTTCTATAAAGTTTGGTAGAGATGCTTGCATACAAACATATACAAGGATGTTTTAATACCTGAAAGTCAGCAAAAGAGCAAAAACTACAGAGCAGTGTTATTGGGATAATAGTGGTATGTCATTAATTGTCCTGGAATAATCTAATTACTGAAATTTTACCGCTTATATAAGGTCTTTGCTTATTCTTAATAAGATTTCCTAATATAAAATCTATCAAGTGTTTTAATTTAACTTTAATCTGTGACTTGTTTTAGTTCAGGCTGCTCTAACAAAGTACCATAAATTGGGTGGCTTCTAAACAATAGAAATTTGTTTCTCACAATTGTTGAGGATAGAATTCCAGTATCAGCGTGCCAGCATGGTTGAGTTATGGTGAGGCCCCCCTCTAGGTTGCAGACTGCTGTCTTCTTACTGTGTTCTCACATGGCAGAAAGAGGGTGAGACAGCTCTCACTGATCCCATTCAGAAGAACTCTATCCTCGTGACCTAATTAGTTTGCAAAGGCCCTCTTCTCCAAATATCGTCACATTGGGGATTAAGATTTTAACATAACAATTTTTTTTGAAACAAACATTCAGTCCATTGTACTCATCTTTCAGGATTCAGCTCAAATAGTCTGGGTCAAGGGTGACTATTATGTGATCCAAAATTCTGTGCATACCACCACTGCTGCATTTATTATACTCTAATTTAAGCGTTGCTTATTCAGCTGTAATACTTGCATGTTTTAATTACTACCTTTTCCTCTAGTACATGTCCACGTTTTTCTTTATAAATCTTTCTTTGTGATCCCAGCACCTAGAATAGTACTCAGAATAGAAGGTACACAAAACAGTTCCAATTAGTAGATGAATGATTGTGCTCAATATCCTTAATCATTAGGAAAATGAAAATCAAAACCATAAGGAGATATCACTTCACACCAGTTGGAATGGCTGTTATAAAAAAATATAAGAAATAACAAGTGTTGGTAAATATAGAGAAAAGGAATCCTTTTGCACTGTTTGTGGGAATGTTGATGTAGCCATTATGGAAAACAGTGTGAAGTTTCTTTAAAAAATTAAAAATAGAACTACCATATGAACCAGCCATCCCACTTCTGGGTATTTATCCAAAGGAAACAAAAACACTAACTCAAAAATATACCTGCATCCCCATGTTCACTGTAGTATTCTTTACAAAAGCCAAGACATGGACGACACCTAAGTGTCCATTAATGGATGACTGGATGAAGAAAATGTGGAATACACACACACACACAGAAATATTATTCAGACATCATAAAGAAAGAAATCTTGTCATTTGCAGCAACATAGATTTCAAGGGCATTATGTTAAATAAAATAAGTCAGAGAAAGATAAGTACTGTACTATGTCACTTATATGTGGAATCTGAAAAAAAAACAAAAACAAAATAAAAAACAAAAATGAACTCATAGGTATGCAGAACAGATTGGTGGTTGTCAGAGGTAAGGGGCGGGAGATGGGCAAAATGAATGAAAGTGTTCAAAAGGTATAAACTTCCAATTATAAAATAAATAAGTTCCGAGGATGCAATATACAGTATGGTTAATGTTACTATCTTGTGTGTTTGAGAGTTGCTGAGTAGATCCTAAAGTTCTCATCACAAGAAAATAATTGTAACTATGCGTGGTGATGGATATTAACTAGACTTTGTGGTGATCATTTCACAATATATACAAATATTGAATCATTATCTAGCACACCTGAGACTAATGTAATATGCCAATTAAACCTCCATAGAAATAAATACATGAATGAATGATCATCTAGAAAGTAAATGTATATATTCCAGGGTTCTACTTCCACCGGATAGAAAATGTGAGAATTCTAGGAATGAAAACAAAGAGGAAAATACCCTTCTCCTACTTAGCAAATCCAAGTATATTATAATACCATGGGGAAGGTCAGAAGGTTCTTGTGTTCTTATATGACTACTATTTTTATCTATTACTTTTCACAGTAATAGAAGGACCTACAAAATATGAGGGCGATTCCTGAAGTTTGCTACTTTGTATCTTCTTGGGGATCTTATTATGAAGAAGAATCCAATGTTAGCTCAGAATTTCCTGCACAATGTCAGGCTGAGAATCATGGGCTTGAGTTTTCAGTGGTCCCGTATGAGCAATTCCTCTGTGCTGGGGGAGTCCTCCTAGACATACACATGGAAGACTCTAAGAGAAAGATAAGGATATGACTGAATATTTCACAATATTTCTATCCAAAGTAAAACTAAGGAGATTTTATAGAATCTAAAGTGTTTATCAGAGATAAAAATGGCTTTTGTGTATGTGTGTGTGAGAGTCAGAAAAAGTCACAAAAATAGCTGACAAGCAAATGTGGAAGTCAAAAACTGCACCCAAGGGATATGTGATAATACCTGGAATTCCTCTCACAGTAAAAATCTCTGCACTACAGTGTGATACAATTACTTTCAAAAGTGAAAACGAAATACAAAAAACACAAGGGGTTGACCAAATCAACGTTATAAAATGGATAATAAAAATACATAATAATAGGGATGCCTGGGTGGCTTGGTTAAGTGTGGGAGTCTTAGTTTTTGCTGGGGTCAGGGTCTTAGGATTGTGAGATGGAGCCCCCCATTGGGCTCCACGCTCAGTGTGGAGTCTGCTCGGGATTCTCTCTCTTCCTCTCCCTCTGCCTCTCCCTTTGCCTCACACACACTCTTTCTCTCTAAATAAATACAATCTTTAAAAAATATACATAATAATAAAAAATTTCACCCAAGTGTTCACTCATATTTAGTGTAAGGTTTGAAGTCTTGAACTGGCTGCCTCAGAAAACTGATATGGGGATCAAATAAAATGCAAAATGTCCCAACATATTTTAAAATGCAAACAACTGTACAAATACAAATTACACATCGTGGGACTAATTAGACACGACAGTGGCTCTTCTTTCTGGTCCTCTCTGAGAAAGGTAGGGGAGCTAGGGAAGTAACACTACCTAACATAAGCCTGAGGAAAGAAGAAAATTGGGTGTTCTGAGGAAACTCCTAGAACTGATGTGAGCCCTCTGTACGTCTTCCAGTGATGCTTTCTTCTCTGTTTCCTACTTTTCAAATGCACCGGGTATTAGGAGGTCATCAAACATGACCAAGACTTTCCCCCACAGGTAACTTGGGCTTTTCCCTCTGCTTGTATCACCATGCACTCCATTCTTCACATGACTCTTTTGTTCTTAACCTCACAGGAAAGCACAGCTTGTTGCAAAAGGCTTCTCTGACCAGCCTATAGAAAGAAGGTCTTCGATGCCAATTGTTCCTAATTTCCTAAACCAGTATCCCCTAATCTTTTCTTCCCTCCCATTTAATTGTATTGATTACAAATGCAGACATTTTAAGTGGATTTTAACTAGTTGATTTTGTTCTCTTGCCCAGTATCAGCCTAGCGAGTGAGAAACTGCCACAACTCAGCCAATGAGAAGCCATCACCTTTGGGAACTATAGTTTCCCTTCAATAGGGGTTAGTTCAAAGTAGCCCTCCCACTTCCTCCTTTTTCTCTATAAAATAAAGGTCCTCGCCTTTGTTCCTCAGATTTATCTGTGGTTTCATATGGTCGGCATGTCCTGAATTGTAAGTCCTCAGTAGTTCCTCTGTTAAATTCATTTTGCCGGTAAAATAACTGGCTACTTTATTTTTAAGGTTAATAAGAAAAAATATACTTACAGTTATGAAATACATATTCTGAAGGTATTCTATAAACTTGAAATGGTGCTATAAAATTGCAATAAATACATAACATTAAAATAGCTAGTGATACACTAGAGAAAAATATGTGTCAATAAAAATCACATTGTAGAGCACACAAGTTAATACTACAAAAGATTATTTTAAAAGAAAAACAATTGTTTCAAGATGTTTTATTTCCTTATTCTGTTTTGTTCTCTTCTATTGGTTGGTTTGCCAATTCGAACCAAGGAAACACATTTAATGGGCTGATATGAAATGGATTTTATTAGTTCAGCCCTCTGTAAGCATTCTCATGCATCATTAACATTATACATTGCAAAGAACTGCTTTCCTTAAATTGTAGCTATTTGGCTATAAATTCAAGACTGCAGTAAATAATTGTCTGACTGTTGAATGAACACTGGTAGTATGTGCACTGATGAGTTAGGTGAAGTGTATAATTAGGGTATGCATTTTAGTAGGGCTTATTAAATCACAAAACACAAAAGGGCCATTGGAGTTTGAACGATTGTAAGGAGTGAGAAGATTTGATATGGGTTACAATGACAGATAACATTTATATTTGATTTTTCAAGGTTGGTGAAATTATATCTACACTAATAATTCTGAATGTTCTCTAGCCACATTAGGAAGTATCCAGAATAAGACAAATAAAATGGAGTTTAATTAAGTTCTCAACTATTGTAATAACCTTTCAGAGTAGCAAAGTATGTAATTGACCAAGTTGAATAAATGTCTCCTTTTTCTATTTATATATAGTGCAAGAGAAAAAAATATATATACATTTCCTGCTTATAGCCATAAGTCTTAGACTTCCGTAAACAATACTTCCTGATTGTCCATTGCACCCAGGCTTAAGACAAACCACAAACCTCTGCATAATCTGACTCCTGCCTACCCTCCATGTCTCATTTCGTCTCATTTTGGACGATTGGTATCATCATTCAGCCCCAGCCCACCTGATTCTTTGAGTTCCTTGATGTATTCTTTTCTACCTCAGAACATATTATTTCTCTCCTGTTCTAGATCCTTCTTTTCTAAATCTTAGGCCTGACAGGCCATTCAGGGAAGTCTCATCATCCCTTTTTATCATCAATGAGTCTTGCTTTTGCTTTCCATGTTTTCAAAGCTTCCTTTCTTCCTGGTGCCTAAACTGGGTTCCAAGGAAAGAGAGAGAAAAAGCATCTGTTCGACAGCTCCATCACACTTTGAATCCTGAGCCCTATTGCAGGTATATTTGTGCCTCAGATCACAAAGGCAGAACTTTCAGTAGTTCTAGTAACTTTTGACCCTTCAACCAAGACGGTTCAAACCCAGTCCATATGGCAGAATTGTAAATAAATGCGTATGGTTGATATATCACTTCCTGTATCATCTTCTTTTTATTTTCCATAGATGAATTTTCCCAGTGAAACGCCTCCTGAATCTGGGAATGAAACAAAAGCTTCTACATATATGAATGAAGTTCCCTATTTTCTAGGGATCAAATATGGATTTTTTTGTAGTCTTACGAACACTAATATTTTATCATTGCAGATTTTTCTTGAATTTAATCATTAAGCCATATTCACATTCAAAACATTGGAATTAATCTCTGAGTTTTGAATTGTACTTCCTTTTTTACTATCTCATATTTATAGTTGCTCCAATAGGATAGGGATATAGGCATACAAGTAGATTACCTATCTGCTTGTTAAATTCTGTATTCAGAGAATGGTTTATTTATGTACGTCAGAATTGTTTAAAGAAGGGAGTTTGGGTCTTCTAAAAAGCTTTACAAAATAATGCCATTTTTGAACATTTTTTTTTTCTAGAGTAGGTACATTTACCTAGAACCAGTCCATTTATTCTTTTTATGGTTATCCCCGGGTTTTGAGCTTGAAATTGTGTCTTTACTTCTCCTTGATGGGAGTTGAAGTCTCCCAATGTCTTACCACAGACCTCATTTCTGCCTCATTTGCTAGATCTTAACACTGTCAGTCCTCCAAGGAAGCAGTTCAACTGTCTCATTCTGGTGCTGACACCTCATATAGACATACTGACAGGTGATAAAGAGGGATACCTGCAATGCACCCAAAATTTCATATTTGATTTTACTAAACTTTGAATAATAAATTATTAAGATTATTTCTTATAATGCAGCCTTATTATTAGCTGCTGAGAACTTGCATGTGACTAGAGATCAATAAATTATTTCTGTTCTCTGCTTGAAATTTCAAATTAGAAACACATTTGAGTGATGATGCTAGAACTATTTTAAAAGACTGACTGCTATTATTGGATTAATGGGTTTTAAGAGTTTTAAGATGTGAATATTTGTGAGCAGCTCACCCAACAGACTTCATTGGGCTTAAGGTAAGAGAGTGATGTCAATTGAAAAAAGAGGTTGGAGTAGCAGTACTTCATATTATAAATAATTTGCTATATAATGTTATAATTTCCAATAGTCTCCTAGATTTTTTATTAAATTTTTGCATAAAATAATTTATTACCTATAGGATGTTTAAAATATTAGATTATGCACTCATAAATTCTATGAACTGTCAAAAGTTTTGTGACTTCTAAGTCTTAGCCCAATCAGTGTTCATTTTGCATTACAGTAACAAGATTAGTTAATATACCTGAATTCTCTTACATATGAGAAAACCTGTGAAGACTCCTTTTAGGTATATTTTGGAAAGGTGCCTTTAGCAGGTATTGGTTAATGTAGATTTGCAGAACAGCTTGGAAATAAAAAGATTTCTTTCTCATGAGAAATCATTCTTATTTAAAGTGGAACAAAATATTGTATTGGGACATGAATGCTATTGGTTATGCACACTGCAATTAGAAAAAAAAACATGGTATGCATTTTCATTGATCCAAATCATCTTTTATATTTCAATAAATATTTGGTATATTTCTTCAGAGATTCTATGTTGCTCATCTATAATTGATTCCTAAAATTTAGATTTTTTTTGGTTATTATAATTTATCTTTTACAAAGTCCATCATTATGGTTGGTATATAGGGAAGTTTTAAAATTTTAAGTCAACTTTACTGAGTTATAATTTACTTTCAATAAAATGCGCCATTGTGAAGATGTCAGATGAGCTTATCAGCAGAGAGATTACTTGCAGATTTCTGAAGTTCTTCTCTGAAGTTTTCTCCTCTCTGTATCCTCAACATTTCTTCCCAAGGCCTATTGTCTATCTCTAGTAATTCTCTTTGTCCTCATTATACTGGTACCTAAGAAGTGCCTGCAGGTAACAAAGCCTGCAAGATCATAGGTGCCTTTTGTTTGTTCTCCTTTTCAGGGATCACAGTCCTGCTTGTTATCCGATGTCTTAAAACAAATGTTTTATTTATTTTATCCAATATTCTAATTGTTTATGGTGGGAGGGCTAGTCTGGTACCAGTACTCTCATCAGCAAGATGCAAAAGACCGTAGTATCAATTTTTATAAATGCAATTTGTATAAAAGTACATTATTAAAGTTCCTTATTACTCCTAAAGAAATTAAATGATTTTTAAAATTGGATTAACTTGCTTTTCAAAGCAAATAATTGTCTCCTCCAAGATAATGTTATTCTTTTTTTCATTAAAAGTGCAACATAATAAACACTAAAAATATTGTACTGCTAATCAATTATGCGATCATGTGAATGAATACCTGGCATTTTTATCTTGTTCTGGAATTTATTTTGGCTTTAGATGGTTGTTGGATTATTAGTTTGAGACCAGAATTTGTCTTTCTTAAGACAATATTCTAAGAATATTATGAGATATTTAATTTCTAATGTCTTCTCAGCATCTATCTGCATACCAATTTACTTTTTTTTCTCTGATAAACTATTGCTTTACTGAATCATTCTGATAGCCTTGAAATAAATTCTATTTGATGAAATGCATTTCTTATTCCTTAACAAATAATTAAGTGCTAGTACTGTATTTTGGATAATTTGCACTGATATTCATATATAATTTTAAAATGAGTAGTGGAATTGTCTATTCATCCTTTATTTATTTTTAAAGGATTTTATTTATTTGAGACACACAGAGAGAGAGAGAGAGAGAGAGAGAGAGAGAGTGCACAAGCAGGGGGAGGGGCAGAGGGGGAGAGAGAATCAGGTTCCCTGCTGAGCAGCAAGCTTGACCTGGGGCTTAATCCCAGGACCCCAGGATGATGACCCCAGCAGTAGGCAGATGCTTAGCCTACTGAGCCACCCAGACACCTCTGTTCATCCCTTAAAAGTTTTATGTGAAAATGAAATTACTTATTCCTTGGAAAGTTTAAAAAATATTTTTCCTTTGAAGTGAGATATAACTAATGCACAATAAACTCTCTCTCTCCATATATATAGTGTGTATATATATATGTAGCACACAATTTAAGAGTTTTAACATAGGTATACTCCTGTGAAATCATTACCACAATTAGAATAATAACCATATACCTTCCCTAAAATTTCATCCTGCTCATTTGTAATCCTTCGTTTCTTCCCCTCGCCCTTCTCTCCAGGGAACCATTGATCTGCTCTCTGTTACTATAGATTAGTTTGCATTCCTAGAATTTTATACAAACAGAATCATGCATTATTTGTCATTTTTCCTGTCTAGCTTAACACAGCATAGTTATTTTGAGATTCATTCATATTGTTTAATCTTTTGTTGTTTTCTATCACTGAATAATAGTATTCCATTATATGGATAACCACAATTACTACTGAAGGAATTTGGGCTTGAAGACAATTTTTGGCAATTAGAAACAAAGATGCCAAGAATATTCTTGTGTAAGTCTTTGTGTGGACATGTGCTTTCATTTCTCCCAAATACTTAAGACTAGAATGCTGGGTCATAGTGTAGGTGTATGTCTAACATTTAAATAAACCACCAAATTGTTTTTCACAGTATGTTGGAAAGAAAACTGTTTTAGATTCCCAGCAGTAGTAGGAAAGAGTTCCACTTGTTCCAGGTCCTTGCTAACATATATATTATAACTTATTCTTCTGCCCAGCAGCTACAACTTTTAAAAAGTGATTGCAAAACAAAATTTTGGAAAATTTAAAATGTGTCAATTTATAGACTTAAGGATTGAGAAAATATGGCCATTTCAATTTTTATTATACTATACTTAGATAATGTAGGCTGAACAATTACTCACTTAGAATTTACTGAGATTTTTGAGGAATCCCTGGGTGACTCAGTGGTTTAGCACCTGCCTTCAGCCCAGGGCATGATCCTGGAGTCTCAGGATCGAGTCCCACATTGGGCTCCCTGCATGGTGCCTGCTTCTCCCTCTGCCTGTGCCTCTGCCTCTCTCTGTGTGTCTCTCATGAATAAATAAATAAAATCCTAAAAAAAAAAAAAAAAAGCTAAAAAAAAAAGAATTTACTGAGATTTTCTATGTGTTATTTCCCAATAATTTTCACATTGTGGCATAGATAATAAATTTCAGTGATTGTATGCCACATCAAGATTAACAGAGATGATGCTCTCAATATTTGAATACATCTGTAACCTGCCTAAAGGATTACCAAACTGTCTTTTAATTTGTGATCAATTTTTGGAACTCATTGGATTAAAAATGTTTATACTTTAATATGTAAACATATCTTACATATGTGCTAATTATGTCATCCCATAATATAATACATGCCTTAATACATTATCATATATATTTTATCATTTATATCACCTAGATTTCTGCCTATTTTAATCCTTTCAAGATCCCCATGGTTATTGAGTATCAGCAAGTTTATCAAGTATGCTAAAGGTATTTTGTTTGGGGTATCCTAAAGGAGTGTTGTTTTTAATATAGATTCATGGTTTTTAGACTTTCTCTGTAAATCTATCATTTGGCTATAGGTTATAGACCCTAAGCGGACAGCACTTGAGATTGATTACAAAAATATATATTACTTGAGTTCTTGAACTTGGAAATGGTACAATGAATGGATGATATTTGAGTTGTCTATTTTGAAGTAGACAGAGTCTGTTTGGGACTACATTTGAAATTTTGTTATTTCTGTGTATAGGTATATTAGTTTGCTGGGGCTGTCATAACAAAATATCAGAGACTGTGTGACTTAAACAACAGAAATGTATTTTCTCACAGTCCTTAAGGCTAGATTTCCAAGAACAAGGTGTCAGCAGGTTTGATTTCTCCCGAGGCCTTCTTTTTGTGTTTTGCAAATGACTGTCTTCCATGTCCTCACTTGAACTTTACCCTGGGTGAGCACATTCCTATTGTTGCTTCCCATAATTAATTTGCTATTGTTGCCTATCCATCATCAGAACCCCTCCTAATAACAAGACTTTTTTTTCCTCCTGGAAGGGACCCATTTCAGGCTTTATTATGTGATCATCTCCACTCCACAGTAGTAGGTATATATCCAATATCTAACTCATCAGAGTACCAAATATCACCAGCTACAGTGATTTTCTTTAGAGGAACACATTATTCAAGCTTAAATAGTATGTGTCTTCATCGTGATTTATTAGCTAGAACCATTAGGAAAGACTTTTTAATTTAGAGAATAAGGTTGGATTAGACTATACTGGCAATCAACAACCACAAACATTATAGGTATAATACAATAAAAATTTATTTCTCATTCAGGCTAAATGTTAAAAATAAAAAGTGAGAAACTCCCCTAGGGCAAGTTTTCCATGTTATTACTAAGTAATCCAGATTGCTTCCTTCATCAACAAGAGGATGCCATGGTTCCCACAATAGGGAAAATGAAAGTGAGAGGGTTGTGTGCTGGTTTTTATGTGCTTTAAGCTGGGGTCATCACTTCTCCTCATAATCCCTTGGCCATATGACACCACCTAACTGTAGGAAGCTTGAAGATTTTGGGAGAATGCATGACTTGTTGATAAGAAGTAAAGATTTCTTCCACCACATTCATGGTTACGTGAAGGAAGTAATTTCAGTTTCATTAGAAGGACATTTCCTTCTAGCATAATGTCTTCCAGGTTCATCCATGTTGTTGCAAATTACAGGATTTCCTGTATTTTCCAGTAAAAAAATATAGGATTTTTTTTAAAAGGCTTTATTTATTTGTTTGTTTGTTTGTTTATGTATTTGAGAGAGAGTATAATGCAGGGAGGGACAGGGGGAGGAGAATCGACTGTCTGCTGAGCTCGGAGCCTGACATAGGGCTGGATCCCAGATCCTGAGATCATGACCTGAGCCAGTCAGCTGCTTAACCAACTAAGCCACCCAGGTGCCCCAGGATTTCCTTCTTTTTAATGGCTGGGTGATATTCCATTATATATTTCCGTTTTCTTTATCCATTTGTCTGTTGAAATTTGCTTAAATTGTTTCTACATCTTGACAACTGTGAGTAATGCTGCAATGAACGTGAAAGTGAAGATCTATCTTTCAGATACCAACTTTGTTTTTTGGGTATATACTCAGAAGTGGAATTGCTGGATCATATGGTAATTCTATTTTTAATTTTTTGTGGAACTGCCATACTGTTTTCCATAGTGGCTCTACACTTCACACTATAATCGTATGTTTTATATTTTTCTGTTACACTTTATTTCTAAATTTTTTTACATTTGCCTTCAATTTACATTATATATTACATTGTTTTCAAATTAATTTAATGTTTGTTTCAATGCTTATCTCCCATTTTTAAGGAATTCTTTATTTGTTATATAATATTTTTGGCTATCAAAACTTTCCTTATTATCCATTCTGTACTTCTGTTATAGATGATATATATTTGTTGTTATTTATGCAGTGAACACTATCAAGTCTTTTTAAAAAGGTAATAGCTTTACAAAAAAGAAAATCAATCAATTTCTGTATTCTCATTTCTGAAAGTGATGCAACTCTAGAATGTTTTAAATAATTTTCCAGTTTCTGCATTTTTATTTAATATTTTACTTACAAATTTTTCACTATTTTAATGTAGTTTACACCTGTTATTTATTCAGACTTACTATAGTTCTTGAAAATGATTTTACTCTCCCCCTCCTTTTTTTTTTTCTTCCCACTTGCTTTCTGGATTGATGCTCCTGAAGTATAATCTGTACTGTAGTCAACTATTTTAATCTGAAGAAAATCCTTATTTCACCCATACGAAGTGCAAGAAATTTAGCTGAGCATGGAATTTTAGGTTGATGGGTATTTTCACATCATGACTTTTACAGAGATTTATCGTTTTCTGCTTTTTAAAAACCTTTATGAGGTTCTAGTTGGGAGATGGTTGTATACTACTTCTAATAGGAGGGGTAGATCTAGTGTAAGAAGCCACAGTTCCTACCTAATGTCACAATACCATACTGAACTTTTTAACACACAGGAGAGACACCCAAAGAATCCTGAGAATACTTGGCCAAAGAGATCTAAATAGAAATCGAGGTCTGAGCAGAAAAGAGTTAACATAGCAATCCTTAGACTGCTTTGTTTAGAAAAAAAAACTGCTTACAAGTTTAACCCTTGGTGAGCAACTGGGAATTTGGATGCTAGTTCCACATACTGATATAAAACATTTTCTAATTGATAAGGGCAGCTTACTCTGCCTAAACTATTTGTACACAAAAGGTGGTTACGCTGAAAACCTGTTGTCCTCTGGAACTTTGGTGCGTGATAGGTAGAGAATTCCTACATAAGCAGCCCTGATATAAACTTGGACGTTGAGTCTCTAATAGACTTCCCTGGGTAGAACATCACAAACATGCTGCTGCATTTTTGTTGCTTGTTTATGAGCGTAGTATATGCAATTGCTCATGAGAAGGAGAAAGCATAGCAGGGCTGCAAATATATTGCTCTTTTTTTTTTTTAAGATTTTTTTATTTGTTCATGGGAGACAGAGAGAGAGAGGCAGAGACACAGGCAGAGGGAGAAGCAGACTCCACACCGGGAGCCCGACGTGGGACTTGATCCCAGGTTCCCAGGATCATGCCCTAGGCTGAAGGCAGCGCTAAACCTCTAAGCCACCGGGGTTGCCCTGTATTTCTCTTTTGATCCTGCTAAGTATCCTTACTATGTTGCTATAATAAATCATAGTTATTAGTGCAAATGTATGTTAGGTCCTCTAAATCCTTCAGTATAATCACAATAATGATAATTTCACATATTGGTATGGTACTTTACTTGTGAGTGTACATTTTCTAATTTTTAATGAGGGTAATACCTTTATCTAATAAGCTTATTGTGAACTAAGCTATGTTATGTTATAACATGCGAACATCTTCCATCATTTAATTTTCTTTTTTTTTCCATCATTTAATTTTCAATGAATTTTCCCTTCCTTTTATTTGTTTCTCAAATCTTCCCTGTGTCTGTGATATAAAGTCAATGAAGAGGAAATGAAAATGAATTGTAGGGAAAAGTTCACCTGGAATTTCAATGAAGTGTTGTAAGTTGGAAAGTGAGCTTGATGTAAAAGAATAAAAAGTATGTACTTCGTTGACTATTTAAAATTCCATTTAAATAAAATATTCTTCAAAATATAAGATTTATACTGATATAATGGAAATGGAAACAGGAGAGCATATTTATTGAAATTAAAGATACAAAAGAGATAGAAATATAATAAAATCATTCTTGTCCTAATCTCAGATGGTCTCTTTCTACATAGTAAAGAAAAATAAAAAATCAAAGAAGCCAACCAAAACAGCTCTTTTCTTCAATTTCAAGGGAATTTATTAGAATAAATAGGGTACTTCATGCCCCCAACAAAACAAAATAAATTGTGCGCTATGAGTATTAGGATGCTTTTAAAGATAATCCAGGATATGTTCTCATTCATAGTGTAAATGATACTATATTACCTCAAAAACAGTATAATCTGTGAAAACAAACACTAGTGTTATCATATTTGTCTTGTCTTGTATTCATATCTACACTGAACCACAAATTACTTCTTAAGCATCTATGGGGCTGAGTATCAATATTCGGCTAAGCCAATAAAGGGATTATTCACTTGGTATCTCCTGCCTAATTGATGGTTGGTGTTAATCAGGACCTCTGCCTATGTCTCTTAATGGCTGTTTTTGTGCTCAGTTAGTCCCTCATCCAGTGAGTCCAGAGGATGCTGAAGTCCTTAATTACAGAAAATTAAGACCCATACATTTAATGTATACTTGTTTATTCCAATGAGATGTTTACTTTCATATGTACAAAAACTTTTTAACATAGCCCTGAACCTATTTCACTTTTCTTATTTCTTACCCTCTACATCCTGTGCCATAATTAAACCTGTCTTAAGCACTATGCAATTTAGTTTTTAAAGAAGCAATTGTGATGAAACATTTTCATGTTCGGAACTGGCCACTTAAACATGCAGGTTAAGGTTACTCACAAATTATTAAGAATGGATACTGGAGATGAAGGGGCAGTGGTGGGAGAGGATCTATTAGAAATAGATCAGGGCACTTCACACTTTTCCCTGGATTCCCATTCCATCACAGGCACTATGTACATAGGAGCAAAGTAGTTAGAAAATTCTTGGTACTCTTCACTTTTTAATTTTTATTAATTTTTATTTATTTTTTAACTGTATTTATTCATGAGAGACACAGAAAGAAAGGCAGAGCCAAAGGCAGAGGGAGAATCAGGCTCCCTGCAGGGAGTCTGATGCAAGACTCGATCCCAGGACCCTGGTATCACAACCTGAGCCAAAGGCAGACTTCAACCACTGAGCTACCCAGGTCCCCTACTTTTTTTAATATACACTTTTGTATTTGATTTATTACATAAAGCATAGTTATGAAAAAAGGCAAGATCAATATTTTGTTTGCCATTTAAAATGGCAGAGTAAAACACTTTTTTTTTTCAGAAGAATCTGGGAAGTAATTGAATACATAAATTGTTGGTACTAAATATTGACATCACTACCTGAAAGCAATGTAATCTCAAGGGATGAAAGTTCATACAAAATTTTCCAGATAGAAGAACCAGATATTAAGTATTACTCTGGAAAAGATCATTACACTCCATACTCATCCCTGGGTCTGGATGTTCTAATTCCATCTCAGATACTCTTCCTTTATTGATAAATACTTTTGAATGTTCAAATATTGATACCAATTAATAAAAAAAAGAGTATTCTGTTCACTTTCTACAAACTCAAACATAAACTTTCCAACTCAGCTACATAGTACCTCCCTTGTTTTCCTCCTTAAACTCCAAGGCATACATTTTTTTTTTTTTTTGAAAGAAACACACAGAGAGAGAGAGTTATGAGCAGGGGGTGGGAAGGGACACAGTGAGAGAGAGAATCTTAAGCAGGCTCCACACCTAGTGCAGAACCTGACAGGGGCCTTGATTTCATAACCCCGAGATCATGACTTGAGCTGAAATCAAGAGTCAGATGCTTAACTGACGGGCCACTGAGGCATCCCTCCAAGGCATGTTCTATTACATTTCTGATCTCCTTCTTATCATTTCACTTACTTGTGGATATAGTAGGTATGTGAACTTGTAGCTTCAGTACCTCTGTTTACCCTTTTGTCCTTGAAGACCACAGCCATATTTATTCTTCTTGGAAACCTCAGAAATCATTATAGGTCCTGACCCATAGCAACCTTTCAAAATGGTGATCTAAGAAGGTTACTAAATTTTTAATAATGAATTATTTATTTAGTAACTGATTTTCATTTATAATTGAAAGGTTATATATAATATCACACACACACACACTGATTTAAGAGAAATAACTCTATAAATCTGTGAATGACGATGGAGTAAATGGTATTTAGGTTTCCTTCTAGTTATAATGTTCTGTAAGAAAGACACTGATAAAAATCAAATCAAATATATAAGTAGGCAATTGGCAAGAAGAGAAATAGTTGCATGAGAATAAATAAGTTGTTCAAAATTATGTTATTACATAAATAAAACGTATTTAATTAATGGTATATTAAGATATTGTAATTTACATGAGAATATTTAATTTAAAAACATGGTAATGAGTGGAATTTCATGAATTCCAAAAACCGAAAAACAAAGTATTTCCATGAAGTTTTCCTTCTCCTGCTTATTGAGCTCTTTATAAGATCCAGGAAATAGAAATTGTTATTATTAGAACATTTACTGTATTTACTGTCTACTCTATTTTGCTTTGTGTCTTAAAAAACACAAAATTAGGTACCTAGAAAAAATCAAGAGTGGCCAACCAATCTTTTCCATTCTGTATCTCCTTTCCACATATGCTTGTAATGAGTATTTTTTCTCGCACATTTTTTAAATTGAGAACTACTTCATATATGAAAAAACTTCACTTTTTTGAATTGTACAATTCAGATTTTTGTTTTATTATATTCACAGGTTTTTAAAATAGCACCACTGTCTAATTTCAATACATTTTCATGACTCCCAAAACAAATCTTGTATCTTTTAGCAATGACTCTTCATCTTCCCACCACTCCAGACCTGGGCAGCCACTAATCTACTTTCTGTATCTATGGATTTACATGTTCTAGGCATTTTATTTAAAATAATACACTTTGTGGGGTGCCTGGATGGCTCAGTTGACGGGCATCAGACTTTTGGTTTCCACGCAGGTCATGATCTCAGGGTCCTGAGACCTGGCTCCATGTGGGGCTCCAAGCACAGACACTGCTTAGGATTCTCTCTCTCCCTCTACTCCTGCCCCTAAAAAACCTAAAACAAAATAATATACTATGTGATCTTTTATGGCTGGCTTCTTTCACTCAGCATAATGTGTTCGAGGTTCATCCATGTGTGGCACATGTCAGCATTTCATTTCTTGTTATTAATGAATAATATGCCTAAAATAATAATAAAAAGATACACCATATTTTGCTTATCCACTTATCAACTAAGTAACAATGAGCTGTTTCAACCTTGCTTGTGACTACTCTGAATAATGCTACTATGAGTGCACACATACAAACTGATGGAAAATAACATTGAATTTACAGAAATATTTGCCAACATCTTTGGAATATTAAATGTTCCTTAATTTTTAAAAATTTTTCCTCCAAAAAAAAAAAATTTTTTTCCTCCCTACAGCTATTCCCTTTCTGCATTAATTGACGTGGTGAAATAGTTCTTTAGCTAAATTTCACATTCTAGTATTTTTTTTTAAGACAGAAACACAGAAGTTATAATTCTTATTTTATCTTAATACTTCTAAATGTTTGCTCATTGTCTTCACACTAGAATAACAACTTGATTGAGAATGACATTATTAAGATACACTTATCAGATAAATTTTAAAAACTGGCTCTCTTGACTGTTTTTGATACTTAATATTTTAAGTTTTATTTATTTTTTTCCTTTTTCTGGAGAAAACTCCATACTATTTCCTGGGGTAGCTGCACCTTTGCATTCCCACCATCAGTGTTAGAGGGTTCCCCTTCCTCTGCATCCTTGCCAATGCTTGTTTTCTGTGTTGTTAATTTTAGCCATTCTGACAGGTGTAAAGTGATATCTGATTGTAGTTTTGGTTTGCATTTCCCTGATGATGAGTGATGCTGAACATCTCTTCATGTGTCTGTGTTGCCCTATTGACTTTTGGAGTGAAGTGCTGGTGGTTAATTTCCAGTGTTCACCTAATAAGCAAGTTGTTCTTTATGCTTAGTTGCTTGAAAAATTCTTTCTTAATCGATCAAATTCAATAATGAAGTTACTTCTCACTAAATGGTAGTCACTTCTTGATCATTTTCCTTATGTATATACACTGCATCATTTTATTTGTAAGTTTGTCTTTCATTCTCGTTCAAGAAAATTTCCCTCAATTGTATATTTTTAATATCTCATTTTTCTGATCACTCAATTTTCAGCTTAAATAAAAATCCATTATCCTCATGTTTGACAAGTTCTATCTTTCTCTAGTATATACTAATTACCTTTAATTTTATAACTTTTCCCTGCTTTTCATTGTGACCAGATCAGTTTCCTATCATCTTCAGCAGTGCTTCCAGTGAATACCTATTGACTTTCTTGTAGTTTTCTTGTTCTGAGGTTTACCACAGGCTCAGTGGCTTCCCTCTGCTTCTTCTTGTACAGAAAGGGATAGCATGCACAGTTCAAGCCTCATAGTATTTTGCCCTATTTCTTGTAGTGGGGAACTCGTCATAATGCTGCATCACCTATTTTGGTATGAAATGCTGGCATGCAATTTTGATTTTTTAATCTAATTTACCTCTACTTTATGTGAGGATTCTTAAACTATGTCACCATCTCTGTCATTTTTCCAGAGTTCATCCTTCATTTTTTATAGTTTTGACTGTTAAATGGTTTTAGTTGAAAATCACTACATTTTAGTTTTTTTGAAGAGATTATACAATAGTGTCTTTGGTCTTCATTGTTGTGGATGGTTTGCAATCTTTTCCTTTGCTTTCCTTTGATTTGGTTCCATAATGGGATTAGTAATGGGTTTTTAAAAATTCACTGTGTTTCTTAAAACTGAGGATGATCTTAAAAGTCAGTTCTGGAAAGTTCTTAATGTATAAGTAGTTCTTCCCCTTCCTTCTGTCTACCCTTTCTATATCCAACTAAATGGTATTAGTGCTTATTATATTATTATAAAACATCTGGACAGTAATGAGGCAAGGAACTCCTAGATCCAGCCCACAATATAAATTCACTTTTTTTCTGTTCTACTCCCTAATTTTCTGGTCTATTTTGGCCCAGAGAGATACCTTTTGTCTGAAGTCTTGGGAAAGAAAAGACTGTCATCTATGGGAACAAGTGAGGCAAAGTAAATATCTGAGTGACATTTAAATCTCACGGATCATCCACGTAAGTGTGGCAAAAGGCTCCAGAATAAAATTCTGAATGCTGCGATCCATTGGCTATGTATTACTATAATATATAGAATGTTCAGGGAACCCAGAGGAAAAGAGAGTTTATCAACACTTATTCACTGGCACAGTCTCCGTAGATGTCAGTTGTTAGAGCAAGTGCTCCTCAGAGAGCAAAGACCCAGAGGAAAAGGTCACCACAGGAAAGGTGTCAGCTTCCAAGATATTTATCTCAGCTTTTTCTATCCTTGGGAATGAAAGAATGAAGGAACTGAGAATGGGGCATATGTGAGACGTGTTGAAAGATTGGTTAGTTTTGGGGGCAGAAATTGTAGACTCTGCTGCAATTAGCAGGCCCCGTAACTGATGCATCCCTAGAATTTGTCTCTGTTTTCTCAGTTTCCCACTTGTCCTTAATGACATGTCTGTGGAGCCCTTTCTAACATCATTTTATCTGATAACCTCTGGCAGGAATGACCTGCAGAGGCCCACTGTCCTCGCTGCACCTCATCTTGGCTTTGTCTTCTTCTATCTCATGATTTCCTTTTTAAATTTCCTACCCCATTATCCACTGACCTCTACTTCTACATCATAGCTTTTCCCTTCATCACTGACATTTCCCTACTGGCAGAGGCCTTTGTGTTATGATGTCTTTTCCTACTTTCAGTGACAGTTTCATATCCTCTGCCTCAAGGACAGCTTGAGTTTCTTTTCATTTTTTACTTATTTTAATGATGCCCCCTCTGTCAGCTGCCTCATCTTTGCTGAGAGAGTCCTCTCAACCAGTAGATCCTGACTCCTCCATTTTCCCCTTTTCTCACCTTCATCTAAGCATGTTTTGACTTTGGATCCCCTTCCTCACATTTTTCTTTCTCTCACCCTTACTTCTGGGCATTTCTTTCAGCATTGCCTTTCTGGCTGCTAGGTTCACATTTGCAAGGCACTTTCACCCTTATGACTTGCTTACAGACTTACAGAACACACTAGCACTGGGCCCCTTCACTCTACCAAACCTCACTATGCCTCTGGACTCCATAGTTTTCCCTGAATACACCCTCTCTCAGGACATAAATGTCATATCAATTTAGAGCCCATCATGTGAATTCCAGTGGTTCCTTTGATTGTCATCTACCATCGCCCACTCTGTCTATACTTCTGCCACCAGTCTCCACTTTGTTGTACAGTCAGTAACAATCCTACTGAGGTCCACTGCAAACAAACCCTCTTGGCTGGCCTCTTCTCTCTCAACCATCTCAGACAGAGCACTCAGCTTGTCCATTTCAGCTTCATTAAAGAAGGGGGAATCTCTTGTAAGCACAATTTGTACATTAGGAAGGAGTTGGTGAGGAGGGTTTTAGGTGTTCCCACCATGATCAAAGCATTCTGGGAAAAAGTTGAGGGAGGAAAAAACCCCAATTCTCCTTACCAATAATTAGAAGACTTAGTAATCTGGGAATTATAATTAAGTAGATGGCCATCTATGTGGTTCAGGAATACTAAGGATGCTGATTGCTCAAGACCCAGGACAACCATGCTTTAAAAAGCAGCTTCCTGATGACAGAAATCTGTATTTTGACAGAGAGCCCAGCCCAGATCCAGCCTCAAGCTAGTCCATTGCATTGCTCCTAGCTTCCAAGTGCTTGGTTTCTTAGCTCTCTACCCCAGGGTGGATCGGCTGGGAACCAGCAACTTCTTAGGTGTTGGGTACTAATAGGGAAGTCAGAAGGAGCAGCCTGTGTCAGCTGGGAAACCCTCAACTTCAGGATATAAGGAAGAACCAGAAAAGGAATGTAGTTTCAATGGCTGAGAAAGAGGAACACCTCACCAGTCTTGCCAGAGACCACACAGGTTTCTTCCAAAAGCAGAATGGGAACAAAAATAAATTGTTTTCATTGGCCTTATCCCCTGAAAAAAGGCAAGAGTTAGGAAGGCTCACTGGTTATAGACAAATCAGTATCAGCTCTGTGCTAAGCCCAGACTCAGATGACACTGGGGCTGTTATTATTGGACTTTGGTAATCCTGAAGCTCAGGAGCACATGATGGTTTTGGGCCTGATCCTAGATGAGTAATATGGACTGAAGGGGAGACTTCCAGCATGCCTAGAGAGATACAAGGAGAAACTCCAGTCTCAGACAGTTTTAGGTGTGAATTCCTGGGTCAACAGGGCTTCCTCTTATCCAGGTAAAAGGAAGGGAAAAGTGCATCATCACACAACCATCAACAATCACAACACAGGTTCTGAGAGTTGGAGGAGATCCAGCAAGGACAAGGGCTTCAGAAACTATCAGATATGTCCCTGGAGAACTGTCAGATTCAGTTATCAGTCACCTGTCAGATTTATTCCCCTCCTTCAAACTCTCTGGTTCACTTCTGCCAGGATCCAAGGTCCTCAAGCTTGGACCAATGAAGCTAGATCTTCAGGCCACCTTTCCCACTGGGTCAGCCTTTTGGGGTGTATTCTGCAAGTCAGAAATTCATCTTCCACATCTTTCAGGGAGAAAAATCTCTAGCATCAAGGTTTGCTTCCACAGAATGTAGCAATGCCTCAGAAACCTAATAGTGGGTGAATAATCAATTTTTATTGTTGTTTTAAGTCATTGAGATCTGTGCTCATTTGTTATGCAGGAAATAACTAATACACCAACCAACCAAATAATTTAAAAACAGTGGACCAAGTACCCATTCTTCTCCATCCCACAACTCCCCTACTTACATTTTTATTAATATAATCAGAGATCTTCATTCAGTTTATAATTATTAAATGTTACTTTTTTGGGTGGCTAATGAGTCCATTTTCAGTCATTGTTTTACAACCTGTCCAATGTGGACCATATTTAGCAGCGATTCTTCAAAGTACTGAAAAGTTACTAATACTTTCATATAGTAACTATGAAATCTATTGCTTTTCTTTTTGTTCAAACTCCTTCAGATAGATTTTTGCAGTTTTTTGTTTTTGTTTTGTTTTGTTTTGAATGAGGGGGCAGTTGGCTAATGTGCCGAATAGCACTTGTTTCTGAACAGTTAAAAGAGAGTTATTCTAAAAAAAAAAAAAAGAGAGAGAGAGAGACAGAGAGAGAGTTATTCTTAAACATCTTCAGCTAATCCTAACAGCCCTTAAAGCTACTTGATGTTCATAAAATAACATTAAGTACAAGCAAACACACCACCATATAAGCAATAGAAAAACTCATAAAAAATCCACACAAATCAAAACCAAATAGTCTTGGTTCTTTGCTAAACAATCACTTTTGTGGGGGAAAAGATAACCTATAACCTTATCCTCTTGAATCTCTCTCCTTCCTTAGTAAATGTATAAACATTTACTGCATTTTTTGTTACTTGTCACTGAAGATAATTCATTTCTCTCAATAAATTTGTAACATGAATATAACTTAGTAATTTTGAGCTCCTTAATAAAGCAAATATAGTGTACAAATGAATGAGTCCAGGGTCATTCATGTATTTAAAGAAGTCAAATTCATTGAAATTCTTTGCGCATCCTAGTTCATCATCGTCTTTACTGTTACCTAATTAACCAAGATTTTATGATTACAACATAAGACGGTATATGAATTGGTTGTTTTCACTGAATAATACCATGATGTAGACTCTGTTAATATGGTTAATGGAATATGTATAGAAATTTTGCTGAAGAAAGACAAAAATATTTCTTGCCGTAATCCTCAAGACTAAAAATATTATATCATAATTACATTAAATTACATGGAAAAAAGGATTGCAAATGCAAATTAGATTACTAATCAATTGACTTTGTGATAGTGAGAAGGGAAATGATCTGGGTGGGCTCAATGTAACTACAATAGCCATTTAAAACTAGAGAATTTGCTTCAACTGGTAGCAGAAAAGGAAGTCAAAGAGACTGGACTTGTGAAAAAGATTCAAAATGCCATTGCCACTTTGAAAATGGAGAAGCTATGTGACACAGCACAGAGTAGCCCCAGATGACAATCTAAAGGATTGGAAATGCAATCTAAAGGAAAGGAAATGCATTCTAAATGAGCTTGGAAGTGGATAACAGATCTGGAAAATCTCTAGATAATCTGCATACACTTGGATTTATCTAATAATCCAGATGCTAGTCATACGCTGAAGAAGATTATCTCTTTTTATCATGATCATGGGTTTTTATTGCTCTCTAATGTATTTATGTCTTTGAATGGCTATATGCTGTCTTCTGACTGTGCATTATTTGGAGGTATATGTCCAGGGTATCTCATAACCCTGAGGTTAGAGAATGGGAGGGGACATCTTTCTCTCTTATTAAAATTCATTTCTCTTTTAACTTCTCAGTGGTGACAAGGGGTAGGGAAGGAGGGAGATAGTGGCATTGCACACCTACTCATTTCTAGATTTCTTCATTGAATCTTCTTAGCGGTCCAATTGATCACATGTTCCTTTTATAGCACATATTTATTTTAATAAAAATATAACAAAGTACTTTAAATTATTCAAATGATTTTCCCAGTGATAAAGGACCTGGCTAAACCACCAGACTTTCCCCAGATCCCTCAAAACTGGTAACTTCATAAGGCACATGTATACATACAGGAAGGAGAGGAGATACCGGGTTTACAGGGGCCTAGTATCATTGAAATCTCCCACTCACTTCAGAGTGGTTAAAGATGCAAGGAACTTTGTATTGCACAAAAATTGAAAGTGGAATTTCGGAGTGGCTGGACTCTGCATTCATAATAGGGGAGAAACATAATCCATTTGTGAGGAATAGCTGCCAGTGGCCCCCTCAAAGCACTTTCCTTCCCCTCCTATTGGAGGCTGTGGAGACCTACACTGTTTCTCTCTTCTCAGAGTGGCTTTAAAAGAATTCTGTAAAGGTCCAGTGGATTTCCCTCTCTATCCTCCTATACTCTAAAACAATAGGAAACACAATACATCTAGCTCTGTGGTGTGTGGGCACAGAGCACGCAAAGAGACTAATGTGGCTCTTTATTCAATTGATTCAACAGAAGAATCCTGATCAAACATCTGTTAAAGATTTACAAACTTCCTTTCTTCTCCCAATCCCAGAGTGGGCACAGACAGCTCAGTGTGAAGGTATAACTGTGTGACTATATGTAAAGTAGCCTTGGTTAGTTGGCTTTTGGACTCCACAGACCTAGTGTGGATCTAAGAGGGTAACCAGTATCATTTACTCTCCTTCCTCTCCCCCGCAAGCAGAAGACAGAGAAAAAGAAGAATGGAAAAAGTTATTTAAAAAAAAAAAAAAAACTAAGAAGGGAAGGAGCACATACTACTTATAGCTCTGAGCAACGAATCTCCATGTAGTGAAAGAAACAGTCACTGCGGGGGATCCCTGGGTAGCTCAGCGGTTTAGCGCCTGCCTTTGGCCCAGGGCGTGATCCTGGAGTCCCGGAATTGAGTCCCCCGTCGGGCTCCCTGCATGGAGCCTGCTTCTCCCTCTGCCTGTGTCTCTGCTTCTCTCTATATATAACTCTCATGAATAAATAAATAAATAAAATCTTAAAAAAAAAAAAAAAGAAACAGTCACTGCAATGGAACTTAAAGCAAGAAGTAATGTATTTGGCCTCTGATGGGTCATATCTCCCCCACTCATGTCCACCTTAGAATGGGGGACAGTTCCAAGAACAAGTTTCCAGTGTGGTATGGACACAAAGAGGGCTGAGCATTGACTGTGAGTGAGTTTGGGGGTATTCTCTGTGGTGGGCTCTGTGCTGGACGAGTCTGAGCCTGGAAACAGGAGAAGTGCTGCATAAGTATTCATCATATCTCCATCTTCACTTCAAACTTGGCAATGATTTGTCCTCACTGAAAGGTTATCTTGGAGAAAGGTCTCCAGTAACACTTTCTGTCTGATATTAGTACAGCCATCCCCTACCTTGCACTCTCTTTTATTTACTATTAGCGGAATTAATTTTTCCAATCCTTTTACTTTCAAACACTTTTTGTCATTGAATTTAATGTGTATTTCCTGTAGTGTAGAGCATATTGGTATTACTTTTTTAAAAAATTCATTCTGCAATCTGCCTTTTGATTTGAATTTTTGAATGCTTACTTATATCCATGGAATGTAATTACTGATTAGGTCGGATTCATCTGCTATTTTGCCATTTTTTCCCCATATATTTTATATATTTTTTGTTTCCCTATTCTTAAATCTGTCTTTTGGTTAAAAACATACATTTTGTGTGCTATTTTAATTCCCTTGTTTTTCCTTTTTCTTATTTTTTGAGTCACTTTTATAGCAGTTGCCTTAAGGACTATAGTTAACATCTTAACTTTAAACAGTCTAGTTCAGGTTAATATCATCTTATTTCCAGTACAAAAACTTTGCTCTGACATAGCTTCCTTCTCTCTACATTGTCCTAAGATTATCATAAAGATTGTCATAAAAGTTACATCTTTATATTTTATAAACCTCTGACAGTTTTATAATAATTTGTTCATGTAGTTTTCTCTTAGATTAGAGAAGAAAGATTTACAAATAAATACATTTATAATGTTTTAATATAAATCTACATAGTTGCTTTAAAGAGCTCTTTATAATAAAGAGCACCAATAAAGGTGCTTTTTATTTCTTCCTGTGGATTTGAATTAGTATCTGGTGTTGTTGCTTTTCAGCCTGAAGGACTCTACTGAAATAACTTAAAAATATTTTTTGAGATATGAAAACTATGTTGTGATGAAGAACACTTAATTATACAAGACATCATTCATATAAATGTCACAACTCTAAATATCAACCTTTTCATCTCTAGTAGGGGTAGACAAGAATAACAAAGTAAGAGGGATTAGGGAAGAAATAAAAACCATCTTCTCAGTGCTTTTTACCACCATTTTTTCTGTGGGTTACAGGTTTCTACTCTCATGTATGCTAAAGATTATTAAGTACTAACATTTCCATTAGGGAAGCTGAATTTAAATACCAAACAGCAAAACTTTTCCTCTCAGGGTCTTCGCATATATCCTTATAGATACACTTAGGAACTGAGGAAATTGATAAAAATTAGCTGGATTTGATCTATATCAAAATTCTTCCAAAGTGTATTTAAGAAATCCATATATTTCCTATTCTGGTTATTCCAATTCATTCAGTTTTAGGAAATTCTATTTTAAGAGGGAAGGTGGCCAAGCATATGGCTTTTGATGCAATTGCTTATATCTCTCCAGAGAGAACACGGAGCAATAAATTTTAGGCAAGGTACAACATTTCCCCTGAAATGTTGCTACCTCTGTAATAGCCCACAGAATGGAGCAGTGGTCAGTCAACTTTTGACAAAACTAAGACACATATAGCTCCATCTGTTTGGTTTCTAAGACTGGCCCCTATTTGCTTTGAACATGACAACTGAATAGGCTCTTGATATCTGCCCTTTACAATTCAGGACCCACAGTCTGTAAATTTCTCCTTATTTTTCCATTCCTGTGTTACATCCCATTCCCATGGAGTTCTATTTTAAGATATTTGGAGATCTTTCCTTCCTAAATTCCCTTATTGTGTACAAAGCTCTTTTACATTCAGTATCCCATTTATTTTACTTCACAAAGATCTTGCTATCTGGGAGGTATTATAATACTTATCTTACTGATCGTCATGTCTCAGCTTAGAGAGAGTATCATGTCTGAGGATACAGAACTGGCTATTTACAATTGGAAGACAAATCTTCGGACTCAAAGTATAATGTGTGTGTATGTGTGTGTCTGTGTGTGTGTGTTGTGTATTCCTGCTGAGACGGGGATTCTTAACCCTTTTGTGTTGGCAGCACTCTTTGAATGCTAGAACATTAGCACTATACTGCATTTGAGTGGAATCCTTAACTGCCCTTATATATTCTCAAGACCGTGTGCTTCCCTGCTTTAAAAAAAAAAAAAAGTGTTTTTTTTGTTTTGTTTTGTTTTGTTTTTTGCAACAGGCTTCCTGCTTCAGCACACCAACACCTCTTACTAGTAGCAAATTACATGCTGTTCTGCTCAGGGCCTGATATTTCTATCGCCCTCCCACTGATATTCACACTCACACCCACATTCACACACCTCCAACATGTAATCTTTATTTTCTTATTCTGTCCAATATTTTCCACATTGATAAAAAAAATTGGTGGGTTACTTTTTAACATTTTTAAAATTTAAATTCAATTTATTTCTACTGTATTATTAGTTTCAAAGGTAGATTCCAATGATTCATCAGTTGCATACAACAGCCAGTGCTCATTAGTTCAAATGCCTTGCTAAATGCCCATCACTCAGTTACCTCACCTTCCCACCAAACTCTCCTCCTGTAACCCTCAGTTTGTTCCCTATAGTTAAGAGTCTTTTATAGTTTGCCTCCCTCTCTGTTTTCCTCTTATTTTATTTTTCTTTAGAGAGGACTGTGGTACAACAGGGAATGAGGAATACCTGTTAAAAATTTTCGGTTAAACGTCCTGCCAAAAAGCAAAAATTAAGATGGATGATGTCTCTCCTTAAGTGCATAAAATCTGATAGTGGGTTTAATGTGATATCTATACAGTTAGGATATTCTGGGAGTAAGAAATTAGTGATTCATCTAGCTACTTCTTCCTTAGTAGTGCAAGAAGGTCCAAGGCTAGGTTTTCAAAAGTGAATCACAATGTTTACTTGGATAATAGCCTACTTAACTCAGTTTGTAATAGGAAGCTGATCCTGATTGGGACATGTGGAAATGATTGATCTACTGCCTATTTTAAAGTCAAAGAGGTCCTGCATGATGCCAAATGAGTACTAATATAAATCTGCCACTGATTTCGGGAAGCACTGCGTTTTATGCTTATTACTGACATGTATCAGAACTTGATTAGCTACCTTAGATGAGCTTTTACAGTAAGGTTTTAGTTCTGTAATTAAATAGTGAATAGTTTTCCCACATATGCCAAGATACCAAGGCATCTGTGAGCTGTTGAATCTCAGCCAGCAGTGTGGGAGGTAACAGTAGCTGTAATCTTAATGGCTGTTAAAAGTTCATGTTTAATAGCTTTGAAAATAGAAATCTAACTTGAAAATCTATGCAGATACCTGGAATGTGGATGGATTTCTCACACATAAGGTGAAGGAAAATATTGACAATTATTCAGTGGATTTACAATGGTAGAAAGGCAAAATCATTCCCTGGAGCCAAGTATCTTCTTTGAGATAGGAGTGATCATGAGAAGCTGCCTATATTGATCAAATAAAGCAAAATATTTCAGTAGCCTGCACATCTTTGTGAATTCTGTTGACAGGGTTATAATTCCTTTAACTCCAAATAATCCTTAGTTCAGTGGTCCACAAAGGCCCTCTTTTAATACTGTTATAATTTATGATCTGGATCTATACTTTAAAGCAGTTCTTACTTTTATTAGTAGGAAGAGAACTAAATTACATTTAGGAAATATTTAATTTACGTGATGATCATAATTTTTCCTTTGGGACCCTTCCTTCTGTAGCCTATATATTGTGCTGCTTTTAAAATGTCACATTATCTTCATGAAAAGTAGTGGCTACTTTCTCACAGAAGCCATTTTTTATAGTTCTATCTCTCAGCTGTTCTACAGTGTTTCCCCTCAAGTGCCAAAAGAAATGAGAACACACTTTTATTTTAGGTTCCTTATTAAAAGCTTCATTTTCTTGGACAAATAGATTGTGTTTAAGTCCTTGGGTCAGTAGAAATGGTCTCTATAGGTCTAGAATATTTAACCCAAGAGATTGGCTAACATGAGCTCATACGTTGAGATAGAGCAGTTCTCTTAAAAATTGTTACAGGTTTGAGCGGACACTCTTTTCTTTGAAAAGCCTCATATTTCTAAAATTATTCATAAAACAATTTATAACATGTACATCTAGAGCTATGTCTAAATGAGAAAAAGATTTGTCCCCAAATTCCCTGTGCTTTCAACCAGATTAGATTGGTATGTTAGGTATCATGCCACTTGTTTTATAAAGGATTCTAAAAGAGTGTTTTAAATTACACTAAAGGGAAAAAATGAATCCCTGTTCATAAAGACGTTTCTTGCAAGATTGCCATTTTCATTAGATACATACTAAGAATTATAATTGAGTATAAGAAGGAAATACTTAAAACGGGATGTGGTACAGCTACTAAAAGGTACACATATTCTGGTGATATTGCTACAGAGAATAAAAAGAATATTATATTAAAATTGTATTCACACTAAATTTATAACTAAAACTTATATGTTCATTTGGACAATAAGAGAACTTGGCCAAATGAAAACTATTTGAATGGCAGGTAAATTGCTCCCTTTCCTTAGTGAGAGTTTCATTAGTGTTACTGTAATTTTTATTATGTCTCATGATATAACGATAATATGTACAAATAATAGGAATCTTTAAAGTGTTGTGTCTCCTTGTTATCAGTTGCCTAAAAGGTATGTTTCAGGAATGATTACATGGATAAAAAGCAATGTTGTGTTGAAATTATTAACTTGCAATTAAAACTGGGAAGAAGTACAATCCAAATATCCCTTAACTGTCTGAATTTCCTTTTCCACTGACTTTAGAGAAAACATGCTCTAATCCCATTTTTTTGTTGTTGTTTTGTAAATCACCCTTCATTAACCTAGAAATTTGGGGACAATATGTTTTATCTCCTTTACCTGTAAAATCTTGTGAATTATTTGGTGAAGAACTGATGATTTAAACAGTAGTTGGACAAGGAAACTGTCAAGTTTAGAAAAAAGTCAGAAATATTCTCCAAGGGCCCACCCAAGAATAATCCTGCAATGTACATTTATGGGAGAGTCTTTGAAACTTTCCTAGTGAGGACACAGCGGCATGGCTTTGATTTAAAGTGCTCTGCTGTGGCAAAAATTAAATTTAAGTTCATTAAACTAAGCACAGTGTGTTAAATACAGATCAACTCATTACTGAGCACCAACACGATCATTGATGAGAGTTCTTTGAAAGGCCTATCATTATAACATTAAATGTCATTTTATTACCAGACAGTAACTGCCTGATTAAAATCTTAAATGGATGGGATCGTTGAGAAGTCATATTGAAGCATCTTGTAGTTGATTATTCAAGTAAAGTTTGCAGTAAAGGCAAATATTAATGAAAATGACTAATTTCTTTGCCTCAATGTCTTTCGTGTCCTCTTCCTTCCATTCCTACTGATAGATCCCTAATTCAAGACCTAATCTTCTTTTATTATTGCAATAGCTTTTTATAAATCTGGTCTTTCTGCTCTCATACTTCAATTCCCTTCAGGTAAATCCAAGATAAAACAGCTATAGATAACTTCCCAAAGTCCATTTTTAAAAATGTCCATTCCTTGCTCAGAACTTTTTGATAGATTTGCAGTAATAAAGTAATATTCAGTTTATTATAATATTCAATATCCTGGGGCAGCCCCGGTGGCTCAGCGGTTTAGCGCCGCCTGCAGCCCAGGGCATGATCCTGGAGCCCTGGGATCGAGTCCCACACCGGGCTCCCTGCATGGAGCCTGCTTCTCCCTCTGCCTGTGTCTCTGCCTCTCTCTCTCTGCATCTCTATGAATAAATAAATAAAATCTTAAAAATTTTTTTTAAAAAATTCAATATCCTTCTTAATGCTATTTATTTTCTTATTTTTAATTCTATATCTTTCTCCCCCCCCCACAAAATAATGTTAACAACTATTACTGCCCCTTCTACACATTGTGCAGACACTTTTCACTGCTTAAAATATTCTCCTCATGTCCATATATTGAGATCTTAGACAATCTTTTGGGCATCTATTTGACTATTTGAAAATACTCCCTTTTCATCTCTAGAATCAATCACTTCCCCTGTTTTTCCCCAAATCATTTAGTTTTCACCTCTAATATTACAATTATTAAATTACAATTTTCTAATAGTTTAGGAATAGGCCTATATATTATAATATGTACAACTTTGTGGATTCATTTCATTTATTATATTTTAACTGCTAAAATCCAGAGCTCCTGGCTGTCCATTTTGCATCCTCCCAAAATCCTCTGAAAATTGCCTAGCAGTTGTAAGTCTTCATATTAGTAAGTTAGAGAAATTATTCTAAGAGTAAGTTAGAGAATTATTATTTTACTTAGGGATATTTTAGTGTTATAATGACTTTTTGTCCATTAACCACCATTGGATAGTTCAAAGCTATGGACATAGTAATTACCATGTCTGAATTCAAAATTCAGTTTTATTTATTTTTTTATCTTACTGTCTATAAGATTTGAAGTAAATTATTAACCATTAAGTATTAATTTCATAGCTTTAAAATGGAATAAGAATATTATAGTTCTAAGGATTCAATAAGATGATATATATAAAGTGTTTACAACACTGAAGCCAATTAAAAGCTGGCTATCTTCTACTCTTTCCTTCCTCCTCTCACTTTTACAGGAAGAAAGGCCAAATTTCATGCCAAAGATAAAGTTGCCAAAATTCTTCTTGAATTGTGAAGTTCATTATATTGTTGTTCATTGACATCACTGTGAGTGACAGTATACTAACATCTTCTTGACAGAACCAGCAATGTGTCTCATGAAACAAATACAATGTTTCATTGTTTCACAGTGAATGTTTTTCTAAACTAACTCAATACCTGGCCATGTCATTGTTGATATCAATCATGGAATTGTTTTTTGCACTTCTCAGATGAAACTTTTTTTCTCTCTAGCATCATCATGTGATTGGAGAGAAACAAAAATTAGAAAATAGCTAAAACAAGAATAAATTCTTGATTACAAATTAAAGGTCTTGAGTAATTATTTAGTGATTTCTTCTTCTGTCCAGAAACTTATCTCTAAGGGATGAAAGCACCTCTCTGTTCAGGGCTGTTTTTCCTTACATCCCTCTTTGCATTTTTCCATCACCAAGGAGCTGCCAAAGTTTCATATTTCTAAGAGTAAACCATTGTCCCTAGAGTTATTAAAGATAGTTCTTAGCATAAAGCAAATGGATAAAACTCAGAATTTTTCTAAACAAACTTAAAGTAACATTTAAAAAAATCCTTTTTTTTTTTATGGATTTAAGTATAGACTACTGCTTAATGGGGAAGCGAGTTGATATTGAAGAGAAAGAAAAAGGGACTCAATCATGGGGATGTTGGGAACACAAAACTTTACTTCTACTCTCTTAGGGTCTCCTGTTCAGCTGAGAATTAAACTGAGATAAGACATATTAACAGGAGAAAAGCATACACATTTGTTTAACATAGGTTATATGAGACACAGGAGCCCTCATAAGAAAAAGAAGACCCAAAAAAGTGGAAAACCTAAATACTTTTATACTAAGGTTTAGCAAAGAGAGGCGATTGTGGAAAAGTAAAAAATGCACAGAGGCTACAGGTCTGCTCGCACGAAATTCCCTCAGCTTCACTCCCCTTCTCAGACAATAAAAATGTTTCTTTTCTTTGGTTATAAGGACATCTTTTATAAAGGAGTTTAATTTCCTGCTTTCAGGAAGAAAAGGAAAGATTTAGAGTGCCCTTCTCACACCTGCTGTTTATCAAGAGCCTATAGCTCAAAATGATCCTATGCCAAAGCAACATATTTTAGGGTGGTATATATATCCTGCCACAGGGTTGTCAAGACTAGGAGGGAACAATGCCTGATTCAGTCAGTGAAGGACATATGGAAACTTCTATTCAGTTTCTGGTGATTGAGGGTTATGTGAAGAAAAAATTCTTTGGAGATTTGGGGACTAACTATCTGCCTTTGGAAAATTAAGCAAATATCCTTCCCTCACCTCTTAGTCTCTTGTCTTAGAACTAGGCCCTCTCTGGAAACTCATCTCTATAATAGCAAGGCTCAGTCATTTGGTCTTCTATTATTGGGACTGTCAAAACAGAAATGATCAATATAAGCAATCATATTGAGTTAATTAAAAACAGTAAAATGATATATATACAGTAAAAGAGAGAGAATGGACAATAGGAGACCATTTTGGAAGATTATTACAAAATTTAAGGTGAAATATGGTGAAGATTTGAATTAGAACAGTGGAAATGCAAATAAGAAAAGAAATTAAGAATGATTCCATCTCACAAAAAAAGAGAATGATTTCTTCTCTGAAAGAAAATTTGGAGTGGGATTTTATGTAAAGAATAAGGAAATTCTTTGGATAGGGAAGAACTAGGAATATTGTGATACAATTCACTGTTAGCAAGGAACAAAAAGTAAAGTCCAAACTTACAGAAGAATGTATAGAATTCTGTTTGGCAAATTTTGAAGGTGAAGAATCTACATTTAGATGCTGAAAAGTCAGCTGGAAATCAGTGCCTAGAAACAAAGAAGAGTGGTATAAGACAGAGATTTTAGAGTGGACCATTTATTAAAAATCATGACTATATATGTATCGCTATATAGAGATAATGAAATATCACTCAGCTATAAAGAAGAATGAGATTTTGCCATTTGTGATTACATGGATGGACCTACGGGGTATTATGCTAAGTGAAATAAGTCAAACAGAGGAAAACAAATAGCATATGATGCACTTACATGTGGAATCTATAAAACAAAATGAACACACATACACACAAACAAAAACACAATAATCATAAATACAGAGAACAAAGTGGTGGTTGCTAGAAGGGGGGTGGTTGGGAGAATGAAAGAGATAAAGGAGATTAAGAGGCATAAACTTCCAGTTATAAAATAAGTGATAGAGATGAAAAGTACAGTATGAGGAATATAGTCAATAGTATTGTAATAACATATGATGAAAGAAGGTGACTGCACTTATGGTCAGCACATCATAATATATAATAGAATTGTCAAATCACTATGTTGTATACCTGGAACTAATATAACCTTGTATGTCAATTATATTTCAATTAAAAAAAAAGTTAACCTCACCAAACCAAATAAATATTTCAAGAGTGTATATCCTTGAACTTAGAAATTTTACATTTCTCAAATATAATTTAATGTAGATAAAGTTATTTCTAAGTTTAACAAGTGTTATCTCACAATTACATGCTGAACCAGAAATATTGTTTACATTCTAAAGTATTAGAGTAGTCATTTACTGTAGTTTTGAGGAAAAGGAAAAGATGTGTAAACTAGAATGATATCCAAACTCTTAAATTTATGTAGATGTATGTAGAAGTGAAACATATTTTAAGAGGCAATACCTTGCTTTCTCTTTGAAGATTTTGCTGTTAGCTGAGTGATCCACTCCAGGGAGAGTCTGCAGATGTACTCTGGCAACATAGTATTAATTGATGGAGGTAAGTTAGTTTTAGGGCAATTTCTAGAATAGATGTAGGCATCTCACCCTTGTAGGAGTAAGGATCATGGCACTGGATGAAAATAACCATTGAAAGAGTGAGTTCTAATTTTTAGTTAATTATCTTTACTTTTAAATCTTTTTCCTGCTGCCAAAATCTTGATATTTTAAACTGTGTCCTAGGCATAAATGGTTGAAAAACATTGATTTGATTTAGTTCTATGAGTTCTCATACAAGGAGAATTTTTTTCCTTTTTTCTTGTTTTTTTTTTTTTATTCTATCTATATGAAAACATGGATGTTAGCTGAACCTACTGTAGTAATCATTTCACAATATATGTATATCAAACATCATGCTGTATACTTTAAACTTACACAATAATAAAAGTCAATTATTTCTCAATAAAACTGAGGAAAAAGACAATTTATCAAGTTACTTTTTTGCAAAAAAATTAATAAAATGTTATGTTAGCATATTCATTATAACACATTTCATCATGTACAAAACAATAATAGCATCACAAGCAGAAGGGAAAGAGGGGAGGAAATAACTTTAAAGTAAATTTCTTAATTTCTCTTTCTTCAGTCTCATTGTTAGTGTATAGAAATGTACCTGAGTTCTGTGCATTGATTTTATAACCTGCTACTTTGCTGAATTCCTGTATGAGCTCTAGCAATTTTGGGATGGAGTCTTTTGGGTTTTCCACATAGAGTATCATGTCACCTGCAAAGAGTTGAGAGTTTGACTTCTTCTTTGCCAATTTGGATGCCTTTTATTTCTTTGTGTTGTCTGACTGCTGATGCTAGGACTTCTAGCACCATGTTGGACAGCAGTGATGATGGTGGACATCCCTGCCTATGTCCCTGACCTTAGGGGAAAAGCTCTCAGTTTTTCCCCATTGAGAATGACATTTGCTGTGAGCTTTTTGTATATGGCTTTTATGAGATTGGGGTATGCTCCCCCTATCCCTATATTGAAGAGTTTTAATCAAGAAAGGATTCTGTACTTTGTCAAACGCTTTTTTCTGCATCCATTGAGAGGATGATATGGTTCTTGTCCTTTCTTTTATTAATGAAGTGTATCACACTGATTTGTGGGTGCTGAACCAGCCTTACAGCCCAGGAATAAATCCCACTCGGTCATGGTGAAAAATCCTTTTATGTACTGTTGGATCCTATTGGCTAGTATTTTGGTGAGAATTTTGACATCTATGTTCATAGGGGATATTGGTCTGTGATTCTCCTTTTTGGTGGGGTCTTTGTCCGGTTTTGGTGTCAAGGTAATGCTGGCTTCATAGAAAGAGTTTGTAAGTTTTCCTTCCATTTCTATTTATTTGGAACAGCTTCAGAAGAATAGGTATTAATTCTTCTTTAAATATTTGGTAGAATTCCCCTGGGATGCCATTCGGCCCTGGACTCTTGTTTGTTCGGAGGTTTTTGATTACTGCTTCAATTTCCTTGCTGGTTATGGGTCTGTTCAGATTTTCTATTTCTTCTTGTTTCAGTTTTGGTAGTTTATATGTCTCTAGGAATGTATCCATTGGAGGGGTGTGGTAACTGGGTGATGGACATTGAGGAGGGCATGTGATGCAAGGAGCACTGGGTATTATATAAGACTGATGAATCACTGATCTCTACCTCTGAAACCAATAATACATTTTATGTTAATTAATTGAATTTAAATAAAATTTTAAAAATGAAAAAAAGATCAAGTTGATTATGATTAGTCATATTTTTAGAATAAAACATTTAAGTTTTAAGTTATCTCAAGCTATTGTATAAGCATAATATATTCTACAATTCAAATTCATTTAATGGATTTTACCCTAAATTCATGTGTTACATGATATAAACTCAGAAAAAAATAGCTTTTTAAATGAGAACTGGAAATAGAAGTAGAATAGCCAGTTTTCTACATTTTCAAATATCTAGTTTGAAAATGTAGAAAAAATATGTTTCAATTATTGTCAGATAATCTCCTTTATCAGTTTTCTCCTATGTCAGTTACATCATTTATCCACCAAGTATTAAGTCATTTAAGCATAGGATAGTGATTTCTAAAATAAATTATCTTCTTTATCTTCCATTAATGAATAATTGGTTTAAAGGAACTGTCAGTTCTCTTAGCGTAGGCAACAGTCATTCCTTCTGCTACTAATAAACTGGGGTTAACTAAATATGTTTGACTGTGATATGACCTACATTGCCAACAGTCCCTAGGAAACACTAGAAATAATGATTTCCCCTAAATAAATGCAAATAATAATTAAATTGTAAATGTATTTAATATTTATTTATTTTTAAAAGATTTTATTTATTTGAGAGAGAGAGAGAATGCACCAGGTGGGTGTGACAGGAGGGCAGAGGGAGAGGAAGAAGCTGATTCTCTGCTGAGCAGGGAGCCCAATATGGGACTTGATTCTAGAACTCCCACATCATGATCTGAGCTGAAGTCAGAAACTTAGCTGACTGAGCCACCCAGGCACCCCTTTATTTAGTATTTATAAAACCCAGGAGAAATTCTATTTGAGGGGCTATAAAAATCCTATAAACAAACTGATCATGTAAAAGACTACAAATGTAACATTCTCAGAATGTTTGCCTTTCACCCCAATATTTCCTATCCTGTAAGTGGCAGGGTCATTGATTCCTTTGAGACTGATCAAAGCTGCAGATCAATTTCCCAAACTGAGCCAAAAATATTTTCAAATAGTTTGAAGGGATTATCAGAACACATTTAAGCATTGAATTCCAGATCAGTTAACACTTTCTTATCAAAAAGTATTTTTTTCCTTCATACATTCATTTAGAAAGTATTTATAAATTCTAGTCTTCAGTATTGTCAGGCAAATTGCATGCCTTGAAATACTCATATTCTGATAAGAGATCAACATGGAAATAATTTCTATGCAGTGTGAAGAATGCTGTAAAAGAGGAAAAATGTCTTTTGGGGGGCCAGAGAAACAAGATATTGATTCCTAAGGAAAATCCAAGGGGAAGTGGCATTGACCTAATTTCTGAAGAATGGTTCAACTATGGAGGAGGAATAGATTGTTAAAGGTGACAGCATAAGCAAAGCCATGGATCTGGAAAGGAGAAAGTATGTTTAGGGCATGGATTCTTTTTTTTTTTATATCTTTTTAAAATATATTTTATTTATTTATTTATTTGAGAGAGAGAGACAGAGAAAGAGAGAGAGAACTATTGGGGGAGAGGCAGAGAGAGGGAGAAGCAGGCTCCCCACTGAGGGAGCCAGATGCAGGGCTCCATCCAGGATCTCGGGATCATGACCTGAGCCGAAGATAGACACTTAAGTGACTGAGCCACCTAGGTGCCCCACAGCATGAGTTCTTTGATAATTTTTTATACAAAATAGATAAATGATATATAATTTCTTTTTTAATGATATATAATTTCAAAGTAAAAGCTTAATTGGATGTATTAAATAAATACACATACACAAAAACATGCATGCACATATATGGGGTTCTTTCATTGAAGTGTTACAGACCATTTGAAGACTACATGCTTTGGCCGTATTTCATTGGGTTTTTGTGTAACTTCCTTCAGTAATCTGTATTTTAATATTATTTACAGGAGTTTAATTTAAGGTTGCTTTAAAAAATGAAGAGGTAAGAAGTGTTACCACATTTGCTGTAGAAATATTATATGGATATTGCTCATTGTATCATTCTATGAGACTTCATGTGGTAACTTTCATCTATAACTTTATTCTATGAACATTTTTTGTTTTATCTTATAGATATTTGTTTTCTCCTCTGTTAAAATATGTACCCACTGGTCATACTTTCATTTTCATTTGGCTGTTAGGAAGCCTAAAGGAAACATAGCTTGCTCATGTTTCTGTCTTATGTATATTTTAACTGCTATGAATTCCCTATTTGTACTTGTATTTTACCATCATTTTGTCTTATGTATATTTTAACTGCTATAAATTCCCTATTTGTACTTGTATTTTACCATCATTTTGTTGTATATATTCTTTCTGTAAACTGTCATGATCCTTTGAGGCAAGAGAGCGTATAGCTGGTTATACTGCAGTATACTAGAGTGTAGTGTAATAAGTAAAGCAAATATTAGGGAAACATTGTCCAGTCGATGAGCGTAAGTTCAAATTCTTCTCCATTTCTAGCCTTATCAATCCTTTTTAAATTCTTATCATATGTCTATACAATTTAGGGATAACATACATGTATCTAATATAAATGCTACCTTTTTAAAATGTAATTTTAAATTCCAGTATAGTTAATATACAATGTTATGTTAGTTTCAGGTGGACCACATAGTAATTTAACAATTTCATACATCACCCTGTGCTCATCATAAGTGTACTCCTTGCTAATGTTACCTTTGAAAAAAAGAGTATATGTAACATCTGTCTCCCCAGAGGTTGTATAAAAATGAGATTAATTTTAATATGGATATATAAGTCGCTTACAATATATTTCTATTCAATGTCTCATCTTCATTTCTCATTCTATATACTCTAAGTTAAATGTACACTTCTCAATTATTTCTGAAGCATGTATTGCTATACATACAGGCACTCAATAAAAATGCTCTCTGGTTTGGTCTATCATGTCACTTTACAAATAAGCTATTGTCTACTCATGGGAAAAAAAACACATTCTTCTGTCTCTTCCAGTCAGAATAATAATAGAAGAAAAATCACTTTGAGAATCTGCATTATTCAGAATGACAAAAGAGGTGCTCAAAGTCTGCTTGGTTGATTAACAGAACTAAATGTACATGATGGTATGTATTGTGTAACCTAGATTAGAGAAGTAGAGAGGAATTAAACAAAGTTAAATTAAAACGGAAAAGAAATGACAAGCTATCTCTCTTCTGCTTATTGTGCCAGTCAAAGTAAGAAGAATACTGAAGAGAGGTGCTTAACTGTTAAAAAGAAAAATATTTTTTCTTCTTTTTACTTAGCTTCTGGAACATTCACTTGTCATTGTTTTGGGTAAACTGCTCATACTTATATCTGTGGCTTAGGTTCTTTTCAGAGAGACTTATAGTTTAATGCCTGTAATACATTACACAATACATTTTTCACAATGTCATCACTGTTGGAAAATTGAGATTTTTATTCTGAAAAAGTTTTCTGTAAATCAATTCTGCTAAATCTGTGGGGATTTTAAAAATCTTTGATTTCTCCTAAAATTAGATATCCCCATACAACAGAAAAATAATTCACAAAATTCATGACTTTCTGTGATGATGTGATCAATGCTACTGTGGATAACAGCCAGATAAATGCTTGCTAAAACTAAAAAGATCAAACATTACCATTATTTATAACTTAATTTTTGTCCTTTGGGAAACCATTGTCTGCCTTGGAAAAAGAATAGGTAGCTCCAGGGACCATCTGTTCATTTTCCAATTTTACTATGTTAATTTGCTGACATATAAAGACTCTGGGGGGATAACTCACAATTTCGAATCTATTCACCCGAAAATAAAAGACTGTTTCTTTGTTCCTTTTCACAGGTTGTATTTATCTTTCTGGTAACATTGTATTCTTCTACCTTTCAGCCCCCTGATGACTTTGTCTCCTTGATATCATTTTAATCATTGTCTTGCCATCATACTAAAATGACTTATCCTATTATTCTGTTCTTAGTCCTGCTTGGTGAAACCCAAAGTCTGGGCCAATTCAGCTACCTATCTTTATCACTACATGATAGAAATTGAGCCATACTAATGAAAACTCACATCACCACAAAATTGATATAATTATAAATTCTGTGACCTTACTGGCCCCTATGACTATTCTGCATTTCTTTTGTTCAGTCAACATCTCTCTAGTAAATTCACAACAAAAGTTTCATATCTTATCAATATCCTCATATGTCAGTCCTCAGAATTTCATTCTGTACCTCAGGATCTTCAGAAGATCATATCTGTTCCAATTCCATTCAGAATATACCAGCATGAGAAGGGCACTTTACTCTCTCCCATAAAAATAAATTCAACATTCTTTCTTTCTTCCTTCAAATGATAATAGATGAGACATCCATCTTTTTATAAAGACAGTCTTTCTAGTTGTGGTTATGATCCCATACCTTTCTACTCTCTTAGATTTCTTGTTCTTTTTAAATATTCCCTTAGTGTCTGAATTTTTATTTCTACTTGAACAACAGTTCCTTCCCTTAAAAAAATTTTTTTATTTACCTTTTTACTTATTTGAGAGAGAGAGAGAAAGAGAGAGAGGGAGAGAGAGAGAGACAGAAAGCAAAGAGGGTGGGAGGAGCAGATGGAGAGGGACAAGCAGACTCTGTGCTGAGCACAGAGCCTAAAGTGGGCCTTAATCTCATGACCCTGAGATCATGACCTGAGCTGAAATCAAGAGCTGGATGCTTAACCCACAGAGCCGCCCAGGCGCCCCAACAGTTCCTTCCTCTTAATCTTAGAATATGTTTAACTCTCATCTTAATTTAAAAACAAATTGACTTTACTTGATTCTAGATCTCTTACCAATTGCCTTCTTATCACTATTCCCACCTCTCGAGTCATGAAATGAGTCAGTACTTGACATATTCACTTCACATCTCACTTAATCTTAAACTGATTTTGGTTTCTAATTATTCCACTGGCAATGTTCTTATAGGAACTCCAACAACATCCATCCACATTGCTAGATTTGATGGACACTTCTCAGATCCTATGATGATTGTGGTGGTTAATTTTATGTGTTAACTGCAATGTCATATGACAGTCTGAACCCAGATAGATTGTAATTCCTGTGATAGCATAGATTCTGGCTTTTTATCTACTGCATCCATAATTACATTACACCGAACTGAGAAGTATTTATTAATGAACAAATAAATTATACAAGGTAAACATAGCTGCAGGGTAAATATTATGCTTGATAAATATTACAATATTATAGGTTATATTATTCAGTTCTAAAAATATTTACTAATGAACAAATAAGTTATGTAGGATATATATAGCTTCAGCCTGATATATTGCAATTCTACACTTAAATTCTTTTTTGCACAGAAGAATTTATATTTGCTGCTGGCTCTAAATATGCAATGCATTTAAACAAAACCAGAAGGAAAGCCCAGAAATAAATTTATAATTAAATGGTCAATTAATCTTTGACAAAGGAGAAAAGGATATGCATTAAGAAAAAGTATGTTCAACCAATGGCGTTGAAAACTAGACAGCTACATGCAAAAGAATGAAACTGAGCCACTTTCTTATACCATACACAAAAATAAATTCAAAATGGATTAAGGACCTAAATATGAGAGCTGACACCATAAACCCCCTAGAAGACAGCATATGCAGTAATTTGTCTGACTTTAGCCATAGCAATATTTTTTCTAAATAGGTCTCCTGAGACAATGGAAACAAAAGCAAAAATAAGCTATTGGGCCTACATCAAAACAAAATGCTTTTGCACAGCAAAGGAAACCATAAATAAAACTAAAAGAGAATGTACTGAATGGGAGAAGATATTTGCAAATGATATATCTGATAAAGGGTTAGTATCCAAAATATACAAAGAACCTGTACAGCTCAATACACAAAACCCCAAATAATTCAATTCAAACTGAGCAGGAGACATGAATAGACATTTGTCCAAAGAAGACATACAGATGGACAACACACACAAGGAAAGATGCTCAATGTGACTCATCATCAGGGAAATACAAATCAAAACCACAATGATACATCATATCAGTCAGAATGGCTAAAATTAAAATGACAAGAAACAATAAATGTTGGCAAGGATGTAAAGAAAAAGAAACTCTCATGTCTCATAGGGTGGAATGAAAACTGGCACAGTCACTGAGAAGACAGTATGGAGGTTCCTCAAAAAATTAAAAATAGACTGTCCTATGATTCAGTTATCATACTACTGGGCATTTAACCAAAGAATATGAAAACACTAATTAAAAGGGATATACACATCCCTATGCTTATTGCAGCATTATTTGTAATAGCCAAACTATTGAAACAGCCCACGTGTTCATTGATAGATGAATGGATAAAGAAGATGTTGTTATATATATGCACAATGGAATATTATTTCATTAGAATATCATTCAGCCATAAAAGAGTGAAATTCTGTCATTTGCAACAACATGGATGGATCTGAGAGGGTATTATACTAAGCGAAATAAGCTAGTCAGAGAAATACAAATACTAAATGATTTCACTCATATGTGGAATTTAAGAAACAAACAAAGAGAAGAAAAAGAGAAAGACAGACCAAAAAAAAACACACTCTTAACTATAGAGAACAAACAGATGGTTACCAAAGAGGAGGTGAGGGCAGGGGTGCAGAGAAGAGTGAAATAAGTGAAGACAATTAAGAATACACTTATCTTGATGAGCACTGAGTAATAAAAGCAACTGTTGACTTACTATAGATACACCTGAAACTAATATAATGCTGTCATGTACACTAGAATTAAACAAACAAAAATGACAAACCAAAAACACAACCAATAATACAAAATGAATAAAATAAAATTCCAAATAGATATTAAGAATCATGGACCAAGAAATTAATATATACAATGAATGTAATTAATGTTAAAGACTGTTCTGGAATTCTTTCTCATAATATTTTAATAGAGGTATAATTTATCTACGGTAAAATGCAGCATTCTATGAGGTTTGAAAAATTAATACATCCATGTAAGTAAAACCATGTATAGGATATCCATTTAAGAATATCCATGAAAAATTAATGCATCCATGTAAGTAAAACCAGATATAGAATATTTCCATCACCTAAAAAAAGTTTCCTCATGTCACATTAAAACCAATCCCCCTGTAGCAGAGGCAATTACTGTACTGATTTTTATCACCACAGATTCATTTTGCTTGATCTTTCACTTTTAAAAAATGGTCTCCCACATAATCCATGAGTTTTGTGTCTGAATTCTCTCCCTCAGCAAATACTTATATTTTAAGATTCATCCATGTTATTATGTGTATCAATACTTTTAAAAAAAATTATTGTATTATAAGGATATGCCACTCATTTCATTCAGGACATTTCCGTCATTGTTCCTAGCTTTTGATGATTATAAGTAAAGCGCCTATTAATATTATTGTTAAGTCTTTTCTGAATACATGCTTTCATTTCTCTTGGATAAATAGCTAAGAGTGAAATTGGTGGGTCAAGGCTACATATTTCTAGTTCCATGTATTTGCTGGCAAAAATTCCTTGTCAGTTATATGTATTATAAATATTTTCTTCCAGCCCATAAATTGTATTTTTACTTTTTTAATGACGTCTATTAAATAGCATACATTTTGGATTTTCATGATATAAAACTTAATAATCTAAAAATGTTATGGTTACTTCAATTTGTCTAAGAAATATTTGCCTGTTTCCAAATCATGAAGATGTTCTATATTTTCTTCTAAAAGATTTAACTTTCACATTGAGGTTTATGCTTCCAATCAAGTTAATTTTTGTGCATGATAGGAGAGGAAAGTAGAGTTTATTCTTCCATTTGGACTTTACTGTGCAGAGAACTATTTCAGAGTACTTTACTATTTCTATTGAACTGCGTTGGTGTTCTGAAGAAAACATATTGACCATATGGGAAACAGCTATATCTAATTTTTTACTGTACTCCACAATCTATTTGTTTATACTATGCTGACACCATACTCTCTTGATTGCCTTATAGTAAGTTTTATAGTGCTTTTAAGTCCTCCAACATTGTTCCTCTTTTTAAAGATGGTAGTGATTATTTCATATCCTTTGAATTTCTACATAAATTTTAGATTCTACTTATCAATTATATTTATTCTTAAATATTTTAATTATTCTGTTATTTATAAATGACACAATAAATAGACCTTAGTTTTAGATCAGCTTTAGGTTTACAAAAAGATGAACAGAAAGATACAATTTTATGTATAGAAAATCCTGAGGACCACCAAAAAACTATTAGAACTAACAAAAGGATTCAGTAAATTTGTAGAATATAAAACCAACATTCAGAAATTAAATGCACTTCTATACACTAAAAATGAAATATCTGAAAACAAAATTAAGAAAACAATCCCATTTGCAATAGCATCAAAAATAACACAAAAAATGTAATAAATTTAAACAAAGGATCTGTACACTGAAAACTATATAGCTTTGATGAAAGAAATTGGAGAAGTCACAAATAAATGGAATGATATCTTGTGTTCATAGATTATAAGAATTAATATTGTCAAAATGTCCATATTACCCAAAGCCATCTATAGATTAAATATAATATCTATCAAGATTCCAATGTCATTTTTTTACAGGAATAAAAAAATAGCCCTAAAATTCATATGGAACCACAAAACATCCTGAATAGCCAAAGCAATTCTGAAAAAGAAGAACAAAGCTGGAGGTATGACAATTTCTGATTTCAAACTATACTACAAAGCTAAAGTAGCAAAACAGTATGGTATTAGAATAAAAGTATAAAAAGAATAAAAATAAAAGCTCTCAATGCATAGAATTGAGAGCCCAGAAGTTGAACCCATCCTCTCATATACAGTCAACTAATGTTTGACAAGGAAGCCAAAATTACTCAATGAGAAAAGGATAGTCTCCTCAATAAATGTTGCTGGGAAAACTGGATAATCACATCCAAAAGGATGACATTCGGCCTCTTTCCATTCCACTCACAAAAATTAACCCCAAATTAATTAAAGGCCTAACCAGAAAAGTCCAAGAAAAAGACATAAGGAAAGATCTCCTTGACATTCATCTTTGGCAATGATTTTTTGGATATGGCACCACAAGGACAAACAGCTAGAGAAATAATCCAGTGTGACTACACTACAACAAAATAAAAAGCTGCTGGCACGCCTGGGTGACTCAGTGGTTGAGCAACTGCCCTGGGCTCAGGGCATGATCCCCGGGTCTGGGGATCGAGTCCCGCATCGGGCTCCCTGCAAGGAGCTTATGTCTCTTTCTTCTCTCTCTCTGTATATCTTTCATAAATAAATAAAATCTTAAAAAAATAAACAAAATAAAAAACTTCTACACAGCAAAAGAACCAATCGAGAAAATAAAAGGCAACCAATAGAATAGAAGAAAATATTGGCAATCCATTTCTGACAAAGTGTTAATAACTAACATATAAAAGGAACTCATATAACTCAATAACTGAAGTTATTTTGAATTGTATTCGAAAGGTATTGCATTTTGTCAAATGATTTTCCTGCATCTATTGGGATGATCAGGTAATTTTCTATTGTTTACAGTTAATGTGGTAGATTGCAATGATGAGTTATATTTAGTATGTTGCTTAATTCAAAATATGTAGATTTTTTCCTAGTCTTGTGTTTTTTAAAAATTTTATTTCATTGTAGTTAGTGATAATAGTATCTATGATCCAATGCTTTATAATTTATTTAAAATTTTTTCATGGTCCAGCATATGGTCTATATTCACTTGAAAAGAACGTGTATTATGCTGTTGTTGGTGTAGAGTTCTAGTTGATTAGCAGCGTTTTCCCATTTTTCTTTCTTTTTGATGGTGTTTTGTCCGCTTTTGCCAATTACTAACAGATGAGTGCTAAAATCTCCAGCTATAGAATTGTCTGTTAATTCCTTTGGATCTGTATTTTCTTGTATCATGTAATTTTAGTTAGGTGCAACACATTTAAGATTGCTTATATTGGGGATGCCTGGGTGGCTCGGCGGTTGAGCGTCTGCCTTCAGCTCAGGGCATGATCCCCAGGATCGAGTCCCACATCCGACTCCCTGTGAGGAGCCTTCTTCTCTCTCTGCCTGGGTCTCAGCCTCTCTCTCTGTGTCTCTCATGAATAAATAAATAATCTTTTTTAAAGAAAGATTCCTTTTGCTGTTTTGATGAAATACATTTTACAATTACAAAATATTCCCTCTTTAACTATGAATATAATCCTTTATTTGAAGTCTTTTTATCTGATATTAGTATAACCATTCTACTTTTTTTGTTTCGTGTTTGCATGTCTTTATATAATTAAAGTGCATGCCTTATAGAGAGCATGTATTTGATTCTTGCTTTGTATTGCAGCCTGACAGCTCTATCTTTTTAACTGGATTGTTTAGGTCTTTTACATTTATTAAAACTGTTCATGTCACTGGGTTGAAGTCTCCCCGCTTGAGTTTCTTTTTCTTACTTTCTTTTGGATTAACTATTTATTAACATTACATTGTATCTTCTGTATTGGTATTTTTTAACTATAATCATCTCATTTATTTAGTATTCGCTCAAAGGATCAAATATGTACCTACGTTTATCACAGTATATCTTGACCTAACGCTATAGTGTTTCTTACAATGCAAGATTCTAACAGTAGTATACCTACATTTAAAACTTTCAATGAACATTTAAAGAATTTGAGGCTAAAGATAGTTTATACTTATTCATGTTTCCAGAGCTCTTCACTCTTTCCTGCAGGTTCACATTTCCATCTGACATAACTTCCCTCGTTGAAGAGCTTCCATTAGCATTTCTTTTTTTTTTTTAAGATTTTATTTATTTATTTATTTATTTATTTATTTATTTATTTATTTATTTATTTATTCATGAGGGACAGAGAGAGAGAGAGAGAGAGGCAGAGACACAGGCAGAGGGAGAATCAGGCTCCATGCAGGGAGCCCGACATGGGACTCAATCCTGGGTCTCCAGGGTCACACCCCAGGCTGAACGTGGCACTGAACTGCTGGGCTACCAGGGCTGCCTTCATTAGCATGTCTTGACAGATATATCGGCTGGTGACAAAAATATGAAAATGCCTTCATATCATCATTATAGTGTGAGGATTTTAGTTTTGCTGGATATAGAATTCCAGGTTCACGGTTTTTTCTTTCTCAATATCTTGAAAAATCCATTCCATTCATTTCTTAGGTGATATTGTTTTCATTTTTAATTAATTAATTAATTAATTTAAATTTTAGGTAGTTAACATACAGTGCAGTACTGGTTTCTGGAGTAAAATTCAGTGATTCATCACTTACATACAACTCCCAGTGCTCATCACAAGTGCCTCCCTCACAGCGTATCACCCATCTAGCCCATCTCCCACTCACATCCCTCCACTAACCCTCCATCAACTTTTTTATCTTTATGAGTCTCTTATGACCTGTTTCCCTCTCTCCTTTTTTTTCTTTTCCCCCTTTCCCTATGTTCATCTGCTTTCTTTCTTAATTCAGCATATGAATAAAATCATATGGTGTTTGACTTTCTCTGACTGAGTTTGCTTAGCATAATATACTCTAGCTCCATCCACATCGTTGCAAATGGCCAAATTTCATTCTTTTTAATGGCTGAGTAATATTTGTCTCATAGATACAGATATAAATATAGATTATAGATATGGACATAGATCACTTCTTCTTTGTCCATTCATCAGTCAATGGACATTTGGGATCTTTCCATAATTTGGCTATTGTTGATAATGCTGCTACAAACATTGAGGTGCATGTATTCCTTTGAATCAGTATTTTTATATTCTTAGGGTAAATACCTAGCAGTGTAATTTTTAGATTATAGGATAGTTCTATTTTTAAAATTTTGAGGAACCTCCATACTGTTCTCCAGAATGGTTGCACCAACTTGTATTCCCACAAACAGTACAAGAGGGTTCCCCTTTCTCTGCATTTTCACCAACATCTGTTGTTTCCTGACTTGTTAATTTCAGCCAATCTGACCAGTGTAAGGTGGTGTCTCATTGTGGTTTTGATTTGTATTTCTCTGATGATGAATGATGTTGAGCATCTTTTTATGGGTCTGTTAGTCATCTGGATGTCTTTTTTGGAAAGTGTCTATTCATGTCTTCTGTCCATTTATTAACTGGATTATTTGTTTTTGAGTGTTGAATTTGATAAGTTCTTTCTAGCTTTTGGATACTAAGTTTTTATTAGATATGTCATTTACAAATATCTTCTCCCGTTCCATAGGCTACCTTTCAGTTTTGTTGATTGTTTCCTTTGCTGTGCAGAAGCTTTTTATCTTGATGAAGTGCCAACAGTTCATTTTTGCTTTTGTTTCCCTTGCCTCTGGTCATGTGTTTAGTAAGAAATTGCTATGGCCGAGGTCAAAGAGGTTTCTCTAGGATTTGGTGACTGATATTGTTTCCTTAAGAAAACAATGTGGTTTATCTTTATCCTGTTCAGGGGTCATGAAGCACCACAAACATGAAGTTTTGTTTTTTGTCAGAATTGGAGAAATTTCAAATATTAAATAATGGTACATATTTTTTGCCCCTTCCTCTCTTTTTTCTCCCTAGTTACATATATTTTAGATATCTTGATATTGTTTCAGGTGACCAATACTGTTTTTTCTCAACATTATTTTCTTTATGCTTCACTTCAAGTTGCTATTGACTTGTTTTCAGATTTTCTTCTCTTTTCTTTTGCAATGTTTATACCAGTGCTAAGCCAGTCCAAAGATTTCATGTATATTTTTCAGTTTTAAAACTAAAATTCCTCTCTTGAAATCCTCCATGTGCACGATATTTATATTTTTCTTTATATTATTTTTCACATTCATAGATTATTTTAAAGTTATGTTCTGCTAAACTTAAAGTCTAGGTCACCTGTGTGACTGTGTCTACTGATTTTTTTTGCTTGATTAAAAGACATTTTTTCCCTCTTCATACACCTTGTAGTTTCCTATTGAATATGGGAGAGTATGGATTCCACTGTGTTTCTCTAAAGATTGTTGATCTTTGTGCCAACAGGTGGTAACTTACTAGAGAATCATTTAGACTCTTTCCAAGTATTGTTATCATGATCAAGCTTTGTTTGGGTGGATCTATTTCAGTTTTTCTCTAAGCTTTAGATTGTATCCTTTAGTTTAAGTATATGGTTCTCATTCCTAAACTGTGATTGACCTTGCTGGTATTTTAAGTAAATAAAAGCCCAAGATTTTTACTTTGTACCCCTAACTTAGTGGAATTAGGACCTCACAATCCTCCTCTTATTATCTAAGCATCAATCTTTGCTCAGTTCTTAAGATTGCCAGGTGCTTCTTAGTTTCTTGAGGGAGAATTTGTAGTCAAATTTTAAGGACCTCACCCCAATTTATAGATGCTTTGACAGCCCTAAATTCTGATCTATGACTTCTAATCCCAGAAAAAATTCCATACTCAGTGTGAGTCCCATTCTTGGTATGCTAAGGAGCTAAAGAAAACCATGGACACGTAAATAAAGGAAATGAGAACAATTCCTTATTAAATAGAGAATATCAGTAAAAAGATAGAAATAATCCAAAGCTATCATCAGAGTTCTGCCTCTCTCTCCATCCAGTGGCAAAGATGGTCCTCAGTAGCAACCTGTTATATGATGCTTAGTGGATCTCAGATTCTTAACTGTTCCTAATTTTATCAGCCTTCCCTTGTAGTGAAGAATTGGGCTCAAATGATTGACCACACCATTAGATGGAAAAGGACAATCTTTGAGAAGAGGAAAGTGTTATTTTATAAGAAGAAGGAGGAAATATTGGGAGGTAATTTAAGAAGAATAAAAATCAATAAATAAACCAAAAAACCTGCCTAAACTAAACGTTATTTATATATATATAATTATATGTTATATGTTATAACATATGTTATATATATAACATAAATATTCTTTTCCCTAAGATAGTCAGGTTATTAGGTTATTAGGCACTTTCCCTGACTCAAGTTTTGTTTTTGAAGAGTATCTTCCTTACCTCTTGCTCTTCATTGGCCACAGAGAAGAGATTTTTGAGCTGTACTACAGCCTATCATTTTTATCTGGCATAGCTGCAAGGTCCTGGTAATCGTATTTACATTTATTACTATTGTTATTTTAACCAACTCAGGTCTATGCTAGAAATCTCTCTGGAAATAAACCTTTAAACGTGGGTATGGAATAACTTGAATTTTCTTGATTCTAATATATAGTAAATAAACTAAAGATCTAGTTTAGTTATAGTCTTTAAATCCAGGCCCTGCCTTAAGGCTGTTTGCTTTAGCAGTACTTCTGATAGTTTTGCTTATCCATCAGCCACCAGTTAAACCACTTCCATTTGGCATTTACCTCAGAAATGGTAGACTATTTTCATGAGACTCAACTAATCTGATTATAACCCGATACTGCATTCCAAGGATATAAATATCATCTTTTATAGTACATGAAGAAAAGCATTTAGACATAGCCCAAGGCATCTCGTTTTACTCTGTTCTCTGACTTTACCTAGGTCCTAATATTTTATTTCCACTGCTGTCTCCAATTTCCTATCCTTCCATGTGCTAATGTTAATTTGAAGACAGATAATTTGGAGACATTTCCAACTACACAAAATACATAATTATTTGACTCTCAACCATTTGGATTGCAGACTCTAAGCAGTCAGTACTTAACAACAAAGGTGTATTTTTCTTCTTTTACATGAGTAGCTTGAATAGCAGCTTAGCTTTTTCTAGTAGGATATTATTAAGGAAGGCAATAAGCAATAATAACACCAATATACTGACTTTTTTTTCTACCAAGTACCCCAAGCTTCCATGTCAGTAGACAAATAGGTAGTGGCTAAAAATACAACACACAACAATTTGTCTGGGAGCTCTGCTATCGATAACATCCTTAAACTTGAAGTTGGAGAAATCTTTACTGTTTGGTATTCTTTATTATTTTTTTGACAATTTAAAGTCTGTTAAATACACAGAATACTTTTATTTTTTCTGTTTTTTTTTCTATTGTAATGACAGAAAGCAAATTCAAAATAGTTGAGGCAAAAAAGGAAATATTTTGGCTTCTTATATAGCTATTATCTGGTAGTCTAATACTTTTATATTGTATTTAAAAGGATAATAGGGGCAGCTTGGAAGCCCCATTGGTTAAATGTCCAACTCTTGATTTGGGCTTAGGTCATGATCTCAGAATCATGAGATCCAGCCCCATCTTGAGCTCTGTGCTGAGTTTGGAGTCTGCTTAGGATTCTCTCTCACCCTCTCCCTCTCTTCTTCCCTCCCTCCCACTCCCCACTCCTGCACAGCAATCTTTCTCTCAAAAATAAATAAATAAGTAACTAAATAAACAAACAAACAAATAAATAAATCTACATAAATAAATAAACAACAAATAAAAAGGTAATAGACTATGCCATAAAAGTAAATATTTATAAATGAGTCAGAGAGATCAAAGGGTAAAGAGCACTTCTCACAGTTAGACAAATATTAAAACAGAATAGAATAATGATCAATAAAGAATCTAAAGCATTTACTCCTTCTCAGACACTTTTTGTATGGGAAAGTATTCATTTGTTGGACTACATTTACCTAGATAGAAGTGAAAGGGAAAGTTTTAAGGAAATAGAGCAAACACTTTAATGAGAGAGGGCAGTTATGTCTGTATTTGGGGAGAATGTGGATTGTGAATGGGAGGCAGGTTGTTGGGTAATATTTGTGGAGAAAAACAAAGAATCTGTTGTCATGTTGAATGCCAAATACAGAAATCAACATGTATGTGAAAAATTTCTGAATACATCTATTCATGGGAATTAACTATGAGTCCTCCTATACACTCTATGTAACATATTAGCTTCAGGTTAACTTCAGCATAAACCCCAGAGTTAATCATTTTTTTACACAATATAAAGGATTATAGAGTATTAAGGATTTCATTTAGCTCAGTGCTTCAATTTACTGACTAGATAAATGAAAATAAGTAACTCCATAAGTTTTTGGAAAAAATGATGGTAATCTTTTTTGTTAGATTAAAAACAAAGTAAACATACAAAAAATAGAACAAAACAAGATAAAAACAGACTTTCTTTATAGGCCAAGGTAAGGAGAAGTAGTTCTACAGAGTGGTGCCTATAAAAAGTACTCATAGGTATTTGCAAGTCTAATATTATCGGTATTTTCATACTCTAAGTCATCTTGGAAAAAAAGGATATATATTTCCATTCCTAGGATTGTATAATTTTATCTTAAAAGCAGTGTCATTTGAAAAAAGAAAACCAGAATAAACCTGATTTCTAACTAAAGATTTGATAACTATTACAAAAGAAAAAGTAATCTCGTGAACAGAAATTTTAAGTGTTAAGTTAATATAACATGACTGAGATGTACACTGATAGGGAGTAAGTGACTACAATTACAGTGGATTGGATTTAAATATATTTATTGCCCATGCAATTTATAATATGCAAATCTGAAAATCATACAAAATCAATGAAAATTTTAATCACACATTTCCAGAGTTCTATGGTAAAGTGAGTAATAAAGTCAGAGTGCAAAGAAATGACTTCACAGCATTTATGAGAAATAAGGAATCTATTGGTATTAAGAACTGCAGAGAAAGATAACTTTAAAGCTTTAACTTTATCTGAAAAATGGTTTCATATAAAAGATTCATGGCCTTGATTTTGATTAATTCAATATGTTTTATTGCCTTATACCTGGTTTAATTTAAATTAAATTATCTGGTATATATATAAAAAGTTTTAGCCTCACAGTATCTTCTTTATCATCTAGAAGTCAATATGGCATCAATAATCTCTGTATCTACAGTTTCTCCTATTTAATTTTCATTGTTAAAACTGCAATATTTGGGTAACAAATGTGGTTACCATTCACATTTCTAGTGTTTGGTGCTTATGTCATCATAAATACAAATAACAATTTATAGTGATTATCAATAGCAGTGAAAAATTTAATTATCTTCAATAATGATTGCATTGATTAGTCTTCCTAACAAATCCCAATTTTATTAAGTCAGCTCCATGAGTTAGAGTAAGACGTCATTAAAATAAAAATTTTAAAATACTTACTCTTGCTAGATATAGTATGTGAATGGACTCAACCCTTGAATATATGTGGTATATCAAAATGATTTGCATTAAGTGAAAGCTTAATGTCCCACAATATCAATTATCATTTGAGTAAAATTTGGGAAAAAAATAATTGTTATAATGCTTTGGGATTAAACAGTTTAAATCCTGTCTGATTTTTGTTAAGTCTGTGACCTCAAGTAAGTTTCTTCACCTCCACAAGTCCTCAGAATTTTCATCTGTAAATGGGGATAATGGAACCTATTAAGTTAGATATAGCATTCAATAGAATGCACCTCGTGCATTCTTAGTATGTGTTTGATGTTCTCAGAAGGAAAACCCATGTACTGCAACAGGGAACTGTATTAATATAGTAAAATTTAAAATATCTTAACATTCTGTAAACATATAATCATATATTTACATATGTTTGGGAAGATTTTGTGGATTGTGCCAGTAAAATACAATCTACTAAATTATTAAGAACACAAATCTTGTTTATTAAGATATCTGAAGATAACTCCAATGTGATGACATGAAGCTTATCTAAAGATACTATAATTTTGAGATCACAAAACTGAATAGGCAAGGATGTTGCTGAAATCTGAGCAAGTTTAGTGTGCTGGCATAAGAGCTCTTGCTCCATTACTCATGACTTCCCATTATGGGGACCTCTTTCCCATGTAGTGTCATTTTCATGTGAAACAATGGCATATAAAAGTAACAGACTTTGCAGGAATCTGACAAATGCAGATTCAATGCAGTGTTTCACTTATTACTGAAGTGTTTTCTTGAATCATCTCCTTTCAACCCATTTCAAACATTTTCTAAATTGCTTTCATTAAACATTTTCCCATATAGATCTCCCATGACTTCCCTTTTCTCCAACCCGATATGGAAGATATACTGTTAATCACAAAGATATACTATTAATCACAACCATAAAGTGGGGGCAGAAAGATACATTGAATTTAATGTGTGTTCATTTTCCTCATTTTTCCCTCCCTCATTTCAAGTAGACAACCATACCATGCATGGACTTCCTTTTTCAAGGGAGTTTTATAGCAGTGCTTAAAAGCATAATAGATGATAGTCTTGAGACATAATTTATTTTATTGTGTCTGGTTCTCTGGTATTCTCAAGTGAAGCAAAATTACCATTTCCAGCATTCAGTGCTATAATGTTATTTTGTGCTGATATTCTAACGAATGGTACTTTATAGGAAGTCAAGCTCCTCTGAAAATTCTCCACTACAACAGATTTAGCCCCTCTCCCACCTTCTCCTCAGCTGTTTTCTGAGATTTGATGGGTTTGGATTCATAAAAACTTAGGGATCAGGTCTAGATATGCCACTTACTATTGGGTTGAATCACAGGAAGTTGATTTTTTTTGTGTGGGGGTAAAAAGTGGTGGTAATTGGTAATTTCATACTGCCCAACATAAATAGGTGTAAATGTTCTAGGCCTCTTTCCACAGCTGTAAGTAAAGAGTAAATAGATCTGTAGCAAGAATTAAATGGAGTAATATATTTGAAGCACTTATCATCTGACTTATCATAACCAGTAAATTTATGTTAGCTTTTGATTAGTACTCTATTGGATTCTGTGCTTATATGGTGTAACACTTGGATAGAGAGGATATTGTTAGAGGGAACTGTAATCTACTCTTTTTACACTTCCGTCTTTTAAGATAGAAATAGATGCTTGATTGGTAAAGCTTCTGTGCCTCCCAGTCACAGGATAGATTATGGCTTAGACACCAGGAAGCTTATATTTCAGGGATGCTCTTGTTAATGAAATAAAGTCTGGATGTGTCATGAATTGGAACCCAATTATCTTTCTTTTAATCCTGCTCTGGCTGGATTCTGACATTAGATTGTCTTTCCCTCTGAGTTTTATTACTTGTAAGTTTTCATATTTTTATTTGATTCACAGATATTTTAATTTAAAAATGGGAAAGATTGCACTGGGGGCTGCTGATTGTGCAGTATTTGAAACTTAAGATGCTATAGTAGTATCCTCAAAATAAGTTTAAGAACACTTTGAAATACTGTTCTTTATGACTGTGAACAAGTAAGCCAATTCAATTCATCTACTCTATAATCTTGCAAATACAAATATACAAGCAAACATCTCTTTTATTAATGGTTTTCCTGAACCTTCACTTTCTACTGTCACTTCTTTTGCATAATTGCTATCAAATTACATTCCAAAGAGCTTTTGTAGCATAGGCTCAATTTATATTATGCAACTCTAGGTTAAGGTTTAATCTTTTCATCTATGATGACTTCCTATAAAATGTCTCCTTTTAAAAAATGTTTTTGTTTGGCTATAGCTGACACACAATGGTACATACGTTTCAGGTGTACGACATAGTGATTCAGCATCTCTATAGGTGTTGCTATGTTTGCAAGTGTAGGTACCATCTATCATACAATAGTATTATAATATTATTGACTATCTTCCCTATGCTGTCCCTTTTATTGCCAAGACTTATTCATTCCATAGCTGGAAGTCTGTACCTCCTTCTCCCCTTCACCCATTTTGCCCTACCCCCCACCCTCTGGCAATCATCAGTTTGTTCTCTATTTACAGATATAATTCTGCTTTTTGTTTGTTTCTTAGATTCCACATATAAGTAAAATGTCTTTCTCAGTCTGACTTATTTCACTTAGCATAATACCCATTAGGTCCATCCATTTTGATATAAATGGCACATCTCATCCTTTTTTTTTATGGCTATGTAATATTGCATGAAATGTCCCTTGTTAAAAACTATTTTTATTACCAATTTTATCTATTTTCAATTGCATAAAAGAGCCACATTTCAGAAATGAAAGTAATAAAAGATTTACTTTGTTTTATGATCTTCCAACAAGATGTGTATCATAGTGGTGTACAAGAAATAAGAAGCATTCACTACAGTGCCATTGCTTAATATTTATGCACAGTATTAAGATGTATTTGTGAAGGAGATTCAATAGCTAAAATAAATGTAAGAATATATACAAACAATGATATGAACAAGAATATATGCATTTAATTTTAGATACTTTCTTATGATGCATTTTATTCATTCATTGCCCCAAATTTTCAGATTCCACTGGGATAAAAACAAAATTGGTACAGCAATATGCCAACTTTTAAGTTACATGTTCATTATAGGGAGAAGGGAAATAATATTTATTGGCAACTTATATGCCTCACATTAGGAACTTTTAAATATATTTCATGGTTTTCTTACCTCTCAGGTAAGTGTAAATAACTAATTTACAATTAAGGATACTTAACTTTAAAAATGTGTGGTGGACCAAATTTGCACAGTTTTAAATTTGGCACTGTTAGGGGTGCCTGGCTGGCTCAGTCCATTAAGCCTCTGATTCTTGATTTCAGTTCAGATCATGATCTCAGGGTCCTGAGATTGAGCTTTGCCCTGCGTTGAGCCCAAGATGGGCTCTGCACTAGGCATGGAGCCTGCTTAAGATTCTCTCCACCTCCCGCTTCCCTCCCTCCCCCTAGCTTGCAGGCCTGCACTCTCTTTCTAAAAAAAGACTCCACAGTCATTACCAGATTTGTACCTTTCATGATAAATTAGTGTGCTATATCGTTAATATACATGTGGATCCTTACACATGAAAGAAGGGTTAATAACCTGAATTGAATTTGAGCTGATAATCATATGTCAATTATCTCATTTTTGCAAAAGGTTTGTTCTTATAAGGACAATGTCTCCCTCAATCTAGGCCTATGGGCTATGTGACCTTTACAAGTGTAATGACTAGTTAAATTAAGTATGAGCTTGCCTAAAAGGGTTGTCCCCTTAGCTAGTACCTGGAGTTATAATGTATTATTTGGCTAATATTGAACTACAATCCACCTCATAACTTAGTAGCTTAAAACAATAATATTTATTAGCTTTTTTAAAAAAATTTTATTTATTTATGATAGTCACACATAGAGAGAGAGAGAGAGGCAGAGACACAGGCAGAGGGAGAAGCAGGCTCCATGCACCGGCAGCCCGACATGGTATTCGATCCCGGGTCTCCAGGATCGCGCCCATGGCCAAAGGCAGGCGCTAAACCGCTGACACCACCCAGGGATCCCTATTTATTAGCTTTTAATTTGGTGTATGCAGTTGAGACTGTGCTCAGCTAAGTGCTTCTTCTGGTCTCAGCATCCCTATGACTCACAGTAAGTTGTGTTTTAGGTAAGGGTTGGTTTTGCTGCTGGGGATGTCAACTGGCACAAATGAATGAATATAGCTCATAGGTTCATTGTTCATGAACTAATCATCAGAGAAATGTAAATCAAAATTACAATGAGCTATCTCCTTATACCTGGTAGAATGGATATCATCAAAAAAGAGGAGATAACAAGTGTTGATGAGAATGTAGAGAAAAGGAAACCCTTGTGCATTGTTGGTGGGAATGTACATTAGTGTGTCTACTATGGAAAATGACATGTTTTCCTGAAATATCAAATTCCTGAAAAAATTAAAAATAGAACTACTTTATGATCCATTAATCCTACTTCTGGGTATATATATCATATATATACCCTACATTATATGTATATGTAAATATACATATGTATAGTCCATTACATACACATGTACATATATGTATATGTACATATTATACACATATATGTATATGTTATATATAATATATTACACAGACAAGAAAAAGAAGGCAACCATGCCATCTGTGACAACATGAATAGACCTCGAGAGCATTATGTTAAGTAAGCCAGACAGATAAAGACAAGTACTGCATGTATCACTTATATGTGGAATCTAGAAGAAAGTCAAGGGGTGCCTGGGTGGCACAGCCACTTAAGCATCCGATTCTTGATTGCTCAGGTCATGATCTCAGGGTTGTGAGATTGAGCTCTGTGCTGCTCTTTGCTCAGTGTGGAATCTGCTTAAGACTCTCTCTGCTCCCCCCCGACCCTTGTGCATGCTCTTTCCTTCTCTCTCAAATAAATAAATCTTTACAAAAATAAGAAAAAAGAAGTCAAAATCATAGAAACAGAGTTGAAAGTGGTTGGGAGGGCTGAGAGGTGAGAGAACAAGGAAGAGATTGGTAATAATGTACAAACTTTCAGCTATGAGATGAATAAGGTCTGGGGATCTATTGTATAATTCGGTGACTAGAGTTGAATAACACTTTATAATTGAATTTTGCTAAGAGTTGAACTTAAATGTTCTCATACATAAGATATATATATGAAGTGATAGATGTTTTAATTAACTGGACGAAAAGAAGCCTCATAATGTTTATGGATATAAAATAATCACAATGTACACACTAAATATTTTACAATTTAATATGTTAATTATACCTCCATAAAATTGAAAAATAATCTTCAAAATTATCTGTTTCAAACAATACATTAAAACATGAAATTGAAATAATCTAACAATTTCTATTCTACTGGCTTGTAAACATATCTATCTCCTTAGCATATATCACCATATACAACATTTTTACAGACATATTATTTGTCTTGAGCTTAATATATACTAAGCAAAGCCTTAAATACCATGTCTAATACATTTTAACTGATGCAAATTGAAAAATACAAATGACATTTCCTTTCCAGTTTGAAATCAAAGATGTGTTGAAAATACACCAGTGATCCCAAATTTATGTTCAGGAAATTAAAACACAACAAACATATTCAAACATTCAACAGCAACATGCAGCCACCTTATATTTTTGAGAAATAAGAATCATCCTAGTTATTTGATTCATCCTTTGTGCAACTTACAAAGGTGATAAGAGACAGAGAGGCACTTCTTTCAGGAAATACACTTGGAATTCTAAGTATATTAGAAAAATTCTGGGCAACATCTGGGTTATCACAGTGAGGTATGAAATGGAGTTATTCTAGATGAAAACAACCAGATTTGATGAAAAGTTTGGGCAATAGCCCCTATGAGATAAAGCAAATGAAACTGCGCTCCTTTGACCTACGGGAAGAAAGGATGATTTTGGATTAACTAAGAGACTTGAGTATATGAAATGGCCCTGCACAATAGATGAGGAGCAGGTCTCCTTTTCCTAGACACAAGAGTAAAAGGGCTCTAATTAGATTATAAATCAGAGAGACAGTCTATCCTATAATAGTTATAAGATCTTGAAAAGAATTATTTCAAAGGTAAGAGTAGAATCTGCTTCTCTGAATAAGAAGAGTCTATTTTAATAGTACTTTGAATAACTCAGGCTGAGGGATAACTTAGCTGACCTCTCCATGAACACTTTAGTCCTGTGATTTGGTACACAAGGCTTCAGTGCCATATTTCAAAGGCCAATTTAAAATGGATCTCTATACTTCTCAATGGAAATGGAATCTGTACAGCTAATTTCAAACCAGTCTCTTCTAATTAATAACTAAATTGTTTTTAAAACAATGGAAAAAATGAGCAAAAAAAGAAAAAAAATTCCTACGTCATCTGTCAAATAGCTAAAAGATCAGGTGCTAACAGTTTACAATAATCTGAATGTTAACATCTTGCAATAACTCTAAGAATTAAAGAGCACAACGGAGCATAGAATCTCAGCAGTTTTGTGTGTTTTATAAGATGTAATCTGAACAACAATTTAAGATATGCAGGGATACAAATACACCAAGGAATCTCCTAAGAATTCAAGTAGGAATTACAGGTTTTAAAGTACTCTGTTAAGGGATGCCTGTGTGGCTCAGTGGTTGAGCGTCTGCCTTTGGCTTAGGGCGTGATCCTGGAGTTCAGGGATCGAGTTCCACATTGGGCTCCTTCCAGGGAGACTGCTTCTCCTGTCTATGTCTCTGCCTTCTCTCTGAGTCTTATAAATAAATAAAATAAAATAAAGAATAAGGTACTCTGTTCAGAACATACAAGAAATGGAGAAGGAAAATGAACAATCACAATTTATTTTTTTATTTTTTTATATTTTTTAAAGATTTTATTTATTTATTCATGAGAGACACAGAGAGGGAGGCAGAGACATAGGCAGAAGGAGAAGCAGGCTCCATGCAGGGAGCCTGATGTGGGACTTGATCCTGGACTCCAAGATCATGCCTTGGGCCAAAGGCAGGTGCTAAACTGCTGAGCCACCCAGGGATCCCCAACAATCACAATTTAAAGGTATCTTTGAAACTGGTAATAAGACAACTAAACGTGCCTCAACCTATCTTCTATCTGTGCATTTTGTAAGAGGATTGTGTAATTGTTCAGATAGAAGACAGTAGATTCTCAGACAACACTTTGAAACACTTTATAACAGAGAACAATTTCATACAGACTGCTCCACTAAGGGATACATAAAACATGACAACATGGGGCATGTGTGAAACATGGAACAGCTGGGAAAATAAAAGAAATCCCATATTCTTGGATAAGATACTTCCACAGAATTATAAATTGTTTGGAATTTTCATTACTCTGTGAGAACATAATGTTTTTAAGCAGAAGGTTCAGAATATACAAGAAAGACACAGGGCATTAAAATACAATAGGATGTTTAATCAAAAGAAAAATCAATGATATGAAGTATAAGAAAAAAAGTAAAATAACATAATTAAAACCCACATTATAAACAATCAAGTGCAATATGCAAATGTGTTAAAGCTATTTAGAATAAAGTTGGTGGAAAACAAGCACTTTAAAAATGCAGGAAAAAAGATAAAACAAAGTTATTAGTCCAAAGAATAGAATCATAAAGAACAGAAACTCAATTCAATACACAGTCTGATAGGCACTATGAGGAAAAAAATATAATGGAAATTAAAATATAAATTTAAATAGAAGGACAATTATCTGTGCTATGGAAATGAAAAAGAAATTAAAATGGGTGACAACCTTCAAAAAATCAGAATTAAGATCTGTATGATGAAATACGCTATGAATTTGTTTTTCCTATCTCAAAAACAGACAAATTTTTCCCCAAACCTCAAGCAGAAAAATAAATTTAAGAAAACGGTTTTCTGACCAAAGAACAAAAATGTTGCTAATTTCTTATTTTTCTCTGCAATAACCAACATAAGAAGACCATGAAGAATTTGTTGGCAGCATTTTTAGGAAAAATTATATAAATCACACATTTTACAACCAACATAAATGTCTATGATGTATGCTAATGAACAAAAAATACATTCTCATAATGCAAGGATTCTGAAAATATCTTATGTGCCAGGACAAATAAAAATATTTAAAGATATGTATTAACCTATTATAAGAAATAGAAAAATGAAAACCACAAAATAGATAATTCATGTTGTATATGCATTTGGGACTAAGCAGAAAAACAAATGATATATTTAAGTGATTGTTGTAAATGTGCTTATAAAAATAGAAACATATTAATAAACTAATGTCAATATAAAGTGAAAATATGCATACTGAATATGTGCATGCATGTAAAAATTGACCCTAGTTTTCCAATCCTAAAATCTCACACTAATATGTGTATGATTAAGGGAGAAAATATGCTAATTACTTCAAATTTAATGGGATGTGGTTACTAAAAGTTACTCTCCAGAAAGAGAATCTCAAATACTTCATTGTTCTAAGAATTAGAAAAAAGTTAAGTTAAGGATATTTTGAAAACATAAAGAAAATCCTTCAATTCAAAACAGAGAAAAATCCAATAGCATATATAAATAAATGTATGTGTCAGAGGAAATAAAAATAGATTACCCATGTCTCTTAGAAAATTATAAGTTTTAGGCCATATATGCTATAGATTAGGGTCAAAATATTCCAAGGAAACGCATTTTTTTGATCACCCACTTTGAACATATAGTAGCTTTCCATGAATGGTCTTCCTGTAATTTAATAGGTGATTGTCTTATTTCTTTCAGAACCATAAAATCATAATTAATTATGTGTATGTGTGTGTGTATGGCAGTTAGGAGAGGAATGGAGGATGCAGGTATTCCTGGATTATTGAGTGAGAAGAAAAGATTAGGGAATAAAAAGATAACTTCATGTTGTTATCCCAGAAGGGGAGTAACTACTAATAAAAAATATGATTATAAATAGAATATATAATGTTCGAAATTAGTGCAAAGATAGAACAGATTACTAGATTAATAAAGCAGAAAACAGTAAACATTATATAGAAATAAGTAAACATACATGTTATATGAATAAGTTCAGTTGGGTTAAATTCCCCTATTAAAAGATACAGGTTATAAAATTAGATAAAAAGAAAAAAATCCAAATAGATGATATCCCTAATGTTTCCCCCAAACAAACAAAAAAGCAATGTGAATTTAAATGGAAAGATGAGACAAAATGTGTCAGAAAAACGCGAATATAGCAGAAGGTTATATTATAAAAACAGTATTAAGGTAAAATTCTAGGTAGAAAGCATTAAATTATAAAAACCATAACTAACTTTAGATAATTGAAATTAAAAATTAGAGTAGAATAATCACAAAACCATATATTTGATAATATTGAATGAAAACATATAGAAAAAACTCATCAATAAAATAAGTATTGAAAAGCATAGTGGTAAGTGGTAATGGAATACCTATCTCAGTTTTAAACAGATGTACTTAGAAAAACAATGTGTTGAAACTGAATCAATCATTATAAATGGTTTTATGTTATTTAATCATGTTTTTAAAATATCTATATATCAGTATTGTATCTCTACCACAAATAGCCATTGTCTCCCAATGGACTGTTAAAAATCAGATTGGTTAATTTGTAATTTCAAAATATTGGAAACAGTTTAAATGCCCATACCAGGGAAATTGGTTGGATAAACTTCAGTACATCTACAATGCAAATATTATGCAGGTGTAAAAACATAAGAGCTAAGTCTCTATGAACTGGTAGTATATTGTTAAATGAGAGGGAAAAAGAAGTGCAAGATAAGCATATGCAGCATTTCAACTCTTGGGAAAAAAGAGATAATAATATGTTCATATTAATTTTTTAAAAAATACACACATAAATTTTTAAAAATACACTGAAAAGAATTAATGGGTGAGGATTGGGCAAAAGGGATAGAGAAGGGGGGAAGGAAATTTTTGAATCTTTTTGAGCAGCTTTTAATTTTGAACTATGTTAATCTACTTTAACACAATTAGCTATATTATAAGATCAAAAGTGTAAAGAGGACTTGAGATGTTAGAAGGTGTTTTGTTAGCAGTGGTATTGGTATAGCCATTCCAGATTTTTTTTTTTTTTGTATTTTAGTATTGAGCAAATGAATGAATATACTGATGTTAGAAACAAAGTTTCTTATTGTGGGAGAAGGGCTCATAAATTGTGAATATAGAAATGAAAAGAGCTGTGGTGTCAGATTGAAATGAGAAGGATCCGTATGAACTCACTACTATTTCTGCCTCCTGACCATGGTCTAGAAGGAATGCACTCAAGTAACAAGCAGCACACCGAACACCAGATCACCAACACTAAATAACATATCTTACTCCAAGGAAATAGGGCTCTTTGTGGAAATGAGAAATGACTGATTCAGGGTAAGTCTGAGTTGCCTGGAATATCTGTGTCAGATACAAAGTTGCTGTTTCCATGAGCAAAATAATTAACCAAATGACAAGAAAAATAGATGGAAACATGTCAAAAGGATACATGAGCAGTTTGAGGAGCTCCCTCTGCCAAATTTGGGAAAATCTGAACATAAAAATGAGTAATGTCAGAACTGGATTATAATACACTGACTAAATGAATAACGAACCATTAAATGGGAAGGGGCATAAATCTCTTTAAACAGAAAGGACAACTAAGCCATGAAGGAGATATGATAATTTTTAAAAATCAACATTGTAAAATAATCATAATACTTGATTCAGACAAGAATCATCAGTGGATGACAAATGTTTGTGAGAAGGATAGTTAAATAATAGGATATTCAGTCTCATAGAATTCTCCCACAGGATGGTTATTGATCATAAAGAAAGATTCTTTACCATGCAGAAATCTGGTGGATACCACCTTGACACAGAAATCAAACTTACAACTAATGAAAGGGAGTTTGACCTACCATTTTGACTTTCCTGTATTCTCTGCTATGTTGCATAGGAAAGACACCACTATTGTGTATTCTAAAAGAAAAAAAAAAACAAGAAAAGAAAGTTGAGCCAAATCTAATCATGAGGAAACAATGACACAAACCTAAGTCCATAGAAATTCTGCACGACAACTGGCTTGTATGCAGAAAGTATCTCAGTAGCACAAAATGCAGAGGATTGAGGAACTTTTTTCTTTTAATTCATTAAAGAAGCCTGAAGAGCCATGACAACTATGTGCAATGCATAATCCTTAATTGGATCCTGGATCAAGACAAACAAACGAAAAGCAATAAAGGATATTTTTGGAACAAGTAGAAGAATTTTAATGTGAACTGTAATTGAGCTATTAATATTATATTGTTGAATCATTTCAGTGTATGTTTATGTAAGAGGATGTTCTTCTCAAGAATTTAGAGGTGAAGTGACACATTATCTGCAAGTTAACTCTCATACACACATATAAATGTACATGTGTATACATGCCTATAGGTCTATGGAAAGACACACACACACACACACACACACACACAGAGAGAGAGAGAGAGAATGTGTATCGGTGTGAATAGCCAAGTTGAATAATATATATCACAATAACAATAACACTAGTGGTAGTTATCACTGAGTGGTGAAATACTAGTATTTTAAAATTTTATTTTTGATGATTTTAAAATATTTTCCAAATATTTTATTTTGGAATTTTAAAATATTTTATTTTATTTATAATAAATATTTATTTATTTATTTTAAATATTTTATTTTATTTCCAAATATTTTATTTTAATATTTTTCCAAATACTATTCTGATAATGAAGCCACAACAGAAATGCAATTTTAAAATAGACAACTTGAAAGTGTACGTGTACTTGAGTTATTTTCTCTAAGAGTAAGTCAAGAAATTTTCCCCATTTATAATATTAATATACTCTACTAATTCATTTATCATGTTACTTGCCATTGCAAAGATTTATTTATAGCTTTCTAGTTTCTCCCTTAATGCCAGATGGGTGTTAAATGTAATCTCCTTCATTTCTCTTAATGACTATTTTTCTGTCTGCCTTCATTTACACTGCTTATCTTGGAATGCCATCCCATGTGTTTGCACATTTCTAATAAACATTTCCATGGAAAATACTGCTTGATGGAATACATATAATTAGAGATATCTGAGATGATGGGACTCCGGTGTTTATGAGGGCTGTCTTTGGGATCAGACAAGGTTGTTTGAATTCCATGCCAATCAATTAGTAACCTTTCATCTTTCTAGTTACTTAGTTTCTCAGATACTTTGTCCTGTTATCAATTTTATGGTTCACTAAAAGAATTAAATGAGAAATTTTATAAAGTAAAAGGCATACAGTGTGTACTTAATAACTGTCAACTTTTTTTTTCTTTCTGAAACATGCCCATTAGTAATACAGGAGAGCTGATGATCCTTCCAGTTTTAAAACTCTCAGTATTATTACAAAAAGGGCAAGATTTATAATCCTTCTCCCGAAGATTTTAAAGTGTCATATGAGCAAGATAGCAAATTATTGGCTTAGTTATTTAAGTATTCACCTTTGAAATTTTTGTGAAAAGAGAAAATCACTAGTGAGTAAGAACCATGTTCATTAAAATGAAGTCCTTCATTTAGGGGGAATTGTGTTGTGGCAAACCTTAATTTAGGGAATCTCTTTCCTCCTCAATAATTTAAATTTAGAAATTTAGAAAACATTTATATAATTTGGCAAAATTCTGGAAAGCATCTCTTCAGGACTGAAAAATAAGACACTTTATACAGGGAATTTTCCTAGAAAATTAATGTTTTCCATCTTTTTTGTTTGTTTGACAGTAGTATCTTTATCTTAGTTTTTCAATAATGTTTTTTTTTTTTCCTCTCGCTTCTTGTGTACAATTTTGGAAGGTTATATTTTCCTTTAAATTTTTCTTTTGTGAGTTCTGAAACATTAACCCAGAAGAGAACCAAATATAATATTCTCCTATAATAATATTGATATACTGCCTGTTTGTATTCTTTCCCCCATGTTTCTCGATTCAAATTCCAAATTTGATTCTGTTTTGTGACTATGTATTGTAGAAGCAGAATGGATGCAAAAGGAGAGACATTAATAGAGGAGAGGACATAGCTGTTTACCACATCAGAAATTCTCTGGAAATTTGAGAAGAGACCCCTCCACCTTCTGGTTTGTTCAGAGTACAGACCTGAGGTCACAATTGCTCTTATCTTGTGACAACATTCTTGCCACTTCTCTCTTCCTAATGTTTTTGAGTTAAAATTTTATACATAGAAGATTTTTGTCTAAAATCCCAATAATAGTTTGGTGCTAGTCTAAAGCTCTTAGTATTGTTACAAAATTTGGATTCTGAGTTTTCATAGAAATGCCTAGTGGGAAGCAAAAACTACTATTTTTTAAATAAGCTTTTCATTTTAGAATAGTTTTATGTGTACAGAAAAGTTGCAGAGATAGTACAGAGAGTTACTGTATGCCCTTTACCTAGTTCCCCTTATATTAATACATTTCATGGCCATAATATATTTATCACAACAAAGAAACCAGCAATCCTGCATTTCTATTCACTAAGCTTCAGACTCTATTCGGATTTCACAAGTTTTACCACTATGTGAAGAAAAAAATTTTTTTTCTTATAATCCCAATTCTGTAAAGGTGGAAGATAAAATCTGTTAAATCTATAATAGGACTTTCTACAAGATTATACATGAAATGTTTGGAAGTTTCATCCTTGCACTTTGACTCCGAGCCTTCAGCTTTTCTTTGGCACATCCTAGACTCCACATACAGCCTTTTTTCTTTTTGTATGTATTGTAACAAAGTTCTGAGCAAACATTCTGAAGGCACATATTTTTCTTTTCTCTTAAGTCCCCTAACTGGGATACCCTTGTGTCCATCATCCTCAGCTTGATAGCTGCCAGGAGATGAGTAAAATCATCAGTATCCTTATCTCTGAATAAGTGTAAATGATATGAAAGTTCCTCTCTGGCTCTGAATCAGTGAGGGGATTTTCTCCTGAAAGGAGAACTTACTTTGAATATAACCAAAAGGTAAAGACTAGACTATAACCTAGATAAAGACTCCTATCAGTGATTCAGAACTGGTGCTTGTATCAAAGCTCGCATAGTGCAACTAGCTAGCTGGCATGGATGGAGAAATCCCTGAAGTACTTTCACATACACGATGTTATTGGCTTCTCACAACAACACTCATAGGTATTTTTATTGTTACTATTGTTATTGCAGAGAAGGCTCAGAGAAATTGACTTTTCCAAGATCGTATAGTTAAGATTTGACACCAGAGCTGTGTCCCCAAAGTCCGTGCACTTCCTGTTATGCCCTGCCACCTGCCTAACTAAGAGAATGCTTGAGTCCCGCCTTGATCTCCCACTCCCTTTTTGGGACAAAAATAAAAATTTCAGTTTTATAATGTTCCCCCCCTCCCCCGACCAGGGTCTCAAGGTGTCAGTGTTTAGGAGCTTTAGCTTTCATGAAAGGTGTCACATAGTTTCTCTATGGTGGGCTGTTACAAAATTAACCAACTCAGAGTCTCTTCCCTGATGCCCTTCTATCTATGAACTTGACTACATCAGGTTTCAACTATTCATTCCACCTTGATTCTTTGTCACGAGGACCTTTCTCTAAGGCCCCCAAGCCCCTAGACAGGCGCACATTCACTGTTGAGACCTGTTAGGAAGTTGATTTAGTGCTACCAATCCCCCTAGGCCTCTACACACAGCAGCAGCCCTCTCTGGCTCCTGGCTCCTGGCTCCTTGTCAATGAAGCGAATCTCCTTCTCACAGCGCCCCCTGTCCCCACATCATGTGTCAGCTCTGGGGAACAAATGTTGCTTGTGCTAGTTTACCAAAAAGCTTCCCCTTTGTCCATTTCATATGCTCCTCTTTATTTATGTCTCTCCTGGCTATTCCATCCCCTTGGCTCAGGATGTCAGCTCCCCACCTCCCACACAGTTCTTAAGACTCCCTTCTTTGATAAACATCTTTTGTCTGTTATTATCCAGCTAGCTTTCACCCCTGACACTATTTCTTCTCACGGGCTGGATCTGGTCTGTGTGTCAGATGCACTGGTTTTCTCCCACAGTTCTGCTAGACCAGCACAGCCGGTATCGTCTCAATCTAACTCTGCTGCAGGGGAAATATTAAGCACCTCCTTCCCAAAGTCCATATTTAGATGTTTCCAGCCCTGTTACTTACTAAGTACATTTTTATTAAAAATAAGTGTAATGAAACATCCCATAAAATTCGCTATTTTCAATCAAAGAGTCTGGACATTTTAGGGCCCTTGCTACATAGTGTTTCCCAGAAGGTACTAGCAATTTTCATTGCTTCCAGTAGTATACAAGCGAACTCATTTTACTGCACCCAGACAGGCAATGTAAATTAATTTTTAAACATTTCCTTATGTCAACTGTGTTTCCCTCACGACTCGAAAACATTTATGTGTGTTGAACCATCACCATCAGATCTCCCTCTTCTGTGAGCTGACTCAAATCTCCTCTGGTGTCTTGTCATTAGAATCTGCCTTTATGCCAACACTTTCTGTTTACTGCACTGTCTGTCTGGTTTTGTATTTGGGACTTTGCTATGCACTTTTAGATAATTTTCAGTTCTACATGCTAACTCTCTGCAAAAATATCCTGATGAATTCCTAGACTTATCATGTTGGATTACAGTCTGGGCCTGGTAGACTAGACTCCGGGTTCTCTTCTGAAGTGTGATCAATCAGTTTTTACCCTCTCCACCTTTTCTCACTCTGCTTTATGCCAAGAGAAGCTAAGTTCTTTGCATTGACTTAACTGATCCCCCTTCAATGGGATGCAATCAAGAGGAAACACTAAGAGAACATCAAAGGAAAAGAGGCAAGTGAGGATGAAGTGTTCACTCTCCCAGCTTCCTCACTGTCCCTCATCACTGGCTCTGTGGAGCTTGGCGTCACCTCTCTACCAAGGTCCACAGTTCTTCTCAAGTCGCCTTCTCCAGACAGCTGTTTTTGAGTTCCAGGAATTACTCTCCTCCCTTGAACTTCAGGTCTCAGGGTGGTAATCATTCCTCCCTGGACTAGTCTTAAAGTACAACATTATCCTTTCCCTCAATCCTGTTTGCATCTTGTTCATCTATTTATTTATTAACATCCTCTCAAATAGTCTTTGAGTGTCCTTTTTTCTGCCAGTATTATGACTTCTATAGAGAGGATTTAAATAATGACAGGAGGATATAATTTCATGGGCACGCCAAATACCTAGAGAACATTTCTTTGGATTTTCATAATGTGGCACTTGAGTTAAATCTGGTTTTATTCCTCATGATTGGCCTTCATTCCATTAGTATATTTGACTAGACCATGACTATTAACTCAGTCTAACATTTGTTTATTTTCATGTTTCTTATGCCATAGAGACATTCTGCTTGAGATGTTTAGTAGGAAGGGACTTTTGAGCTTATGTCCTTCTAGGTAAGTCTTACCTATGGTTTAATCTAACCCAGTGCAGGAGAACCATTGGGGAATTCCAGTTTTACTCAGGGATAAACTTTATCTCAATTTTCCTGTCATGTTAGGGGTTTAGAGTAAGGTAGGTAAAGGAAGTTTAGAATACCCTTTTTCCTTTTTCTTGAGAAGTTCTATGCTAAGGACCAGTGTGCTAGGCCTATGTCTTGAAAATAATTTCCTAAAATCTGGCTTTAAAGGAAATATGTTAATCTTGGACATTTAATCCTATCAACTGCCTTGACCTGTTATTTGTTAAGAGTTGCCAGAAAATCTGTCACAGGCAAGGCTTGAAGAGTCGAGTGAAATTATTTTATTTCCTTTTGTTAAAAATGTTGTGTTCAAGCTATAGTTTCTGAGATGTGTCTTTGAGTTTATATACTGTTCTCTGCATCTGAGGCTCTATGTTGATATCTAGTGAAGATGTAAGAGTTTTACTTGCTGAGGTAACTGTAGCAAGAACTGGGTCATACTTGCCCTAGATTATACTAGGAACTATAAAACCAAGCCACTGCATTTTACACAGTGGAGAAATTCTGCTTGGAATCTTCAAAACTGACCAAGAAATAGGATTCCTAAAGTTGGAACTAAGAGAGGTACACTGGGGTGTTTGACTTCTTCAGTAGGTTACCAGGGAAAGCATCCTATCTCTAGCATTTCACTGAATACAGGGTTTCGGATTTCAGGCTGAGATTTAGGCTAAGATTTCAGCTGGATAAAGGTTCTTAGGGCATTTTTGGCGGTTAGTAGACCAGTCTTACATACCTGGGGCTAGATAGAACCATAAAGTATAGAGGACTTAGGTTTTCCTGAGCAATTTCAGCATTGTCAACTGTTTCTAATCTCTGTCTCTGTCTCTTACTCTCTCACTGTCTCTCTCTTTCCTTCCTTATACACATGCACACAATTTATTTTATTCATAGGACAAATACAGGAGAGTAAAATGGGTATAGGCGATATATGACATAAAAAGGAAATACAGAAAGAAAAATAATTGTCAAGAATTAAAACTAAGTATTCAACATCACCAATCAAGGTAATAAAAATAAAATCAAAGCTATAGAATTTTTCACTTAGTAAATCAATACAAATAATAGTATAAGACAACATCCCATTTCTGCCAGGAAAACAGGTTTTTACAAGATTAATTAATAGAGTAGAAAGATTAAAAAATATTGTAGAAGCACTTCAACAATACATTTATCAAAATTACTAAAACTGTATTCTTTTTGACACAATCATTTCACCTCTAGAAATTTATCCTAGGGAAATTATCATGGATGTGCACAAAGACTTATGGCAGAGCTCTGAGTAACAACAGCACACATCTGAAAAGAAACTAAATGTCCATTAATGGGAATGTAGGATACATACTGTCATTTACCTATATCATATACCATTAAAATTCTGTTTTGAAAACTATTTAAAAAATTAAATCATAAGGAGATGAGGCATAATTCTTTGCTGTTTAAGTGTGGATTTTGGATAGTGACATTTTTCTAAACTGTACAGTGTGGGACTTGTGCTAGGGGGAGGGGAGAAAGAGCAACTCTACAGTGATGAAAGCTGAAAAATGCTATCTCAGTCAAGATCTTTATCAATAATGCTATGTTGATAGTGTGCACTTTTAATTTCACATGGTAAAAACATCATTTTACCTCTGGATTTGCTCTCCAAAACCCATAACATCAACTAATCACACACACACACACACACACACGCACACAAAAACAAAATAAACAAACAAAAAAAACATTAGGCAAATCTCAACTGAGGGGCATTCTACAAAATATCTGAGCAGTATTCCTCAAAAGGACACCAAAACCAACAAAAATCGGAGAAACTGTCCCATCCAAGAACAGCCTAAGGAGACATGATGACATGGTGTCTTGAGTAAGATGCTTGAAGAGAAACAGGAAATTAGTATAGACTTTGGTTAATAATATTAACAATACTGGTTCATCAATTAAAATAAATGTACCATAATGAAAGATGTTAGTAATAAGAAGAAACAGTACTGAATTTATGGAACCTCTCTTGACTAACTTTGCAATTTTCCTATAAATTGAAAACTGTTCCAAGTTAAATTTCTTTAAATTATTACCTTAAAGTAATTTTACTTGTATTCAGAAATAATATCTCATATGTAGAAAAGAATTGTTAAGTATAATAATATGGCACCTTTATACATTTGGTACATACTTCTTTTCATTGGCAAAGGAGGCATTACTATCAATTTTTAAATTCTAATTGGAAATATATGTGAAATTAGACAATAGATACCAAATTATCAAAAATGATTATCTCTGGGTTGGCTGAATTTTGAAAAAAATGGTACTTCCAAAAAATATTTCTGTTGTCATGAAATGTTATTTGCAAAATCAGTAGGCAACACAAAAAGTTATTACAAAAAAGAGTAAAAATAATGAATGTATCAACATCCTCCTCCTCCTGAGAATTATTTTGTTGTAGCAATAACACAGTAGTTGTTTAGGTTAACCTTGCTTTCCTCCCACTTTCAATGGATCCAGCTATCTTGCAACATTATAATATCTCCAGGGACAACCTTCCATTTTTGCAAAAACTTCAATTGCATACTGGCCTTGATAATTTCTCAGAAGATATATTTTCCCTGGGCTCTGTATACAGAGATTTTTAACTTTATCTCTAGGGATTCTATGGTACATAAGGGACATTGATCTTCCTATTCTTCCCCTAGACCAACCAACCATATAACTGTGAGAGCGCGCCCGCACGCGCACACACACACACACACCCTTTTTTGGTCTGTTCTTCAAACAGTGCCAGGAAAATCAGAATGTTGTTTTTTAATGATGGTAATATAACTCAGTGAAAGGATATCCAGGTTGGGAGAAGATAAGACATTCATCCTATTCAACAACAGAATGGCTAGCAGCAATCATGTAGGAGGCTGAAAATCTAAAAGTTGCAAGTCAAGGCGTGACACTACCAAGTATAATAACTGCCAGGAGCAACTCATCTTTGGAAAAATCATTTTACTGGTAATAAATGCAATTCTCAGTTACTGGATAAGTCAGTTTTGCTGACTCATCTATTTCTCTATTTTCCTGATAGATACTATATTTCATTGTTTTTCTGTCTTATTTGACAAAATCGTACTTCTAAATCATACTTTTAGAAGTTATGGCTGCTCTGTTCCAAGTAAATAAATCTTTAAAAATCATATTTTGAACTCACATTTCATACTCTGAAACTCTGAAAATCTGATCAATTCCTCAAGGCATATTCACTAAACGTCAATTCATCTAATTACAAATTTTCAATGGAAGAAAAATATTAATTTATAAAAAAATCGTACCATTGATTCAATGCTAAATACTCAATACTTATTAATAGTTCTCCATAAGAATGTCATCGATAAAATCAGAATAAAACAAGGAAGACTGTGGAGATTCACTGAATAATTATCCTCTTTTAGCTCTATGTTTTGAGTACTTACTATATACGAACTACTGTGCTACATGGTTTCTATGAATCATCTCATTTTATAAACACCCGATAAAGCATTAATTCCATGTTACAAGCAAGAAAACTGTGGATATAGAAGTTATATAATTTGACTCAAGTTGTACATAGAGCAAATGGACAAGCCAGGACTTGGACGTAAGCACTTTTATTTCAGAGATCAAACTCCCAGCCATAATTTGAGGATTATAATATTGGTAATATCAAATAGAAATATAAAATTTTGAACTCAAGACTGATTTTTTGAGAAGTAGTCTTTTTGTCTTTTTAGTTCTTTGAATATTCAAAAGCATTGCTCAAAGTTGCTTGGGATAAAGATAAAAATTGGTGGTTATCCAACACTTTCATTGAGTTTATGGTAAATGTTTTACATCGTGATAATAATATAAACACTAAGAGCTTTCATAGTTTTATCTCATACATAGCATTTTCACAATGACCATGTGAGGAAGTTATATTCTTATACATACTTTAAAGTTGCAGAAACCAAGGGTTAGAAAAGTCATGTAGTTCCCCAAAGTTACACAGCGAGTAAGTGCCACAGACAGGAATTAAACTCTAGATAGAAATAGGAGCTTGCACCTTAATGACTGTATTACACTGCAATCTCTCCAAGTTTAGTGCTAGCGAAAGGGTACAGGCTACTTATTGTTTTTGTACAATGACCTGATAAAGTTCTATATTTAGTGAAAAGCCACAGAATTCTCTTATAGAGGAACTTACAAATGAGTACTTCTAGAACACTATTTTTTTTTTCAATTGGAAAGGTCATTTTCCTCTTACCTTTCAAAGATACACTTGAAAGTTTTATTATAAATACAAAAATTGGGGGCTGATATGTCTTTACTATTTACTATATGAGGAAAGTGAATTAGTGAATCTTTCTAGTTTCAGAGTCTATGGAAGAGCAGATAAGATGACCATTCCCTCTTCATTATTCTTTTAATAAGAAAAAAAAGCTGTCAGGTAAAATAAACACACAAATCTATGCCTTTATGACAGCTTTTCTCTAGCAAGAGAAGTCATTGCCATATCAAGGTCTCTCTGAACAGAAATTCACAAATTAAGCTAACTTGCAATATCAAGAATTTTCAAATTTCCAAAATTGTGTTGATCATTGCTTAAAAAACAAAACCAAAAAACTGTCAGCTGAGGAACGCAATTTAACTGCCAATACTCATTAAAAAACAGTTGTAGGGATGTGTTTTCAGCTCCTTACCTCAAGTGTAATTTTAATGCTATTTTTCCAGTAATTCATTTACTCAACAAATAGTTTCAAACACTTAATGAATGTGAAGTACAGTGCTATCAGACAGAAATGTCTCAATGAGTTTATAAAGTAGTGATATTCTTTGACTAATAGAAATCAGGAAATAGAGTTTTTTTTGTATATTATTTATTGGAGTTTGATTTGCCAACATATAGTATAACACCCAGTGCTCATCCCGTCAAGTGCCCCCTTCAGTGCCTGTCACCTAGTCACCCCATCCCCCTGCCCACCTCCCCTTCCACTACCCCTTGTTCATTGCCCAGAGTTAGGAGTTCTGTCTCCCTCTCTGATATAGGAAATAAAATTATATTGGTTAAGGAGACTGAGAAATCTTCAGATTAATTAAAGTTGAATGTTTAAGGAATAAATAGATCCTAAATAATTTAACAATGTTGTAACTGAAACAAGATACCACTTTGTTTCTTTGTTATTAATGTTTGTACTTTTAACAAAAATATCAGCCTCTTAAATAAAAGGCACTTGTAAACTTTGATAGAATAAGGTAGTTTTACTCTGGCAAATACTATGGTGAAATGGAGATCTGGAATCAAAGATATTAGTTGCCTTTGGTAGAAATTTTTATTATATTTGAGAGATGTCATTTTTTGTGGAAATTCCAATAACAAAGAAAAAGAGCCCATTTAAAACTATTTCAGTTGTCAGCTAGTTACACATTGAGAGTTTCTTATGAACATATATAATAGTATTTCCAAAATTAGCATAGATCTGTGGTTTACATAAAACAAATTACATACTATTAAAACAGTTTATAATACTCTCAACCATTCAGAAGGGCCATTCATCAAAAAGTAAAGCTAAGATAACTGGCTAGATTGCATTCTTTTGCTTTGATGGGTCATCTTGCTATGACCTATCTGATGGTAAAGATTCAAAAAACACCGTGGGCAGCCTGGGTGGCTCAGTGGTTTAGAGCCTGCCTTCAGCCCAGGGTGTGATCCTAGAGACCCAGGATGGAGTCCCACGTTGAGCTCCCTGCATGGAGACTGCTTCTCCCTCTGCCTGTATCTCTGCCTCTTTGTTTCTCTGTGTGTGTGTGTTTCTCATGAATAAATAAACAAAATATTAAGAAAAACACTTCAAAGGTACAAGCAAATATGAAAATATGTTAAAACTAAAACAAAAAATATATTATTTATCATTAAAATTTGTCTACTAATACTCACCCTGGTCACTATGTCAAAATCAATGAAATACTTATATCCAATCCCTCATTCTGTTCTGTATAAATATTTCATTATCTATTTTCCTCCTGAAGTTAACTTTAAAAAATATTTATTTATTTGAGAGAGGGAGAGAGAGAGAGAGAGAGAGAGGAGGAAAGGGCAGAGGGAGAGGGCAAGGGAGAGAATCACAAGTAAACTCCCTGCTGAACATGGAGCTCAAGGCAGGGCTCGATCTCACAACCCTGAGATCATGACCTGAGCTTAAACTGAATTGGGCTCTCAACTGATAGAGCCACCCAGGTCCCTCTATTGGAGTTAACTTTGTGGCTAAACTGATATCACAGAACATAGAGGAGAAAAAAAAAAAAAAAACTAAATGCACCAAACTAAAGGTTGCTGAAGGGATAGTTCTATGTTCATTCTCAGCAATTTTTTCTCCTACACCATTTTATAAAAAGTAACTTTGGACATACGAATGACTCCTTACTGTCTTTTTTTTACAGCATATCAAACCAGGGTCTAGGAATCATGAGGTCAAAACATAGAAGGTGGGCTGTAATATATAGCCATGATAACCCAAAAGACTATAGAATATTATCAAAGTATTCCATTTATTTAGAAAATTTTGGTTTTTTAAAAAATATTTTATTTATTTATTCATGAGAGACAGAGAAAGAGAGAGACAGAGACATAGGCAAAGGGAAGAGAAGCAGGTTCCTTCCATGAAGGAGCCTGATGTGGGACTCGATCCCAGAACTCTGGGATCATGTCCAGAGCTGAAGGCAGATGCTCAGTTGCTGAGCCACCCAGGCATCCCTATTTAGAAAATTTTGAGCAAGTACTCTGTGCTAGGCACATTGGCATGCAATGGAAATACAATGATGGATACAATATGATCTCTATATCCAGGACTTTCCAGTGTAATGGAAGACATGAAGGCAAATTATTTCACTTGCTATATCTTCAGTACTTTGAACAACAATCAGGGTAAGAGGTTATGCAACACTTCTTGGAGAGGCTGATCATATACATTATCTAAAATAATGAGGAGAAGTAGTTTGGTTCCACTAGAACTCCCTCTCTACTTGCCTAAAATCTTAGTTCAAATGATGTATTGGAGGAATATTTATGTCTTCAATAGTTTTTTTTTTAGCTTATTAAAAGGTGAATTAGTTGCAGAACCTTTTCCTGTAGCTATAAATATTGGGCTGGATATCTCTTCATTTGTAAATAACCAAGAGTAGAGAATTTTCTACAAACCGTTTGCTCAGAATATTTTTTAGCTATATTGTGAAGACCAGCATTTATATTTATTGCACAGATTATTCAAGAGTGATCAACAGGTGGGATACCTGCGTGGCTCAGTGGTTGAGCATCTGCCTTTGGCTCAGGGTGTGGTCCCTGAGTCTGGAGACTGAGTCTTACATCAAGCTCCCCTCGAAGAGCCTGCTTCTCCCTTTGCCTATGTCTCAACTGATAGAGCCACGCAGGCCTTTCTGTGCCTCTCTCTGTATGTCTCTAATGAATAAATAAGTAATTTAAAAAATAATTTTTTAAAAAGAATGATCAACAGGGTAATATTGTAATGTGGGATATCAGGAAGTCATTCACACTAAAAAAATTAGTGAACCTTTCATCCTGCCTTGTTTTCTTCAGAAAAACACATATAGGACTTTAAGTGATTGCTGATAATAAAAGCTAATTTTCACTCTCTCTCTAACTTCCAAGTTTTAGTTCAACTACTAACAATTCAATTTGAGATACTAAAAGAATAAGGAAAGGGAGATATACATCTTGATTTATCCAGATCAAAAATGGACTTCAAACATTTTCCTTAATTGAAATATTTTTAAAGTATATTATCAAGGAAGGAAATTCTGACATGGGTGACCTTGAAGACATTATGTTATGCGATCAAATCCAGTTGCCAAAGGACAAATGTATGACTCCAATTAGATGAGGTACCTACCTCATAGTGCTATTTACAGGGACAGAAAGTAGAATGGTGGTTTCCAGGGGCTGGGAGGAAAGGAATGGGGAGTAAGTATTTAATGGGTGGAGAATTTCAATTTGGGAAGATAGAAACGTTCTAGAGATGGATCATGGTGATAGTTATAGAACAATGTAAATGTGCTGAATGCCACAAAACTGTACACCTAAAAAGGGCTAAAGACAAGAAAACATATGAAAGAATAATTCTCGGTGGAAAGGTACATAGATAGTAAATGTAGTGGATTGATCACTTAAAAAACTAGTATGAAGGTTAAAAGACAAAGTACTTAAAAATAACCGTGATTAAAATAATCAATTAAGGGATACACCAGATAAAAAAGATGTAAAATATGACATCAAAAGCATAAAATATAGAGGGATGGAGTAAAAATGGTGAACTTCAGAATGTGATTAAGTTCTTATCAACTTAGGTTGTTATCAGTTGTTTAAGTAGATTGTTAGAAATGTAAAATGATATATATAAGCCTCCTGGTAACCACAAAGTGAAAATCTATAGCAAGTAAACAAAAGTTAAAGACAAAGGAACATAAGCATTTATGCATTTCTTAAAGAAAGTCATCAACTCACCAAGAAGAGACCAGAAATGAGTAGAACAGAGTGGAAGAGAGAGGAACTACAAAAACAGCCACAAAATTCTTTAATCAAACGACAAAGAGCAGTTGAATGGATTTAAAAAACCAAGATCTATCTACATGCTGCCTGGAAGATAATCACTTCAGATATAAGAACATACACAGATTGAAAGTGAAGAGATTTAAAAAGATCTTTCACACAAATGTGAAATAAAAGAAAGCTGGAGTAACTATACTTATATCAGAAAAAAAAGATTTTAAAACAAAAATTGTAATAAGAGACAAAAAAAGGGAATTATATGATTATAAAGGGGTCAATCCAATAAGAGGATATAAAATTTGTAAATATTTATGCATTCAACATAGGAATACCTAAATATGTAAAGTAAATATTAATAGACATAAAGTGACAGGCCACCGATAAAATAGTGGAGACTTTAATATGCTACTTGCATAAATGGATAGATCATCCAGACGGATGATTAATAAGGAAACATCAATCTTAAATGACATGCTAGACTAGATGGACTTAACATATAGATAGATAGATAGATAGATAGATAGATAGATAGATAGATACAAAATTAGTGTATATCTATACCTATTTCTATATCTATATAACATTCCATCTAAAAGTAAACAGAACTACACATTCTTCTCAAGTCCTAGCCAGAGTAATTAGGCAAGAAAAGGAAATAAAGGCATTCATATTGGAAAGAAAGAAATAAAAACTGTAATTATATGTAGATGTGATGATATTATACATAGACAATCCTAAGAGTTCATCAGAAAACTGGTAGAACAGAAAAATTAGGTAAAGTTGCAGATTACGAAATCAATACACAAAAATCTGTTAATGAACTACTAGAGAGAGAAATAAAGAAAACAATCCTCTTTAAAATTGCGTGAAAATAATGAAATATCTAGGAATAAATTTAATCAGGAGAAAAAAGACCTATATGCAGAGAACTACAAGATATTTAGTAAAGAGATTTAAGATATAAATAAAAGATATCCTGTGCTCATTGATTAGAAGAATTAATATTGTTAAGACATCCTTACTATCAAAAGCAATTTACAGATTGACTGCAACCCCTATCAAAATTCCAAAAGCACTTTTCACAGAAATAGTATTAGCAATCCTAAAATTTGTATAGAACCACAAAGACTCTGAATAGCCAAAGCAATCTTGACAAAAAGAACAAAGCTGGAGGTTTGTTTTAGTTTCAAATTAAACTACAAGCTATAGTAATTAAAACAGTATGGTATTGGTATAAAAGCAGTTATATAGGTCAATGGAACAGAACACAGAGCCCAGAAAAAAAAACCATGGCATATATGGTCAAATTTATGACAAAGGAGTCAAGAATATATGTTGGGAAAAGGACAGCCTCTTCAATAAATGGTGTTGGAAAAACTGGACAACTACTTGCAAAAGAATAAAACTGGACCACCTCCTGGATCATACACAAAAATTAACTCAAAATGGATTATAGAGTTGAACATAGGACCTAAAACCATAAAATCTTTATAAGAAAACATAGTTACAAACAACTTTTTTTTTTTTTTTTTCCGTGTCCCAGGGCTTGAGGATAGAACCAGCGGGCTGGAAGCCGTGGGCTCTAAAGACATGACACCGAGGGGGCCAGAGCCCTTTCTGCCTCCCCATACATTACAGGAATTGCACACCCAACCCCCGCCAAGAAAAGGAGGGTTAGTTGTAAGCAACTTGATATGAGTCTTGGTGATGATTTTTTTGAATCTGACATTAAAATTAAAAGCAACAAAAGCACAAATAAACAAGTGGGACTACAGCACACTAAAGAGCTTTTGCACATCAAAGAAACTATCAACAAAATTTAAAAACCACTTATTACATGGAAGAAAATATTTCAAATCATATATATGATAAGGGTTTAAATTCCAAAATATACAAAGAACTCATACAACTCAACAGCAAAAAAAAAAAAAAAAAAAAAAAGCAATCAAGAAATGTCAGAAGATACAAATAGACATTTTTTCAAAGAAAACATACACATAGCCAATAGGTACATGAAATGAAATGTAATTAGCTATTAGGGAAATGCAAATAAAAACCACAACATATCACTTCACACCTGTTAGAAAGAATATTATAAAAAAGATAAGAAATAACAAGTGTTGGCAAGGATGTAAAAAGAAGGGAACTACTGTGAACTGTTGGTAGAAATTTAATTTGGTACAACTGCTATGGAAAATAGTATGGAGGTTTCTAAAAAAATTAAATTTAGAAATATCATATGACCCAGCAATTCCACTCCTGGGTATTTATTTGAAGAAAACAAAAATATTAACTATGAAAGATATATGTATCCCCATATTCATAGCAGCACTATTTATAATAGGATACAGAAACAACCTAAGTGTCCATTGATGGATAAATAAATTTAAAAAATTATGGTATATGTACAGTGGGATATTACTCATCCATAAAAAATAAAGAAATATTGCCATTTGTGACAACACAGATGGACCTCAAGGACATTATGCTAGACAAATACCTTATGATCTATCTTATATGTTCAATCTAAAACAAACAAAAAAACATATCAAAACAACACGAAACACCACTAAGCTCACAGATGCAGAAGATAGATTGCTGGTTGCCAGAGGCAGGTGGTAGGGGGTGGGATAAATGAATGTAGGGGATACAAAGATTTTTTTTTAATTAAAAATGGTTATGCAGAGGAAGAGAGAAACCATGAAATTTTTTGATGGGAACCAATTCTGTTCATGAAGGAGGAAATCACTGATGTAATGTAATCCTCTACATGCTTACATCCTGGAACTCACCATATTTGTTCTTATATTTGTGTTTATGCATATCTGTTTCCCCTCTGACATTAATCTTCTAGTTATTCCCACCTTACTTCATCCAAAAGTTTCTCTGAGTCTCACACTCAGTTCTCCAATTGCCTCCTTGATGTTTTAAAGTTTTCTATCTTAGTAAACTCTATCCACTCTGTTGGATGCTACATTTATTATTTGAGTCCCTAAATCATGTCAAGAACTACAACTATAAGGAGTACAATACATAACTAAAATATTTCACTTATTGTCAAGTAATTCACAATGTCATTATTTCATTAATTTATCCAACAAATATTTATTGAGCATCAGCTTTGTCCAAGGTGCTATCTCAAAATCTGGGATGACAAAGTTACTGATTTTATGGAGCTTACAAAATAAAGGAGGTGAGTAGGAAAGTAGATAAAATAGATTGAGAAGGAGCTGTATAAGATGGTAATGAATCCTACAAAGTAAAATAAATCGGGATAATACATAAAGAATAGCAAGTTGATGTGATGGAAAGAAATTGGCACAAGGATAAATTTTCTGTTTTTTTTATAATGTTTTTAAGATTTTACTTATTTATTCATAGAGACATAGGAGAGAGAGAGAGGCAGAGACACAGGCAGAGGGAGAAGCAGGCTCCATGCAGGGAGCCCGACGCGGGACTCGATCCCAGGTCTCCAGGATCAGGTCCTGGGCTGAAGGTGGCGCTAAACTGCTGTGCCACCAGGGCTGCCCAATTTTCTGTTTTCTAATTCAATTTCTGTGTACTGAAATCTAACAAATGAAGATCTGCTAACTCTGCTTTATAAATTCAATATTTTTTTCAGATTACCTCCTTAATTGGGCATTTTGTGGAAAGTATCCTTACAAAATATCTTCATCGTTTTCTGAAATTGCACATGCTTTCATATGTATATCAACTTAATTTACCGATTTACATTAACTTGTTCTACATTTATAAAGAAAACAGGCAGTAAAAGGACTAGTTGGATGTGCATGAATTTGTTTTATCAAGTCTCATGACGCTGGTGTGACCCTTCATTCCTCAGGTCACATTGGTCTGGAGGTAAAAATAGGATTATTTTAACAATAATAATCACAGTAACAATAAACACCCAGACTCATGTATGCATTTATATTGAGACTGGAAGCCATTTACAACCACATAGCTTACTCTCTATAGTAGATAGAGCTCCAATATACCAGGGAATATTGCCCAGGATGATAAAAGGTATAAAGAATTTCATTTTTCCTTCTAGGACCTTCCCTCAAATTCCATTTTTTAAAAGGAAACATGTTTGTTCTTTTTTTAAAAGATTTTTAAAATTTATTCATGAGAGACACACAGAGAGAGGGAGAGGTGAGACACAGGCAGAGGGAGAAGTAGGCTCCACGCAGGGAGCCCAATGTGGGACTCATCCAGGGACTCTAGGATCATGCCCTGGGCTGAAGGCAGGTGCTAAACCGCGGAGCCACCCAGGGATCCCTCAAATTCCATTTAGATAAATATCAAACCATTAGACTTTTCAATAAATAGTATCAAACAGCTTTTTACTCTCTAAAATCCTTTAAAATCCTCATTCTTGAATAAGTGTAGGAATTGATTTGGTGAAAAACTCAGATTAGCATTTCCAGAGAGTAAAAATAGTAAGTGCAAATACAAAGTCAGAAATACACACACACACACACACACGCACACACACTTCCTGATGTGGACTGCAGAGTGATTAGTAAATAATGACAGAAATATGGACCAAGTTCATGAAGTCATTGTCTTATAAATAAGGATTTATTTTATTTTATCAGTGGTGGAAAAAATCAAATGGTGCATTTAAGCCAAGATTTTGCTATAGGCTATGTAAAAATTGGCTTGTGGGCTGGTCAGAAGAGAGAAAGAGACTGGAAGAAAAGGTAATGGTTAAGGAAAGAAAAACAAAAAAGGGATTCTGCTGGAATCCAGGACCAAAAGGATAAAATTTATGCTTAAGTATTAAGAAAATACAATAGATATGTCTGAGTAATAATGAAGTGATTTTAGGTCAAGGTAGATGTGTATTATGAGAAGGGGGATCCCTTTTAGTCTAAAGTGTCTAATTCCAGAATTCCAGAATTGTGTAGTCTCAATCACTCTAACAAGAGAGGAGATAAGGAGATAAGCTAATTCTACTGAGGAAATAGTTTAATTTTTGACTCGCTATGTTCCAATTGTCTATTGAATGTTTGATCAGACAAACCAAGTGGTAGGTGTACACTTTAGGATAGGAATTGCTATATATGTAGAAGAGACAATAATCTTTATATGTGGAAAAAGATTCTCTTGACCCAACTCTAGCCAGGCTCATCTAAGCCCTCTTCTTGATTAGAACTCAACTTTGGCTTGAATAAATACTGACAGTTCCTAGTAGCATCCTTGGGGTGCATCCCTAGATTCCCTTAAAGTACTTGGCTGGAAAAAATCAAGGCTGCCAAAAGGATTTGCTGTTTGTTCCACACGCGAAGGTAGAGACCCTGTCCAGTGCCTGGGGAGCATAGGAGCCTAACTTTGATGACTGTCTGTTAGCAAGCCCACACGGATTTCACAAACAATTCCTTCGGACTCTGGTCTTTCATTTCCCTCATTATGCTCAAGTACTCCCTCATTCTTCCTTAAAATAACTGTCTGTCCACAAATAAGAATGGAGCTCATTTTTTTCCCCCTACTGTCAGTAGCTACTGAATAAAAGCCATTTTAACTGTTTTAACTAAGGTCCAGCTGTATTGATCTCCGACAATATCCAATCATGAATTTGGACATACTTATGTGGGGAGCCTGTAAAATGACAAGACAAAAAGATTAGCACATGAATCCTCAGTGTGATGAGCAGAAGGAGAGTTTGGAAAGGATCCTCTGGAGGGAGGAAGAAGAGGAAACAACTAGAAAGCAGGAAAGATTCTAGTTTTAGAAATCTGTAATGTCCTTAAATTTTTTAAAATAAAAAATTAAAAGCTGTAATATCTTGAATTGATAATATTCTGATAGGTAGTAGCTAAATCATGCTAATAGGGTGTTTTGAAGATGGTTGCAAATTACTTGATTATGTACAGTCTCTTAAAGAAGGACACAAGACATAATCTAATCATAATTAATCTCTTGGGTTTTTAAATTTTTCTTATCTTCCTCTTATTTTAGCCTCATTCAATCTCTAGTTTCTTAACTTCTTAGTTTGTTTCTCCAGCATCTAATGCAAAATTTTTGGTATCCCAGACCATAGCTTGTTTCTTCACTGTTGGATAAGACTAATGACCTAAGGCTTAAGTTTCTTTGATGTCTCAGAAAATATCTTTTAGGGGCTGGATCCAGAGTCCACAACATGTAAGTGGTTTGGTAGGATGTGCATTAGAAGCTTTACCTTACCCAGAAACAGGCAGATGTCAGTGGTGCATAGAAACATCGTAACTACTTGTAATTTATATATTTAAAAAAAACAGCCAACAAATATTACAACTTTATATAAGACAGCATTAGTATAAATTGTGAGTAACTGCGTATGCGAGTGTGTGTGTCTGATATCTACTCTAGAATTAGATATGTTCTTGATAAGCAAGATCCAGGGTTTTACTCAGAGGAAGGATGAATCCCAATCTGAGCCTTGGGATTTAAAAACAAGGCAGGAATCTGAACTGTAACATAACAGAAGATCCACAGACACAATGAGTCATTTTAACCTTTGTGCACTGGCTTTATAGTATTATTCTCTTTCATTTGTTGTTGCTTTGTTGTGTTGTGTCTTATGGATTCTTTTCTAGTCTGTTGAATTTTCACATTTATCCACCATGTTTCTAATTTTATTTTCTTCATGGCTTATTTTGTCCCCTTATTCCTTTTAATGCATTTTAGTTTACTTACAAATGTTTCTTACATACCCTGTTACGTCTCAATTTAATTCTGTTGTCTTTTAATGTTAGCCAACACACTCCTCATAGGTTTTTCACTGACAAAGTGCAACTTTTCTAGAGTTCAATCTGTTTTTTTTTTTATAATGATTCATTTGGGGGAATGTTTTTACCTTTGAGCTTTTAGCTTGGAGGTCCCTTTTTCTTTGGTTTGAATTATTTTTCATAATCCTTATAATTTTGTTATTATTCCCTTAGTTATTTTCAAATGAAATGTCCAGGTATCCACATTTGTGTTTGTCTTAGGTTCCTTTCTTTGTTCATACAGGCATTGATTGAAGTCTTTTCCTCAGATTAGCAGCTAGAGAATAGATTACCATTTATAGTTTTCACACCAGTTCTATTTTCTAGCCCACAACTGCTCCTGCTGTTGCCTCTATTTCTAATTCTCATACTCTAAATAATGAAACTCATTGGCATCTACAATCCCCATGATTTCCTGCTCCCAGCCTCCTTTCAACTCTGCTGTCACAAATAGCAATGGAAGCCACTTTCTCTGGGCAATATTATTTGCCAGTCTCCCTTTTCCTGTTATTTTTTAAAGGCATAAGGGTGCTATGAAACTGCCATCGATGGTTCTTATAAGGGAAGACTACACACAAGAGCCATCAGGTCACAATCCAAATATAAAATTTACTAGTTTCATTTATCTGTAGAAGGAGCAAAGAGAATTCTCTTATAAAAAAGCCTGTAAATATGGAAGGTTATGTGGAAGAAGGATTACCCCTATTATCTTACATCTAGATCTTGGAAACTATATCGACTTGAGGTGACCAGGTGAGTTTACTCTCTGGGGCCAAAAGCAAAGGAGATGGTTGTAGGAAGAAAATAAAAGGGAGTGAAGATAATAACTTTCTATGTTTCATTCTGGGCTGGAAAAGAGAAAGCAGCCAGCCTTGCCTCAGCTTTTTAAGTACAGTATATTGCTTAGTGGTAAAATCTATCTCCAGGAATTGTAAGAGGGCTAAGTTACCAAAACATAGATACTGAGAACAGAACCAGTCACACTAATAACTGTGCTCCACAAAACACACACACGCCATTACCAGTAGTAAGGAGGAGAATTGTATGAAGTAATTCCATGGAAATTTGAAGATGAGTTTGTATCGGATAGGGGATGAAAGGGGCTCTAAAGGTTATTGTTCCTTTTCCCAACTGTCTTATTTCATTATATTTCTGAATATAAAAAGATTGTGTATAGAAGAGAGAGAGAGAGAGAGAGAGAGAGAGAGAGCAGTAATCTGAAAATTCCAAGAAGAATATTTTTTTTCAGTAAAGATAGGGTTGTCATATTTTCTACAGTTCTTGAAAAAGGAGATGTAACAAGACTTCCCATGTTTTGTGAGGACAAGTAGTATAGTAAAAATAAATAAATAAATAAATAAATAAATAAATAAATAAATAAATAATATTTCAAGAAGCAAATCCTAGATCTGCTTTTCTAAACCTAGCAGCATCAATTTTGTATGTACTGAAAATTTCAGATTTCCATCAATTGCTTTAAATCTTACTCTTTAGTAGTGATATCATGTTTCCATTTTTATTGCAATTTTTTTTGTATTCTATTGGAGAGTTGAAAGAGACTGCATTATATGACGCTAGTCAAATACTTTTTTAAAAAAAGATTTTATTTATTCATGAGAGACACAGAGAGAGAGAGAGAGAGAGAGAGAGAGAGAGAGAGGCAGAGACACAGGCAGAGGGAGAAGCAGGCTCCATGCAGGGAGCCTGATGTGGGACTCCATCCTGAGACTCCAGGATCACGCCCTGGGCTGAAGGCAGGCGCTAAACCACTGAGCCACCTAAGGATCCCCTCAAATAATTTTTTTAAAACCAACAAATTGTTTATTCTTTTAAAAAGAACACATATATTTAAATAATAAACAAGTGAGTCACTTTCTATTATGACTAATAGAATGTCTCGTGATTTGTTTTAAAAACTGTATCCTACACATTTAGAGATTGCATGGAAAATCAACAGTGTGTCAAAAGCACATCCTCAGGCACATGCATATGTGAGTGTATGTATGTGTGTGCGTGTGGGAAGGAATAAAAGATCATGTTTGTATGAAGGAAAAGACTACAGTTGCCTCTAATAGCAGTATTATACCAATATTTTTATACTACAGAAACAAATAACTGTTGATAAAGTAGAATGGACCATAAACTCTATGAGCTTACACTTAACTGTTTTATTGTAATGCAAAGCCTAAGACATAAAAAGAACTCAATAAATACTTGTTAAATGACAAATTAGAGATTGGTATATTATCTGAAAATGTCTTTCTCTGGTAGACTATGTAGTAAGTAAGATAAAAGAAGATAGTACTTGTAGAAAAAGAAAAGCTGAATTTTATTTATTTCACGGTTGGTTTCTCTAAGAACATCCCAACAAGGATTGCAATTAGCAGTCAAACTAGTCAAGTGTTTGTAGGTATGTTGCAAACATGTGTTCATTTAACTTAGAAAAGCGATACTAAGACCTTTGGAAGAATTTTCATGCACTTTTTTTTTCCCCCTGGATCTGTAGCCAGAGGATAAACAAGGTAGCAAGTGAAGCTAGAAAAACTATTAGTAGAATAGCATTTAAAATAATAAGAATAAAAATAAAATCATATGCTGTGACCCAGAACAGTGTTGTAATTAAATTTACTGGGGCAGAAAATTTACTTTGTGAATTAATATCACCTTTTGGCAATTTAATGTCTTTCAGTGTAAGTACAAATCCATATTATCTTTCCATCTATTTTATAATAAGAATATTTACTGCAAGTGCCTTCTTAAAAATAGAAACCACTACTTTTAAGTCTAAGGACATGTCTAAAACCAACCTCTCACAGTTATTTTAGCTTTTTTTTTTCTTTCTAAAACTTTATCCAAAAAAAGGCGAACTAAAATTTATTTAGTATAAGCATGGAAGGGGTAAAATTTGATCAGTCACTAATAACTACCATTGGCTTCACATGGGAAACTGTTACTGAGATACATGTTAAGAAACTCACTTTATTCTCCCTGGAGATAATTGTATTTACTCATTTCCATGAAGGAGACTGTAACTTACTTGACTTCTTCCTACACCCTTATTATTCTTACTGAAAGGAAGAGTAGTAAAATATCTAATGGGGATTTTGTAGTTTTGCCTTTCCTCTTACTCTGTGCTGCTGGAGCCTCTGGGCTCTGTCCTTGCCCTTGCCTCAAGTTCAACGAGCAAGGTCTGTTCCTGTGAGCCCAGGTCTGTAGTTTTTCTAGCAGCATCTGTTATGGTAGGGCAGTCTACTTCTGGTTAGCAGGTTCGATCCCCCATATTATGTCCCTGTGGTATTATTAGGTTGTTCTTATTTTAGAGTTGGTAATAGAAGTGACTTTTTGAAAACTGGAGTATAGTTGACACACACTGTTACATTAATTTCAGGTGTACAACATAGTGAGTCCACAAAGTCTATATGTTATGCTGTAGAAAGCTGACATATTTGACTCTCCCTTTCTGACTTCTCTTTCCTAACTGGTTCAGAAGTCAGGAGCAGAGATAGAGATGCTGTTTATAGAGTTCTCTGGAACTCTCATGTCATGGAAAATGTAAAACGTTTATGTCAAGAAATATGGTTCAGACTAAAAAAAGAAAATTGGGTGCCAAAATTATCCTAAGTCATTAATGGCTAAGAAATGTTGATCTTTTATCCTTATCAAATAAATGGGTATTCTAACTCTTTACCAGATGCATCTATCCCAGATATTATGGAATTAATGTTAAAATATGGAAACTACCTTCCTGGAATAAATGGCTTAGCACACACCCTCTATGTTTCTGTGGTGATACACTCAGCTTAGGTTGAATCAGCTCACCGACAGCCAGTAATTTCTTCATTGCAAAGAAGCATATGCTGAAGATCTCTGTATGAACAACCAATTTGTTGGTATAGATTATCTCACAGGAGAACAGAATTGTATAGTAGCAAAATGTAGGGTCTTTCCTTATTTTAATGTCTTCATACGAGATAGTTTTTACCACTAATAATTATAATTACTAAAAACATCATCTTTTCTTCATAAAGTCTTGAAAAGTAAAATAATACATTTTTTTTTGCTTAGTTTTAGAATCCTCATTATATTTACCTTTTTATAAAGTGCTTAATAGATTCTTAATAGTGCTTAATGGATTATTTTTGGTCTTATTTATTCATTCATTTGGAAATGCTGACTGACACCTACTCTGTTTGAGACAATGTGATTATAAGGAAATGTACAATCATGAATAACACAGCTGCTCTCATGGAGCTCACTTCATTTATTTTACAAAATTGGGATAATAATATTTATAGATACTATTTTATAAAATTCTTTTTAACATGATAGAATGTTTTAGGTTCTTATATTGTAAAATATTATTTAAAAATATCTTTGTAATGGGGTGCCTGGGTAGCTCAGCGGGTTAAATGTCTGCCTTCCACTCGGTTCATGATCCCAGACTCCTGGGTCTGAGACCCTTGCCCAGGCTCCCCACTCAGCAGAAATTCTGCTTCTCCCTCTGCCCTTCCTTTTGCTTGTGCTCTCTCTCTAACAAATAAATAAAATCTTTTTAAAAAGAAAGAAAATACCATTGTAAGATATTTGTATAATGTTGCGCTTATGGATAAATCACAATATACTAAATCAATTTCTAATTTTTAGACAGTTTGGCTGTTTCCGATTTTTAAAAATTACAATAATGTTGCAATGACAAACTATATGCAGTCATTTTAAAGTATATCTGGATTTTTGGGGAGGGATCAATTTTAAGGTCCAAACTTTTAATCTTTTAAAAAACATTTTATAAATATTGCCAAGTGCACATGATTTTCTAACTCAAGTATCTTCTATAACTCTTGGTTGACTTGTGCAAAAAAAAGCATTATACTGTATATGTCATTTAAAATGTGTGCAGCTTTAGTAATAAAATTATATAGCTCAATTAAATAAATCTTGGAACCTAATCATCTTAAACTGCTTCTAGATTTTCAAGACACTTTTTTTCCAAGGTATTCCCTCAACTGAAAAAGACATTTAGATAAGCCAATTTTAGGTGAACCCTAATATATGTAATTTATTTCTTGTCTACCTCTAAAACCCAGTACTTCTTGAAGGTCTGAGGGTTATTAGAGCACAGTAATCAATGTTCATAACAGTTGAATGGTGAAATTGCTTTCAGTTCAGTAGATGTTAAGTTATGGATTATTTCAATGGTAATTACTTATATTATCAGGCTATTAAGTATGTACTGATTGCTTTTTTTTTAATAAATTTATTTTTTATTGGTGTTCAATCTACCAACATACAGAATAACACCCAGTGCTCATCCCGTCAAGTGCCCCCTCAGTGCCCGTCACCCATTCACCCCCGCCTCCAGCCCTCCTCCCCTTCCACCACCCCTAGTTCATTTCTCAGAGTTAGGAGTCTTTATGTTCTGTCTCCCTGATTGCTTTAAAATATTATTCTCATTCTAGAAAGATTTTTTTAAAGATTTATTTCTCTATTTTTAGAGAGAGAAGGGGCAGAGGGAAAGGGAGAGAATCTCAAGCAGACTTCATGCTGAGAGTGGAGCCCCACACAGGGCTCCACCTCATGACCCTGAGATCATGACCCTAGTGGAAGCCAAGAGTTGGAGGCTCAACCAACTGATCCACACAGGCACCCCCAGAAAGTTTTCTGTTATCTCCGTTGTTACTTACTAATTTGGAAAGCATATAAGTACACTTTCCTAATATGATTTTTCACACCTCGCTCATATGGGTCAAAGTCTTTAAAATCTCAAAAAAATTATATATATATGTACATATATATATATATATATATATATATAGTGTGTGTAAAAGAGTAAGTAAAACAGTGAGAATGTAGCTCTAACCTCTGAAATATTATCTAAAGTCACTGAAAGATTATAATTTTCATCCTTTTACTCAAAGTAGAATAAAATAGTATCGTTTTCCCATCTGAATTACATTGCTAGCTCAGGTCAGATCAATGGCAAATTTAAATGGAACATTTTATAACTGTTTCTCTATTTGAATAGTTTCCAATAGTTTAGAACTTTGAATGTTAAACTATTCATAAATAATAAAAATGACAGAAAAAAGTCTTCATTTTAAAGGTGACCCATATTCATTAAAAAATGTTCCCTCTCTTTAGTAAAGGAAAATTTGAAACGTTCACTAATGGTTTCACTTAGCAAGATAATTTTTTTTACCTGGGTAATCGTGGATTTATAAATTTATGTGATATAGCCAAAAATTAGCTGAGTTCTGTGAATCAATGCAATCTTTGTGTGTGTGTAAAATATTTTATTTCAAATATTAATTATACTCTTCAAATAAATGAAATGTTTTTATCAAATAATTATACTAATAAATTATATAATTTTTATTTATTGTTTTTGTAGATTAAACTCTTCTTAATTAGACAGTAATTATCTCTATAGTTTTAATATTATTGGATATTTGCAAAATGTATTGGTCATTACACATCTCATTCTTTAAGAGGCCATGTAGTTAATTAAATGGATAATTGATTTAATGGATTTCTTACACTAACAAAGGTAAAGAACTTTTGTGCCCTTTATTTATTCTTTGAAGATCACACACACAAGCACACACACAACTAGAAGTAGTACCCAGGTATGAAGAATTCACAATTCTTAAAGAGTATTTACAGCTAATTCTTGAGTACTTATTATTACTTATTACCAGGCACTATTTTTTAAAATTTAAATTCAATTAGCCAACATAAACTACATACTTAATTTCAGATGTAGAGTTCAATGATTTATCAGTTGAGTATAACACCCTGTGCTCATCATATCATGTGCCCTCCTTACACCTATCACCCAATTACACCATCCCCTCACCTACCTCCCCTCCAGAAACCCTCAGTTTGTTTCCTATAGTCTCTCATGATTTTTCTCCCTTTCTGATGACTTCCCATTTAGTTTTCCCTCCCTTCCCCTATGATCCTCTGTGTTGTTTCCTATATTTTACATATGGATGAAACCATATGACAATTATCTTTCTCTGATTGACTTATTTCACTCGACATAATACCCTCTAGTTCACCCACATCAATGTAAATGTAAGTATTCCGACTTTCTGATAGCTGAGTAATATCCCATCCCAGTAATATCCCATCTTATTTATCCATTTATCTGTTGATGGACATCTCAGCTCTTTCCACAGTTTGGCTATTATGGACATAGCTGCTCTGAACACTGGGGTGCAGGTGACCCTTCAGGTCACATTTATATCTTTGGGGTAAATACCTAATAATACCTAATAATGCACAGTTTTATTTACTTCATATGTGTCAACTCATGGGTCTCCTTTGAGCAAGATGAAAATGTGCTCTCATGCATGAGGAAAATGAACACTGAAAAATTACTGAAAATAACTTGTCTAAGTTCTTATATTTTGTTAAGTGGCAAAGCCAAGATTTGCATCCAAAGCATTTAGACTTATAAATACAGTCTCTTGAACATCATGTTACAAGGCACCTGGGTGGCTTGGTGGTTTAGCAACTGCCTTTGGCTCAGGTTGTGATCCTAGGGTCCTGGGATTGAGTTCCACAGCAGGCTTCCTACAAGGAGTCTGCTTCTCCCTCTACCTATGTCTCTGTCTCTCTCTCTTTCTTGTCTCTCATGAATAAATAAATAAAATCTTTAAAAATCATCTAAGTGATTACAAGATTAAAATAAAAAGTATTATTAAGTATTGGATGAATTCTATGCTGTTTTGGGATATTAGCAAAAGTTTTCAATGTATATAGCCGTGGCTATTCTGCAATGTTGTCATGATAGTATTCAGAAGACAATCAACACTTTTCTAAACAAAGATGACTTATAACTGTTAACTAAAACTTAACTGTTCCTTGGATATTATTTTTAAAAATTAGGCTGGAGTTTTATACTCTATTATTATTAGAGTATACCAATATGTTAAATGACTACAAAATGGGGGCAAAAGAGTAAGAAGACAAATGTTATTATTGGGTAGATAATGAGATTCTGATTTAAAATAATTTCAGGCAATTAAGTAGCATTATCAATAGTATAATTTTAACTATTTTCACGTAAGTTACTTTTTTAGTGTGTAGTAATAATATTCACTTAAAATACATTTTTGAAGTGAGCATTGTGCACATCAATCTAATTTTAATGGCAAGAATTTAGGCAATTTCCACCTAGAATGATTAGGAAGTAATTGTAATATGTTCTATCATTCTACATCATAATTGGACAAGTTGATCAATAGAAATGGCAAACTCATAACTATATTTTCCAGCATTCTTCTAAAATAAAGAAAAGAAATCGATGGGGCATTTTTTCTTAGAGTATGCACAGAATCCTATGAAAGCATCCATTTTAATAAAGCAATTACTACCAACAATGAAGAATAAAATAATGAAATAACAACTACAATCCGAAAAGATTCACCACTAATTTTCATGAATATATCAGACAGGAAGTACAGAAGCATTATGAATGATTTCTCTGAAATCTAGATTCAATTAAGAAAGCAGTCTTTGAGAAAAGATCATGTATACTCAATATCAAAAACAATAAATGGCAGATATGAGGATGAAACTCAGTCTAGATGAATCTAAATCCTATTCTCTTTCTATACCTATCTGAATATAATGTTTTGTTAGTATAGTCTATCACCAAAAGATTTGAACAGAGTTTTGCCAATTATTTTAAAATCCATATTAAGTAACATTCTCTTAGAAGTATATCATATGAATACTGAGTTGGTTCTAAGAATCATGTGAAGTAGCAGATTTGTTACTAACCATTCTTTTATCAACATAAGATGACATTTCTCACTTGTTAAATGCAGTGGAATTTGATGTGAATAGACAGAGCCATGACCTGACTGTAGTCTGATTTTGTTGGACATAGGGCAGATCGCCTAACATACTATCACTTCCTTTTATCTTCTTGTCTCAGAATTTCTTTGCTTTTATTACACAATTTTCCCATTTCCAGGCCAACATGCCCCTAAGAACTAATGCCGCTCAGAGATTGAATCCTGAACTTCCAATATAATTTTATTGTTAAATCTGATTTAAGTTCCTTCATTACATGCTTCTACTTCTGCAAAATAACAACCAAATTTTAAATTAAAAATATTTACTATAGGGCAGCCCCCGTGGCTCAGTGGTTTAGCGCCGCCTTCAGCCCAGGGTATGGTCCTGGGGACCCAGGATCGAGTCTCACTCAGGCTCCCTGCATGGAGCCTGCATCTCCCTCTGCCTGTGTCTCTGCCTCTCTCTCTCATTCCTCTCTCTCTCTCTCTGTCTGTGTCTCTCATGAATAAATAAATAAAAATCTTTTAAAAAAAAGAAAGATATTCACTATAGGTGAATGTTCATAATGACTATAAACTTTTATAAATTTAATTATTTAGGTGTTCATATTTTCCTACACTTTTACTCTAATAATATGTTTACTGAATACCAAGTATTTTTCTAACATTTATGATATCTAAAAATGCAATGAAATTCCAGACTTGATATAATTACTATCTGATATATCTTTCATTTTTTATTCCTGAGATTGTGTGTAAGAAATATTCACGTTATCTAAAATCTGTTGCACTGTTATTTCATGCTAGTAGTGGCCATAACCTTCCACACTGTATAGAAGAGGCCAAAACTTACCAAAGGAAATAGAAGAAGTCCGATTCAAGCCAGGCCTGCATGACTCCTGAGCCAGAGTTTGTCAATGCCTGTATTACATGCAATAGCTCAATAGATTCCATTACCAATTTTCAGCCTGAATTTTGGGCAGTAACTGTACGTCTAAAAGACTGTATTTAGTTTCTCTTTTAATTTTGCCCTTAGAAGCTTTTTCTTCAAGCCAGAAAGATCTCATTTCCTCCTCCCTCTCTCCCTGTCTCTCATTTCTAATAACTCCTTTTACAAAGAAGAAATAAATTTTTTGTTGATTTTATCATTTTATCACTTACAATTAGAGTGTGATGGATATAGTTTAAAGGAAAATCCCAAAATATTAAATAAGTGATCTGAGTCAGAGACATATAAAAAACTAGAATGAAATACTCTTTAAAGTACTTTAAGTAATCTAGTTAAATTTCAACTCCGAAGTGTAAAGTTCCCTAGGTGCTATGCATCAGCTTTCATCACAAATTACTACTGGTGAATACTCCTTTAATTTTGATGAGAGCAGTAAAATGATTTTTGAAAGGCAAATAACTGGGGAGATGACAAAGAAGAGAGAATACTGAAATGAAAATAACATGCAAGTAACTGAGAGTTAATTTAAAAACTCTACTTTTGATGTTTGATATGATTATGTGCATTATATGTGGTATGCATATTCTGCATCAAGCAGCCAAGCGTGGCCAGCCTACCAAGGCCAGATAACTGAAGACATATGGAGAATAATAAAATAAATTGAGAAAGTTAAGCAAGGTTGTGTGTGTGTGTGTGTGTGTGGTCCATACCTTTGATATGTCAAATGCTGAAGAATAGTTAAGCATGAAATATGTAGCAGTTGTAATTTGAATGTAGCATATTATCACAGTATTAACAACTGACATTTTAATAGCTGTTTGTCTAATCATCACTTCTGCTGAGGGAAATGTTTGGTGGAAGTTGAACTTTCAAAGGGCCCTTTTAAAAGTTGGGGTTTGAGGATCCCTCGGTGGCTGCCTGGGCCAAAGGCAGGTCCTGGGATCGAGTTCCGCATTGGGTCCCTGCATGGAACCTGCTTCTCCCTCTGCCTCTCTCTCTCTCTGTCTGTCATGAATAGATAAATAAAATTTAAAAACAAACAAACAAAAAAGACTTGAGGTTCTGAGTGATTACTGCTAGACTGTATTTTGTTCTCTCACAAAGGAACCATTGGGTAGGTTAATAAAACTTTCAAAGTCATCAATTAGGTGAAGACAAATGGAAAACATAATAATTCTCTAAGTAAAAAAATCAAGGTCAACTTATTTAGCAAAATATGTGTGCTTTAGGTATGGCAATAAAATAAATCCGTATCACTGTACTAGTAGCTAGGGAACTTATTTAGACTTAGGGGGATTGTGATGTTCAACACTGCACAGTGAAGATTCTGTAATAAGCAACTGAATCCAAAACAAACTATCTTCTGTAGAAACAAATAGGAAAATAAATTGAGATACATGAAAGTACTTCAGAATTGTTACCATCTTAAAACTTGCTATATTTTCTTCCTTTAAAATATCAGTGTATATTGGTCTGAAGTCTTACATACTTTTGGTTCACACATTTTTTGGTTTTTATAACTGATCTCCTTCCACTTTTGTAAGTCAACAAATATATTTGGAGGCAAAGCTGAGTCAAATATATAATATTTGACTGAATAATATAATATTCAGTACTTTTGGGTTTTGGGGGGATTTGGGGTTATCTTTTCTTTCATTTTTGTTTTTTACTCAAAAACTTAGTGATTTTTTCCTACTTGAATTCTTTTGATTTATTATAATACCTAAGTGTTTAGGGCTCATTTATTTTTATAAACCCAACATAAGAAATACAATCCCAGATGTAAGGACTTAGAGATTTTTATGTTTAATTCATTCTTACAAAAGTCTTTCCAGGACTCTAAATTTTTTTTACTCTATTTACATTTAAAGCTTGTAAGGCTTTATTTTTGCCTTGATATTTTGTTTGGATATTATTTTGTATATTATGCCATTAAAAACCCCTTTTTCTTCCAAATGTTGGCCAGCTATCCCTTCATAATAGCATGAGTTAGACCTTACGTTTCTTATGTTTTTTTTCTTCAGTGATTTAATAATATTCCATTTCTTTCATGTACAAAATTATCTTTTGAGGGTACCTTATTTTAGCTTACCACACAATGTTAATTTATTCATAATTCTTAATTTTCAAATACATTTTGTTTAATGTATTTCCTCTAGCTGATAAATTTGAGCATTTATAATTTCATTTCTATTGTATTTTTTGGTTATCATTTGCCTAGCAAATCTTGAGCCATCATTATTTTTTCTCAACCTGATAGGTTTTTATTTTTATGATTTATTATTCTTTATTTTTCCTTTTTGAATATCTACAAAGAGAAATAGGTGTTTCTCTTTCAAAATTTGATATTCTGTTGTATCAAGGAAAATATCTTTCTACTAGCAATTGCTAAGATTTATTTTTATCACAGGGATTTAGGTAAATACACACACACATACAAACACATGTTTGCATATAGCCATTAATGTTTTAAATTTATTTCGTGTATATCTTTCATTCCAGAATAATATGTTTTAAAAAGGCAAGATATATTATGATAATGCAATAATGCAAAAAATTCTCCTGATTTATTTTTAAAACAAAGCAGATGACTATAGTGTATGAGTATTAGAGAATATATAATTGAAATTTATTGTTGCAGTTAAATAAAATTTAAGAAAAAATAATCTGAGATATATCAATGATGTAGATAGTAGCATTGTACATGTAATAATATCTTATAAGTGGAAAGTGAATCTCATAAAGGTTGTAATTTTTTTTTATATGAACAAGTCATTTTTTTTTCTGTGTGCATATGGGTTCCTGTCTTTTGGTAGGTTTCTCTAATGCATAATATCTGTATATATATTATGTATAATATCTGTCTCTCTTTTTCTCTTACACACACACACACACACACACACAGAATTTAAAATAGCTCACATGCAACAAAATTACAAAACAACTAATTTTGCAAAGTATAGGTAAGAGGAAGGATATCGAAAATATAAGATCTTTCTGATCATAGGTAGCAAATTGAGGGACTCATGACAGAAGATTTCCATGAATGATGATCTTTGATCCCATGGAACCTTTAGAGTTCATAAGATTCAGATCCTGCTGTTGGAATTTACAAGGTGTGAATTGGATCTTCAGAATAAGACATTCAAGACTTGAAGGTGAAAGTAAGAATTATGCAAAGTAACCCTTTAGTTAATTGAGCATGTATATCAAATTTAAACAAAATACATATGATCATCTTTAGAGAGTCTGATTAAGTGGTCTAAAGTGAGTCATGGGCATAAGAACTATTTAAAGCTCTCCAGGGACTTCCACTTCCAGAAAGATGGAGTAAAAAGACACTTTTCCCTATTACTCTTGATAATTAAATCTAAAAACTTTGAACATATTATATAAAATATACATAAGGAGACTTTCATATGTAGAGAGAAGAGGCAGGCCAGGTAGAGATATAAGGACCTGGAGAACAACACATGGTGAGTTTCCTGTTTTTGTGTGTTTTTTTTTTTTTCATCATCTGTTTTTTGTTTTGTTACCATTGCCTTATATCCTAGATTTAGTGTTGGAGAAACCAAATTACATGTACGTGTTTCTACTATACATTTAGAAAATACTCTACATGTATTTCAGACTATTTCTCTGGGAGATGAAAGATAAATATTTATTCCTTTAATTGTGTCCCATTAGAGTCATGGGTAGCCCACTGGGCCTTGGTTCTTCTTACAACTAGACTTCACATGCATGAATTCCAGTAGGTTTGCAAAGTGAGATACTTTAGGTTGTGATGTGTTAAGATATTTGAAGTCTGCATGAAGCTGATTGACAATGTATGGACTGATGAAGTTCAAATGAATCTAAAGTGCTATAAAAAAGAAACCTAATACATTATATTATACAACCAATCACACTTAAAAACATGATAGGTTAAAATAGAGAGCTGTCATAATAATGCCAATTTCTCATGATAACAGTGTGAGGTAGGTAGAATGACAATGATTTTTCAGTAAGACTTATTTCTTGCAGTTACTAGATGAGTTATGGTGAGTGAGTTACATGACCTCTCTTAACCTCACCTCATTTCTAAAATAAAGATTAACAGAAATTCATGAGATAATATATGTTAACTGCTTAACACCATATTATAATCAACAAATGTTAATTCCTTTTACTCTACTTCTATTAATTTAGCAGCTAATAGTAATCATGTATTATATTCCTACAGTGCTTTCTAGTTTACTAAAATGTAAACATATCATTCCATTTAATAACCATAATAATCCTGTGATGTTTCCAGAATAGACATCATGTTTTATAAATGAAGACACAATTTAGCTAATGCATGAACATTTGTAACTCAAATTCACATTTTTCTCTTCAAATACAGTGTTCTTTCCACTACATAAGGCTGCTTCCTAAGAATATATTTTAGTTAATTTCAAATTATGTTTATACTAAATTAAATTTTATAATGTCTCTTTGGAACTATAAGGGTACACATTGGTACAAGTCACTGATCTCATGCTTATTGTACTAAAGAGTTAGAAATGATATCAGGGACTATAATTTTTTTTTTTTTTTTTGTCCTCAGGAAGGATTGTGTTTAAACCATGTGTAAATATAATAGCCAACAGCCATAATGTTTATATTTTCCAAGGGAACAAGTTGCCATACTCTTCACTGGCAATTTATGTTAGAGTTTTAAAAGATCCTCTAACTATACAGTGTCCAGTTATTTATGAATGTCATAAATGCAATTCTGTATAAAATCAATGATACAACCCAACTTGTATTCTGTCTCCATACTTCATAAAGATAATATCATATTTTACAAAGACTTGGTAATTACTCTTCAAAACATCACATCACCTTCAAAGATGAGAGATGGAAAAAGATCACTCCCTTTCACCATTTATAACCTATTATAAAGGTGATTTTGCTTTTCTTTGTTCTCTTTCCTTTTTGATCTGGGTAGAAATGGACTGCATTTTGAGACTTTCATCAAAAAAAAGATTCTCTTCAATCTCCTTCTCACCAGTTACAAAATTGCATTTACTTCTATCTTTATTAAAGAGTAATATTTTCTAATGTTGTTGCAAAAATGGTCCAGATTGAGATATGGATCCCTCTCTTTTCCTGGGGAGATTTTACTGTGAAATCATCCCCCCAGTTTTCTATTAATAGTTTCAGCAGATTCATACTCATGCAGTAACATTGCAGATTTTGTCTTTCCTAAAGAGCATGAATATGAGAACATAGTTTTCATTTTTTATTTTGTTCCTTTTATTTCTTTAAAACTCATGGTATTATTGTCTTTATATTAGAATACAGTATTACCTGCACTTAAAATGCATGTACATTTCTTTAAAGAGTTTATATTCATGGAGCATCAGTTTTTAATTAATTAATTACTTAATTATTTCATAAAAATATTTATTTATTTGACAGAGAGAGAGAAAACAAGCAGGGAGGTGGGGGTGGGGGCAGCAGGCAGAGGGAGAAGCATGCTCCCCACTGAGCATGGAGCCAGATAATGTGGGTTTCCACCCCAGGATTCCAGGAGCATGACTGGAGCCAAAGACAGACACTTAACCAACTGAGCCACTTGGGTACTCCTTAATCAATTTTTAAAAAGATTTTATTTATTTATCTGGAGAGAGAAAGGGCACAAGCATGGAGGAGAGGCAGAGGGAGAAGCAGACTCCCTGCTGAACAGGGAGCCTGATGCGGGCTTCATCCTCCGACCCTGAGATCATGACCTGAGGTGAAGCCAGAAGCTTAACTGACCAACTAAGCAACCCAGGCACCCCAGCATCAATCAATTTTTGAAAATGTCTTAAATTTTGGTAATCTGGTAATGTCAACAATTTAAAAAAAAACAGGTAAAGCAAACATGTTTCCTCCTACACATGATTTGTGTAAAAGTGGAGTGCAGCTAACCATATATAACTGTCACAGTTATCTAAGGGCTATCTATCCTTAAATTAATTATTCTCTTGGTTAATATCAAGAAGCATTGAATATGTCAAGGATGATGTTTATGCTATGAAAAATAGTTTATTTACAAACATAATAAACATTTCATCTAAATCAGTGATTTGGAAAACTTATTCCAAGGAAATCCATATGATTCCTGAAAACAATCCTTACAATTCCTTAAAGTAGATTTCTATGTGTCTTGAAATTATTGATTTATTTTGCAAAAGTGCTATTAATCTTATTACATTATATTGAACCTAATATTTTTGATGTGAAAAGCATGGCAGATAGTGCTATGTTCTTTATGTTTAGGAACAAAAATGCCCCCATCTTTTCTGCTCCTTTCTTATTCCTTCTTCTCTAGGTATTATTTTATGAGATAAAATCCTTCCCACTGAAATTTAGGTGAAAATCCTAAAGTGTCTATTGTGGTTTGCATCCTGCTCTGCATCCTTTTCTTTTGTTATTTTCTGTTTTATGGGTTTTTCATTTATCAGGATGGTGGGCATCAGTCCACTTAGGCTGCTGTAACAGAACACATAAACTGGGTTCCTTACAAACAACTGAAATTTATTTTTCACAGCTCTGGAGTCTGGGAAGTCCTAAATTAAAGGCATCAGCAGATTTGGTGTCTGATTTAGTTAGGCCTGCTTCTTGGTCTTTACATGACTGTTTTATCCCTGTGTCCTCAGGTGGTGGAATGGGTGAGAGAGCCATCTGAGGGTTGGTTTCTTTTCTAAGGATACTAATCTCATTCATAGAAGTTCCACCCCCATAGCCTAATCACCTTATAAAAGCCCCCATCTCCTAATTCAATCACATTGGAGTTTAGGATTTCAACACATTAAGTTGTGTGGCAGGAAGGCCATCGCAAACATTCAGCCCATAACAACTGGAATGATTCAGTACCGGTGTATTGTGTTCTTAATAAAATAGAAAAACCATGGGAGGATTCTTGAGGATAATGCTTCAATAATAGTTTAAATGAGGGATTATTTGATCTTTAATACATGTAGAAGGAATTAAAGTTGGAAGGAGGCTGATTGTTTGGAAGAAACAGTTTGGAAGTTTGGAAGAAAATTTGAGGGGTAAAAGTTTGAAGGAAGACTAAGTGAGGCTAGTTATAGCTTTTGTTAGAAGGAGGGAGAAAAGTGGAAACACTGTTGGAGAAATAGCTTGAGATTTTTAAAAATTATAATTAAACACAGAGTGATTCTGGAGGATAACAAAGTCCAATTCGATTGAGGGTATTAGATAGAATAAGAGTGTTCGAGGGGGAGGGGCAAGATGGGGGAAGAGTGGGGTCCCCAAGTTACCTGTCCCCACCAAATTACCTAGAAAACCTTCAAATCATCCTGAAAATCTATGAATTCGGCCTGAGATTTAAAGAGAGACCAGCTGGAATGCAACAGTGAGAAGAGTTCGCGCATCTATCAAGGTAGGAAGACGGGGAAAAAGAAATAAAGGAACAAAGGCCTCCAAGGGGGAGGGGCCCCGCGAGGAGCCGGGCTGAGGCCGGGGCGAGTGTCCCCAGGACAGGAGAGCCCCGTCCCGGAGGAGCAGGAGCTGCACCGACCTTCCCGGGGGAAAGGGGCTCCAGGGAGTTGGAGCAGGACCCAGGAGGGCGGGGATGCCCTCGGGCTCCCGGGGACAGTAACAGACACCTGCGCCCCGGGAGATGCACCGAGCTCCCTAAGGGCTGCAGCACGGGCGGCGGGACCCGGAGCAGCTCGGGGGGCTCGGGGGCGGCTCCGCGGAGGGGGCTGCGGGGCGGGAGCAGCTCGGGGGGTTCGGGGGGGCTCGGGGGAGGGGGCTGCGCCGCAGGGAGCGCGAATCCACCAGCGCAGGCCCCAGAGCACAGGGCGCCGGGACACAGCCCAGGATCCGGCCTCCCCCGGGACAGGCAGAGGCCGGGAGGGCCCAGGACAGCAAGGACGCTCCTGCCCAGAGCTGAGCAGATCAGCGGCCCCGCCCCGGAGCCTCCAGGCCCTGCAGACGGAGAGCTCCATAGTTACTGCGGGGGCTGAATCCAGGTTTCCAGAGCTGCCCCGCCACTGGGGCTGTTCATCCTGGGGCATCACGGGGTAAACAACCCCCACTGAGCCCTACACCAGGCAGGGGCACAGCAGCTCCCCCAACTGCTAACACCTGAAAATCAGCACAACAGGCCCCTCCCCCAGAAGACCAGCTAGACGGACAAGTTCCAGGGGAAGTCAAGGGACTTAAAGTATAAAGAATCAGAAGATACTCCCCCGGGAGTTGTTTTGTTTTGTTTTGTTTTGTTTCGGTTTGTTTTGGTTTTTGATTTGTTTCCTTCCCCCACCCCTTTTTTCCCTATCTTTCTCTTTTTCTTTTTTCCTCCTTTTTTCTTTTTCTCTTTTCTTTCCTTCTTTCTCTCTCTTTTTCTCCTTTTCCCAATACAACTTGTTTTTGGCCACTCTGCACTGAGCAAAATGACTAGAAGGAAAACCTCACCTCAAAAGAAAGAATCAGAAACAGTCCTCTCTCCCACAGAGTTACAAAATCTGGATTACAATTCAATGTCAGAAAGCCAATTCAGAAGCACTATTATACAGCTACTGGAGGCTCTAGAAAAAAGCATAAAGGACTCAAGAGACTTCATGACTGCAGAATTTAGATCCAATCAGGCAGAAATTAAAAATCAATTGAATGAGATGCAATCCAAACTAGAAGTCCTAACGACGAGGGTTAACGAGGTGGAAGAACGAGTGAGTGACATAGAAGACAAGTTGATGGCAAAGAGGGAAACTGAGGAAAAAAGAGACAAACAATTAAAAGACCATGAAGACAGATTAAGGGAAATAAACGACAGCCTGAGGAAGAAAAACCTACGTTTAATTGGGGTTCCTGAAGGCGCCGAAAGGGCCAGAGGGCCAGAATATGTATTTGAACAAATCCTAGCTGAAAACTTTCCTAATCTGGGAAGGGAAACAGGCATTCAGATCCAGGAAATAGAGAGATCCCCCCCCTAAATCAATAAAAACCGTTCAACACCTCGACATTTAATAGTGAAGCTTGCAAATTCCAAAGATAAAGAGAAGATCCTTAAAGCAGCAAGAGACAAGAAATCCCTGATTTTATGGGGAGGGGTATTAGGGTAACAGCAGACCTCTCCACAGAGACCTGGCAGGCCAGAAAGGGCTGGCAGGATATATTCAGGGTCCTAAATGAGAAGAACATGCAACCAAGAATACTTTATCCAGCAAGGCTCTCATTCAAAATGGAAGGAGAGTCAAAGAGCTTCCAAGACAGGCAGGAACTGAAAGAATATGTGACCTCCAAACCAGCTCTGCAAGAAATTTTAAGGGGGACTCTTAAAATTCCCCTTTAAGAAGAAGTTCGGTGGAACAATCCACAAAAACAAGGACTAAATAGATATCATGATTACACTAAACTCATATCTGTCAATAGTAACTCTGAACGTGAACGGGCTTAATGATCCCATCAAAAGGCGCAGGGTTTCAGACTGGATAAAAAAGCAGGACCCATCTATTTGCTGTCTACAAGAGACTCATTTTAGACAGAAGGACACCTACAACCTGAAAATAAAAGGTTGGAGAACCATTTACCATTCAAATGGTCCTCAAAAGAAAGCAGGGGTAACCATCCTTATATCAGATAAACTAAAATTTACCCCGAAGACTGTAGTGAGAGATGAAGAGGGACATTATCTCATACTTAAAGGATCTATCCAACAAGAGGACTTAACAATCCTCAATATATATGCCCCGAATGTGGGAGCTGCCAAATATTTAAACTAATTAATAACCAAAGTGAAGAAATACTTAGATAATAATACACTTATACTTGGTGACTTCAATCTAGCTCTTTCTACCCTCGATATCTTCTAAGCACAATATCTCCAAATAAACGAGAGCTTTAAATGATACACTGGAGCAGATGGATTTCACAGATATCTACAGAACTTTACATCCAAACTCAACTGAATACACATTCTTCTCAAGTGCACATGGAACTTTCTCCAGAATAGACCACATACTGGGTCACAAATCGGGTCTGAACTGATACCAAAAGATTGGGATTATCCCTTGCATATTCTCAGACCATAATGCCTTGAAATTAGAACTAAATCACAACAAGAAGTTTGGAAGGACCTCAAACACGTGGAGGTTAAGGGCCGTCATGCTAAAAGATGAAAGGGTCAACCAGGAAATTAAGGAAGAATTAAAAAGATTCATGGAAACTAATGAGAATGAAGATACAACCGTTCAAAATCTTTGGGATGCAGCAAAAGCAGTCCTAAGGGGGAAATACATCGCAATACAAGCATCCATTCAAAAACTGGAAAGAACTCAAATACAAAAGCTAACCTTACACACAAAGGAGCTAGAGAAAAAACAGCAGATAGATCCTACACCCAGCAGAAGAAAAGAGTTAATAAAATTCGAGCAGAACTCAACCAAATCGAGACCAGAAGAACTGTGGAACAGATCAACAGAACCAGGAGTTGGTTGTTTGAAAGAATTAATAAGGTAGATAAACCATTTTCCAACCTTAATAAAAAGAAGAGAGAGAAGACTCAAATTAATAAAATCATGAATGAGAAAGGAGAGATCACTACCAACACCAAGGAAATACAAACGATTTTAAAAACATATTATGAACAACTATACGCCAATAAATTAGGCAATTTAGAAGAAATGGATGCATTCCTGGAAAGCCACAAACTACCAAAACTGGAACAGGAAGAAATAGAAAACCTGATAACCAGGGAGGAAATTGAAGCAGTCATCAAAAACCTCCCAAGACACAAGAGTCCGGGGCCAGATGGCTTCCCAGGGGAATTCTATCAAACGTTTAAAGAAGAAACCATACCTATTCTCCTAAAGCTGTTTGGAAAGATAGAAAGAGATGGAGTACTTCCAAATTTGTTCTCTGAGGCCAGCATCACCTTAATTCCAAAACCAGACAAAAACCCCACCAAAAAGGAGAATTACAGACCAATATCCCTGATGAACATGGATGCAAAAATTCTCAACAAGATACTGGCCAATAGGATCAACAGTACATTAAGAAAACTATTCACCATGACCAAGTAGGATTTATCCCCGGGACACAAGGCTGGTTCAATACTCGTAAAACAATCAATGTGATTCATCATATCAGCAAGAGAAAAACCAAGAACCATATGATCCTCTCATTAGATGCAGAGAAAGCATTTGACAAAATACAGCATCCATTCCTGATCAAAACTCTTCAGAGTGTAGCGATAGAGGCAACTTTCCTCGACATCTTAAAAGCCATCTACGAAAAGCCCACAGCAAATATCCTTCTCAATGGGGAAGCACTGGGAGCCATTCCCCTAAGATCAGGAACACGACAGGGATGTCCACTCTCACCACTACTATTCAACATAGTACTGGAAGTCTAGCCTCAGCAATCAGACAACAAAAAGACATTAAAGGCATTCAAATTGGCAAAGAAGAAGTCAAACTCTCCCTCTTTGCCAATGACATGATACTCTACATAGAAAACCCAAAAACCTCCACCCCAAGATTGCTAGAACTCATACAGCAATTTGGTAGCATGGCAGGATACAAAATCAATGCCCCAAAATCAATGGCATTTCTATATATGAACAATGAGACTGAAGAAAGAGAAATTAAGGAGTCAATCCCATTTACAATTGCACCCAAAAGCATAAGGTACCTAGGAATAGACCTAACCAAAGATGTAAAGGATCTATACCCTAAAAACTATAGAACACTTCTGAAAGAAATGGAGGAAGACACAAAGAGATGGAAAAATATTCCATGCTCATGGATTGGCAGAATTAATATTGTGAAAATGTCAATGTTACCCAGGGCAATTTACACGTTTAATGCAATCCCTATCAAAATACCATGGACTTTCTTCAGAGAGTTAGAACAAAATTATTTTAAGATTTGTGTGGAATCAGAAAAGATCCCGAATAGCCTGGGAATTTTAAAAAAGAAAACCATATCTGGGGGCATCACAATGCCAGATTTCAGGTTGTACTACAAAGCTGTGGTCATCAAGACAGTGTGGTACTGGCACAAAAACAGGCACATAGATCAATGGAACAGAGAAGAGAATCCAGAAGTGGACCCTGAACTTTATGGTCAACTAATATTCGATAAAGGAGGAAAGACTATTCATTGGAAGAAAGACAGTCTCTTCAATAAATGGTGCTGGGAAAATTGGACATCCACATGCAGAAGAATGAAACTAGACCACTCTCTTGCACCATACACAAAGATAAACTCAAAATGGATGAAAGATCTAAATGTGAGACAAGATTCCATTAAAATCCTAGAGAAGAACACAGGCAACACCCTTTTTGAACTTGGCCACAGTAACTTCTTGCAAGATACATCCATGAAGGCAAAAGAAACAAAAGCAAAAATGAACTATTAGGACTTCATCAAGATAAGAAGCTTTTTGCACAGCGAAGGATACAGTCAACAAAACTAAAAGACAACCTACAGAATGGGAGAAGATATTTGCAAATGACGTATCAGATAAAGGGATAGTTTCTAAGATCTATAAAGAACTTCTTAAACTCAACAGCAAAGAAACAAACAATCCAATCATGAAATGGGCCAAAGACATGAAGAGAAATGTCACAGAGGAAGACATAGACATGGCCAACATGCACATGAGAAAATGCTCTGCATCACTTGCCATCAGGGAAATACAAATCAAAACCACAATGAGATACCACCTCACACCAGTGAGAATGGGGAAAATTAACAAGGCAGGAAACCACAAATGTTGGAGAGGATGCGGAGAAAAGGGAACCCTCTTACACTGTTGGTGGGAATGTGAACTGGTGCAGCCACTCTGGAAAACTGTGTGGAGGTTCCTCAAAGAATTAAAAATAGACCTGCCCTACGACCCAGCAATTGCACTGTTGGGGATTTACCCCAAAGATTCAGATGCAATGAAACGCCGAGACACCTGCACCCCGATGTTTATGGCAGCAATGGCCACAATAGCCCAACTGTGGAAGGAGCCTCGGGGTCCATAGAAAGATGAGTGGATAAAGAAGATGTGGTTTATGTATACAGTGGAATATTCCTCAGCCATTAGAAATGACAAATACCGACCATTTGCTTCAACGTGGATGGAACTGGAGGGTATTATGCTGAGTGAAGTAAGTCAATCGGAGAAGGACAAGCATTGTATGTTCTCATTCATTTGGGGAATATAAATAACAGTGAAAGGGAATATAAGGGAAGGGCGAAGAAAAAGACTCCTAACTCGGGGAAACGAACTAGGGGTGGCGGAAGGGGAGGAGGGCGGGGGGTGGGGGTGAATGGATGACGGGCACTGAGGGGGGCACTTGATGGGATGAGCACTCGGTGTTATTCTGTATGTTGGTAAATTGAACACCAATAAAAATTAATTAATTTTAAAAAAAAGAATAAGAGTGGTCATTCTTTGGAAGCATATAAACCTTGAGTCTACTTGAGTGATGGATAGGAAATCTACACAGTTATAGAAATCATTCAGCTAAGGGGTAAAACAAATAGAGAGGAAAATCAAAAAGTGGTGCAGTCATTTTTTTTTTTTTTTAAGATTTTATTTATTCATGATAGAGAGAGAGAGAGAGGCAGAGACACAGGCAGAGGGAGAAGCAGGCTCCATGCAGGGAGCCCGACGTGGGTCCCGGATCGACAGGATCACGCCCTGGGCCAAAGGCAGGTGCTAAACCGCTGAACCACCCAGGGATCCCCAGGTGGTGCAGTCATTAATAAATGGTTTGCAGAGGGCTGGGAGAGTGACTGGGAGTTCACTAGAGCAGAGATGAAGCAGATGAATAGTTGTATAACTTAATAGCTTTGATGTAAAATAGTGAAAGTTAGATAAGATAACACAGGCTTGGAAGGAAACTGGAAGGCTCAGAATCCTAAAGTCCTTTTCTGTATCTGCAGGACATCGGATGCTCTGATACGTTGAAAATGACCTTTGCAGAAACAGAGGTCTAAGCAAGAGGATGCAAGATTTAGCTAGGTAAGAGTCAGTAATGTTCCATGGAAATTTTGAAGATGTAGTAGTTCTAGAAGGATCAATAAAAAGTTTTTAAAGAAATGGTAAATTTTTGTAAAAGAAAAGTAAAGAGATTAGTGATAGGATATAAAACTTAGAAGAAGAAAGCCTATGTTTTTACATTTATAAAAGATGTCTAGGAAATCAGAGATTGTGGAATTACCTGATTTCAAATATTATATATCTTGAGAGTGATGTTTTGAATGTGATTCTATTCTAATTGTTTAGGCCAGAGGATTTATTTCTGTAGTTTATCTTTCCTTTTTTGGAAAATAACGATCCCACCCGTGGGAGAATGCAATCTCTTTTGATGGAAGAGGTGCATTATAGGATAAAAGGCCTTCATAGTAAATTCTTCCAAAGATATTATGAACAAAAGGAATGAAAAAAAAGTGACAACAATGGTAGGTGCTAGTCACTGGATATTATGTCTCAAGTGAGAGGCATTTAAAACATTATGTCATTCTTGAGATAATATGTGCATGGTAGGAATATTATCTATAATTTGTAGTTGAAGGTACTGAGACCAAGAACATTTGTGACATGCCAAAGGCCACACACCTAATAAACTCATAATTTTCACCAAATGTCCTCTCAAATCCCTTGAAGTGTCACAGTTTGGGCCACTGTCTTTACAGACATTTTCATGTCTGGATTTGAGTGGCTTATTTTTCAGGGCTTGTCTCAGTTTAGAATGTACCTCGCATGAACTTGATTGACAACTGAGTGTACCTGACTTGAATCATAGAAGATAGGGAAGGCACCATTGGCAACATAAGCATGGTATCTCGGATGGGCAAATCCTTAGATGCTGTCTTCTGCAAAGCAGACCTTACTATCATAATTTTAGTAGCGCTTATTATTCCCATTGTTTTCTCAATGGTGGTAATGAATTGGAGCCAGTCACACATATCATTTTCATAGCCTGTGAACACTCACAGGCTCATGGGATTGTGAGAATTATGTCGGGTTAAGGAAACTAAACAAAGCCAAAAAGGATGAACCAACATTATTTTAAGGAAATGGATTTATTTACTCAACAATTATGCTATCAAATTCTATTAATGGATTTATTTACTCAACAATTATGCTATCAAATTCTATTAAATATGATTTTATGGAAATAAGTTTGTGACCCCAATTATGGATAGATGAGGAAATTCTTTTATGGTTGATGTCTTATTGAAAGATACAAACTTTCTTCTCTTTACTTGTGCCAAGTATAACTGGGATTATTGTTTCTTTGCCTGTCCCAAAGGAGATGGAGATTTCACCTCTTTATTTCACTTTTTTTTTTAAAGAAGATTTATTTATTTCAGAGAGAGAGCACAGGAGCAGGAGTGGCAGGTGAGAAGGAGAGAGAATCTCAAGCAGACTATACGCTGAGCACAGAGTCCACACAAGGCTTGATCCCATGGTTATGAGATCACAACCCTGAAATCACAGCCTGAGCTGAAACCAAGAGTCGGATGCTTAACCCACTGTACCACCCAGATGCCCCTCACCTCCTTATTTTCTGTGTCAAGATCATCTCTGTTTACAAGATTGACAATGTTTCATAAATGGAAAAATGATGCATTTCTGATTTATTCACATCGTACTGTGTGTACATTAGTGTTAAATTTCCCAGCACTTTAATCAATAGTTTTGTTTTCTGTTTTAGAAACACAAGTCATTTGGGTGAGCTACAATCATTTTATGTGTTTGATACTTTTCTTTCCTCAAATGTTATTTGTTGTTGATCAATAGGACTACTTACTTTACACATGTTTGTCTAGTGACTCAAAAGGAAGTTCCTAATAAAAGCAAAGGACCCACAAATCGTATTGTAAACGAATGAAGAAGTAGAATTCTGATAAGTAAAATGGCATTGAAAATGGGGCATCCATATTCATTACTCCTAGGAGAAACTATTCTATAAATGACAGAATGGTAAGTAAAAATTGGCTAGAACAAAATGTCATAAAAGAGCTGCTTGGTATTGTCAGAAGCAGTTATTTTTATTGATGACCTGCCACCTGTCAGCAACTTCAATATGTTTGATTAAATTTACATTGATATAATGAATGGCTGCCCTTAAACCTTGGCCTTTCCGTCATAAGTTACAAGGTAGGGATTAGGACATGAGAAAATGGAAGTAACATTATAGCTGTGCATATGATGGCAGAATTAACAGATTGCCAGAAACATGTTAAGTTGCCTTAAAAAATTCACATGAAGTGAACTCATCAGCCTGACCTCACAATGGGACAATTTTAGGATAGGACTAGACTATTATACCATCAACTATATATGGTGAGGAATATGTTCTCAAATGTCTGACGCTTCTTAACACATTTTCTTCTTAAAAATGAAAGTTGGGAATACCGACTCAGGTGCAGTTTTACTGGAATTTTTATGGAGAATACTATATGCTGAAATGGAGTGCAAAGCAACAAAAACAAATCAGCTAAAAACACTTACAGGTCAAAAACTAACATAAAGACCACAAATACACAGCCGACGACCACTTAGCAAGTTAGCATTGATACATACCGGGAAAGAATTAATTTGATTTCTTTTATGTAAAATGGAGGAGGGAGCCATCAACATAATTATGATATATACTAACTGAATTTTATAAGAATTCAAGTTGTAATTAATGAGAAAGATTTCTGTAATTTGTTAAGTGTTATAAAAGCAATTAAGCATATAAAATGAGATTTTGAACAGGGTTGCAATCTCTCTTGAGAATCATGTCATTTTCTTCTCCCTATAAAAATGTGATATTCAATTGCTGAACAATATGGTATTTTTTATATGTTTCTGTTATTAATCATAGTGAAAAAATGTCTTAAAAAAGTAGGTAGTATCTTTATTTATTTTTAAAAAACCCTTTCTCCTTCCTTTCTTTCTTTCCTTCCTTTTTCTTTCTTTCTTTCTTTCTTTCTTTCTTTCTTTCTTTCTTTCTTCTTTCTTTCTTTCTTTCTTTCTTCTTTCTTTCTTTCTTCTCTTTCTTTCTTTCTTTCTTTCTTTCTTCTTTCTTTCTTTTCTTTCTTTCTTTTCTTTCTTTCTTTCTTTCTTATTTTCTTTCTTTCTTTCTTTCTTTCTTTCTTTCTTTCTTTCTTTCTTTCTTCTTTCTTTCTTTCTCTTTCTTTCTTTCTTTCCTTTCTTTCCTTTCTTTCCTTTCTTTCTTTTTTCTTTTTAGCTCTACTCCCAGTGTGGGCCTTGAACTCACAACCCTGAGATCAAGGGTTGCATGCTCTACCAACTGAGGTAAGCAGTATTTTAAAAATTCCCTTGCGAAATATCTGACATCATATATAAGTGCTGTAAATTACATAAGATCGATTTTTCTAAAGAACAGTTATTTCCTACAAATCTTAATTTTTTTCTCTTTATCATGCAATCATTATGTGAGGTCATTAATTCACAAATGCTCTGATTTGCTAGATTGCTTGAAGCTAGACTAGAAAACTAAAGCCAGAAGCTGACCTGTTCACTTCCATGTTGGGACCGTTCGTCTTCAGTTTGACTGTAATCTCAGAGAAAGAATATTAGCCAAAGTAGATTCAATTGGTGAAAATTTAAATATTGATCAAAACAGTGATTGTCCTTATATAAACCATTTAACTTTCATCAAAGTGATACAGAGATAGGTCAAAATATTAGATATACAGAACAATTTCAGAAAGTTCTGAAGATGCAAGTATTCATTCCTCATATATTTACCTGGTTAAATTCCCTCATTTTCTTTCATTCTCTGCTCAAATGCAATCTTGTCTTTGACATTGTTTACCCTTAAAATTGCTTTACTCATCATCATGTATTTGTTTGTTGATTCTCTCCAAATAAGAATGTATATTCCAAAAAGGCACAGACTTTGCCTATTGAGTTCACTGCTTTTCCCCATTACCTAGAATAGCACTAGGCAAATAGCAAGGCTCTACTAACATTTGTTCAATGAAAGAAGGAATGAATAAATGAATTTTAATAATATTTCCTGTTCTCAACTATCATACATAACTTCTTTTGCCAGCCTTTCCTTTTTATTTCCCTGATATTTTTGCACAGAACACATCCCATTTACTCACCAAATAGTGTTAAGTTTTTCCCAATGAACTATTATGTTTCATAGTCATATTTAGAACAGATAAAAGCCAGACTGTGTGGAATGAGTGAGATCACTTAATTGTTTTTACAATGACTTCAACCTCAAAGATAACTGTGAATGAAGGAAGACCTTGAAAACAACATTAGGGATTACAAGGGGTTCAGTATAATCTTCGAGGGGCAGCTGGGTGGCTCAGTCAGTTAAGTGTCTGCCTTCAGCGCAGGTCATGATCCCAGGATCCTGGGATCCAGTCCCGCTTTGGGCTCCCTGATCAGTGGAGCACCTGCTTCTCCCTCTCCTACTCCCCCTGCTTGTGCTCTTTCTCTTTCAAATAAATAAATAAATACAAAATCTTAAATTTATATATATTTAAGATATATAATATCTTACCATATTAAGATTAATATAATCTTGATATATAGATTATATATATTAATATATATTCTTCATTGTTTATCATTACTTCACTAGTTGCCTTCTTATAATGTGCAAAAATAACAAAAAATATATCTTGAAACACAGTGATGATAATCCTATAGATGATTAATATTATAGTATAACATTAAACTTTTTTTAATGTGGCAAGGACACTTAATGTGAGACCCATCCTCCTGAAAAAAAATTTTTTTTTTCCTCCTGAAAAATTTTAAGTGTATAATAAAGTATTATTGGGCAGCCCCGGTGGCTCAGCGGTTTAGCGCCACCTGCAGCTCAGGGCGTGATCCTGGAGACCCGGAATCCAGTCCCACGTCAGACTCCCTGCATGGAGCCTGCTTCTCCCTCTGCCTGTCTCTGCCTCTCTCTCTCTCTCCTCTCTGTGTATTCTCATGAATAAATAAATAAATAAATAATCTTTTAAAAAATTTAAATTATTATTAACTATAGACACAATATTGTAGGGCAGTTCACTAGCAATTATTAATCTTGAATGACTGAAACTTTATACCCATTTAACAGCAACTCCCCATTTCCTTCCTCATCTAAGCCCTAGCAATCACCATTCTACTTCTGATTCTAAGATACATGAACTGTTTTAGATATATCATATAAGTGGAATCATGCTATATTTGTCCTTCTGTGGGTTGTTCATTTCACTTAGCATAATTTCCTCTAGGTTCATTTATGTTGTCCCATATGGCAAGGATTTCCTGCCTTTTTAAAGCTGAATAATATTCCATTGTACGTATATACCATATTTTCTTTATCCATTCATCTGTCAGTGGAGATTTAGGTTGTTTCCTTATCCTGGCTATAATGAATAACATTGCAAGAGTGAAAATATCTCTTCAAGATCCTGACTTCAATTATTTTGTATATATATATTTCTGGGTTACATGCTAACTCTATTTTTAATTTTCTGAGAAATCTACATACGATTTTTTATAGTAGCTACACCATTTTTTTTACATTCCCACCAATAGTACAAAAGGGTTTCTTTTTTTTTTTTTTACATCCTCTCTAACACTTGTTATTTTATTTCTATAATTGCCTTAACAGGTTTGAGGTGGTATTTCACTGTATTTTTTAAAAAGTTTTATTTATTAATTTGACAGAGAGAGAGAGAGAGAGAGAGAAAGCACGAACAGGCAGAGTGGCGGGCAGAGGGAGAGAGAGAAGCTGAGCAGAGAGCCTGATGTGGGGCTCAATCCCTAGACCCTGGAATCATGAACTGAGCTGAAGGCAGATGCTTAACTGAATGAGACGCCCAAGCCCCCCTCACTGTGGTTTTGATTTGTACTTTCCTGATAATTAGTGATGTGAGCACCTTTCCATGTACCTGTTGACCATTTGGATATCTTCTTTGGAAGAGTATCTGTTCAAGTCCTTTGCCCATTTAACTTTTTTTTTTTCTGCTGTTGAGTTATATGAGTTCATTTTATATTTTGGATATTAATTCCTTATCAGATATATGTGCTGCAAACATAGTTTATTGTTCATGTATAGAAACACAATTGATTTTTGTATGTTGATTTTGTGTCTTATAACTTTACTGAATTATTTTATTAGTCCTTTTTATGATTTTCTACATATAAGTTCATGCCATTTGCCAACAGAAATAATTTTACTTCTTCTTTTATGATTCGGATGCCTTTTATTTCTTTTTCTTGTCCAATTGCTCTGGCTAGAACCTTCAGTACTGTGTTAAACAGAAGTTACACATGTGATTATCTTTGCCTTGTTTTGATTTTAGAGAAAAATATTTCAGTTTTTCACTATTGATTATGATGTAAGTTCTGAGTTTTCCATATGTAGTCTTTATTATGTCAGTCCATCCTGTTCTGTTTTTTTTCACACCACCAGTTGGATGCCATTTGTCCATCCCACTAAGAGATTGCTATAGGTGTCAACAAGTTTTTGGAATGGAAGGTGCTGGTGCCACCCACTGCAGTTATAGTCTTCCTGGTATGGGTAAGAGGACTAAATCATATCATAGTCAAATTGTCTGATAGCTAAAAGCAGACCCAGCAGTCAGTTAAATTAATGGATTTGCAATAGTTTGGGAGAGCCACAATAGGGCGTTTTCATTCAAGAGGAAGGCTCCAGAAGCTCTTCTAAAGATAAAGATCATTATTTTTTTTCTCCCTTGTCTTCTAGAATCTGATGTGTTCTTTCTCCAAGTGACAGAGATATTGCTCTCCCTCCACTACCAAACTATTCCATTAATTATCTACCTTTTTTTCAATCACCCCTATTTGCCCCCAATCCTTTTATTCAGAGAGGTCAAGTAGGAATGGGATAAGGGCATTTTTATAAGATGCACAGAGAATCTACAGATCCCCATTTTGGCTCACAAGAACTACTGTAGGAGGATTTAGCAAGCAGCATTCCAAACCAAGAGGTCATTTTCTTTATGATGTAGGATCACATCTATGTAACAAGAGAATCCTGATGGTAAAACAAGTTGTAAGTTTGAATTCCTGAGCCTTCGTGGCTATCTGCCCCTTGGAGATTTCCCTAATTAGACCAGCCTAGGATTGCTTCTGGAAGTAGTGGGATTGGGGAGGAGAAGTATCATACCCAGAAACAGCCAGGGTAGAATTCTGAATTTTTAAAATGGTCTACATAAAACTTACCCTTTTTACATTAATCATTACCTAGGAAGTGGCCTCGAAGAGATGATGATCCTTTTCTGGAAGTAGTCACATTCAGTGACCAAATTACCTTACTAATATGAATGAACTAGAAGGAAGTGAATGAGGTAAAGTTGGAAATTTTTTGAAGAAATGTTTGAAGTAACCATTCTGATGTTAAATAGTATCAGAGGACTGTAGATGATAAGAAACTGGGAAGGTCCATTGAATTAATTATCAGTCCATTGTTGAGTAGCTTTTTCTCACCACTGTCAGACTAAAAATGTTTGGCAAGCCAAACAAAAGGTAGCTTGTTCCCAGGGTGTGGCTATAGTCAGTTGATCAAACTGGAGTATTCCCTGCATCTTAACTGAAAAAGTGTCAATAGTGCTACCAAAGGAAAAAAAAAAAAAAAAAGCAAAAGACAAACAGGCAAGGAATACTTCATTCAAGTCTATTTTAATAGTAGGGAGAGGTCAGAACGTGGTTAACTTCAACTCAAGAAAAACAAATAGCAGGAGAATTTTTGAGAAATAGGCCATTTGTGTTAACTAACTGGCCTAACCCAAACAAAAAGTAAACTTTCTTTTATCTTCATGATAGTAGGTAATTTTACAACTTGGATCTAGGTGTTCACAGAAGTTAAGCTCCTACTTTCCCAAAGAGATTTGGAGATAGGGAGGTATGTTCCTTGATTGTTACATTTCAAAACGATGGTTCCTAAATCCTTGAAAAAGTCTTGTCTTTGCTGATAATACTGATGAGTCTTTTTTTTTTAATTGCATCTCAAAGAGGCTGAGAAATAATGCACAAACTTGTTAGTTTTATTTTTTTTAAGATTTTATTTATTTATTCATGAGAGACACAGAGAAAGAGAGAGAGGCAGAAACACAGGCAGAGGGAGGAGCAGGCTCCATTCAGGGAGCCTGACATGGGACTCCATTCCTGGTCTCCAGGATCACGCCCTGGGCCAAAGGCTGCGCTGAAGGCAGCGCTAAACCACTGAGCCACCCGGGCTGCCCACAAACTTGTTAGATTGATTGATTGATTGATTGATTGATTGATTGATTGATTTTAACTTGCTAGTTTTAAAGTAAAAACTGTAAGCAATGGAAAGGAGGGACTTCTGTGATTAGGCCATCTGGAATCAGTAAAGGCCTGGGTAAGAAGTTCAGGAAAGGCAGAATAAAACCTGCCTAAAATTTGGTAAAGCCATCTTAGTCAGTGTGAAGTACCACCAATAGCCCAAGAATAGGCTTGAGGTCTGATTTTGTCAGTCTTACTAGAAGAGACCAAGGACAACGGCTTATGCAATGTCCCTTTTCTCAAAGTGATATGGATCAAATTTGGGCTGGAGCCACAATTCTGGCAATGCAATTGTATCCTCTGTAGCAGAAACATAGTTCATATTTTGCGTCTAACCTATTACAGTGGATATAGCTCCATGTCTGGTATGAGGATGGATCCTGGCAGAAAAAGTGGCAATTTGAGTGGTGTGGGTTCAACGAGCAGCTTGATTTTGGTGTGTCTTGTCAGTAAATACCATTGGGCATGTACATTAGTATTCCAGACATTTCAATCAACAACCATGATTTTTTTCAATCATTCATGGCCCCAGAAGGATTGTTTTAGTCTACCAGTCCCTAGTATTCCAAGTGATGGACCAAATAGCTAAGCCATTGTCAACACTTCGAGTCAATAAAATATAAAAGGGTTCATTGATGTGACTATTGGATTGTGCTTTGAGAAAAGTCTTGAGTTATTCCCACTGAGCAAAACAAGCATGTCTATTTTCAGTTCTGAATAGCTTGCATTAGCTTGCTGAACTGCAGCAGCCTAGTAGACATCATTGGGTTTCAGCTCAGCTGAAATATCAAGGAAATAGTTCAGGCATTTAGAGGAACCTTTGTGAATTGAAAGCCCCAATGAGCCACTGTCTTTGCTTCAGTGGGTGGAGTGGGGAATAAAGTTTGCTCCAGAGGTAAAGCTGTTCCTTTTTTTTTTTTGACAAATATTTAAATCATTTATTGTTATTAGGTTATAACATTTCAATATACACACTGCATGAAAATAGAGATGCCTTTTCATCTTCATTTTAAATTGATAGGTATTGCCAAATAAATGTCCTAAGACTGCACCAATTTATACTCCTACTAACCACCTGTGAGTTAGTATGTGTTATTTTCTTTAAAACAAAGTTAAAGTACTGTTGGGTCAGGTGGGCTATATTCTTATTTACTATTTTGACTTGACAGTTGAGTCTTCTTAGTCATTTAGTCCCTGTTGACCCACTTCAAAAATGAAATATCAGGCCAGGAGTCACAGGTTTCCACGGATCAGATATATAGATTCAACTTGAAGCCAGTAGTAAACTAATAGCTGTTTTTGAAAAGAGGTTGACTTGATAGCTGTGTCTGGGAGGCAACAAATTAAAAATCCCAAGGGACACCTCTAAGTGGAAGCTGCCTCCCTTTGCCAGAGGCTCCAATCAGATATATATCATCACTCTCAGAGGCTCGTGGTTAAAGGGGGGCATTAGGATCGTTGGGTCTCAAAGGTAGACATCATATCATAGCCTACTAGACAGATTCTATTGCAGCCCACTCATTTGTGCTTCACTCAAAGGATGCTGCTTTGAGTGTTAGCTGAAACAAAGAACCAGAATAGATAGAATGCCCAAGTGAGGCATATGATGTTTCCAACACCAAGAATTCAATATAATGTTGGATTTACTTTTAAGTGGTTGTGGCTGAATAGCAGTGTTTACTGGACCATAAGAAGTACGAGTGTTGCGTATGTACTCAAATGACTCCAAGAAACTTTTTTTTGGCTAATTGCCTTTGTGTGTGTGTGTGTGTGTGTGTGTGTGTGTGCGTGTGTGTGTGCGTGTGTGTGGAGATTTATAGGCCATCCATTAGTAGATGTTTGGTAACACTGTTGTCACAGTTGTTGAGATTCATGCTTTTGACTTGTCAATCAAAAGGATATCATCAATGTAAGCTTTGAACTTCTAAATGTAGAGGAACTTCCACAAAATTTTTACCTATCCACTGGTGGCAAAGGCCAGGGAATTTGTTACAATAACATTTCTCTATTTTTAGCTTTTTCTCTTGGGGAGAATTCCTTCTGACACTTGCATAGGAAAGCACAAGCACAGAACACATTAGTTCCTTGGATACATTTAGGTGAGGAAGAATCAACCTAAATGGCTTCCTCTATCAGATTATTTTATTTTATTTTATTTTTTATGAGATTATTTTAATTTCTCTTTTCCAATGTAAACTTCTCTCGAAGCACATATTTGAAATTGGGCAATTCCTCCTGCCATCATTAAGATGGTGACTAGATGACACTATTTAACTAACAGATCCATAAAACTTTGAGTCTTTACCGTCTCTGAAGTCACACAACATAGTTGAAAGAGCGCACTTGGCCATTGGCTATCCCTGGAGACAGGATGTCCACTGCCCTAATCCTATAAATTTTTTTCCTTAGAGCAGTTGAGGTCAGGGTAGAGTGTAAGGGAAACATAGTGGAAAATGGGGATCAAGGTACAAAAAAGAAGAGTGACTCAGCATATGAAATGCACTTTTACCTTTAATTCCAGAAACCACTCATCCAGAAATTAGACTTCTCAGGCTGCTAGTCTATACAAAGTTTTGTATTGAATGATAAGATCCTTATTGCTGGCTCCATTTATTTCAGATTACTGGACTCCTTGGCCCTGCAACCATAATTACATTGTCTTTGTCTTTACCCATGATGCTTGCAACCTCATGTCCTACTAACAGCCCTTCCTCTGCCTATGAAGAAGAGAGTGGGTGGCAATAAAAGACACAATTTTGGCAGCTTGTTTCTATCCTACCTTTCACTGTCCAGTTTCTAAAGTTCACGAACTGGTATAAGAGTAAGAAACTTTTATTCCCAATGCCCAAACCTTGCCCATCTCTTGGTTGACTATATACTAGATGACATAAAGTCTTCTCTTATCCCCTAACACAGTCATGGAATCCTTGTCTTCCCTCTTCCAAAAAGCCACATTTTTCAGTATCCTATCCTCACTCCCATAACTGTTAGGAATTGTAAAGCATCTGAGATTTTATGTTGCTCCCAAGCCAGCAAGTTCAACCTACTAGTTTCATGAGTTCTGAGAGAAGAAATAAAACTACTGAGTCAGATATGAAGGATGCACGGAGGTGACGCAGATGAGCACAGACAGATGCCTGTACAAATTGTGGGTTATATTACATAAGAGAAGCCCTGAACTTTGTGGACCTGAATCTATTGTATTGAATAATAAGCATGCCTTTCTTTACTCTGGAAGAACATGCTATTTATGTTTTTCAAGGCTGTTTACTGTACAAACATCCTAGGAAAGATAGTCTGGAACAGAGGGCAGTTAATACCTCTGCTAGCAAGATAAGCAAAACCGTGAGGGCCCATTGAGGATGGTTTCCTAACAATACTGTAGTGATTTTAACAAATATGAGATTTTGAAATGATCTTAAAGATGGGGAACTGTAAATTTCAATAATCTGCCTCCTTTCAGTCCTAATTTCCAGACTGTAAAGTGTATGATAAGTTTTCCATAATAAATATATAATTCCCCTTGGTTCACTCATTATAGCCATTATTTTTATATTCTTAGAAATCTGTTAAACAATGTCAAGATGTTTTATCATCTTTCATATTTAATTAAGTAGTGTTTTATTCGTATTGTACTGTTGGCTATTAGCATTTATCCTGGTACTACAGGTGTATTTTCTTTTATAAATTGGACAATGCTACATAACTCCCCACATGAGTTCCATAAATATTTATTCTTTTGTTAGGCTTGTTATTTTTTAATCTTCATTGCAGTGACCATTGTTCCTGTATGAGTCTTTAACCCTCTGATCTGATTTGTTTCCACCTTCATTAATTTATAGCTTGAGGTTAGTGCAATTGCAACATTTAAGGGAATGGTTATTTGTATTTGTGGCTACATTTTTAGCGTATTGTCTACACTGCCTATGATTACTTTATAAAAGCCTTAAGGATAGTAAAAATATTTGATAATGTCAATTATTGTGGCCTCCGATTATTTTTCAAAGATGGTGATATAAGTATTCCTTTAGGAAGGCAGTCACTTTGATAGTTTTTCCAGGCATAGAGATAGATTCTTAGTGACATCTCAGTTTGGTACAATGCCATGTTGTGGCAATCTGGATGGGTAGAGTAAGAACTTCAATAGGTAATTATGAAATAGATCATAGAAAAGAACAAATCTAAAAGATTCTCTTGAGGAGCAAATCAGAAAGCACTTTAGAATGGGAAAAAAAAAAAAAAACTTCTGTCCCTCGTCAGTATTTTTCCAATGAGAAATTTATTATATTAAAAGTCTGGATCCTCGACCATCACAGCATTTTACTACAAATACCACAAAACACCTTGGAAGTTCCCTTTTATAGAAGGCAGATGGTTCTTTTTCTCTCTCATTGACAAAAAGTCTATACCCTTGTGTCAAATATAGCAGTAAAGGTAAGAAAATAAGCTCTCATCATCCCACTGCTCTGCATTAAAATCTCTATATTTTGGTTCTTGGAAATTCTTTAGACTCACTCATATTATTTAATAATATTCCTGCTTTCTTGATGTTGATGTGCTATTTATTTATTTATCTATTTATTTATTAACATTTCAATGAGAAGTTGGAGAAGCTAATCAGGGGTTGTTAATTTTCCAAAATACTAATTCTCAACCATAATCCTGTATTTTAAAGTAAATTAAAATGAATTTTGTTTTATCATTTTAAAAGTTTCTTAGTAGCCTTTGAGAATGCCTTTTCCTGATACAACAAAAAAGAGGGTTAGATATCATTGCACTGGGATATGATATCATAAACATCTGCCATCGGCAAGCACATTTAAGTTTCCAAATGAATGCAGGTTTCCATGGAAACAGCCTTAAAGTATATAGACTAGATATATCCAACGTACATCAAACCTAGCCCCTAATTTCAATGTTGATTTCTGCTGGGGCAGAGGCATACCCAGCACGGGGATTTGTTCAAGGTCACTCTTCCTTAAGAATGGGAAATGGGATTTTAAATTTTAGTCCCTTGTCCTCCCGCCTGCTGTTCTGCCTGCAGAGTCACACTGTCTTCCAGCTGTTCTTCTGTTAGCGTGTCCCTCAAGAACAGTTAGTAGGTCCCCAAGGTTCTTTGTTGTATATACAGAACAATTAAAGAAGAATCTCTCCATCTATGGAAGAAAATGAACTCTGACTCCCTAGAGAAAACCATGTTGATGCCAGATTCTCAGTCATACATTTACACTGAAGAATGCCTCAACCACAGACTGCTCTGGTGGCATTTGCTACTGAATGGAATTTGTACATACTGTGTACCATTCATCGCCAGATTCAGACCACAAGGCCTGGTTTGAATTACAATCTGCCACTCAAATCTGTGTGCCTCTAAACAAATCTCTTATTTCTGGAGACTCGGTTTCATTCTTCTGTAAAATGTAGTGAGAACAACCTGGCATTATTCACCTGCGTTATAAAATATACTTCGAGTCTCTGGGGCTTCTGTTCTGAAAAAGATGAGGTCACTGGTTATGGATTATTTTTTATGATTACTATTGCTTTTTTCCAAGAGATATTCCTGACAGCTTTTGAAGCAATTAGTTTGCTTTCAGAGACAAGGAATTAAAAAATTAAAAAAAGAACCCAAATCAAAGTGCCTTAAAATTCTTTAAATTTATGTCACAAAACAAGAGTTCCAAGAGAGCAGCCATAAAAAAGGTTAATTTCATACCTGAATGAAGTTGTCAAAATCCCAGTTTGTTTATACTTTTGCCCTCTTCCATCCTTTTCATTTCTATAAACACAGGCTGGCTTCAGCAGTTCCAGTGTCATATCTACACCTAGAAATATCCTGTTTGTTTGTTTTGGGATTGAGAAAACCTTTCCCAAATGCCTCCTACTGATTGGCCCTTATGTAACATTTACAGGATTGAAAGGACCTTGTACTTGTATTTTAGGACCTTGTACCTAAAATAATAATTGACAAAGGAAAGAACTACAAAATATTATATGGTATATATCTGGCATATATCTGCTGGCCTCATCTATACCTCTTCCTTCCCTCTATGCTGCCATATGACCAGCTGTTGGTAGAGCACATACATAAAGAAGAAGGTAAATACCTAAACAAATAAGAGTTCTATTAGGAAGAAGAATGAGGGAGTCAAATAGTGGCATATAATCAAGAATGTCTGCTGTAGCTAAAATAAGAAAATCATCCTTCTGATGCAGTTAACTAAAATAGGAGGTAAGCTTGGAGGTGAGGTTTCCATAAAGAAGCTTAGCATTTTTTTTATCAATATAAAAATAAAGTCAGAGTTGATGACTTTTCCCTATTCCTTCCTATGAAGTACAATAAAAATTTTGTATTATATACAAACCAACGTAAGGAGACCCCTAAAGCTGGGGAGAAAAAAAAAAAAAAACAGATCAGCTCGTAAACATACTGCTTGAGAAATGACATGGAGGTAAGGTGTGTGTGTGTGTGTGTGTGTGTGTGTGTGTGTGTGTGTTTAACTTCATATTCTACAAACATAGACCTGAAGAAGCCTGGGAACCCAGAAATGCCAATGGGTCAAACTGAGGACGAGTGGGGGAAAGCCTGCTCTCTTTAGCTAAAGGAACAGAAAAAGAGGCAGGCTAGCAGGACAGAACGGTTTCGGATAATAACCACTTTCTATTAGCCAAATGCCACAAATAAAGCTGTGGTCTCGTCCCCACTCACAGCAGTATAATGGCTGACTGGGGAGATCAACATTCTACCCTTGTGAAGTCTGTAATAAGGTACTTCTGTATCTCCTAGGGTGGTATCAGAAAGTACCAAGTTGGGAGCTGGGGCTTCTATACCTCCTGGCGGGTAAGGAGATCATTCCCACCCTGGGTGTCAGTGGAGACCCAGGACTTCCACCCTTATTGGACAGTATCAAAGTACCTCTCCCCATTTCTACTGTGGTATTGTCAGGTGGAGACTCAGGAATTTTACGATTGCCAGGAAATAACAAGGCAAACCCACCATGCCATTAATGGATATCACACTGGGAGCTAGAATTCCCATCTTCACCTAGAATAAATGAGGAGGACAAATGGGGAAGCTAGACCTTTACCTGCACTTGACAGTAATGAGGCAGGAAGGTGTCAGAAAAAGCCAAGTAAAAAGAAGTTTAAATAAGATCCACACCAAAAAAATGAACCTAGAACTAAATGTTATATCTTCTACAAAAATTAACACAAAAAGGATCACAGACTTAAGTTTAAAACATAAAACTGTAATACTTTTAGAAAAACAAATTAAGAAAAGAAACAGTTTTTTTTTATTCTAGGACTAGGTAAAGTGCTCTTAGACCTGACATCCAAAGTATGATCATTAAAAGGGAAAACTTGATTAATAGAACTCTATTAAAAACTTTTGCTTTATGAAATACCCTGTAAAAGATGAAAAGTGATAAACAATTCTCAAGAATGATAAATTTGACAATGAACTAGTATCTGAAGTATATAAAGAACTCTCAAAACTCAACACTAAAACCCCCAAACAATCCAAAACAATCCATTTAGGACATGGTCAAAAGACATGAAATATTTCAATGAGGAAGATACACAGGTGGAAAATCAGCATATAAAAAATATGTGTCACCATTAGCCACCAGGGAAATGCAAATTAAAACCATAATGATATATCACCACATATCTAGAAGAATGGTTAAAGTTAAAAAAAAATGGTGACAACACTAAATGCTGGCTAGGATATGAAGACAATAGATCACTCATACAAAACAATGTCCGGTCAAAACCAGTGCATAAATGTTTGTAGCAGCTTGCTTGCTTGCTTGCCTTCCTTCCTTCCTTCTTTTCTTCCTTCCTTGTTTTCAGAATAGCCCCAAATTAAAAGCAACATAGATGCTCTTAAACAGGTAAATGGTTAATCAAGCTATGGTACATCAACACCATGGAATACTACTCTCCAATAAAAAGGAATGCACTGTTGGTACATGTTACAACTGGGATGAATCTCCAGATAACTATGACAATTTTAGACAGCCAACCCAAAAAGATTACATAATGTAAGATTTTATTTATATAGCCATCTTGAAGTGACAAAATTATAGAGTTGGAGTATAATTTAGTGATTGTTAGAGGTGAAGGATGGTGTAAGGCTGGAGGGAAGTGGATGTAACTACAAAAGAAACATAAGGTGTACTTGTAACATGCAAATGTTGTGTTCTTGATTGTATTAATGCCAGTTTCCTGGTTCTGATATTGTACTATAGTGCAAAATGTTATAATTGGGAGAAACCAGGTAAGGGAGATATGAGATCTCTTTAAATTATTCCTTATAATAGTATATGAATTTATAATATTCTCAAATTAAAAAAAAAGATTAAGAGCTATTTAGTATATTTTAACTCTCATTGAAAAAATTAATTAGTGGTATGGTAACAAGTTTCTTTAAATGGCTGATTTTTCTAAGAAGTTAGAGGATTAAGAATGAAAGATATAAACACTGGATTCAAAAATTAGTACTTACATAGTTATGGAGACTAGATGATGTGATCAGAATGATGGATAAAGGAACTTATTTTAGAAGCATCTCAAACTACTGAAGTGCATTAAAAGGTCTTGTTGAAGTAGCTAATGAAATGGAATTAGTAGAACTATAGTGCATTAGGGTCTAAAATTGGGATCAGTAATCTGTGAGATTAAAAGAAGACAAAATCAATTTAAGAAATATTATAAGGCAAGGTATTATATATTCAGCAATGGATTCTAGCTAACAACATAATGCAGTCTCTTTCTAATTCTGTTTAGATTGTGTGAAATGCAAAACTAGGATAAAAGTTAAGACTAACTACAAATGCATATTAATGTATCTAGATCAAATCTCTTAATGATAAAGGGTAAATTAAGTTGAATTTGTAAAACCTAATTAATGAACCACACAACTACCACTCATTAAGAACTCAAACACTATAGGAGTCAACTTCTCAAATATAGCCTGATGAGGAAAAAAAAACTTATCAAGCCATTGAGCTATTGATCTATAGTCCTATTAATATATTGCCTATAATCTGTTTATGTAAAGGTATTCATGTCTAAGAGACTTAAGGTTTATCTCAATAAGATCTGTCTATCTATCCAACCTTCTAAGTTGTGGATGCTTATGAGTGATGTATTTATCTCCCCACCTTTTCTGGGTAAGTATCTTCTTGGATAACATGCAGAAATCTTCACTAATGGAGAGGAGTTTGTATGTGTGTGTATGTATATGTGTGTGTGTCTGTATGTACACTAAATGGGGGAAGCTGGCAGTGACACACAAAAAAGAACAAAATATTGGGAGTAGACAAAAAAGGAGCCATGTTAATAACATGTTTTTCTTGGCTATAACTGGTGCTTCATTTAAGAATGAGTGAGAAACTTTTTCCTTTTTTATATCAGAGCTGCACTAAATAAATGTAGAACTAGACATGATTAAACATGTTTCGTTACCTTTGACTTGAAAACAAAGAGGGGTATCCATTATTATATCTGGTGAAAAGTGAATTGAACTAGGAGAAGCCTATAAACCTCCACTGTCAAACATGGAGTCTGGTTAGAAATGTCCTCATTTAATATAGCAGCAAGCAAAATGAGTTAGAGCCTAAGTCAGGATGGTCAGGAGAACTACAGAATAACAGGAAGGGATATCACATTGAAGACTCAACATAAAGGAAGAAATATCTCAAAAAATAAGGTCCTACAAGTTCTAGAATTTTTTAAAAAAGGAATTGGTGCTTTAAATAAGTGAGGAAATCTAATGGGACTCTCTAGGGTAAAAGCAGGGATTTACAGGAATGCAATAGATTGAACTGAATAGACAACAGAATATTGTGTAAAGTGAGATGAATACAACAAAAATGAAATAAAACTAAATTAGCAAAGTACAAGCATGGAATTAAATTCATATGAGATATAATAAATAGTAGAATAAGTATTGCAGAACACTGAATCAGTGACCTAGAGTACAAGCTAGAAAAGTCCCCTTAGAGGAAAAGACAAAATGATATGAATTCTAAGATAGAAGATAACAATTAGAAGAGAAATCTGAAAGATGAATTTATGTAATTGATGTATATGAAGAACTATAGAAATAATTTTAATAGAAATAACAAACATAAAAACTCTAGGAAATAAAAAAATAGGAAATTTGTATCAGGTATACAAATTTAAATGGCTAATAGATTCAAGAGCAATATGTGTGGGAAAAAAAGTTGTTAAATAATATATTTTAAAATATGTTCAGTAAAAATGTACAAATTAAATTTAAGTCAAGGACCAGGAGGAAGGATGAAAGGATGGATTGTTATGTAATAATAATGGAGGTAAATTTAAAATAAATGAGAATTTAAAAAAAATAAGAAAAATAAATGAGAATTAAAAGATAACTTTCAAAAAAATGAGCAGAATATTTCCTTCAGGAAAGAGTGGACATAGTTAAGGAAAACAGGAAAGATGGTAGCTTATAATGGCAGCTCTGTAGCAGGCCTAAAGAATAACCAGTTTGGATTGCAGCAAAGGATGAAAGGTTATTTCAGAGGAAGTCATTGAGAATGAACTAACTTCACACAGAAACTGCTACAAATGAGAGACAGGAATAAAACATGAGCTTTTACAAAAACATTTAATTTTTTATTCGACTAGAGGCAATGATAGAAAAGAAATTAGGAAATAGAGAAAGATGTGTGAAAAGTGATGGTACAAATTGAGGCAAATTATATAGTAGCATGGTTTTAAGCTATTAAAATCATAACTTTGATATTAAAATGCTTCTGCTTCTAGAATATCCAGAGAGAAGAAAATATCATCCTAGGACAATGCTTGGCTGGATAGTATGGTTGTTATACCTACATAGGTATAGTAATATAGCCATTGCTTGTTGGTTTCATGGAGGCATGAAAGATATTACTGTGATTGTAAAGTACAAGATACGAGAAAATATGTGTAGGTCAACATCCTTGGTACATTTGTAAAAGTAAGATTGTAGCTCTCAGAAGATAATAGATAAGAAGGAAGTGAGGAATGAAAGAAAGCTTGAGACTGCTAAGCTTTGATAGAAAAATAGAGGTAGAAAGCCTATGATTTTTATGAACAAAAGTCACCAATCAATGGAGGAAGCAAAAAAAATGAAATAATAATCAATCCTTAAGATGAGAAAGGAGGAAAAAAGGGAAAATACAAATGACCTAAAATGTCACCCAGCAAAGGGGGGACAAGAGTAGTTATGAATGAATTTGATGAATAAAACGCAGAGAAACGATGAGTTTATGTAGAGTTAGAATGGCAACAATCAAGATTCAAAAGGCATAAAAAGTTGACTGGTGATTCCTCGGGGCGCGCAGATTATGTAGAGAAATGGAGCAGTTTTAAGTCATTAGCTTTGTAGAATTACATAATTTGTTACCACTTTTATGGATTACTTTAATAAAAGATTATTTTAAAAGGTCTGAATCAAAAACGCCAAAAATAGAAATGACATGGAAGCAATAAATTGGAAAATAAGTTTTAATGAGAAAAAGAAGGTATTGGGGAAAAAAAAAGTCTTTTTATTCTTAACGTGAAAAAAATTATTCTTACTAACCAGTATGAAAACCAGTAAGGGTATGGCCAAGTAATTTTGAATATTATAGGAATTACATATAAATGCGGATTTGCTCAACCTCACAAATAATCACATAGAAATTGTGATAAATAAAATTCTTTTTATTCTAACATATTAACACAGATGAAAATTAACAGTTAAAAACCAGTTTTTTCAGACAGTGGGAAAGGAAAACCTTCAAATGGGAATTTAAGTTGGTAAAAAAACTTCTAGAGGTCAATATAGAATACACACTAAAGACCTCAACCTGTGCACACCCACAGATATGGTATTGAACTTCTCTCAGTTGGTCCTTATGATATAATTATGCACACAAAAAGATGTTTTTTTTATATACAAGATTTATTCTGGTTTTATAGATCCTATCATAAATTTAGCAACTATATAAATATATTCCAATTTAGTAAATAAATTATAGTTCACTCATAAAATGGAAAGTAGTCATTAAGAAGTGCAGGGTTGGAATTATTTACATATATAAAACATGTTCATAATTTTTTGTTAAGTGCAAAAGCAGGCCATAAAATGATGTGCTCCTTATATTCCTTAAATTTATTTTTGCTTGCATTTTTGGGGGAGGGGGTATATAGATAGAATAAATTATAAAGTAAATACGTCAAAATGGCTATATTTGGAAGTTGGAAATATGCTACTTTTTCCTTTCAAATTTTCTAAAGTGAACAAAAAACAAATACACACTAGACAAAATTGAGAAACATCAAATGAAATTTTCTGATGAAATCCACTGAAGAACTTATTTTTATATCGAGAAGAGCAAAAGCAACCTCAGATAAGGAAATCTTGGTGTTGCTGATAGTTGCCTTGGTAACAAAATGAAAACACATTTACCTTTCTCAGAGAGTAGAGAAATTAATATGCTCATACCTAGGGGGAATATATATCAATCATGAACCAAACTATGGTCCTCTCTGTCAATAAATTACTTGGGAAGATGTGAGACTTAATGACAAGTACTTCCATTCTTTTTCTATAAAAAATATCACTGTTAAGCATTTGATTCAAATGTATAGAGATGGGTTCATAAATGTCGTGGATCTTATTTCCATCCCCAGAAGGCCTGTATATGCTCAGTAACTTTTTTCAAAATCCATTTGCTAAAAAAAAAAAAAAAAAAAAAAAAAAAAAAAAAAAAATCCATTTGCTACCCATAGATTAGAAATATCATTCCTTCCATCTGCAAAGACTACTTATACTGAAATGGAAGCCATAGTCACCTTCTGAGTAGTAAAAGACATACTTTGTGTTTGACATAAAACTTTTCATTCTACTTTAAAAGGGTGAACAGATTATATACAGATTTGTGAGAAAAGAAAAGTAACCAGGTACACAAGGAAAACTTGGTAATTCCTGGAGCAAGATGTGTAAGATAGCAATGTATTATATTTCGTTGAAGTTGCCTAGGTAAAACTCAACTCTATATAATCCCCAAATCTCAGTGACTTAATTCAATATTATTGTTTTTTAATGCAGTCAACATATCTGGGGATGAGGGTGAGGGGGGATACAGTTGTCAGATAAAATAAAAAATATATATTATATATACACAACTTGTGTGTGTCTGTGTATTATATATATATATATATATATATATATATATATATATAGAGAGAGAGAGAGAGAGAGAGAGAGAGAGAGAGAGAGAGAGAGAAATGTATTATGAAGAAGTGGAATTGGCTCACACAGTTATGGAGGCTGAAAAGTCCTAAAAATATTCTAGAGCTGATAGAATAGTTCAAATTTATTTTCAAAGACCTGAGAACTAAGAAAACCTGTAGTGTAAGTTCTGTTCTGAGTCGTCTGAAGACAGGAAAAGACTAATGTTTCAGCTGCAAGTTGTAAAACTATCTCCTGTCACGAAGATATGAGAAAGTTTAATTTTCCTTTGAGTAAAACCAGTTAGCAGACACAGATGGCCTAAGATCCTCCAACTCCAGCTCCTAGAAATTCTGAGCTCCTTTGTTTCGGTAGAATTGAGTTGAGGCTGAGCTCTGACCCTTCTCTTCTCTTGCACGAGCCTTTGATAAAGTCCTCCTGTCTTATTTAACTTGTCCAGTGCAGTTTTTATTTTGACAGACTCCTTTAGATTAGTGGGGCCTTGTGACTTGCTTGGCCAATTCAAAGTAAGCAGAATTGATGTGTGCCTCTTCTGGGTGAAAATTTTAGGAGATTTTTCACTCTCTACCTCTGGGACAGGGAGATTGTTCTTGTTGATGACTACTCCATCAGCCTGGGTCACAACAATGAGGATGATGTACAACAGAATTCTGAGGTGGCCTGAATGGACATGTGATTTAAGTGAGACAAATTTTATGTTAAGCCACTGAGATTTTGGAGTTATGATACCATAGTATGTATCCTAGCATATCTGAATTGATACAGGTTTGGATAACCCTGAAATGGGGAGTGTGAAATTCCAAACTTGAGCCATATGGATTCCATATGGATTCCATCAGAGTAATTGACCAGTAACTGCTTTAAATGTGCCACACCTGATTTGTTTGAATCATCTATTCAATGCTGAACAGTTGTTTTCATAAAAGAAACATCCCTTATGACATTCTTTTATAGGCAAGTTTCCTTGAGGAGTTTGAGCAGAAAGCAAAAAAAGAACCAAACCCACCATCGGGACCCATATTCAAAGCTATTTAACACCACCAAAGGAATCAGCAGTTTAAAGGGGGTAGCCTTTAGTGAAGAGGAAATAACCTCTGTTCAGCAGTTTTAAGTCACTCTCCAGTGTAATGCTCTTCTACTTTCTCTGAACTTTCAGTAAGGTCTTGTTAAATGTGTCAAGTACATTCAGATCTGTGGAAGGAAATTGAGAGAAAATTCTGCATTTGTGACAAGTGGTATCATAATGGTAGAAGTAACCTGGAAGAGTTATTGATAGTTTTAGGACTGTGGGGAAAACTGGGAATAGTCTAAGCAGTGATCTCTGGACCAAGCAGGGTGGCACACTGAGTCAGGTGACACTAGGTTATAAATCACCGTACAGGTTTACATGTCAATTTATGCGAAACAACAAATTCTCTCCCTTCTCTGTAATTCCCTTGAAATACTATGTAGGGATGGGGATTTCAAAATGAGAGCTAAATTCTGTTATCTTTCTGGAGAAATTATTAATACCAGAGACTTGAAGTTTGAATAATAATGAGAATTCACTTGTATCCAATAGCTCACACATTCTAGCTATATTTGTGTTAATGCATTACAGTTAATGATTTGAGTTATTAATAGCAGTTGATATTTGAGTGACTCTTTAATTGATTTCCTATAATCTTGGTGCTATTTCTACCCCAATCATCCAGATTAGCTTTTCCATTGCCACAAATATACAAGTTCTTTCTTTTTATGTCTATGTGGATGAGGCTTCACTATGTTGAATTTTATTCAAGTCCTCTCCTTTAGGAAAAGAGTGATGATTAGGATATCTCTCCACCTTTTTGTGTTCTAGAAAAGGGCTAACTGCAAAAACTTCCATCCTTCCCCAGTGACTTAAATAAGACTACCTTCACTCTTCCTCAGATTCCATTATACACCTGCCTTTACAAGCTCCGGCTCCTTCCTTTTCTTTGAGATGTTCTCCTCAATGAACATTCTCCATATTGGAATGGTATGAATAAAAACATCTTAATTGGCAAGTGCATCTTGTCATTAATAGTGCTTTACTCGCAGAATTCATACAAAGAAATTCTTAAAAAATACTTGACTTCCCCAAATGATATTCTCAACCGTATCGAATATTCATTCTGGTAGATGAGAAAACATGGGCACTTTCTCACCTGGAGTCAGACTATTTATAGAAAATTTGAACTCCACATATTTTACTTTATTTATTTTTTAAAATTTAATTTAATTTTTTAAAGATTTTATTTATTTATTTATTCATTCATTCATTCATTCATTCATTCATGATAGAGAGAGAGAGGCGGAGAGAAAAGCAGGCTCCATGCCGGGAGCCCAACGCGGGACTTGATCTGGAGACCCCAGAATCACGCCCTGGGCCAAAGGCAGGTGCTAAACTGCTGAACCACCCAGGGATCCCAAATTCCACATATTTTAAAATAATATCCAATCACATGGAAAAACATTAATGACATATTTATAAAGTTTAGTGGCAGGTAACAGAATATGCTCTGTGTGATAAAGATGCACATGAATTTATATAGATAGATGCATACATGTGTATATGTATATGCCTGTGTCTTTCAATGTAATATATATATGTACATGTACACATACGTATAAATACGAAAAAACCCACCCTACAACGATGCATGCTTAATGTAACAGTGATGGGTTTTAAAGGTATATGGCTAATTTTTCTTATCTTACACAAGTGAGAAAAAAAATGATGTGGAAACACTTTTGAAGCTGAGTTTTATGTATACTATTATATCTACTATGGGTCAGCATAAATTATTCTATTTTCTTTTTTTACATGGACATTATATATTATTTCTATGCCTAACATATGCCTAATTATTTAGTCATGATTAGTAATTAAAAAAAAACATTGTAATGTAACATTTTGGACAGTGAGTACACTAGGAAGCTACTTTTAATAGAATTGTGTAGTAAAAAGTTATGTTTTTAAGAAGCCGGGTTATTATAAAGATGTGGAGTAATGCACTATTTAAATCACTACAGAGTCTCAACACTAAACCATCATCTACATTACTATCTATTTAATATTCACGAGAATTCTAGTTTTATTTATTTTTTTTTACAAATAACCATACTGAAGTTTTGAGCAACACTAGAGAAAATGTTTGCCAAAAAGCTAATATTTGATTTTGGAGTTCTCAGAACTATTTGCTTCATGAATCTGTGTTCTATTACATCATGCTCCTCACATTACCCACCGTGGAGCTAATCAAAATAATTATGTTAATAAAAACCACCAAATTATCTATAGTTCTATATTTAAAATGGATAAAAGATGAATTTTCATTTCTCCCTTTATTGCTTACTTCATGATTTACATCTGAATATCACAAAAAATATTTCTGACTATATGAAGCATTGTATCCTAGATGTTTCTCCAAAAGTTCTTTGTTTTAATTGGTCTCAAATAGATTAAGTGGTTTAATAACATGAACTAGACTGAGAAGATTTACTTTCAGTAATATATAGTGAATAAATAACAAACGTTTTAACTAGATGTCACACCATTATACAGCAATTAGTGTGGAGTATATATTGTAAGGTAAAGCATCGATTTGGTGTGAACTTTACATTTTAAAAGAAACCTTAACAACAGAAAAAAAAGTCAATTTCATTATGTTGTCCACTATTTCATTCCTCTAGGGAAAAGTGTAGTTTTGGGCAAATGTGAAGTCAATATCTGTTTTTAGTCATAGTAGTTTAGTGTTCTTACTAAATTTAGAAAATGTATGTATGAAATCTCTATTCCATATATATAAACTATTTTATATTTATAGAATATTTAGCTACAAGTCTGATTAAATCAATATCAGTAAGCATTTTGGTAATTAATTTTTCAAATTAGAATCTGACTGAAATGAATTTTGAAAACCCAATATGATAATCTTAAGAAATGCCTATACAAAAAATGAAAACTGTATCTAACATATCTCAGAAAGGAAATGTGCTCTTTCAGGTTGGTTATGTTCAGGATCTTCCTTTTAGATTTAATCAGTCAAGTGTTAATACCATGTATAATGTACAAATGGAATTAATGAGGTGTGGACTAGCAGAAGGCAGAAGGCAGCCAAAGCAGTAATGTATGCCCGATGCAACATACATTAGGCTATCATTTCCTTTGACTAACTGTCTCTTCTTCAACTCCTAAAATGCAATCTAATAACCTCTCATATTTAAGAGAATAGTGTCAGCACTTGAGAAGTGGGCAGAAGAAAATTCTGTTATTTGTCTGTGACTGAATGAATTAGCCTTACTGAGAATCATTTCTGAGTGTTAACTAGTTTATGGCTCATCTTCATTTGTCATTCTCTGACTATGTTGTGACCTATTCAAAGACATCATGTAAACGTTATTTACTGCTTTGCTATAGATCACTCATGGGCTTAAAGGCTATATCAGAGGTTGTAAAACATGTCTGCGTCAGTGCCATCTGCTAATGGCATCATTTAACCCAAGCTTAACATTTGCACACTCCATCAGTTGAGGGGAATGATTAAATAAATCCCTTTTGATTCAAAGAGATTACAAGCTCCTGGGCCAAACATACCTCATTAATAAACAACTTTACCACTCCCCGCAGATTTTGTGAAGGAAACGTGAAGGCCAGGGACAGATGTCAAAATTGAAGGACATTTTTTGAATCATGTAACTGGGCCTATTACTTGTTTGCAGATCTATTAACCACGATAGGTGTGGAAGGTCAAAAGTAAGGTTAGAGCCATGTACCAAGAGGCAGGGAAATGTCCTCACACTGCTGACTCTTAGCCAGGAACTATTAATTCTTTTACTGTAAGAAAGGGTCTCTTGATGACTACCTCTCTCTTTGAGAGCTTTCGAAGAGAAGCATTACTAGAGTATCAAAGAGAAGCAAGTCTGGCAACTTTGCTTTTTCCTAACCTTCCACCCAGGACTTTTAACTGGATGGAAAGTTGGGCTAGAGCGCCATCTAACGTCCATTCCACAGGTGATTAAAGTGTTGCTCAACTTTCAAACTCAAAAGAAAGGAAAAATTTCTGGTTTCTGAATTGGAAAAGATTTCCAACAAAGTGATAAAGACTAAAGTAAGCCTATCATTTATTTATTTATTTTTCCTTACTAAAGGGGAAATTTTTGTAATTTCTGAGTAGGTTATGGAAGCAGCGTATATTGGATAAGAGTAACACAGAGAATAGACACAGAGGATTGCATTGTTGTCTTTAATCCATAAGTAATATACTTGTGAGGAGACATATGTATGTAGCATTTGCGATGTGGTAAGTGAAATATCTCCTGCTAAATAATGAGAAACTGAGCCAAACTTGCAGATTTCATTTTGATATTTTTCTATGTCAAAAAGCTTTGTCAGAAGCTTTTCCAGAAGTCAGTGACTAGATTTCTAATCAAAGATGAAGATCCATGGAAATTCCAAGTAGAAAATTTCACACTTCAGCTCTTTTTCTTTTCCTCCTGAGTTCTTTAATTTATTTAAATTTAATTTCTCTTTATTGTTTAGGTCTAAGTGCTTCTCTCTGATTACCATTTCAATATCACGCCACTGTAGCTTTATGTATTCAGAATGTCCCAGGAGTTAGGAACAAAAAACATTTGAGGCTCACATTTAGGGATGGTATTTGTTATGTCTCATATAGAAACATCTAAATTCTTAAGGCATCAACTAATGAACAAGAGAAAAAATCACATGCATCGCGAGAACACCCAGAACCTTCACTAGGCATTTTGTTTTTCTAGATAATTGGTCTTATGAGGGATAGAATGAGTAGCAGACAGTATCTCAATCTTGCAGAGTGTTAAGCTCCAGTAACTCAACTACTGTACATTTAATGTTCTTTTTCAGGGGAAAGAAAGCTAATTCTCTAAACTAAGAAATGGTGGAAAGGTAGAAGGGAGGCTCTTTAAATGCATGAAAAAAAAAAAAAAAAGGTAGTCCAAAAAGTCAAAGTCAGTAAATGTATAGGATGCATGAATAATTCAGTTCAATTCAGTTCAATTTGACTTAACAGAGTTCTATAATTTTACTGGGAGATCATATCGGAAGATTATTAGCTGAGAATAACTTAGTTTATCATTCGAATAAAAACCACATATGTATAATTCTTAGAAATGTATATGGAGACTGACTTTTTGTGCTTATGATGTTTCCTATTTTGTAATTTTCATAAAAAAGTCAGTATGGTCATGTGTACTCTAATAAATATTTGGTTTCCTAAGTGTTTCAGATCCTGGATTACATTCCATGATAACCTAGGTATATTTTTCAGAAATTGCACTTTAAACCAAAATAAGACTTATGACCATATGTTGTAATTTCTGGACATAAGCAATAATACCATTCCAAATTGCAGAGACAAATAAATAGTGTTAATGAGGCCAACATGGAATTCAGATAAAATTAATGGATTTGAGGGTATAGAAAGGAAAGTGAAGGAATGCAAATTCTGGGAACTATAAAGAAAGATCTGATTAATCTTATTGTAGGGTTAAATGTAAAGGATTGTGTGAAGGGATACTACCAAAAATGTTTTTGCCATTTTCTTTCCCCCCTATATACATAACATAAGAAAGCAGGTTTTGGGAGAAGATATTTACAAACAACATATCTGATAAAGGGTTAGTTTCAAAAATATATAAAAAAGCTTATACAATTCAACACCAAAATCCACAAATAATTCACTATTAATGGGTAGAAGACATGAAAAGACTTCTGGAAAACTTTAACCATTGGTAAGTATTTTTAAACTATAGTTATTTGCAGAATTTTAAAAAAATGTTGATTGTTGTGTATGTAGATATATGAAATGCATACCAACTATTCATATGTGTGCATCTTTAAATATTTTAAGTATATAGATGATATGACTTAATAAGTACATTATGCAATTAAATATTATTCTTTTTATGGTTTCCTCATTGTTCTTCCATTCACTCAATTACACTTCTACAAAACTCTATACAAGAACCAAGCTAAGAACATGTTTCTCACTGCAAATATATTTTTTTAAGATTTCATTTATTTATTTATTTTAGAGAGAGAGAGAGCCACAGAAAGAGAGAGAGCACCAGCAGGGGGAGGGGCAGAGGGAGAGGGACAAGCAGACTCCCCTCTGAGAGCCTAGCTCAATCCCATGACCTTGAGATCATGACCTGAGCTGGAACTGACTGAGCCACCCAGGTGCCGCCTCACTGCAATGTTTTAAAACAAAGTATTATACATGTATATGCTGATGCATGCATTTTGCAGCTTAATCCCTTACTTAAATCATTTCAGTTGCTTGAGATGTAAGATTTGACAACTCTGGAATTCTTGCACAGATATAAAAATTTGGTTCATGGCAAAGAATAAAGAACATAAGTTTCAGAATCAAATAGAGAAAATATCTGAATTCCAACTTCTCAGAATTATATGAAATATAGTGTGTGAAGCCCACTGTACACTATAGATATCAAATAAGTGATAGGTTTTATTGCTTTTTGGATTTCTTTGGAGATGGTCATTTTCACATAGCATGTGATTCCACATTGGAAATCAGCAGATTGAATAAATGTGCGTGTATGCATGCACACATTTGAATTTCCCCACTCCCACGGTCAGTCAAAACACAACAAAGTAGTTTATTAACATGAATGAACTATCTCACATCATTTCATATAGTATCAGTTGATTATACATCAGGAAAAGAAAACTTATCAACAATTTCACCCCTTGAAATACCTGTTCTTGTCATTCACGTCCTTGGATATATTGGAAGAATTTCAATCATTAAGTCCTTCTGAGGTTTCTGCTATATGTTCTACTAATAGCCTATGCTCTAGCTCTTTGATAAATGAGAGGCCATTAGTCATGACATATTCTATTTCAGAATCAACCCTTAGCAGGAATCTGAGCTCTTCCTTTTATTTAGAAGTCAGCATAACATCTTTACTCTCTGCACCTTTTTCTGCAAAACTGACATATTATTTTTATTTTACTTTTCCCTCCCTCTAGCCAAAAACAAGTCATACCAGAGAACATTAGCACTTCTAGTTCTCTTCCTTCCAACAAAAAACCAAATGTAAAAGAAAATGTTGTTTCATACTAGAAGCTGAAAACAAGCTCTGTTTTCTGGAGTTCTTAATGAAAAAAAAAACTCATTATTCACACTAGTTGTGAATTTATATGAATGATATAATGGAGCAGAAGTTATTTCTAATTCTTCCTCACACTAGGATCATTTTATTTTTCCTGCTGTCATAGATCTAAAGAATGACTCACTGATCTAATTTTCCTAAGCTCAGGCAAAACAGAACAAAACAAAACAAACAAAACCCCCACAAAAAATGTATGTTTGTCATTTCAAGTCACCATTCTGATGACTTCTCACATCATTTTCTCCTTAATTCACACTTATTTTCTTTGTCATTAGTTTGATTTCTCAGAGCTTTAAAATTTTGATACATTTAATAACTGTCTCATTTCCACTGATATGATATTTCCATGGGCAAAATTCATCCTTCTGCAACCTTGAGTACTACTTTCATTTGTTATCCATTCAATATTAATTGCATCTATTGTAATCAGAATCATGTTTTAACTTCTAGCAGCAGATTCAATGTGTTTGGTAAATTAGATCCTTGGAGGAATGTACAATATTTTGAAAAATAAAACAGATTAATCTGACCTTCTTGGAATCTCCTAGGCCAGTGATTTTTAGCCTTATGAGACACAGCTTCCTATTTTACAAAAATTTTACTACTGGAAGTTAAATCCATAGAAAACATGGCATTCTTGCCTCATAAAAAATCAATACAATGCCTTAACTGTAATGCAGAAGAGAAATGGAAGTAAAGTTTTAACAATAATGAATAATTTGTATTTTGATACACAAATACAGCATCCATTTCTATAAAACACAGTGAGGCGGTCATGTACTCACATATAAGCAGACTCATTTGGAATCCAACAATTAGAAATGCAAAATGATACTGGTGTGTGTATTAAATTGGCAGTTCTAATTGCACGTAACTCATTCACAGTTATGCTAATACACAGGTGACATTGCAAACAATGATATGATCTTCAACAGTGGTGGATAATTCTTTAAAAAGCGCTGAACAACATTAAGAAAAATAGTGCAGCAGACCTATTATTCAGTAGTTATTTTCCTGGAAAGCTCCCTGTATATTAAACCTGTGCTACTTCTGTTGAAGATGACTGTCAGAGCCTAGGAGAATGGTAACTTAACTGAAATTCTCCTGATCAACAATCCCTGAATCTCTAAAAACACGTGTCCTTCACAATCTTGCTAAAATTCTGTTGGTTCTGAAAGTTGTTCTAAAATAAAACCTAATCCATTTCTTCTAACCTGCATAATATTTAATCGAATTTATATTTCCTTTTTTAAAAAAGATTTTATTTATTTATTCATGAGAGACACACACAGAGAGAGACAGAGACATGGGCAGAGGGAGAAACAGGCTCCATGCAGGGAGCCTGACATGGGACTCAATCCGAGGTCTCCAGGATCACACCTTGGGCCGAAGTTGGTGCTAAACCTCTGAGCCACCTGGACTGCCCTATATTTCGTTTTTGAATACAGAAAGAGAATGTTAAAAAAAGTTTATGAGTGGTTGGTTAACATAAATATTTGCCACAATCAAAACATAAATCTAATAATTTAAAATATATGCTAATATAATATGCATTTTTTGAGTGTCTACTCCACTTCAGATGCATTTAACGTACTCTTAGGTAAGGAATAAGTCACGCAACTATACATTTGGCCAATACTTGGTCACATAGAATCAGAAATTGGTGATTTCTCAAGAAGACAGTGCACATTTATTTATTTTTCTGTTAGAAATGCAATCCATTAAACGCCAGAAAGTATAGTAATATCCTCAATTATTTTCTTTTAGTATTCCAAGTTAATTTCACTTTTCTAATGACCTGTATGTAAAAGTTTAAAAATGCATTTATAGGCACACAGCATCACAAAACCAAAGCATTTAGTAAATGCTTTAATAATGGAATGTGTACTAAAAGACTTCTGTTGAATTTTGTTCTCTATTCTTTTAATAGATTCAATGCTGTTATATGCCAAGGAATCTCCTGTAATATAATTTAAACAAAACAAAGCAAAGCATTTTTGAAAATTTACTTTTTAGGGAATAATTAGGTTACTAAATTGTATCAGTTCTTTGTGTTATAAATAGATATTGCTTGCAATTCACATCTGACAAACATTTTCAATATTATTCATTATGAAACTGATAGTTTTTGGTGAACTGAAGGTCAGCAGCTTTGCTGATACATGAAAATATACATGAAATATAAAGTAAATATAAAGTTACTTTAAAGTATATAAAGTTATATAAAGTATACTTTATACATGAAAGTTTGCAGTTGAACTCAAAAAATGTAACTATACCAATGAGGACTGCATAATTCATTACAGACTTATAATTAATAAGATTGCTAATGGATATTAAAATAACATTTCTTCTGCCATAAATGTGGGTGCACTGCAATCTTGCACTTTGAAAGAGTCACTCCTTTAATAATTTAATAATTACTCAGATTTAATTCCTATTAGGCTCACTGTGTAGACTGATCTTCACTCCTTTATAGCCTCTTATCAAACTTCCAGCATTGTGAGGCCACTCTGTTCACTAGCATTCATGCTTCTGCTGTGGTACCATAGGGTGTGATTTCCAGCATGCATCTCTACTGGCCCTTATCCAAGACGCTTTTTAATTCTATAAGTGGCAAAATGTCCTCTTCTCAGTCACATAGCCCCAAACATGTACATGGGGACAGAAGCTATAGCAAGATATTCTGAACAAGAACTTTCTCAAATGAGTTCATTCCTGGAACCCTCATGATCAAGACCCTGAGAAAAGCCATGGAACCCTCATGATCAAGACCCTGAGAAAAGCAAATAAGATGTTTGAATTCTGCTGCTTGCATCTTTCAAGACCAACAGCTTTTCAGAGAATTGTAAGGCCACTTAACTTCTGTCCTCATCCTTTTTACTATAGTAAGGCTACACTGTGTTTACAAAAATGAAGCAAACAAACAAAAACATGTAGTTACTTGATTAGCTCAGAATAATACTGAATAGTTAGTCTATAAATTCAAAACCTCCATTTAAAAGTAGAAACTATTCGGCAAATACAGTGCTTAATAGGCGTTTTCTGTTCTGGGTACTGAGAGAGTTAATATACATCTTAGACCATGGAAAATCAGAAAACAATTTCTATATCTGGGGTTACTTTTTAACTTTAGATTAGAAGAACTGAAGACCATGATAAATAAATTCCATATATTTTACTAGCACATTAATTCAGCCATGCTATAAAGAGATCACAGATAAATAGGGATGTATTATTTTACAGGATAGAGCAGAAACTATGATGGATGTTTTTCTATTCTCAAGATATTTCCATTCTAGACAAAAAGAGATATCGACACATGTTTTCAGCACAAGTAATTACAGAAGTTCTGAAGAGGGAGAGAATATTGGTGTCAGGAGTGTTACAAAGAAGTGCCATCTTATGGAAGAATGATTTCAGAATGTGAGATGAAGAATAGGTCACAACAGGCAGAAATAAAAGCAACTGCAAAGAGATAAACCAGTGTCATACTAATAATTAGATAATATAATCTGGAAAATGTAAGTGTGGTTATAGCCAAAATTGAGCTATATAATAAAATTGGAAATTTGAAAGAAAATAGAAGATGTGTAGTTACTATACACTTGAAGACAGGTGAAGAGTACAATCTGCTTAATAAGATTTAAAAACATTGACTAGAAGGGGTAATTGGAGTCTTTTCTGAAGTCCCACCAGAAATTGAAACTTATCTCATAGATATCCTTCAATGAATGTCACTAAAGATTTTGAGGAGAATGATAAATATGAACAATAACTGTGAGGAGAGCAGGTAGTATGAGGATAAGCTATAGACAGTTGTGATAGATCCAACTATAATTAATTCATTGACAATGGAAGAATGAAAATTTTGAGTCATGGAACTAAAAGGTAACAGAAAAAATTAGGTAAAATCAATAAGGAAATTAGCAGACATAATTGGCAACAATTTGTTATAATATGTTGCATTATACTATACAACTTTATCAACACACGCTATACCTCACAACACTTGACTAATCTCAACAGTGCCAACAGGCTTCTTTGCTCCAAAGTATTAAAACCTTCCTAGTTTGCTTGTTTTTTGTTTTGTTTTTGTCTGATCACTTTAAAATAGCAAACATGTATTAGTAACTAGGTAGAGGTGAAAATGTAATCCTACGTCAATCCATCATCTTTATTTGGAATTGAGAGACCTATCACTAGTTGTGTAAGAAAGTAAAAAAATATTTTATTGACATGAAGCTGACCTCACAAATAAAATGAAATTTTCAAGATTGTTTTTTATGCTTCATATTCCAATTAAGAAAGTTATAGGATAGAATTGAATGGCCTCAAGGGGAACTTCTTGTCCTTAATTTCTATATATCAAAATGTTTTGAGATTAAGGGAGATTCTTAATTGTTTTCTTATGTGTGCTTGTATGTTTTCTGTCAACACAAAATGGAGCAATTCAAAAAGCAAAGTTTACCTTAGCATTATAAATAAACACTGACTACAATGATTTGTTCATTTTGACTTCTGCCAAATTTGGAGGGGGGTGTCGATACATATGTAATCTGGCAAGGGAAGTGCTAAAGATTAAAAAGAAATAATCAGGATCGTTACCCAGCAGAGTAGGTGAGAATAGAGGACTTATACACATGAATAAACACGCCTAGTTGGGTGAAATTTTTCAGAGGGTCTCCAGCATTGTGTGTTTAGACTAACTTCTGAAGTCACTTTTAAACCTGAGAGTCTATAATTCCATTCTGTCAAGAGCAATATTTGTCTCTTAAATACACTAAGTGTTGAATTTTCTCCATTCTAAGTGGCTTGCAGTTAAGGCTGGGGTGAATGAACTCGGAAGTACACATTTGTTTCAATATTGCATCACGGACTGGGCCTAATCAGGCTCTTAATCTAGTGATAAGTGAGAAACCTTTATTCAATGGACAATAATTGGACTCAAATTAGTTTTGGTTACTATTTGGTGAGGTAGCTCCTTCATAAACTCAATTGATGATGCTGATGGTGTAGCCGATTTAAGTACTATATTGATTTTTACACTAATGTGGCTTCCAAAAAGGGAAACTTATGTGTGTTCAATAATGGATAAGGAAGCAAACTCTTACTCATCCATCATTTCCTGATGAACAAGGTGACTCAGGTATTCTCAGTGAAAAGAGAGTAAAGAAACATAACAAATATACAGTTCAGGTTACTAAAAATAATTAAAGACAAACTCTGATTTTCTCACTAAGAATTATACTGTCATTACAATTGCATTCTCAGGGAGGGGGGGAATGGAATAAAACATTAAAAAGTAATACTTGCAAATAAATTCTTTGACTTTTCTTATAGAAAATGACCAAAATTTTAACTACTGAGAACAGTTTGTCAAATGATATGAGTTTTTAGTTTCTTAACTAAAATTAATAGGTAAAGCATTAAATGAGTATATTCTCACTTAATTGTATTTATGTTGCTTTTGTACAAAAGACAAGTAAATCACTTAGATTGTTTTTAGAAAGTTATATGTAGTTGCTTTACTATTACCTCTCTGAATCTGTTTGACCTCTCTTCTCACACCCTCCCCTTTCAAAGAATAACATAAAGAAGTCCTAGCCATTTACTTAAGAGCAATTAAGGGATGATAATAAGAGATAATAAAAGATAATAAAAGAAGGAGATTGAAGGCTGAAGGTTTAGTGAGAAGTTAGTGTTGTCATGATCTGGATTCAAATTTAAAGACCATTAGTAATTACCGTATGATACCGGGCAATTTCCTCATTCACAGAGTGAACATTCTGAACTAGATGTCTTCAAAATTGCTTTGTAGTTTTAACAGTATGTGAAATATTTTTTGTCTATAAAATTGCGGAAGAGCGGTAACATTTAGTTTGCATAATTTCGTACTTCTCTTTCCCTCACCTTTTATACCTTAATGTTGACCTACTTCTTATTCCACTTAGTAAATACCTTGCATACTTATACCTTCTTCTCTGTCTCCTGCTTACTTCATCACCTTAGATTCTAGTTCACGTGTCTCCATTTATACTGGCATATCTTTAGTTCAAGCCCCTGTAAATGGTAAGAACTGCTGTGTCTCTAAAGCAATGTCTAAAAATGGAGAATTTTTTTTAATAAGTGTCAGCAAATTTGTGTTTGAGCCACAATCTATCTATAGGAAGAAACTTGGCTCACTTTCACTCTGACCCAAAATGTTTTTGAGGTCAAATCAGATATTGCTCAATTCAAAGCAATCTTTGAGCCTAAGTAGTACTTATAGCCAACTGCAGTCCTCTAGTAGCTAACAACTGTATGGTCTGACTCTCCCTCTTGTCTATTTCTCTTCCTTGCTTTTTCTATATATTGCATGTTGTACTATTGCTATACCTTGTGAAGGAGAGTGGGAGCAGTTTTCTTACAGGAATTGTGCCATGTTTACTAGTCCAGGGTTATCTATTCACACCTCATGGAGGAATGCTCATGAGCCCTCTGATGTAGACTGTGCGCTAATTGAGTGCTCCATTCCCTAATGAGATTGTAAAAGGAAGAAAGAAAGAAAAAATACATATAGTCAGGAACTGTAAGGAGTCTGTGATTTTACCCTACTTCTAAAGCTAATAAGTAAATCTAGATACTGGCTCAAGATACAAGACTTCTGGTTTAGAGACAAAAGACTTTATTCTACTACAGTAGACAGCAGAGCTTCATGTTTGCATCAGTTCTTCTTGCCTGAGGGAATGATGTGGAGCTGCCCAGGTGGCTACTGTGCACACAGTGAGTTTGAGTAACAGCTAAGTTTAGGAAACCACTGTCTTTTAAAGGAGTTTCTAACCAACCTTTCAGACCTTTGTCATGAAAGGTAGGTACATCATCTTTATTATCCTGAACAGTGAAAAAATATGCCTCTATCTTGGATGGAGATACTCTCTATCTTCTATGGCTATTTGATTAAAAAAAAAATCCTTGAAAAGGTAGTCTGGAATAAAAAGCTGTCACAAGATAAACAGAAATGTGAGAGAACGATGGAGAATTATCTCCCAACAATGACAAAAATCCTAGTGGCTAAGCTTATGTGAACTATCCTATCTCCCAGTCACATAAGTCAATCTTCATTCCTAAGGACAAAAAGAGGAAAGGTCAGAAAAAGGCCCAGAATTAATACTTTTTGGACTTTCTTCACAGAAATAACATGTGGAATATGAGGAGAAAGTATTCTTTAGCAAAAGCAGGAATTGTTTAAGAAAGCTTGAAATGTTTAACCCGAAGAAGTAAATATTTTTAGGAGTGAGTATACTGGTGGTTACCTTTTAACTGTTTGGACGAATTTAGAGTGGGGGTCACTTTATATGATCTCACTGTGGGACAAATTATTGTTTAGTACTGGGTGGTAGATCAAAAGTTATTGAGTACTGAATGCACAGCAGATCATAGCTCTTGTTGTTTATGTATGTATCTCATTTAATACTCATCACAATCCCATAATTTAGGCATTATCTTATTTTTTACTTACTGTACTATATCTTGGAAGAATAAAGGTCTCTCCAAAAATTAATATTCTCAAGAGTAAGGCACAAATCCTCAGAGCTTTGTAAACTCTGAAAATTTGAAGGTTTTTTTTTTTTTTTTTTTTTTAATTTGAAGGTTTTTAAACTGTGGTCATGAACCAATGTCCTTAATGAATAAGTCAAGGAAGAAACAGAGCTGAACTCCTTGATTCTTTATTTGACATTAGTATTTCATTCATCATCATTCAGAAGACCCATAATTACCCATAAAATGATACCAGACATTTTTCACTATAAAATATTTCCTAAGCTAATCCAAATGCATGCCTTTGAATGCTTTAAAAGGTGAAGATAAAATTTTTAATAACTACACTATTACAACTATTAACATAAAATTAGCTGCCCAGATGTCCTACCAAGGGAACTGGTTCTGAGGAACTACTACACTACTACTGCACTACTAAAACAGTAGTGTATCAGGACAACATATTTGATAGAATCAAAAAATACTTAGAAATTCTGAGATCTCCTATTATATAGGATGAGGGATCTTGAATATTGCCATATACCTTATAAAAATAAATACAACAGAAGTGACCAAAAAGTGGTTATTGAAATGTATATCCAACAAATAACTATTTGAATAAAGCAATATAATTGGGCAGGGATTTATAAGTAACAGCCAGTAATTCCAGGGGAACCTATATGCAGATATTGAAACACATTACTCTATGGTTCCCTCCTCTCCTGTATGTTCCATCTAAATTTCCAATTTCTTTGTAAACCCCTCAACATTGTCCTCTGACACATCACCATAATACAACTGAGACTTCCTAATTGACTATAGCCTCCAGATGCCACTGGAAAATGCCCTAAGGGGAAAAGTTCTATCAAATTGGATGTCAGTGAATGAAGTTCTCTTTTTTCACGGGTTGAAATCCCTCCAGTTTCTGAATTTTTTTTATTGCTTTCCATGTTTTCAAATAGTTGCTTTTTATATTTTGTCCAGAGTGTGTATTTTATCTGTCAGAAGGGTGACTAATCTAAGACAATATAGACTGCCATTATGTGAGCAGAAATGCTCTCACATATATTATTTAACAACAGCTGTCCTTGTAATCATAGCAAATATACAATTTGTACTCATTTTTTTCATTTAATTACTAAGTTAATAAGCTATTTCATCCACTATTGTAATGTAGCTATTTATTTAATAGTGAGCTTGTCTTTAGTTTTTGTTTTGCTTCTCTTAATGGTAAAGAATAAAAGATTAAAAATTGCACACTATTTCCCACCTTATTTTTCATTCCTCATCATCATTTTCTCCTTTTCTGCCAATGTACTCTCCATAACTTCTCCAACAAATAGTTTAATTCACATTAACTCAAGTGCATGATTCATGCCATTTCTCTTATATGGAAACTCCTCTCATTTTCTCAATACTCATGCCAGACTACCTCTTCAGTCAGATTTTTTAAAAAAAGATATTTATTTATTCATGAGAGACACAGAGAGAGAGAAAGAGAGAGACAGAGACAGAGACAGAGACACAGGAAGAGGAAGAAGCAGGCTCCATGCAGGGAGCCCAATGTGGGACTTGATCCCGGGACTCCAGGATCACACCCTGGGCCAAAGGCAGGCGCCAAACCTCTGAGCCACCCAGGGATTCCCTCTTCACTCAGATTTATTTTCAATACTCTATATTGTTAATTAGCTTTCCCTATCACTATCTTAATTGTTTCATTCACTACAATTTATTCATCATTTTATGCATCTGTTTTTTTAAAAAAGTGATTATTTGGTTTCTACTATTACCAGGACTGTTTTAGATATCAGGAAGATTCAAAGACTAATCAAACAATAATACTATTGTCAAGGGTAAGACATCAGTATCTGCATGTTTGAGACTGTAGGTAACAGATAATCATGACTTAAAGCAGTTTAAACAAAAATGAAATATATTATATCACATAACTTAAAGTCTAGAGGTAGGATCATTTGCAAATATCCAAATAGCTCTGTTTTTTCAGTTATTGATAATTTAAAAATAATTCCAGTGAGTTCTTTCTTTCTAAGAGTTTTTTTAAATTTTCAGTCAAATTTAAAATTTTAAATTTACAACTTATTTGTATAGTAGTTGAAGAGCTAACAAAAAATCCATTTGTGATGTAAATGAAGATTGCTATTTTCTCTATCCTCATTTCTTATCATGTCTATTTTTTTAATTCTTAGGATTTTGTTTATAAAAACAGTTTATTTTGTGCAGATGTACTTAAGATCCCTACTAAACTATTCAGAAGTACTATCTGCAGAAAAAAGTATACCATAGAGTCAAATATATTTGATGAAATGTATCTTGAAATCACCTCTTAAGGACAGCAGTAAATCCCAGAATGAGGAATTCTTTTATTCAATCGATATTATTTAACTCTACTGTAGGCACATAGTGCTCTATGCACTGGACTTCTAATTATGAAGAAGGAGACAAAATACTTGTCATGTACAGTAGATGCTATCACAAATAATATTGCAAAAGGGATGGCAAAATACTTTGACATTTTTATAATGTTGTAGATAAGTAAATAGTATAGGGTACTAATTGATTTAAAAGTCAGAAAAACTAATATCTAATCCAATTCTAGAATTAACCAACTGTTTCTTGGTAAGTACTTATACTTCTATGAACCTATTCCTATCTCATTAAAAAAGAGACTCAGGTTGTGCCCTTAAGTACTTTCTATGGTTTTATTATAATAAATGAAACAATATTTTATGTAGTTCTCTTAAGAAAAATATAGTATAAAACGAAATCATTTATTTTAATTATTTTTTGTCGTAATTTAGCATTTATTTTCATAATGCCTATGGAACTTTGAATAACTTTTACTTGCACATTACTTTGCATTTTCTCTCATTTTAAGTGAAGACCATTTCTTATTTCTTATAACATAGACCCAGACCTCACATCAATCTCTATACTCATACAAAACTTTAAAACTAAAGCAACCACAATGAGTAAAAGTAAGAAAGAAACTTTATTTATGGTGTTCTATCCATTGCAGACATTTATTTCAATTGTATTTATAGCTCAACTTGCTGAAGAAAATCTTGCCAGTGAAAAATAAGTCAACAGAGTCTAGCATGTTTTCAACCACGAGCTGGGGAAAGAACAATGGTTTCTGATGAAAGAGAGAGAGAAGCAGATATAGAGACGGAGAGACAGAGACAAAATGAATCCATCATATTCAGCTGACAAAATCTATTCAGAGAACTGCCCACCTTAGATTCTTCAGGACATGGACATTCCACATACAACACTTTCAATGTTACACGATTTATGAGTCAATGTGAAAACTAATGAAAACTTATTTTACATCAATTAATAAAATTGCACCAAGAAATCCTCATTGATATCAGGTAAGACAGAATAGGATCCGGCCACGTTTGTTGACCTTTCTTTATGACTTAAGTATGCTTTATGCATATATAGATACTTTAAAAAAGGATTTATTTATTTATTTATTTATTTTAGAAAGGGAGAGAGAGAGAGAGAGTACAAGTGGGAGGCGCAGAGAAAGAGGGAGAGAGAATCTCAAGCAGACTCTGTGATCAGCTCAGAGCTCGACTTGGGGCTTCATCTCAGAACCCCAAGATCATGACCTGAGCCAGAACCAAGAGTGGGAGACTTAACCGACTCGATTACTCAAGCACCCCCGTACTTTTCTTTGGTAGGTGTGTCATTTCCTATTTCCCATGAAATGTAATTGCAGATCTTCCTTGAATCCTTCTTGGGTGTACATTTTTGCTTTCAATATTGAGTCTTCTTTCTAATACACACAGGAAGAAGACACGCTTTTAACAGAAACTGTGTAAGTGTGCCTGGCAGCTGGGACTTATGAAAATACAAGGAATTAATACCAAAAACACCCTTATAACACCTTGTGTTGTCTTTTATTGTTACTTGGCAAATGCCAAGCTTCTTTGCCCTTGTTCATGGTTTTGTACTTTTGAGATTACTTCTCTCTCCTTTAGGGGCTATGGTGAGTTTTAAAAATTGGCGTGATTATAATTGAAAATATCAAGAAAACTTCCATGCTACAGAAAGTGCTTTAGCTTCAAAATATTTGAGAAAACTTTAATGATGGGGATTTGAATTGTAATGAAATCAAAGCACTGAGTACGTCCTGAAAACTACAAATCCTTGTAGAGAGTCAACAAAAGCATGGTTTCTCTTTTAGAGGAGAAATTCAAGTGAAGTATATTGCACAGTGGGATTTTCCCTCTAGTCATCATTCTTTCAGTGATTCAATGATCATTTATGGGATACATGCCGTGAAAAACTCTCTGCTAAGTGGTGGAAATAGATCATTAAAAAGCTATAGTTCTTGCCCTCAAAGAACTCATAGTCTAGTAGAACACTCAAGCTAATTGCTGTACAGTGTAGTGATGGCTATTTTAATGTTTTCCTTCACACATGAATTGCATATAAAACAAATTTGCAAAAGTTACCTAATAAATCAGAAGCTCTGAGACTGGATTCCACCTTAATTATTTCTTGCAGTAATTATGGGTACATTGAAAATATAAGTAATTACAAATATAAAATTTCCACTCAAAGTGAGTTGGACTCAAATTAGATACAAGGAGGATTAGAGATATCAAATCATATATTTAAAGTTTTGGTTGATTATGGCCTCTGTATTTTGCTTTAAAAATGCTTAATGTGATGTTTTTCTTGTTTCTATTACATCTAAAATATTATGTATTCCAACTTGCTTCTCCAGGGATGGACATTAGAAAATGACATTGTTCTATAAGGTGTGGTAAAACAAATGTACTTATTTCTACAAGAAGATAAGTTGATTTGTATTATTTTTTAATTAAACAAGTATATCTACTGACAAAATAAATTTTCTTTTATAAAAATAAAACTAATGGTGGTGGCTGCTTCATATATATGAACAAAAGTATTATTCTTTGGAAATTAACTGAAACATATTATTAGAAGTGTTTTATTGGGTTATCTCCTGTACTCTTTTCTGAAGTTTTAGAAGTTGATTTTTTTCATAATAAAATCAGTAATATTTAGTTTAATAAATGCAAATAAAGAAAGTGATGTGATATTATTAGAAAGCCAGGAAAAAAAAAAGAAAGCCAGGAAAACAATTTTTTCAGGATCATTTTATTCTTTGATTATGATTCATGTACACTGTATATAAATATAAGAAATTTAAAAATAGAATTAAGAAAGTAATAATCCAACAACATAGCCAATCACTAAAAAATAATGATGAACTTATTTTAAATTTTTTTCCAGTACAGTTTTTCATAAAATTAAAAGTCATATAAAATGATGTTATGAATAAATTTTTAAACTAGAAAATTTGTCAGCAAATATTGGGGAGATTTTTAATAAACACATGATTATTAACTACTGATGGCACTGTAATTATGAATAACATATTTGGAAAGCCATATGGAAATGTTACAAGCTACACAAATATTTATACCTACTGACTCAACTAAACCTTACTAAGAATTTAACATAAGAAAATAATTAAACCTAAGGCAAAAACTACTTGTAGATATTTAGAAATTCATTTTGAATTTAATGTAACATAACTTGGAAAATTCTAATGTTAATGAATAAAATATTAAGAATCATATAGTTTGTGTCAAAACGTTTTTTAAGTTTTAGGAATAAAATTTAAGATTCAGAGAATTAAAAAGAACACCTTTATAATTGCAACTCTAAAATAAATCTATGTATATGTAGGCACATTGAATATGATGTTTCTGAATTAGAGTTTTTACATAAAATGTATAATAGAATTATTTTTTTCCTTGATAGTATTAGCTATAGTAGGGTTAGTAAACATCAATAACATGTTAGTAGTAGTGTCAATTATTAAAGTTTTTCTCTGTTGGATGTTTTCAATATAAGGAAACATCTACTAGTGGGAAAACTCAGATGGGAATATTTAATATCATAAGGTACTTTTTTATCATTCACATAGAGTATTGAAAAAATATCTGTTGCCCTGTATTATTCATGTAGGTACATCTCCTGGCCTCTTTATATGTTCCTTCTAACACCTGAAATCAAGCCCACTGTCAAAGGTATCAGAGTCTGATCAAAGGACATTGTCTTTTATTGCTTACAAAGATATTGGTCCCTTCTTTTCTGGAGATTACATTTTGAATCCTTACTATTACATACACATATGTGTGATGTGAGTGTGTATGTGTTTGTAGGTTTAATTGCCTCCCCTAACCCTGTACACAATCATGTGGGGTGTTAGCTTAAACTATCTGAATGACATACAATTTTACTCAAAGGATCACATCTCCTCTTGGCTACCACTGTATTTAACACAAACTTTATTACCTGGGAAAAGGTCTTGGACAAGCCATCTCATACTTTCTCTAGCCATGTTAGAATTATTTTTGCAAGCTCAATCTAATCGGGGCATCTGCCTATTGTGCAATATTTCTGGCATTTAAAACTTGTGCTTGCTGTGTGGTCAGCTAAGGACAGAGTTCAAATGTGACTAAATAACAGTTATTTGAAGTTACAAAGAATGATTTTACTATCTCTAAAAACTTATTTTTCTAGATGGTGTAATATGGCTTGTCTGTTTCCTTCTCTCATCTTCCTTTTTCCATATGTTTTGATAATGAAAATAATTTTCCAAAATTCAGTAATCTTTTTATTGGAAATGCTCTTGTTAGGGGGAATATTATGGACTGTTTTATTATTTAGATGTCTCAGAAACAACAAACAATGGAAGTTGGTACTTTTAAAATTCTAGCTGTGGTATTTATTATCTTAGTAACCTTCCTTAAGCTCTTAGGTTTCTTGAATCTCCATTTCCTTACAGATCATAATACCTGAGCTAGTATCTCACTATCTTTAGGAAAGACTCAAAACTGGCATGTTTTCAGTGTTTTGAATATTGTAATGTGTATTTCAAACTTTTATTTTAATGCTGTCAATGAAAAAAAGTTTCTGCTGTAAGAAATTTACAATATTAAAATAATTATGTATAAAACACTGCAAAAATGGTGTATAAATCAAGTGAATTTTGATAAGGAGTGTCATATTCTTTTCTACATATCTCAGCAGTGAAAGAGTCAAGTGACAAGGAAGAAGGGAGAATAGTTGTATTACAGCTCAGTAAACCGAGGAGGACAAAAATGGGGGAAAAACTGGGATGATAAACTCATATTTGTTCTCTGGTCTACAGAAAAGTAATTGAGTAATAATAATTTATACGGCGTTGCCAAGGAGGCACAATTTGCATGGTTTATGGCCAAATACAATGCTAAGACCTTAAAGCATGGGATACTGGAAAAAATTTGCCAACTTTACAAGTTTGTCTTGTATCAGTACTGTATTATTTTATGATGGGAACAAGAAAAAGAATTTAGATATATACATGCAGATTTTTTTCAGCCAAGAGGTAAAGTCCTTAAGTTCAAAATCATATCCACTAGCATCATCTTCATATTGATACTTACTCAGGGAGACATTCATGCATTTATTTTTTAAATCTCTATATTGTATTATTATCTATTGAAGAAAAAAATGATATACACACAAAGCTGCTGCATTAAATTATCTGTAATCGTATAGTTTGAAGCATTTGAGCCAATGCAGCCTAATAAAAATGTAGAACATTATTTTTAACTGCAAAATCATGTGTAAAATCGATACGTCTTCATTTACACCCCTATCATTTAGTTCCTTCAAGGTCTTTTACAGTCTATACAACATATGTGTTCCTAAATATTATTGTTATGTATAAAACTCAATAAAAGCCACATGTAAGAATTTAGTAAAGATAACAATACTATTATAAACATTTTAAATAGTTGAATGATACATAAAGACTACAATAAATGTGGCAGTTTACTTTGAAAAAAGCTGAAGTGGGTGTTAGAAGTATTGCAGCTTTCAGTAATTATGAAGTGGTGGGAAAAAGGGTATCTGAAATGAGATGGATAAATTGTAGCCCAAGATGTGAATAAGTGTGTCTCATAATTCATGTAGCAAACTGAGGTACCTAGTAGAGTTCTGAGGTCTGTGTGCCTGTGCCTGCCTTACCTGTATCCATATCAGCTCAGTGCAATTGAGTGCATTTTTATGCTTTCATGTCCTGTTTATTATGATGAAATGGTGCATAAGAAAACACAAGATTCACATTATGTTCAAATTATTTCCTAATATATTAATCGCACTGGAAAAAATTGTGTTTTCAAAATAAACACTATAATGGAACTGACTGTGTGTGTGTGTGTGTGTGTGTGTGTGTGTGTTAAGTCTATTGGAAATGTTCCTGATAACAGATGAGTAACTAAGATACTACTAGACCAACAGTTCTACTGAAATAGCTAAATATCTATACAGAAGAGTTCTATGTAAAGGTACTGAAAAGCAAAGTGAAGCAGGCAGACTTTGGTAATGAATCTACTCTCAAAGGAGGGAATTTTTATAGTTAATTTCCAATTTTTGCTGCTTCTGAGTTAACAGAAGCTGTCATGATGCATAAAATGGCAGCAGAAAACCTGCAATTTTTCTTGTCTAGGGAAAGAGGACAAAGTTGTAGATATAGAAGATGCTGAAATCTTTCAAGGAAAGAACAATAGAAAAAATCTTCAGATTCTCTTTGGTCCACATATTTGGCTGACCCCTGTTCAGTCTTAAAGCAATTCAGTTAAAGACAAAAGTTTTCTACTGAGGCTAAAGTCACCAGACAAGTGTTTTCAGTCTATGTTCACCTGAAGCAATTTCCTTCTTTAAAAAATGATACATAAATCATAAAATAAATCATAGAATCCAGAGTTTTACAGCTTAATATTCACATAATCTCTACATTATAATAAAAATTACCTGACATCAAACAACCAGGAATATAAAATTCATTCTCAAGCAAAAAGACAATTTAGAACAACCATAAGATGTCCCCATATATGGGAATTAACAGACAGATCTATACGTGCTATTAATTTAATATTTCTCAACTATTTAACATAAAAATTGATCTTAATGAATGTGAAAATTGAAGACTTCAACAGAAAATAGAAATGTGATTTTAAAAAGAGCAAGATAGCAATTTATAACTAAAAATGCAATATGTGAAAAAAAAACTGGGTGCAATTAATAACAGGATAGAGAGATAACAGGGGCTTAAGCATAGATCAATAAAAATTAACCAAGTTGAAAAATAGAAAAAAAATTTAAAAGATATATATATTTGATATAAATATATTTAATGCTTAGAATTAGAATCCTAGAAAAAAAAATAAGGATGAAAATAGTACAGAAGAAAACCACTGATGAAATAATAGCCCCAAGTCCAGTTTAAATGGGATGAAAGATATAGATTAATGGAATAAAGAAACTTAATGAAACTTATGCTTAATGAATACAATAACAACCACACTTAGGCATAGAATAAGCAAACCTTTGAAAGCCAAGAGAATAAATGGTGAATATGGAAAGAGAAACATGATACACTGCAGAGGAACAATAAAACAATTTAAAGCTTCTCACCAGAGATTATGGAAATAAGACAGTGGAATAATATCTTTAAAGTGATGAAAGAAAAATAAGCAAAATAAGACAGTGGAATAATGTCTTTAAAGTGATGAAAGAAAAATAAGCAAACAATAACTATCAACCAAGAACTTGAAGACCAGCAAAATTATTCTTTACAAATGGCGTTAGACAATTTTAGATTAAAGGGTAATATGCTAATTTATTGCAATCAAATCTATACTTTAGGAAATGCTAACTGCTAGAAAAAGGTTTTGAAGGAAAGTGATATCCAAAGGAAATACAGATTATCAGAATCTTATCAGGAATACAGAGATATATTACATAGTGACAAGGTGGATAATTCTCCAAGAAGACAAAACCATCTTTAATGTGTATTCTCCTAAAAGTAGAGCATCAAATTACTTGACACAACAGTTGATAGAACTGCATGGAGGAAAAAGCAATACACAATTATAACTGCAGACATCAACACCCTTCTATCAGTAATTGAAATATCCAGTTAGTACAAAATCAGTGAGCATATGATAGCAGTTAATCTGATCTAATTGGTATTTATAGGGTACTTCATCCAACAACAGCAGAAAAAATATTTTTCTTAGTTCATAGGAAAAATTCACCAAAATATCCCATATTCTGGGATATAAAACATACCTAAACAGATCTAAAAGAGATAATCATACGAAGTATGCTCTCAGACTGCAATGGTTTGAGATTGTCTTATTGTAAATCAATAACAAAAAGGTATCTGGAAAATTCCAAAATACATGGAGATTGAAACAACACAATGCTAAATAACACTTGTACCAAGAAGTCTCAATAGAAATTAAAAATATTTCAAACCAAATGAAAATAAAAATACAACCTATTAAATATTGTGGGAGGCAGCAAAAGCAGGGGTTAGAAGGAAATTTATAGCATTAAGTGTGCATATTCAAAAAGAATAAAGGTATAAAATTAGCAATAGATTCTACGTTAGAAAACCCAGAAAAAAAAAAGAAGAGTGAATTAAATCCAAAGTAAGCAGAAGAAAGGAAATAATAGGAATCAGAATAGTAATCAATGGACTTGAAAACAGAAAGAACAATAGAGAAATCAATGTAACCCAAAGCTGGTTCTTCGAAAATATCATTAAATTTGATAAAACTCTAGCCAGATTAACCAAGAAATAGAGATAAGACACAGAACACTAATAGAAATGACAGAGAGGTCATTGCTACTGATCCTATGGACAGTAAAGCAACGTTCTGAGAAACTCTAAGCCCACAGATTTATGATTTAGATGAAACAGCACAATTCTTTGAAGGACACATCTATCAAAAGTCAAACAACAAGAAATAATCAGTACAGATGTCTAAAAGTAAACGAATCAACAAGTAATTATATTCCAAAATAGAAAAGATTAGGTTAAGGTGTTTCATTGGTGAATTCTGCCAAACATTTGAGGAAGAAATAATATTGATTTTTCTAAAATCTCTTCTAGAAAGTAGACTTCCTCACTCATTTAATAAAGCTAGAATTACCCTAATAGTAAGGCCAGCAAAGACAAATATAAAAAGGAAATTACTGACCAGTATCTCTTATAAACAAAAATGAATATTCCCCAACAAAATATTAGCAACTTAAATCCAACAATGCATAAAAAGATTTATACAGCATAACCAATTAGGATTTCTTCTAGACATGCAAGTCTAGTTCTACATTCAGAGATCAATTACTCTACTCCATTGCATTGGCCGGGCTAAAGGAAAAAAATCCTATGATCATATTAATGCATACAATAAACATTAAAGATAATCCAACATCCATTTATGATCTAAACTTTCAAAAAGTAGAAATAGAAGAGTAGTTTTATTTTTGACTTTTTGAGGAACCTCGGTACTGCTATGAGGAACCTCCATACTGTTTTCCACAGTGGCTGCACCAGTTTGCATTCCCACCAACAGTATAAGAGAGTTCCTCTTTCTCCCGTGCCCTTGCCAAAAATCTGTTGTTTCCTGTGTTAATTTAGCCATTCTGACTGGTATGATGTATCATTGTGTTTTTTCTTTCTATTTCCCTGATGGTGAGTGGTTGAGCATCTTTCCGTGTGTCTGTAGGTCATCTAGATATCTTCTCTGGAAAACAATGATCTATTCATGTCTTCTGCTCAGTTCTTAACTGGATTATTTGTTTTTTTGAGTGTTGAGTTTGGCAAGTTCTTTTTAGATTTTGGATGCTAACCCTTTATCAGATATATCATTTGCAAACATTTTCTCCCATCCCGTAGGCTGCCTTTTAGTTTTGTTGATTGTTTCCTTTGCTATGCAGATGCTTTTTATCTTGATGAAATCCTAATAGTTCATTTTTGGTTTTTATTTCCCTTGCCTCCAGAGACATGTACAGTAAGAGGTTGCTATGGCCCAGGTCAAAGAGGTTGCTGCCTGTGTTCTCCTCTAGGATTTTGATGGTTTCCTGTCTCACTTTTTAGGTCTTTAATTCATTTTGAATTTATCTTTGTGTATGGGGTAAGAAAATGGCCCATTTTCATTTTTCTGCATGTTGCTGTCCAGTATTTCCCACAAAATTTGTTGAAGAGACTGTCTTTTTTTTTCTCCATTGGATACTCTTTTCTGCTTTGTCCAAGATTAGTTGACCATATAGTTATGGGTCCATTTCTGGGTTTTCTATTTTGTCCCATTGATCTATGTGTCTATTTTGTCTTTTTTTTAATTTTCTTTTTTTAATAATAAATTTATTTTTTATTGGTGTTCAATTTGCCAACATACAGAATAACACCCAATGCTGTGTCTATTTTGTGCCAGTACCATACGCTCTTGATGACTAAAGCTTTTTAATACAGTTTGAAGTCTGGAATTATGATGTTTCCAGTTCTATTTTTCTTTTCCAGGATTACTTTGGCTATTTGGAGTTTTTGCATTTCCATACAAATCTTAGGATTGTTTGTTTTAGCTCTGTGAAAAATGCTGATGGTTTTTTGATAGGGATTGCATTAAGTGTAGATTGCTTTGGGTAGTACAGACATTTTAACAGTATTTGTTATTTCAATGGGATGTTTTTCAATTTCTTTGTGTCCTCTTCAATTTCTTTCATAAATGTTCTATAATTTTCAGAGTATAGGTCTTTTACTTCTTGGTTAGGTTTATTCCTTGGTATCTTATGTTTTTTTGGTGCCTCTTTAAAAGGGTTCGAGTGCTTGATTTCTTTCTGCTGCTTCATTATTAGTGTACAGAAATGCAACAGATTTCTGTAGGTTGATTTGGTATCCTGTGACTTTGCTGAGTTCATTTATCAGTTCTAGCAATGTTTTGGCAGAGTCTTTTGTGTTTTCTACATTACAGTATCCTGTCATCTACAAATAGTAAAAGTTTTACCTCTTTGTTGCCCATTGGGATGCCTTTTTCTTCTTTGTGTTGTCTGATTGCTGAGGCTAGGACTTCCAGTACTATCCCTATCTTGTCCTTGACTATAAAGGAAAAGTCTTCAGTTTTTCCCCATTGAGGATGATATTAGCTGTGAGTTTTCATTAATGATGAGGTATGTTCCCTCTATCCCTACTTTGTTGAGGGTTTTTATCAAGAATGGAAGCTGTATTTTGTTAAATTATTTTTGCTTGTATTGGCAGGGTCATGTGAGTTTTATCCATTTTCTTATAAATGTGGTATATCATGTTGATTGATTTGTGAACACTCAACCACTCTTAGAACCCAGGAATAAATCCCACTTGATTATGGTGAATAATTCTTTTAAAATACTGTTGGATTCAATCTGCTAGCATTTTGTTGAGAATTTTTGCATCCATGTTTATCAGTAATATTGGTCTGTAATTCTCCTTTTTAGTGGGGTCTTTGTCTCCTTTTGGAATCAAGGTAATGCTGGCTTCATAGAATGGGTTTGGAAGTTTTCCTTCCTTTCTATTTTTTGGAACAGTTTGAGAAGAAGAGGTGTTAATTCTTCTTTAAATATCCCATAGGATTCCCCTGGAGAGCCATCTGGCCCAGGCCTGTTGTTCGTTAGGGGGTTTTTAATTACTGACTCAATATTTTTGCTGGTTTTGGGTCTGTTCAAGTTATCTATTTCTTCCAGTTTCAACATTTTGTATGTTTTTAGGAATTTATTCATTTCTTCAGATTGCCCAGTTTGCTGGCATATATTTTCATAATATTCTCTTATAATTGTATTTCTGTGGTATTGGTTGCGATCTCTTCTCTTTCATTCATGGTTTTATTTATTTGAGTCCTTTGTCTTTTTGATAAGGCTGGCCAGGGGTTTATTCAATTGTATTAATTATTTCAAAGAACCAGCTTTTACTTTCATTTCAATCTGCTCTACTGTTTTTTCTCATTTCTATGTCATTTATTTCTGTTCTAATCTTTATTATTTCCCTTCTTCTGCTGAACTCAGGCTTTATTTGCTATTCCTTTTCTAGCTCCTCTGGATGCAAAATTAGGTTGTGTATTTGAGACTTTTCTTGCTTCTTGAAGTAGGCCTGTGTTGCTATATACTTCCCTCTTAGGACCGCCTTTGCTGCATCCCAAAGGTACTGGGCTGTCTTGTTTTCATTTGCTTCTGTGTATTTGCAAATTTCTTCTTTAATTTTCCAATTAACTGACTCATTCTTTGGTAGGATATTCTTTGACCTCCATGTATTTGTAGTCTTTCCAAATTTTTTTCTTGTGGTTGACTTCAAGTTTCATAGCATTGTGGCTTGAAAATATGCATGGCATGATCTCAGTCTTTTTGTATTTGTTGAATCCCGATTTGTGAACCATTGTGTGATTTAGTCTGGACAATGTTCCATATGCACTCAAAAAGAATGTATATTCTACTGTGTTAGGATGAAATGTTCTGAATATATCTGTTAAGTCCATCTTGCCCTGTTCAAAGCCATTGCTTTTTTCATGATTTTCTGCTTAGATGATCTGTCTATTACTCTAAGTGGGGTGTTAATATCCTCTACTATTATTGTATTACTATCCATGAGATTTTTTATGTTTATTATTAAATGAGTTATATATTGGAGTGTTCCCAAGTTGGGAGCATAAATATTTACAATTGTTAGTTGTAATAACTTGTTGGATAGTTGGATATAACCCCCCCCCCTTTTTTTTTTTTTACAATATAGTGCCCTTCTTCATCTCTTGTTACAGTCTTTGGTTTAAAATCTTGTTTGTCTGATGTAAGTATAGCTACTCTGGTTTTCTCTTTACATCCACAAGCGTGATAGATGGTTCTCCATCCTCTCATCTTTGATCTCGAGGTGTCTTTGGGTCTAAAATGAGTCTTTTGTGTGCAGCATATAGATGGGTCTTGTTTTTTTAGTCCATTCTGATATTCTTTGTCTTTTGATTGGAGCATTTAGTTCACTTACATTCAGAGTAATTATTGATAGATATGAATTTAGTGCCATTGTATTACCTATAAAGTCATTGTTTCTGGAGTTTTTCTCTGTTCCCTTCTTATCTTTGCTGCTTTTGGTCTTTCTTTCCTACTCAAAAAGTCTCCTTTAATATCTCTTGCAGGGCTGGTTTAGTGGTTATAATCTCCTTTTAGTTTTTGTTTGTCTGAGAAACTCTTTATCTCTCTTTCTATTTGGAAAGACTCGCTGGATAAAGTATTCTTGGCTGCATATTTTTTCCCATTTATTATGTCAAATATATCAGGACATTTTCTTCTGGCCTGTGGAGATTCCTGTGGAGAGATCTGCTGCTAACCTGATTTGTCTTCCTTTGTAGGTCAGGGATTTCCTTTACTGTTTTTGGGTAAACTCCTTATGTTTGTATTTTTTAAATTTTACTCTGATATGTTTTGGTACTGGCCAAAACATGTTGATTTTGGTGGGAGATCTATGTGCCTCCTAGATTTGGGTGCCTGTTTCTTTCCCCAAGTTTTTGGTGATAATTTGCTCAAATAAACCTTCTGCCTCCTTTCCCCTCTTTTTTTTTTTTTCTTGCAGGACTCCTATGATATGAATGTTATTATGCTTTATGGAGTCACTGAGTTCCTTTAAGTCTTTATTTGTGATTTAATATTTTTTCCTTTCCTCTTTTTTCAAGCTTCATTATTTTCCAGAATTTTAACTTCATATCACTTATTCATTTCCTGCTTCTTTCATCTTTATAGTCATTGCATCCAGTTGGTTTTGCATCTCAGTTATAGCATCTTTTATTTTGGCAGGACTAATTTTTAACTCTTTTTCTCTGTGGTAGGGGTCTTTCTGGTTTCTTCTATGTTCTTCTCAATCCCAGCTAGTATCCTTATGATTGTTGTTTTAAATTCTGGTTCAGAAAAAAACAAAAATTCTATTCAGGCATAGTACTTATATCTATTTTGATTAGCTCCCTGGTTATGATCTCTTCTTGTTTTCTCTTTGGGGATGAATTCCTCCATCTTGGCATCTTGTCTAGGTTTCTGTCATTTGTGCACTAGAAAAGCCTGTGCCTGGTTCTATTTCCACTAGAGCTGAAGCTTTGTAGCAGTCTATGATGAGTGCATGGGTGAGAGATTGTGCTGGTCTTCTGGGGGAGAGGCCTGCCGCTATTCTGGCTCTCAATCACACTTGCCCTATTTAAAAAGGCCTGTGATATCGCTTCTCGGCCTTTTGGCTAAGATCAAGTGTAGTATATGTTCTTATCAGTTTAAAAAGGCCTGTGGAGTGTAGAGGGAGAGGCTTGGTGTAAGTGGCTCAAGGCCTCCACTGTGCACTGTGTGCTCACTGACGTCCGTCTGTGCTGCTGGAAGGGGTGAAAATGACCCCGACCCACTCTCTTCCCTTGAGGGGGGACTTTGTGCTCATTGTTCTTCAGGAAGTCTTCACAGAAGGGTGAACAATCCCAGGCTTCTGTCGTTCTTTCCTTCACCCTGTCTGTGTCTGTGTTGCCTACCTACCAGATGGTGGCGCAGTGCTCCTATTTTATCTCCGGTGCATGGCTGGGTTTCAAAACTCCAAATTTTGGGGACCTAGCATGGTGTGAAGCCACGCTGATCTTCTGGGAGAGGGTCTCACTGCACTGTGGCTGGTACAAGATTGTCCCAGAAAAGCAGCTGCACAACCACATAGGGGCTCAGAGTTTATGGTAAAGTGTAGCAAAAAGCTGGTATCTAGATTAGCTGCCCTCAGCAGGCATCTCAGCTCTTATGCTAATGAATGGGGCAATTCAATGGCATGCTTCCGGCTCTTTTGTCCTTTGAGAGGCATTGACACCTCACCCAAATGCACTCCAAGAAGTGGAACTGTCTCTTCTAGTGTGACCCTGGGGATCCTCAGACCATGCTGTCTGCTCTCAAGCCTCTGCTTTCCTTCCCCATATGAGCACTGCTACACTCTGGTGATGGTACAGACTTTTAAAGCTTCAGACTTTCAGCTCTGCTGCTTATAAAAACTTGCAATAATCAACTTCTCTAGTTTTCCTAGTCAATGGTTGTGGGGAAATGTTTTGTCTTTCTTTTCCCTGTATACTGTTTCATCTCCTTCTCTCCTCTCTCAGTGATCAGGGTTCCCTACGCTCTGCAGCACTTGAGATTTTCTCCCTCAAATCACATCACTGCATCTCCTACCTTCCACAATGTGGCTTCTTTTCTCCTTCTAGTTTGTTCTCTCTGTCCTCAGAATGATTTCCTGGGTGTTGAGAATGATTTAATAATTATCTATCTGTGTTCATGGAACAAGGCAAGCAGAAGGTCCTCCTCCACTACTCCTCCATTATAACTCCTCCCCTCCAGGCTTCCAGTCTTATAATGTGGTAGTTATCATGCCACTGTGGTATTAGTGATAGAAGAGACAAATAATTCTATAGATAGGAATAGAGAGCTCCAAAACAGTTTCATGCAAATACAGTCAACTTACCTCTGACAAAAGAGCAAAGACAACCTAATGGGAAAAGGATAGTTCTCTCAGCAAATGGTGCTGAGAAAACTGCGTGCACATGAAAAAAATGCATCTAAATATTGACCTTACACCTTTCATAAAAATTAATACAAAATGGATCATAGCCTTATATGTAAAATGCAAGTTATGAAACTTCTAGAAGATAATATAGGAAAAAAATCTAGGTGACTTTGGATTTGGCAACGAGTTTTTAGATACAATGCAAAAGTATGACCTATGGAAAAAAATGGTACATTAGACTTCATTAAAATTAAAAAACAAATGAACAAACAAAAACTTCATTGTGAAAGATGCTGTTAAAAGAACAGTCAAGACACAGACTAGGAAAAATATCTATTTTTATCTGTTATCTTTATCTAAAATATCTATCATATATCTAATAAATGACTCAGATCCAGACTTATAGATAACTTAAAATTCAACATTAAGGGGCACCCCGGTGGTTCAGTTGGTCAAGTGTCTGCCTTTGCCAGAGTCCTGGGATCTAGCTCCCCTGCTCAGCGGGGAGCCTGTTTCTCCTTCTCCCTCTGCCTGCCACTCCCCCAGCTTGTGCTGTTTCAGATAAATAAAATCTTTTAAAAATCAACATTAAGATAAAGAACAACAGGGGAAGGGGTGGGGGATGGGGTAACTGTGTGATGTATTAAGGCGGGCATATGATATGATGAGCACTGGGTATTATATGTTGGCAAACTGAATTTAAATGTAAAAATAAAATAAAAATTTTTAAAAAGATTTAGGAACACAAAAAACAGACAAGGATCTGAATTGATGAATCACTCAAGAAGATAAATACCTGGTAAGTAAGCATACGAAAATATGCCAATACCATCGTTATTAGAGAAGTACACATTAAAATAACAATGAGATTCCATTACATACCTATTACAATGGCTAAAATTCAAAACACTGACACCAAATTCTGACAAGTTTGTGGAACTACAGGAATTCTAATTTATTGCTAGATGAATCCAAATTTACACAGGCACTTTAGAAGAGAGTTTGGCAGTTCTTTAGTCTTACTAAATAATCAAGTAATCGTATTCCTAGGTATTTACTTGAGTAAATTGAAAACTTATACTACATAAAATTTCAAACATGAATGTTTACTGTAACTTTATTCATTATTGCCCAAATTTGGAAGCAACCCAGATGTTCTTCAACAGGTGAATGAATAAATGAAATGATATATCCATGCAAATGAATATTACTCAATGATTAAAAGAAATAGCTATCAAGCTATGAAATGACATGGAGGCACCTTCAATACAAATTTGTAAGTGGAAGAAGCCCATTTGAAGAGGCTATGACATACTGTATGATTTCAAGTACATGACAATTTGGGAAAATCAAGATTATAGACACTGTAAAAGGATGAATGGTTGTTACGCTTTTGGGCAAGGGAGGGATGACTATGTGGAATTCAAAATTTTAGGGTACTGTAACTATTCTGTATAATACTGTAATTGTGGATAACATTAAATCATGCATTCAGCAAACAAACAAACAAAAAAAACCCTATCCGACACAAAGAATGAACTCTAATGTAAACTATGGACTTCACTTAATATATTAATATTGGTTCATCAATTGTATCAAATATAACACATCAGAGCCTTGGGGGTGAGAAGAAGTATATGGGAACTTCAGTACTTTCTGCTCAAATTTTCTATGAACTTTAAATCAAGTCCATTAATTTTTGAAAGGTGAGGATGGGGGTAAGGGTGGATATTGTGAGGGCTACTAGGAATGTCTGCCAAATCTGGGACTCTTGTTAAATTCCCTTTCTAATCTCACAGAGGAAGAACTAGAACTAGTTTATTTGCTCTCATTGAGGCAGTAATACCAAACCTAGCATAAATAAAACATTTTGGAATTTACAGAGTGCTGCATTTATGCTAATGATGATATATATCCTTCCCAGAAACCCAATGAGAAATATAGAGTAGGCTTTCTGATTATTCCCATTGTAGAAAAACCTGATGTTCTGACAGGCTAATTAACTTGTCCAAAATACATAGTTAACAAGAAGCAGAGCTGTTTTCTGATTTGTATTCCATATACTTTCCTCCATACCTCATTGTGAGATCACACTTTCCTTTTAAATTTTTCTGAAGTGAGCACAGACTGGGTGTCCTGATCACAAAATCTTATAGTTGGAGAGGATAGTATATGAAATGGACAAGTCGTAGGTCGCTGGCACAGTATTGGCTATGTCCAGGTGTTCCAATCCAATGGTACAGAAAGAAATAGAGGGCAGCCCCAGTGGCCCAGAGGTTTAGTGTCACCTTCAACCCAGGGTGTGATCCTGGAGACCCGGGATCCAGTCCCACATCAGGCTCCCTGCATGGAGCCTACTTCTCCTTCTGCCTGTGTCTCTGCCTCTCTCTCTCTCTCTCTGTGTCTGTCATAAATAAGTAAATAAAATATTAAAAAAAAAAATAGAATACAGAAATATTCCTTTGATGATGCAGGAAATTGCCTTATATGGAGGCAGTTGTATCTGAGGAATGATACAGTATCTCTCATAATCCAATGTGGTAAGAGGCAGCAAGACCACATCTCTAAACATCTGTGCCAACATTGTGAGGGCTGCACTGACCATCGGATTTGTGCCTTGCTTCCTTGACAACAAATAACTTGTTCACTCCCTTGTAACCATATCTTGCATATATCCTTGACACTAATTTGTTTGCTCATTTGATAGTACGCCAACCGAAAGTAGCTTTAAAACTACACCAAATTCTCCTATTTACCAATCTTTGAAAATGCTTGGTCACTTGATGTTCAGTTTTATTTAAAGTCAGAAATCACTGGTCTTTACAATTCTATCAGCAGAGTATCAGAATAAATAGTTGTTCAGGGAAGACTTATTAGAAACTACAATTATACTTCTTATATGTTTGGTGTGTTGAATGGTACGGGCAAAGGGTGAACTGAAAATACCTTTTTCACTATGTTCATGAAGGAGGGAAACTGAAAAAAATTCTGTTTTTCTCAAATTTCAGTTTGAGGATATTGGACAGTGAATATTTGTTGACAATACATATTGAGCTGTTTGCTTAGATTCAGGATAAACATAGGTCTGAAGTCCGAAGTACAAAGTATTAATATTGTTTTAACCTTTCTGAATAAAATCACAGGCAGAAAAACAGGCTGTCTGAATTCTGAAAACAGCAATGTAATCAGTGCATGATGTGATCTCTTTTATGTCTAAGTGGCATAAACTAAGCATTATTTTCTGTCTGTGTCTCTTGCAGAAGCTTAGAATGTTCCTGCCCTGAATACTGATTTCTAACAAGTTGGAAATCTTGGGCCTGCCAGTGCCTGATGCTCACACAGTTTGAATGTGTGCTCAGACATATATTCTGTTAATAATCTTAATCGAATTCACAAAAACGAGAGAATAGATAAAACTCATGACCGTTTTCTTGACTAGAAAATACAGAAGCATCTCCAAATGATTGTCACTATTGGAAAAATACAAGTGTATGTAAGAAATATTGAGGTTTTATGTTAAACAATAATTAATTTGCTTGCTATTGCTAAAAAGGCACGTTGCATACAAATTCTGACAAATATTTCACCATTTGTTTGTCCAAAGGAAGGTAGTGATGCTGCGTGGTTGGCGTGAACACTCTGGAATAAGAATATTTTATCACACTAGATTCAAGTGGCAGATTTGGAAATAAGGTAAGTTATCCCAGGAGCAGGAGAGATGTACTTGTGGCATTCTTTCTGTTACTACACTGTCACCCTCTTCCCAACTCTCAAGCTAGTCTCAGTTCATGACACTTAATCACATCCTTTGACATATGGTTTGATTTTCTTATTGCTGTTCTTGTTTATGATAATTATCATTCAAAACAATTAAAACAGAATTAACTGTATGTATGAATTATAAACAGGCACTTATTCATTCAATAGTTCATTAGGCTTACAATGTACCAGGATCAAGCTTGGTAAGAGAACGCTGCATTGAGAAAAACAGGCTCATGCTTTACCTCATTTGTGCATGAATGATACCAATGATTTTTTTTTTAATTTTGTTTTTTGATAGTGTTTTTCTTTCTTTTCTTTTAGTAGCTATGGGAATAAAGGAAATTGATTTATTCATTCCTTCTGGAAAGGCAATAAATGGCATGGTTCTAATCCTGGCTTTGTCATTAACAGGTTATGTAAAACTCGGGTATATTATATAAATCACTCCTGGTCTAGTTTAGTCATCTGCAAAACTGTCATAACAGTCATAATATCTAGGTTTGCTGTAGAATTAAAGAAGTCAATTTGTGAAAACTGCTTAGATTTGTGTGTGACATTTGGTATTAACATTTTAGCTATTATTATTCATTTGTCAGAATATTCATTATAGGTCTCCAAAACTATGCTGAAAAAGGATAATAGTGATTATTTTAATCTATTAATTAATTACATGGTACTGGGTAGTTTGCTTAGACCTTAATATACATTATTTTACTTCATCCACAACATAGTGGAAAGTGCTATTATCTTCATTTAGAATCGAACTGAGACTCAGAGGAGCTAATCACTGAACAAATAACAGGACCATGGTTGTGTGGTTCCAAAGTCCAGGTTAAGATAGAATATGCTCCCCCGAATCTTAGTCAATAATTTGTAAAGGAAAAATCCTACAGTACTGACTCCTGCTGAGGAAAACAGAAAGAAAATGAATACTTATGCAGTATGATAAGGACTATACTCAGAGTATATGTACTCTGGTATTTTGGGAACACAGAACACAGAGGGATTAAATTTTCCTTCAGTGGAGATTGGATGACCTCTTGGGATTCTAGGATTATGGTTGAAAAGAGGTCACCAAATAATATCGAATACAACATTAGACTCAATACTTTTCTTAGCCTAGACACTAAAGAATACATAGCTCAGTGTCTCTGTATCATTATGTAGTCAGAAGTAATAGTTTTTATAACACAAAGAGAAAAACAACATATTCTAATTAAAGAGCAATTGAGTAAATTCCATTTGAAAAAAGAAGCTGAAGGAAGAAATGAATAATTTTTAAAAAAATGGTACAGCTTCATATTCTAATGTCATCCTACCCTCACTCCAACAACTTTTTATTCATGCATCTCTCTTTTGGCCAGCACTTCTCATGCATCATTGTCATCTCATACCTAGATTATTTTACAAAATTTCAAAATTGGTCTTCCTGTTGCAAACATCACCCCATTCAATTCACTGCATTTGAGGCAATATTTCTAAATGCATATCTGACCATATTAGCTTACTACTAAAAATACAATAATAAAATTTCCCCTTGTCTATAAAATCAAATCTCAATACAATGCTGGGATTTTCAAAATTCATGATGACCCTTCCATTTTCTACCTGTTCAAACCCACCTCCTTTCACTATGTATGCCTTATGCTCTACCCATTGCAAATAGCATTCCGTTAATGAAATATTTATTTAATTAATGTCATTACCTAGTTCAGTGTATGGTATACACATCAACTCAATAATGTTGACTGAAGGGATGGGAACATTTAGAAAAAAGGAATGAGTCTCTGTAGTGAGTCATTTGTAATCCACTTCAGAGCCAGAGGGGAACTTTGCCTCCTCGACCATTTTACCTCCAAGACACAAAGATTGGAAATGTCAGGACATGTCCAGCAAATAATTATCAAATTTGGCTGGAACACAGAGAGAAACAGGGATGTTGCAAAGAGCAGAGCTTTATCATATAGTGCATAAAAGCAAGTACTTTAGAATTAGGTATGGATCGAAATTGAATTTCTAGTCCTAACTAGTTTTATGATCCTGAGTCATCCATTTGTTTTCTCTGTCCTATTTCCTTAAGTAAAATGTGAAAAATATTACTTATTTCATTTTTAAAGTGCTTAACACAGTGGTTAGCCCATAATTTATGATTAAAGCAGAATTCTTTCTTCTTCTCCTGCTATATAGCTATATATTTATTCTTCTTTGTTAAAAAGTTAGATTTCATATAGAAATATACTGATGACACAGACATATCTACATTCACTGGATATCTCTAGATGCTCTTAAATATCGCTCTCCACATTTCTACTCCCTGCACTATAGGGAGGCTGAAATGTATGAGTTACATTAGGGATTCCCCATTCCTGGGTTTTTGATGGGTCTAGCTAAAGAAGGTTCTGGCAGGAGATAGGAGCGAGAGATGAGAGTTGACTTAGGACACTGATTACTCCAACTCCGTCCCTGTAGGCCTGCTTTAGCCCAGCAGCATCCCTCTTGAAGAAAAGTTTATTTAGTTCCTGTCAGATGATCCTTACCTGGCAACCATTTGTGTCTTTTGACAATGTAACAATCTGTTTTGTCTTAACATGTCAAGTGACTAATATTTTTAGCTTCATCTCTTCAGGACCAGAGATCTAATGAAATCCTAGTATTACTAACTTTTAGGAACAATACTATCTAAGGTGGTGTCTGTCTGTTCACACCTTTTAAAATCTTCTTTGAATTATTCTTGAGTGTGGCTTTTGGGTCTTCTGAGATCCTAAGTACTATACATGTATTCCCAGAAAAATAGAATAGCATGTGTGCTAAAAAGAAAATGGGAATAAGAGCCATATGAAAGAAGGGTATAATAAAAAATAAATAAATAAACAAAAACAACAAAAAACAAGACATGTTTGTAGATTTCTTTTCAACTTCCTGGAACTCCTCACATATTTCACATATTGCTTGTATATTATATATAGATTGGCATGAAGAATTCATACTACATTTTATATATAATGCAGTGCTTTTGTTTTTGTTTTTGTTTTTTGCTTTTGTTTTTTGAGTCAAATATTTCTTAAGTTTTTTTGAATCTATTCCAGAAGTTTATTATGTCTAGTGGTCTGTTTGTTCTAAAGCATTTAGGGAATTTATTTTCACTAGCACATGGTTTTAAATTTCTTGAGTTGGGAATATTACAGAAAATTGAATGTGATTTTCAAATGTACTCATCAACTGAGCAGCACTCCAGTGGACACTGCTCTCTGTTAAGACATGAGATTATAATCTATGAGTTTCTAGAACAACTAAAACTAAAGGAACATGATCAGAATGAATTATGCTTTTTATGGCTAATATTTTTTTCTGGTTATAGGATTCAAGTTTTCTCTTTAAGTATCTCTTAATAACAACAAAATACTATGTGTTTAAAAGTAGACTAAATGGTAATTTTTATGAATAATAGTCCAGGAAAATAAAGCTAGTTATCGAAATAAAGTGTTTTCTTCCCGCTTTCCAGTGGTTCTCCTTATCATTCATACATTCTCAAGAGGTATAGCATAAGGAGCACACAATTTTTGAATAGCACTTCTTTACCATCTCCTCTCCTGCCTGCCTTAATAAATGAGGTTCTGAAAGCTACTATGTCAAAAAAAGCCCCAAATTTCACTTAATAAAGAGAGAGTCTTTGCCAATTTCATTCTCATGTTTACAATCCTTCACTTCTCATCATCAAAAAAAGTCCCTTGCTTCATTTCTGTGAAGGATGGGAGAGGAGTGACCACACTCATTAACCATACACCCATCCTAAGAATCTATCTTCCTACACTTTTAGTGGTGCTGTGGATTTTTCTCATGACTTCTTATCCCTCATTTTTTTTTTTTTTGTCCTTGTCAACTGCTTTTCCAAGCACAGAGATAGGTTAGAGTCATATTTGTGCATGGGGAAAAGGGTTAGATTTCAATATGGAAAGGGATTCCAAGTCTGAAAAAAAACATCATTTCTAATTTCTCATATACCTCAAATACATCAAATCTGTGTTTATCAGCTCCTTAAGATCTGCCAAGTAGGAGATACTATTTCTATTCTTCTATGAGTAGCAGAAATTGTACAGATAAAACAAAGACCTAGAGGAAAATAAATAGTCCATTTAATACTAGATAAAAAAAATTGGGGATGCATTTCTCAATGATTGTGGAATGATACTTTATAAACAGAAGTCTTCCTATTAAGAGAATAATTTATTGTCCTGGACTATTAATAGTTTCAAGAGAAAATGGATATGGATAAACTGTAAATGAAATAGGATCTAAATGAAACTACATTAGGAAAAAACAGATAGTGTTATTATTTAAGATATCTTGCTTTTTCCTAATTTAGGTCCAAGGATAATAAATCTTCCTAACTTAAGACTTCACATTTACAATGTTTTATATTTGAAAGCATGAAACTTTCTTTTTTTCCCCTTTTCTTTATCTTTCTGTTTTTCTTTTTCTTTCTCTTCCTTCAGTGGTATATATAAATATGTAAATATTAATAATCATCATCATATATGCATGTTTTTATTTTAAAAAATTTGATTTTTCTAGAGTGATTTAAGAAATAATAAAGGAGATAAAATGATAAAGACAAAATAGAGCTCCAAATATTGATTCACTTTCATCAAATGATCAAATTTCAAGACTCAAATTAGAGGTTCAAAGGGAATACTTAATCTTGAAAGCTAAATTTTGAAGCACATTTTGGAAGGTGGTCCAAAGAAAGTGTGAGCACCAGCATTAAACTCACCAATTTGTTGAGACGCCTGGGTGGCTCAGCGGTTGGGCCTCTGCCTTTGGCTCAGGACTCTCAGGATCTCAGGACTCTCAGGACTCTCAGGATCCCACATTGGGCTCTCTGCATGGAGCCTGCTTCTCCCTCAGCTTATGTCTCTGTCTCTCTCTCTCATGAATAAATAAATAAAATAAAATAAAATAAAACTCACTAGTTTACAAGTACAATAGAGTATGACCAAAATCCATAAACCTAGGGATTGGAAAGAATATGGAAGGTATAACAAGTTACAAATATATATTTTTTTGTATATAGATACCATATATGGACCAAGAAAACTTGAATTACCAAGTCATCTGGGGTCAAGGCAAAGGCTGATGACCTCACTGGCTAACTTATAATTAACACTGGGCTGGCATTCAGAGTAGCTAAAATCAATACAAGATGGGATTGATTGAGAAAACAAGGTCGAAACAGACATGTTGTCATACATTATACTCTAAATATCTGATTAAGGTTTTCGATCTTTATTAATATGAATCACTTAAGAAATGGCCCATGCTTATAAATGAGTCCCTTAATCAAATCACAAATGCTCTGTTAATAATTTATTGTGCAAATTACAGATGCCTTTATTCTTTGACTTATACTTGTCCTACTTGTAGTAATGCCATTGCTTAAATAATTTATCTAATGGCATATATCCATCAATCAACAAAAAACGAAAAACTGCAAAAATAATTTACTTTGTCAGAGGCTATGCTACTGACACTGTTCCATAAAGATATAAATAGTATCTTATTTCTAATAGGGAAATGATTCAAGGTTTTACATTTCTGAGATCATGACATTCCTAAACTTTCCTCAATTATTGTCTTGTTATTATTCTATAGATATATAAATGTTTCAAATAATTTGGCAAAATGCTAAAAAATATATTTTATCATGACATATTAGAGAAATAAAGCATAGTCAAATGTGAACAAGTATAATTTTTGCTTAAAATAATAAAATTTCATAAATCATATTTAAAAGAAACTATGAAAAGAGATGAGCAGAACTATAGCCTCAAAGTGTAGAGTCTGGGCCTACTCCCATTGATTGTCTGCTTTTAGAAATTGATTTTAAAAATTTGTTATGAGTAAATATAACGTGTCTTTTGGTTTAATGATGCATACTGAAATAAACCAGTTTTTAAATGAACTTTATTTATTACAGAAATAATATGGATATTAGAACAAGCTCCAAAATTTATTGGAAGACATAATACAAGTTCCTCTTTCAAATTCACCTGTGAAAGTATACAGTTATTTTAATTCAAAATAAAATTCAAGGTGTGTTTTACAAAAAAGTATACAACAACCACCACCACAACAAAACTCTTACTGACTGTTATATTGGTTAATGGAGAAAGCTTTGGTTTAGTACTGCACAATGGTGATTGTCATGGGGGTTATTTTTCATATTAAATGAGGTAGTACAGCACAGCCATGTTTGGGAGTTCAAACTTTGTTAGTTGTATTTGGTTTAGAATATAAATAATAACAATAAAAGAAATAGCATTCATGTCTGCTGTTCTTTTTTCTTTTTTTTTTTTTCTTAAATATTCCACCAACTGCAATCGAGTATGTTACAATTTTCTTACTAATGTTGAATTTGTCCATACTTCCTTGGAATAAACTGTTTGGTTTTCTTTCTTCTTTATAGATTTTGAAGTTTATTAGGTAGATAAGTTGTTTTCAGGAAGAAAGCTAATACATACTTTCCCAGAATCTCTAGACAGTAGACCCTGGAAAAGATTCCTCCAGTGAAAAAAACTACCATGAGTTTTGAAGATAGAAATGCTAGAGAATCGGCAGCCGTAAGCAAGCTCCTGGGCACCAGGCACAGGAGCTGTGTTACCAGCAGGGATGGGTCCACCTAAGAATCTCTCACACATCAGCTTCGTAGGCAACTAAGATAATTTGGAAGAAGTTCCCCTACAATTAACACAACTTCCAGAATTCTAGAAACTGTGCTGCAAAGCTTACGACTGTAAGCTCTAAATCTATTCGTCCAATCATTTCCTTTTGGAAATATATAAATGCCTTCTGTTTGCCTGAATGAATATTACCCTAATTGGTTAAAACTTTCATTTTTATAAAATGGCCTTTTAGGGATGCCTGGGTGGCTCAGCGGTTGGGTGCCTGCCTTCAGCCCAGGGCATGATCCTGGGGACCCGGGATCGAGTCCTGCATCAGGTTCTCTGCATGGAGCCTGCTTCTCCCTCTGCCTGTGTCTCTGCCTCTCTCTCTCAGTCTGGGTCTCTCATGAATAAATAAATAAAAATCTTTTAAAAATGGCCTTTTAAATATAATAATATCTTTGGTCTTAGAGTCTAATATTTCTAATATAAAAGTAACTATACTCATTTTATTTTGATTAATATTTACCTGTTAGATGCTGTTTACATTTACTTTTCTTTCAATTTTTCTGTGAATTTTGATTTCAACTCTGCTACCTCAAGCAAGATATAGCTAGATTTCTTTCCCCAGGGGAAAATTATTCATTTTGATCGGAATAATTGGTACCTTACATTTATTTAATTTGTGATGTACTCATTTCATCTACTTAATTTTATGTTTTTTTAGATGAAAATTATAAAGATAACAATACAAAGATGCTAAGTATAGGATTCAGTAAGTTTTGATATATGTGTGTACCTACGTAACCTCCACTCTAAAGACGTTATACAGCTTATTCATCAACCAATACCTTTCTGTAGGCAACCATCATTTTAATTTCTACCATCATAGATGAGTTTTGCCTATTTTTGAACATGATATAAAACGGAATCATCAGATATATAATATTGCAGGTGTGGATTCCTTCACTTAACATATTTATGAGATTTAACCATGTTCTTATATGTATAAGTAGTTGATGCTTTTTTTATATTGCTAAGGAGCATTCCACTGTATTAATATGCTTAAATTTATTTAACTAGTCTTCCGAGAATGGTCACTAGGGTTTTTGCAGTGCTTAGTTACTATGAATAAAGCTTCTACTAACATTTCTATACAATGTGTATATGTGTTCCTTTCCCTTTGGTAAATACCTAGGATTGGCCTCAGTGAGTCATAGAGCAGACTTCTGATTTTACAAGAAATTTTCAAACTTTTTCCCAAATTGTTGTACTATTTGACATTCCTGCAATGTATGAAAGTCCCAATCGTTCCATATCTTCATACAATGATCCTTTCTGCCAAAGCTCAGTTGTTCCATCTGTGTCTAAATTATTCCAATGCAGACCTCTGAGCAGTCAGAGAATTGGAGTATTTCCTTGCAGTCTGTTCCTGTAACTCCTTCCAGACACCCTTTGGGAATGAGTAATACTACCTGGCAGATGCCTGCAATCTGGGAGAAGTCCTCCAAACTGGAACTGAGTCATGCTGATTGGCAGAGTCCAATCTTGTTACTAACTGGACAGTGGGAAAAGCTAGCTAGTACTATATGCACTCCTTCCTTCTGTGCAAATTCTATGAGGAGTTTTTAGAAAAAAAAAAAAAAAGAAGAAGAACCAGAAAGCATCCTTAGAATCTATGTAACAAAAAAAAAAAAAATAACAACAAAAAAAAAGAATCTATGTAATATAAAATTATACAAAATACTTAAATTTTGTGCTTATTTCTAATTGCTCACTGATGAAGGGCTGACTATCCAGAATGGACAAATATTAAACTGAAAAAAATATTATTTATTAAAAATTATAAGGACTAAGTGCAGAGTTTAAAATTAACATATGTGATAATGATCACAGAGATCTATGATTTTACATAGTGAACTCTTACATGAAGACCAATAAAATCCCAATCAACATGTGTGATTATCAAAGAAATTAAAGGTTCTTTATATGACGATAAAAATGATAATAGCATACTGACAAACTTATAAAACTTTCACCAAATGTTTCTTAATTTCTTTTGAAAAAAATCACCAAAGGAAATGGAAAATTTATGGCTAAAACATTTAATCTGTTATGTTGGTTTACCTATTTGAAGCTTGGTAAATTTCTAATTTCTTTGTCATTCATAGGATACAAAAATATGAATATTTAGAAAAAATATGTTGAGAATTATAGAATATTTACTTTTAAATAATATATTTTTAAAAAACTATTTTCTTTGATCAGCTAAGAATGAATGGAGACACATGCTATGCTTCTTAAGACAAAGGTTGTAATTTTAAGAACATCCTTATTGATACTTTAGTTTATAAATCTCATTACTCTTAAAATCTGAAACAATAGATTTTAGGACTTAAAATAATTTTGATATTCATTTTAAAAAGAAACAAAAAAAAACAAAAAACAAAAACAAAAACAAAAAACAATAACAAACAAAAAAAAATAAAAAGAAACAAAAAGGTGGAGAATAACCAAAAGAGACTTGAAGAGATTATAATAATCAAGGTAATAAGCTATCATTTATTTTTAGTTTTGTTTAGTGTAATGGAAGAAGGCTAAACCAGGAAAGAATTCAATGATTACTTAATAATATTAAAATCAGTACTTCAAAAGCATCCATAATCTGTATTTCAAAAGAATCCATAATTTGATTATAGATAACATATGTTCCAGGCATCATTTGTTGATATTCTAATATATGAATAATTCAGAAAATCTATACAGAAAATAAGCATCCAAAAATTAAATAAAGTATATAAAAGGTAATTAACAAAAATGGTTTATACATATGTATACAAACATATACATATATATGTATTTGTTGTTACTTAAATACAGATTAAGTGAAGTGGATGCATTATGGCCTTTATGTATTAGGTGTAACCATGTCAATTTCCTCCAAGTTCATCTGGCAAGGCATTAATCATTGGAGTTTCCTGCACCTTGCCTAAGCATACAGTAGTTTTAGAGTTCATTAGAACTCAGCCTCATAAAGTATAAATCACCAAAGCAAGTGGGTTCTTTTCTTTGTCCAGATCTATGTTGTCTGGGTCAAAGCCTCAAAAAAGCCAAATAGAGTGGTGGGCAGCAAGAAGTTACCAGTGTTTGGAGCCAGCTAAGAAAGGGCAAATTTTTTTGTGCAGGTCTTCCTGGTAGGCTCTATTGAATGGAGCTCCTAACCATATTATGTGCTATTTCTGGACTTAGAGCCAATAAGGAAGGTAGTATTAGAAACCATGTAATTGCTGCCTTTCAACCTGATTTTATTTTATTTTATTGTCTAATTGCCTTGGTCAGGATGTCCAGTACAATGCCAAAAAGAAATGATAAAACTGGTAATTTTTGTCTTATTGTGATCTTAGTTTTGATCTAAATATGATGTTAGCCATGAGTATTATTTTTTTTTATGTAGAAATGCTTTATCAGGCTGAGGATATCCCCTTTAATTCCTAGTTTCTTAAATGTTTTTATTGTGAAAGTCCTGGATTTTGTGAAATGTGTTTTTAAGTCCATTAAAATAATCATGTGTTTTTTGTACTTTCTTTATTTGAACACTTTTGAAGAGAGGCATTATGCAATGTAATTTATAACTCTTAATTAAAATGTAGGGTTGTGATTCAAAAGAAAATTACTCTGACTCAATTGTTTAAATGGATTTTGTTTGTCCATTTGTTTTATCTTAGGCAGAACCAAAGAATCAAAAGAAGTATGGTATTTCATTCCTTCATTCTCTCAATAGATATTTGTAAGCATCTAAAGTATCTACGTTGTGCAAAATGCTAGAATACATAAAAGAAATTACAGACCCCAAGCCAAAACCAGTTTATTACCTGTCTTTTTTTTTTTTTTAGATTTATTCATTTATTCTTCAGTGACACAGAGAGAGAGAGAGAGAGGCAGAGACATAGACAGAGGGAGAAGAAGGCTCCTCACAGGTAGCCTGATGTGGCACTCGATCCCGTATTCAGGGATTACGCCCTGAGCCAAACGCAGACGCTCAACCGCTGAGCGACCCAGGCATCCCATTACCTGTTTTTATATGGCCTGATAGTGTGTATTTTAAATGCTTAAAAAATATTTCATGAAATAACATTTCATGAAACTTAAAATTATATGATTTAAATTTCAATGTTTATTAATAACATTTTATTAGAACTCATTCATTTATGTTTTGTCTGTGGCTGTTTTGTGCAGAGACCACAGGGCCCATAATACCTGTCTCTTCACAGAAAAAGTTGGCTTACACCTGACATAGGTAAGTCAAATAACCTCAAGGAAAGGAAAACTAAATAAATATGCAGTGCAATGTATAAGAATGGTATAAAATAGTGCCAATTATCACAACTGCAGATAATAGAACAGAATTGTAAATAAAGGCTACCTAATACTCCACAAAACTGGCAGGACATATCTCAAGAAGATATTCCCTAATCTTAAAAACTGAGAAGAAATTTTACTATAGAAAATGATTTTGTGGCAGAGGTCATTTAGAACAAGTCATGGAAGTAGAAACTACTGTGTAATAACTAGGAGCTATAGCAGAATTATGAAGTGCTATAAGCAATAACAAAACAAGTCATGGCAGAAATTTCAAACAGAGAGATTTGGAAAGTCAGATCATGAACATATTTTTTAAAAATTTATTTAATTATTTGAGAGAGAGAGAGAGAGAGAGCACGCACATGGGGGTGCCGAAGGGCAGAGGGAGAAGGAGAGAGAATCCCAAGTAAACTTTACACTGAGCTCAGAGCTGGGCTCGATTTCACAATCCTGAGATCATAATCTTGAGCTCATGACCTGAGCTAAAACCAAGAGTCAGACTGCATTTACCCAGGTGCCCAGATCATTGAATGTATTTTAAGTTACCCAAGTGAGCTTGTACTTCATATATTTAAACAATGGGATTTTAAATTCACAAACAACATGATCAGGTTTATAGGTTATAAAAGTACTCTGGTGACTGGATGTATCTGCAAAGTAGATTTAATTTGAATGATACATGTTGAAAGCAGATGGAACCAGGTTGAATGATTAGTAGGAGATGAGGCTCTGAATATGGTGAGTGAGTCACTATATGGAATAGTGGAGTAGTCAGAGTAGGAGCAATATGTCAAAGAAGGCAAGGCATGATAAAATTAAATCAAAGACAGATGATGCATAGTTTGACCTCACGTTATGATCACATGAGAGTAAGACTTGCATGAAAGTGTATCAGACCTAAGACTTTGATAAAGGAAATGATGATAAGTTTGAATGTAGATATATTTGTAGCAAATGTTTTCAGAATTAGGATAATCTCTCAGATGAAAATTATTTTTTAAAGCAATAAACTGGGTTGCTGCTAAGAACAGGAGAGGTAGATCAGTAGTGAGTTTGAGAAGAGTATGAAGTGTATAGAATACATTCAGGAGAATGAAAATTGAATTAGGAAATAAAAACACCAACAGTAGCATCTTAGTTCTGAATTGACAGACCAGGGAAATTGATGTCTACTAATATTAGTTTTTATAGTTTTCTCTTATACTACTTAACTGCTCTTGTATAACAAGAGAAATAAACAAATCATATTAATACAAGATTAGATATTTTCTGTGCAATTTTAATTAAAGACACACATGAAAGAGAACCAAGGATGCTGTGAGACAACTATCAGATAGTGAATTAATAGGATATAATTGAGAAGAAAATAAAGGGTAAACAAAGGGATTTGGTGCTAAAGATTTCTATGATCAAAAAATAACCATATGTGGATAGGAAAATAGCATACTGAAATTCTTAATTTTCAAAATGGAATATTTTCAGGGAATAAAACATTTCATTAAACACATGCTTGTTCAAATCTTGAATTTTTATTTTGACCTGTGACATCCATAGAAGAATGCCATAGTCTCTGCTGTTTAGAACTTCACAGCCTAATGGGGGAACAGAAATCAAAGATGGAAGTATAAAATAGTATGATAAGGAAAAACCATACAGATCAAAGAGAAAACAGGAAACTTGAACAACAATATAGGTCAACTGGACCTACAGACGTATGCAGAACACCCCATCCATCTAACAAAAGCAGAATACACATTTTTGTCAAGTGTACATGGACCACTCTTCAGGATAGATTACACATTAGGACACAATTTGTGTCTTAACAAATTTAAGACAATTAAAATTTTGTCAACTACCTTTTCCAACCACAATGTAATGAAACTAGAATTCAAAGAAAAACTAGAAAGTCACAAATAACATGAGCTTTTGAACAACCAATGATTCAAAGAAGAAATCTCAAGGGAAATTAGAAAATATCTTAAGACAAATGCAAAATAAAATACAATATACTGAAACTTATAAGACACAGCAAAAGCAATACTAAGAGGCAGTAAATGCCTACATTAACAAAAAAGAAAGATCTCAAATCAAAAATATAATTTTATACCTCAAGGAACCAGAAAAAGAACAAGTTAAGATTGAAGTTAGAAGAGAGGAAATAATAAAGATTACAATAGAAATAAACAAAGAGAATTAGCAACAGAACATTTCAGCCTAACTAAACGTCATTTTTTAAAGGTTAAACAAAGTTGAAAAACCCTTATCTAGACTAAGAAAAAAGAATCGAATAACAAAAATCAGAAGTGAAAGGACACATCACAACTGAAGCCACAAAATAAAAAGGATCATAGGAAAGTATATGAATAATTATATGCCAACAGCTGAGTAAATTGATGCAGAAAGACGATTTAACAAAATTCAAGATTCTTTCATGATAAAAGTACTAAAAAAACTAGAAATAGAAGAAAACTTACTTAAAATAATAAAGGCTATATATGAAAAGACCACAGCTAACATCATACTCAAAGGTGAAAGACTGAAAGTTTTTCTTCTAATATTAGGAACAAAACAAGATTGCCTGCTTCCATCACTTCTATTTAACATAGTACCAGAAGTAGTAGCCAGAACAATTAGGCCAGTTAATTAATTAATTTAAAAAAGAAATAAGAGACATTCAAATTGGAGAGAAGTTAAAATATGTCAGTAAATAGATGACCTGATCTTATATGTAAAAAAACCTAAATATTGCATACACACACACAGACACACACACGCACACATACATACAATTAGAACAAAGTTAGCAAAATCACAAGATACAAAATCAACACGCAAAAATCAGTTGTGTTTCTATATAATATAATAAACAATCTGAAAAGAAAATTAAGAAAATAACTCCCAAATGTTCATCTGCTGATGAATGAATAAAGAAGATGTGTTACATTTATACAATGGAATATTACTCAGCCATCAAAAAGAATGCAATCTTACCATTTGTAATGACATGGATGGAGCTAAAGTAGATTATGCTAAGTCAAATAAGTCAGTCAAAGAAAGACAAATATATTATCTCACTCATATGTGGAATTTAAGAAAGAAAACAGAGGAACATATGAGAAGGGAGATAAAAGGAGAGAGGGAGACAAACCACAAGAGACTCTTTTTTTGAGAGAGAGAACACATGCACACATGTGAGTGAGGGGGAGGGACAGAGGGACAAGCGGACTCCCCGCTGAGCAGAGAGCCAATGGGGGGCTCAATTCCAGGACCCTGAGACCATGACCTGAACCAAAGTCAGATGCTTAACCACCCAAGCCACCCAGGTACCCCACTAAATAATTTTTTTTAAGTTCCAGATTTTAGTTTTATAGAACAAAATAATTCTTTTTTTTTTTTAATTTTTTTTTTATTTTTATTTATTTATGATAGTCACACGGAGAGAGAGAGAGAGAGAGAGGCAGAGACACAGGCAGAGGGAGAAGCAGGCTCCATGCACCGGGAGCCTGATGTGGGATTCGATCCCGGGTCTCCAGGATCGCGCCCTGGGCCAAAGGCAGGCGCTAAACCGCTGCGCCACCCAGGGATCCCCGAACAAAATAATTCTATCAGTGTCAAAATCACTGTAATTGGAAAATCAGAGAAAGAACAGCTGGGATGGTGCCTCTCTTCTGCATAATATCTGGCACACCTCAAATGCCTGTCTACAGGAACAAACAAAGCTGCACGACCCATACTGTGGTCTAAAACTACTGTACATGTAAAAGGAAGAATTAGTATAATTTTTGATGACAGCTTAAATACAAAGCAACTTCAAAAAGGAACCACTACCTGTGGTGTCCAATTTAGTTGTAATATATAATCCCTGTCATCAGATGGGCCATAGCTCTTTGCTAACTGCTTAAATGAACAGCTGCTATTTTCACACACACCTTTTACCTTTCCTTAACTATGGTAATATTCTAAAAATATCTAAGACTACCCACATATACATAAAGGCATGGATTACCTCTGTCTTTCGAACTTATAAGGCAAAAAAAAAGGCTTATTTAAAAACAATATATTTTAACCAATTTCTTTAGATGCATAGAATTAAAATATGGAATCTTGTTACTTTTTATTTGGATATTATTATAGATAATATCAGATGGGGCTACAATACATTTTCAGCTGCTTGAGAATAACATTTTCTTCCTGATTTTTGATGACACTTAACAATTGGAACTAATCTATTCTTCACAGGATTTAAATTTTTATTGAATAAGTTCTTGATTATAGTGATTCAAACATTGATGAATAAATTTAACCTTAATATACACTTAGGAACACATCTTTTACTGAATATGTGGCAAATAAAGTATTTGTAAAATTGCGCTTGTGTTCTATTTTTTAAAGAAAAGTCCAAGATTATGACAATATAGAGACAGAAAATGTTTACTGATAAAATAAGAGAATATTTGGTTTAAGATTTGGGACTGAATAAAGCGCTTGAATACTCACACTTCAATTAGCAAGCTGAGAAAAAGAAATTTGAAAAATCCAGATTACAATGATGCTTATTTGTGTGCATAACAGTGTGATTATCATGATTCATGATGTCCAATCTGTTATTATTACTTTCCATATCAGTTAAGTAGGAGCACTTGCTTAAGCTTTATGTAAGTGCCAACAGTTATGGAAGCCAACCAACTTCTAAATAATTAACGTAACATTCACAGTCTTCTAAAAATATAGGTTTCCAGCCACCCAGGAGACTGGCCATTAGCTGAGTGCCTATGTGACATGCCATGATTATTAATGATACTAATAAAATTGAAGCTGATCAGCTTTGCTGCAAAGAGGTTGATATGGAAATTCAACTAAGCATGGTCTTTCTTTTGCCAAAGGAAAGAATTTACCATGTCCTACTTCTTTTCAGACTTCAGATCAGAAAAGTTTGAAGTGATTTTATTTGGTGTTGGCAGACAATTCTTGTTGTACCACCAGGAGTAGACAGCATAAAAACTGAAGAAATGCTTCCAAAACATTTGCTACAGTTGTTTCTTTTAAGGTGTTGTAATTCAAAGCATGTGCCTTTTTGGAATAGTATCAGTCTACGACAAACAAAGCAAACACACACGTATGCACACACACACAAACACAAATTTTTATAATTAAAAAAATTGAAGTGATGCACAATCTGTCAGAATAATGTAAATTCATAGTATTGAGGAAGGATTAGTAGCTTTTTTTCTTTGTGGGTTTTCTCTTTATTTTTATTCGGGGTGATTTTTTATTGCAATTCTCTTTTTAATATCGGCTAACAGAAAACCTATCCTGGGTGTAACAGATAACACATATATGCACAGCCCTTTCCACACTTGCTTACAGTGAAAAATTCTCTGATGATACACTAGAAGGTCAAGAGACAATGTTTTAGTGGCTGAGCCTCGAGGAATTTAAATGCAATTCTGGTGGCATTTAAATCTCAGTGCCAAACACAGTGAGTTCCTGGCCAATATTGCAACTTTTTATTCAATTAGTAAAGAGATCATAACAAATAACTTGTTCTTCTAATTTTCCTTCCATAATGTCTCATCAAAATGAAACTCTGGTAATGCCTAAATAAATTATTTCTATAATTAGCTGTAGGGATTTAAATAAGTTGCTTAACATTTATGAGACTTCATTTCTCAGCTATAATTGGAAGATTGTTTGTGTACCCAATAAGGTTGTTGTGAGGATTGCATAAATAAGACTGGACATATAGAATTCATACATATAAAGCAAAGCACTTCATAACTGCAGTGATATACACACACACACACACACACACATATATATATATATATAAAGATTGATATAGAGATAGATATAACTATCAGAAAACATCTTCCACATTTCTAAAGTTATCATTTTTATTATAGCTATGGATGTTTTTTGAGACTGATTTTGAAATTGTGAGATTTAACTAAGCATGACCTTTTTGTTTTACAACCTTAGGAGAAAAATAACTGGATAAGAGGGGCAGAAGTGAACACACAAGGAGCAGCCTACACAAAACCGATTTTATAGTATCCACATATGTGACAGCAATATATTGTTTTCCACTGCATGAAAGTGTATTTGAGCAGTCAAATCAATATAGCCTCAGAACTGTAGTAACACTTATTATTAAACAGACAAATCTTGTTTAATTTCTCTATCAACATCAATCTTTAAACATGAAGCTAGAGCTAAGGTCAATTCTTTTTAAAAGAAGAGACTCCTGTAAGTTTAAACTTCAAACATGTCTTTTGTAATCCTGTATAAGTCATGAATCCATGAATAAACAAGACTTTCATTTCAAGTTACACAAAAGTTGGAGGCCAAAATGTTTCTGTTTGTTTTGACAAACTTTTAGTTCTCAGAAATTCACACAAGTTTTAGATATAAATAAACATGCAATTTAAGACAATTGCATGTGGTAAAGGAATGTAAGACATATTCTTTTCCTTTAGTTATTATAAATGTAGGCCAGGAGAGTCAATAACATGAAGCTAGAGAAATTGGAATTTAGTCAATAACAACTAATTCACAGAGGTTTTCACTGTATAAGGGTCCTTCTGTCTTTTTCTCTTTTCAAAAGAAATGGCACATGTTTACAACTGAGTAGCTTCTTCAGCCTTCTACCCATGGATGACTGGAGTATCAGCAACCTCTTTATATTTTGAACTACACTTTTTTTGTTTCAGTAAATGCTAATACAATTCCTTTGAATAGTTTGCAGGATTTCTGTGTTTCAAAAGATATAATTATTGCTTTATGTTTTTTTTTTTCTATTTTAGTATAGGCAATAAGAGAAGTCTACTGGAAATTTCAGTATTTGGTGGGAAACCACTTATCTAGTTCTGGGATCATCAGCTACAATTCCAATTTTCATGTTAGTGCAAGCAAAATGTTATTAACTGTTCTACCAGAATACTATAAGTGCATTTTTCTCCAAACTCTAGCTACATAATCATATTATTCACTAACAGTTTCCTTAAAACTCATCCAATTCTTCTTCCATAACTTAATGCCAAAGCCAATGATATGTGTTTGGTTTTATTATAGCATTACCCCTTTTGTAGAACAAACGTAGAACACTTTTTTTTTTAGTCAAGAATTTGAACGGGCTATTCTTTTTTTTTTTTTTTTTTTTTTTTTTTTTTTTTTTTTTTTGAGCGGGCTATTCTGTTCCAACTAGAGTCACACAATTGTAATCAAATCACAACTGGTCTATTCTGGAGGCCATGGGTGATTTCACACACATGGCTCATACATGGTAGGAATGCCTGGAAGGCTAGGTTCAGTTGATGCCTTTTTCTACTTAATGTTGTCTCAGGATATCTCTAGCAACAGCTTTATTGTGTTATTATTGATATACACAAAACTACACATATTTGATGTATACAATTTGATGAGTTTGAACATATGCATATACTTATGAAACCAACCTGCAAATTTAGACCCCCCAAGAGATCAACTGTAGCACTTCTGACTTCTGAAAGATAAGTGTTTTCTCTGACCTAATTGGTGGTCAAAGCAGTTATAAGTTAGCCCGATTCAAGGAAAGAGGAAATGGAGGTCAATTTTCAATGGATGGAGTGTAAAGCATTCAGGTCTGTCTTTAATCTATTTTAATGAGGGAACAGGGAGATTAAAAAGAAAAATGGAAGTTGTAAAAAGCAAAATAATACAAATGATAAATTTGAAGGGTACAATAACTGAAATAGAAACATCTATAATGGTTGGGCTTGAATCATATTGTAAACAGTGGAAGAAAGATTGAGTGGATTTGAAGACCATTAAAAAAATTCATCCAACCTAAATACTAAAGAGCACCAAAGAAAAAAAAAATGAGCCACAATGACATGTGGGATAATACTGAACTTCCTTAAATACATGGAATTAGAATTAGAGAAAGAGAAGAGAAAGATTTAGAAGCAGGGAAAATATTTAAAGAAATTTTGTTCAAATATTTCCCAAATAAATTGAAAAACACCGACTCAATGATCTAAGGTCTGTGGATGCTGAAAATTTGAAGCTGTGAGATTTCATTCTATATAAAAATGTTGTTGGGATAGAAGTTTGTGAGACATCTCAGAAATCTTCTGGAGTCAGTATTGTATAATAATGGCCAGAAAGCACACTTTATTACACAATTTAAGTTACAACCGCTAGGATGTATTTGTCATGATTGTCCGGAAAATGAAAACCTGTTTCCTACTTTACAATATTTTTATTCTGAAAATAATTTTAGAATAACAGTAACAGTCTTCCTATGTAAAACCATGCTATATTATGCAAAATTATCATGTGCCCTTCATAGCATTCTCCAATAAAAAAAAAAAAATCTTAGCTTTCACTGGCAAAAGACACAGAAAACTAAAATAACATCAACTTTTGACTATTATACGATTTGACTTTTATCCCACTTGAAAAGATATCAAAGAGTTAAGTCATTTTTCTTAATATTCCATTATTCTTGGGTAAATCTATGAAAGGCCTTGAACTCTGTACAGCTTTCAATTTCAAAGTCCAAATTGGACTAGTTGAAACAAAGAAAAATCAATATTAAGTGGGAGCCTTCAGAGATCTGATTTCTAAAGTTTCAGGTGGCATATAGAGAGCAGTGGCTCCCCTCTGAGTGCTTTCAGTGGGTCATATCTTCTCCAACATTGCTTCTGACTCCTTTGTTTATAATCTACTTATTGGACAAGGTAGATCCTATAGGAGCGTGAAGTATGTATATAATTCTCTATTTTATACTCCATGAGATTCAAAGAAAAGAACTCATTAAACATTTTGTTTCAAATTCGTATTTTTTGCTTCTTCACACATATATTTTTTCTGTTTCAATATTTGACTATTTCCAATAACAATATAAATTAAAATCAATTTTCCTATGATCCACATAATTTCACCATCTTAACATATAAACTGAAATTGTCTTTACTGATTTACTTATTTATTTGTTATTTATTTTTAAAGATTTTTAAAATTTATTCATGGGAGACACACAGAGAGAGAGGCAGAAGACAGGCAGAGGGAGAAGCAGACTCCCCACAAGGAGCCCGATGCAGGACTTGATGCCAGATTCTAGGATCACACCCTGAGCTCAATCACTGAGTCACCCAGGCATCCTGTCCATACTGATTTATTTATTTATTTTTTAGTTTTTATTTATTTATGATAGTCACAGAGAGAAAGAGAGAGAGGCAGAGATACAGGCAGAGGGAGAAGCAGGCTCCATGCACCAGGAGCCCGACGTGGGATTCGATCCCGGGTCTCCAGGATCGCGCCCTGGGCCAAAGGCAGGCGCTAAACCGCTGCACCACCTAGGGATCCCCCATACTGATTTAAATCAAGAATTAAACAAGTAAATGAATGGAGATGGAACAGCTCTCCCTTGAAAAGTAAGTGCAATTAATAAATGTAGAAGAAATATGGGAACTAGAAAGTCACTATTAAAAAAATCACAGGAATAATCACTACAGGCAAGATTTACTGTTGAAAAAACAGGGTATTTGCAAAGTTTCAAAGTAACTCCCAAAAGGTAAGTAAGATTATTTTTAAAGAGTTCTTTCTTTCTTTCTTTCTTTCTTTCTTTCTTTCTTTCTTTCTTTCTTTGAGAGAGAGAGGGAGAGCACATGAAGAGCAGAGGGAGAGGGAGAAAGAGAGAAGCAGAGTCCATGCTGAGCACAGAGCCCCATGAGGGGTTGGATCCCATGACCCATGAGATCATGACCCCAGCCAAAATCAAGAGTCAATTGCTAACCAACTGAGTCACCCAAGTGCCTCCCAAAAGCTATTTGCTAATTCCAAAGGGAAGTATAATAACTTTACAGTGGAAAACCTAGTTAACACTGTCCTAAGCAAGATTTATAGCATCATTAGTTAAACATATGGAATCACATAATTCCTGATAGAATGCACTACAAAGGACAAGTCCCAGGCACCTGGGTGGTTCAGTTGGTTTAGGCCATCTCTTGATTTTGTCTTATGGTCTCAGGGTCACGAGATGGAGCCCCAGATCAGGTCCCGAGCTCAGCGTGGAGTCTGTTTGAAGTTGTCTCTCTCCCTAAGTGCCCCCCCCCCTTGCACATGCGCGCGCGCGCACACACACACACACACACACACACACAAACTCTTTCTCTTTCTCTCTTCAGGTTTAAGTGCTACCCACTAGGAACTATGAATGCAGGTTTGGAAATAGTCTTTGTGGATGTAATTAAGTTAAAATGAGGTTATACTGGTTGAGGTGAGCCTTAATTTAATGAATCGTATCCGCATAATAAGAGGAGTATTTAAAGGCAGATAGACACATAGAGAGAACACACCTGAAGATTGATGCAGAAATTGGAGGGAAGCCTCTATCAGCAAGGAATGCCAAAAATTTTTTGGCAACTGCCAGAAGTCAGGAAAGTAGGATAGAATAGATTGTCCCTTACTTCCCCCAGAAGAAACAGATCTTGCTGATATTTTAATTTTGGATTTCTAGCCTCCTGAACTGAGACATAAATTTCTTTTGTTCTGAGCCAACCCGTTTATGGTATTTCGTTATACAGTCCTAGGAAACTAATACACGAGTTTGTATGGCTGTTAAGTATGTGAAATTAAACTCAGTCATATCCAAACTTAGCTACTACTTTGAAATAGAAATCAATCTGACCAAAGAGTTGAGACATTCACTGAGCCAAAAGCATGGAGCAGATCCCATATTTTCTGGACATTTCTTCTCAATTAGATCTGATAATTTGGGAACAAATTAAACTTCTACTTTAAAAAATTAGCTGTAGGTAACAATATAAATAGATAATGGTGATTCTGAATATTTAAATATCTTAATATTTTTATTATTTAACTAGATTTTAACCTTTAAGATTTCTCATCCCTTGGATTCTTTGAATTTGGATATTTTCAGTAAGAATTTCTAAGCCAAAAAAAAAAAAAAATCCTAAGTAAAATAAACGGTTCAAAGCCTTTTGAATTTGCCTCATAATATGGAAAAGGCCATCCTTAAATGATAATTTAGAATAATTCATTCACTTAAAATACTTTTATTTTGTTGAAAATTTGTGGTCAAAAAACAGATGCATAAAAAAGAAATATTTTGTACATAGTTTATATTTTAATAAGCAGGGACAACCATCACTGAACATATTTTTAATGCCTTTAGAATATTGTTATCAGATTACTTTGGTTCTTATTGTCAATAATTCAATTATATCATCACTGAAATACTTTTGCAAATACTTTTGAAATACTTTGCAAATTTTTCATTGATATCATCATCTGTAAAAAGATACTGTTCAAATAATCAGACTGTATATTAGAAAACGCAATTGAAAAATGATATTAAAAATACATTTAAATTGCATTAAAAAGTAGAAAATACATAAGAAAAATTTAACAAAAATTTCCATGATCCGTACTGAAAAATATTAATATGGCTGATTAAAATTAAAGGAGACCTTAATAGAGAAAAATCTATGCTCATAAATCAGATAATTCAATATGTTCAAGATATCTTTTGTCTTCAAAAGGGTTTTATACTTTTACACAATTTCAATAAAATCTCAGCAGGAGTTTCCCAAAACCAGATGAAATATTTTAAAAGTATGTAAAAATTTAAATGACCTAATATAGTCAAAACAATTATAAAATAAAGATGTTGAAGATCTTAGCACTGCTTGTTTATTAAAATGGCCACCTGATTTATCAAAAATATTTTTAAAAATCAATACCATTCAAAATACTTACGAGTTTTAGATTAATTTGAAGTTTGTCAATACATTAAATTATGAGATTTTATGTTAACATTGTGATTAATGTCTAGGGAGCAGAAGTCCCTCTAACTGCAAGGTTAAGAAAGTTTGTTTCTTATCATGTTGTCTGCTTACAAATGAAAGATATGATTTAACATATTCAGAACCAAATTTGTGAATATCCCACAATAAAATTTCCATAAAAGCAAGGTAATTGTTCAAATATGTCAAATAAATAATTTCAAATAACATATGTAAAACATCATAAGTAATTCTAGTTATTTTATTTATTTTTTTATGTGTCTCCTACACACTTATTATTTCTGTATTTCCTGTGGAGGACTACGAACTGAGATGAATGCAAGCATTTATCAAATGTCTTTTGAGCACCGGAATAGGAGTTGAATGTTCAGATTGAGAAACAAATAAAATGCACAGTTTGGCTTTGGTGTATACTGGGGGAAGATAAGAGAGGAAATGAAAAGAGAATTGTGCACCCCTGTTTATTGCAGCTTTATTTACAATAGGCAAGACATGAAAATAACTTGTGTCCATCAATAGATGAATGGATTAAGAAAATGTGGTGTACACACACACATACAAACACGATGGACTATTACACAGCCATAAAAGGATAAAATTGTGCCACGTGAGACAACATGGATGGATCTAGAGGGTATTATGCTAAGTGAAATAAGTCAGATTGAGAAAGACAAATACCATGTGATTCCACTCATAAGTGGAGTCTAAAAAATGAATAAAATAAAAATCAGAATCACTACTAAAAATACAGAGAACAAACTTATGTTGGCCCAGAGAGGCGGAAGGTGAAGGGTTGAGCAAAATGGGTGAAAGGGAGAGGGAGATATAGGCCTTCAGTTACGTAATGAGTAAGTCACAGGAATAAAAAAGCAGAGCACAAGGAACGCAGTCAATGATATTGCAAGAGCGATATAATGGGACAGATGGTAGCTACATTTGTGGTGAACATAGCATAATGTATAAACTTGTCAAATCACCTAGTTGTACACCTGAAACTAATGTAACATTGTGTGGCAACTATACTCAGAAAAAGAATTGTGTTTTTTTCTAAAAGAATAAGCTCTCATCCTAGCTGAGGACAGAGGGAAGATTCCCTTTGCTTTCAGGGACTTTCAGGGAAAGAAAAAAATATATAAAGTGGTTTGGTTCAAAGCACATATTTATGAGTGGAGCATCTTCTGACTTGCTTGATCTAGTTCTTAGGCATATTATGAGTGAAATCTCTATTTTTGTTTAAGCATATTCAATAAACTATGGTAATTGAGACCTGCAGCATATGGAGTGTCCGTTTATTCTACACCAAACACCTGAGAAGGGGTTTCTTTCTTTAATCTTCTCAGAAGCCAGAATCAAATTCAGCCAAAGTGATTCTTGGACACTAAATGCTCCCCTCTTCCAATGGACAAACATTGTCTATATCAGATTATGGAAACAATTCAAATCCAGTCCATCACGATCTAGACATTTCAATGGATAACCTGGCAGAGAATGATACAAATATCAGAGAGAGAAGCACCATCTAGCAGCTATAGCGGTAAGAACTACTGAAAATAAGCTTGTTCAGCACACTGAGCATATCCAAGTTGAATCCATTTATCAAATTGCCCCTGTATTTATTCTAATATTAGCTGAGCCCCGTGTTTTACAAGATTATACAGAGAAACAAAGGGAGTAAGAGAAATCCTCAGGATATTTGATGTGACTATGACATTACTGGGAAAAAGACTCTTCATTTTTGTGATCTGAAAGTCAAACAAATAGTTGTCATCATCCTCTATTATGCAACATTTGCCAGAAGTGGTATCAGGAGTAGGATAGTATTAAAAATATTAAATTACTTGTTTATTTTGTTGAAGAATTAGCTGCTAATTTTAATTTATAACTGAGTGTAGGTAAGTAATGAGTTTAAACAAATTTATTTTCTCAATCTTTGGTACTATTTTTCAGTGCTAAATATCTTTCAACAATTTTTTTTATTATTTACAGTGAAAGAGTAGTCTCCATTTTATGCAGATATTTCACCCAAATCAATGAATTCCTATAATTTGAAGAACTCTGTGTGTCTTTCCTTGAGGCTTTTTAAATAATCCTCATTAACAGAGTCCAATTCCGTTGGTAAAAATATAATGCTAATACGATTAAATTATTTTAGCAAATATGAATTCAGTATAAATAATGTTAAATACATAATTAAGCATTTGAATAAATGTTTTAAATTATTTATTACTACTGTATCACTATAGTTTGGTCTTGGTTTTTAATAGTACAAGTTGTTGGTTAAGAACATGGCCTTTGGATTCACATAAATCTAGGCTTGATTCTAAGTTCTGCAATAAATTGCTGTGCATTTTTTGCTAATGTATTTTCAGGACTCACTTTCCTCTTCTAGAAAATGACAATGATAATGCAGTATCCAGGGTCATTTGGAAAGTTAGATAATTTTTTTAATGCAAAGCACTTAATGCAGTATCTAGTGCTAATAATTATTCAATAACTGCCTAAACACATCTGTTGTTAGAGAGAAATTATTCGAGAGAGAGAGAGAGAGAGGGAACGAGAGAGAGAGAGAGAGAGAAAAAAAAAAAAGAACATATGATATCTAGAATTTCCCAAGTGTCTTAACCCTTTAGTTGTTGTTATTATTGTTCAAAGTACAATTGTGATTAGGAAGAATGAACGAAGAAGGTATTTTCATTGCCACCTTTGCACATGGGCCATTTTAATACTCTTTAGGCTTGAAGTCACACATCCACTACAGCACTGGCTGGACTGTTACTTTCATTCCTCCTCTTTGTTCACTCATAAAAGAAAAAAGGAATGAGTTCTCCTGATTCATAAGATTCCAAATCAGCTGAGAATCTAGAGAAAAAATATATATATTTCTACTTTGGAAAACAATTTGTTATTTTAAAATTCTTTCTCAAGAGATGAAGAGGTTTTGTGAATAAAGAAAGAGCAATTCTCTTTCAAATTTAACTTTAATTATGTGATTAAATTGGGTAAGGAGCAGAGTAAAAAAATAAATATATATTCAGCCCACTATTATCTTCCTTTAGCTATTTAAAAAAAATAGGAAAGCATAACAAAAAACTGTCCAAAAATAAGCCAAATAAATAGTCACTTCATTTTCCCAATACATTATTTGAAATACGTTTGTTTCAATTGGTATGGTAGTTTATAAAATCCAAAGCAGTGGTATTTCTTAATGCCAGGGCCCAGGCAACAGCACTTCAGAAAATAGTAATTTCTCGAGATTCAAATGTAATTTTGTTTTTCCTGTGCAAATATAAAAACTGAGTAGACTCTGATGTGCCTTGCTACTCACATTGATCTTGCACCAAAGGGTTGATGAGACTATGTAATGCACCCAGAAGCCAGAAAGTGGAATGTTCCACCTGGAGGAAATTCTTCATCAAGTGGTGCATCCCTGTGGAGACACTGACTAAAAGGAAAACCGTGTTCAGATCAACACAGCAGGGAAACTGTGATACTCTGAACACTTCTTAAAGGTGTTTTATCTAACTCTTAGTTTTAGTTAATAAACTACACTGATAGACTGTCCTCTCTTTTTATAAAGATAGGTATCTTCCAAATTTATGTTTATATGTTATAAATAATAGTTTTATCTTTAGAAAATTAAATTTTCTGATTTTAAAACAATAATAAATAATGAAAAAACAATAAATAATAAAATCCACAATGTGGAAAGGTATAGGATATTCAAATAAAGTACAGAATATTTAAATAAAATATAGTCTGTGTATTGAGAGATAACTTTAAAATCCTTAATCTTATATAATTCATGTAAATATAATTATTTCATAGTTCTTGATTCTTAAGAGTCTTCTAAATGATCCTAATAATCTTCATATTCTTCATATAATCTTTATGCCTCAATTTTTCTACTTTTTACCTACCTCCTTGGCTTTGGACAGTTTCTGGGGACCATCACACATATTTGGGGATGAAGATTTATTGAGCACATGCCATTTGGTAAGCATAAATAAATCATGAAGAATACCTCTCTGTTTTCTTCATTTCTCCCTAAGTCTTTAAGTCATTAGTTCTCAAATTACTGACATCTTCTGATATTCTATGCAAAAATGACCTTTTCTTCCCTTCTGCACACACTTTATCAGTCCGAATGACAGGTCCCATAAATATGCCTGTGCATATTGGGAAAAGCAAACATGACATATATAGCTGTAGCTTTGTATATGTGTATGGGCCTATGTTTTCTAAAATAAACCCTGGCATTTGAAAAAATGTTTGAATGATTGACAGACTAAAAGCTACTCTCAAAGGAATATTCTCCTGTCTCATAGCTTTATTACTCTCATTCCCAATATATGGAGTAAGTCTACTATACAAGCTTCATCTCTGATCAAAAACTGCAATTCAAAATTTGATTTAAAGTCTCTACTTGTGATTCAGTGTGCTTTTCAGTGAAAAGTAATATCTTTTAAGCATACTGTAAGCTAATCACTTAGAATCCTCTGATCTATCAGACTTTATTTACAAATGATTATGAAACTTCAGAAGTTCAGGGGCACCCAAGTAGCTCATTTGGTTAAACATCTGCCTTCAGCTCAGGTCACTTTCCCGGGGTCCTGAGATGGAGTCCCATGTTGGGCTCCCTGCTCAGCAGAGTCTGCTTCTTCCTCTCCTTCTGTCCATCTCCCAGCTTCTGCTCTCTCTCTCGTTCACCCTCTCTCAAATAAATAAATAAATAAATAAATAAATAAATAAATAAATATTTTTTGAAAGAAACTTTAGAAATTGAGTCAAGAAAGCTAAATGGACAAAAGTTTTCTATTTGGTTTGTATAACTGCAACTTCATTCCTGAGGATATGAACCACCAACTATCATATATATGATTAAGTGGGATCCTCTCCAGCTATTATGGAAGCCCCACTATGTTTCTATGTTTCTTAGTGAAAATACAAGTTAGCTTAACACAACATCTTGGCAAACAAGTCGTTGGCATAGAAAGGCAAAACACATGCAAATTGGCAAGAAAATACCCTGTGTATGAAACCATTTCCAAAAACATCAGGTGCACAGCCAAATTCACCTTACCCAGTCCTGTAATAAGCACAAACTTATGTAAAAAATTTAAATCCTTGTCTAACTTATTATTCTGGATACAGGTTTAGATTCTCTTGTTTTCATTTTCTGGAGAAGAGAAAACTTATATGAATGGAGGAGAAAAATCCGTCTCCAAGAATGATGGGTCTACATTCTGGTGAATGGAATATTGTTAGTTTGTTCATTTTTGGGTGATACATGCATAATTTTCTTAAGTCATAAGACTCCCATCCCATTTCAATAAGGGAGTGGCTCTTGACAAGTGATTCTCTATTTCCCATGCCTTCTGACTCTCATGCTGGCTTTTAGTGGGAAAAAATTAGAGAGAGACAAACCCTGAGACACTCCTAACTCTGGGAAACAAAGTATTGCAGAAAGGGAGGTGGAGGGGGGGGGAATGGGGTAACTGGATGATGGACAATGAGGAGGGCAATTATTGTAGCTGGTTTCTTCCATATATTCTGATCTCAGTAAATTTGCCATTCTTCCAGATGTCAATCTCAGAAACAGACAGGTGACTTTTTTCCCTCATTGACCTTCATTGAATTTTTAAATAGATACAACAGATTCTGCCTTTTTAAATATTGTTCATGTCTTCCTCATATGTTTTATCCCAACTAGACCTTAATGATTTCATGTGAAAAAATGCATTTTTCTCTCAAGTATTTCTTTGTCTCTACTTACACATACTTTCAATTGATTTACCATAAATGCTAGAGTATCTTTCCAAAACTAAGCCATGTCTCTGCCTTATTTAAAACAGCTCTTTATTGTCCACATAATTAAAGTCAACAAGTACCATGACGTGAAAATCTCTATGACTGTATTACTGCCTACTTTTGAAGACTTATTTAACAACTGAGGGACTCCTGCCTAAAAGAAAAATAAGAAGTCTCTAATCTAAAAATGATTGACAATACATTCTATATTCTGTCATAAGCATCATCCTCAAATCTGGTTGACCCCTGAAAAACACAGATTTGAACTGTGCAAGTCACTTATATATGGGATTATAAATATAGCACGGTACTATAAATATATTTTCTATTTCTTAGGATTTTCTTAATAACATTTCCTTTTCTCTAGTTTACTCTATTATAAGAACATATACTGTATAATACATGTAACATGCCAAATACGTGTCAGTTAACTGTTTATATTATCAGTAAAATGGATGATCAACAGTAGGCTATTAGTAGTTAAATTTTGAGTGAGTCTAAAGTTATACATATATTTTTGACTGCATGGGGCTCATAACTCCTAACCTTCACATTGATCATGGGTCAACTATAGTTGAATTCCTGACCCAGAGTTCATGAGGTATAATAAAGTAGTTGTTGTGTTAGGGAACTAAAATGTAGAAGTATTAGGTAACCAATATTCCTGGTAGTCATATAAAACTTCCATAGCTGTGTTGGAAAATAATTTAGCATTATTTACTAAAGTAGAAATTTTGTGTGCCCTATTATTTATCATTCTTCCCTTCATGTATACCTAAAATAAACGTGTGCATGTTTACAACAGTATTAGTTAAAAAGGCCAAAAAATGGAGACAATTCAAATGTCTAACAACAGACGGGTTGATACACAAAGTGTGTTTTACTCATAAAATGTAATGTCATACAGCATTAAAAATGGACAAACTACAGCCACACACATCAAAGTGGATGGATTTTGCAAGAAGGAAGAAGCCACACTCACCATAATGAATACTACGCAATTCAAAACAAACAACAAAAATGTAAAAATAGGCAAAACTAACATCAAATAGAACTCAGGAAAGCAATCAACTTTTACAAAAGTGGAAGCAAAACATTGTAATTGGGCATGGACAAAAAGTCATCTAGTATTTTTGTTTCTTTGGGTGGTAGCTACATAAAATATTCATTGTGTGATAATGCATTAGGCTGTCTACTTATGATTTGTGCACATTCTACATATTTGTTATACTGCAAAAATGATTAAGAATAGGAGAGTGTTTCTGTTATTATTTTTAAGCAGATTCAAGTGGATATTGCATCTGTGTTTCTGGAATTACACAAACATTGTGAAGAAATAGTTTTGAGATAAGTAAGGTTAAAAACATGATGCCCAAATAAAATTTAAAAAATTAAAGTAAAATAAAAAGGAATGTAAGGAACAGGTAGGATATTATAAAAAGTAAAATTGGTAATGTAGAAGAAGATTTAAAAAATTCATCCAGAGCATGATAGCATGTTAAGACCAAAGGTAAATGAGAAAGAGGCATGGAGATGATAACATTCACTCCATTAACTCCTTATCTAACACAATTCCTAGGAAAAAAGATCAGATAACATAGAACAGAAACAGTACAGAGGAGCAGGGGTGGAGAGAGAGAGAGAGAGAGGTATGGATTTGTAAAATTTAGAAAATTCTTGAGTTAATAATTAAAAGAACTTACTGACTATGGCAAAATCAATGAAAAGAACATTTTCATTGAAAAGATTATATAAAAAATAAAAAAAAATCCCTACTGAAGTAATGCCGGTTTGTTCTAAAAATTATTTCTCTGTACGTCCAAATATTAAAAGGAAATAAAACCTGTAGGAAACAAACTAAACCCCAAGAATTTTTTTTTTTAAAAAAGGATTTATTTATTTATTTATTTATTTATTTATTTATTTATTTATTCATTCATTCATTCATTCATCCATTCTTTTTTTTTTTTTTTTTTATTGGTGTTCAATTTACTAACATACAGAATAACACCCAGTGCCCGTCACCCATTCACTCCCACCCCCCGCCCTCCTCCCCTTCTACCACCCCTAGTTCGTTTCCCAGAGTTAGCAGTCTTTACGTTCTGTCTCCCTTTCTGATATTTCCCACACATTTCTTCTCCCTTCCCTTGTTTTCCCTTTCACTATTATTTATATTCCCCAAATGAATGAGAACATATAATGTTTGTCCTTCTCCGACTGACTTACTTCACTCAGCATAATACCCTCCAGTTCCATCCACGTTGAAGCAAATGGTGGGTATTTGTCATTTCTAATAGCTGAGTAATATTCCATTGTATACATAAACCACATCTTCTTTATCCATTCATCTTTCGTTGGACACCGAGGCTCCTTCCACAGTTTGGCTATCGTGGCCATTGCTGCTAGAAACATCGGGGTGCAGGTGTCCCGGCGTTTCATTGCATTTGTATCTTTGGGGTAAATCCCCAACAGTGCAATTGCTGGGTCGTAGGGCAGGTATATTTTTAACTGTTTGAGGAACCTCCACACAGTTTTCCAGAGTGGCTGCACCAGTTCACATTCCCACCAACAGTGTAGGAGGGTTCCCTTTTCTCCGCATCCTCTCCAACATTTGTTGTTTCCTGCCTTGTTAATTTTCCCCATTCTCACTGGTGTGAGGTGGTATCTCATTGTAGTTTTGATTTGTATTTCCCTGATGGCAAGTGATGCAGAGCATTTTCTCATATGCATGTTGGCCATGTCTATGTCTTCCTCTGTGAGATTTCTGTTCATGTCTTTTGCCCATTTCATGATTGGATTGTTTGTTTCTTTGGTGTTGAGTTTAATAAGTTCTTTATAGATCTTGGAAACTAGCCCTTTATCTGATATGTCATTTGCAAATATCTTCTCCCATTCTGTAGGTTGTCTTTGAGTTTTGTTGACTGTATCCTTTGCTGTGCAAAAGCTTCTTATCTTGATGAAGTCCCAATAGTTCATTTTATCCATAATTTGTCAGTCCTGTGCAAGTAATCATACTCTCAGAGGGTCAGAAAATTTATACCCACAATTTTTCAATCTTATTGGAAAAATGATGTACTCTTAAACATATTTTGACCAACGAAAATATCAGTCAATTTGAAGGAGTAATGACTAGAAAAACATTAAATTGTTAGGCAATGAACAATTAAATGACTTATATCATGACTCCTTAAATAATAATAATACACTTACAAAATCATGCAAGTAAAAAAATTAGCATCACAATAGATGATAAAAATTAAATAAAAAGTTTGATAAAATTTATCAGAAAGATGGGACAAACAATATAAGAAATTAAGAGTGTAATGCTAAATTTATCATATTAATATATGAGGCCACGGTCTCAATATATCATAACTTAATTAATAATTTTTAAAAAGTAAGCTCAACTACATTTTATGAAAGTATATGACTATCCACCAGCAGAAAAAATAGTGTATATAAGTTTAAGATAAAAGCAAAGAATATCCAAGTAAGCAATATAGATATTGCACATATTAAAAGACATGGGGTTACATGAATAATATAGTGAATATAAAAAAATAAAGAACTAGAGATATAACAGAAGACCAAGTGTTTCAAGGACAAAAAAAAATAATGGTAAGAACTATTTGTTGCACATACATTATATTCTCATAACATATTTCTTCTAATATAACTCAATTATGTAGGTGGAATTATTTTTCAAGTAAGGAAATTTAGGCTCCAAGAAATTCAATCTACAAAGCCTTTGAGCTAGAAGTACTGAGACCATGATTGAAACAAAGTCTAAATAATCCCCAAGTGTGCACTTTGGTTCTTCATTCAAGCTATTTATAATTAAAAAACAAAATGACAGTGACTGGTTGATCATAAAATACTTGGCAAATGTTGATGAGGTGGATCAACAGCTACACACACAAAATATCATAAGGACTAAGTTATATTATATAAAATTGGTCAGCTATAAAAAAAGGAAGGAAATCCTACCATTTGCAATGACATAGATGGATCTAGAGAGTATAAGGCTAAGTGAAATAAGTCAGAAAAAGACAAATACCATATGGTTTCACTCATACATGGAATTTAAGAAACAAAAGAACAAAGAAAAAAGAGAAAAAAATATAGAATAAAAATTTTCTTTTATACTAAAAGATATAATATTCACATTTGATACATAACAGTCATTAAATATTATTTTGAGTATAATCTTAATGATATAGAAAGCTAAAAAATGTGGTGGCCAGAGAGAAATTTTTAGAGATATTTTCTTAGATCCTGAAACACATTTTTTGTAACACTAGAGAAGCAGACACACAAATTTATAGAAATTCATAGTGATGCAAGCTATTAAATTAAGTGCACATACACACAATAATCTCTTCATAAAAAAGATTTTATTTATTTGTTTATTTGAGAGAGTTTGAGAGAGAGAGAGAGCGAGCGAGCATGCAAGACAGAGAGAGAGAGTGAGGGGGCACGGAAAAGCAGAGGGAGAGGCAGAAAGAATCAGAAGCAGACTTTGCTCTGAGCCAGAGCCTGACCTGGGGTTCAATCCCAGAACCACAAGATTGTGACCTGATTCAGACCAGACCAAGAATCAGATGCTTAACTGACTGAGATACCCAGGTGCCTCTCCCCTACAGTATTCTACGTTTATTATATTACAGTATTATAACCATGTCTTTCCAGACATTATAAGATATGGATATTTTTCCATTCCCTAGCCTCCAGATCAACATTTTCTAGGATGCTACCCCTCCTGCTTTTTGCCCATAGGCTGACTCTTTGCAAAGATTCAAACAGGAAAAATTGTATTATCATAGGACATCCCCCATTTTGTTTATATTTTGATCTTAGTACGCCTCTCATTGGTGTCAGATTATCAAATTCCCTTGCAATTGTATTTTCTCTCTGTCATCCCTTTAATTTATTTCCCAAGCTGAAATCCAGTTGGTATAATAAGCACAGTATTCTAAATAATATGATAGTTGTCTTTGGCTTCTTTCATTATGTCTGGATTTTCCCTCCACTTACCGTTAGGGTCACATGATAGGATGAGTAACAGAATAATTACTGTGCTTATTTAAATTGTAATCTACATATTATACAATACCTCTTGAACTTCTTGAGGATCTGATTCATGTTCTATTCCAATTTCCATTCCCTAGCCTCCAGACCAGTATCTGGAATATACCACAGCCTCAGTGATACTTGTGATGAATGGATCAGAATGCATGTATAAATATTATATTTTGAGCTTATTAAAACATAATATCAATTTGGAGGACTTCTTCTCAATTTAAACTGAAATACAAAGAGTTTTTTTTTTTTTTACCGAGATACTAAAAGCTCTGATTTTTAAAATCAACTTAATGAAAATCAAATTAAATTGAATTTAGCTAAACCCAAACAGCCAATCAGAATAATTTTTGTGAAAAGACTATCCCTACATTCTCAATGGAAATAAATACCCGGTGAAATTAAGTACTAAGAATTTCAGTATTAATATAATTTTAAACAAAAGTTGTTTTGAAAGAAATGCGTTATTTTGGTGAAATTTGCATGTTCTTTTGAACTTTTTTTTTGTCAATGTAACATTTAGTAGTATAAAAAGTGTTATAGTCTAGTAACAAAGAAACAATATTCTGGAGCATGCCAGACTTGGTTCTGAATTCCAGCTCTGTCACAAAGCTTTTTAAGTGTCCTTGACCTGATTAATCTCTTAATTATTTTAAAAACCCTAATATTTGGGGCTGCCTGGGTGGCTTAGAGGTTTAGTGCAGCCTTCAGCCCAGCGAGGGATCCTGGAGACCCGGGGTCCAGTCCCATGTAGGGCTCCCAGTATGGAGCCTGCTTCTCCCTCTACCTGTGTCTCTGCCTCTCTCTCTCTCTGTCTCTCATGAATAAATAAATAAAATCTTTAATAAATAAATAAAAATAAAAACCATAATATTTGAATATATTTCATTATATTTTTGAAAGATTAAATGAGACTATATTTAAAAAAGGGAGACCATATTTAAAATACCACTATTGTGGTAATCTCAGATAACATCAAGCTTCCAATCTATTGCAAAAGAGAACAGACCTTGCCAGTGTAGGTGACCAAAAGCATATTCTTACTAGACTATGGGAGAACATGGCCTCAAGTGTATGCAAAAGAGTCTACTGATGCAGTGGATTAGTCTAGGCAATGACATAGTTCTATAAATTGATGGAGTAATAACCATGTCTTTCCAGACATTATAAGATATGGATATTTTTTAAAACTTTATTTAAATTCAATTAATCAACATATAATGTATTATTGGTTCAAGAGGTAGAGGTCAGTGATTCATCATATATTATATATTACTATGATATATAAATATTATAATTATATATTATACATATTGTTATCTAATACCCAGTGCTCATCACATCACATACCCTCCTCTGAATGTTTTAAATCTCAAATCTCAAGTGTGTTGCCCCAAGTGCTTAGGATAATGTTGAGATCTCAAATGACAGAGGACCATGGTCAGAGTGCCTCTTACACGGGCTAAAGCTTATTCCGGATGGTGGATGAACCCATGTGGATTGTGAGTGGATACAGGAGATAGTTTCTGAAAGGTGTAGAAAGGAGACCAGTGGATCATATGGATTTCACAGAGCACAATGACAAATTCCTTGATGTCTGCTTCCCTACCTTTGAAAATTATTTTTTTTTTAATTGTGAAATAGAGGAGCCCAGCAGATGTGAAAAAAAAAAAAAAAGCTAACAGTAAAACAGAACAGTCATTTGTATAGAGAAATATAAATTAGAGGATAAAGCTTAATTTCAGGAATTCTGTTGGTTAAATAACTCTATAAAATATCTGCAAACCAAATCATCTTTTAAGATATTGTTTCTATTGATAACGAGCTTTCAAGCTCACAAATGTCTTATAAATGAAATTGTGATGCACAGCCCTTTTGCAACTTGGGACTGCCTACAAATTGCATTTTATTTTTAAATAGCAACGAGTCCAGCTTGCTCACACAGTAAAAAGCTGTCTTTTATGTTCTTTTAATTAGAGTAGATGTTTCTCCCTTGATACTTAAAATTATAGATTATACTTGTAGTTGGAAAGCCATAATGAATTTCTGATGATGGTTAAAACTATGGGACCTTGGGAGTAGTTGCCCTCAGCAAGAAAGCCAAAACTGTGTGTCAGTAAATAGATTAACATAATTTTATGTGTTCTTCATGGTATTATTACTAACTGGTAATAAAATCTTATTAGAGATTCACAGTGTATGAAAAATTTAAAAGATTTTATGATTCTATATGACACACTCTCATTTATGGTTTGTTTACTTTTGCACAAGTATTTGCCAAGTACTCTTCATTTATCCTTTCTAAGTAAGGGTCAAATATTATTTTGCCCTTAAAGAAATCACAGGATTTAGGTAATGCTGTCAAAAAGATGTTTTAATTTTATTATCTCAGAAAAGTAGGGTTTCTTGGTTATTTGTTTTTTTTTCCAAAATTAGACAACAGACACAATTATTTTAGTACATAATTATTTTTGATTTGATGGAGAAAGTAGTCATCATGCAAATCATGATATAAAAAAATAACCTTATCTTCTCCTCAAGGAAGATAATCTCAAGACCAATTTACTCATGTTATTGGTCTCAAAATTTGGTATCTCTAGGTGATGACATCTGTAACTTGCTTTATTCACTGAATGCTTTATTTTAGAGATCTACCTTGTTTGATATAATTCATTTATTTTACTTCCATGAATATTTTCTATGAATATAAAGCAACATCTTTATTCATTTTCCTATTATAGATATTTATGTTGTTTCTACTTGTTTCCTAATAGAAACATACTACATATCTCTGGTATAAATGTGTAAGAGTTTCTCCAGACAGAGAATACATTTAGAAACAGAAGTACAGGATCTTATATTGTTCTTCAAAGTGTAATATCTTTATACAAAACCTGTAGTTAGTTTCCTACTTATTTAGATTTTGACAAAACAATACTGTCAAAGCTTCTTATTGTCTCCCTCCCCCCCAATAAGATTTTGTGATGACTGTTATGATTTCATTTTGGCTCACTTTGCAGGTTCACTTTATTATGGGTGATATAGAGGATTTTTACATTTTTAATCTAAGTTTATTTTTCTTCTTGTGGAAATTGTACACTTGTAATATTAACTCAGTTATTGAATTATTTTTCATTTTCTTGGTGATTTGTAGAAATTTTTTATGCATTATATAGCAATTTTATGCATTGAACACCCCTCCTTTCTTTGTGTGGCTGCTTTTTAAATTTCATTTGTACTATCTTGTGATATTATGCCTTTGTCCTCCCCTATGAATATTTAGAATCAGTTTGTCTATTTATAAAAGGAATTATATTTAAAGGAATGTAATGAAGAGAAATGTAAAGGGATCATTCATTTCCCCATAAATCATACAGATAATTTGTTATCATTCACACTGAAGATTACAAGACTAGGTTTTGTTCTAATAAAAGGGAAGAGACCAGATAGTAAATACTTTAAGCTGTCCAAACCACATACATCTTTGTTACTAGTTAATTAAGGAAATTTTGTTTTCAATAAAAGCAAGATAGAAGCATATGCGTTAACTGTGTAAAAAAACAAAAACAAAAACAAAAACAAAAGCAAAAACAAACCATACACACACACACACACACACACACACACACAAACCATCCTCCCCCGCCTCCAATTTTAATTATGGCACTGCAGTGAAAGCTCTGAATAGGTGGCTAAATGAATAAAATTGTTGAAGTGCTTTTTAGTTCTGGGTAAACACATTTTCTGATGGAATTTTTTTTTCACTACCAATTTTAAAATGAACAATTAGTTATTTGGAAACAACTGGAAAGCCTGAAGTCCCAAAGTTCATTAACTAAGAAATATTCATAAGTAAATATTAGTAAAATGTGACCAGCTTCTTTCTAACTTGTGTAGTCTGAACACAGTTTACTATTTTTCCTTTATTCTAATACAACACATACCCACGTGAGAATTCTAAGGCTGGAGGGGAAGAAGCAATGCAGTGAAGTAGGGTTTTGGAAAAGAAGGTGGTGTGCATCAGACACGTGCAATTAAACCAGTGCGATAATCAAAGTACAATAAACTCTAGGAGTCCATCCCTGATTATCTGTAAGTTAGTGATGTGTGAGATGGAATATTTGAGGTGGTAATGTGAGGTGTAACCCTCTGATAAAAGCCAAGATCACTCACAAGGAGCTTCTAGTGATTTAATGGATAGTAAAATCTCACTATGGGATTCTAGTGCAGTGAGGCACACTATGTAATGATTTTACTAGATGTTGTCAATGATATTTATAGTGGAGTTATTTATTCATTGGTTGGACACAAATACCACCCCTTGTATAAATAGTTTTAAACTATTTTTAAAGTAAAACCTGGAAACACCATATTGGAGATTTTTTTGGTGATGCTACAGAAGCTATGTATTGTCATACAGATGCTGCTCAAAGCTGCCTGAGGAAGATGCTGAAATTCAGCCTCTTTGCCCAGACATGCACCCTGACACAAAGTTACCAACACTAAAAAAAGTGCCTTTTTTACAATCCTCACAATAGTGTATGTGCTAAGGTTGGGCTGATTTAGTTTTTCCAGTCTCCTTGTATCGCTAATCAAGTATTTAAAGCCAGTAGTTTAGAGAAAAGATGTCTGTAGTAAAGCAAGGGTATCAAAACTATGTCATACTAAGGTAACTAGCATCCTCAGGAATAATTTGGCCATCTGAAAAATATCGGTTTTCCCAACCTTCTAGACCACATTTCTAAGTAATTTTTATGTAAACCCATTTTTGGTTTTTTTGGCTATTATGAGTAACACTGTTAAAGACGCTTTTGCAAATGTTTTCTGGTGGACATATGTGATTTTTAGGGATTTTTTTTAAAAAATAGCAATAATAATATAAAATGTAAATAGTAGATACAACAAGCATACAATGAATGAAAATTAGAGTGTTAAATCTGGTATATCTATATTATGGAATAATTACAGCCATGAGAGTTATATTAAATGAACATCTAGTGTTTTAGAAATTACTCACAATATTGTGTTGCATTAAAGAGTATGTTATGAGTTTCAATGTCACCATCCTAAATATGAAAAAAATGGTATCAAAATGTAAACAAACACATTTACAGACAAACACACTGTGTAATCCCATAAATAGATCAATCACTAAAGTTGCAAAGGACAGAAGATGTGTCTGAGAGCCTTTTGTTAAATAAGAATTATTTCTCAAAGCCTAGAGATGTAAATTTTTAGGTCTTATGTGAACTGTGATCTTACTGAAATATACTAAAATTTACATTATAGAATGTATTATGAGGGGGCTTGGTATCAGAAGGATGGTTTTATATTCAAATCCAGCATTATTATTGTATTTTTAAGTTTGTATTAAGTTAGTTTTAGAATATTGAAAGAGGACATGTTTGCCCAAGAACTGAAATTTAGGACTGTTTACAGCTGAACAATTATGCATTCTGCTGAACTACATTAGCCATACTCTGCTTCAGCTACACTTATTACACCAAATAAAAATGTGGATAAAACAATAAAAGGTTTCTTAAAGCCTTTTCAGACATTCTCTGCTACATAATTCAAGTGGACAATGGTAATAATCCTTTATGTTTTGAAGCACAATTAAGAAGAAGCCAGTGGTTGGGACATATACCATATTAGTAAAGATTTAAACTATTCAGTCAATATGTGAATGAATCCATAATCTAAGAATTAGCATATCAATCAATAATAATTTGAACAGGGTGTGCTAAGGTTTTCTCTATACTTTTGAAGCACGTTTGTATACCCCTTAATTGCCAGTGTTATACATAATATCTTGTAAGTTTCCAAATAACATGTAATCCATTAAAAACTTCAATATTACTCAAAGAGACATTAAATATAAGCAGGTCTTTATTAAATATTATAATAAATGAAATTTTTAACAACAGGATTGGACTAAGTCCTCTTTAAGCATTGTATGACGGAGCAAAAGGGTATGGACTATAAAAATAGTTTCAAGATCTCTTATAATATTACTTGTATCTTGGTTGCTAGTTTTCTTCTTCAAAGAATACTGATAAAAATGAGGAAAGACTTGAAATAAAGATTCAAGATTCTAAAAGTAGAAATACTTAGGAACCTTTTCAGCCCTTGAACACAATGATTGGTTGACTGACTAGTTGAAAGATAATCTCCCTGTCATTGGATCACCACAACCAGTGTGGACCCATGCCCCAACTCCACATGACTAATGAGACTAATGATTAACGCATTATGTAAGCCATAGTTTCTTTTCTGCAGGATGTTGGAATTGCTATAGGAGATGTTCAAGACCACTGGTGGTCATATCTATGTCCTATAAACTCAAGATCCTCAGAGAAATATCTTGTTCTGTCATGAGGACAAGGAACAGAGAAAACTTGGCTTTGACATGGCATGATATGGTGTGGAAAGTAAGCAACAGGTGAGACCAAGTCAATTATGAAGTTCTACTAATTTCCAGGTCTTATCCATTTCTGAGAAAACCATCACTATATTTCAGCTGGAAGGTTTCAGTAAACAACAAAGCGTCCTTATCTCAGATTCTGCTTTTGAACATAAGGTAGCTCAAATTGGTTTATGTTGGTTGCAGTTGCAGTCCAATGGATTCAAGTTCTAAAAATGAACATTTGTTTGCATCAACAATTTTAAGGAACCTGGTCTCTCAATGCTTCTAAAATGTCACCCTCAAAAGACACAGTGTGGCAAGATAATAAGCATGTAGTCTTCTCTATAAACAAGTCAAAGGAAACCATTGGTTAGGATTCAAATACAAGCTTTTTAACTGTTAAAGTGCAGAATAGGGGGATCCCTGGGTGGCGCAGCGGTTTGGCGCCTGCCTTTGGCCCAGGGCGCGATCCTGGAGACTCGGGATCGAATCCCACGTCGGGCTCCCGGTGCATGGAGCCTGCTTCTCCCTCTGCCTGTGTCTCTGCCTCTCTCTCTCTCACTGTGTGCCTATCATAAATAAAAAAAAAAATAAAATAAAATAAAAATAAAGTGCAGAATATTCCATTTTTCTTTATTTCATTTCTCTGCTAAAACAGTCCTAGACCTTCAGTTTTCAACATGGTTATCATAATTAACTAAGATGAGAATGTTTCCTCTCAGAGATCCAGGCTGTTTTCTTCCTTGCTTTCCCTATATCATTCTTTGATTCTCAGGGATTAATAACAGTGTCACTAAGTCCTGTAGATGTAGACTGTCAACATATAATAAATCATGCCTATTGCTTAGGCCAGAGTAAAAACTCTCCACTTACACCAGAAGGATTATTTTGCATAAAGAAGGCAAAACCCAAAGAAAGTTTGAATTCTACCCTTAGAAGTGACTGAGATTTTCTGTTTGTTATTAATTGATTCTCTGTCCATTATTAATGGACACATCCCTTTTTAAATATAAATTTCTTAATTATTCTAATATAGATAAATTGCTATTTACTTCTTAAAAGTACAGAATTATAGAGTATTATAATTGGAAATAATGTAGGTATAATTTAATCTATCATCTCCTTTCACAGATTAATACAGAGAAAATTACTTCTCCAAGGTCACTTAGACAAGTTAGTCATATGGTTAGGGCTTGAATCCAGTTCTGGTAACTCTTTGTTAACTGTTTGATTTTTAAAATATATAAAGTACATAAACTTTCCATTATAAATGATAATGTTACTAAATGAATAATTTAGTAATTTAACATTCTTCTTAGTTTTTTAAAAAGTTTGTTTGAGAGAGAGCACACAAGTCGGGGGGAGAGGGGGAGAGGGAAAGAAGCAGACTTCCCACTGAGCTGGGAGCCCAATATGGGGCTTGATCCCAGGACCCTGAGATCATGACCTGGGCAAAGGCAGACACTTAACCAATTCAGCCACCCAGGTGCCCTTTCTTTCTTTGTTTTTAAAGATCATTAAAGGTCCTACGGTTGTTTCTGAGGTTACAATGAAGAATAAATATGATCACAGTCCTCAGGAACACAGGGGTAGATGGATGAGAGCCACAAATGCAAATATCCATTACATAGAATGATACGTAGTATAAATAGTGAGATTGATAATGTAATAGAGAAATATACAAGATGCCCTGGAACTATATAATAAAATCTTATAGAAGGAGTAATATTTAACTGAGTGGTAAAGTCTATGTTTGTGTTTGCAAAGCAGAGAAGGAAAAGAATGCTTATTACCGGAGCATCCTCTGTGAATCTGAAATTACATGAAATACTTTATATTCTCTATCTATCTATCATCATCTATCTCATTCTTTCTCCCTCCCTCCCTACCTCCTAACAACAAAATTATATGGAAAGTTATTTGTTCATTTAAAATATAGAATAGAAGGGGAAAGACCCAGAAAAATTAGTTGGAACAATTGTACAGTTAGTCAGTGGAAGAACCATGATTCAAATCTATGGTTACCTGATTCCAAATTCATCTTGGAAATATTGCATTTAAATATATGCACATACATGCATAGAGTCACACAACTTGAGGAAACACAAAACAGCATAGAATGTAAAAGAAGGCAGTTTTACCAGTTGATTCGTTTCCTGCAGTTGATAGTCAAATTATGAAAATGTAATGTGTTTTCTTAAGTTTTCGCTAAACCATTCTTATTTTCTCAGATTTATGCTCCATGTAACAAGTCAAACAATATAAAAGTATATAGAGTTAACAATAAAAGTTAATGGTGTCAAATACATTTCAATTTGCTTTACTTACATGTAGATGGTACTGTACATGAAATAGAGGGGTGATATATCCAGGGATGGGTGTGAGGCGTTATGACCTATTTTTATCTAAGAGTTAAGTCCTAATAATTTGGCACTGATATCTGCAAAAGTTTGTATGGCCTTTGTCCCCTGAAAAGCATAATGCTCTTAGATAATGTTAATATTTAGTACAAAAAAGTTTATGTATTCAATTACTTCTCTGATTTCTCTTTTATTTTTCTGGTTTCTCTGATAAAAAAAAAAGGGTTTAACTCCACATTTAAAATTTTAACTATTTAAAAATTGGTAAATCTGAGTCCAGTATCTTTTCTGATAAAAAAAGATGTCTCTCTCACCACTCTCAAATTCCTCCAGTCAGTGGTATCCTTTTTTTTTTTTCTTTTTTTACTGTTGATGCATAAATTTAATCTAGATGTTTAAATGGTCCAGTTACAAACATGAAAATGTTTCTTGGCTTCCTTAAATAAATAAATAAATAAATAAATAAATAAATAAATAAATACAAACTTCTTATGCTTGAACTATTTTAATTTTGGGTAGGGTTTGGGGGTGAAAAATAAGAAAAGCAAAATGGATGCTGTGCTACATAAATTCTACATGCATAATTGTGAACATCTCATTAGAATCAAAAAAGTATACATCAGTTTTATGGCCCTAGATTTTCTGGAATTAAAGTTTTCACCAGGGGATCCCTGGGTGGTATAGCAGTTTAGCGCCTGCCTTTGGCCCAGGGCGCGATCCTGGAGACCCGGGATCGAATCCCACGTCGGGCTCCCGGTGCATGGAGCCTGCTTCTCCCTCTGCCTGTGTCTCTGCCTCTCTCTCTCTCTCTGTGTGACTACCATAAATAAAAATTAAAAAAAAATAAATTTAAAGTTTTCACCAAACTCTGGGCTAGTTGGATGGAAGAATACTAACAAAACACAATATGCTAATAAAATAAGTAAAAGAAAGATAGATATATGTTTTTACTCATATGTGGACTTAAAAAAAAACCTCACATCAACAAATGGACAAACAGATCATTACAAAAGACAAATTCACAGATACAGAGACTCAACTGATGGTTTCTAGAGTGTAAAGGAGTAGGGGAGAGGCTAAAATGGGTGAGGGGGGCAATTGTACAGTAAGAGATGCCTACTAGACTTCTGGTAATAATCACTCTGTAGTGTATCTAGGTGTTGAATTATAATGTTGTATACTTGAAACATATGAAGTATTATATACTAATTTTACCTCGATAAACAAATAAACAAAAACAGCCACTAAAAGACATGACAAAAGTCTAAATTGACATCAATCAATTTTCTCCTGCCCATCATCCATGTGGGCAGGAGACATTAAGTGACTAATTTATTTGCTGGTTTAAACTAATACTGATACTCAGACCCATAGGTGTCTACGGAAATACTCTGAGTTCAGTGTAGGTACAAATAAAGGACAACAAATATCAGACTACTAGTAATTTGTTTTTATAGGTTATACTGTCTTTAAGGTAATGCAATATAACTTACATTATAAATCAGAAAATATCTTGGATTATCCATAAGAACATCTTCATTCTGATAGTCCTTAGGGGGCATGATGTGCCCTATTACCTTAGTTAATTCCCTTTAAATTGAAGAGAAAGGCTGTATGATTTGCTTGATTTTTATTGGTATTCTTTCCCTTTCAGGGAAATATTCTCTGGAATTAGAGAATTATTTTAGAAGCATTATTTTATTACATTTAAATCTCCTATTTTATTACATTCAAATCTCCTATCCTTAGTTTCAATAAATATGATCTATTTCTATTTCCATTGTACCAGCATAAATATTATACTTTTGAAGAATTTTATTTAAATAGAATTTATCTTAGTCACTGAATAACATATTACATTTTTTGTACCAAATTTACTTCCTTGTAACATTTCATTGAATTTCCAAATATCCCAGAACTTTCCTTAGAATCCACTTTTTAAAAAAAATTTTCATTGATTTTTATCTAACAGACGTGTAAAGGATTAAAGGAATAAAAGGGAGGTAAAATTCATTGATAGTTATTAATTGATGTAAAATGCTCATATAACAGCTAATCTTTGTACTAAGCTCACAAAATTAAAGGCATCACACTCATTAAAAACTAGAAAGCTTAGGCTCAATTGTAGGATGCCATATTCATATAAGAATCAATCATTCAAATTATTTTCTTGTACTGGGAATTTGAATTCTGCTGGATTAAATGGAAAATAATATATAGATTTTTTATATAATAAATATAAATATTTATATTTATATTTATATTTAAATATTTATATAATATTTGCACCAGGTGTTGCATGGAAGTGTTGATCACCTGAAACTAGTATTAAACTGTATGTTAGTTGATGTGTTAATGTGTTAATGTGTTAGTTGATGTGTTAATGTTAGTTGAACTATCAACTTCCTAACATTTCTGGCCGATCATTTCCCTTCCCTTTCTCCATAATTCCATATATATATATATATATATGCACTTAAATCCATCACCTAAAGAAACCATCTACTTCACTGAAATTGATAGGAGATAACACAACCCAGTCATTTTGCCTTGGACTCAAAAACAGCTATTGCTTCCATGCTCTATAGGGTAAGCTCCATCATTTTGTCATTTTTCTCCTTTGAAGACTGTCTACCTTTCATATTATTTGTTTCTTATGCCTGCTGACAAAGTTTTTATGAACCTGCTAGAATCATACAACTATGAAGTACTTCACTCCTTGCTCTGTCACATTTATTTAAAGGATCCCTTGATGTTGGACATTTAGGCTATTTACAGCTTATCACTTTTACAAATAATAGTGCAATATTCATCACTGCATGTCTACTAAGTGGTATGTGTAAAAAATATATTGTAAAATCAAAATTATTGTGACTATATATATATATTTTTAAAGTTTTTATTTGAATTCCAGTTAACATACAGTTTAATATTAGTTTCAGGTGATCGACACTTCCATGCAACAACTGGTGCTCATCATGAGTGCCCTCCTTAATCCCCCTCACCTATTTAACTCATCCTCCCACTCACCTCCCCTCTTTCTTTTAATTTATTTAGATGTCAACAACTTTTGCACTAAAAACACTTTAATTTATACACATAATATGTGTAAAGGAAAGCACCTGTTACTCTGTGCCCTTCCCAACTTTAGATTTTATTTATTTTTTATAAATAGTTTGTCATTCATTACATGAGAAAAAGAAATATAGGAGAATTGCAGTGTAAATTTCTTAACACCAGTTTTAAGACAGAAAGTTTAGCAATTTAAAAGTGCAACTTGAGCACATTCTCTCTTTAGCCAAAGAGGTATGAACACATATACAATTTAAAATAAAAGGACCATTTTTCCAACTTTTCTTGCTTTGTGTAAAAATTAAGATTAATGCGACTTTTGTTGACATTAGAAGCAATTTATCTGCTAGTAAACTCTGCCAAGTGTGTTGGGAGGGGAGGGAAATGTGTCATATATTTCATCTCAACTGGATTTGGATGGAAATCCTATTAGAATATTGTTTGTAGAGCGCAACCCCCTGATTCTGAATCCTGGTTCCATCATTTATTATGTGGCCCTTAGAAAGTAGGTTAACCATTCTGAGTCTCATTTTCTCACTACATCACAGGACTTTTGTAAAGATTAAAGGAAAATGCAAAGTACTTAGATCATTGTCTGGTATGAATATTAGCTAGTAATTTTATTTTTCTGTAGTGCATTAAAACAATTCTAAGCATTTTGCATTAAATCATATCAAAAGACAAATATTTGTTGTCATCTAAGTCTAATATTTTATGACAAAAATATTAGTCATAGAAAAGGCATGTTTAAAATTATAAATAGATAATAATTATTACATATTTCAAGATTTTGAGGAGTTTATGGCCTATTAGAGGAAGCAAGTCATGTATATATAAATATGTGCATGACAATAAAAGGCCAGCACTTGTCAGTACACAGTTGTGACCCAGACAACTTATTCAAGTTGTAGTGGGAAGCCCATGTCTTCTTGAGATATGAAATTGTACTGTACTATGAGATTTGTGAATAAAGCAAATTCGTAGTTGTAGATCTAAATTCAATTAGTTGTTAAATGAAAGTATGGGACTATAAATTATATAGAAGTCTTTCCAACTATAAAATTCCATTTGTTTTAAATCTATGAACAAGTGCTACAGGTTCAGAATAGTGAGAATTAGAATGAACAGTAGTAATGAGAGTGGTTGCTACATTAGAGAAGGAACTTAAATTGATTATTCACATTCAGATTCAAGTGGGAATTATTTTCTAGAAAATTGTGCCACAAATTGTATTTATTTTTTGCTGTGCTTGTTATTATTTTCATGTATTTGTCACTAAGGATGTGGTAGGTTTTACATTAAATGGTTTAATTTTTATCTAATAGCTTTCTTTAACCATGCAATTACAATTCTTAATAGCTAATTTTAATACAGTATGCCATTGGTATAACCTCTTAAGAACCATCACAGTGGCTTCTTTCCTTACTTGTTTTTCAAGAAATTCAATATAGTCTAAAGGTCTATAAATGGGATAAATTGTAATTTATAAGGACTATAATATGCAAGAAAGATTCATTTTTGTGACAAGCAGATATAGGGCAATCAAGTGGGTCTTAGTCTTCTATTTATAATACTGGAATATCAATGCTTGTTTAATAGTACGATGGATTATTAGTTACAGATGGTGACTCCCAGCTCTTTTACATAGTCTTGGTGTCTTTAGTGAATTTATTATAAATCTTACTTCTAATAAATAGGAGCTAGAATGTGATCTTGAGTATCCCATTCAGAAGAAATATCCCCAATCATAGTAGATGGAGAGCAACCTGAGGAAAGAGAACGTAGACTCCAAATCTTGGCAAAGGTTCTGCAGTAGAGCAAACATCTGGCTTGAGAAGTAGCTATGTAAGAAGTACTAGTGGTGGGATCATATGTTCTTCATCTGTATTGTGAGCTTTCATATCAACCAATGAGAAAGAAAAAGTGCCAGTCATGTTCCTGGCTACAAACACTCAAAATGTGATTTTGACTTTCCTAGATATACTGAGAACCATCTAATATCCTAAAATTAATTATGGTTCTGCTAATGCCAATATTTTGATTAATATCCTTGTTTAAAGAAATGATTTAAAAACCTGGATTATGGGACTTTGCAAAATTTATTTTATTGAATACTTATTTAAAAGAATGTTTGGAGATGTGACTTGCAGGTGAGACGATGCCTCAAGCAGATGAGTACATCTCAACACCCAGAGAGAAATCCATGGAAGTAGCCAAAGATATAGAAACTACAAAAACACAATAAAAACAAAAACTAGTAGCATTGGAAATTAGAGAAGTATATCATCTATATGTCATTAATTTCAAGATACTTAGATGGTGTGCAGGAGGGAAAGACATTGATGTCATAAACTCTGAATTACAGTTGATAATTCATATAGATATCTTGGATCTCTGAGAAGGAATTGAAAATTTATTTATTTATTTAAAGATTTTATTTATTTACTTGACAGAGAGAGAGGGAGAGAGAAAGAGCACAAGCAGAGGGAGCAGCAGACAGAGAGAGAGGGAGAAGCAGGCTCCCCGTTGAGCAGAAAGCCCAAGAGGGGCTGGATCCCAGGACTCTGGGACTATGACCTAAGTCAAAGGCTTAACTGACTGAGCCACCCAGGCACCCCACTATCAGAAAATTTAAAGCAATCATTTTACCAGGAATTTTAGGTTTCAATTTTATTGTTAAAAATAAAAATAGGCCTTATTTATCCCATACTTGGTTGGCAATAACAGTAATGTTTACTTCTGTTCTGTGTTAAGAATTTACTTTAAAAAAATAAAGACGTTCAAATAGTGCCTTGGGGACCTCTTATCTGGGTTATGAGAGAATTCAGCTTAAGCCTTGATGAAGGTTAAATTCCTGTCTGATGATATGATTCATTGCTTTTTGCTGTGAGCACAAAACAAATCCATAGCAACAGTTCTCTAGTACCTATTTCAAAAGTTAACCCTTTAAATAATTGAACACAAGAGAAAACTATTTCTGACAGAAATATTTAATATTTCCATTTAAAATGTTATTAAATGAATGGTAAAAATTAGTTTGATTGTAGTTTCATATCCATTAGTCTTCTTTATTTAAAAAATTGTTTTTGAAGTATAGTGGACATACAATGTTCTATATTAGTTTCGGGTGCACAACATAGTGACTCAACAATTCTATATATTATGCAGTCCTCATCTCAATAAGTGTTATCACCATCTATCACCCAATAACATTATTACAGTCTTATTGACTATATTCCCTGTGCTGTGCTTTTCATCTCTGTAACTTATTTATTTTATAACTGGAAGTTTGTACCTGGCAATCCCCTTCACCAGCTTTACCCATTTCACACCCTATTCTCCTCTCCTCTGGCAACCAGCAGTTTGCTCTCTATATGTATGAATCTATTTTTTAAAATTGTTGTTTATTTGTTCCTTTTTTTAAATAGATTTCACATGTAAGTGGAATCATATGATATTTGTTTTTCTCTGATTTATTTTACTTAGCATACTATTTTGTTGGTTCATCCATGTCTCAAATGGCAAAATCTCATTTTTTTAAAGATTTACTTATTTTAGAAAGATTGTGTTTGAGCCAGAGAAAAGGCAGAGGGAGAGGGATAGAGAGAATCTCAAGTAGACTCCCCACTGAATATGGAGCCCACCATGATCTCATGACCTGGCCAAAATCACGAGTCAGATGCTTGACCAACTGAGCCACCCGGTGCCCCCAAGATCTAATTCTTTTTTATGGCCTACTAACATTACATTGTGTATATATATCTAGATCTATCTATATCTTATCAATCTATACATTCTTTATGGACAGTTAGGTTGCTACCAGTAGTCTTTAAAGAACAAAAAGTATGGCTACCATTTATAACTCAGGATTCAGGATTCAGAGATTAGAGATACTCTGAAAAATATATGAGACCAGAAAGCTATAAGCCATAGATAAAAATCCATATATTTCCCTGGTTGTAGATTCCAAGTACAAGGATAACAAGCATTTATCTATGTCTCATTATTTGAGGAAAGAAAAGTAGAATAATAAAGAAATAAAAACAGACATTTCAGGCTACTCTATCTTAAGGACCCTGAAATGATTGTTCCTCCTGGTCACATTGTTTTTCCTCCAATACTTGTATGCCCAATTTGCCTGTCTCCTTGAAGTGTTACCTTCTTGGTGAAGTTGGTTCTGATCATCTTGCATAAGATTTTAATTTCCTCACACCTCTGATCCCTCTTATCCCTCTCTATTTTATTTCTACGGCACTTATAAAATACATAATTTATGAATTATATGATTATTATGTAATTTATCCATTTATTATGTCTGTGCTGAAAAAGAAGATTGTTTTTTTCCCTAATCTGTTTTGTACCCAAACTGCTGAGAAATGTTCCTGATACATAGCAGGGCTCTCTTATTTTTTTAATATGTGACTGATAAAAAAAGATACAGACGATATGTTGTTAAATGACATAAGTATGTACAGAACAGATTATGCATTTAACACGAATTGTCCTTATTATTTAATTGATTTTATGTATTTATTCATCACAGACAGAGAGAAAGAGGCAGAGACACAGGCAGAGCGAGAAGCAGGCTTCACGCAAGGAGGCCGATGTGGGACTTGATCCGGATACTTGGGGAACAGGCCCCAAGCCAAAAGCAGATGCTCAACCGCTGAACCACCCAGGCATCTTGCCATTATTAGTAATTTAAAAATGTATATATAAATTATGTATGGATAGATACACTAAGATACTAATAGTGTTAATCTCAGTGTGATCACATTGCAGATGGCATATATTTATTCTGCTTGATTGGCTAGTTTACTTTATTTCTTTTTTTCCTAAATGAATATTGACTACTTTCTTAAAATAGAAATGGAAGGAAATAGGATTGATAGAAAGAAGAGAGAGACAGAGGAAGAAGACTAAAGGGCTACTATATATCTCATTATTCTCCCTTAAAATTAGCAAAAAGACTCTGTGTGTCTCTCATGAATAAATAAATCTTTTTTAAAAATTAGCAAAAAGACTAAGAGAAAGTAAAAATCTAGTGAAAATGAATGAGCTGAATGAGCCCCAGAAGAAATGTATCAAGAAATTCACTTTTCTGAATGCATTTTTGTTCTGTAAATATTCTGCAAAAATGGGTTTATCTGCCTTTACCAATTTAGTGTTCATATCAGTTTGTATTTTTCTAGGTTCTGCTCACAAAATGCACAAAATTCATTATAGTCTCTTCAACTGGTTTACACAAATTTAGGTAGATAGATAGATTGATAAACAGAATGACTTTGAGTGCAACTAAACTTTGTTTTCATGGGATATTATAATTATCTGTTAAAGACATAGCCTCTTGATAGACTAACAATGAAATGTTAATCAGTACTTTGCATTCATATTTGCTAATACTGTAATTCCATTTGTCATCATGCTGTTTATTTCCCTCACAGAGTTAGAGATTCTATTCCCAAGGTTTGGTTGAAATTGATTCAAACATTGGCATTTAAGCCCCTCCAAAATGCAATGAAAATGTAGGGGACCAAAAAACAGATTGCACAAATATATAACCCTCAAAGGTAGTGCATTAATATTTTAAATGCATTCCTATCAGCACTGCTAATTATGAGAGGAAAATATAAGTATTTATTATCTTTGAAAAATATTTTATTGTGGGTAAACCCATAGATAGGATTTTATGATAAGGAAGTTGCCATCAGATTGCAAGAGCATTTTAAATCGTATATTTTTCTTATTCAGAATTATAAAGACATTTTGTATTTCAAAAATGTTCTAATATACCTCCTTTTCTCTTCTTGTAACAACTTCTTTATTTTTATCATTCTCACTTGGATTAATAGAGAATTACTTCACTTGCTTGCACTGACTTTATTATCTTCCTTTAAATGTATCTTTCTTATTTTTGCTGCAATTATCATCCTAAAGACATCTGAATGTTGCAGCCTCCCGCTTAAAATAGTCATAACCCTCAATTAAAAAATTAATACTCTCACACGACTTTTCTATGTTAAATCTGTTTTACATTATGTATGTATAGAATATACATGTATAGAATATTCTTGCATCATCTGGATAGAAACAGCTGAAGTTTTATAGTCTAATATAATGGTGGCTTTGAATTAAAATGGAAAAAGGAGTTCCTATCGATAGGTAGAACCTAGGGATCCCTGGGTGGCTCAGCAGTTTAGTGCCTGCCTTCGGCCTAGGGTGTGATCCTGGAGTCCCGGGATCGAGTCCCAGTTCAGGCTCCCTGAATGGAGCTTGCTTCTCCCTCTGCCTGTGTCTCTGCCTTTCTCTCTCTCTGTCTCTCATAAATAAATAAAATCTTTTAAAAAATAGGTAGAACCTTAAGTAGTATAATCAATCTCATGATTCATTTTATCTTTGAGGGAAGATGGAGGGTGAGACATACTCCAATTTTGGTACAGTGACTACTGGAGTGGCAGCATCATCAGGGAATGAATGGGAAATGTTAAAGTACCGGTTTTAAGTATGCTTGGTGAAACTGTATATGATTAGACATCTCAAAATAGACCTATAATGAGAGAGAATTTGTATCCTTGGAAATTTATCTCAAAAGTCTCTACTGCGTAGGCATGTAGCTCTAAATAATCAGGTAAATAAGATGATCCCCTTATGAATGACGTTCATCCTTCCTTTCTTGCCTTTTTCTTCCATTTTAATTAAGTCATAATTAAATTGGCTATGGTAATAGGAATAGATTATACATGAGTTTATCCATATAGATTAAATATCGCTTAGACTGATGTTTCTGCTACCACAGCTTGGTATCCAAAGACCTGCTGTTGTGACTAAAGAAAATGGCTCACACAATCTCGGAGGACCAATTAGCTACTTACTGCAAATTGATTATAGTTATATTCTATACTTTACAGTCATGAAATTATTTGTCCTTGCTGAAGTAGAAACAACACAAAGAATCCTGCTAGTAGTAACCTTTATAATTTATAAGTTACAGAATATCAGTACTGATTTATGGGAGAAATTTGTGAGGAGTGGCTGAACATCTATCAGATTATAATTAATAAGACATGAGAGTGACAATTTTGGACAGTGGACAACTCCCCTGACTGTTGTCCCAGAGATCACTTGTTATTCTGGACTTGTTTACTCTGAGACTGTGGTTTTGCCATCTTTGTAATTTACTCTGACATAAATTGAGCTTTGAGTTTTCGCTACTTTTGTTAATCTGAGCCATACGCTTTCTAATTTTGAGAAATGATTTCAATTTCTGGTCTGCTGATACTGTATTTTCTCATTTTTGAGATATGATGGATTTATTTGTGAAAATATATATTTCAGTTACATTTGAGTGATTTGGGGTGTAATAGAAAGTGGGCATACACACACAGACTGATTTAGGCTCTAAATATATTAAATCAAGTACAAAGATAATATCTACTATAAAATAGTCTTTTGCACATACTTTTACAGTCTCTCTCTTTTTGGACAAAATATTTTATGCTTTTTTAAGACTTCAGTTTATCTACACTTATTCTGTAAAGTCTTAGGAGTCCTTGAAGGCTGGGTTAGGGGCTAAATCCATGTTCTTACAGAATTGTTTATATTCAACCTTATTATATCTGCCATAATCTATTCTAACTGCCTTTTTTTCTGTTTTTCCTCTACCATCAGATTTTAAGCTCCTTCAGAGACGAAATAGTTCATATTCATCATAGTACCTTGATATTTAATATGCACTGAATGAATCAAAGCAATAAATTATCACATTGATAAATTAAAAAAAAACTGTTCAAATAAAATTATCCAGCTGTGGCAGCCATGGAAACGCAACACTTGGATATCCCTTCAAGAAAGAACTTCTTGATTAGCTGAAAGAGGTGCAATTAGCTGACTGCCCTCCATTTCAGCATCTTCAAGATCAGTTTCAGTTTATAAGCCTAAAATAACTCTTCATGTTATCAAAGCCTCCAGTCAATGACTAAATCATGGTATGCAGATTAGGGCAATACAGGATTCCACTAATAGGCCATCTTTGATTCAGAACTGTCCGTTGGATCCAGCATTACCTTGATCCCAAAACCAGACAAAGACTCCACCAAAAAGGAGAATAACAGACCAATATCCCTGATGAACATGATGTCAATATACTCACCAAGATACTATCCAATAGGATCCTACAGTATATTAAAAGGATTATTCACCACGACCAAGTGGAATTTATCCTGGGATGCAAGGGTAGTTAAACATTTGTAAATCAATCAACATCATAGATCATATTAATAAAAGAAAGTCATCCTCTCAATTGATGCAGTGAGAACATTTGACAAAATATAGCATCCCTTCTTGTTTAAAACTCAAAGTATAGGAATAGAGGGAACATACCTCAACATCATAAAAGCCATCTACAAAAAGCCCACAGTAATATCATTGTCAATGGAGAAAAACCGAGAGCTCTTCCCCTAAGTCAGGAACACAACAGGGATGTCCATTCTCATCACTGTTGTTCAACATAGTACTAGAAGTCTTAGCCTCCGCAATCAGACAACAAAAAGTAAACAGCATCCTAAATTGGCAAAGAAGAATTCAAACTCTCTTCACAGATAACATGATACTTTATATGGAGAACCCAAAAGACTCCACCTCAAAATTTCTAGAGTACATACAGCAATTCAGAAATGTGGCAGGGTGCAAAATCAATACACAGAAATCAGTGGCATTTCTATACAATAACAATTAGACTGAAGAAAGAGAAATTGAGAAATCAGTCCCATTTACAATTGCACCAAAAACTGTAAGATACTTAGAAATAAATCCAACCAAAGAGGTAAAGGATCTGTACTCTAAAAACTACAGAACACTTATGAAAGAATTTGAGGAACACACAAAGAAATGGAAAAATGTTCCATCTCATGATTTGGAAGAACAAATATTGTTAAAATGTCTATGCTACCTAGAGCAATTTATACATTCAATGCAATCCCTATCAAATACCATGGACCTTCTTCATAGAGTTGGAACAAATAATACTAAGATTTGTATGGAAGTAGAAAAAGCCCTGAATAGCCAGAGGAATGTTGAAAAAGAAAACCAAAGCTGGGGGCATCACAATTCTGGACTTCAAACTATATTACAAAGCTGTGATCATCAAGAAAGTATGGTGCTGGCACAAAAACAGACACATGGATCAATGGGATAGACTAGAGAATCCAGAAATGAACCCTCAACTCTATGGTCAAATCATCTTCGACAAAGCAGAAGAGAATAACCAATGGAAAAAAAAGACAGTCTCTTCAATAAATAGTGTTGGGAAATTGGACAGCTACATGCAGAAGAATGAAACTCGACCATTCTCTTACACCATACAAAACAATAAACTCAACATGGTTGAAAGATTTAAGTGTGAGAGAGGAATCCATCAAAATCCTAGAAGAGAACACAGGCAGCTACCTTTTGACCTTGGCCACAGCAATTTCTTGCAAGGCATGTCTATAAAGGCAAGGGAAATAAAAGCATTGATGAACTATTGGGACTTTATCAAGATAAAAAGCTTCTGCATAGCAAAGGAAACAGTCAACAAAATTAAAAGGCAACCTACAGAATTGGAGAAGATATTTGCAAGTGACATATCAGATAAAGGCTAGTAACTGAGATCTATAAAGAACTTATCTAACTCAACATCCAAAAAACAAATAATCCAGTCAATAAGTGAGCAGAAGACATGAACAGACATTTCTTCAAGGAACACCTACACATGGCTGACAAGCACATGAAAAAATGCTCCACATCACTTGTCATTAGGGAAATATAAATCAAAATCACAATAAGATACCACTTAAAACCAGTGAGAATAGCTAAAATTTAACAAGACAGGAAACAACAAATGTTGGCAAGGATGCAGAGAAAGGGGAACCCTCTTGTGCTGTTGGAGGAAATGAAGGCTGGTGCAGCTACTCTGGAAAACAGTGTGGAGGTTCCTCAAGAAGTTAAAAATAGGGCTAGCCTATGACCCAGCAATTGCACCACTGGGTATTTACCCCCAAAATGCAGATGTAGTGAAATGACAGGACACCTGCACCCCAATGTTCATAGCAACAATGTCCGCTATAGCCAAACCGTGGAAGGAATCATGATGTCCATGGATAGACGAATGGATAAAGATGATGTGATATGTATACGCAATGGAATATTACTCAACCGTCAGAAAGGATGAATACCTACCATTTAACTTGACATGGATGGAACTGGAGGGTATTATGTCGAGTGAAATAAGTAAATCAGAGAAAGACAATTATCATATCGTCTCACTTATATGTGTAATATAAGAAATAGTGAAAGGGACCATAAAGGAAAGGGGGGAAACTGAGTGGGGAAAAATTAGAGGGGGAGACAAACCATGAGAGATTCCTGACTCTGGGAAACAAACAAAGGGCTGCAGAAGGGGAGTTCGGTGGCGGCATGGGGTAAATGGGTGACAAGTATTAAGGAGGGCATGTGATATGATAAGCACATGGTGTTATATGTTGGCAAATGGAATTTAAATTAAAAAGTAGAAAAAAAATAAATTAAAAAGTAGAAAAAGAATTTTCCATTGGGTTATTTGATACATTTTCAGATCTGTATCAGTCAAAAAACCCTGACTAGTCCTTATCCACCTCCCTTTGCTGTCACAAATGTCCGGAGAGTGAGTGGAAGTTTTATCAGGCCCAATTCTGCTCCCTCTCTCTTTTATCTCTCACTAGAATTATTCCCTAGTGAACTGTTTATATTACTAACTCTTACTCAGCATCTGCCTCCTGAAGGACTGACTGAAACACTATTGATGTAAAAGAAAAATTTTAAATCTGACATCACATAACAACATTAAAGATTTTGAAGTTTAAAATGAATTTGGATGTCTGCTCAGTTTTGAATTGATAATCATATTTCACTTGGCACTCCTTAATCAGCCTTTTGCTTAAAGCTCCGTATGTTTAGAATTAAATCTTGTTTATTTTCTTCAGTATGGTTTTTCTAATAAATAGATGTAACCGTTATATCTATTTTTTAAATTAATTGTATCAAAGAGCTACATTTTTATTATCTTAGTGTGGATATATTATTTTGTTATTATGTCTCTAAATTAATCTTATAGCTTTTTCTCTGAAATATGTGTAGTGTCACATTCATATGTATATATTAATTTCTCAGTAACATTTCCAATTGCTTTATTATTGTAGCTATAATTCTTATGTTCATGATCTGCAGAGGATTTCACTACACAGGTCAAAACTTAGTCTCTAACCAAAGGCTCTATAATTGGATCTATTCTTATTACAAACTCAAAAAGTGAGAGTTCCAAAGAACAATTCACTTAACCTTGTAAGAAATAGTGATTCTGGAGACAAAACCAAAACAAATAAAAAAAGCTATTACCAAGGTATTGCACATTGTACTGTTGTCATTTGTAATTTTAAGACATAAATCTGCACCTTTCCTCTTCCCTCTGCCTTCTATTTTCCTTCTCTTGAAATATTTAATCTGACAACTATGTTAGATTACTGGGAAGTCTACAGTGGGCACTTAGTGGGAATTATGGTGGGAAGTGGGGGAGCCATAGTAGCCCAGAATGGAATATCAGAGACTAAGAAAGATGAGAAAGATATCAATATGGTGGCAAGTGAGATGTAATGTTAATGTGATGCAGTATGTCAAAGCCCTAATTTTGAAGAGATGGCATCTATGTAGGGGAAAGCTCAGGGAAGAAGATAAGGACAAAGAAGCCAGCTTAAAGCTGATCACATTGGCCACTCTAAGTAATTTTATATTCTTTGAATAAAATAGGAGTGCAAGAGTCCATACTGATGTAAAAGAATAAATTAATCATTTAAAAGTTTGATGAAGTATAGAATCTTTATAGTCTAAAAGTACTTTTCTACAAAATAACCATTAATCCCAAAATAAAATCAAAGTACCTTTACAATGGAAAATCTTGTGAGATCCTTTCTTAATCAAGAGGTCTATAAAAAGATGAAAATCACACACCATCCGACAGGAGGTAATGAGAAGAATATACCATTACATCTGTGATATCTTGCCAAAAGAGACAAAACTTGAACATGATCATGAGGAAACATTAGGTACACTAAAATTGAGTAACATTTTAAAAATCATATTGCCTGTAGTCCTAAAAGTTTCACAGTTATGAAAATCTAATAAAGATTGACAAACTCCTCCAGATAAAGCAAACTAACACCAACTAAACATTGGTGTTACCAATGTAACACCAGATTCTGGCCTGGATATTTTGCTACAAAGACATGGGGACTACTGGAGATATCTGCATAGGGTCTAAGAAGAGATAGTAGTAATGTCTGAATGTTATTTTCCTGATTTTGATGGTTACAATGTGACTGCATAGGAGAATGTCTTTGTAGGAACCACACACACAAGTACTAGATGGTGATGGGCATGATGTCAGAAACCATGTCCCAAATTGTTCATAAAAATTAAAGGTTATAATATAGTCCTGGAACTGTTCTGTAAATTGAAGTAGTTTCAAGCAAAAAAAAAAAAGAAAGAAAGAAAAAGGAAAAAATACTGCTTTAAAATATGTGACTACATCTTCTCCAAAAAGTATAGAGAAGTGAGAGAAGTAAATGAAAGTGGTTATCCTGTGATAGTTTTATAATCATTTTAATATTTAATTAAATTACCTATAATTCTTGCCTTCTAAGAAATTTAAAAGACAGAATAACATTATGAAAAATTAAAATTCTGATTTTCTAAAACCATACGAACTTCAGGGTTTTTTTTTTTCAACTTCTTAAGGTATCACCTGCAAAGTTAACATAATGCTATCCTCAACTATATCATAAAACTGTTATGAGGCTAAAAAATCAAGGTGTATGGATTTAGTTTTTAAAACATTCATACAAATATCAGACACTTTCAATAATTCCCTGAGGAGAGATACATGAGAAGTGATTCTCCTAAGAGATTGCACAATTATTCAAAGATAGAAAGATGGTTGTACAAGTTCGGGCTAGAGAGGAAAAACTAGTCTGCTCCAACAACTCTCTTATTACAGGAGGTCCTATTTTTACATTAAGAATGAACTAGTGGAGAAACAAAAATTGCAGAAAATTGCATACAGAGAAGAAAAGTATGCAGTTTATAAAATTTTACATCCTAATTAAGAAAATGAACTGAGCTGTAATATTGACAGACCCAAATAAAATATTTTCTACATATGTAGGACAGTGGATTACTATCTATAATTAGAGAACTAAAAGAAAAATAAGAAGTCAAGAAGAAATGCATAGAAATGGAAAGAACTGACATAAAAAACAAAGAAACTATTCTTAAACTGACTGCATTTACCTGTGAGTTCTTATGTTTAAAGTAACTGAAATGTAATATGGAGTTAATTTAAATAAAAACAATATTTATTAAAAGAATATTTGGTAGGTCCAAGAAACCATGGGTAGACCTGAGAATGAGGCACAGAGATAGACTGTAATGAACAATGATAAAAAGGCCACGGAACTGATCCCATAAAAATATCACTGTTGCATCTGCTGAATATAAATATCATGTTTGCAACACTAACATCAGTGACACTTGATAGTAGACACGCTGCTGTTCCATCAGAATGATTTGTGAGGTTGCTTGTTAGGGACACTGTCCCTAGCAGAGTGGAGAGAAACAAAAGGAATTATGCAACTCAGTTATTCTCTTCTTGTGCAAAAATAAAGGAAAACTTTCGAACTTCTACAATAATTTTGTTGTAACATTTGTCTGTATATATAAAAAATATTTTTTTAAGATTTTATTTCTTTATTCATGAGAGATACAGAGACAGAGGCAGAGACGAAGACAGAGGGAGAATCAGGCTCCATGCAGGAAGCCTGAGATGTGGGGCTCGATCCTGGGACTGCGGGGATCACACCCTGAGCCAAAAGCAGATGTCCAACCGCTGAGCCACTCAGGTGGCCCAATATATATATCAAAATTCTTGATCAATCAATTAAAATTTAAGGACCTTATTTTCAGTAAATAATCATGTGTAAAATTATTTAGATAAAAACATGTCCATCTACACCAGAACTGGTTTTGACAGGGAAAGATTAAAACAAAAATAAACTTTTAGGTATATTGATATAAGAATGAAATACAACTATTAATATAATGTTGCATATGTTCATAAATGACTTGTCCCAAATGTTCACAGCAAAAATTGGAAACAACCCAAATGGACTACGAATGGTGACATAGTCACATAATGAAATACTGCTCAAGAATAAAAAGAAATGAACTACTGATACATGCAGTAAACATGGATGAAAGTCTTAAGCATCATGCCAAACAAAAAAGGTAGGTACAAAAGAATAAATACTTCATGATCCATTTTGTATAAACTTCTAGAATAGATCAAAGTAATCTCTAGTGATAGAAATTGGATCAGTGCTTGCCAGACATGGGGAACAGATGAAATGGCTGGTGATAGTATTGCTAAGTGGCAGAAGGCAGCTCTCTTTGAGGAGATGAAATGTTTTTTTATCTTGTTTGCATGTTAGTTACATGAGTATATATGCCATCAGTGAGGAGAGTCACGGATATATACGTCTCTGTGTGTATTTTATATATAAAATGTTAAGCATCTGTGAATCATATTGTTTGTAAATAAAACCTCAATAATAATTTAAAAAACAAAATAAAAACAATGCTTTATAGGTGTATTTTTAACATGGAAAATACTCAAATACTATTAAATAAAAAAGGGAGTTTCAAAAATCTATACAAAAACAAAACAAAAATCTATACAATGCATATGTGTGTGTATGTGTGTGTGTGTGTGTGTGTGTGTGTGTGTGATTGGTATATTTGTGTATATAAAGAAAAAATGCCAGAAGCACATGGACTACAATGTATATTGAATTTTTAAATGTTTATATTGAATTTATATTGAATTTTAAAAATTTATTCATTCCCTTGTTTTCAACAGCTAAGAGTATTAAAATAAAAAGCACAAGTATTATATAAAAAATAAGAACATACAGAATTTTGAACAGCATATTTTGTAAGAAAAAATAAAAGTAGTCTTAAAAGTAGTCTCAGAAATCTCACCAGAAGATGCAATTAATTTCTCCATTTGACTAAACTAAGAATCTGGGCATTCCTACTTTTACTTTTGGGGACAAGGTTGTGTAATGAGGATTTATCATTCTCTTTCAAATATTTGTCAATATTTATTTACCTAAAGTTCTTTTAAACTCAAAGAAACGGCTCAATTAACTATTTGATAAAATTTATCTGTTGTTAGAGTCTACAAATAAACCTTAAACAAGCAAAATTCCTCTAATGCTAGTTTTAAAGAAACTGAAATATAGAAATGTTGATTCAGTTATTTTCATTCACACTTGCCTTATCTGATACTTTCACAGGTTTATGATGACATAAAATAGAGAGACCTCTTTTAGGAAATATTTCTTTCCAGTAGAAGACTCAACACTTAGTTCTACTTAGCCATCTAATGCATGTTAATCAGAATTAAATTTATAGAAACACAGGGAGTCCAACTGACTTGTTTTCAATGCCAAGATACCAGCCATCTCTAAATTCTGACACAATGGCTAGACAAAGCTTCATGAAGGGATGGACTTGGACTACTTTGGGTATTAAACGTCAGGATCCAGGGGATAATAGGTGATCATTAATGTGACTAGATGGATGAATGAATGAGTGAGTGAGAGAGAGATAAGTGGCTAAATTAGAAGGAATGGAGATGGATGCTATGTACTTAGGCATAGAAATGTCTTTGGGAATCCCTGGGTGGCTCAGCGGTTTAGCACCTGCCTTCGGCCCAGGGTGTGATCTTGGAGTCCCAAGATCAAGTCCCACATCAAGTCCTACATCGCTTCCCTGCATGGAGCCTGCTTCTCCCTCTGCTTGTGTCTCTGCCTCTCTCTCTCTCTCTCTCTCATGACAAAATAAAATGAAATAAAATAAAATAAAATAAAATAAAATAAAAATAAAATAAAAAGAAATGTCTTCAGTGCAACTATTGATGTAATTTCCCAGAACTCTAGTCTCAGTATTTGTCTCTCATCCCACACTGATCTGACATTTTATAACATCACATTTTAGTTTACTAGTTTTTTTATTCCTATTGTTACACTTTCTAATTTTTATTTGTGTTATACTATCTCTGTATAAAGAGAAAAATAACAATTTTATTCATTTTTATATCCTGGTCACTAATAGAAATTAGAATTAAATTGTTAATTATTAAATGAATGAATGGATGCCCATAGGTGTAGAAAATATATTAGCCAGTGATAGCTATACCCAAAAACAAATTTCTCCTGTAGATTTGGTCACAATGGACCAAAGGTGATGAGGACAAAAATAAATGTTCTTAGAGATTATTTTGAAACCTTGACTACTTGTACAAATTCCGATTTGATGATGGATCAAATAATTTGGTAAATTATATTCTTCATTTTTTAGCACTTTTTTTTCACCTCCAATCTTAGTTTAGCATAGGACATTTTATACTTAAATTTTCTCCTCTTTCATCACCACTCCTACTCCCCACTGTTCTAAAACTATACTATGTATTTTATATAGGTACTTAAATATATGTGTAGTCTTGTTAAATATATAGTATATTTGTGAGACAAATTATTTAATTTATAAAAAAAAGAATTAGGCTGTAAATATCATTCTCTTTCTGCTACTCAGAATAATGTGTACATTCCTATAGGTCTTAAGAGACTGTTTGGGATATATATATAATATATATATATATATATATATATATATATATTATATATATATATCTAGAAGTAGAATTATTGAACCACAGAGCAAACACACACTTAATTTCAATAAATAATGCCAGATTGCTTTCTTGAATGACTGCAACTATTTATACCCCTGAGATTAGAGTACAAGGTTTCTCTTCCCTGCATCTTTTACAGCCTTTGGTATTATACTCGAGTGCTATTTTGTTATTCTGATAATGTGCTATCCCTCCTGTAACACGTGTGAAAAATAAATCCTTATTATTTTAAGTCATTGAGAGTTCTGAATTTCCCTAACAAAGCACAACTTTTCATGATTGATTCAATGGCCATTCTGGTTTTCATTTTGCTGAATTAAGAGCTTCATCAGTTGGGTGTCCCTGAGGTTGTTAAGCTCAAGGTTTTACTTTGGCAATCTGGATATTGAAGGTACATTTACTTGTTACCACCTCACCAGCTATTTATGCCAGAAATGAAAAGAATGCTTGTAACACCAGCCAATTCTGAGCATATAAAATGCCCATTATTCTATGTAAACCCTATAATTATTTATTACAAATCATTATTTTGAAATTGTTCAATGGTGCAGGCTGCTGATACATGGTATGCCTTTAATTTTCTATTAAAGGATTATATAAAAATATAGCCACAGTGTTTAGTAGAAAATATTCTATTCTTAAGTATGTAATGGCTGATCTAGGTGGATGAGAAGCTTGATTAAAGCAATAGTAATCAAAGTACTAGTCAAGGAAATAAAATTAACCACTATCTTCAGTAAGTTCCAGAAATAGTTGTAATTTGGTGTACTTTACCATTTGGAATTAAATCAGAGCAGTGATAAGTTGTCACAAATTCAATTAATCATGACCTTTAATTAAGCATAGAAATAGAAGAGCTACACTCTTAAAATAATTAGGGCTTATGCTAGTAAGTTGGTTACAAACAGCAAAAAGTAAGCCATTTGCTGACCAGAAGGCACAGAAACAAGACAAATGTAGAAATACTTCTTCCTGAACATCTACTTTTCTACTGTATATCTTATTCTTTACCACAAGTTTTTGTCTCAATATAGAATTCCAGTGTCTTATGTCTTACTCTTTGGCTGACAGTGAGGTAGTCATTGACATTTCCTCTTTCTCAGCTTTCCCAGTTGAACAACAGGAATAATTAATGTGTGTGGGATAGGTAGCTATAAAATGATACATTTAATTGTATAAGGATAAAGTCCAAGGCTCTCTTTTCATTTCAGGACACAGAAACCTAATCTGAACCACTTCAGGCAATATAAGGAAACATATAATTTAGCAGGAGATTCATGAGCTTCCATGGTTGATAAAATCATGGGAAAACACAATCAAGACTATAAATTTGTTTCTCATCTGTTTGTATTTCTGTATGCTAATTTAATTCCCTGACCAGAGATTTCTTCATAAGGTTCTAAGCATATCTTTTCATATTTCCAGTTTTGCTACAAAGAATTAAACATTTCATTTCCCTTAGTTCCAGTTCTAAAATTCTATGACTGGAACTCTAAATAGCCTGATGTGAGTTACATAAACATCACTATGGCAAAGGTCTAGGCAGGATACTAAATCATAAATGATTAAAATACATGCCTGTGGTTAACCAAGAAAAAAAAAAAGCAAATAAATATGGAGTGGGGGCAGAGACAGAGGACATAGATTACCTACTGTGTGTGATTTTTATAAATTTAAAGTTAAATGTTGATAACTACTTAAAATATTCCTATAGATAAGGTACAAGTCAAATACAATAGCAAACAAAAACATTGAAATAATCATTGCACCTTGAATGCCCTCCAAGAATAAAAGAAAATAGCAATAAACCTAATTAAATATGTGAAAGATCTGTACTCTTGAAACTATAAGACATTGATGAAAGAAATTCAAAATGACACACAGAAATGGAAAGATGGGGGATCCCTGCATGGCTCAGCGGTTTAGTGCCTGCCTTCGGCCCAGGGCGTGATCCTGGAATCCTGGGATTGAGTCCTACATCAGGCTCCCAGCATGGAGCCTGCTTCTCTCTCTGCCTATGTCTCTGCCTCTCTCTTTCTGTGTCTCTCATGAAAAAAAAAAATCTTAAAAAAAATGGAAAGACATTCCGTGTTCATGGTTTGGAAGAATAAATATTATTAAAATGGCTACATTCCCCAAAGCAATCTACATATTTAATGCAATTCCCATCAAAATACCAAAAGCCTTTTTTACAGAGCTAGGACAAGAAATCCTAAAATTTGTATGGAACCAAAAAAGCCTCTGAATAGCTGAGACAATCTTGAAAAAGGAAAGCAAAGCTGAAGGCATTACAGTTCTGGACTTCACATTATATTACAAAGCTGTAGTAATCAAAACAGTATGGTATTGGCACAAAAACACCCATATAATTCAGTGGAGCACACTCGCAGAAATAAACCCACAATGATATGGCCAATTAATCTTTGACAAGGCAGGAAAGAATATGCAATGGGGAAAAGACTGTCTTTTCAACAAATGGTGTTGGGAAAACTGGACAGCAACCTGTAAAAGAATGCAACCGGATAATTTTCTTATACTATAGACAAAAATAAATTCAAAATGGATTAGAGACCTAAATGTGAGACCTGAAACCATAAGAATCCTAGAGGAGAATATAAGCAGTGACTTCTCTGGCATTGGCCATAGCAACTTCTTTCAAAATAGGTCCCCTCAGGCAAAGAAAACAAAAGTAAAAATAAACTGATTGGGACTACATCCAAATAAAAAGTGAAGGAAACAATCAACAAAACTAAAAGGCAACCTGTGAAATGGGAGAAGATATTTGCAAATGACATACCTGATAAAGGATTAGTATCCAAAATATATAAAGAATTTATACAACTTAACACCAAAAGAACCCAAATGACCCAATTAAAACCTCGGCAGAAGACATGAACAAACATTTCTCCAAAGAAGACATACAGATGGCCAACAGACACATGAAAGATGCTCATTGCCACTTATTATCAGGGGAATGCAAATCATAAGTACAATGAGGTATCATCTCACACCTGTCAGAATGGCTAAAATCAAAGCACAAGAAACAACAAGTGTTGACGAGGATGTGAAGAAAAAGGAACATTCATACACTGTTGGTAGGAATGCAAACTAATGCGGCCATTGTGGAAAACAGTATGGAAGTTTCTCAAAAAGTTATAAATAGAACTACCCTATGATCTAGCAATTGCAATACTGGGTATTTATCCAATAAATGCAAAAAAAAATAAAAATAAAAACCTCATTTGAAGGGATATATTCACCCTGATGTTTATTGCAGTATTATTTATAATAGCCAAGATACAGAAGGAGGTCAAGTGTTCATCGGTTGATGAATGGATAAAGAAGAAGTAGTGCATATATATATATATATATATATATATATATATATATATGATAGAATATTACTTAGCCATTAAAAAGAATGAAATTTTGGCATTTGTAATGACACAGATGGAGCTAGAGAGGATAATGCTATGTGAAATATGTCAGTCAGAGAAAGACAAATACCCATATGATCTCACTCACATGTGGAATTTAAGAAACCAAACAAATAAGCAAAGAGGAGAAAAAGAGAGAGAAACCAAGAAAGAGACTCTTAACAAGAGAATAAACTGATGTTTACCAGAGGCAGGGTGGGTGGGGCGATGGATGAAATAGGTGATGGGGATTAAGGAGTGTACTTGTGATGAGCATAAATAAAATTTTTTAAAATGCCAGCAAAACCAAAAATAAACAAAATGAAACCAAACAAAAAAGAAAGCAAAAAGATTAACTACAAAATATCCATATAAATTACACAGAGTTGCTGAAAGAGCTCTAAGACGTCAACCAATTTCCATAATTATTACGGAGAACTTGGTGAAAGGGCATAGACAATATTACTTCAGGTAGACGGAAATTTGGCAAATTTTACATTATAAAGAGCTGCTAAAACTGTATGTAGGTGTTATGTTATCCCTTTTATACAACAAATATACTTAATAAAAATAATTAACTTTGGATAAAATTTTATACAACAAATATACTTAATAAAAATAATTAACTTTGGATAAAATTTAATGTTTAAACATGGGAAGAGCAGCCTAAAAAAGGAACAAATTGGTTCCTGATCCTTGAAAGGAAGAAAGCAAGCTGGGATTCCACATTTTAATGAATTTCCTTTCAGAGCATTTCCCCAGTTTACTGTGGCATTGGAGAGAATGAAGTTCAAGGAGAAAATAGCAGTCTTACTATGATGAAACAACTGGGATGTTACCAAGACGGAGGTATTTATAACGTTCTCCCAAGACTTACTGAACCTTAACAGTTTGCAAGTTATATTCTAAATTACCATATACTGGCTGATTTTTTCTTTTTAGTTATTCTATTAAGTAACTGACTTGTTTTCCAGGTTTTTATCATATACAGTGCTCTAATCAAACCTTTAACTATTTTTAGCATGGCCTTAAAATACCTGCTTGTTTATAAATTTTTGCATCAAAAAGAATAATAATAGCCATTTTAATGGAGAGAAACGAGCTTATGCTAGTATATATATATATATATATATATATATACCACTAAAATGGCAAAGTATATATATATATACTATACTGTATATACTATACTAAATGGCTAATATATATATATATATATTATTTATTTATTTATTTATTTATTTATTTATTTGACAGAGAGACAGAGCACAAACTGGGGGGTGGAGAGGGAGAAGTAGGTTCTCTGCTGAGCAGGAAGGATGATGTGGGCTCCATTTGAGGACCCTGGGATCATCACCTGATCTGATCTGACAGCAGCCACTCAACCGACTGAGCCACCCAGGTGCCCCGGTAGAAAATATACGAAAGCCCTGGTGATATGATTCTCTCAATTAAAAAAAAATAAGTCCATTCTCTAATTAAAGAAGATCATTTTATTATTACAAGAGTCTGGCTTATGGTATTAGAAGTTTAACTATGTTACATTTTCTTTGCTGAAAGAATTATTTCTATGATAGCTTAATTCTGCATAGCTGGCTCTTAAACTATTTAGTTTACATTTTCATGAAACCTTTTTTGGGATCTGATTGTGTTAACTTTGAAGGAAAATAGTCACTTATTTATGAGGATATGTAGTGTAGAGACAGAAACATGTTAAGTGCTATAGTTCCTATTACCATAAACCTAAAGGGTATTATTGACTGATACATTTACACCAGAGTAATCCATGACCTGGCTACCCCTCCAATGAATAGTACCATTTTTCAGTGAAACTGATCTCTACTAGATTCAAAGGAAAGGAAGCTGGATACATTAATTCATGTGAATATGGAGGACCAACAATCTCTCAATTCAGAAAGATATTTTATTTGAGAAGACTTGTTATTCAAAAGAATTTATAGTGAGTGGAACTTTTAGAATACGACAAGAAAAATAACATTTGAGGTAATAGAAGGTCAGATTTTTTTTTTCCTACAGGAGGGATATCTTATAGGTCTTCACAGGGGCATCTAATTGTGACCATTATTTATTTCACAACAAAGTTTTTTCTTTTAAAAAAATTACTAAAACAACAACAACAGAAACAGCATAGATGACTACTATTTACTGTTCTTTGGGCACTGTGCTAAGTACTTTACATGAATCATCTCATCTGATCAATACCCCCACAGGGGTCAGATAGATAGAGGTTATCAATATGTCCATTTTATCCATGAAGAAAACAAGGCTCAGAGTGACAACTTATATAAGATCACACAGTTAATAGGTGGTAGTCTGACTCCTAGGTTTTCTGTGTCAATCACTGCATTACACTGACTCCTACATCTCTTGTGAACATACCCAAACAGCAAAAATAAAAACCAAGAACCAATGTTACCAAAAAAGTGATTTCAGAGAATTCTCGGTAGTCAAATCCAGACAGAGTAACCAAAGGGCTGTGGAGGAAATATATTAGGGTTAAGATAATAATAGCTAACACTAATTGAGCCTTTCTCATAATTTTTAAAAATTTAACATTCACAATAAACTCCATGAAGTAGGTATGCTTCTTCTTTTTTTTAATTGATTTTATTTATTTATTTGAGAGAGAGAAAGAGAGAGACCAAGAGCAGGGAGAAGGGGCAAAGGGAGAAAGAAAATTAGACACTCTGCTGAGCAGGGAGCCTGACATGGGACTTAATTCCAGAACCCTGAGATTATGACCTGAGCTGAAGGTGGACACTTAACCGGCTGAACAACCCAGGTGCCCCTATTCTTTTATTATCTATGAGAAAATTAAGTCATGTGGAGATTAAGTAGCTTGCTCAAGATGACACAGTTAGTAAAAGTATCATGAATTGAAATCAATCTGTCTGATTCCCCAGCCATCTCTCAGTCTCTGTAGTACAGAGATGTACCATATTCCCAAGGGTCACATTTTACTTACTGAATCATTGGTAACAAACTTAAGGTAATGAATACTGAAATTGAAAATATATATATATATATATATATATATATACATATATATATATATGTATGTATGTATATATTCCCAACCTTCAATGGACTATGTTGTAACTATTTTGCAACACTATTTTCTTTATATCTACACAAAATAGGCCACCCAAGGCAGGAAATAATAAACAACATTGGTAGGAAATGTGCTGATCTGACTGAGGTGAAAGCTGTTGTTACAGAAAATTACAAGATACCATTCTGGAAAGCTCTGTGGAGCAGAAGGCATGGTTAAATTGGTTATCTTTTTATTCTACACAACAACCCTGAGGAATGCAGTATTACTGTCATTTGGGGAGACTAAATGACTCATTAAGCTAACAATTGGTAGTGCTAAAAATCTAAACACAGCTCTAACTTTGGATCCTGAGATTTTTATATCTGAAGTGGTTACTAAAAAAATGGAGTAAGTGGGTAAAGAGACCACTTAAAAATTCAAAACTTTACAAAATAAACAAGAAAAGGAACAATGGATGGAAAAAGTTAAAAAAACACCTTATATTATCATTGTAGTAATCTTAAATTACAAAAGATTCAATCAGATGAGTAAAAGAAAAAAGTTTGTAATTTATAAAAATTAAGTTTAATACACTCATTGTAAAGCAGCAGAACTTGAGAAAATAACAAAGCAAAGAAGAAGGAAAATAACATGGCTTATTTTACAGGAAAATTTAGGAATTCAACTTTATTTACTTCAGAAGAGGACAAAGTCCTTTAGGAGGTAGATAGAAACAGCAACAAACTAACTTTTTGTGTTTATTTTGGAAGTTACAGGTTCTCTTGTTGTACTTAGCATGAACTACACACAGGTTTTCCTACGAAAGTGAAACCTATACACAGATTTTCATATGGGAATAGGACAAACATGTGGTAGTTAGATGTCGAATGGAAGATGTGGTATCAAATTGAGGTCCATGAAATGGTAAAAATCTAACAAAAATCATATGTGACTTAACCAGCAGCTTAAAATTCCCTGAGGATAAACAAAGTAGCAGCATCTTAAGCAAGAGTACCAGTTTTGGACTTGGACTGCCCAGAAGAGAACCTCAATCCACCAATTTTAAGGGGGATCACAGTCACCAATGTACCAAATCCCTCTCAGTCAGTTTCTCCATTTATAAAATGGGGCTGATAATAATAGCATCCACATCATAAAGTTGATATATACATTGAGTAGGATAATATATGTAAAAAGTTTAGCTTTGTGTTTGGTATGTGATAAGTAATCAGAAAATTATATATATATATATAAAGAGAAATCTTTGGGGTGTGATTTGGCTTGGCTATGCACTCCTCATTTCCCTTGGATAAGTCTTCCAGGAGCATAATGACAGCAGAATCTTAATTTACAGAGAAGAAGCTGATTATGATTGTGATAACAATCCTTTTGAGTCTGAAAAGGAAAAGGAGGAAAAGCATCCAGGCAATTATTCCTTTGTTAACAGCACCAATTCCAGGCATTTTTGCCATTCTGTATTCTGAGCCTCTTATCTGCTCTCTCTCTCTCTCTCTCTCTCTCCACACACACACACACACACACACACACACACACACTCACTCACTTATTATATATCCATTTAGTTATTTTACAGGTCAGTTATTTTTCTGTATGTGGTAGAGCTCTCAAATTTATCCAACATTTGTTCATTGAGCATATGTATTCTAGATGTTTACTTTTTGACAGGCATTATAGTAGATCCTGGGGAACAAAATGTAATGTATGTATTTCCCTTGGAGCTTCTAATCTGGTGAGGGTGAGAGAAAAACTGAAAAATAATATGCAAGGTGGCTATGTGATCATGAATACAGAGTGAAGTAGCAGGATAGAGAATTGTGGCACAGAGTTTGTCTGTGTAGACTTCTCAGGGAAAACCTCTCAGTTATAAAGTCAGGTACGAAATTATGGAAAGTTGGGCTGGGGTTGGTTTTTACTAATTTTCACAGAGACATCTATTGATTGATTGATTGATTGATTGTGAAAGAGAGGAAGAGGGAGAGAGAGAATGATAAGCAGGCTCCATACCCAGTGTAGAGCCTGCTGTGGGGCTCAATCTCATGACCCTATGATCATGACCTGAGCTGAAATCTACAGCACCCAACTGATAAATTATTGAACATTACATCTGAAACTAAAACAAAAAAAATAGTTGTATGCCCAAATGAATGAGCCACCCAGGTGCCCTGCACCAAGGCACATTTAAAATAAAAGGTCTAACCATATGATTTTACTCATATGTGGAATTTAAGAAACAAAATAAACAATAAATGAATAAAGGAAAAAGAGACAAAAAACCAGACTCTTGCATATGGAGAACAAACCAGTGGTTGTCAGAGGGGAGTCGTGTGGGCAATGGGTGAGATAGGTGATGGGGCTTAAGAGTACTCTTATTGCTTGATATAGAGAAGTGCTGAATCACTATATTGTATACCTGAAACTAATATAACACTGTATATTAATTTTACTTCAATAATAAATAGACTTCAAGAATGAGAAAAAGATAAAACACTCAGGATAATGCAAGAGATAAGGAACAAGTCATCACTGGCAATAATGTGATAATAAACTCAGTTCTTCACATGCAGATTCCTGCCTCAGTCCCTCCTGGGGTCTAGCTGTATTCCCTGACTATGCATCATTCCATTATCCCTCTGTGATTAAGCTTGCTGTTGATTATTTGCAACCAAATGTTACATGAATATACAATCACATTCACATAGTGAAATTGAGTTTTCAATTTGACTTGCACTTCATGGAAAACTGTTTTCAGGCAAGGAGACATAGTGGGAAAGGATATGATTAAAAGATATTTATTATTCAGATATTCTCTCTTTCAGTCCTTCAGCAAACTTGGGTTGTACTTAAATCTTGTGTTCTTCCTTCCCTTAGGATAGTCTTTTCTCCACCAAGACCTTGCCTCCCAACCCCCCGACCCCCGCCAACACACACATATACACCTACGCACAGAGAGGAGGGTGTTTCCTGGGAGTTCATGTAAATGGACCCCTCATGGGATTGAAGCATGTCTTTCAGACATTTCCAGAAACTTCTGAATTACAAAATGATCATGAATTTTTATTAATCAAAGATGTCTTTAATAAAAGGTTAAACTTTAGAAAATATAAAGTTCCTTCTTTTACTAAATCCTGAGAGGATGTGGATGCAATTACTAAAGTTAGGAAAGAGCCTCAGTGCAATAAATTGAAGTAGGTTACCTGTAGCCTGAAGATCAAAAAGGAGGAACAGAAAGAACAAAAAGAATTGCTTTGTCATCATTTTCTAGATGTGGTTACCTCAGTTTTGGTCTCTCAATTGAACCTCAGTAGGAAAATAAACTTGGAAAACTAAACACTATCATTTAATATATGAATATAATAAGATACAGACATTCAACTTGAAATCTTACTTTTATCAGCAAAACAGATAATTGTTGTGAGACCAGGTGTGTCTGTCTTACTCTTCTTGAAATAAAAATTCTCTTGTGCCTGGCACACAGCAAGACTTCTATCATTGTTATCATTCTTATCATCACTATCTTCCTCCTCTTCATCTTTGGCATGTGTTAGCTGAGAATAAGATTTCAAGAAGTAGTAGTAATAAATAACTACAGAGAAAAACTTTTCAGGAAGCATATGAATTAAATAGATGGAATTCCAATTGAATGCAATTTTCCCATAAAGCTCTGAAAGTGAAACATTAGAATTTATTGTGCTTATTAACATCATGGATTGCTGAATTTAATAAGACTTTGACCCCATAAAAATAATAAAACTACTTCACACCTTATAGAATTTAATAATTTTACTTAATACTTCCACATATCTATTTTTCATTAAATGTATGAACAATGCTATGAGGATTATTGTTAATATTAGAAGTTCAACCTTACTGAGAATATTGTCTATAGATAGTAATATTAATATGACCATAATGACATCTTTCTCTTTTTTTTTTTTTACATCTTTCTCTTTTTGAGCTCACATGTGTCAAGCACAGTTTTAGTTTATCCATATTAAGTTATTTACCCCTTACAAAATTCTATGAAGCCAGTCGGGTTCTTTTTTTCTCCATTTTAGAGATGAGAAAGCTGAGGCAAAGATCTACTGAGTAACTTGTCCAATATCACAACAAAGTGAAGAACCTTAGAGTTTCACAGTCAGGCTATCTGGCCCATTATAACTGCAGCATCAATGTAATGTGAATGCCAAAGACCTGGAGTGGTATAGGCTGAAGAAGCTACAGTAATGTAATTAAACGTTATGTAACTCCAGTTTAACTAAAACACTAATTCTCTTTGGCACATACACTGTGTTCTAATTCCACATAGATAATGTGCTTTTGGGGAGGATGAGATAGTCAATGACAACCTTTTCTGAATAAGTAAATATTTTGCTTTAAGAGAGATAATAGTTTTGATAGATTCAAGTACCAGTTCAGAAACATATTAGCTTTTTCTTGTATTCTATTAAACCTCTTTGAGCCTCAACCATAATAGTGATATGATGATGATAATATCTACATTTGGGGCTGCTGGGAATCTTAGATAAGGTGTGTGGAGTCCAGGATGCCTAGTACTTAGTGATTGTTCATCAGAAATAAGATTCTTGCCCTTAGTCAGATTTCATTTATGAAAACTAGGTTCCTAGAAAAATGTAAGAATAAACTTAAGGAGATAAAATTCTTGTAAATGATAAGTAAAATTAAAGTCCTATAAACTATAAAGCAGTATTATTATTCTTAACATATTAAGGCTTGTTAAGTTCAATATATCATGGTGCTAAAATATGCACAGTATGTTCTGGTGCTTTATTTTCAGAAATTGTTCACTAGTAAGTCACAACCATTTAGAATGCCTTCCTTTTAATTAACCCATATGTTACCTGAAAACATTTGTGTCTTTTTAGAAAATGTTGTTAATTCCTGACACTGTTGTCTAAGGCAACAACCTTTTTTTTTTTCTTCCCCAAATTCTCTGAGCAATACCTCTTCTCTCTTCCTCCTTTTTCTAGGTATCCTTTTATGCCTTTGTCTATAGTTTAGACTATGACAGGGATATTCCTGAAATATTGCTATTTATAAGCTCTTCTAAGTTTACACGAAGTTCAAAACTCTTTGGACAAATGTACTGAGAAATACATTAGTTATAAACACAGAATATTGGATTTAGAATAGATTTAGATATACATTAAGTCTACTTTCTTTGTTTATTGTTAATTAAAATGATGGGGAAACTTTGGAATCATGATGTATCTGCATGTCAAATCCCAGGCCTACCATCTTTGGTTGTATGATCCTCGGATAGTGACCTAACTACTCTTCAGCTTCATTTTCCTGCATCAAAAAAGAATAGTATATTCATCATAAGGTTGTTCTAAGGATTAAATGAGCTCATATGTAAAGGTACCCAACACATATCAAGTAATTGGTAAAATTTATCTAATATTGCTACTTTTATTATATTATTTTCAATAATACATTTATATATTATTTATCTGGAATTATAAAACACCTTCACATATATGTCACCTATGAAAATCTAGTTATCTGATAGAGAAGATAGCATAGGTCTCATTTTAGAGGTAAATTGTGTGTTAGTAAGTAATGAAGCTGGGACTGGAACTAGAATTCCATGCCTTCTAATCCTTTTGAACAGTAAATATTCAGTCACTCACTTTTTGACTTAGTTCCCTCTCAAAGTAGTATAGTCTGCAGATATTTAAATAATTCATTTAGGACAAATTTCTCCCCTATCTTTTAAGCCAAATGCTCATGACTACTTCTTTCATTTGGACTCTCAATGTCCTTGCAGGAATTTCTTTTAAGTCAAAGGTTGGTGCAAAGGCAGCAGTTAAGGTTGGACTAAATAAGCTCTTACATATATTTCTATTAATTTATTCAAATTATTGGAGAAGTTTGCAAAATATTTGCAAATATTTTCAGAAAATCATTTGAAACAAATGATTTTTAATCATTTGAAACAAATGATTAATAAGAAAAAAAGTTATGATGGAATTACCAGGCAGTGAACACTTAATAAGGACCTAATGAATATTTTTGCTAAGCAATACATTCCCTTGGGACCCAAGTTTAATTTGTTGAAAGCATCATGAAGTCAACAAAACAATTTCTCTAACCAAATCCTTATGACTGATGTAACTTTAGACTCTTTTACCATAAATGCTCTTCTAAAATATTTCCATCAGTATTTTCTTTTTTTTTTTTTTTTTAATTTTTATTTATTTATGATAGTCACAGAGAGAGAGAGAGAGGCAGAGACACAGGCAGAGGGAGAAGCAGGCTCCATGCACCGGGAGCCTGATGTGGGATTCGATCCCGGGTCTCCAGGATCGCGCCCTGGGCCAAAGGCAGGCGCCAAACCGCTGCGCCACCCAGGGATCCCACCATCAGTATTTTCAATTACACATAAGAATAGGACTCAAAGAATCCATGGTTAGTACAATTCTGGCCAGGCTGTGTTTTCAGGTAATTCTGAAGCAGGAAAGCACAAGACATTTTTTCAGTAGAGTTCATTTTCATGAGACTATATAACATTGCTGACAAAACAGGTTGTAGTAATTTGTGCCTGAAAGGCTTTTTTTAGAAGTCTTCCCATACTGAATTCCTATGTAGCTGAGAAAATGCTTTTCTGTATGAAAAGTGGTCTAATTCCCATTCTCAGTTATATATATAATCTATTAAAACACTGAATATCTAGTACCTAAGTACATCCTACATTTCATGTTTCAGTTCACAAGAAATAAAATATTGATAATTTCCATGGCAACTTAGAGAATTTTTATACAGCACACCAACTGTAGCTCCATTAGATAGCCACCCATTTGTGAACATCCAAGAGCTCACATTTCAAAACAGCATATATTTGTTGCTATATAAAGAAAGTTAAGATGTGACACACAGTGGATAAAGTAAAAGGCAATGGTAAAAATCACAGTGCTAAACAGAAACTTGATTAATTGTAAATGGAAAGGCATTACATTTTCTAATATTCCTTAATGTAATTGATATGCCAACATAATTTTAAAAAGTACTTATGAATATAATACAATTTCTATCATCACTAGTAACATGCAAAAAAATGGCCTCTTGTAGGGTGTCAAAAACAATATGTCACTGAGATTGACATTGGTAGAGCTGTAAGAGAGTTGAAGGTAATGAACTATATGTGTGTATGTATATGTGTGTATAGCTTAACATAAATCACTTAATATATAAGTATATATTTATTGCTTATTATAAATGCATGTATTATATTCACCGTTGACATGTTTATTAAATTTTGTATAATTATATGTAATCTAAATAAAGTGAAGATGCAACATGAATAATAAGTGCTGCATGAGTGATACATGAATAATATACTCATTAAAAGTACAAACCACCCATGTATCCTTCTAGTGGTGAGGGAAAAGGGTATTGATACATAGGGTTCTCTAAAATATATTCTAACCAAATGGAGAATAATTGTTTTTTTTTAAGCCACAAAGTTGTATAACAAAATAATGGATAGTAAATATTGAACGTGATTAAAACAGAATTGTCTAATCTAATTTGGAAGGGAAACTATATAACTGACAAATAAGGGATGCCTGGGTGGCTCAGTGGTTGAGCATCTGCTTTTGGCAAGGGCGTAATCCCAGAGTATCGGGATCGAGTCCCGCATCGTGCTCCCTGTGTGGAGCCTGCTTCTTCCTCTATGTCTCTGCCTCTCTATGTGTCTCTCATGAATAAATAAATAAAATCTTTAAAAAAATAACTGGAAAATAAATAAATGATAGATGATAGATAGATAGACAGGACACCTACAAGAATACTAACCATACTCTCGTAAAGAGAAATTTCTTTTGTTTTCAGAAATTATTTTGCAATAGTCATTTTTCAAAATGATTATGAATTTGAAATTTTTCAGAGTATTATGCACGACAGCATTTGTTGGCAATGTTTTGAGTAAATTAATTAAAAAAGAAATCTGTATTTCTTGCTTGAGCTATTGTAGTATGAAGAGAAAGAGCAGCCACAGAAGGTAAGAATACTGCTTATGAGTTAGGGGGTAGGGGGAGAAGTATACTAAAGTATGGACAAACCTCGAGTGGAAATAAAACAAGAACTTTTTTAGCCAAGTATTTGTGACAAAGGTAAGCTTTCAAACAGTTTGGGAAGCTATATTGTCTATTATGCAGAGAGGGACCATAGAAGAAAGGATATCAAATGATGACTTAGCAGTACGAAAAATTCTATAAATATAACTTTCCATGTTGATAAGATAAATTTCAAAATGTACTATCTGAAAATTCTTAATTTGTCTAAAAATATTTAAAATAAAAACTTCTCAGTGAGATACAGCATTCCATTTAAATATGTTCACTATTATCACTGTAATTCATAACTACAAGGTTTAGACAACATAATAAGCCATGAAGAGGAAATAACACCTATAATTTTTAAATTTTTATTTATTTATTTGAGAGAGAGAGGGAGAGAGAGTAAGACTGCAGAGAAGGGGAGCTGCAGGGGAAGAAAGAGAAGCAGGCTCCCCACTGAGCAGGGAGCTGGACCTGGGGGTCATGACCTGAGCCAAAGGCAGACACTTACCTACTGAGCCACCTAGGTGCCCCAAGACCTACAATTGAAATAAAAAAAATGGCAAAATGCTTATAACTTACAGATGATACAATAATCTATTTGAAATCTTTGGGGGATCCACTTAAAACAATTATGCCACCTAACATGAAAATGAAATAGGACTACAAAAGAAAAGTATGAAAACTATAGTTCTCCTATATGTTGAAATTATCCTATAGAAAAATTCAATAAAAAACAATAGCCAATTCATAATGACAATAATTCTAATGAATTAAAACTAATAAGTACTTGAATCACCAATATAAAGGATATTATACAAACTTTTTTCAAGAAATACAAAATTGAAACCAATCGATTTCCTAATGAGAAACCCAATATTAGTAAGAAATCAATTTGTGCAAACTAATGTAATCTATAAATAACTATAATTCTAATACAATATTATCTATTTTATGAAACCTAAAAATAGTTTTACATTAATTTGAAGAATAACCTTTGGATACAATCATTTTTGGTAAAAAAAAAAAAAAAAGCCAAAGACCTTGCATTTCTTTTGATGCAAAAAGAAAAGAAACTCTGCAAGGTACTAAAATAATTACCAAGATATAATATTCAAAATTATATGGTTCTGGCACAGAGATCAGAGGGCTAAACAATGGAATAGAATTGTGAGTTCAGGGTGTTATAGATATCTATATGATTTTTTAAAATATATTTGAACTTCAAGTCAGCAGGTAAAGGATTTTTAAATAAATCGTACTGTGATAACATAATCATTTGGAATAGTAAGATGAATATAGTACCTTTTCTGTTCTTTAATAGCTTCAAATTGTATTCATATCACCGAAGTAAGAGCTTTCAAGCAACATTCGTAATCTAGTTAGGCTGATTAGGATCATATGATCCTCAGAGAAGCCAAAATCCTGAAACCGCTGAGGTTTCACATGTCCACAAACTACTATTAGTTGTCACATGACCAGTCTCTACTAGATTACTTAGGTTTTAATTTATAACTGAAAATATTAAGGGTGAAGAAATCTTTTTTTTTTTTTCCTTAACTTATAGGGAGAAAGTAAGAAGTTCCACTGAATATATCTTTTGATCAGTTTAGAGAGGCTTGAATTCATTCACTCATTCATTTAATATTTGTTGAATTCCTAATATGTATTAGCCATTGTTTCCATTTCTGTGGTTTTATTTTGACTTACTTAATTCTCTTGGAACTTAAAATTTTACTTGAGAAGTTAGAAAATATATCAGCAAACAAGGATCTCTAGTATCTGAGGAAATATTAGTGCTAGGAAGCAAACCCCGGACTGTCAAACTTCAGAGACCACTCTGTAATATGCCCTCATCAACAAACACCACAATCAAGACATACCAACCACCGCACAATTCTGATCGCTTAAAGAAACAATAGACATTTCTGATGGCAGGTGAAAAGATGTTTGTGAGGGCAGAGGAGACACTGCCTTTCCAGGTACCTATTTCAATGAGAATTCCAAAAGTAGATGATAGAAGGCTAGTTTATAATAGAATCTGAAGCACAAAAGAGAGAATGGGGGGGCAGAAATATGGACATTTAAAAGTAGTGAGAGGTCAGTAGTGAACAGTGAGCAGAAGGTAATGGTAGTTACAAGAATAGCTACTTCCTTGCTTTTTTATTTCAACTCCTGCCATATATTAATTTCTATCAGTGGATGAGCAGTTTCAAAAATTTCCTTTCTTTATTTAATGTACTGACACTGTTTCACAAAAATTTGAGAGATCAATGTTAATTCCTAGGAATTATTATTTTTTCTTCAATTCATAATACAAGTACTAAATACATCAAGTCCTTATATTTTGAACCTGATTTATTTCATTTCTGCACAAACATTTCAAAGTAATACAACCAAGGATGCTAACCTATTAAATTTCTTCTTTTTTTTAAACTTTATAACAATACATATTTAGTATTCGGAGAATCCTTGCAAGGAATATTTGCACAACTAAAACATTTGCAAAACAGTGTTTATCAATGTACTTGATCTACCCATAATTAGACAGCAATTTTAAAACAAAACAAAACATTTTTTATGACTATCATTAGCTGAAGACCACATTGCCTAAGCCATCTTACGTTCTTTAGACCATGTATCTGTGTATGCTATGGAAACCTTTCAAGACACTCAATCTTTCATTCCTTATCCTACTTATGCTCTCCTATTCCTATGTTTTCCCTTGTGGTTTAGATACTGCAATTATCTAACCCCATCTTACAAGAGTTATTTAACCCCATCTTATAAGCTTAACTATCTAGCTTTTAAGTTTGAGAGAAGTAACAGCCACTTTGGCTCAGCAACTCTGGGAATACTTCCAATATACCTTCAAAACAATTCCAGGGACCCAGTATGATGAACTCTCCCTTTTTATTGCATTTCAGGATACTTCACTACTTAAGCTCTAAACACTTGGGCCCTACTCACCATCTGTGCTTTATTTGATTGCAGGCTGTAGAGAGGACAGGGCATTCCCAAGAATTGCAAGCCCTTGGATCCTTTGGTACCAGCCTCTAGATTTCCATTTTCCTGCACTTTTTCTGTACACTCAGCAATAAAGATGAATTTAGAATTCTTTTGTAGCAAACCTTCAGAAGTCCATCCAACCCTAACTGTTGTTTTTTGATATTTAAATGAAGCATTAACTGAGAAATTCAGATGAGCTCTACTAACAGCAGGTATTACGTTACTTAGAACACTTTTTCACATAAATAAGAACCCCTCTTCCTACACACACTCTTAAGATCCCTGCACATACTGACAATACAATAAAATCTAAGGATTCTTTAATCTTCCCCTCCCCTTTCAAAAAAAGAAAAAAGATCAACAAAGCGCTCTCCTGTGAGAAAAATTCATGAGGATACTGAAAATCTTCGTGTCTTGAGGAATATTCCTGCCTCATATGCTATAAATTTTACAATATTGCCACTTGTATGTTAGGTCCAGTGAGAGTCACCTCTACTGAATCCCTCTAGTTAACAGTACAGAAAAATTATATGGACAAGAGTTGGATTCTGAGAAAATATGTTTTTTAAAACCTTGTGATTATATAGCATTATCTTAGAGTCTCCTGCCATGCATCCTGGGAAATACATTGCTATACAATTAGCAGGAGCATAGTCTTAGTAGGTTGATCAAGCTAGAATTGCTTCTTTAACAGCTCCCTTTCCTCGCATGGCTTAATTTAAAATCCCCAATAAAAATTACCTATGGCTGCTTGGTAAAGACTTGGGGAGTTACTTCAGGCTCTATTATCCTCAAATCCTGAGCCCCTTTGCTCTGGTTGATTTCCCTAAATTCAGTGTATTCTCTAAAGCTGTCCCATTTGAATGAACTCCAGGCATTTTATTTTTGTGATTATCTTCAGCTCTCTACTTTGCAACTTGGAAATTATCTGTGCCCTAATTCCTGGCTTTAACCTAGGCCATTGGGATTTTTTCTATAGACTTTCATGTTTATAAAAATAGATATCTAATTTTTAGAGTTATATACTAATTTGAAGTCAAATAGAAGGTAATCTCCACAAGAACAGGAATATTTAAACTAATGTATCCAAACATCTGGAATAATACATAGGTGCTTAGTATGGTTTTGTTGAATGAGTAAATCAGTGAGAAATCTGTGTTACAGAGAATCTTCTGAAAGTTGCAGCATTAATTAATGGCAGAACTAGAAGCAGAATCCAGGCTATCACCATGTACTTTCTAATACACTTCATTATTTATAGTCATCTTTCACCTTCTGATGAGAAAATCAAATATATCCACTAAAAATAATTAATAAACCAACAAACAATAATTATAGGGCATTTAGTGTATTTTAAAGTTTAAAATAAGAAATAGTAGCCAGCTTTCAAGATAGCTCCAATGATCTTGCCTCCTGGTATGCATGATCCTGACTGTGGGCTGCACCTATTGACTCACTTCCAATGCACTGAGTAGGTAAAAGCCACCTCTTCAGGAACCCGGAGGCAGACTCACCTGGCTTCACCAAGTTTTGAAATTATCAGATTTCTGACCCCTCAGAATTTGTGTGAGATAATATGTTTTGAAGTTTAAACTTGGGGGGTAATTTGTTAAGCAATAATAAATTACTAATGAAATACATTTCTATAATTTTATTACCATTACAACTAAAATGATAAAAGTAAAATTGCTGTGTGTGTATGTGATATACTATATTCAGTTCAGATTCTCTATGTAAATTACGAGTGCTATATTATATATACATATATAGAGAGCGAGAGATAGAATTTCTGTACCTATTTCTACGTATAAAATACATTTTCTAGACTTTCAAGACATTTCAAGGCAGATAAGGCCAGATAACATCAGGTGTATTGCTACCCAATGTCTTGCTCTACCTTTGAACATACTGGTTTATCTGGGTGTGCACTGCTACAATGACATGTGTAAAGTAATCTTTGGCACTTACATGTGTGTGGAAGTCACAATATGAATGTAAGTAGGATTTTACATTTTTTTTTTTTTGTTTTAGAAGTGGATTTGAGCCACCTAAAAAGACATGTAGCATGAAATATTATATTCTGATAAAATGAACAAAGAAAAAAATTAATAAAGTTGATTTTTAAATTTTGAATCTGTCTTTAATTAGTTATATGACCAAGAGCAAAATAACCTATCATTTTTTATGGCCTAATAAAATGGATTTTAGTTAAAAAGTCATAACAAAGTTAATGGTTTTATGAATAAACTAATATGATTTATGAAGAATGGTTTTATTTTGTTTTATTTTAAAATATACTACAAGTTGGGTAAACAGCTCAAACAGGAATTTACTTTTTATTCTTTGAAAAACTTAGATTTAAAAAGATGAATGGCAAAACATATCAGTTGTCAATAATAGGGCAAGGAAGAAATTCATACTCTGTTGCACAGGGGGAGCTTGCAACGGACACAAACAAAAGCTTCTTTTTTTTTTTTTTTTTTTTTTTTTTTTTCAAACAAAAGCTTCTGATATGGTTTATACTGTGGAGTTCTCAGAAAAGCCCAGGCTTTTCTTGTCTCTGTATTAGGTAATAGTACCCCCTTGAAACCTTTGTTAAAGTCTTTTTCTGACTCTTCCTCTTAATTTTGGTCACAATATTATGCAATTAATTGGAAGTATTCAGATTTAAAGTCCCATATAAAAAAAAAAGATTTTATTTATTTATTCATGAGAGACACACACAGAGAGAGAGGCAGAGACACAGGCAGAGGGAGAAGCAGGACTCCATGCAGGGATCCTGACGTGGGACTTCGATCCGGGATCTCCAGGATCAGGCCATGGGCTGAAGGCAGCTCTAAACCACTGAGCCACCCGGGATTGCCCTAAAGTCCCCATTTAATCTTTCATCCGAACATTCTATTCTGAGTCCTAGATCCCACCATGACCCACCAACACACTACAAGGATATACGACTTCTCCTGACAACATCCCAGGATGGAGAAATTGGCTAGGCTAGAGCAACATAACAGGGTTTGATATTTCAAATTTGTTGTGGAAAAGATATCCTCAAGATGATTCCAACTTGATTTGGGATTATAAGTATCATGCAAATCCAATCTTTTTTTGTAACTTATTGAAAAATCAACAATAAAAGACCAATGAGGTAGCCAACTCACAAATTTCAATGACAACTGGCTCTAAGATTCAATTGCTGCATAGGGCAGAAGACAGGACTTTGTGGAATAGAAAGTGCTTAGAGTACAATGTGTACCCTCTCAGACTGGCTTCTTTCCCATACAATGTGCATTTAAGGTTCCTCCATGTATTTTCACAGTTTGATATCTTATTTCTTTTATTATTTAATAATATCCCATTGTATGGATGTACCAGAATTTGTTTAGATCATTCACCTATCAAAGACATCTTGGTTGCCTCCAGTTTTTGACAAACTGCTATAAACCTTCATGTCTAGGATTTTTTGCTGACACAATTCTTTCAATTCATTTGGGTAAACAGCTCAATTGATGGATCTTCTATTAAGGTATGTTTAGTTTTCTAAGAAATTGCCTTCTAGAGTGACTGCACCACTTTTCATTCTCACCAGCAGCGAATGTGAGTTCCTGTTCCCTCATTCCTCTGCATTTGTTGTGGTCTGTGTTTTGGATTTTAGACATTCTAATAAGTGTGTGGTTATCTTGCTGCCTTTTTAAATTTGCAGTTTCCTAATAACATATGATATTGAGCATCTTTTAATATGCTTATTTGCTATCTGTATATATTCTTTGATGATGTGTCTGTTCAGATCTTTTGTCTATTTTTAACGGGGTTAAAAAAATCACGCCCTTGCTGGACATGCACGTAGCCCAGAGATGTGTGGTATTCTAAATTCTTATGAATATATTGGGGCTTTACAAAACTTGCTATAGCCATTTTATTCCAGTTTTCCTCTGAAGTATTTTAGTCAATCTCTTGTTAGTCCCAACTGTTATTGCCTCCTAAGGGGGATTTGGTGTTAATCAATAGCCATTGATTGTTTTCTACAAACGCTCTGAAGATTGTTCTATAAACACTCTGCAGATAGGATTGTTTGCATAGAACTAACTCTGAGTCAGACAATCCCTGAGAATGGAGAAATTCCAGAAAGCTACCCCTGAGTCAGATAGTAACAATAATGTGGGAGGGGGGTAGTGGTTTCTGTAGTGTTCTGAACACATATTGCCCTTCTTATGGCTAGGTGCTATTTTTCACAACTACCCTGGTTGTGAAGTTGTTTTCAAAGCTACTGTATTAGGAATGGGAGGTGGGAATAGGACTATTAAAACTCCACAGAACTTACTGTTTTTACCAGGATTCAACCACTTTTTGAATAAGTGATCCCTGGATTTTCATAAATCTTTGATTTTAAAAGTTCTAAGAAGCTAAGATTTTTGTTTTGCTAGTGTCCTTATTGTTTTTATGGGGGAGCAGATTTTAAAAGGTCCTTACCCTGCCATTCTAGAAGTGCTCCTTGATCTCTTCTTATAGAATCCAGGTTTCTTATGAAATTTTCCATATTTTAAACTACATATTCCATTATTCTATATTCTGAACCTACCCTTCATGGTTATTTAAAAATCTTGTCTACTAATTCCAATACATAGATCATCTGTAAGTCTGTATGTCTTTAATTTTTTTCTCTTGATTTTCATTCATATGGTCTTATTTCTTTGTAGTATTTTTATTTGAATGAAGACCATTGTATGTAGACAATTATAGAGTATCCAGATAATATTATCTTCCCCTAGAGATTATTCATTCTTGCCTCTTCTAGACAAAAAGTGGGACTGAATCACCTTAATCCAATGAGAGCCAGTTTGCTTAGGTCTCAGTTAATTGGAAAGGTTCTACTTCTGGGTCACCTCTGCTCCAGAGACATAGCACTCCACATCTCCTAAAGACTGTTCACTATCAACTTTTCTTCCCCACTCTCTTGAACTCTAAATATTTGTTAGGCAAAGCTCAAGTTTTCATTCCAAACATCACCCTTTTTATCTCTATATGAAACTGAAAAATGTTCCCATGAGCAAAGTGGCTATACAGATTCAGCTCTTTTTTTCCTCATTACTCATTTGTTTTTATTTTATTAGTAAATCGTGTACTCACATGGCTCAAAAATAATAGCATAAAAAGTGACACAATGAAAAGTTTCCTTCCTAGTTCTTCTCCTATCTACTCCATTCTTCTGTTCCTCTTCTTCAAACGTTCTTGTACTGTGTATGGGAGGAACAGTTTTCCTTCCCCTCTAGATTCTTTGGCCGGTCTAATAGTAAATTGATATAAGACAAACAGAAGGAAAAACAAAGAAAAGTTTAATAACAAGTATACCTCCTGTTTGCAAGGGAAGAACCCAGGAAAACTGAGTAACTCTCCAAAATTGCCCAAATCATCACCTTAAAATCTCCAATTTTTGAATCTTACTTCTCCAAAATTTTTGCCTCTATATTTCTCATTTCAGCATGTTTCTAACGTCTTTAAACATAGTTTTGTTTTGTCTCATATTTTATAAATTAAAAATTCTTATTGTTTTTAGCAGCTGTGTTTTCACCACATTCTGTGTAATGTTAGTGTGATGCTGCAATTTTAATTTACTTCTTATTATTCATATTGATAAGAGTTTGATTTTCTCAAAACAGTTCTGATTGTGAGGATCAGATACAGTAAAGTAGGGGTTGAGGACTCTCCTCAAATCTCAGAGAATACCTTTTCACCTCTCCCAGTGATCTTGATGGCTAAACTGCTCCCATCTCCCATATATATGCTTACAAACATTCTCATTCAACATGTGCCCCGTGAGGGTGTTCTCAAAGTTTCAGTTATATTTGGTATCTTCAAAGACTTACATCTTTTCCTTTCCACCTAACCAAGATGTTTTTTTTTTGTGCAGATTCTGCTAGTTTGAGTTTAATTTTCTGAAATACTTTTTTTAAAGTATAGGTTTCATGTCATTTAACCCATACATACTTCAGAATATATTTGAATATATAAATACCATTTTGGACACAAACAAAAAGTCATTATTACACAAAAAAACTAATATTTACTCCTTACTATTGTCTAACTCCTAGTCCACATTACATTTTCAGATGTATGTGTGTGTGTTTCCCATAACTTATACTTATTTAGTTTTTATGAGATTTATGTCTTCAAATTATGTTGATGGTATATTTCAGATTTTTCATATATTCTCTTGTTTTACAATATTTTTAGATACAAATAAAAAATAAATGACTGTTGTGCTCCTATATATAGCTATATACAATGCTTAATAAGATTCTGAAGCACACATTTTATTATTTACACATTTGTTTTATTTATTTTTGGAATTGCAACAAACTGACTTTTTTAAAAGTTTTTATTTTAGCTCCAGGTAGTTAGCACACAGTGTAATATTTGTTTCTGGTGTACAATATAGTGATTCAACACTTTCATACAACACCCAGTGCTCACAACAAGGCATCTCCTTAATCCCCATCACCTATTTAACCCATCCCTCCCACCATCTCCCCTTTGATAACCATCAGTTTGTTCTCTACAGTTAAGAGTCTGTTCCCTTGTTTGTTTTCTCACTCTTTCATCCCCTCTCTCTCTCTCTTTGTCCTTTGCTTGTTTTTTTTTTTCTTAAATTGCACAAATGAGTGAAATCACACAGTATTTGTCTTTCTCTGACTGAGTTATTTCACTTAGTACTATACTCTACCTCTATCTATGTTATTGCAAATGGCGAATCACTTCTTTTTTATCCATTTTTCAACTGATGGACACTTGGGCTGTTTCCATAACTTAAAGCCCAGGATTATGATGTCTCTGGCTTTGCTTTTCTTTTTCAAGATTGCTTTGGCTATTCAGGGTGTTTTGGGTCTATACAAATCTTAGGATTGTTTGTTCTAGCTCTGTGAAAAATGCTGTTGGCATTTTGTTAGGGATTACATTAAATCTATAGATTGCTTTGGGTAACATAAACATTTTAATAATATTTGTTCTTCTAATCCATGAGCATGGAATGTCTTTCCATTTCTTTGTGTTATCTTCAATTTCTTTCATCAGAGTATTATAATTTCCAGAGTACAGATTTTCACCTCTTTGGTTAGGTTTATTCCTAGCTATCTTATTATTTTGAGTGCAATTATAAATGAGCTTGATTTCTTAATTTCTCTTTCTGATGCTTCATTATTGGTGTATAGAAATGCAACGATTTCTGTACATTAATTTTGTATCCCATGACTTTACTGAATTCATTTACTAGTTGTAGTAGTTTTTTGGTGGAGTTGTTCGGGTTTTCTATATATTGGATCATGTCATCTACAAATAGTGAAAGCTTTACTTCTTCCTCACTGATTCAGATGCTTTTTATTTCTTTGAATTGTCTGATTGCCATAACTAGCACTTCTAGTACGATGTTAGATAAAAGTGGTGAGATTGGTCTTGTCTTGTTCTTGACCTTACGGGTAAAGCTCTCAGTTTTTCCCCATTGAGGATGACGTTTAATGTGGGTGTTTCATAAATGGCCTTTATCCTGAAGTATGTTCCCTCTAAACCTACTTTTTTGAGGGTTTTAATCATTAATGAATTTTGTACTATGTCAAAGAAAAGCTTTTTCTACGTCTATTGAAATGATCATGTGGTTCTTATATTTTCTCTTATTGATGTGATGAATTACAATTGATTTGTGAATACTGGATCACCATTGCAACATAAGAATAAATTTCACTTGATTGTGGTAAATTTTTAAAAAAGTATTATTGGATTTGGTTTGCTAGTATTTTGTTGAGTTTTGCATTTATGTCCATGAGATATCACCTGTAGTTCTCTTTTTTTTTTTTTTGTGGTGCCTTTTTCTGGTTTTCATATCAGGGAAATGCTGGCCTCATGGAATGAATTGAAAGCTTTCCTTCTTTTTCTATTTTTTGGGAATAGTTTGAGTTAAATGCATATTAACTTTTCTTTAATGATTTGGTAGAATTTACCTATGAAGCCATCTGGACTGTTCACTGTCAGTTTTTTGATTACTGATTCAATTTCTTTGCTGGTTATTGATATATTCAAGTTTTCTATTTCCTCCAGTTTCAGTTTTGATAGTTTATTTTTTCTAGGAATTTATCCATTTCTTCCAGGTTTTCTAATTTACTGGGATATGTGCTTTTTATAATATTCTCTTGTAATTGTTTGTATTTTTGTGGTGTTGATTGTTATTTCTCCACTCTTATGATTTTATTTGAGTCCTTTCTCTTTTTTCTTAGTCAGTCTGGCTTGAAGTTTATCAATTTCATTGATTTTTTCAAAGAACTAGCTCCTATTTTCGTCAATCTGTTTTTACTATTCTTTTTTATTTTCAGTATCATTTATTTCTGCTTAATCTTTATTATTTCCTTCATTCTGCTGGCATTAGGCTTTGTTTGTTGTTCTTTTTCTAGCTCTTTTCAGTGTAAGGTTAGATTGCTTATTTGAGATTTTTCCTGCTTCTTGAGGTAGGCCTGTATTGCTATACACTTCCTTCTTAGAACCGCTTTTGCTGCATCTCGAAGGTTTGGGGCTGTTCTGTGTTCATTTTCATTTGTTCCCATGTACTATTAAATTTCTTCTTTGATTTCCTGGTTGACCCATTTATTGTTTAGTAGTATGTCATTTAGCCTCCACATATTTGTGGTCTCTCCATATTTTTTCTTGTGGTTGACTTCTAATTTCACAGCATTGTGGTCAGAAGTGATACATAGTATGACTTTGATCTTTTTAAATTTGTTAAGGTTGGTTTGTGTTCAATACGTGACCTATTCTGGAGAAAGTTCCATGTGAACTTAAAAATAATGTGTATTCTGTTGCTTTAGGATGAAATGTCCTGATTGTATCTGTTGAATCTATTTGTTCCAGAGTGTCATTCAAAGCCTTTGTTTCCTTGTTGATTTTCTCTTTGGATGATCTGTCCATTGATGTAAATGGGATGTTAAAAGCCCTACCATTATTGTATTATTAATGATTACTTTTTTAAACTGTGTTTGTTATTGACTGTTTTATGTATTTGGATGCTTGCATGTTCAAAGTCTACTTTGTCTAATATAAGTATTGCTACTCTAACTTTCTTTTGACATCCATTTATATGATAGATATTTCTCCATCCCCTCACTTTCAATCTGCAAGTGACTTTAGGTCTAAAATGAGTCTCTTGTAGGCAGCATTTAGATAGGTCTTGTTATTTATCCATTCTGTCACCCTATGTCTTTGGTTGGAAAAGTATGTATTTTTAAAATCTATTATAAAGATGGAAACATTGAGGATGTTACAGGTTACATAACTGCTTCATTCACATAGCTTGGAGATTGCAGATATAAGACATTACTTCAAATTTTAGAAGGCAAAGCCAGTACTCATTTCATTAAATAAAAGCTAACACATTATAAAGTGTTATTTTTTTATAAAAATAGAATAGTTTGTTGTTTGTATGCTGCCTGCAAGCATGTATGCATGCACATACACTCATACACATACACACACACGAAACTTCTACTTCCCACATTTTTCATAGAAAGTAGATATCCATTCATGCCTACATAGACAACTTTATTCCTTTATTTCCTGAGTTAAAACCTATTTCATTTACATTCTAGATTGATTGTGAGGTATATACTGAATATTGTACTTTTACAAATAACCCATGGAAAACTAAAGAATGTTCAGGTTTCAGGGATATCAAACTTGTAAATTACTACTTGATTGACATTGGATGTAATATAGATCTAATTTTCCTTGGTGTCTTTCTCTTTTGGCCCCAAACTCATATCTATGTTTATCAGTTTGCTCTGATTCAAAGAATGTTTATCAAAGGTTAATGGAATGCTACTGAACTACAAATTATATTGGTTAAGTTCATTCCATTCTCATATTTTCTTTTTATTTGTTACTTATTCTTATGTAAGCCATTGATTGAGGCAAAGTGTGAAATAGTGCTGGTAGTATACTCAGTAAGTGATTACAAATGAGTTCCAGTGAATTAATATCATTGTTCAAAATATTTCAAAGTCTAAGTTATCATTTGTTATTTCTATTTGAAATCACATAAACAGAAATCAAGTAGAATACACAGAAACTTAGAAAGTGATTAAATTATGCTTTTTAGTGAATTACATGACTATTGTTTACAGATATTCCAATGTCAGATTAAATTTTTAAAAAATTACTGATTTTGCAATCAGAAGATATATATTGTGAGGTACAGCTATGTTAATTTCTAGCAGTATGATGTTCTTTTTGGTAAGTTACTTAAATATCTAATCCTTGCTTCGGTAATTGTAAAATAACTAAAAATATAGAACACTTCCTCTTTCTATACATGAGCTGATAAAGATTATTTTATTTCATTCACACAGAACTCTATGAAGAAGGCGTTGATATCTTCATCTTACAGATAAGCAATAGAGTATCAAGAGTAACTCATTATGTATGGGTACATGTGTATACCATATTTTTATATAATGCTAGACTTGAAGAAAAATTGTCAAAATAGTACACACACTCATATGCCCTCTACTCAATCAATTCATTAAAAAATTTCCCATTTTATCATTATTATTCTTTCTTCCCTCTTCTTTTATCTCTATGTTTCTTCTCTTTTTCTCTTCCTCTTTCCCAATATTCTGTGCTTATGACTGTATAAAATATATATATATATTTTTTTTTCTGCCTTGTACATAGTTTTGAGTATAAGTTGGAGACATAGTGCTGTTTGTCCTTAGTATATTTCCTAAGAATGGGGACTTTCTATTATATAACCACAATATAATTATTAAAATAAAGATACTTAACTTTGATAAAATGCTAATATCTGTTTACCTAGCAAAGTCTATATACATATTCCTTCATTTGTCCCGATATTGTTCTTTAAATCTATTTTGTTTTTCTAGCCTAGGAACTAATACAAACTTCATGTACTAATTGCATGTACCTGTTGTTTTTCTTAGTCATCTATTACATGTGACCCTTTCTCAGATTTTCTTTGTCTTTCATTTTGAAACAACATAATTAAAAAAATAACAAATGATGATCTCTGACCTTGGAAAGTTATAAAACTTTAACTGAGCTCAGTTTCCTATTGGGAAATGGTTTATTGATACTTAAATAAGGTACAACATATATTAAACATTCAGCAAAACAGTAGACCAAAATTACTACTTAAAATTATACTAAGAACAATATATACTCAAAACAGCATTAACTAGAGGCATTGACTTTATTTAGAAAGATGCATATTTAAATGGTTGAAGTGGGGTTTTATTTTGAAGAATGATTTCTACCCGTTGCATTATCAAATATTTATACTTCCTATTCAAATATTTTTATTTAGATTGAAATTTACATAAATCAATCATCTTACTAACAAATGGACACATTTTCAACCTATTTCTTTGCCTTTTGATAGTTTCCTTGAAATTATTAGATTATCTTGATATTAGTAATGTATCAGACTATTATAAATATGATTTTAAAAAAATCTGTTCTTTTGTATTATTTCACAAATAATTCTGTAAAAAAATTTTCTTTGAATAGTATAACAGAGCAGTGAAAAGTACAGATTATCATATCTGATCACCTTATTTAAAATCTCAATTATACCATTTCTTAGCTGTGTCAAGTTGGTCACATTGCTATGTCTTTGTTTTAGTTTTCTGTACTTTAAATTGAGTTCCTTTCTCATGAGGTAATGAATAGTATGTATTCAATAAGTGTTCAAAATAATTTTCAAAAGCACTATTGCCTGGAAGCTAAGATCAGACACTTTGGACTCAAGAATACATGAATCAAAATCCTGAATAATGTAGATATTAGCTATATGCCTAATAGTAATTTTATTTAGTGTCTTGATATCAATTCCCTCAGTTTAAAGGAGAAACAATAATAATATATTTATTATAAAGTTAGAGAAATATTTAATTAAAGTAATGCATGTACAGTGCTTAGCACAGTGCCTAAATCCTAAAGCGTTCAGCCAAATATTCCCATAAGCTATATATTTATGTCTTCCTCTTGTGAGCTCCATAAAGATAAGTAGTTTGCAAGAATTTTTTTAACAATTCGAATTGTGTAATAGGGAAATACTTGCCTGTGAATGCCGACACTGAAAATACTTGATAAAAAACCTGTAATATACTATAAAGTCCATTTCTATAGTCAGGCTTGGCTATCTATGAAGTTGTTCTTCAATCTTAGGATTTTATGATGCTCTGACTTTATGTCCAATATCTGAAAACTAGATAGATATAATAGAGATAATTTTATTGTCCTAAATTAGCCTATCAAAATTTTAATACACATTAACATTACATTTTATAAGATCTTAAAATATTACTCAGAGATCCTCTTTGTGTTTTCCATTATTTTGCCTTACTTTCTAGAATGTGTACAGCATACATTGTGACAGGACACAAAAACTGTGTCCTCGATTAATTTCTATTAGTATTCTGGTCAACTTAATATTTATTTTCTGTTATATGGAGAAATATCTAATTGTAATAAATAGTAATAATGATGATAACTAGCAAAATTTACTGAACACGTGCTACCTATCAAGCACTATTTTGAGCTTTTCACACATATTATTTCACTTATCCTTAAAATAGTTTTATAATATGGGGAGTTTTTTTTTTTTTTTTTTTTTTTTTTTTTTCTTTTTTTTTTTTTAATTTTTATTTATTCATGATAGGCACACAGTGAGAGAGAGAGAGGCAGAGACACAGGCAGAGGGAGAAGCAGGCTCCATGCACCGGGAGCCTGACGTGGGATTCGATCCTGGATCTCCAGGATCGCGCCCTGGGCCAAAGGCAGGCGCCAAACCGCTGCGCCACCCAGGGATCCCTATGGGGAGTTTTATTATCATAAATTTATAAAACAGGGGCATCTGTGTGGCTCAGTTGTTTAGGCATTTGCCTTTGGCTCAGGTCCCTGATCCCAGGGTTCTGGGATCAAGCCCTGGATTGAGCTGGCTCCCTGCTTATCGGGAGCCTACTTATCCCTCTACTCCCTGCTCATCCCCTCTCTCTCAGATAAACAAAAAAATTATAAAACAGGAACATGGATTACATACAGATTATATTACTTGTCAATGAAAATTGATAATGAATTAGAAAGGATCTGAACCCAGAACAGCTTACTCTTTAAACCATTCTTTTTCCTTTATACTAAACTTTTTCCAAAATTTGTTCTATAAATGGATATTCTGAACAAAATTATCTTATTGCCAAAAATTCTTTGAAATCATTACCCTTTTACATCATAATGCTAGAATTTGGCCAGTCAACACAAATCAAATAGAAATAAATACAGGGAAATTTATTATTACACATAACTGGAGGTTGAAAAGAAGGACAAACTTTAGAGTTGAATTGATTCTTTTTTTTTTTTTTAAAGATTTTATTTACTTATTCATGAGCGACACAGAGAGAGGCAGAGACATAGACAGAGGGAGAGGCAGGCTCTCCACAGAGAGGCCCACATGGGACTCGAGCTGATCCGGGGACTCTGGGATCTCGCCCTGAGCGTAAGGCAAATGCTCAACTGCTGACCCACCCAGGCATCCCGGTTGAATTGATGCTAAAGAATTTATTATGGTTCACTTCTCTCCTCTCAACCTCCTCTAATTCCCAGCTTCATCCTTGGGCTTCCTCAGAGAAATGTCTCACACCTCTGGGAAACAGTGTTTAAAAATAAATATACAAAGAATGTATAGTGTCTCTTCCTAGAGGCCTATCAGAATAAAAAGCAATCACAAGGACCTTAGAAAAGTTACTGTTACGTTTCATTGAACCACATGCCCATTGGTAAATGCATTCCTATCTGAAGGAAATGCTATGCATTCCATAACTTAGGTAGATGATCCTGAAACAAGAAATAAGATCACCATCTTGGGCAGTCACAGCACAGAGCACCCTATAAGATAAAGGGAAAGAGATGGAAAGGATTTTGTGGAGACAAGACCTATATTCACTAAAACTCTTTGATATTTACAACGCACATTAATATAATGAAGTGTTCTGAGAACTCCTAAATTAGAGAAACCTATTTAATTTCAAATATCCCAATATTTTCCTAGATTATATAACTATGGTTCCTGGTTTCATAATGTAGCTATTAGCGTATCAAAACAATAACGTTCATTGTAAAAATTTGCATATATTTTGCTCTATCTTAATAGTTTTCAAAATAAATGATAAAAAACAGTTAAGTATCCTACAAGAACTCCCCTCTCCTAGATAGGAAAAGAACTCTGTAAAATCTGTGGTTAAATGATCTAGAAAAAGTTATTTACCATTTGATTATGGTTCCTTATCAAATTTGTATAGTGACTGAAATATATCTGAAAATTGGTCTGACTAAAATTAGATGAAATTGCAAAGATTTAATAATGTCAATTAGAAACTTGGGGACAAATCTGTAAAACTAACTTTAAAATTCTCTGTCACTAAATCTCTTCAACTGCACCATCTCAAATAATATTCTTTGATATATTTTCTTTCATATAGGTGTTGCCATTGTATTGAAAGACTCTTACTTAGGAATTAAAGAACAAAATTCCAACTAGTATGCTTTCTATTCATTATCTATAATGTGTCAAAAAATAAATCTAGGAATGAAAAAAAAATCTGAAATTGTGATGACATGAATGCTAAAAAATGTCAGATTCACACAGTACTTCAGAGTACATTATCTGGTTTGGGCACTAACGCTAACTCTATAAAGTAGATATTATAGTCATCATTTTCAAGATGCCCCACACATTATTTTATAAAAATAAGCTAATAAAGATCTATAAAAATCAGGTGATGTATTACATAATGAGTTCTAGATCTGAGACTAATATGATTCTCTGAAGATAAAGCTGGTATTTTTAATACCTGACCACAGTTGAGCAATAACATATCCAATTAAGATGAAGCCTCTTCTGGAACTTAGGATATTAGCATACTTGATATGCTGGGATGCTGAACAAAACATTTATATGTAACAGTAATAATGATTAAAATAAAACATACTGTCACAGCTACTATCTATTGATCATATACTATATGCTAGACGCTTTATGCACATTATATATTCTTCTCACAGTACCCCTGCAGGGCTGGTATCATTATATATCCAAAAATAACTGAGGTTCAGAAACTTTAGTAACTTCTCTAAATCCTTAGAGTTAAAGTGAAGATGTAGAAAAATTTACACTCACGGGATAAGTCCTTGCTACACCATAATAGTCTATCTATCTACAAGTTAACAATCTTTCAAACTAAATTTTGATGTATCTATCAATTAATGCTAATTTTAGAAGAGTTAAAGAAAAAATTTTCTATGTATCTTAAACATAGATATGGTAACTAGGGTTTCTTAATCTCAGCACTATTGACACTTTAGGCCAGATAACTTTTTGGAAGGGGGATGCTGTCCTGTGCATTTTAAGATGTTTAACAGCATTCCTGGCTTCCACTCATTAGTTGCTGGTAGCAATTCTCCTCCCCAAGTGTGACAACCAATAATATTTCAAAATACTGCCAAATATCTCCTGGGAGCTGGAATAATCTTTTTCATCGCCATTGGGGAATACTTACTGCAGAGAGAAGAGCATTACTCAGTGTTTAGTAACAAAAATATGAAAGGGAAGGAGGAAGGAGAGAAAAATGATAAAAGAAAAACATTCATTTGAGAGAAAATTTATACATATATAAGGAGAAATAAGATCCAAATGAAAACTAGTAAGATAATCTTTATGAATTTAAGTAAAGTCAGCTGATCCTTTGTATCAAAAGAAGTAAAAAGTTTGGATGAGGGACTCAGGTTTTGGTGGGCATTCGTACCATTAGAGTACTTGCCATAAAGTCAAATTCCAAAAGGCTGATGCCCAAATTTCTAATTCAGTCTGCCTCTCTTACAAAACCAGTTGAGCCTCAGGTGGTTCAATGGATAGACATAGTAATGTTAGGAAAGGAATCCACTTGTGTGCTTGAGTTTTAGACATCAGCATTATTTCCAGTCAATGGTATCTTGTAAATAGAAACAATTGCTGAAAGATCCAGTTTCAAACATTTCCCCTCATTATGGGAGGAAAAACAACTCAGAAATTACTGGGAAAAAATCTGATTTTACAGATGAAAGAGATAAAAAGAAATTGAGGGTGGGTACTGTAAATTCTCCTCACTGATCAGAAACTACCTGAAGGAAGACTGAAAAATTCTTCATAACTATGCCATTGTACATAGCCTAGCTCACAGCCTACCTAAATTTAACAAAAATTGGAGAGTCAGTCATCCTTCTCTCGAAATGCTATTGCTTTTTATGAGTGAGCAATATATAAAAATAAAGACATAAAGTCTATTTGCAATTAATTTCAGGTTCAGAATCTCATTGTATGAGAGATTATGAGAGGCCATGTGATTGGAGAAAGGGACTAGGGATAATCCGGGGACTTTTTTATGGGGAGGATATTGCTTTTATTCCCTCTGTTTATTTAATTAGAATGGTTTGAGAGAAGTGAAGGATATTGTGATATGAATGAGATATAAAATTGAGGGGGGGGAGGAGCAAGATGGCGGAAGAGTAGGGTCTCCAAATCACCTGTCTCCACCAAACTACCTAGAAAACCTTCAAATTATCCTGAAAATCTATGAATTCGGCCTGAGATTTAAAGAGAGACCAGCTGGAATGCTACAGTGAGAAGAGTTCGCGCATCTATCAAGGTAGGAAGACGGGGAAAAAGAAATAAAGGAACAAAGGCCTCCAAGGGGGAGGGGCCCCGCGAGGAGCCGGGCTGAGGCCGGGGCGAGTGTCCCCAGGACAGGAGAGCCCCGTCCCGGAGACGCAGGAGCTGCACCGACCTTCCGGGGGGAAAGGGGCTCGCGGGGAGTTGGAGCAGGACCCAGGAGGGCGGGGATGCCCTCGGGCTCCCGGGGACACTAACAGACACCTGCGCCCCAGGAGAGTGCGCCGAGCTCCCTAAGGGCTGCAGCGCGCACGGCGGGACCCGGCGGGACCCGGAGCAGCTGAAGGGGCTCGGGCGGCGGCTCCGCGGAGGGGGCTGTGCGGCCCCGGGAGCAGCTCGGAGGGGCTCGGGCAGAGGAAGAGGCTCCGGCAGAGGAAGAGGCTCCGTGCGGAGGGGGCTGCGCGGTTCCAGGAGCAGCTCGGAGGGGCTCGGGCGGCGGCTCCGCGGAGGGGGCTGCGCGGCCCGGGAGCGCGAATCCACCAGCGCAGGCTCCGGAGCACAGGGCGCCGGGACACAGCCCAGGATCCCGCCTCCCCCGGGACAGGCAGAGGCCGGGAGGGCCCAGGACCGCGAGGACGCTCCTGCCCCAGCTGAGCAGAGCAGCGGCCCCGCCCCGGAGCCTCCAGGCCCTGCAGACGGAGTTCCTGCCGGAGCTGAATCCAGGTTTCCAGAGCTGCCCCGCCACTGGGGCTGTTCCTCCTGCGGCCTCACGGGGTAAACAACCCCCACTGAGCCCTGCACCAGGCAGGGGCACAGCAGCTCCCCCAACTGCTAACACCTGAAAATCAGCACAGCAGGCCCCTCCCCCAGAACACCAGCTAGACGGACAACTTCCAGGAGAAGCCAAGGGACTTAAAGTACACAGAATCAGAAGATACTCCCCGGTGGTTCTTTTTTTGTTTGTTTGTTTTTGTTTTTGTTTTTGTTTTTGTTTTGTTTTGCTTTTTGATTTGTTTCCTTCCCCCACCCCCTTTTTTTTCTCCTTTCTTTTTCTTTCTCTTTTTCTTCTTTTTTTTTTTTTTTTTCGTTTTTTTTTTTTCTTTTTCTTCCCTTTTTTTTTCTCTTTCTCTTTTCTTTCCTTCTTTCTCTCCTCTCTTTTTCTCTTTTTCCCAATACAACTTGCTTTTGGCCACTCTGCACTGAGCAAAATGACTAGAAGGAAAACCTCACCTCAAAAGAAAGAATCAGAAACAGTCCTCTCTCCCACAGAGTTACAAAATCTGGATTACAATTCAATGTCAGAAAGCCAATTCAGAAGCACTATTATACAGCTACTGGTGGCTCTAGAAAAAAGTATAAAGGACTCAAGAGACTTCATGACTGCAGAATTTAGAGCTAATCAGGCAGAAATTAAAAATCAATTGAATGAGATGCAATCCAAACTAGAAGTCCTAACGACGAGGGTTAACGAGGTGGAAGAACGAGTGAGTGACCTAGAAGACAAGTTGATAGCAAAGAGGGAAACTGAGGAAAAAAGAGACAAACAATTAAAAGACCATGAAGATAGATTAAGGGAAATAAACGACAGCCTGAGGAAGAAAAACCTACGTTTAATTGGGGTTCCCGAGGGCGCCGAAAGGGACAGAGGGCCAGAATATGTATTTGAACAAATTCTAGCTGAAAACTTTCCTAATCTGGGAAGGGAAACAGGCATTCAGATCCAGGAAATAGAGAGATCCCCCCCTAAAATCAATGAAAACCGTTCAACACCTCGACATTTAATTGTGAAGCTTGCAAATTCCAAAGATAAGGAGAAGATCCTTAAAGCAGCAAGAGACAAGAAATCCCTGACTTTTATGGGGAGGAGTATTAGGGTAACAGCAGACCTCTCCACAGAGACCTGGCAGGCCAGAAAGGGCTGGCAGGATATATTCAGGGTCCTAAATGAGAAGAACATGCAACCAAGAATACTTTATCCAGCAAGGCTCTCATTCAAAATGGAAGGAGAGATAAAGAGCTTCCAAGACAGGCAGCAACTAAAAGAATATGTGACCTCCAAACCAGCTCTGCAAGAAATTTTAAGGGGGCCTCTTAAAATTCCCCTTTAAGAAGAAGTTCAGTGGAATAGTCCACAAAAACAAAGACTGAATAGATATCATGATGACACTAAACTCATATCTCTCAATAGTAACTCTGAATGTGAACGGGCTTAATGACCCCATCAAAAGGCGCAGGGTTTCAGACTGGATAAAAAAGCAGGACCCATCTATTTGCTGTCTACAAGAGACTCATTTTAGACAGAAGGACACCTACAGCCTGAAAATAAAAGGTTGGAGAACCATTTACCATTCGAATGGTCCTCAAAAGAAAGCAGGGGTAGCCATCCTTATATCAGATAAACTAAAATTTACCCCAAAGACTGTAGTGAGAGATGAAGAGGGACACTATATCATACTTAAAGGATCTATTCAACAAGAGGACTTAACAATCCTCAATATATATGCTCCGAATGTGGGAGCTGCCAAATATATAAATCAATTATTAACCAAAGTGAAGAAATACTTAGATAATAATACACTTATACTTGGTGACTTCAATCTAGCTCTTTCTATACTCGATAGGTCTTCTAAGCAAAACATCTCCAAAGAAACGAGAGCTTTAAATGATACACTGGACCAGATGGATTTCACAGATATCTACAGAACTTTACATCCAAACTCAACTGAATACACATTCTTCTCAAGCGCACATGGAACTTTCTCCAGAATAGACCACATATTGGGTCACAAATCGGGTCTGAACCGATACCAAAAGATTGGGATTGTCCCCTGCATATTCTCGGACCATAATGCCTTGAAATTAGAACTAAATCACAACAAGAAGTTTGGAAGGACCTCAAACACATGGAGGTTAAGGACCATCCTGCTAAAAGATAAAAGGGTCAACCAGGAAATTAAGGAAGAATTAAAAAGATTCATGGAAACTAATGAGAATGAAGATACAACCGTTCAAAATCTTTGGGATGCAGCAAAAGCAGTCCTAAGGGGGAAATACATCGCAATACAAGCATCCATTCAAAAACTGGAAAGAACTCAAATACAAAAGCTAACCTTACACATAAAGGAGCTAGAGAAAAAACAGCAAATAGATCCTACACCCAAGAGAAGAAGGGAGTTAATAAAGATTCGAGCAGAACTCAACGAAATCGAGACCAGAAGAACTGTGGAACAGATCAACAAAACCAGGAGTTGGTTCTTTGAAAGAATTAACAAGATAGATAAACCATTAGCCAGCCTTATTAAAAAGAAGAGAGAGAAGACTCAAATTAATAAAATCATGAATGAGAAAGGAGAGATCACTACCAACACCAAGGAAATACAAACGATTTTAAAAACATATTATGAACAGCTATACGCCGATAAATTAGGCAATCTAGAAGAAATGGACGCATTCCTGGAAAGCCACAAACTACCAAAACTGGAACAGGAAGAAATAGAAAACCTGAACAGGCCAATAACCACGGAGGAAATTGAAGCAGTCATCAAAAACCTCCCAAGACACAAGAGTCCAGGGCCAGATGGCTTCCCAGGAGAATTTTATCAAACGTTTAAAGAAGAAATCATACCTATTCTCCTAAACCTGTTTGGAAAGATAGAAAGAGATGGAGTACTTCCAAATTCGTTCTATGAAGCCAGCATCACCTTAATTCCAAAGCCAGACAAAGACCCCGCCAAAAAGGAGAATTACAGACCAATATCCCTGATGAACATGGATGCAAAAATTCTCAACAAGATACTGGCCAATAGGATCCAACAGTACATTAAGAAAATTATTCACCATGACCAAGTAGGATTTATCCCTGGGACACAAGGCTGGTTCAACACCCGTAAAACAATCAATGTGATTCATCATATCAGCAAGAGAAAAACCAAGAACCATATGATCCTCTCATTGGATGCAGAGAAAGCATTTGACAAAATACAGCATCCATTCCTGATGAAAACTCTTCAGAGTGTAGGGATAGAGGGAACATTCCTCGACATCTTAAAAGCCATCTATGAAAAGCCCACAGCAAATATCATTCTCAATGGGGAAGCACTGGGAGCCTTTCCCCTAAGATCAGGAACAAGACAGGGATGTCCACTCTCACCACTGCTATTCAACATAGTACTGGAAGTCCTAGCCTCAGCAATCAAACAACAAAAAGACATTAAAGGCATTCAAATTGGCAAAGAAGAAGTCAAACTCTCTCTCTTCGCCGATGACATGATACTCTACATAGAAAACCCAAAAGTCTCCACCCCAAGATTGCTAGAACTCATACAGCAATTCGGTAGCGTGGCAGGATACAAAATCAATGCCCAGAAGTCAGTGGCATTTCTATACACTAACAATGAGACTGAAGAAAGAGAAATTAAGGAGTCAATCCCATTTACAATTGCACCCAAAAGCATAAGATACCTAGGAATAAACCTCACCAAAGATGTAAAGGATCTATACCCTCAAAACTATGGAACACTTCTGAAAGAAATTGAGGAAGACACAAAGAGATGGAAAAATATTCCATGCTCATGGATTGGCAGAATTAATATTGTGAAAATGTCAATGTTACCCAGGGCAATATACACGTTTAATGCAATCCCTATCAAAATACCATGGACTTTCTTCAGAGAGTTAGAACAAATTATTTTAAGATTTGTGTGGAATCAGAAAAGACCCCGAATAGCCAGGGGAATTTTAAAAAAGAAAACCATATCTGGGGGCATCACAATGCCAGATTTCAGGTTGTACTACAAAGCTGTGGTCATCAAGACAGTGTGGTACTGGCACAAAAACAGACACATAGATCAGTGGAACAGAATAGAGAATCCAGAAGTGGACCCTGAACTTTATGGGCAACTAATATTCGATAAAGGAGGAAAGACTATCCATTGGAAGAAAGACAGTCTCTTCAATAAATGGTGCTGGGAAAATTGACATCCACATGCAGAAGAATGAAACTAGACCACTCTCTTTCACCATACACAAAGATAAACTCAAAATGGATGAAAGATCTAAATGTGAGACAAGATTCCATCAAAATCCTAGAGAAGAACACAGGCAACACCCTTTTTGAACTCGGCCATAGTAACTTCTTGCAAGATACATCCACAAAGGCAAAAGAAACAAAAGCAAAAATGAACTATTGGGACTTCATCAAGATAAGAAGCTTTTGCACAGCAAAGGATACAGTCAACAAAACTCAAAGACAACCTACAGAATGGGAGAAGATATTTGTAAATGACATATCAGATAAAGGGCTAGTTTCCAAGATCTATAAAGAACTTATTAAACTCAACACCAAAGAAACAAACAATCCAATCATGAAATGGGCAAAAGACATGAACAGAAATCTCACAGAGGAAGACATAGACATGGCCAACATGCATATGAGAAAATGCTCTGCATCACTTGCCATCAGGGAAATACAAATCAAAACTACAATGAGATACCACCTCACACCAGTGAGAATGGGGAAAATTAACAAGGCAGGAAACAACAAATGTTGGAGAGGATGCGGAGAAAAGGGAACCCTCTTACACTGTTGGTGGGAATGTGAACTGGTGCAGCCACTCTGGAAAACTGTGTGGAGGTTCCTCAAACAGTTAAAAATATACCTGCCCTACGACCCAGCAATTGCACTGTTGGGGATTTACCCCAAAGATACAAATGCAATGAAATGCCGGGACACCTGCACCCCGATGTTTCTAGCAGCAATGGCCACTATAGCCAAACTGTGGAAGGAGCCTCGGTGTCCAACGAAAGATGAATGGATAAAGAAGATGTGGTTTATGTATACAATGGAATATTACTCAGCTATTAGAAATGACAAATACCCACCATTTGCTTCAACGTGGATGGAACTGGAGGGTATTATGCTGAGTGAAGTAAGTCAGTCGGAGAAGGACAAACATTATATGTTCTCATTCATTTGGGGAATATAAATAATAGTGAAAGGGAAAATAAGGGAAGGGAGAAGAAATGTGTGGGAAATATCAGAAAGGGAGACAGAACGTAAAGACTGCTAACTCTGGGAAATGAACTAGGGGTGGTAGAAGGGGAGGAGGGCGGGGGGTGGGAGTGAATGGGTGACGGGCACTGGGTATTATTCTGTATGTTAGTAAATTGAACACCAATAAAAAAAATAAAAAATAAAAAAATAAAAAAAGAAAAAAGAAAAAAGAAAAGTAAAACATGGAAATTACCACATTAAAAAAAAAAAAAAAGAGATATAAAATTGACATTTTTATAAAACTTAAGTTTTTCAATCAATAAAACTAAACCAACCTAAGAAATCTATAACTAAATTGTGAAAATTCATGAGTATTTTATCAATGATATTGAATATAAACTCATAGATGAAATCAACTAGTTTTGCATCTTAGAAAAATTAAGTATGTATTTTATAGGAGTTATTATGATTTGAGGTGTTTTTATTTTGATTTTTCATATTACCAAGCATTTCAAAGCTTTCTTAATTACTTAGTTTGCATTGTAAGCATTTATTTTTATTGAACTATGTATTTCTAAAAGTTATATATAATGAAAATCAACTAAATTATGGAGAAAAAAAGATAATAAGAATAAAGAGCATTTCCCCATTTCTGCTGTAAAATCACAAGGCTGTGCATTTAAAAATTTTTAATGATTCCATATTTTCTAAATGTTCTTTTCTAAATGTTTTTCTAAATTAAATAGATAAATAAAACTTAAATAGGGAATATTATTCCATGGATTTCTCTCTCTCTCTCTCTCTCTCTATCTATATATATATATACACACACACATATATATGACATATTCAACTGTAGTTTATTCTTTGACAGCAAAAAAATATGATTTTTTTCAAAATTGTTCTTTTTTGCAAGTCATACATACATGCATTTGCAATAGAATATAGAGGGACACATACACAATAGAATATCATATGAACATCATATTGATATACACCAAAGAAATAAGTATTATTACCTATGTATTTATACACAGATATATACTCCAAATACCGCCACATTCTAGGGTACTAGGACTTCAGTATATGAACTTATGAGGAATACAATTTAGCCCTTAAAAACAGATATGCTTTGTTTGTGAAATTAATTTATCCGTATACTCACCATTTGGAGAAATAAACACACACTCAAGTAAAAAAAAAAGTTTCAAATATGAGTTCTTTGATCTGCTCTCTACTGACCTTGTTCCTTTTGCTTTATCTGAACTCTTTCTTTATCCTGTCCCAGTCCTGCTCACTTTGAATGCTAATCCTACCAGTTTCATCCTTTGGTTTCATCTCTATATTCCGGAAGAAAGATCTTCTTTTATTTTTATTTTTATTTTTTTTTTTTTTAAGATCTTCTTTTAAAACTTACTGTGTTTCTCTTCTGAAAGAAAATAAGGAAGACACAAAAACATGGAAAAATATTCCATGCTCATGGATTGGAAGAATTAATATTGTGAAAATTGTTAATGCTACCCAGGGCACTGTATACTTTCAATGCAATCCGTATCAAAATACCATGGGCTTTCTTCAGAGAGTTGGAACAAATCATCTTAAGATTTGTGTGGAATCAGAAAAGACCCTGAATAGCCATATGAATATTGAAAAAGAAAACCAGAGCCAGGGGCATCACAATGCCGGATTTCAAGTTGTACTACAAAGCTGTGATCATCAAGACTGTGTGGTACTGGCACAAAAACAGACACATAGATCAATGGAACAGAATAGAGAACCCAGAATTGGGCCCTCAACTTTATGATCAACTAATATTCGACAAAGCAGGAAAGACTATCCACTGGAAAAAAGACAATCTCTTCAATAAATGGTGCTGGGAAAATTGGACAGCCATGTGCAGAAGAATGAAACAAGACCATTCTCTTACACCATACTCAAAGATAAACTCAAAATGGATGAAAGATCTAAATGTGAGACAAGATTCCATAAAATCCCTAGAGGAGAACACAGGCAACACCCTTTTTGAACTTGGCCACAGCAACTTCTTGCAAGATACATTCATAAAGCCAAGAGAAACAAAATAAAACATGAGCTATGGGGACTTCATCAAGATAAGAAGCTTCTGCACAACAAAAGAAACAGTCAACAAAACTAAAAGACAACCTACAGAATGGGAGAAGATATTTGCAAATGACCTATCAGATAAAAGGCTAGTATCCAAGATCTATAAAGAACTTATTAAATTCAACAGCAAAGAAACAAACAATCCAATCATGAAATGGGCAAAAGACATGAACAGAAATTTCACAGAGGAAGACATAGACATGGCCAACAAGCACATGAGAAAATGCTCTGCATCACTTGCCATCAGGGAAATACAAATCAAAACTACAATGAGATACCACTTCACACCAGTGAGAATGGGGAACATTAACAAGGCAGGAAACCACAAATGTTAGAGAGGATGTGGAGAAAGGGGAATCTTCTTGCACTATTGGTGGGAATGTGAACTGGTGCAGCCACTCTGGAAAACTGTGTGGAGGTTCCTCAAAGAGTTAAAAATTGAGCTACTCTATGACCCAGCAACTACACTACTGGGGATTTACCCAAAAAATACAGATGCAGTGAAAGACTGAGGCACCTGCACCCCAATGTTTATAGCAGCAATGTCCACAATAGCCAAACTGTGGAAGTAGCCTCAGTGCCCATCGAAAGATGAATGGATAAAGAAGATGTGGTCTATGTATACAATGGAATATTCCTCAGCCATTAGAAACGACGAATACCCACCATTTGCTTCAACGTGGATGGAACTGGAGGGTATTATGCTGAGTGAAGTAAGTCAATCAGAGAAAGACAAACATTATATAGTTTCATTCATTTGGGGAATATAAAAAGAATAGTGAAAGGGATTAAAGGGGAAAGGAGAGAAAATGAGTGGGAAATATCAGAGACGGTGACAAAGCATGAGAGACTCCTAACCCTGGGAAACAAACAAGGGGTAGTGGAAGGGGAAGTAGGCGTGGGGTGACTGGGTGATGGGCACTGAGAGGGGCACTTGATGGGATAAGCACCGGGTGTTATACCAAATGTTGGCAAATCAAACTCCAATATAAAATACAAAAAATATTAAAGAAAACAAACTGAGACTACATAAAAAACAACAAAAAACAAACAAAAAGAATCTTTTTTTTTTTAATTTTTTTATTTTTATGATAGTCACACAGAAAGAGAAAGAGAGGCAGAGACACAGGCAGAGGGAGAAGCAAGCCCCATGCACCGGGAGCCCGACGTGGGATTCGATCCCGGGTCTCCAGGATCGCGCCCTGGGCCAAAGGCAGGCGCTAAACCGCTGTGCCACCCAGGGATCCCAACAAAAAGAATCTTACTGTGTTTCTGACATCCTGAAGGCTTAGGCTGTGCAGCCTAATTTAGTGGGTTCCACTGGTTATTTTGATCTTATGAATAAATTGGAGCCTTTGTAGCCCTCTATTAGTGTCACAGGCTTCCTTCAGGTTTCCTTGTGGTGGCTTCTACTCTCCTTCAGGCAAATAGGTATTTCTAGTTCTGTCTTCTTTGGTGCTTAGTATCAAGAGAACTTCCTGTTCACCTCCCTTCATGATTTCATTCCAGCTGATAGTTGGTCACAGGCATTGCGGATTCTGTATTTCACAAAAATACATAGTGAGTGTTCTGAAGTACATCTTGGTAAACTTTCCCCTTACCAGAAGCCACTGTTTGTGTTTATTCTGTTATTTTTACTGTACCAACTGCCATTCCTATTTTGAGAGAAGACTGGTAATAAATAGGAATATTCTATGCACTCTTTTGAATATTACCTTTCCTCTATAATGACATCTTAGGAACTCTTCTATATTAGCACACAGCTCATTTTTCTTTGATAAGCATAATATCCCATTGAATACATATCCCCATAATTTATTTACGCCAGCCCTATTGAGGGGTTTATACATTGTTCATAGTAATTTGCTATTACAAACAATGCTGCAATAAATATCAACTAGCACAATTTTGAGGGTTGAAGAAAAATTCTCATGCATTCAAATGACTACACAGTTTTATATTCACAAAAAAAATCATAAATTCAATGAAACAAGCATCAAAAGCTAAGAAAATAGGCTGGTATAAACTAGAAAGAAAAGATTATGAGAAAACAGAGAAAAAATCCATTTCAGAATTCAAGACTAGAAGTGTATGTGCTAAATCTTCCTTGCGGGACTAACCCTATAGAGCCATTGTATCAGATTGGCAATCAATTTCCACATTAACTGGTTAAGATATTTAAGTTGTATATTAAAAACTAAAGGACAAGCCTTAACTAAGCAACTTACATGGTTTTTACTATAAAAAGAGCTTCAAAGATATAATTAAAATCAATGCAATATTTCAAATATATTAATGGATAAAAGTGTAATTGAAGAAAAATCAATACACATGGGAAATAAGCCATTTGGCATGGTATCTAAAACATACTGAACATCAATTGAACATAAATCTTCAAACAGTAAGAGTAGAAAACATATGAAGTAAATGTTTAGCAAATACAAGGGGCAACCGACAAGAAAAAATGGTGTCATTCTTTAATCATTTGACCTCAATTATAACAAATGGAATAAATTAAAAAATATCTAGAACTGATGTGATAAATCTTCATGCATTCTGGGGCTAAATGGATAAAACTGGTGTGTGGAATAATCTTGTGTAAAGAGGGATCCCTGGGTGGCGCAGCGGTTTGGCGCCTGCCTTTGGCCCAGGGCGCGATCCTGGAGACCCGGGATCGAATCCCACATCAGGCTCCCGGTGCATGGAGCCTGCTTCTCCCTCTGCCTATGTCTCTGTGCCTCTCTCTCTCTCTCTCTGTGACTATCATAAATAAATAAAAATTAAAAAAAAAAAAAAAAAAAAAGAATCTTGTGTAAAGAAGTAGAAACTACAAAGACTGTGGTGAAAGGCAGAATGATGTCTTCAAATGGTATGCAAATAAAAATAAATAAATAAAACAGGTACGCCTGGGTGGTTCAGCGGTTGAGCTTCTGCCTTAGGCTCAGGGCGTGATCCCAGGGTCCCAAATCGGGCTCCCTGCGGGGAGCCCACTTCTCCCTCTGCCTATGTCTCTGCCTCTATCTCTGTGTCTCTCATGAATAAAAACAAGTGAAATAAAATAAAATCTTTAAAAAAATTGTACTTTTGAAACAGAATGCTTCTATAGGCTGGTTTGTTATTAAAGTCGTATAAACTTATAAAAGTTCTATACTATCTGAAATAAAATTCACTAAGTCCATAAAGATGTAAAGATAACTGGTCACTTTCCATGACCATAATATGAAAAAGCTTGCAATTCCAATTGTAAGTGCACCTATGTTGGACATCAGTGAAAAGAGTTAAATAAAACCATTGGTTATAGCAAAAGATAATTTCAACATCTATTCCTTATTTTATTGTGTATTGATAATAACTGCATAAAAATTCTTACACATATTAAAGCTAAGTCTACATAGCCCTGGAGAAATTTACATTAGATTTAGGGAAATTTTACTACTCTACATGCTATATCTCAACATTGATCATCATTCAATAAATACTTTTTGAACTAATACATGTCAGATACAATTGTAGTCACTGGTAGTTCTAGCACATGTATTCCTGAAATTAGAAGTCTGAATTTATGGAGCACCTGATTGGCTTAGTGATTGAGTGTCTGCCTTTGGCTCAGGTTGTGATCTTGGGGTCTTGGGATAGAGTCCTGCATAGGGCTCACTGCAGGAGCCTGTTTCTCCCTCTGCCTATGACTCTGCATCTCTCTCTGTGTCTCTCATGAATAAATAAATAAAATCTTAAAAAAAAGAAGTCTAGATTTATGATTAAAAATTATATATTACAATTTTTGCATATAACATTATTACCTAGGAAATATAAGAAAATTAGTGGGGAAAAAGTCATTTTAGAACATGAGACTTAAGACAGTCAGTTAAATAAATATTAAAAAGCTTAGAAACTTCTTACATGTTTGCAACACCCACTAAAAAACTGGAATAGAAAAGAACTTATTTTTTATGACAAGAAAAATATAAAATAAGTATGTATACTTCGTAATATAGATATTGTTACTATACTATAAGGAAGAGAGCAAAAAAACTTGAATAAACAAAAAGCCCTATCATGTTCTTGGATAAGATGAGTAAATATAGCAAAATGCTAATAAAAATCATACATAAGTATATAAAAATATAACTCCAAAAGAAATTTTTTAAAAACTCTGGAACTTGATTTTAAGAATATATCAAGAATATATACAAAGAATATTAAAATATGTATAAAGTATATATATAAAATATGTTATAATAATTTTTAAAAGGTAATGAGGGATAAAGTTCATACTGCTAAATACTTGAATAAAATATAAATCTCTAATAGCTTAAAATGTGAAACCTGAACTATGCTGGTCAGATAAAGAAATGAAACTGACAGTAACAGAAAAATAAGCATATGCATGTTTGAGTATGTGTTTTTCTGTTCATTTTTATGTATATGTGTAGGTTTTCCAGAACATTGTTGTTATATATTAAATACGCAGTTCCAAAAACAGGAGAAAATAATTCATTTAAGTAACTATGTTTGAGTTATTTGTCAAGTCTTCGGAAAAATGCTGCTAGACTGTGTCTGCCTATGATAAAATTAGAAAGAAAATATAACAAAGAAACACATGTTTAGTATAACGTCATGAAAAAGACAATAAATGTGTAAGCACATAAAGTCAGATTAGATTTATTAAGGAAAAACAAGAATTTTTTGTCCTAGGTATTCCTGTATGAGGTCTGGAATATGCACAACTCCATTATTTTCAAAATTGTAAAGAGATGCTCCTTTTTGTCTCCTGAGTGGATGCCAAGCAGGGCACAGTGCTTTTTCATTCCACCCCCACGTTGCTAGATGGGATTACATAAACGCTATTCCAGGTTGCAGTGGTACCACCCATTTTCGTTCAGCTTTGCAATTTCTGCACCCTGTCCATCATTTGTGTAGAGAGGAGTGAGTCATTTTCTCTGACATCCCGTGGAAATAGGCGGGTGGGCAGTCTGGATAGAACGGCAGTGACTGACATTATCCATAATTCAACTTGCTGACAAGGATTGGTTGATCAATAAAAACAGTCTTTTGACGTGGATGACAATTTATTCTTTTTTTTTTTTTTTTTTTTTTTTTTTTTTTTTTTTTTTTTTTTTTTTTTTTTTTTTTTTTTTTTTTATTTTTTATTGGTGTTCAATTTACTAACATACAGAATAACACCCAGTGCCCGTCACCCATTCACTCCCACCCCCCGCCCTCCTCCCCTCCCATCACCCCTAGTTCGTTTCCCAGAGTTAGCAGTCTTTACGTTCTGTCTCCCTTTCTGATATTTCCTACACATTTCTTCTCCCTTCCCTTATTTTCCCTTTCACTATTATTTATATTCCCCAAATGAACGAGAACATATAATGTTTGTCCTTCTCCGACTGACTTACTTCACTCAGCATAATACCCTCCAGTTCCATCCACGTTGAAGCAAATGGTGGGTATTTGTCATTTCTAATAGCTGAGTAATATTCCATTGTATACATAAACCACATCTTCTTTATCCATTCATCTTTCGTTGGACACCGAGGCTCCTTCCACAGTTTGGCTATCGTGGCCATTGCTGCTAGAAACATCGGGGTGCAGGTGTCCCGGCGTTTCATTGCATTTGTATCTTTGGGGTAAATCCCCAACAGTGCGGTTGCTGGGTCGTAGGGCAGGTCTATTTTTAACTGTTTGAGGAACCTCCACACAGTTTTCCAGAGTGGCTGCACCAGTTCACATTCCCACCAACAGTGTAAGAGGGTTCCCTTTTCTCCGCATCCTCTCCAACATTTGTTGTTTCCTGCCTTGTTAATTTTCCCCATTCTCACTGGTGTGAGGTGGTATCTCATTGTAGTTTTGATTTGTATTTCCCTGATGGCAAGTGATGCAGAGCATTTTCTCATATGCATGTTGGCCATGTCTATGTCTTCCTCCGTGAGATTTCTGTTCATGTCTTTTGCCCATTTCATGATTGGATTGTTTGTTTCTTTGGTGTTGAGTTTAATAAGTTCTTTATAGATCTTGGAAACTAGCCCTTTATCTGATATGTCATTTGCAAATATCTTCTCCCATTCTGTAGGTTGTCTTTGAGTTTTGTTGACTGTATCTTTTGCTGTGCAAAAGCTTCTTATCTTGATGAAGTCCCAATAGTTCATTTTTGCTTTTGTTTCTTTTGCCTTCGTGGATGTATCTTGCAAGAAGTTACCATGGCCGAGTTCAAAAAGGGTGTTGCCTGTGTTCTTCTCTAGGATTTTGATGGAATCTTGTCTCACATTTAGATCTTTCATCCATTTTGAGTTTATCTTTGTGTATGGTGAAAGAGTGTGGTCTAGTTTCATTCTTCTGCATGTGGATGTCCAATTTTCCCAGCACCATTTATTGAAGAGACTGTCTTTCTTCCAATGGATAGTCTTTCCTCCTTTATCGAATATTAGTTGCCCATAAAGTTCAGGGTCCACTTCTGGATTCTCTATTCTGTTCCACTGATCTATGTGTCTGTTTTTGTGCCAGTACCACACTGTCTTGATGACCACAGCTTTGTAGTACAACCTGAAATCTGGCATTGTGATGCCCCCAGCTATGGTTTTCTTTATTATTCTTCATTGATTGTCAGGTGATGAGTGATTTCCCACATCTATCATTCTTACTTCTCATGTATTATCATGTGGCTCCATTTCTTGTCTTGAATGTTTCTTGACTCTGATTATAGGTTCCTTGCCTCATTCAAAGTGAGGACAGCATTTTTAATTTCACTTTAGCCACATATTAGCACTTGGAATTTGATTCATACCACCAGATTCACTTTGCTTTTCAAAGTTTTCCAGTATTTGCTGCTTGTAGTGATATCTACTGATTACAAAATAGATTCATCTACCTGGCTCTTGGCCTCCAGCACTAGGGCAATAGCTCCAAGAACTGCAATTAGCCATGTAATTGTTCTTTGGAGTTCTCAAGAGCTATATAGAGTGTGTTCACTACACATGTTTTCTTTTCTGCTTTGCCTTCCCTTTGAATTATCTTCTAAATGTCCCAACGTGTCTACGGGAGGTTCTTTGCCACTCTCTCTGTTGACCTATGCAGTTATCTCCAGGTATGTATGGGGTAAATCTACATATGAAAATATGACTACCCTTGAGGACTGAACTATCCTTTCCAAAATCACATCTGAGTTATCTGTGTGATAGATTAACTGTCTTCTCTGGTGACTGCTACCTCTGGCAGTCAATGAAACGCACAGCACAGGAGTAGAATCAATAGTGTGATACTATCTCCTTCATTCTCTGCTCACAGATCTCCCCCTCTCCCTCCAGTGTATGAGATCCTCAGGGGTCAAATCTTATTACATACATGACTTTGTCAGAATCACCTTTCTCTACAGAGGACTGAAGCTTTGCTATGAAACCATGTTTATCTGTGTCAAGTCTACTTCTTTCAGTTCTTTCCAAGGATGATCTAATGAGCCCACATGGGAAGGAGGATTTCTCTATTAGCTAGTTAGCTAAACTGAGGACCTGACAGTATTTACATTGAAACTGGGACCCTGGTCATACTTATCTTTTTAAAATAGTGTTTTCTACTTATTAGACAATTAATAATTGTCCTCCTCCTCTGCTGGAGGCCAGACAGTTGCTGTAAAAAGGTGAAATACTTACAACATAAGAAAATAAGAGACATGCAACTTTATGTCTCAGAAATAATTACTAACTTCTAAAATTTTGTGAAAAAATAGAAAATATCGAGTTCTATGTAACAAGCTGGATATTGTTTATATAGTGTTGTAGGGTAATGGCTAAATGGAATCATATGTTCCATTTGTATAACTGAACATTGGGAAACCACTCATAATTGTTATGAATATATTTGTGTGGATGGATATAAAATAGTGATGTATGCAGAAAGTAGGGTCAAAAAACTGATCCAAAATTCTAAAAGAAAAAAAAAAAAAGAAACGTGTGTATATAGGCATTGCAAGAACTCTAGAAAACATATTTACCAGAAATAAAACACCAATGTCTATTGCTGGGTGGTGGCACTCCCACATAGTTCTGCTTTTTCTTTTTTTTTTTTTTTATATTTTTATTTATTTATTTATTTATTTTTAATTTATTTTTTATTGGTGTTCATTTACTAACATACAGAATAACACCCAGTGCCCGTCACCCATTCACTCCCACCCCCCGCCCTCCTCCCCTTCTACCACCCCTAGTTCGTTTCCCAGAGTTAGCAGTCTTTACGTTCTGTCTCCCTTTCTGATATTTCCCACACATTTCTTAAATATACACTTTGTAACTCACTTTTTAAAAAAGAAAATAAAATATTAGTAAAGACAGAGGAAAACGTATTTAATTTGATTTCAAAACTTTTATGTTTGACGATCTCTTCTAATGTTCCTGTGCTTTAAATCTTAAAATATATCTATTTTAAATGATTTGGAAATTTTACATGGAGTTTTGAAATGTATATTTAAGTTTAACTCTAAAAATGGAAAAACAGGGACGCCTAGGTGGCTCAGCGGTTTAGTGCTTGCCTTTGGCCCAGGGTGTGATCCCGGGGTCCTGGGTTTGAGTCCCATATTGGGCTCCCTACATGGAGCCTGTTCCTTCCTCTGCCTATGTCTCTGCCTCTCTCTCTCTCTGTCTCTCATGAATAAATAAATAAAATCTTTAAAAAAAATTAAAAAATGGATAAAGATATTTATTCTATCTTTTAGTGATGCCTCCTTGAATATATATTACATATTTTATGTTCTTTCTGGATTGTATATTGTATTCCACTTAATTACCATCTATTATATTGTCTCAGCTCTACACCGTTTTCATTAAGTCTTTGAATGACGATTTCAAGAGGTTTCTAGCTGATAAAATGTCATGTTCCCATATTCATTATTAAGTTTTTATTTCTAATTCTGATAATCTTACCCCACACTTTAATTATAGGAAATAATTCCTTGCACCTGCCTGGTAACTTGACATTTACAAAGCAGATTCTTATACACTCTTCCACAAACCCTTATAAAAATACCGTCAATGAGATACTATTATTTTTTTTTAAGCAAACGAGCACACAAAAGGTCAGAGAGGTTATTACCACCTGAGGAAATCATTACATCGTAAACATGGATTCGTATGTAATGTCTGTATCCTACTGAATTTAAGATGCCATTAATTATAATATTTACCAACATTTTATGCATCAGAAATAAAAGCGAAACTGCTTAAAAGTATTAAATTGAACAAAAATCAAAATGACTGCACTGATACTTCAGCAAAGCTCCATTTTAAAGTAACTCTTTTACTCTCTTCCACAAACTTCCCCTCCTCCCTGTTTAGCCATTTGTTTCAGGAACCCAGTACCACACTCAAAAGGCCACTGAGGCCTGTAGCAGATACACAATTCCTGTCCAAACCGGCTAGTTCCTGTATTTCCCTATCAACCTACACAGTCCCTAACCCCCAGCTGCCAGCAGGCTTGCAGTGTTTGAAGGCAGCTGGCTGCAGCCTCCTTTGCCTGACAAAGCAATAAAGCTATTGTTCCTCTTTGTCCTAAATTGTGTCTTCCTGTTATATTCTGGCTCCGAAGCACAGAGGTTAGTTTTCCACAAGAAAAGCACCATTAAACTATGGAAAAGGTATTCCTATCACTGAACTTTATATGTTTATTCTTATTGTAAAAACACTCTGTGGATTCTTTTACACATTACTTTTTATCATATATTGTGCTGCTCTAGTTTTAATTCTTTCTATATGCAAAATACTTTGTTTAAATGCTGAATATTTTATAATGTTTTTGTTTTGAAGATATTTTAAACAATGAATCTCTCCACACACACCCACACATAAATAATATATGCATATATATTATACATGCATAAATAATTTAAATTATGGCAACAACTTTGACCACATGCATAGTGAATGAAATGAACATCAAATGGTTGATTAACAAACTATGAGGGTAAGTTAGTACTAATTATAAAGGAAATCCCCAGTTGGGATAATAAAATGTGAAAAAGTGCTTATCATTGAATAAGTGAGATAAAAGGTTTTTATGCTTTCATCTCCAGGTCAAAGACATTTACCATCTATCTAGTATCATCTACTCTCACATAAAAGAATTTGAAAAAAAGGAATAAAGAGGCATAGCAACATTAGACCCTGTTAGCACCTCTAGCTCACATCCTCCCATAGCATTAACCAATATTTAAGTACCTAACATTTGCCAAGACTCTACAATGGATTTCTAGTTCCCAGAACATATATGTCTTTACATATAAATATATGGAACTGAAAGTTTCAGTTTAATCTCAAGCTATTTTGTGGCCAATTTCTATATTGTGGATAACTGAGTTCATTCCCCTGAGCATGTTTTCTTGTTGTGAAGATGGGTGTGATTACCTCTAATCTCTCCACATGTGGGGGGTAAAAACCAAAAGTCTCAAATAGGTTTTATTTTTTTTAAGATTTTATTTATTTATTCATGAGAGACAGAGAGAGAGAAGCAGAGACACAGGTAGAGGGAGAAGCAGGCTTCATGCAGGGAGCCCGACGTGGGACTCGATCCTGAGACTCCAGGATCACGCCCTGGGCCAAAGGCAGGGCTAAACCGTTGAGCCACCGGGGCTGCCCTCAAATAGTTTTTAATGGCATAGTAAAATATTTTTGACCCATTTTTAATAAAAATAAGATACAAAATTGCCCACCAAAGATGGCTGCATTTATTCAAATAAAAGCCACACAAATAGGAAAAACAACTTGAAACCAAATATAGTGCTAATAATGGTAATATCTAAGCTTAATTTTTCACTTTTCTTTCATGTGCATTAGGTTTTTAAAAATAAACATGTATTAAATAAACTCAGAAAATGCATATTAAAATATTTTAGTAAAATGGTTTGGGGCAAAACTAGAGAAAAAGAATAAAATATGCCATAGCAAAGTGGGATACAACTTTCATTATACTGCATATTGAAAATATATTTTCATTTTTACAGAATCTTGAAAGTGAGAACATAGCTGATAACAAGGTTTCAGAGTGTACCATCGAGAAACGTCTCGCGCTGACACTGATTTGTCATGCCATTCTAGTACTACTTATGTTTCCACTATCTGCTTACTTCATTGAATTTTTGTGATTTATTGGTGTCAGAGGATTTCACTGTCTGAGGACCTTAGACCACAGTGTTAAAAAGGGGGCAATAAAAAGGTGATTATGCTACTTATCTTGTCGTAAACTTCAGATGAATCCTCTTCCTACAGAATAATATTGAATTGAAGATTCGCTTCCATATTTCAGACTTCTTATTTCTCAGTTACGTTATGCTTCCATCCTCCCCAAAATGCAATACCATGCAAGGGTACATGTACACCAGGACTTTCATCTTTGTGTCCTCATAAACATTGAAATTTCTGACAAGAAACCCTTCTTATCTTATTAACATGGAAAATAATTTATATTTAATTACATTTTATACATCTAAAAATAGATTATACATTTACACTTCAATACCCAAGTTAGAGGCATATTTCCCTGCTCTGTACAACTACCACAAAATATTGGATATAGTTCTAGATGGTCTCTTTTTATATCACATTGTTATTACTGATTATTTGTGACTTGTTCCCTTACCTTCTTTCAGATCTTTACTCAAAGCAATTTTTCAGAGAAACTTTGCTTCAGCCCATTTTAAATTTGATCCTGTCCCCCAACACTCTTTATCCTTATTCTCTGTTTTTCAAAAACTCGTATCATTTATCCTCTATTTCTGTTAAATATACTTTAACCACTTCATTGTTTATCTCATTTCCCTCATATAAACAGAATATACAGTGTATAGCCCTTGAGTCTGACCTCTTTCACTTAGTATAATGTTTAAAATGTATCTATGCTGTGTGATACAGCAGTGCATTTATTTTTATTGATCAGTAGTATTCCATTGTATGACTATGTCCTACCTTTTTATCCATTCACCAGTTGCGACCTTTTTTTTTTTTTTTTTTAATTTGGGAGATTATGTAAAAAGCTACCACAAACATTTGTAAATACGCACTTAAATGAAGATAAATTTTCATTTATTGGAAAAACAGAAGGGTGTGGTTGCTGGAACATACGGAGAGTATATGTTAAAATTTTAAAACTGAGAAGTGGCTGGCCAAACCGCCTGTGTCATTTTATGTTCTACAGGAATTTATGAGATTTCCAGTTGCTCTGCATCCTTTCCAAAACTGCTATCATCAATTTTATAATAATAATGAGGATATCTTGATTTTAGCCATTCTAATAGGTGTGCATGTTATTTCATTGTGATTTTAGCATGTCTTTCCCTAATGACTAATGATGTTGAATACCATTACAAGTACTCATTTTCCATTGTAAAGGTGAATTGTCTGTTCTAATAGTGTGCACTTTTTTAAAAAATGATTTTATTTATTTATTCATGAGACACAGAGAGAGAGAGAGAGAGAGAGAGAGGCAGAGACACAGGCAGATGGAGAAGCAGGATTGTTGCAGGAAGCCCAATGTGGGACTTGATCCCGGGACTCCAGGATCAGGCCCTGGGTCAAAGGCAGGCGCTAAACTGCTGAGCCACCCAAGGATCCCCTAGTGTGTCCTTTTTTATTTAATTACGTAGCTGTGTTTTTATTATTGAGTCTGAAGTCCCAAAATATATTCAGGATATAAGTTATTTATTATACATTTGAAGCACACAAACACTTTGTTTAAATGTGAGACTTGCATTTAATTTTGCATTTAATTCTCTTAATATTTTTGAAGAGCAGATCTTAATCATGATGATCATATTTCATTTATAATTCATGCCATATATAGTCATATATAGGAAATTTTGAACTAAAAGTCACAAAGATTAAATATTTTCTCTTAGGTTTCCTCTAGATGTTCTACAATTCCAAGTTTTACGTTTTGACATTTCCATTTTGAGTTCTCTTTTATATATTATATGAAGTTTTATTGGTCGATGCTTTGCTTTTTTCTATTTATTTTTAGCATTTGGATTTTTAAATTATAAATTTAAATTATAAATTTCAACATAATTTGTTGAAAAAGATCCTTTCTTCATTGAAATATTTTTTATATATTTGCCAAAATCAATTAGCCATATACTTTTGTGTCTATTTATGGACTTTCAAATAACATTGTTATTTGTGTCTATATTTTCACTAATAAAATACTGTCTTGATCACTATAGGTTTATGGTAAGTCCTGATACCAGGTAGTGTAGATACTACAACTTTTACTTCTTTTACCAAATTTTTTTGATTATGCTAGTTTCTTTGATTTTCACAGATTTCAGAATCACATCATCGATTACTACAAAAAATATCTGTGATCTTAATTGCAGAATCAAAGTTGTGATGTGAATCAGTATTACATTACAATATAATTACATTATAAGCTAAGGCATTAGACATTCTAATTGGAAAACACAGGTTTTTCAGAATAGACAAATGTAAAAATCAACTTTATGTTATCTATATGAAACATTTTAAATGTTAAAATTAAAGATAGTTTGAAAGTAAATAGACTTAAATAGATTCACATTGCAAATAACAAACATTAGCAGGCAGGAATAGCTATTAATATCTGATAAAATTAGATTTTAATATAATGAGTATACGAGAAATGGTGACATTTTATTATAATAATCAATTCATTAGGAAGACAATATAATAATTGCTTATATGCCCAATATCAAAGCTCCAAATTTGTGTAACAAAAATTGATAGACCAAAAGGGAAAAATAGACCATTCCACAGTCACAATTGGACATTTTGTACCCCTTACTTAGTAACTAATAGAACAGGCAAAACAAAAATCATCGTACTTGAGTATCTGAACATCGTTATCATCCAACTGTCTTAATAATATTCAGAGAAGAAAAACATCAAATAACTTCAACATTAACATTCTTTTTGGACAATATGTTATGTCCATTAGGATATACCACATATTGTGCTGTAAGATAAGTCTCAATTGTTATAAGACAGTTCTCTATTAGCTCATTTAAGCAGAAACATTAACAATCTTTTGTTCCTGACAACCTTTTCAAGTATGTTGATATAGTGAATAGAAGATAGAGATAGTGACTCTCAACAGAAAGACAGGGATCTTTGTTGCCCATAATGAAAGATTTGGGTTCCCTAGGTCAAGGCACCTCCCCTGTAGCTGCTTGGATAGGCATCTGTCTGTATTCCTCCACATCACCTGCATGAGATATGAAGCAGGGAGAACTGATGTGATATGCTGCTGTACTCACAGTCTGTTGTGCTGGAAGTAATAAAGTCTTATTCTCTTACCCAGAGGTTGCATGTCTTCTACCAGTAGGTGTGAAACTAACTTGTTAACATACAAGTAGGATAAAACCCATTCACAGTTCTTGATAGTTCTGGCAATGAGGATGGAATGTTGACAAAGAAATGACTCTGTGGAAGTGGAAGGTTGAGGGTCTGGTGGAATGGTTGACAAGAGCTGAGGTAAGCCTAAAGGAGTAAGAAACAGCTTTGTTGATCAAATTGTATAGTCAACAGGGTAATAAATGGCCCTCTACCTTATTGAATATCAATGAGGAGGTACAGATTGGTGGTTACAGGCAAAATACCAGAACATAGCTTTGTTAAATGGTGCTGTCTTCTTGCCAATTCACCACTGAGTAGGGACAAGGAGTCTTTCTCACTCATATGCCACTCATCTTTAGATATGACCCATAAAGATGCATTCTGAATGTTCAGAAGGTTTGCCACTGTTTCAAAAGATAGTTACAGAGATGTGTGCTTTACTGAACATAAAATAAGGGGAAGTTTGTGACTACTATATACAGAAACAAGGTGAATAATTAGAACTGTGGATCAATTGAAAAATAAGGGATGGGGAGCCGAGTGCTTGTCAAAGTTGGAAGTCTAGAGCTGGGCTGTCTTATGGCTTAGTCTCATTCTGCATCTGTTATGTCCACTTTAGATCCATTCAGAGACAACAGAAAACATCTCAAGTGTGTGTGTGTATGCGTTGTTTTGTTTGCTTCTTTGCAATGGGCCCTGGTTTCTATAAGAGAGATCTGGCTTCAGATAGGTTGTTCCAAAATAGACAAACTCCCATGCTAAACCATATATGAAGCATTGCTCAATATTCATATTGGGTATACAATGCTGCTGATTGTTGCCCAGTGGAGAGTGAGACACTGACTCATAATAAATACTCAATCTCTTCAGCATAAGAATATTGCTGTATATTTGTCCCTACCACCAAAAGGGACACTCAGCATCTTATTGGGCTCTGTTATTGAGAGACAGGAGGTGCCTTACTGGAGCTTTCAGATTGCTCATTTATACTGGTTAACCCACTAATCTGAATTCTCTGAGTGGGATCCAAACAAACAAGCTATTTTGGAAGCTGGCAGGCAAGCTATGGCACACTTTCTACATTTAGAGCCTACAGATCTAACAACTCCTTTAAGTTACAATTTTTGTAACTGATGATTTTGTGGATTGGGTCCCTTGGCAAAGGAAGACAACCTTTAACAAGAGGTGTCCTTTGCCTAAAGCTAATTTAAGTACTAATTCTTTATCAGTAGAAGCAATACCAGGACAGTGTGCATTAAAGGGAGAGAAGAGGGCACCCGGGTGGCTCAGCATTTTAGTATTGCCTTCAGCCCAGGGCGTGATCCTGGAGACCCGGGATTGAGTCCCACGTCGGGCTCCCTGCATGGAGCCTGCTTCTCCCTCTGCTTGTGTCTCTGCCCACCCCTCTCTCTCTGTCTCTCATGAATAAATAAATAAAATCTTTAAAAAAATAAAGGGAGAGAAGAAGATGGTTATTGCTTCATCACACATATGACCAGTCATTTATCCATGTGAAATATCACTGTCCATTATACTAGGCCATGAGAGAAGAAGGATAGAAGGCTGATTTATCTGTATTTCCCTCCCATCATTCTCTCTTTTACTAGTTAAACTCCACTCTTCTGCAGTTCTAGGTTACATGATCGGTTCTCTCCCTACGGAAGCCAGATACCATGACCAATCCCCTGTTTCATGTATCTCTGAAAGTGAGAGGAAGAGCCAGTCACCACTCTTGATGGTGATATGACCATGAACACTGATAAGATGCAGTCTACAGAGGTGACTGGGGCAGGCAACCAAGTGAGGCTGAAGTAGCACAGTAGGGGTATCCAATGCACATTCCATTACTGCTCTTTTAAAAAAAATCTTTATATGAATTGTGAAAAATAAAGGACAAAGAATGCTCTCAAGAGCTATTAAGTCAAAATTCATTTGAAATCTCCTTTATCACTTAAATTACAGATCTATATGAATTGTTACTTTTTCCATCTATTAAAGTCACCAAAAAGCCTCCTGAAATGAACCCAAACCCTATGATACTAGCATAAAAATAGACATATAGATCAATAAAATAGAATAGAGAGCCTGGAATAAATCTCTGCTTATTTATATGCCCAATTAATCTATGACAAAGGAGGCAAGAATATACAACAGGGAAAAGACAATGTCTTCAATAAATGGTGTTGGAAAAACTGGACAGATACATGCAAAAGAATAAAACCGGAGCACTTACACAAAAATAAAGTCAAAATGGATTAAAGACCTAAATGTGAGACCTGAAACCCTAAAACTTCTAGAAGAAAAAGGCAGCAATCTGGACATTATCCTTAGCAGCATATTTATGGATATATTTCTTCAGGCAAGGGAAACAAGAGCAAAAACAAACTATTGGAAACTATAGCAAAATAAAAAGGTTTCTGCATAGCAAAGAAGACTAGCAACCAAACAAAAAGCCAACCTACTGAATGGGAGAAGACATTTGCAAATGACATATCTGATAAGGGTCTAATATCCAAAATGTATAAAGAACATATACTCAATATCCTCAAAACAATCTAATTAAAAAATGGGGAGAGAATCCAAATAGACATTTTTTTTCCCAAGAAAACATGTAGATGATCAAGAGGCATATGAAAAGATGCTCCACAATTCTAATTATCAGGGAAATGGAAATCAAAACCACAATGAGGTATCACTTCACACCAGACAGAATGACTAGCATAAAATAGGCAAGAAATGACAAGTTTTGGTGAGGATGTGGGGAAAAGGAAACTCTTGTGCACTTTTGTTGGGAATGTAAGTTGGTGTAATCAATGTGGAAAACAGTATGGAAGTTCTTCAAAAAAATTAAAAATAGTAATACCATATGATTCAGTAATTCTACTACTGGGCATTTGTCCAAATAAAAACGAAAATACTAATTTGAGAAGATAAACACATGCTTGTGTTTACTGCAACATTGTTTACAATTGGCAAGATATGGAAGCAACTCAAGTGCCCACCAACAGATGAATGGATAAAGAAGTGTTATAGATATACACAATGGAATATTAGTCATAAAAAAGGATGAAATCTTGCCATTTGTAACAACATGGATACTCCTAGAGGGTATTAAGTTAAATAAGTCAGAGAGAGACAAATACCTTATGATTTCACTTACATGTAGAATCTAAAAACAAAACAAAACAAAACAAAACAAAACAGATATAGACTCATAAATGCAGAGAACAAGCTGATGGTTGCCAGAGTGGGGAGATGGGAAAGATGGAAGATGTGGGAGATGGGAGAAACAGGTAAAGAAGATGAAAAGGTATAAACTTCCAGTTACAAAATAAATAAGTCACGGGGATGAAAAGCACAGCATAGGGAATATAGTCAATATTGTAATAACATTGCATGGTGATAGACAATAACTATCCTTATTATGATGAGCACTGTGTAATGTATAGAACTGTCAAATTACTATATTGTACACCTGAAACTAACATAACATTGTATGTCAGCTATACTTCAATTATAAGAATTTAAAAATAAAAACTTTCTTAGTCACCACACAGGGTCAATAGATTTCTTCAATAACAATATAGAGTCTCAAGGGGTGCCTGGCTGGATTAGTTGGTAGAGCGAATGACTCTTGATCTCAAGATTATAGGTTTGAGCCCCATATTGGGTGTAAAGATTACTTAAAAAAAAAAACAAGATCTTAAAAAAAAAAAAAGTCAAAATAGTAGTCAAATTCATAGAAGCAGAGAGTAGAATGGTAGTACCAGGAGTAGGGGTGGGGGAAATAAGGAGATTTTGCTCAAAGAGTACAAAGTTTCAGTTATGCGAGATGAATAAATTCTAGAGATCTAATGTACAGCAATATGACTACAGTTAACAATAGTGTGTTATATACTTGAAATTTGCTAAGAGGGTAAATATTAACTGTTTCTCATCAAAAAAACAAAACAAAACAAACAAAAAAAAGAACAACAACAACAACAAAAAACAAGCAACAGGGCAGCCCTGTTGGCTCAGCGGTTTAGCGCCGCCTTCAGCCCAGGGTGTGATCCTGGAAAAGCAGGATTGAGTCCCATGTTTGGCTTCCTGCAGGGAGCCTGCTTCTCCCTCTGCCTGTGTCTCTGCCTCTCTCTCTCTCTGTGTCTCTCATGAATACATTAAAAATTAATCTTAAAAAAAAACCAACAAAACAAAAAGAAAAAAAGAAAAGAAATATAGAAAAACAATGATGACTATGCAAAGTAAGGTTATTTCACCGTGTGTTCATATATTAAAACATCAAGTTATCTATATATATGTTATATATATGTATATATATAATTTTATTTGTCAGTTATACCTCAATAAAGATGGGGAGAAGGAATCTAACAGCAAGAAAATGACAAAAACAAAAACAAAACCCAATAGCAGAAATTATTTTCACTTTATTTCTATTTGAGAACAATTGGCTTTTGAGGGCTACATCCTTCAATATTTCAAAGATGCAATTTATCTAATGTAAAGCAACCATTCCTCCCTCCTTTCTGCCTTTCCTCTCTTCCACCAAAGCTCCCAGATAACTTCTCTTTTGGTCTCATGTCAACCAGGATCTGGTACAAGTAATTACTTAAATTCTACCATGACCTAACACTTGGTAAGGTACCCAGAGGGTTTCATTTCTGATGAAATAGAGAGAAGATCCTGAATATCCTGCCCTCTTCATGGTAGATGTACCAACTTGGACAACACTTGTTGAGAATGAGGAGCAACAAAACACTCTTAAGTCTCTCCTGTTCTTTTTCCAGAGATGTATACACTAAAACATCCATAATTACTTCCAATTTTCTATACTTACTCTATCTATTTATAAAGTCAGAGGTTTCTTTTAATAAACACAGAAATTTGTGTCCATACTTTATGGACAGGTATATATTTAATATAAGTGAGAAGACATTTATAGTTTTCAATATTTCTATGATTCATTGATTCTTTTTAGGTTCAGTTATCCCTCTTATGTTGCTTTCAGTTCTCATACTTGTCTTGCCAGAAACAAATTTTTATTACTTCCTTTTTACCAAATGGAAATGACATCTGCATGGCTAACAAGCAGATAATTATCTGTTTATTCAGCTTGAGTGGCTGCTAGCCACATGTGGCTTTTTTTTTTTTTTTTTTCACATGTGGCTATTGAAGACAAAATGTCTCAAAGGAGAGCACTGAGGTTTTTTTTTTTTTTTAATTTTAACTAATGTAGTTGTAAATGAAAACAGCTACATGTTTTTACTATATGGGCAGCATAGTTTTAGTGAGTAAGCAGTATTTTCAAAAATACTGTTACACAAATATAACCCATACATCAAGTAAGGCACAGTTCACTCTACAATTTAAATTAATTATTTATAATATTCAAACTCCATTTCTTGCAATGTAGAAATTTCGAATGAGTTATTGTTTTCAAAGTGTCCATAAATTAGCATATTTTGCCATAAAAAGAGGGGACCACATTTTGTTTATCTCCTTACTCTTCTAAGTGAGAGTTCCTTTAAGTAAAAGCCTTCATATCCAAGAGAAAAGAAAAGAACAGGGAAGCATCTGAAAATATGTATTCTCATTCTGTATAGTTTAACACTTCACAGCCTTCCTTTCTGTAGGAAGCAAAGTAAGGAGTACATAAGGTAATAGGACTACAGAGTGACACTGTAAATTACAGACTCAGGCATATTGGCTTCTATTTAGTGCTCTTTTAGCTAAATGCATTTAAAGCCAAACAGTCAGTGTAAGGAGGGCTTTTTTTCAAAGAGAAAGAAACAGAACAAAATAGGTTTGATAGTTTAGAATGGAGTTTGAAAATATTTCCAAAAGCAGATGGTTTTTCATGAATGTTTTCATCTAAGAACTTGGTATGTAGGGTACCCAAATGGTCTTTTTAGCATTGAGCTTTGGTCTTACTTGCACATGTATCACCATGTTGGAAAATTCTAGAAGTCATCATGAACTCAGAGTGGATTTATAGACTCAGCTTGTTTATGATTTCACAGGGAAGCATTTGGATTTTTTATATATGTAAGTTTATACTGTAGTAATACATCTTTTTTATCACCTTAAATGTTTTAGAATGCAGAAAAAAGAAAGACAATAATAAAAAAAAAATCTGTGTTCACATAACCAATAATTAACAAGCGTAAGATTTTGGCATTTTTAAAAAATCTTAGTAACAGAATATATTACAGAAAAACTTGAAGCTCCTTTTGTTCCCTATACTATATTTTTAGTCCTTTTCACAGTTTTACAATTTACAGAATTCACCTACTCCTCAATCGCAGACACATTTAGCAGCAATAATTTTGGTGATTAGTTGAGGTTCAACTGGAAAACATAGAATCTACCCTGGCTTAGATAAACCAAAGTGATATATCACAGAGTTTAAAATTACTTAAAGATCCACTAGATAGAATGAAGAATTAAATGCTTGGTTAAGTGTCCAGAGCATAAGACTTTCTGAGTAGTCCATTCATTTCCCCCTGAAATCATTTCAAGGATTGCTTAAGCTTTCCTTGCAATCCAAGATATACTTTACAAGAAGAAATAAATCAATTTGAGAGATCCTGCCTGTTTCTCTTTTCTAGATTATAAGACATGTTATATATTATGTTATACAATGCCCATAAAATGCCTCATTTCAGATGTCTGTGATTTTTCTATTATAACTTTTTTTTAATTTAAATTTTACTTAGTTAAGTGCAATATATTTTTTTGAGTAGAATTCAGTGATTCATCACTTATATACATACAACACCCGTGCTCCTCATAAAAAAAAAAATGCCCTCCTTAATATCTTTCATCCTCTATCCCAACCCTCCACTCACTTCCCTCCACCAACCCTTGGTTTGTTCTCTTTTGTTAAGAGTCTCTTATCATTTATTTCCCTTTGTCCCTCTCTTCCTCCCATATGTTCAACTATTTTCTTTCTTAAATTCCACATACAAGTGAAATCATATGATACTTGTCTTTCTTTGACTGATTTATTTCACTTAACATAATACACTCTGGCTCCATCCAGAGTCTATCTATAGACTCAGGGGTTTATCCATTCATCAGTTGATGGACATGGGGGCTCTCTGCATAGTTTGGCTATTGTTGATAATCCTGCTATAAATATTGGGGCACGGCACATGTACCCCTTCAAATCTGTATTTTTGTATCCTTTGGGTAAATGCCTAGCAGTGCAATTTGCTGGGTTGTAGGGTAGTTCTATTTTTAACTGTTTGAGGAACCTCCATACTGTTCTCCAGAGGGGCTGCACCAGTTTAAACAGATCCATAATCAGCAAAGAGACTGAATCAGTAATCAAAAATCTCCCAACAACCAAGAGTCCAGGGCTGGATGGCTTCCCAGAGGAATTCTACTAAATGTTTCAAGAAAAATTAATACCCTTTCTTCTGAAATTGTTCCAAAAAATAGAAATGGAAGAAAATCTTCCAAACTCATTCTATGTTAGCAGCATTACCATGATCCTAAAACCAGACAAAGACCTCACTAAAAAGAATTATGGAGCAATATCCCTGATGAACATGGATGCAAAAATTCTCAAAATACTGGTTAATTGGATCCAACAGTATATTAAGAAGATCATTTACCATGACAAAGTGGAATTTATTCCTGGGTTGCAGAGGTGGTTCAACATCCACAAATCAATCAACATTAATAGAAGAAAGAAGAAATATATGATCCTCTCAATAGATGCAGAGAAAGCATTTGACAAAATACAGCATCTTTTTTTGATAAAAACCCTCAACAAAGTAGGGATAGATAGAATATACCTCTATTATAATATTACAAAGGAACACAAAACTCATTCACCTTTTTTTGATTCAACAACTCAATTAGAAAAATCATTTGTTATCACTAATTTGTATGGAAATAGATCCAAATGGCTAAATTACTCTTGCATGTTTATCAAGCTCTCAGGATTTGTCATGTAAATCATAACTTATGTTACTTAAATAGTCATCACTAATTTCCTCAAAAGTATGTTGCCTTATATGCTGAATTTTATAATTTTCACAAATAATAAAAATGGCTAATTTTATTTAATGGTTACTAATTGTTAAGGTACTATTCTCTAAGTATATGTTTCTTTTAGCTGGTTTTCCTTGCATGCTTCCTCACTTAAAATTATTAAATATGTTAATTAGAGTATTTTACTTAATTTTATGTTAAGGAAGACGTAGGCATGATTATTCAGTTGATAGGCAAAGACTTTGAGGCTTAAAGAGGTTACATAAGTTTCAAAGGCCAAAGAGCAGGGATCCTGGGTGGCTCAGGGGTTTAGCGCCTGCCTTGGGCTCAGGGCCTCATCCTGGAGTCCTGGGATCAAGTCCCACATTAGGCTCCCTACATGGAGCCTGCTTCTCCCTCTGCCTGTGTCTCTGCCTCCTTCTCTCCCTCTGTGTCTCTCATAAATAAATAAATAAAATATTTTTAAAAATTAAAAAGGAAGTTATTATATTACAAATATTTTATTTCATTCAAAAGAGACTGGAACTTTAAGTATTGTTATTTACATTTTTACATTTTTACATACAGGTGTCTGGAAGAAAAAAATTAAAGAAAATATAATTTAATTAACTAGAAAAAAATGTTAACAGCTTGGTAAAGTATAATTGACATGTAGCAAGCTGCAAACATCTAAAGTCTAAAATTTGACAAATTTTGACCTACATATGTATCTCTGAATGTATTCACATTCAAGATAATGAAAATATATATTTTCCCAAAAAGTTTTCTTGTACTCCTTTATAATTCCATTATTCTTCCCAATTAATGAATAAACTTCTTTCTGTCAGTAAATATTAGTTGAATTTTGTAGACTTGTACATAAATAGAATCATATAGTATGTATATACTCTTTGTCTGGCTTCCTTTACGTAACATAGTTGTTTTGAAATTCATCCCTATTATTATGTGTACCAGTTATTTATTTCTTTTTATTGCTGAATTATATTGTATGAATATACCAGTTCATATATCCATTCACCTGTTGCACATTTGGGTTTCTTCCAGTCTCATTCATTTTGAATGATCCATCTCACGCAAGACCTTGGCAAATAAGACATGCTGTTCCTTTAGCACAGAGCTTTGAGTCTCACTGCAAGCTTAACTGCCTAGTTGGAATTATCAAGAGTTATTAATTAGCAGGAGCTCAAATGGATTTATACACTATTTTTCTATTTTTAATGTCACAAAGAACTGTTTCCCATTATATAAGCTCATGCTTTAGTATGTAGATATTTTTAATCACTTTAAATTATGTACAGTGCACACAAAAGAAAATAGTAAAAAAGCACCTGTGTTTCTGCAGTCAATAATTAAAAAATCTAATTGGCATCTTCTCAGCCCCACTGCCCAAGAAGCTCCTGATGATGGCCAGTATTGATGACTGCTACACCTTGGCCAGGGGCTGCACCTCTGCTTTGGGCAAATTCAGCAAGGCCACTCTTGATGCCTTTTCCAAGATTTAAGCTACCTCTTCCCTGATCGCTGGAAAGAGACTGTGTTCACCAAGTCCCTGTATCAAGAATTCACTGACCATCTTGTAAAGACCCACACCAGAGTCTCCATGCAGAGGACCCCGGCTCTGCTGTGGCCATCACAGTGTTATGTAAGAAAAATAGAGTGAATTAAAGCCTGCTAAAAAATAAATACAAAGCCTAACATTTTGTTGGATTTTGTTTATTTGTCTGCTTTAGATATTTTAGCAACAAAACAAAGGTAAAATAGGCTTAACTGATTCCATATAAAACAATTTAGCAAGTACCAGAGTCATATCAAAATTCAAAACAGGGATCCCTGGGTGGCGCAGCGGTTTGGCGCCTGCCTTTGGTCCAGGGTGCGATCCTGGAGACCCAGGATCGAATCCCATGTCGGGCTCCCGGTGCAAGGAGCCTGCTTCTCCCTCTGCCTGTGTCTCTGCCTCTCTCTCTCTCTCTCTCTCTCTCTCTGTGACTATCATGAATAAATAAATAATAAACAAAACAAAATGCAAAACATAGGTTGGAAGATATATTTGTAGGATATGTGACTGAAAATGGTTGGTACATATAATTGAATGATTACTTAAAAAATAGAAAGTTAATGTTTCAAGTTTTTCAGGGTTTTTTTTTATTGTGTCACATTAAGTCTATATTATTTTTCTATATTAAATGATTTAAAATTTTCCTTTTCCTATTTTACTTCCACTTCCTCTTCTTACATCCCTTCTCCTTTCCTTTATTTTCCTTCCTTTTCTCTCCTTAAATTCTCTCCCTGAACAATTCAATTCTAAATCCATTAAATGGGAACAGAGCACTCCTGCCTCCTTCTGTTAGCAGCAGCTCAGATATGTGAGTCTAAGCTTAGGTGAGGAGAGAGTCAAGGAGCAAGCCATGCAAGAGGTTTTGGATCCCAAAAGGTGAAAACGATGTCTCTGTAGGAATGTTGGCATCTGTCCCTGTGTCATGAGTCAGAGATGAGTAGGAGGAGGAGGAAATATACCCTGGATTATTTTGGAGACTGAGAGACTGAGTGTGTTGAGAAGGGCATTCCCACTAAAGGGCACCTGGAGTGTGATTACAGAGTCAAAGTAGGGCAAGGACAGCATCTACACAGAAGGAGCGGCAGCAGAAATGGGAGCTTAATTATAAATTAGAAAAGCCATCAAATAGGTAATTGTATTAAATACAGTGGAGAACAGTTTTCTCCATGTTCAACAATTAAATTATAAATATAAGACTATGATGTTGAATAGGAGTTTAGAATCTTGTCTGAGTTTGTAGTTTTCAATTTAAACAGATACATGATGATTGATAGATAAAACTGAGAGTAAAATATACATATATAGAGGTGAATGTGTGTGTGTGTGTGTGTGTGTGTGTGTGTGTGTTAGACTGGGCATAGCAAGATTCCAATATCAATGGGTACCTAGCAACCAGATTTTGGCTTCTAAATTTGCTCTTAAAACAGATTAGAACTCCTTGGGAAAATGGTTAATTCTAGAGTTGTGGTTGGAAAAGTACAAGTCAGTGTGGAACTTCTTACTGTGCCCCAAGGCAAGAAAATGCTAAAAGAATAATGGAAATATAACAAATGAACCCAAAGCCAGATTGAATGGGTTCCTACCTGGCTAAAGTCAGACTATTTTGAATATCCAAATAGATGATGATTATAACCCATTAAATATAAAGAAATTGAAAAAATAAGCATGTATATGTGTATGATTTTATGAAGAGTAGGGTTTTTAATAGTTTCAAATTATATCTTCCCCCAAATCTTAATCATTATAAGCAAAAGAGAATCTTTCTGATAGAGAAACCTAAAACATACCAACTTTATCAAGTGACCAAAGTGAACATCAGTAATGAGGCAAACTGAAACTGTATACCGCCTGATCAGATACAGTATCTTAAAAGACTGTATCACCATTTTGGTGATATTCTTGAAGAAGATACATGACATGAATATAATCATAAGGGAAAAAAACAGATAAACATAAATTAAGGAACAATCCACAAAACAACTGGTGTATGATTTTCAAAGTTGGGATGTTGTGTGGCTCATCTTTGGCTCAGGGCTTGATCCCAGGGTCCTGGGATCAATTCCCATATTGGGCTCCCCCCAAGGAGCCTGCTTCCCCCTTTGCCTATGTCTCTGCCTCTCTGTCTCTCTCATGAATAAATAAATAAAATCTAAAAAAAAATTTTTTTTTCAAAGCCAAAGAAGTTACAGTCTAGACTGGAGACTAAAAAGACATCGTATCTAAATGGAATGAATTATTATTCACTATAATCATTGTGAATCATTCCAAGATCTGGAAACAACATAAGTGTCCACAAGTGGATGAATAAAGATGTGGCATGCACAAACACAGACACAGGTACAGTGTATTCAGCCATGAGAAAGAAGGAAATCCTTCCATTTAAGACCATATGAATGGATCCTGAAGGCATTATGCTAAGCTTAATACGCCAGAAAGAGAAAGGCAGTACTGCATGGTATTACTTCTATGTGGATGTGAAAAAAAAGGCGGGGGGGGGGGTCAAACTCTTAGAAACAGAGTAGAAAAGTTGTAGTTAGTGGTTTGGATGTGGGGGAAATGAGAGGTTAGCAAAAGAGTGAAAACTTTTTGCTATAAGATAAATAGGTTTGATGATCTAATGTAAAATATGGTGGCTACAGTTTGTTACACTGTATTTTAGAACTGAAATTTTCTAACAGAGTAGAGCTTATTTTCACCAACAAACAAAGAAAAAAAAAGAGGACTACGTGATGTGATAAATGTGTTAATAAACTAGAAGATGGTGAGAATCTTTTCACAATGTAGAAGTATATCAAATCACCATGATTAGCACTTTAAATGTCTTACGGTTGTATTTGTTAATTATACTTCAATAAAGCTGAAATGAATAAATGCAATGAATGATTCTGAACTGGATTGTCTTGTTATGAAGGATATTATTGAGAGATGGTAAAACTTGAATTGAGTGTAAGAGTTAGATGTTAGCAATGCATCAGTGTTAATTTTTGCTTATTGAATTCGGGGACTTTCTTCTTTCTCTCTTGTCTAGAGCTCATGTTTCTAGAAAACACACATTACAGTATTTAGCGTTGATGAGGTATCAGGTCAGCAATTTACTCCTAAATGTTTCAAGAAAAAAATTTATGTTGTATTCCTAACTCTTCTATAGGTTTGAGACTATTGTACATTTGCAAAAAATTAACAAAGTAATATTTAAATAAAGGCAAATGGGATCAGTATTCAGCATTATGATATAATAAGAAAACAAACAATGGAATTAAATATACGATTTTGAATAACTTTTGAAAGAAATGTAAACATTTGACAACATCATTACCATTTATAGTTTTCTAAATGAGTTGGTATGGTAATTTAATGATTTATAATTATATGCCTAAATAGCTCACATAACAATCTGTTTATATATATCTAAATTAATTGCATAGTCAATGAGTCCCTCTCATATATGCTGAATAATCCTTATTAATTTCTTCTCAGTGAATACGTGATGCTTAATTTGGTTAAACAAATACCTTAACCATCATAAATTAATGCAGGCCATGCACTTAATATTCACAGTGAATTCCATCTTAGAGAAAACCACATTGATAGATTAAAGGTGCTCCAGGCAAGAAAAATAATTTCAAAATCTCTATTATTACTATATTGAATTTAATTACTTCCTTCATTCCATAGCATTGTGTCTACTCTTTAGGGAACTTCTAAAAATCCATTATAAAGAACCAACATGTCAGGAAAATGTTGAGGATGTAGCATTTTTCAGTGATCTGTACACTAATTAAGAGGGAGAACAGATCTGGATTAAAGTTGTAGGTACCTGGACAACCCAGTTCTGTCTTTTTAATTCTTAACCTCTTTTCAAGAGCACAGATGAATCTTGTGTGCATCCCTCCTTCTCACAGCAGAGTGTCTTCTGATGTCTTTTTCTGTGGAGTTAAGAAAAGGTTTCCTTTGAAGATCTGGGACACAAATAATTACAGTTGCCCTGAGATGAGTACACTATTTGTACAGGAATAGGAGGACCAAGGAGGGAAAAAATCTCTGATCCAAAGTTGTAGGAAAATTCATCATCTGTGGGACTCATGGAGTGAAGACTGAATCCTTTGACAGGGACAGGCCTGTTTGGGGAGAATGGTTCCATGGAACTCCTCTCTGACTAGGTAGGATCACACCTGCCAGTGCTCCCTGAGGATAAGTTAGGGCTTGCTAGCTGCAAGTGTAGGCTCAGATAGTATGAGTGGACTTCCCTTCTGTTTTCTTGAAATTTTATGAACATACTATTTCAAGTGATAATCTGCTCTCAAGAATTACTCTAGACAAATAAGGGTAAAAACTGAGGTTGAAATGAAATTGCTATGAGTAGCAGTAGCAGCCTAGGAAAGGCATTTGCCTAGAAACTGTGAGAAGTTACCATCATCATTGATGTTAAGATATTTAAAGCAAATACCAGGAATCTTCAACAAACATTTAGGCACTATGATACTGAATAGCTGGCATGGACTTGTGGAGCAAATAATAATTCTCTAGGGATTCTCAGATATGCTTACATATGGAATACTGATGAAATATTAGACTTTTTGCTGAAAGTAAATGGATCCCTAGCTAAACTTGTTTTGTGGTATTCATGAAAATAAGATTTAACAAGCTGGTGAAGATTGGGAAACACCAGGAATAATTTTAATAGGAGGGGTGCCTGGGTGGCTCAGCAGTTTGGTGCCTGTCTTTGGCCCAGAGCATGATCCTGAAGTCCCAGGATCGAGTCCCGCATCAAGCTCCCTGCATGGAGCCTGCTTCTCCCTCTGCCTATATCTCTGCCTCTCTCTGTGTCTCTCATGAATAAAAAAATAAAATCTTTACAAAACAATTTTAATAGGAAGAAACAATTCTAAAGGTATACTGAAATCACTCCAATGTACTGCAAATGAAGTTCCGAAAATAAAATATGTGTCATTCTCGAAATATGCCAAATGACTTTGTACAACAGGTAGAACAAGGGGAACGTTAGTTTTTGCATTGAAATTCAGCTGTATCCAAGACTTCAATGCATTGACTTCATTTATATATATATATATATGTATATATTTTTTATTTTCAAATATTTATTCAAGTATAATTAGCATAGTTTTGTATTAGTTTTAGGGGCACAATACAGTGATTCATAATTATATACATTTCCCACTGCTTATCAAGATAAGTGTGCTCTTAATCCCTTTTATCTATTTCACCTAACCTCCAACCACCTCCCCTCTGGCAACCACCAGTTTGTTCTCTGTAAGAGTCTGGTTTGGTTTTTTGTTTGTTATTAATTTTTGTGGAGTTTTTATTTTGTTTTGTTTTGTTTTTTGTTTGTCTCCTTTTTTCTTTGTTCATTTGTTTTGTTTCTTAAATTCCGCATATGAGAAAATCATATGGTATTTGTTCTCTGTCTGACTTATTGCATTTAGACCTATACCCTCTAGATCCATCCATCTTGTTGCAAAAGGCAAGATTTTAATCTTTTATTTTTTTTAGCTGAGTAATAGTCCAATAGTGTGTGTGTGTGTGTGTGTGTGTGTATATATATATATATATATATATATATATATATATATATATACTAATCTTCTTTATCCATTCATCTACTCAGGGACACTTGAGCTGCTTCCATACTTTGGCTGTTGTAAATAGTGCTGCATAGGGGTGCATATATCTTTTCAAATTACTATTTTCATTTTCTTCGGATGTATACCCAATATTAGAATTACTGGATCATTCGGTAATCCTATTTGTAATTTTTTGAGGAACTTCCATACTCTTTTCCACAGTGGCTGCCCCAATTTGAATCCTATAAACAGTTTAATGTACTCATTTTAAATATTCCTCTAGTTGATTAAAATGACACTTCTTTTCCAGGGTCATCCTGTATGATGAAAGATACTTGAAGAAGTTTCTTAGGACTCTGAAATTATCTTCAGTTGTAGTACAACTTTCCCAAATGTAGAATCATTGAATAAAGTTAAGCTATCTGTATTAGAAAAGGCAATCATTCTCTTTAAATTATGAAACTTAAAAATACACACGTTTAGTGTAATACTGAGGATGCTCTATAAAAGTTAGGTGAGACATGTCTCTTGAAGACATTTCTTTTTGAAGGAAATGACTTTTACCTAGAATTACATACTAAAAGACTAGAAAAAAAATCTTATTTGTTGCAAATAACCAGGCTCCTTAATATGTGTCATGGCAAAACAATTTTTGGAACTTTTTAAAAACATTCTCTTTGCTTTGGCATAATACAGATTCAATTCCAAGTTTTCTAATCTGTCAGTGACTATAATAAAACAGATCCAAATCACAGTGTAGCTTAGTTATAGGTGAGTCAAAATTATTAGTAGTTATATTGATCCTCAGAGTTCCTTTTAGAAAATAAGAATGCTCTACCAGTAAATGAAGATGACAATGAAAAATCAGCACTCAGAGTGCAGCTTACTGATTATATCCTATTTTGACAAGGTCAATAAATATAGCAAGAGCATATTGATTTTGTTCCCTAATTTTCTCTTGTACCTTCCAATGAGGAATATCATACCCAATCACTATGATATGGATAACATTTGATACTGCAACACCCATGAGTTCTGACTTGACAAGCTATATGACAGCTGATTCCAAAGGAATTTGATCAGGGGGCTATGGTCACAGTAGTTTTGCAGGATAATACAAACACCACTGTGATCAGTTTTCTAAACTCAGTTGTTGATAGTGGTAAAAACATACCTCTCTATTATACCCATATTTACCATAGGATACAAAAAAAAAAACTACAAATGTTTGGAATGATTACTCACATAGTTGCACAAAATGAGTGCTGATTCGGAATAATAGTTCAAGTTCCTATCAATTTCAGTGGTTTTCATATCTAATCAGAAATGGGGCATTAATCTTACCAAATTACAAATATTCCCTACATTTACTCAACATACAATTTATGTCACATGTTGAAAAGATATCATCACTAGGGTTTTTTTCTAAAATTAAAAATAGAACAACTACTAGAAGGAATAGCTTATCATTTGTAGAATTTGGGGAATGACTTTAAGCCACAGATGAAACTTGTATCTGAGATATTTGAAGCCGTCAGAAGACAAAACAACCACAATAACAACTAATTTCAAATGTTGAAAATTCTTTGTATTGCCAGAGGTAAATATTTGAAATTAACTTTGGGACTTAGGACAACATGATTGTGTGTGCACGTTGTGTGTGTGTGTGTGTGTGTGTGTGTGTGTGTGTATGTGTAGGAAGAAAAGAGGGTGCGGTATTGCTGCAATGCAAACTTTCTGAATATGCAAAACAAACTAAAATTCCATTCTAGAGTAGTAAGTTTATAGACATTGAGCAGCAAAGCTGCTCTCAATGATATAAAAGTTCCACCCCTGGATGCATAAGTCATTATGAAGGCAATGGATTAGGGCTTCCTTTAAGAGGCCAGTACAAGGCATTATGGCCCTTGGAATTTATGTGAAATTACAAACAAAACAGGGCTCCTTAGTCTGTCCTTGTCCGTGGACATAGGGACACTCCTCAATGTGTTAACTAGAAAAAGGCAGGATTGTTCTCCAACCAACTCATAAAATATGTATTCTCTGTCACTCCTAAAAAAAAAAACAAAAAAAAAAAAAAAAAACAGGGCTCCTGTTTGGGAAGGAATATTTGCCATAGGTATTAAAAGCAACTAAAAGCTTAATAAAGAAGTCAGCCATAGGAAATTCCTCAAGAATTAGCATGTCAAATTAGTTTTAAATACAGTAATATTAGGTTCATAGTTTTTATATGTGGCTATCTCCAAATTTTAATATAATTTATTTAATAAACTTGTATTCTTGACATGCTGGGTAAAAGTGATAGATGCTGTCCTCCATATTTAGGGAGTGAAGCATGCTGGAGAGAAATATAGCAAGAAGGAGAGTACATATAAAATGCACAGTAAAGAATGGAAGAGAAGCACTGAACAAAATTTTGAATGACATGCAAAGAAGGAACAACTAACAAAAAAAATGACTTCTTTTCATGATTCTTTAGAAGTATTAGAGAGGTGCTGGGCTGTCTGCTGTCACACAAAATGTGTATTCAGAATGTTTTTTAGATATTGATTAAAAATATGTCCCCATATAGCTTATACAGATTGGACTGATCTTCAGTCCAAGCAGAGACTCTTAATGATATTCCATTCCTCTATGAATTCATCCATATATTGTTCAATCTATGGAAAATTCCTATAGATTCCCCCCTTAAAATATATGCCAGTTGTGGTTGCTTATCACCACCTTCACCAGTACCACTCCAGGGCAAGACACTATTTACACCTGAACCACTACAATATTTTCTAACAGTTCTTACCCTCTGCTTTATCTCCCTTGCATCCTTCAGTGTACACAGATCATATTTTAAAATGGTATATCAGATTATCTCATTTGCCTATCCCAGTTTTATTCCCCTTACTCTTAGAAAATAATTGAAATATCATAACATTATTTCCAAGGCTCTGATCCTGCCTAATGTCTAATCACTTTCCCTGATACTCTCTCCATCTAGCAGCACAAAATTTTGTTATTTCTCAAAGGCATTACCTAGTGCTTTTATACTTGTCTTTCTCCCTGCATTTTTTTTTTTCACATCATCCGATAGCTTGTTCCTTCATATAGCTCAAGACTCTACTTAAATAGTATCTTACTGAAATGGAGTTCCCATTGCTCTCTATTTGTTTGGTATACATTACTGTTATTTTTTTAAACTTTGCAGTAACTTTTTATTTTAATTCCCTTTTATTTCAGGGATGCCTGGGTGGATCAGTAGTTGGGCATCTGCCTTCAGCTCAGCGCATGATCCTGGGGTCTGGGGATCGAGTCCTGCCCACATCGGGCTCCTTGCAGGAAGCCTGCTCTCCCTCTGCCTATGTCTCTGCCTCTCTCTGTGTTTCTTTCATGGATAAATACATAAAATCTTTTTAAAAATTCCTTTTAATTTCAAATAAATGAAAAAAAAAAGTTATGAGAAGTTCAAGATATCCCTATATGTTAATGTCAGATATAGCAGCTCTTTGCATTTTGTTCATTGCTTTTAGTTTACCATTCTCCCTATATATCTATATCTATCTCTAATAATCAGTGTTTTTATTATTCTTCTTAGTAAAATTATAAAAATAACAAATAAGGAAGATTAGCATAGATATGTTATTATATAATCAATCATCTGTATTTAAATTTTGGAAGGTATCTTAATAACATCCATTATAGGGATGCCTGGGTGGCTCAGCAGTTGAGCTCTTTGGCTCAGGGCATGATCCTGGAGACCCAGGATCAAGCCCCGCATCAGGCTCTCTGCATGGAGCCTGCCTTCTCCCTCTGCCGGTGTCTCTGCCTCTCTCTGTGTGTCTCTTGTGAATTAATAAACAAAATCTTTTAAAAAAATAATGTCTATTATATTTTTAAAAACCTTTTCAGGGTCTAATTATGGATTTTCTTCTTAGTTTTTTGTCTCTTAAATTTTTTGGAAGCTACTTAGTCTATATGAATAGATCCTTTGTGGTCGTTACTGTTTACTGCTAATTTCAGGGCTTGGAATAGGAGAGACAGCAGAGCACTGATATTACGAGCATAGGCTCTAACACTCTGGCTTCGTTATCCCATTGACCATCTGTCAAGTGATATTAATTCTCTGTGCCTCAATTTCTTCACATGTAAAATGAGATAATAGATAGCATTCATTTTCTAGGGCTGTTTTATGATTAAAGGAATGGAATGTGTGTTCTAGTCTCTGCCCTATAGTATTGTAGAATTCATTGTAAGATAAATTAAAAAGTGTCAGACAGATACTAGGCATGCAGGAAATATCTGTTGAATGAATGAATAGGTTAGGTAATACATGATATAGTAGTATAAATTGCACAAAAATCCCAGATACTTACATTTAAAGTTGGTGATCCTGATCACTGGTGTGGAGGGAGGGAAGATTCTGTGTTATTCAATGATCAAGGCTGATAGAAGCTCTGCCACTGTCAACACATAGCTTCTAAGGTCACCTTGGATATCAATATACAACCAGAAAGAGGGGAAAAAGGGAAAAGAAACGGTGAAGAAGCTCTTGGAGGTTATTTACGGACCAGGGCTGTAATAGGAATGAACAAATTTCATATACTATAACTTAGCCATACACCATACCTAACCATAAAAAGGATGGCAATTGTGGTCTAGCTACAAGCACAGAAGTAGTAGAAAATCATTTTAGTAAACAGCTATGCAGACTCAACACCAAAAAATTTTGATAAAAAATAGGTAAAGATTACAACTTGTATTTACTAATCATATCCAAGTTGATAGAAACTTTGCACATGTATAGAATTTCAAAATCATAATTATAATTAATTATAAATTGTAAGTTTATAATTATATTATTAAAGTAGCAGACTCCTGTAAGTAATGATAAATGATAAATTATTTCCCTGTAATGATAAATAGCAATGACTCAGGGGTGAATAATCAAGGGGAATGCAAAAACTGAGGAATTAAGAAATGAATGGTAATATCTTTGGGAAGTGATGAGTATAATACAATGTCACAGGATAAATGGGAAGCATGCATTTGAGAAAGGCAAATATATATATTTATAAATATGTAGTCTATATATTATAATATTATGTTACATGTAATATAGTCTATACTTTATGTGTCTATATATTTCTTACAGTCTTTATAAAGCAGCATCTAAGGATTCTCTCCTTCACTCCTGTTGGGTATTTAGCTCTCTTTTTATTTATCCATCAAAATGTTTTTTTCAAGGTTACTGTTAACATAGCTAAATTAAATTGACAATTTATAGACCTACTTATATAAACATACATCCAAATCATTATTATAGGTTTCACTACAATAATAAATAACAATGAAGTCATTAAATCACATCTTGTGGCTATTGTTAACTCTAAATTTGTATGCCCTGCAGATATCAGGAAAAAAAAATTCTTTCTGTCTGGTTTAGTGACACAAAAGAGACAGAATAACTACTACAGTGTATAAATATCATCCTTGGGATCCCTGGGTGGCGCAGCGGTTTGGTGCCTGTCTTTGGCCCAGGGCGCGATCCTGGAGACCCGGATCGAATCCCACGTCGGGCTCCCTGGTGCATGGAGCCTGCTTCTCTCTCTGCCTGTGTCTCTGCCTCTCTCTCTCTCTCTGTGATGACTATCATAAATAAATAAAAATTAAAAAAAAATCTTAAAAAAAAATATCATCCTTGATTTTCCAACACATATTGAAAATAACATGCCCTTTAAGGATAAAACCAGGTGGGAGTGATATAATAGGCTCCTAATATTTGGGTATCATTGAGATAAAGTTGAAAAATGGAAAAGGAAATACCCAATAACTTATTACTTTTCACTTTTAAAAAATTCATAACTTTGAAAGATTTCAAAATATGAAATTGATTGTTACATACCATTGATATGGTTTGGTCATATTCTGTCAAAAATTATGAATGACTATTCAGTTAATATGTAATATTATTAAAAAGTAAAGTGACAAGCCAATGCCTATATCAATTTATTATGTAGACCATAGAAAATATATAGGCAAAATAGTCATACTTGAAAATGTCTAATATGTAGGCACCTGCGTGGCTCAGTTAAGGATCTGACTATTTCACCTCAGGTCATGATCTCATGGTTTGAGGCTGAACCCTACATCTGTCTCTGCACTCAGCACAGAGTCGGCTTGCCCTTCTTCTTCTGTTCCTCTCTCCGCTTCGGTTCTCTGTCTCTGTCTCAGTCTATCTCTCCAATAAAGAAATAGCCTTTCAAAAAAAGTTCCTAATACAGCAAAACCAAACAAATTAATGGAAACAATTTAAATATCCACCAACAGGTGGACTGCTAGTCAGCAAGACAGGAGTGAACTATTGATACGTGGTACAACATGAACGAAATTCAAAATAATTATGTTAAGTAAAAGAAGACAGACAAAAAGAGTACATACTATATGATTCTATTAATATAAAATTCTAGGCAATACAAACTGATCTTCAGTAACAGCAAGTTGATCAGTGGCTCCTGTCAAAGAGAAATGAGCAAGAGAAATTACTAATGTTCATAACAAAACTTTGGGAGAATGTTGATGTTTATTAATCTTAATTGTGGTGATAGTTTTATAGGTAAATATATATGCCAGGACTAATCAAAGTGTATACTTTACTACATGCAGTTTACTGTATACTGACTGTACCTCCATAAAACTTTAAAAAAAAAAAAAAGAAACACAAGAGACATTGAAAAAAATTCCTAACATGCTTTTTCTAGTAAAGATGAGCCTTTTATTTTGCAGATTACAATACACTGAGGGTGTTATTGAAAAAGTTATTTGACACTCTTTTCTGAACAGAAGTCCATTTTTTTTTATAATTAAAAATGATCCATCAGTGTCTGTCTCTGTGACTAAAACTTGACTCTCCTGTCTACACTGGCAAGCCACATATTCATTCTCTTAAATGATTTGAGCTCAGATTTATGTCCCGAATCACCCCCATTAGCCAGGTTGAAGTTTTCACCCCATTAGGATAATGGTTATCTGTGACATCACAATTAAAGGACTTCTTAATAGAAGAAATTGCCAGAGAAACTGTTTATAGAAAGATAATGATTAGATAAAATGTGAGATAAAATTCTTTATGTGTTGAATGCCCCCTACAGCTTAATTAATGGGGTCATGCACCTATTTATCTATGCTAATTATGTTTCCCATTTCATTTTCTGTTCTCTTATACAGGGTAATTGGTAAAGATGAGTCTCTTTTGTGTCCTTTATTCTTAATGTTTACAAAGAAATGGACTTTCCTTCTAACTGAAGTTGAAGAGATGTAATATAAGTAATGTCATAATAAAAGTATACATAATCAATTTGTACTTATTTATGGATAGGTCGGATCTATTTTAAAAATTTTTTTTGTAAAGTCAAATCTTAACTAACCTCCCTTTTAATGAAAATATTTTTTAGTATCTTTTATTTTTTTAATAATAAATTTATTTTTTATTGGTGTTCAATTTGCCAACATACAGAATTACACCCAGTGCTCATCCCATCAAGTGCCCCCCTCAGTGCCCGTCACCCATTCACCCCCACCCCCTGCCCTCCTCCCCTTCCACCACCCCTAGTTCGTTTCCCAGAGTTAGGAGTCTCTCATGTTCTGTCTCCCTCTCTGATATTTTCCACTCATTTTCTCTCCTTTCCCCTTTATTCCCTTTCACTATTTTTTATATTCCCCAAATGAATGAGACCATATAATGTTTGTCCTTCTCTGATTGACTTATTTCACTCAGCATAATACCCTCCAGTTCCATCCACATCGAAGCAAATGGTGGGTATTTGTCGTTTCTAATGGCTGAGTAGTATTCCATTGTATACATAGACCACATCTTCCTTATCCATTCATCTTTCGATGGACACCGAGGCTCCTTCCACGGTTTGGCTACTGTGGACATTGCTGCTATAAACATCGGGGTGCAGGTGTCCTGGCATTTCACTGCATCTGTATCTTTGGGGTAAATCCCCAACAGTGCAATTGCTGGGTCGTAGGGCAGGTCTATTTTTAACTCTTTGAGGAACCTCCACAGAGTTTTCCAGAGTGGCTGCACCAGTTCACATTCCCACCAACAGTGTAAGAGGGTTCCCTTTTCTCCACATCCTCTCCAACATTTGTGGTTTCCTGCCTTGTTAATTTTCCTCATTCTCACTCCTGTGATTTTAGAAGAAATAATATATAATTTGACATCAAAATAAGTCATAAAGGGGGATGCCTAGGTGGCTCAGTGGTTGAGCATCTTCCTTCTGCCCAGGGCATGATCCTGGAGTCCCAGAATCAAGTTTCACATCAGGCTCCCTGTATAGAGCCTGCTTCTCTCTCTGCCTATGTCTCTGCCTCTCTCTCTTTGTGTCTCTCACGAATAAATAAATAAAATATTTTTTAAAAGTCATAAAAATGTTAAATAATTCATTCTACTTGAATTTTGGATTTTAAAATTTGTTTGTTTCTTTATGCAAACACTTGCTTTTCTAAAGCCTCCCTTCCTTAACCAGTATTTAATGGTTGATAAATTTCTATGTGTGAGAAAAATAAACATCTACTATGTCTGTGTTTTCGTATCACTTGAAGTATAAGCTGATTCTATACATGGGAAAATGTGCAGGTGTTTAGCACATAGTAACTTATTAATGAATATTTTTTTCTCACAAGTGTAGAAACCAATGATAAACTAATGACTAAATATTTAAATAAACACTTAAAGAAGAGTCAGTCCCTTTTCAGAAGTGCACATTTCCATTTGTAACTTCATTCTGAATTCATAAGCTCTCAAAATATATTTTTTTAAATAAAGAGCATTTAGCCACAGTGAACAGTTTGGCTTTGTAATTTTACTTCACAGCTTCTCTCCTGGAATTTCCATAAAAATTTTGTTAATTACTTGCATGTCAACTCCGTATTGTACCTTCCAGTTTAGAGAACAGTTTCAGCTTCAGACTTCCCATATTCTAACATTGATTGGATTTATAAGGTCATTTCAGTCCCATTTCCCTTATCAATAAAATAGGAATATAATCTCCCTTGTAAGAATTAAATAAAAGAGTTTCTTTTAAACAACTGTGTACACAATAACTACATAAGCTGAATATTTATTAAAAATATTAACTGATATCTATCAAAGTAGAAGTCAGTCCCCCCCAAAATTTTAGAAAGATCATAAATACATGGAGGTTAAACAGCATGCTACTATGCAATGAATGGATCAACCAGAAATTAAAATAGAAATTAAAACATACATGGAAACACATGAAAGTGAAAACACAATGGTCCAAAACCTTGAGATACAGCAAAGTGGCCCTAAGAGGGAAGTATACAATAATAGCAATACAGGCTACCTTAAGAAGCAAGAAATATCTCAACTAAACAACCTAATATAAAGGAGCTAGAAAAAGAACAAACAAGCCCAGAGCCAGCAGATAGAAGGATATAATAAAGATTAGAGTAGAAATAAATAATTTAGAAACAAAAAAAAAAACAAAACAAATAAACCAAAAAAAAAACAAAAAAAACCAAAAAGCCTAGTAGAATAGATCAATAAAACTAAGAGCAGGTTCTTTGAAAAAGTAAATCAAACTGATAAACTTTTAGTGAGACTTATCAAAAAGAAAAGAAAAAGGACCCAAGTAAATACAATCATAAATGAGAGGGGAAAAATAACTAACACCGCAGAAATACAAATAATTATAAGAGGATATTATGAAAAAGTATATGCCAACAAAATTGGGTAATCTAGAAGAAATGGATAAATTCTGAGAAAAAGATAAGCTACCAAAACTGAAACAGGAAGAAATAGATAACTTGAACAGACTAATAACTAGCAAAGAGATTGAACCAGTAATAAAAAAACTCCTAACAAACAAAAGTCCAGGGTCAGATGGCTTCACAAATGAATATCTATTTCTCTCAAACTATTACAAAAAATTTAAAAAGAAAAACTTCCATATTCATTCTGTGAAGCCAGCATTACCCTGATGTCAAAGCCAGATAAAGACTCCACTATAAAAGAGAATCACAGGCCAATATCCCTGATAAACATGGATGCAAAAATTCTCAATAAAATACTAAAAAACCAAATCAACAGTAAATAAGAAGAATCATTCACTATGATCAAGTGGGATTTATCCTGAGCTGCAAGGTTGGTTCAATATTTGCAAATCAATGAACAGGACACACCAACATTAATAAAAGAAAGGTTAAGAACTGTATGCTCATTTTAATAGATGCAGAAACCGCATTTGACACAATACCACATCCATTCATGATAAAAAACCTCAACAGAGTAGGGTTAGAGGGCATACTTCAACATTACAAGGTCCATATATGAAAAATTCACAGCTAATATTATCTTCAGTGAGGAAAAACTGAGAGCTTTTCCTCTATGGTCAGGAACAAGACAAGAATGTCCACTCTCACCACTGTTATTTAACATAGGACTGGAAGTCCCAGCCACAGCAACCAGACAACAAAAGGAAATAAAAAGCATCTAAAGCAGTAAGAAGTAAAATTTTCACTCTTTGCAGATGATATGATACTCTGTAGAGAAAGCCTGAAAGACTACCAAAAAATTGCTAGAACTGATACATGAATTCAGTACAGTGGCAGGATACAAAATCAATGTACAGAAATCTGGTGCATTTCTATGCACCAATAATGAAGCAGCAAGCAGCAGAAAGACAAATTAAAGAATAAATCCTATTTCCAAATATACCCCCCAAAAAGATACCTAGGAATAAACCTAACCAAAGAGGTGAAGGACATTTACTCTGAAAACTATAAAACACCGAAAAAGGAACTAGAAGATGAAACAAAGAAATCAAAAGACATTCCATGCTCGTGGGTTGGAAGAACAAATATTGTTAAAATATCTATAGTACCCAAAACAATCTACACATATAATGCAATCCCTATCAAATATCAACAGCATTTTTCACAGAACTAGAACAAACAATCCTAAAATTTTCATGGGCCCACAGAAGAACCCAAATAGCCAAAACAATCTTGAAATAGAAAAGCAAAGCTGAAGGCATCATAATTCTGGACTTAAAGTTATATCACAAAGCTGTAGTCTTCAAATCAGTGTACTACTAGCATAAAAACAGACACATAGATAGATCAATAGAGCAGAACAGGAAACCCAGAAGTACACCAACTATGTGGTCAATCTTTTAGAAAGCAGGAAAAAATATGCAATGGAAAAAAGTTTCTTCAACAAATGGTGTTGGGAAAACTGGACAGTAATATGCTAAAATGCAGAATGAAATTGGACCACTTTCTTACACCATACACAAAAATAAATTCAAAATGGATGAAAGACCTAAATGTGAGACAATAAACCATAAAAACCCTAGAGGAGAACACAGATAGTAACCTCTTTGATATTAGTTATAGCAACTTCTTTCTAGTTATCTTCTGAGGCAAGGGAAAGAAAAACCAAACAAACTATCGGGACTTCATCAAAATAAAAAGTTTTTGCACAGTGAAGGAAACAATCACCCATACTAAAGGTTACTATGAGATGCGAGAAGATATTTATAAATGAAATATCCCATAAAGAGTTAGGATCCAAAATATATAAATAACTTATACAACTCAAAATACAAAAAACAAAGATCCAATTAAAAAATGAACAGAAGACGTGAATGGGCGTTTTTCCAAAGAAGACGTTCAGATGGTTAACAGACAAATGAAAATATGCTCAACATCACTCATAATCAGGGAAATACAAAATCAAAACTACAGTAAGATATAATCTCATACCTGTCAGAATGGTTAAAATCAACAGGTTTTGGTGAGGGTGTGGAGAAAGAATCCTCTTGCACTGTTGAATGGAATGCAAACTGGTACAGCCATTCTGGAAAAGAGTATGAAATTTCCTCAAAAAATTAAAAATAGAACTACCCTATGATTCAGCACTTGTACTACTAGGCTCTTATTTAAAGAATACAAAAATAATAATTCAAAGGAATACATGCACCCTGATTTTTATACCAGCATTATCTACAATAGCCAAATTATGGAAAGATGTCACGTGTCCATTGACTGATGAAAAAGAAGTGGTAATTATACACACACAGGCATACACACACAATGGAATATTACTCTGCTGTCAAAAAGAATGAAATCATGCCATTTGCAAGGATATGAATAGAAGTCCATGCTTAGTGTTATGCTAAGTGGAATAAGTCAGTATCAGAAAGTGAAGTACCACATGATTTCACTTCTATGTGGAATTTAAGAAACTAAATAATCAAGCAAAGAGGGGAAAAAGAGGGAGGGGCACAAACCAAGGAATAGTCTTAACTATAGAAAACAAACTGATGGTTACCAGAGGGGAGGTGGGTGGGGGATAGGTGAAATAGGTGATGGAGATTAAGGAGTGCATTTGTTGTGATGAGCACCAGGTATTATATAGAAGTGTTGAATCACTACATTGTACACCTGAAACTAATATTATATTGTATGTTAACTAACTGGAATTTATATAAAAACTAAAAAGAAAATCATTCAAATATAAATACAAAAATGTTACATATTTTATAAAGTATAAATACTCTTAGTCTATTAGTTTATCTCATTTAGAAAATCTGTGTAAATCAGTTGCTTAGCAATCACCCTAAATTTACATATTTGAAACAGAAAACATTTTCAATGCATTAAATGATTTAAAGATTAAGCAGACATTTTCTTTTTATTTTTTTAAAATATTTTATTTATTTATTCATAGACACAGAGAGAGGCAGAGACATAGGCAGAGGGAGAAACTGGCTCCCTGAAGGGAACCTGATGAGGTGCTCAATCCCAGGACCCTGGGATGACAACTTAAGCCAAAGGCAGATGCTCAACCACCGAGCCACCCAGGTGCACCTAAGCAAACATTTCAACATGAGAAAGAAGTGATCACAGTGATACTATTTTTTCATAAATATGTTCATTTAATAGATTGTAAGAATCTAATGTATGTAGTTAACTATGTAATTAAGGTTATAAAATAAACTACTGAAATATTTTCTTTAAAAATTAAAAAAATATTAACTAATATATTATTAAAATAATCTTGTGGTTATTCTCATTGTACATGCCAGGAGATTGAGGCACAGGGAGATGAAAGCTCTAAGCTCTAACAATTAGTCAGTGATTCAATCCAGGTAGTCAATAAATTGATAAAGTCCAATTAGCAAATACAGATGGCCTAATCACACTCACCAGACACAGTGTGTGTATGCATGTGTGTGTGCTGTATTTATGGTTGCAGTTCATCGAGCTTCTTTGTAACTGTGGGGTATTTACTTTTTTATCAAATATTATTCCCAGGCATAGGTATTTGCCTCTTATACATAAACTGATCGCTACTAAACTAACACATTCAAGGGAATCATCCACAGGTATTTTCTTGTGTGTATGTGTATGTGTGCCAGCTTCTCCCCTGGACTTTGCCATGGAAATTCTGCTTGCCTTTGTCTCCAGTCTCCAATCACAATCTCTTCAATTCTACAAGATTACAAACTTGTTGGGAGTTGTCTCTGTCTGCACTCCAGTTGACAAACTATCCATAAGCAGCAAGCTGTGAAATTGTAGGGCTCCATTCATTTGTACTCTATTTACCATGGATCAGAATCCTGTACTACTTGTCCAGTGTCTCAAAACCATTGCTTCAGATAGTTTGTCCAGTGTCTAGTTGTTTAATGGTAAATCTGGCCCTTCTTCTTCAATCATGGCTAGATAAATTCTGCATATATTTAAGTCTGTCATTTATGACTTCTTTTATTGGGAAATGTTTACATTAGATACATATATATTTAAGGATTATCAGACCTTGTTGATGAACAGACACCTTTATTATTACAAAATGGTCCTTTACAGATGGAATATTCCTTCCTCTTCAGCCTAATTTTTCTGATACTAGTATACACACTACAAATTTCTTATGATTAGTGTTTGCAAAGAACATATCTTTCTAAGCTTTTACTTCTAATCCAGTTACATTTTTAAAAATGTGTCCACTATGATTTTCTCATAGACGCATATAATTGTGTTTGGCTTTTCCATCAAGCTTGGTTATCTCTACCTTTTAATTAGAATGATTAAACCATTAGAATATTTTGTGATTATCAATATATTTAGTTATGAATCTATATATCCCACCTTTCAATAAATTTTGCTATTTGATTCCAATTTGTTTTATTCGGTCTCTGCCTCCTTTTTCTCTTTTCTTTCCCACCTGCTTTTAGATTGAACATATTTGTATTCTATATTTTGTTAATTGCTGTCTCTTTAGCTAATTTCCTTTGTTTTAGTAATAATGAGTTTTCAAAAGTCACACTATGCATTCTTAATTTATCACTTCGCCTTCAAATAATATTGTGTTAATTCTCATATAAATTGCCATTTCTTCCTTCCACACTTTTACAGTTGTTGCCATATGTTTTACTTCTATGTGTTTAAAACCATATGTGTTACTTTTTGTTTTTTGTTTTTTGCTTTAGTCACCCGGTTGTATTTTTTAATAGACTTTATATTTTTAGAGAAGTTTTATGTTCACAGCAAAATTGAGAGGAAAGTACAGAGACTTCATATACAATCTGCCAGCATCTACAGAAAGCTCCCCCACTATTAATGTCCTATATCAGAGCAGTATGTTTGTAATAATCTATGAACCAACAATGACCCATCATTGTGACCCAAATGGCATAGATTGCATTAGGGTTCACTCTTGGTGTTGTATATTCCATGTTTTGACAAATGTATAATGACATATTCACCCTTATAATATAGAATAATTTCACTGACCTAAAAATCCTCTGTGCTCCCCTTATTCATTCCTTTTTCCTCCTTAAGCCTTGGTATCCACTAATATTTTTACTGTCCCTTATAGCTATGCCTTTTCCAGAATGCCATATAACTGGAATCATATAGTATGTTGCCTTTCTGAATTGCCTTCTTTCATGGATTGTCCTTTCAGAGGACAGTTATTTATATACATGAAAAATTACTGCCAAATACAAAGTCATTTAGGGTTCTCCTATGTTATCTTTCAAGAGTTTTACACTTTTGCACTTTACACGATCTCCATCATCCACTTTCTCCATTTTCCATTAAATTTCATGAAGTATGTTAGGCCTGTGTCTAGATTCCTTTTTTTTTTTTTTTTGCATGTGGCTATTCATTTGTTCCAGCATCATTTCTTGAAAGAACTATCTTTTCTCCATTTTATTGCTTTCCATTATTTAGAAATTGCCTCCAGACAAAAAGCTTTGCTAATCCCAGTGAGGAAGTGGAGTGGTAGCCCAAGCATGGGGTTTTGGATTCTAAAGATTGTAATGGGCTTCTACAAAGAAGGATAAGTGGCAAATCAGAGCCTGAGAAGCATCAGGTGGGTGTCTTTGTGAAAGAAACTAAAGAAAGGGTGATAAGCCTTCAAAAACCAAATTTCTGCACTTATTCTTGTCTGATGTTTCTGAACAGTTTTTTTTCCCACCACTTTTTGTCTGATTTACTAGTCATGTATGATACAACACATATCATTTAGAATATATTCTTTCATGGGCAGAAGCAGAAATCCTATTTGTATTTTCTGATTTGTTTCTAGATATTTAAAACCATGTGTTCATACTCATACCACTAGTGCCAATCTAATAATCTTCCTTTTGAGGATTATCTTCCCAGTGAGAAACCTGCTTCCATTATCTTTAATATGTTCTTTTATTTGATTCATTCTCCTAAATCTAACAACCCCTTTTCCTTTGCCAGTGCCTGTGGTGACCCACTGAGACTCCAAGACCCATCCAGATAGATGTTCCCTCCCCCATGTGAACATCCTCATTACCCCCATTAGGGCTCTAGCATTCTAAGCCAGACCAAACTTTACATGGCCACTTTCTACCTGATGAGACCTTCCTCATCTGTGCTCCTCTCTGTCCTGTCCGCACTCTGCTGCCTTACACAGGTCTGCCCCCACTTTGATGTTTTCCTTACTCATTCAGACTCTGAACAACTTTGCCAGGCTGCTTTCTCTCATGGATACCTTCCTTACCATTTTTAGGTTCTGTTCCCTTTCATTGTGATTTGTTTCCACACAGACACTTTTCTGATTCTTCTCGAGCCCTGAAAGACCTCCTTGTGGAAGCACCTCACACCACTTGCACTCCAACACCTGGTGCCTCATTCCACTCCACGTGTAGACCATCATCATGCTGGGGCTCTCACAATGTTTGTCAGGCCACCCTTTTGTAAGGATGCTCTTCTTCCTGACTTAGGCTCTGACTCTTCAGACAAAGTCACCTTAAAATCTGTCACCACATCTCAGGCTACCTCCATGAATTGTCAGCATCCTCTGTTCTGTTTCTCTCTTGCTGGAACTTTCACATGCTTTTCTGCTCTGTCCATTTGCATAGGATCTTTCTCAACTAATACAACATCTAACACACCATGCCGGGTCTTCTACCATTGTGAATGGACTCTAATTTGCTCAGGCTCTAATAACTCACACTTGGCAACTGATATGCTTATTCCATTTGGATTTGCCTCTCCAATAGATGACCCTCTACATGGACATATTCCTTACTCCACTTTGACTCTGCTATCCCATGTTGGGAACTCTCTAGTCATGAATCACCTTATTTCCCTCATGTCGGCACTGCCAACTTGCACCAGGCTGTCCACACACTTGGACAACCTTGTTAGTCTACTTGGTTTCAAACAGCTCTCATTGAGGGATGGCTTTTCTGACATTATTGGACTCTTACTTCTCCTGGCAGGCTGTATCCTGTGTGGGCGCATTCTTCACTTCACTAGCATTTCAATAGTCCATGCCAGGCTGTTTCTCCATGTGGTACATTCTGCATTCTCACTTGGTTTTGACATCTTATGTTAAATAGCTTCTTAGTATATATGTCTTTTCACTCTGCTTGGGCTCTGACACCCTAATATCCTCCCCCAAATTATGTCCACTTTGCTCTGCTCCCAACTAAAGGTGTTAAGGTAGAATAATTCATGAAGGAAAGGTAAAGTAGAGGAAGAGAAAGAGGAGAGAAGAAGGAATAGGATAAAAAATTCACAAGAGTATTTGAAGGCAAAAAATTATATAATGTAATCTAGGTAGAGTATGTAGAGAATGATGAATCATTGAGGGGTTGTATTATAGGTCACTGTGTTACTCCTCTTCTACTTCCAAATAGTTTTAAAAAATTCAAATATTGAAGTGCATTTTTATAATAGTAAGGTATAATGTTTTTTAGGGAAGAAAGGGTGAATGACTTTAAAGATATTATTTTTATTGCTTATCTTAACTAAGACTTACTTATACATATTGACAAACGCAGTGCTTAATAATTCCAGTAGGTTAAGAAAATCCATAGTTACTTAAATTAGGTAATCACTACTTGTCTATCTATACCTGTACTATGGAAATTTATAATAAAAATTCCATTTATTAAATTAAAATCTAAGAGACTATCCATACTTCGGTGAGCCTATTGATTGAAACTTGCTGCATTAGAAATAGATGAAAAGTCAATTGCAGTTTCTTTTGCTCTAATAACAAAAATTAATGAAAAGAAACATTTAGAATCTGTGAAGCTACACTTATGGGAATGAAAGCTATTTTGTGGCACAAATCAAAATGTCATACTTATTTTTAAGGTAAATGTTTATAATTTTGCAATGGAGATAACTTACATATGCCACATATATAGAAGAAAAATATTTACTAATGGCAAGAGAGACTATTGTTAATGTTGTCCTAGGGACAAGCAAATATTGTAAATTGGTTATTTAAAATTCTCTCTGTTTCCTTCTCCCAGAACCAGTTATAAGATTTCAGCACTGTACTGGAGACTTCCTTTGTATTTCTGTCAATTCATCCTGACTTCTAGAAATTAGAGAGATTTTTGATAGGAGGATGACAAATTTTCTTTCAGCTTCAAGAAGTGGGGGTTTTACCAGTAACTGTAGAGACAGTTGACATTTCAGGTGGAGTTCAGTGTTGGATGATCCTGCGGTTAGAGTTTACATTGTCTCCAATTAAGCATACAGGGGACTTATCCTGAAACAATGTAGTCATATTCATTAGTTATAACTCAGTGGGTAGGGATAAGATAGTTATAAAAAGCTTTTGCTTCCACAAGCTTAGACTGGCTTCCAAAGGATGCAGGATTAGGGGGCGAATAAATAGAAGTTTAGTGGCGTAAGTAATAATGAAAGTAAGTTCATTATTTTATGAATCATACTTGTATTCTTACATATTGAAGATTATAAATAAAAACTTGTTATTTTTCACCAATGGACCTTAAAATACTTCCATTTTAAAGAAAATGAAACTCATGTTTAAGGGTCTATGTGTCAGATATTGAATAGGACCTTTAGAAAAATCATTTAACTTTAACACTTAAACCCTATTTACAATCCATCTAAGGGATACAGGAAAACAGCAGGCAAATGCCAGAATGGGAACTGCAAGCTATATATGGCTGACTTTAAAAAGTCACTATTTTTCTAATAAATTGGTTTAACGACCTTGATTTTAACTTACAGTTGGGTACTAATAACATGAAATATTTTTGTCAGAAATATCTGGAATTTTGGGGCACATTGATGACTCATTCAGTGAGTATCCAATCTTGGTTTTGGCTCAGGTTGTGATCTCATGGTACATGATCACATCTGGCTCTATGCTCAACAGGGAATCTGCTTCTCTGTCTCTCTCTCTTTCTCTCTCCCTCTGCTCCTCCCCATTCATGCTCTCTCTTCCTCTGAAATAAATAAATAAATAAATAAATAAATAAATAACTCTAAAAACAAGAGAAATATCTGGATTTTTAACAGGGTTCAAACTCTTTTTTAGCCTATTCCTTTTAGAAATTTCAACAACAATATAGCTTAAAGTCTGGAATTGTGATGGTCCAGTTTTTTTTTTTCTTTTTCAAGCTTGCTTTAGCTATTTGTGTTTTTTTGTGTTTCCAATACAAGATTTAGGATTGTTTTTTCTAGCTTTGTGAAAAATGCTGATAGTATTTTGATAGGTTTGCATTAAATACATGTATTCTTTGGGTAGTATAAACAATTTAACAATATTTGTTCTTCATATCCTTCAGTATGGAACACTTTTGCATTTCTTTGTGTCATCTCCAATTACTTTCAATAGTGGTCTATAGTTTTCAGAGTACAGATCTTTTACCTTTTGGTTAGGTTTATTTCTAGGTATCTTATGATTTGAGGTATAGTTGTAAATGGGATAAATTCCTTGATTTCTCTTTTTTTTCCCTTTTCTGGTAAATATTTTGTTGGAGTTCGATTAGCTAACACATAGTATAATACCCAGTGCTCATCTCATCAAGTGCCACCCTCAGTGCCCATCACCCAGTCACCCCATACACCTACCCAACTCCCCTTCCACTACTTTTTCCTTTCCATCCACGTCGAAGCAAATGATGAGTATTTGTTGTTTCTAATGGCTGAGTAATATTCCATTGTATACATAAACCACATCTTCTTGATCCATTCATCTTTTGATGGACACTGAGGCTCCTTCCACAGTTTGACTATTGAGGACATAGCTGCTATAAACATTGGGGTGCAGGTGTTCTGGCATTTCATTCCATCTGTATCTTTGGGGTAAATCCCCAGCAGATTTTGAACTGTTGTATTTTCATTTTCGTTAGTTTCCATGAATCTTTGTAATTCTTCTCTATTTTCCTGGTTGACCCTTTCATCTTTTAGCAGGATGCTCTTTAACCTCCACGTGTTTGGGTTTCTTCCAAATTTCTTGTTGTGATTGAGTTCTAGTTTCAAATCATTATGGTCTGAAAATACGCAGGGGATAATTCCGATCTTTTGGTATTGGTTGAGACCTGATTTGTGACCCAGTATGTGGTCTATTCTGGAGAAAGTTCCATGTGCACTTGAGAAGAATGTGTATTCAGTTGCATTCAGATGCAAAGTTCTGTATACATCTGTGTAATCCATCTAGTCCAGTGCATCATTTAAAGCTCTTGTTTCTTTGGAGATGTTGTGCTTAGAAGATCTGTCATTTGCAGAAAGTGCCATATTGAAGTCTCCTACCTAATATTACTGTATTATTATCTAAGTATGTCTTTACTTTGGTTATTAATTGATATATACTTAGCAGCTCCCACATTAGAGACATAAATATTCATGATTGTTAGGTTCTCTTGTTGGATAGATCCTTTAAGTATGATATAGTGTCCCTCTTCATCTCTTACTACAGTCTTTGGGATAAACTTTAATTTATCTAATATAAGGACTGCTACTCCAGCTTTCTTTTGAGGACCATTTGAATGGTAAATGGTTCTCCAACCTTTCATTTTGAGGCTGGAGGTGTCCTTCGGTCTAAAATGAGTCTCTTGTAGACAGCAAATTGATGGGTCTTTCTTTTTTATCCAGTCTGAAACCCTGCATCCTTTGATGGGATCATTTAGCCCATTAACATTCAAAGTAACTATTGAAAGGTATGAATTTAGTGTCATCATAATACCGATTCAGTCCCTGTTTTTGTGGATTATTTCTTTGAGCTTCCTCTTTCTTTTACAGGGTCCCCTTAATATTTCTTGAAGAGCTGGTTTGGTGGTCACATATTCTTTCAGTTTCTGCCTATCTTGGAAGCTCTTTATCTCTCCTTCTATTCTGAATGACAGCCTTGCTGGATAGAGTATTCTTGGCTGCATGTTCTCATTTAGGACCCTGAATACATCCTTCTAGACTTTTCTGGCCTGCCAGGTCTCTGTGGAGAAGTCTACTGTTACTCTAATATTTCTCCCCATATAAGTTAGGGATCTCTTGTCTCTTGCTGCTCTAAGGATTTTCTCTTTATCTTTGGAATTTGCAAGTTTCGCTATTAGATGTGAGGTGTTGAGAGGTTTTTATTGCCGTTGGAGGGTGACCTCTCTATCTCCTGGATCTGAATGCCTGTTTCCCTCCCCAAATTAGGGAACTTCTCAGCTACAATTTGTTCAAATATGCTTTCTGGCCCTCTGGAACCCCAATTAAATGTAGATTTTTCCTTCTGAGGCTGTCATTTATTTCCCTTCAACTTTCCCCATGGTCTTTTAATTGTTTTCTTTTTTTTCCCTCAGCTTCCTTCCTTACTATCAACTTGTCTTCTATGTCACTCTTTCTCCATCTCATTAACCCTTGCCTACCCTCATCGTTAGGACCTCCAGTTTGGATTGCATCTCATTTAATTGATTTTTAATTTTGGCCTAATTAGATCTAAATTCTGCAGGTATGAAGTCTCTTGAATCCCTTATGCTTTTTTCCAGAGCCACCAGTAGCTTTATAATTGTTCTTCTGAATCGGCTTTCTGACATTGAATTGTAATCCAAATTCCGTAACTCTGTGGCAAGAGAGTACTGTTTCTGATTCTTTATTTTGTGGTGAATTTTTCCTTCTAGTCATTTTTCACAGTGCAGAGTGCCTGTATGAGTGGGCTGAGTAAAGAATAGCAACCACAACGTAAGTAAATTTCACCTAGATGATTTTGATGAGGTCAGAGAAAAGAAATTGAAAAGAAAGATCAGAACAAAATAAAACAAAAGGACCACTAAAGTGAAAAACAAATTTTAAAACAGTGTTAAAAAATAAAAGGCCAAGACTCCCAAAGAAGAAAAAAAAAGAAAAGAAAAAAAAAAGAAGAGGAAAATCCAAAAGTAAAGTGGGAAAAAAAAGAAAAAAGGAAAAAAGGAGTAGAAAAAAAGAGGGGATTGGGAGATGGTGGTGGTGATGAAGTTGTAGCAGAGGGAGAATGTAGTCTACTTGAGGGGTCCTAGAGGGTGATCCTCTTGGTTCTGAGTTTATTGAGTTCTGTACGCTAGAAGATGCTCAGCCCCAAATTTATATAAACCAGAAATACTTGTAGAAGGCTTCAACATAGACCACCAAAACATAAATGAGATAAAAGAGGGGGGCAGAATGGGAATGAAGAGAGAATATAACCTTAAAGATTGAACCACCATGGTATTCTACTTGGTTGTGGGTGCATGCTGGGCACGTTTTAGAAGGTATCAAATTCCACCATTGTAGAACAAAATGAGGCAGAGAAAACAAAAAAAAAAACACAAAACAAAGCAAACAAATAAACAAAAAACATATCTTATATATTTCCCCAAAATTAAGTTGAGTATGTTGAAGGGAATCTAGAAGTGTAAAATATATCTAGGACCTGTAATTGTAAAAGTATGAAAATCAAAAAGGAAGAAACTTAAAAAGGAAGAGGTGGTAAGATATTTTAGTTAAGGTGGGAAAAGAGAAAAAATATTGGGGATTTATAGTCTGATATAAAAATAAGTTGTACTGGAAAAAGGAAATAAAACAAGGAATGGTACCCTCTAGTACTGCAAATCCCTCGACTTCCCTGGAACTTTCCAATGCTGCTCCATCAAGAACTTTCTCTTCCCCTGTCCTCCCAGCTGGCCTTCTGGGGGAGGGGCTGCTGTGCTGCCTCTCGGGTGTGAGCACCTGGGGGAGCTGCCCAGCCCCCTGCCCAGCCCCCCGTGAGGCCTCTGTTCCCTGGCGGCCCTGTTCCTCCCAGGTACAAGATGACACAGGAGGAACAACAACAGTGGCGGCGGCCAGCTCCCCCGCCCTAGAGTCAGCTTCCGCAGTAACTCCCTCAGTTCCCAGTCCACTCGGGCCTGGATGCTCCGGGGCGGGGGCCCCAATCTGCACAGCTCAGGATGCCAGGCGGCAGGAGTGTCCTCAATGTTCTGGGCCCTCCCGGTCTCCACCTGTCCTGAGGGAGCTCCGGATCCTGTGTCCCCCGTGCCCTGGGCTCCGCCACCTGAGCCGCTAGGATCGCTCCCCCAGGGCCGTGCAGCCCCCTCTGTGCGGAGCTGCCCCCGAGCTGCTCCCCCAGCCCCGTGGACTCCAGCCCTTTACCTTCTCCGCCTGCGGGATGCAACCCTCCTCTGTTAGTGACCCTGGAACTTGGGGGCACCACTGCCCCTCCTGGGATCCTGCCCGAGTTCCCTGCTGCCTTTCCATCCTGGGGAAGAATCTGGTGTAGATTTTTAAAGTTCCTGCTTCTCTGGGGCTAGGCTTTCCTGTCCCGAGGCTCTCGCCCTTCCGGCCTTAGCCCGGCTCCTCACAGGGGCCCCTTCCCCACTGGATTCTTTTTTATTTTTGTTTTTCCCACCTTCCTACCTTGTTAGAAGTGCGAACCCCTCTCTCACAATTTTGAGCTAAATGAGGGTGCCACATGATTTTAAAAGTCATATGAAATCATATGCTCACAGAAATACTCAACTGAGTTGGAAGGAACTTCAGTCCTTTCAGCTTACTCCAAGCTAAGCCTGATTGATAATCTTGAGCAGGAACTTCTGTCCATGGCCCACCGTAGCATTCTCTCTTTAAATCTCAGGCCAAATTTGTAGGTTTTCAGGATGATTTGAAAGTTATCCAGGTAAGTTGGTGGGGACAGGTGACTTGGGGACCCTACTCCTCTACTGCCTTCTGATTTCTCTGATGCTTTATTATTGGTGTATTGGTGCAACAGACTTCTGTGTATTGATTTTGTATCTTGCAACTTTACTGAATTCATGTGTCAGTTCTAGTAAATTTTTTTTGGTGGAGCTTTCAAGTTTTCTACATAGAATATCATGTCATCTGAAAATTGTGAAAATTTGACTTCTTCCTTGCAGATTTCAATGCTTCTGATTTTTGTTTGTTTGTTTTCTGATTGCTGAGCCTGGCACCTCCAGTACTATGCTAAATAACAATGGTGATAATGGACATCCCTGTCTTGTTCCTAACTGTAGAGGAAAAACTCAGTTTTTCCCCACTGAGGATGATATTAGCTGTTAGTTTTTTGTATATGGTCTTTATGATTTTGGGATATGTTACTTCTGTCTCTACTTTGTTGAAGTTTTTCATTGAGAATGGAAGCTGTATTTTGTCAAATGCATTTTCTGCATCTATTGAGAGGATCATATGTCTCTCACCCTTTCTTTTATTAATGTGGTATATCATGTTGATTGATTTGTGAATACTGAACCACCTCTGTAGCCCGGGAATAAATTCCACCTGATTCTGGTGAATGATTCCTTTAATGTTAATGTTGGATTTGTTTGTCTAGTATTAATTCTAGGAATTTATCCGTTTTCTCCAGATTGCCCAATTTGTTGGCTTATAATTGCTTGTAATATTCTCTTATAATTATTTGTATATCTGTGGTGTTGATTGTGATCTATCCTCTTCCATTCATGATTCTTTTTGGGGGGTGTGTGTCCTTTCTCCTTTCTTTTTTATAAGTATGGCTAGGAATTTATCAATTTTATTAATTCTTCCAAAGAACCAGCTCCTAGTTTCATTGTTCTGCTCCACTGCTTGTTTGTTTTGGTGTTGCAGTTTCTATATGATTTATCTCTGCTCTCATATTTATTATTTCTGCTTTAATTTTTATCATTTCCCTTGTTTTGCTGGCTTTAGGCTTTATTTGTTATTTTCCTTTTCAGTTCCTTTAGGTGTAGGGTTAGGTAGCATATTTGAGACTTCTTGCTTCTTGAGATAGGCCTGTATTGCTATGTACTCCCCTCTTCTGACCATTTTTGCTGCATTCCCAAGATTTTGGACCATTGCATTTTTATTTTCATTTGCTTCCGTGTATTTTTAAATTTCTTCTTTAATTTCCTGGTTAACCCATCCATTCTTTAGGAGGATGTTCTTTAACCTCTATGTATTTTTGGTCTTTCCAAATTTTTTTCTTGTGGTTGACTTCAAGTTTCATAGCATTATGGTCTGAAAAAAATGCATTGTATCAGCTCACTCTTTTTATACCTGTCGAGATCTGATTTGTGAACCAGTAGGTGATCTGTTCTGGAGAATGTTCCATGTGCACTTGAAAAGACTATGTATTCTGCTGCTTTAGGATGAAATGTTCTGAATATATCCATTAAGTCCATTTGGCCCCGTGTGCCATTCAAAGCCATTGTTTCCTTATTTTCTGCTTAGATAATCTGTCTATTGCTGTAAGTGGGGTGTTAAAATCCCTTCCTATTACTGTATTGTTATCAATGAATTTCTTTATATTTGTTCTTAATTGTTTAATTGACTTGGGTGTTCCCAAGTTGGGGAAATAGATATCTACAATTTTTAGATCTTCTTGTTGGACAGGTCCCATAATTACAATATAGTGCCCTTCTTTATCTCTTGATACAGTCTTCGTTTTAACATCTAGTTTATCTGATATAAATATGGCTACTTCAGCTTTCTTTTGACATCCATTAACATGATAAATGGTTCTCTATCCCCTAATTTTCAATCTGGAGGTGTCTTTGGGCCTAAATTGAGTCCCTTGTAGGTAGCATATAGATAGGTCTTGCTTTTTATCCACTCTGATATTCTGTGTCTTTTGATTGGAGCATTTATTCCATTTACATTCAGAGTGATTATTGATAGATATGAATTTAGTGCCATTGTATTATCTATAGAGTCAGTATTTCTGGGGATTTTCTTTGTTCCTTTCTAATTTTTGTTGCTTTTGTTCATTCTTTCCCACTTAGAGTCCACTTTAATATTTTTTTTCAGGACTGGTTTAGTATTCATGAGCTCCTTTAGTTTTTGTTTGGGAAATTCTTTATCTCTCCTTCTATTCTGAAAGACAGCCTTGCTGAGTAAAGTATTCTTGGCTGCATAGTATGGTATTGGTACAAAAACAGACATGTAGATCAATGGAACAGAATAGAAAACCCAGAAGTAGATGCACTACTATACAGTAAACTAATTTTCAACAAAGCAGGAAAGAATACCCAATGGAAAAAAGCCAGTCTCTTCAATAAATGATGTTGGGAAAACTGGACAGCAACATGCAAGAAAATGAAACTAGACCATATTTTTACACAAAAATAAATTCAAAATGGATAAAGGACCTAAATGTGACCCAGGAAACCATCAAAATCTTAGAGGAGAATACAGAGAGTAACCTCTTTGATTTTAGCTACAGCAACTTCTTACTAGCCACATCACCAGAGGCAAGGGAAACAAAAGCAAAAATGTACTACTGCAACATCATCAAGATAAAAATCTTCTGCACAGCAAAGGAAATAAACAAAACTGATAGGCAACCTACATAATGGGAGAAGGTATTTGCAAATGACATATCTGAAAAAGAGTTAGTATCCCAAATCTATAAGTCTATAAAGAATTTAACAAAAAATTCTTGGTAGCATACAAAATCTATAAAAAATTTATTAAATTCAACACCTTAAAAAACAAATAACCCAGTTAAGAAATGGGCAGAAGACATGAAAAAACATTTTGTGAAAGAAGATATCTTGATGGCTAATAGACACATGAAAAGATGTTCAGCATCACTCATCATCAGAAAAATACAAATCAAAACCACGATAAGATACCACCTCACACCAGTTGGAATGGCTCGAATTAACAACACAGGAACCAAAGATGTCAGCAAGGATAGCAAGAAAAGAGAACCCTCTTAGACTATTAGTGGGAATGCGAACTGGTACAGCCACTCTGGAAAATAGTAAGGAGGTTATTCAAAAACAAGTTAAAAATAGAATCACCTTATGACCCATAATTACCCTACTAGGTGTTGACACAAAGGATACAAAATACTGATTCAAACAGGCACATGCACCCTAATGTTTAAAGCAGCATTATCAACAATTGCTAAATTATAAAAAGAGCCCAAATGCCCATTGACTGACGAATGGATAAAGAAGATGTGATATATTTATAAATGGAATATTACTCCACCATCAAAAAGAATTAAATCATGCCATTAGCCACTACACAGATGGAGTTAGAGTGTATTATGCTAAGTGAGTAAATCAGTCAAGAAAGATGAATACCATATGATTTCACTCATATGTGGAATTTAAGAAACAAAACAGATGAACATAAGAGAAGGGGAAAAAAGAGAGTGAAGCAAAAAATTCTTTGTAGCATACAAAAGAGTACATAAGAGTACTATTAACTATAGAGAACAAACTGATGATTGCAGAAGGGTAAGTGGGAGGGGAATGTGCTAAGTGGGTGATATGTATTAAGGAGGGCACTTGTGATGAGCACTGGGTATTATTTGTAAGTGATGAAACCAATATTACACTGATAACTAACTAGAATTTAAGTAAAAACTTTTAAAAAATTTCAACATACATGTCAAATCTGAATCTTCACACTCCTCTTGTGAACACATTGCCATTGATCTAATCAATATAGTCAATGCAAGAGCTGATATATAAATACATACTCACCCACACCCATGCCAGTGTTACATGCTTGAGCCACCCAGTTGCTAAAATTCAGAAAAAAAAGTCAAATCAATTCCTACAACACCAGATAGCTATTCCCTACATGACTGTTAAATTTTTTTCAAAGCATTCATCTTTAATGTACATTGAACCAATGCTTTAACCCCTATAGGGACTGGGTACTCATTATCTCAGGTAGCAGACATACTTAGATCCTTCTGGCACAAAACCCTGCCTTCACTTAAACACAAATCTATATTTGAAATACTTATCTAAAAAAGACATTAATCCCTTTGCTCATGACAGGCTTTCAAATACTGAAGTGATATACCTAATTCCCCTGTGAGCCTGTTCTTTGCTATTTTAAAATGCCATGCTGCCTTCCATCATGTGTCTTGTGAAATAATTTAGAGTCCCTTAAATTCCTCTTTTCTTCTTCATTTTTTATCTGAATTAATTCCAGTTTTATATACCTGGCATTGAACAAAACATCTGAGGAAATGTCATACCCTTAATTCCCTTAGCCAACAAATCATGTCATTTGTCATACACAATTATAAATCCTTTGAAAGTCTTGTTATTTTGTAGTATCTACAGAATCTAGTAAAGTGTATATAGTCATTTTTTTATTTTCTAAGTTAAGTGGAAGATTATACATTTTAAACACTATTAATTATGTCTCATTTACCATTAAGTGTAAGAAACTGAAAGTACAGGAGACATAGATAAATAGTTAATAAATATTTGCTCTCTGGCAGTTCTATCAGCATAAATGAATGTATTAGATTATGTAAACATTTTGAAACTGACTTAGGTGAACAAGTAATTTGTATGATTTTCCTACAATATGTTCATCTTAGAGATTCAACATACTATTTTCCAATAATAATAAAATAGTTACATAGTTCAATAGGGAACTAAGGTCAAACCTCATATAATAAAGATACTCAAACTGTTCTTTTAAGGTTCTTTTCCTTTTGGGGCACCTTAGTAGATCAGTCGGTTAGGATCTGCCTTCAGCTTAGATCATGATCTCATGATCCTGGGATAAAGTCCTGCATCAAGATCCCTGCTCAGCGGGGAGTCTGTATCTCCCTCTCCTTCAACTCTTCTCCTGCTTGTGGTCTCTCTCTCTTTCAAATAAATATAATCTTAAAAAAAAAAAAAAAAACAAAGGTTCTTCTCCCTTTAAATTTTTATTTGTGCTAGGAGTTTCAAATAAAAAAAACAATTAGAATAAAGTAAAATCCAATTTTATGGGCCATGAAGAAACCATACAGTGTCATTTATCATTACAGAGCCTCTTCTACTTAGATCTCTTTTGAACATTTTATTCCTAGGGAATATCTCTTTTCCAACTGCATCAGTAGACTAAAGATGTAACACTGTTCAATTTTTCTTGCATTGCTTTGTTTTCATCCGACATCACCTGAAGTCCATTGTCAGTCTCCAAGATGCAATGAGAACTATGTTTTGCCATACAGAATGTCTTGACACAGCTATTATAGTACCAATGAAAGCTTTCTCTGAAAGATACATTTTCTGGACACATTGCAAATGTAATCCTTCAAAAAATTTTTTCACCTGAATGCCTATATGAATTTTTTCTTTAAATATTTTATTTATTTATCTGAGAGAGAAAGAGAGAGAATATGAGTGGGGTTAAGGACAGAAAGAGAGGAAGAGGGAAAAGCAAACTCCCCGCTGAGCAGTGAGCTGGACATAGGGCTTGATCCCAGGACCCTGAAATCAAGACCTGAGCTGAAGGCAGATACTTAATGGACTGAGGTACTCAGGTGTCCCTTCTACATAAATTCTTATCATTGTACTTATTTTAAGGAAAAACGTATGCTTCTAAATATACTGCTAGTTTAAGATTCACATGAGTATGCAGTCTTGCAGATATTTAACCAAAATAATAAGTAATACATTAAAATCAGCTTAGTATTCTCTTGTGTGGCAAAAGAAATAAAATATAAATTAGCATATTAACCCTTTCACACTTGATATTAAATATAATCTCGGGACCAAATATAAAAATAAATAATATAGCAGATTATATTATAAAATTTGTGAACTCTGCTATGATGTTTAAATAAACATAATTCATACATATAATTACATATTTATTCATATACATATTTCAAATATGAAAAATAAAATAGGAAGATGAAAATATACACTTGGAAAATGTAATTTTTAGTTCCATTAGACATATTTTAATTTGCTATGCTTCTCTAATAAAGAGCATTATCTTTTTAATCTTATTTTATTTTAAAAAATCTCTAAATTTTAAAATTAATAGAAACTTTGAAGTGAGGGAATCACAGAAAATGTACCTATCTTAATTGCTGAAGTACAGCTTTGTATTATATCTAATACGGAATATTCAGTGACAAAAATTGGCAGTTGAGAAGATAGGAAAGAATGGAGTATGTGACAATCAATCTGATGAAATAAATTAAATCTCTGCAAAGCTATATGCAATATAAGGAAAAAGAGGTCAGGATAGGGATTAAATATTTTGACACCACCTTACTTTGCTACATATTATTGCAGTTGAGTATTGAGTAGTTTATAGCTGAAGAAAAATGACTCTCATGTTCTTATTTTTTTCCTTTTCATTGTTTTTTATTTTTAAAAATACTGTACTTATTATTTTAGAAAGAGAGAGAGAGTGAGTGAGCATGAGTCGGGGATGGGGCAGGAGAATCAAAGGAGGTGGGAGAGACAATCTGAAGCTGACTCCATGCTGAGTGAGGAGCCCCATGCAGGGCTTGATCTCACAACCACAATATCATGACCTGTGCTGAAACCAGGAGTTGGATGCTTAACTAACTGAACCACCAGGCACCTCTCATTTTTGTCCTTCTAATAAAAGCATTTTCCCAAGAGAGAGAGAGAGAGAAACCAAAAAATAGACTCTTAATCATAGAGAACAAACTGATGGTTACCAGAGGACAAGTGAGTGGGGGGATGGGTAAAATAGGTGATGGGAATTAAGGAGGGCACTTGCTCTAATGAGCACAGGGTGATGCATATAAGTGTTTAATTACTATATTGTAAATCAGAAGCTAATATAACACTGTATGTTAAATAACTGGAATTGAAATAAAGTTTTTAAAACATAAAAAGGTAAATAAAAAATAAAAATAAAAATCATTTTCCCTGTTCCTTCATCTCTGAAGGAGTACTATTCATTAACTTTGATCCTATATTTTTATTCTCATAGTTCTGTCTCTTTCCTCATTCTCTCATCTTTTATCTTCAATTTTCCTACTCTTCTCTCTCTTGCTTCTCTTTCTTGAAATGATCAAAATGAATTGGTAGAGGAAAATTCTTTCCCTCACCTCTATTCTGCTAAATCGAGAAACAAATCTCAAACAATAGATTTTCTTACTTTTGAGAATGTATTATAGTAGCTTTAAAGATACAGTTAGCAATAGTAACTCATATTTTTAAAACCATAATAATCTTTATGTTACAATATATTTCCCTATTTTACATTAAGTAAATTCACTTTTCAGGTATTCGATACTGATAGACTGCCAAGTGATAACCATTAACCACTCAGGAAAAAAAAGATCATCACATGATCTCAAGAGTGTTTACTAAGTGGGGTAAAGGCCGAGGTTTTAGATATGGCTGGAATTTGACCTACACAACCTAATTAAACTCTCTGTGCCTCATTTGTCTTTACTATTAAATGAGAATATTCATATATGTGCTATCTGCATAATCATCTTATTATGATACCAAGTAAACAATGCCTTGTAAAACTTTTTTTTTTTCAAAAAGCCAGGCAAAGAGTATTTTGGTAATGAAATAAAATAAATTCTATTTTTCTTCCAGAAATGTTTCTTTGTATGACAATATATATATCCAAGAGTCATATCTTCACCTTCAAATATGGGAAGGACTTTTTTAAACCTCAACTTGCAACCTTTCGTAAGTAATCCCTGTAGTTAAATTACATTTAGATTTCCTTTACAGATTTACACCTTAGTCATTTACTTGATTATCTTCTGTCTTGCCCGTTAGACTATAAGCTCCATGACATAGAGGAACATGTGTTTTTAGTTCATTATTATATACTCAGAACACAACAGAAGGGAAAAATGGAAAAGTTAAAGGAAAAGTAACCAAAAATAATCTGATTAAAATATATAACATCAGACATTATAAAATCATTCACAATAAAAGTGAAATACAAAGTAAAATATTAATGAAATACCATTTATCATCAAGTAGATTGACAAAGCATAAAAAACATTGATAGAGCCTAAAACTGGCAAGATTGTGGAGAAATTGATACATTTATAAATAATTATAAATAACTGCATTGTTTTTAGAGTAACAGCTAAATTCAATTGAAGTTATTCTTTAGGTGGTAGGGAATACATTTTCTTTCATATCTCAACCAAGATATTCTTGAATATAAATTTACTACTGGCAAAAAAAAAAAAAAAAGGAAAAGACACAAAACTTGTAACTTAGATCTCAGTTAAAATCATCCTATTCCTTATCATCTAGGTAAGATTATGTTGAACACTCATTTCAGGTCCTTTGAAAAGAAAAATGTCTTCTCCAAGAATTTTACAAATATTCAGATAGCCACTTGTGTTCTATTACTTTGATTTATTTAATTCTTTGTTTATGCTCTTTTCACTTTAGTAACAATTTTAAGCACCCCTTTGCTTTAAAATTTCCCCATCCCTCAACTAGATCAAGCAAATACTAATACAAAACAGCAACAACATTAAAGATTCCACCAAAAAAAATCCTACTATAACTGATAAATTCAGTAATTTCACAGGATACAAAAGTAATATACAGAACTATATGTTGCATTTCTGCTCATTGATAATAAAGTAGCAGAAACAGAAATAAGAAGACAACCACATCTACAATTATACCAAAAATAATAAAATATCTAGGAATAACTTAACTAAGTAGGTGAAAGATCTGTACTTCACAAACTATAAATCTTTGATGAAAGAAATTGAAGATGACATAAACAAATTGATAGATACTCTATGCTCATGGACTAGAAAGATGAATGTTGTTAAGATGTCCATGCTACCCAAAGCAATGTACAGATTTAATACAATACCTGTCCAAATACCAAAAATATTTTTCACAGAAATAGAACAAATAATCCTAAAATTTGTATGGAACCACAAAAGACTCTGAATAGCCAAACCAATCTTGAACATGAAGGACAAAAGTGAAAGTAACACGATCCCAAACTTCATGATATAATACAAAACTGTAGTAATCAAAATAGTGTGATAGTGGCACAAAAACAGACACATAGATCAATAGAACAGAATAGAAAACCCAGAAATAAACCCATGCTTTTATGGTCAATTAACTTGAGCAAAGGAGGCAAGAATATACATGAGAAAGACAGGCTCTTCAATAAATGGTGTTGGGAAAACTGGACACCTACGTGTAAAACAATAAAACTGGACCACTTTCTTATACCATACACAAAGAAAAACTTAAAATGGATAAAAAATTTAAATGTGAGGCCTGGAACCACAAAATTCCTAGAAGAAAACCTATGCAGTAAGTTCTTTGCCGTCAGCCATATAAACTTTTTTCTATGTATGCCTCCTAGAGCAAGGGAAACAAAAGCAAAAGGACACTATCAGGACTACACCAAAATAAAAAGCTTTTGTGTAGTGAAGGGAATGATCAACAGAACAAACTGGCAATCTACTGAAATGAGAACATATTTGCAAATGGTATTTCCAATGATATATTCCCAATGATATAACCCCGATTACGGTGTGGTATCCAAAATATATAAAGAACTTATACAAATTAAAACTAAATAATGATAACAATTATTCAATAAACATGGGCAGAGGGCTCACACACATTTTTCTAAAAGACACATACAGACACATGAAAAAATGCTCAACATCACTGATCTTAAGCAAAATGCAAATTAAAAGCACAATGGGTTATCATCTTATTCCTGTCAGAATCACTAAAATCAAAACCTCAACAAATATCAAATGTTGGTGAGGCTGTAGAGAAAAATAAACCCTTGTGCACTGTTGGTGGATAAGTAAATTGGTACAGCCACTGTAGAAAACAGTATGGAGGTTCCTAGAAAAATTAAAAATAGAATTATCATATGATCCGGTAATTCAACTATTGGGTTCTTACCCAAAGAAAACATAAACACTAATTTGAAAAGATACATGCACCCCTATGTTTACTGCAGCATAAATTATTTTTTTTTAATTTTTATTTATTTATGATAGTCACAGAGAGAGAGAGAGAGAGAGAGAGAGAGGCAGAGACATAGGCAGAGGGAGAAGCAGGCTCCATGCACCAGGATCCTGATGTGGGATTCGATCCCGGGTCTCCAGGATCGCGCCCTGGGCCAAAGGCAGGCGCCAAACTGTGCAGCATAAATTATTACAGCCAAATTATGGAAGCAGCTCAAATGTCCATTGATAAATGAATGGATAAATAATACTTGGGACATTTATTCAGTCATAAAAAAAGAATGAAATCTTGTCACAACATAATAGATCTAAAGGATATAGTGCTAAGTGAAATAAGTCAGAAGGAGAAAGACAAATACCACATGATTTTATTTATTCATATATGGCACTTAAGGAACAAAACAAATGAAAAAAACAAAAAAGAAAAAAAAAAGAGACAAACCAAAAAACAGATTTGTAAGTACAGAGAAAAAATGGTGGTTGCCAGAGGGGAGGTGGTGAGGGTGAAGTAGATTAAGGATACACTTAAATTAATGAGCAAGAGCAATATATAGAATTGTTGAATCATTATACTTAATATCTGTAACTAATATGTCACTGTACATTAATTGTGCTTGAATAAATAAAAAAATAAAATAACAAAAAACTTTTCTGTAAGATTTTAATGAAAATTTGTTAGGCATGAAAGAGAAATTATGTTTCTGAAGCTTTAAATATTATTTGTCAAGTATTTTTCTTTAAAAATCTCAGATCCATGTTACCCACTGGCCATAGTATCCCTCATCATGTTTCTAGCTTCAATTTCCTGGATACTACTTGGTTGCAAATTTCCTTTCAAATGGTTCTCATTTTTTCAGTCCCTCCCTAGAAATCTTAGTTGTAGGCCCATTATGTTACTAACTGTTCAGTTAAAATGAATGTCAGGACTTTGTGACCCTTTGGCAATAGAAGAACAATATTTTTTCTCCTTTAAAATAATCCATGTAGTTTAGAAGATAGTAATATTTTTAGAAACATTGTCTCCTCTTTAGATAAATCAAATAATTTATGGTGTGGTAGAAAAATATGGCTGAGCATTACAGTATTTCTAATCTCTGACCAGTGAGTTTTAGGAAATCCAATCTCAGCTCTGACTATAGAGCTTTAGGGAAATTATAGTAGGCTGAATAATAAGCCCCTCAAAATGTCTATGTTTAATCCCTGGAAACTGTGAATATCTTACCTTACATGGGAAAGGGGACTTTGCAAGTATAATTAAGGTTGAGAAACTTGAGATAGGCAGATAATTCTGTATTGTGTGGGTGGGCTCAACCAATCACCTGAGTCCTTGAAGAAACTTTTCTTGACTGTGGCCAGCGTAAGGCTACCACAGAGGAATGATCAGAGATATGCAATGGTATTGGCTTTGAAGTTGCAAAAAGCAGATAATCTTGGTGGCCTCTAAAAGCTGGAAAAGGAAAGGAAACATACTCATCTCTAGAGGCACTGGAAAGGAACAGGTGTGAGGTGATTTCTCAAGGTAGCTTTGATTTGCATTTCCCGGATGATGAGTGCTATTGAGCATCTTTTCCTGTATCCATTGGCCATCTGTACCTTTTCTTTGGAAGAATGTCTGTTCATGTCTTCTGCCCATTATTTAATTGGATTGTTTGCTTATTATGTCTTGAGTTGAATAAGTTCTTTATATATTTTGGATACTAATCCTTTATCAGATATGCCATTTGCAAATATCTTCTCTTACTGGGAATAAATTTTATCAGCCATAATTGATTTGCCCAGATTAGTGTAAATATTCGAGCAGGCCCGGAGTTTATGTACTCATAGGAAATCTTTTTTTTTACTGATATATTTTTCCTTATTATTGTTAACATGAACCAAAGAAATCCTCTTCCAAATATTGCCAAGTATCTACTTGCCTATGCTGAGTTAATGTTTAGTTATATATAACACCCAACACTCTTATATTTGCAGTCTTCTAGAAATGATGTTGGTTCTCAAAAATCCTTTACCACTATAAAAGCATACATTGATAGCTTTTAAAACTACAGGTGTGGCCCTTTTGCTTCCCTAGTCTATTACCAATATGCACATTTTCAATATTGGTGAGATAGTCTGAATATGTTTTGTGCTTCAGAAAGAAGTTTTCATGGCAATAGCATATGAAATGAACATGCTAATAACTTCAGTAGGTTAAAAATTATTGTTAAGGTGTAAAGTAAGGTGAATAACAGATAAACATTGTATTTTACCTTTTAAAAACAGCTGGGCTTAGCCTCTTGGGCTTAATTCAAATAAATCAGAAAAAGCAAACAAATAACTACACTATCAAATATCATACAAGGAGCATTTAAACTCACAGTTAAAGCCCAGATTGTATTAAAACTGACAGAAAAATCTCCATTTAACTGTTTTAGCTATTGATGCTTATTAAAACATCTAGAATTATATTCATTCTATCAACATTCTTTGGGGTAGGCACCAGAGACGGAGTGTAAACGAGACATAAAAGGCTCATATTGTGGAATATAATGTCTAGATTTATCTTTTTATACTCAATTCTCAGTATATTTGACTGGGTACTCATACCAGTGGAAATAAATGGGACCTGACCCTATGTCTACTCTGTGTCTACTCTCATTCTAAAGTGTTACTTTCCCAGAGAAAAAGGGTTTAATGATTTCTATAATATCCTTTATAATTGACCTTGTAATTCTAGAGAAAAATGAGCTATACAATAGTTTCGGTAAAAATCTGTGGTATTTTAGATACGAAGTTAAAAGATATACTTTTCTGTGTAATTAACAGGAAAAACATAGACTCTAATGTTAATCCAAACTACAAGTCTCTCTACAATTTTTTTCTTTAACCTTTCAGTGGTTACATTTTTATCAAAGGACATTTTCTGGCATTTTAATTCAAAAGAAATTAACAATGCATTTCTGACCTTACATGCATGATGTACAGATATGTGCTGAACTACCTTAAAATAAAATTGTGTGTTGATAACATACACACATACACAAAACACCTTAAATGGAATTACTCTCATTAAATAAATTAGGAGTTAACAGACCCCTGTAACACATTATAACTATAAAAAGGCTGTATTCCAAAGAAGTTAAAAACATTTGATGTGCACTTAAATTGATTTGGATTTTTGATGGATAGAACAACATACCTAAAAAAAATGTTCAAGTAATACTAATCCCTCAAGCCTGTGAATATGCCACGATATCTGGTAAAAGAGTGTTTGCAGTTGTGATTAAGTTAAGGATCTTGAAATTGGGAGATTATTCTATTTGTTGAGGTAGGTTAAATGTAATCATGAGGACTCTTGTAAGAAGTAGACAAGAGAAGGATAAAAATCAAAATCAGAGAAGGATATGTGAGGGCAGAGGCATAGGTCAGAGTAAAGCACTGCTGATGCGGAAAATGGAAGTGACTCGCAAACAACAAAGGCAGGGCAACCTCCAAGAGCTGGAAAATAGGATTTATATAGTTTTTCAGAACCTGCAGAAAGAAAACAGCTTTTCAGACACCTTGATTTTTAGCCCAGTGAAATCTGTGATCTCCAGAACTATGAGATGATAAATTTGAGCTGTGTGTACTACATTTGTGGTTTTGTATTATAGCAGCAATAGGACACAGATGTAGGTTCTAATCTCTTTTCCAGCACTTGCTAAAAAATGGAAACCAGATTTTATGAGTTTAAGGAAAGTTGGTCTTAAGGCAATGAGGACCTTAAGTTTTAAAACTTTATAATGAAGATTATTTTTTTTTTAAATATTGGTGGTGGGAAGGACACCTGGGTGGGTCAGTCAGTTAAGCATCTGCCTTTGGCTCAGATCATGATCTCAGGGCCCTGGGATCGAGTCCACCTTGGTCTTCCTGCTCAGTGAAGTCTGCTTTTCCCTCTCCCTCTGCCTACCCCCCTACCACCTGCTCATGCTCTGTCTCTGACTGTCTCTTTCAAATAAATAAAAAAAATTTTTAAAAAATATGTGGTCCTTGGAGAAAAAAAAAACTGATTTTAAGATTATGAAGGGTAAGAAATATTGTGATGGCAAACTGTAGTACCAAAGTATAATTCATAAGTAGCTAGTAAAGCAGTTATATGGCATGTGAACAGGTACATATCATGCCCTTGCCCATGATATGCATTCATAATTGATTCTAGCACTGAATCATAGTCACTGTGTAGCCTTAAAATACATTTCAACATGATATAAAAGGAAGCTACTATTATTATTTTTTTAGTTGGAGTATATGTCATCCAGAATCCATCCAGAGTGGAGTATTTAGTAAGTAGTCAAAGTAGTTAAAATAAGGGTAGTTTAATAAAGAACAAGTTACACAGGTGATGGAAAAGCTAAGACAGAAGAAGAAGAAAGTGAAGATACTCAGAGATTAGCAATAGCAGAACATAAACCTAAATTGCTAAGAAAAAGGGAAGATTGGGGCCCCAGGGCAGGGATTACTTTACAGGAATTGTGACCATGGCTTGCCACTTGGGCTAGAGCCAAAGCTGGAAAATTTTATGAGGGAGAAGGAGGATGTTATATATCCATTGTTTTCGTGTGTGTGTATTTTTTTCTTTATTTTTTAAATCTACATATTCTTTATCTACTCATTTAAATTGTTTCCATGTGTTGGCTTTTATAAATAATGCTACAATAAACATGGAGTTGCAGATATCTTTTTGAATTAGTGTTTTGTTTCCTTTGAATAACTATCCAGAGTGGAATATATGGATCATATGGTAGTTCTATTTTTAATATTCTAAGGAACACCACTCTGTTATCTCCCACTAGTGCCTCTCATTAACTCAAAACCGGTTGAAAGCCAACTGAAACTGCAGCCAAAGAAACCTAATATCAGGCCCTCTGCTGTGCCAAATAGAACATGGAAGGCCAAGGAAGGGATCTGAGAACAACTGGCTCTGGATAAGCATAGAATGCAAGGTTAAAAAAACATTTATAAAAGATTCTGCCTTTTAACCCCTGGATATGTTGAGGGACCCAAGGAGGATACCTTTTGAAAAACAGGGATTCTATAAAAAAGAAGTTATGATGATAATTAAAATTGAAGTATATAAAAATAAGACTTCCTCTCAAGTAAACCTCCTTTCTATTCTGCTTGTCTGAAGAACAACAGCCTGATACATTGCATAGATTGGCAAAAACATACATTATAAAACTGCATTTCTTCTTATCTGGCTTGTTCATGTATAATTTAACCATTTTAACTCAAAAAGCTAATTTACAAACTAGAAAGATAATAGGTAAAATTTCCAAATGATTTTTAGATGAGAATTCTATGGACATGGGTTTAAGATGTGCTATTAGGTTAACATAAAATATTAAGAGAATGTCGATTAGCTAAAGTCATAATCTAGTCATATTTTTCACATATCCACATTTAAGATACATCTAATTATTGATTTCATATGATAGAGATAAATCTTGAAATATCAGTAGTTTTTAAAAGTGAAAACGATAAAGCTGATCGTTTTGTTCGGTGTGCTTCTCCGTTGCTAAATGTAAATCATTTCAGGCATAAAATTATCATTGACATTTTAAGTCAAAAAATGAAGTACAATGTATGCCAATTAGTGGGCTATAATAATTTTCCTAGATTATAATAAGTACTCAGTACACAGATGATTGACTGTGCAAAAATAATCAAGACATAATCTGTCTCTCAGTATTTATCAAGCTTTACCCTCCTCGATCCATCAGAATTGTGACAGACTTCATGCCCATCTCTCATAATCAATTGAATCTTTTTCAGCTGACAGACCAAAGCACATGGGGGAATTCCTAGGTGATGTGATGGCCAGTACTCCCTTCTGTCAGAAAATTGCAAGGTAGATGGAGTAAGAATTCATTTCATCCTTGACAAGTGATTAAGTATTTTGTTTCCTTAAAGTTACAAAAGAGAATTTCTGCCCTTATCCATTGCTCTGCCATGTTAGTGAATTTTCATATTTTATTTACAAATCTCATGGCATAGTTTATTTTTGCTATAAGAACATGTCCGTTATTTGAAATATCTCAGTATAACATGGATTAACTAGATCCCTTTGATTCAATACTAGAAAGATAAATTCCCCAATTTAGTTTGATCAGGTCATAGTTTCCTTTATAATATATTGAACTTGTGCAGTGCATTAGGTTTTATCTTAATGAACTCACAGTCTGATAGGAAAGATGAGGGATCCCTGGGTGGCTCAGCGGTTTGGCACCTGCTTTTGGCCCATGGCATGATCTCGGAGTCCCAGGATTGAGTCCCACGTAGGGCTCCCTGCCTGGAGCCTGCTTCTCCCTCTGCCTGTGTCTCTGCTTCTCTCTCTGTCTCTCATGAATAAATAAATAAAATCTTTAAAAGAAAAGAAAGATGAATATATAAACAAAGTATTCTGTACAGAGTAATGAATGTAAAAATGATGTAAGAATAAACTTAGTATTTTAATAATTAGTTGTGGGTGATTAACTCTCTGAAGATGAAAGAAGTCCTCATGAGCAACAAAGCTTACCTTTTAATGGAAATGAGCTTCAATTTGAAAATCAGAACAAGTGTATATCACATGAGTGAGGAAGTGTTTTCCACCTCATTCATACAGCCACAATAAAATTAGACGTGAACATAAGCCTAGATTTTCAGTATAGGAATACCCAAACATTGGTTTTGATATCAGAATTCAGTCAGAATCTGCTTTTGCCTTGGCTGCAATACTTGAAACCTCAAATAAGGTCATATCTAAATCAGCATTTCCCCTCTGATATCCCTGAATATCAGTCATTCTTTGATCCATGCCAAGGAAGAAATTTTGTTTGCACAATAAAGTTAAGACGCAGATAAAAATCCAGAGATAATTTTGCCACTAAAAAGCAAATTGCTCTATTGTTGCATCTCCACCTCCAAGTCTAATGGGTAATCTTTCCCACTGATTATATAAAAATTATGGAAAATATATATACACACGCACATATATACCTGGAAAGGAATCAATAATAATATATTCATGGAATATGTGAGATATATCCTTGAAAATTCCATTATCACTACGATCAAATCTCTTAAATTCAAGAGGTGAAGCCGAGAAATATTTTTATACCAGTCAATTTATCCTGGAGAAGAAGAAATTCTTTCTAATCTAGTGACATTCCCATCAGTCTAACTCTATACTAGTAATGATAGTAAAAAATATATCTTCATTCTACCCACACCTCAGTGAAAAGTGAGCATCTATCTACTATCTAACATGGCAAAATGCATTAGTTAGCACCAGTGCCTGCATTAGCATTCTAGCAGCTGTCAGTGTGGAGAAATCACTGTGAAGCATTCAACTGTCAAACTGTGTTTTGACTTTTAGTGAGTGACCTTGGCTGAATATTACCACCTGTTTTCTTTAGCATCTTTGATGAGACCATAGATATTTACTGGAAACAACAGGTATTGGTGAGGATGTGGAAAAAGGGGAATCCTCTTACACCATTTGTGGGAATGTAAACTGGTATAGCCATTCTGGAAAACAATATGGAGTTTCTTCAAAACATTAAAAATTGAACTACCCTACAATCTAGCAATTGCACTACTAGTTATTCACCCAAAGAATACAAAAATACTAATTCAAAGGGATACATGGACCCCAATGTTTATAGCAGTATTATCAAAAACAGCTAAATTATGGAAAGAGCCTAAATGTCCATTGACTGATGACTGGATAAAGAAGATGGGGTAGATATATATAATGAATATTACTCAGCCATCAGAAAGAACGAATACCTACCATTTACATTGACATGGATGGAACTAGAGGATATTATGCTAAGCGAAATAAGTTACTCAGAGAAAGACAAATACCATATAATTTCACCCACATGTGTAATTTAAGAAATAAAACAAATGAACATGGCGGGGGAGGGGGGAGAGGAAAACCAAGTCTTAACTACAGAGAACAAACAGATGGTTACAGGAGTGTAGGTGGGCAGGGGGATAGGTTAAATAGGTGATGAGTATTAAGGAGGACACTTGTGATGAGCACTGGGTGTTGTATGTAAATGATCAATCACTAAATTCTGTACCTGAAACTAATATTACACTGTATGTAATTGGAATTTAAATAAAAACTTGCAAAGAAAAAAGAAAGACAATGTTTTCTTTCTTTCTATAACCCATTAATACAACGTATTGTTAAATTCCCTATTGTTGATTTATCCTTGATGCTTTTGAATAAATCCCGACAGTCTATTCGTAAATTGAATTATTCCATTTGCTTTTATTTTGCACCTATAATCATAAGTAGTCAGCAAGAAATGCAATTTCTTTCACTATATTATGTTTATTATATTATTTTGAACATATTCTAGTTAATAGTCAACTGGGAACTATGTTTTCTATAGTTTTGAATGTTTTCTTTTTTTAAAGCTTTTATTTATTCATGACAAACAAAAAGGCAGAGACATAGGCAGAGGGAACAGCAGGCTCCCTGCAGGGAGCCTGATGTGGGACTCAATCCCAGGACCCCGGGATCACACCCTGAGCTAAAGGCAGAAGCTCAACCACTGAGCCCCCAAGGCATCCCTGAATGTTTTCTCTTATACTGTATTTAACTACAATTAAAAATCGGGTAGAATCTATCTTTAAAATAATCTAGTCAGGGTGCTTTTTAAGAATAACCTTTCAATTATCTTTATAATTTCTTCTATAGTAATAAATTTATCAAGTTCTTTGTCCTTCTTTTATCAATACTGGTAATTTATCATGAGGAAATCTTCTATTTCCTTCAGATTTAAAGTTTTCTTATTGTAAAGTTTACTGATAATATTATCTGCAAATCTATTGATTTTACTATATCTATGGATACACATATTTTCATTCCTAACCTCAATGCTTTACTCTATTTTTAAAGTCAAGTACATAAACCAGCTCTTCGTTAATTTCTCCTTTCCAATATTTTCATTTTCTATTTTATTATATATCTATGTTTGCCTTCCCCATAATTTTTACTTTATTTTATTTAAAAAGATTGTTGTGCATTTTCTTAAAGTAAGTATTAATATTATTTCTTATTGAGGAGGGCATGTAATGGTATACACATTAGTCTCAACTTCAAAAGATAGTTTAACTCTTATCTATCATTAACAGAAAACTACTTTTAGAGTAAGTGTGTAATAAAGAAGAAAACTCGCTATTAAGGGTTGAATTTTCTTCCAGAAAGATATGTTTATGTCCTAACCCTGTATCTGTGAATGTGATCTTATGGACATAATCTTTAGAGATGTAATCAAGTTAAGATGCAGTCATGAGGGTGGGCTCTAATTAAATATGACTGGCCTTTGAGGAAAACACTATGTGAAACAGACACAAACAGGGAAAATGTCATGAGACAATGGAGGCAAAGGCTGAGATATTTTGGCTGAAAGCTAAGGAATGTCAAAGATTGCTAGAAAACCATTGGAAACTAAGAAGAGGCAAGGAAGGATGTCCCCTACAGGTTTCAGAGGGAACATGGCCCTAACAACACCTTGATTATAGAAGTCTACTTTCTGAATTGTGAAACAAAAATGTTCTATTATTTTAAGCCAATCTATTTGTGGTAGTTTGTTATGACAATCCTTGGCAAACTAATACAACCACCAAACAAAAACCGTGCCCTACAGAGATTTTTTCAGTTATTGTTTTACTATTGAGACAGTCATGCTATTACTCTTTCAGCTGATTTACTGATCTATATTGTTTTAAATAAAGTGCCAGAGTGAAGATCCTAGTAATAAATGAGGTATAGGGATCCCTGGGTGGCGCAGCGGTTTGGCGCCTGCCTTTGGCCCAGGGCGCGATCCTGCAGACCCGGGATGGAGTCCCACGTCGGGCTCCCGGTGCATGGAGCCTGCTTCTCCCTCTGCCTATGTCTCTACCTCTCTCTCTCTCTCTGTGACTATCATAAATAAAAATAAAAATTAAAAAAAATGAGGTATATTTTCTGGCCTATGTAAGTTTTAGGATATGAAGAAGATGTCCCTGCCATTTTCTTTTTTTATTTCTTTTAAAGATTTTATTCATTTATGTATTTTAGAGAAAGAGAGCAAGCATGAACAGGGAGAGGTGAAAGAGGAAGAAAGAGAGAGAACCAGTTATAGCTCAATCCCATAACTACGAGATTATGACCTAATTGGAAACCAAGAGTCAATCAACTGAGCCACCCAGGCACCCTCCCACTGCCACTTTCTTACGAATCATGAGTCATCCTTCCATGATTTATTTATTTATTTTTTAATTTATGATAGTCACAGAGAGAGAGAGAGGCAGAGACATAGGCAGAGGGAAAAGCAGGCTCCATGCACCGGGAGCCCGATGTGGGATTCGATCCCCGGTCTCCTGAATCGCGCCCTGGGCCAAAGGCAGGCGCCAAACCGCTGCGCCACCCAGGGATCCCCCCTTCCATGATTTATTTCAAGCTTTTCCTATCTTCTGGTTTACTATAAGAATTACCTTAATGTGTATGTTGGTTTGAGGCCATTCCCTAGTTTTAGTAATGATAAAGATTCACACCATTTTTGTTTGATCTGGTCATATCTCTAGACTGTTATGTGGAAATTTCACGTTTCCATAATCAGGAAATTTTCTCTTTTCCAGATGTAAGCTTTTTGATAGAAAGAGTTATGCTTATTTATCTTTGCAACTTTCACACCTAAAGGAATACTCGGAACATTGTAAGCATAAAATAAAAATAGATTAGAGGGATGAATTTTATCCATTTGTGCATTCAACAAATGACAAAAAATTTAAAAAACTCCCAAAGGTATACAATATTTGATGGCAGAATATAGTATTTCATATGACTTTCATTATATAAAAAGATATGGTAACTGAATATAACATCCAGTATTAAAAGGAAATGAATTTTCTAGTTTGGGTTGGCTACTTTTAAAGGATGCTTTTTTTTTTTTTCTTTCTATTTCATCATTATGCTTCTAGTTTTTTTTTTAATTTATTTTTTATTGGTGTTCAATTTACTAACATACAGAATAACCCCAGTGCCCGTCACCCATTCACTCCCACCCCCCGCCCTCCTCCCCTTCTACCACCCCTAGTTCATTTCCCAGAGTTAGCAGTCTTTACGTTCTGTCTCCCTTTCTGATATTTCCCACACATTTCTTCCCCCTTCCCTTATATTCCCTTTCACTATTATTTATATTCCCCAAATGAATGAGAACATACAATGTTTGTCCTTCTCCGACTTACTTCACTCAGCATAATACCCTCCAGTTCCATCCACGTCGAAGCAAATGGTGGGTATTTGTCATTTCTAATAGCTGAGTAATATTCCATTGTATACATAAACCACATCTTCTTTATCCATTCATCTTTCGTTGGACACCGAGGCTCCTTCCACAGTTTGGCTATCGTGGCCATTGCTGCTATAAACATCGGGGTGCAGGTGTCCCGGCGTTTCATTGCATCTGTATCTTTGGGGTAAATCCCCAACAGTGCAATTGCTGGGTCGTAGGGCAGGTCTATTTTTAACTCTTTGAGGAACCTCCACACAGTTTTCCAGAGTGGCTGCACCAGTTCACATTCCCACCAACAGTGTAAGAGGGTTCCCTTTTCTCCGCATCCTCTCCAACATTTGTTGTTTCCTGCCTTGTTAATTTTCCCCATTCTCACTGGTGTGAGGTGGTATCTCATTGTGGTTTTGATTTGTATTTCCCTGATGGCAAGTGATGCAGAGCATTTTCTCATATGCATGTTGGCCATGTCTATGTCTTCCTCTGTGAGATTTCTGTTCATGTCTTTTGCCCATTTCATGATTGGATTGACAACCTACAGAATGGGAGAAGATATTTGCAAATGACATATCAGATAAAGGGCTAGTTTCCAAGATCTATAAAGAACTTATTAAACTCAACACCAAAGAAATAAAGGATGCTTTTTTTGTTTGTTTCTGAGGGTAGTATCTATTTTTAATTAATAATTTCACACTTTCCAAATTTTTGCCTAGCAATTTTTACCAAAGCAATAGTAACTGCATTACCATTGAGAATTAGATCTAGAATCCAAGTTCCATTTCTATTAATCTTGGTGCATTAGTGTTTTCCGGTCAATTAAACAGGCCAGCACCATATTTACCCATGACTGATAGAAGACAGCACTTAGTTTTAGAATTCTTGATGAATGAATGATAGCAATCCATAAACTTCACTGAACAAATATACAGCATCAAAGTCAATGAATCAAATTCCCTTTTATCTATTACCTATTTAATAGATAGAAAGTTCATTTTAATAGCTAAGTCATTAGGGCTTTGCCTTTGAACATAAGAATACTTATTTAAGAAAATGGCACCTACCTTTAATAATTATGTTCTTTTCCTGGTTTTATTTACCGTAAATATTTATAAAACATCTAAATATAATTAGCATTCTCCAAAAAGTCCTTGGTTATAGTCTGTAAAAATCACTGAACGTAAATTTTTGGATTCCTTGTCAAACTTTCTCAAATGACATACATGAAGAAAAAAATAAAAAGAGAATATATGTCCTAGATCTTCCAAGATAGTGAATGGAAAGTCAGAACAAAAATGTCTCTGAAGAACTATCCATTATGTTATTATAAGATGAAACACTACTATTTTTATGTGGTTGTGATTTTTCCTGTGTGTTAAACACTCTGGTTTCCCATATTTTTTACTGCCTAGCTGTTAGGGAATTGACTCTTACCCATTTTGACTCCCATTTTAAAATTACCCATCAAGATAAAATGTAGCTTATTAGTGAAAAGATAGAAGTGTCATCTAAGTTTGGCCAAACAGATATTTTCACCCTAAAAAATTAGAATTGTGAGGTTAGTGATACAAGTATGGAATGGATTCATCTTGTCAAAATCCACTTTTGAGATTGATCTTGATCTTAAAACTTGCCATGTACCTCTCTTCTTTTACTCTGATTAATTTTTTCAATCTGCAATATATTCCTATGTTATTCCAATTCAAATACATTTTTCTTTCTAAGAAAACTCAAAGATAACTCAAGAAAAAACTTGGTAACCCTGGATTTTGTTATGATTTCTTAAATAAAATGCCAAAAATAAGTTATGTGAAAAAAATGATAAGTTGGACTTCATTAAAGTTAAAAATTCTGATATGACAAAAAAAATTTTAAGAGAATGAACAGATAAACCACAGACTGGAGTATTATATTTTCAAAACCTCTGTGAAATAAAGAACAATTAATTATCCAAAATATACAAAGAACTCTTAAAGTCATCAACACAAAATAATAATTAATAATAATAATAATAATAATAATAATTAAAATTAACAAAAGGGCAACAGCTCTGAAAAAACAATTTGCCAAAGTGCATATACAGATGTCCAGTAGCATGTGAAGAGATGCTCAATACCAAAACCCATTGGGGATTTGTAAACCAAAACAATGAGATTCCAATAACACCAATTAGAATGGCGAGGATCCAAAACACTGACAACAGTAAATGCCAGAGAGGATGTGGAGAAACAAGAATTCTCATTCATTGAATTGGGAATAGTAGAGCTACTTTGGACAGAAGTTTGGTAGTTACAAAACCAGTCATTCTCATACCACAGGAGCCAATAACCATGCTCATGGGTATTTACCTAAATGAGTTGAAAGCTTATGTTTGCACAAAAACCTGCACACAAATGTTTATAGCAGCTTTATATATAATTGCTCAGACTTGGAAGCAACCACAATGCTCTTCAATAAGTAAATGGAGTATATACAGACTGGAATATTAGCCATAAAAAGGAATGAAATCTTGTCATTTACAATGACCTGAATGTCTCTAGAGAGTATTATGCTAAGTGAAATAAGTCGGAGAAAGGCAAATACCATATGACCTCACTCATATGTGGACTTTAAGAAACAAAATAAATGAGCAAAGGGGAAAAAAGAGAGAAGTGAACCCAGAAACAGACTGTTAACAGTAGAGAACAAAGTGATGGTTACCAGGGTGGGTGGAGGTGTTAAATAGGTGATGGTGATAAAGGAGTGCTCTTGTGTGATGAGTACTGGGCACTGTATGGAAGTGTCGAATCACTTTCAAGTGTTGTACACTTGAGATTAATGTTACACTGTATGTTAACAAAATGAAATTTATATAAAAATTTAAAAAAAATAAGCAGCCTTGAAAATTGTAGTATATCCATACAATGGAATATTATCCAACAATCAAAAGAAATGATAAGACTTTGAAGAACCTTAAATGTATATTACTGAGTGAAAAAAAAATTCTGAAAAGGCTCTATACTTTAGGATTTCAACTAAATAATATTTTGGAAAATGGAAACCCTGGAGACAAAAAAAAAAAAAGATAATTGGTTGTCAGGAGTTCATGGGGGAGGAAAGGAGAAATGAATAGGTGAAAACATAGGGCATTTTCTGTGCAGTAAAAATTTTCTGTATATAATGGTAATAGTAAATACATGCCATTGTACATTTGTCAAAACTCATAAAATGTACAACACAAAGAATAAATCCTCATGTAACTAGAAACTAGTAAAGTAAAAGATTACCTCATCAATTGTAACAAGTGCATCACACTAACTGAATAATATTAATACTATGGAAAACTAGGGTGAAATTTTAAATGGTATATGGGAACACTGTACTTTCTGGTCAATATCTTGTAAACTTAAAACTGCTCAAAATAATAAGGTCTATTTATTTAAAAATCGTTACTCAACATTAAAAATAAACAAGCATAAAATAAATTTAATAAATTTAAAAAATATATTTGTACATTTGTGGCATTTGTGTTTTTGAAATTATTAAAGCAAAGAAACTACAGTGATACTTTTTAAAGATATCCTGCATATAATCTATGAAATATGGTTATACAATTTGTTGAAAAATGAAACCAGTCTGTTTTGAGAAACTTGATTATAATGAAGTAATAATCTATTATAACTGAAGATGATAACAAATTATAGGTGAAATTTATTCTTTTTGTGCATTTGCCTTTTACCAATATAAACACAATCATAAAAACAGAATCTTGGATATCTAGAGAGAAACATTTAGCAACAGGGCAACCAGTGCGTCTGTTCCTTTTGCTGCTCCTGTCTGGAAGGCCTTGTTTTTGATGTGCTTTTTCTCTTCTTTCATTGTTGCCTAATGCAAAACAGGAAGATATTTACACAGACTTTCTAGTAAAATTCACAACTCTCTTCTTGTGCCATCTCTAGATCCTCTTTAGGTTTTTACTATAACTATTATAACACAGAGGTAAACACACATATGTCCTTTTGGTACCTTTTCACTGATATATAATAATGCCATTTAATCTTATACTAATAAACAATATATATTTAGAAGTGAATTTCACTATCTTCCTCTAGTCTTTTCCCTGAGCTCTTTAATTTGATTCAATGTCACAAAGTGTTAATGACAGATTACTGAAATAGATATGACCAAAAAATAAGTAAACTAGAATGGCATAGTCACTATAGGGCAGCCATACTTTGTATAATTTCAGGTGATGTTCTTAATTTTCATTAATGATTTATAATTCATCTAGATGCAATGATGAGAAAAATTAAAGTAGTATTATGTTATATTCAACACATTTACAGCATAAAATTTCCTATGAAAAACCAGAAAGAAAATCATTGTGGAAAAGTAAGACAGAGCTGGTGCATCAAATCCATATAATAAAATCCTATATGCTAGAAAAATTATCCATATGCCAAACTAAATTTCTGCATCTGGATCAGACAGACTGGATACAGCTAATTTACTGCAGATCACTGTGGTAGTCTCTATTACACTAAGGTAAAATTGATCAGGGAAAGTATGAGAGTTTATGAAGCATTATGTTAATAATGATCTGTATCAAAAGTCCTATACTGGGTAGAAATACAAGAGAATATTAACTCCCTAAATAACATCACATATTTGAAATTTACCCCATGAGATTTAAATGGAAAACAAATGTAAGGATTAATTTTTCATTCTTATTAATGTATATGTTTCTGAAGTATATTTTTCTAGGGTAAGACAATACCATATTTTTTTATATATTTGATCTTCAGCACAAATAACATGATCAGGAAGGAGTACTGACACATTACTTGGAAGTAGTTCTAATAGTTCTCATCAGTGAATGAAATTCCAAATATTTGTATTTGCTTTCCATTTGATGATAAAGTTGCTACTTTATTCATGTATGAAAAAATTTGGAAAGACCTCAAATAGCCAAAACAAACTTGAGAAAGAAGTATAGTGTTGGAAATACCGTATTTCTTGATTTCAAATTAAATTACCAAGTTATAGTAATCAAAACAAGATGGTACTGGTTGACAAAAATCAGACACGGAGGCCAAAAAAAAGTGTCCAGAAACAAACTCAAGCAGATACAGTCAACTAATTTTTGACAAGGATGCTAAGAATACACAATGGGAAAAGAGTAGTCTCTTTAATAAATAATGATGGGAAGGCTGGATATCCACATGCCAAAGAATGAAAGTGGACCCTTATCTTTCACCATACAAAAAAATAAACTCAAAATGGATTAAAGACTTAGATGTAAGACCTGAAACCATAAAATTATATAAGAAGATATTGGGGGAAATCTCCTTTACACTGGCAGTAGCAGATTTTTTGGATTTGATATCAAAAGGGTAGGCTTCAAAAGAAAAAGTAAACAAGTAAGACTATATATAAAACGAAAAAGCTTCTTCACAGAAAAACAAAACAAAACAAAAACAAAGAAACAAGAAACACAATCAAGACAACTTACAGAATGGGAGAGAAAATATTTCAAACTATATATCTAAGAGACTAATATCCGAAATAGATAAGGAATTCACATAATTCAACGACAACAGCAAAAATAATACCCGATTTCAAGAAACAAGAAAAGGACCTAAATAGACAGCTTCCAAAGAAGATTCAGAAATGGCCAATAATAGGTATATGAAAGGGTGCTCCAACATCATTAATCACCAGGGAAATATAAAGTCAAAGGCAATGAGATATCATCTTCCACCTATTAGGATGGATATTATTTTAAAAAATAATAAAAGATAAGTGTTGGCAAGGATTTGGAGAAAAGGGACTCATGTACTCTGTTAGTGGAAATATAAATTGGTACAGTGATTACAGAAAATAGGAAAAATCTTCAATAATCTAAAAAGAGAACTACCATATTACCCAGCAATCCTGTTTAGGTACACAACCAAAGGAAGTAAAATCCATCAAAGAGATATCTGCATTCCATGCAGATTATTGCAGCATTATTGCAGCATTATTGCTGCAATTATTGCAGCATTATTCAGAATATCCAAGATATGGAAAGAAACTAAATGTTCAATGAATGAGTGGATAAAGAAATAATGAGATAGATAGGCAGACAGAGATATACAGATATAAAGTCAGCTTAAAAAAAAAAAAAAAGAAAGAAAGAAACCTGCCATTTGAAACAGTATAAATTGACCTGGAGGGCATTATGCTAAGTGAAATAAGACAGAAAGACAGAGGAAAAGAAAAACACACACACACACACACACACACACACAAAATGATTTCACTTACCTGTGAAATCATAAAAAGTTGAATACATAAAAACAGTGAGTAGAATCATGAGGAGCAGGGAAGTAGAAGAAATGGGAAAATGTTGGTCAAACAGTAAAAGTTGCAGTTATGTAGGGTGAATAAGTCTGGAGATTAATGTATAGCATTATGTATTATAGTTAATAATATTGTGTTAAATACTGGAAATTTATAAAGAGAGATTTCAGGTGCTCTCATCCACAAGAAATGGTAAATATGTGAAATTACTATGTTAATTAGAATGACAGAAATAATCATTTTAACATATGTGTGTATATAAAATCAAGGTCGTATATGCAAATCAAAACAAATTAAAGTTGTATACCTTAAATGCATGCAATTTTTGTTAAAAATAAAAATTTAAAAATAGGAGTATTATGTTTTTATGAATTTTGGTAGATGATCTGACTCACTTTAGACTTGAAAATTAAGACAACTCTCTTAGAGTGCTTGAGAAATTTCATCATTGTTTTGTTGTTGTTCCTTTGTTTGTTTTTCTCTTCCTTAGATTCTAGTATAATTTTATAGAACATATGAATGTTGTACTATGATGTTGCAATGAACACTTTCCACTATATCTCTCCAGGATTCAGATAGGGACATTTTCAACTTGTTTCCAATTCTAACAATCATGTTCCTCAGGTGTAATGCATCAAATATATGGAATATGTAAATATTAAAAGAGTCTAAATATATGTATATATATATGCTGAAACAAATTTAATGTGCAGTCTCTGTTGCAGACAAGAGGGAATGATTGCATATACATCAGATACTTGACAATAAAAGCCTATGTTATTTTGCCCAGAAGTAAACAGAAACAAGAAGTATCAATAAGTGATAATCTTAATTTCTCATTTATCTCATAATGTTTTTATAATCCAGTTAAAATGAGAACAAAAATATAACATACAAAGTGAAAACTGGTTTCTGTTTTATTTGTGACAAAAAATGAAAGATCTGCCATGATTTGTGGTAGTAACAGGGTTGAGGCTAATGTTTGGTAATACTTCCAACTCCAAAGATTCATCTGGCTAATAAAAAAAATGAGAATAGATGAGGGATTTCAGAAATAAATGATGAATGGGAGAATGATAGATAATAAATTGTTTATATGTGGACCTTCTGTTTAAAAAGAATCACTCTAAGAAGTCGTTTAATTAACTAGAAAGCAATGACAAAGAAATGGTTTGATGCAAACTTGATACACCCTTCAATTGAGATTAATGACAATGCTCTAAATGATTATTTAATATTTTCTAATATTATTAATATTAATGTACTACCCATATCCAGTATGCATTATAATCCACAGCAAAAAAATAGATATCCATGAGTCCATACTATGTAAATAAATGATTAAATACTTAAGTAGAGGAGAAGAGACCCATTTTTCCTTAAAAAGAATCCAAGTGGTTTGTATAAATACTTCCCTTCAGCAAGTGAAGCTTATCACCGCCCCACCTCCGTTGAGTGTAGACAACACTTCATGAATTGCTTCCAAAGAAAAGAGTATGATAAAGATGCAACTTTACAGTGGAGAAAACTGGCAAGATGAGTCAGATTAACATCATTAGTATAAATCACATTGATAGTATGTACTCTGACCTGATGTGATAAAAAGGGTACTTCATCTTTGTTCCTTCAAAAACCCATAATCTCAATCTAATAAAGATGAATATAAATAAGATAAAAACCCAAGTGAGGCAAAGTCTATGGAATATCTGAAAAGTATTCCTCAGAACTGTGAAGGTGATGGAAAATAAGGAAAAAATGGGAAAATTGTTACAGACTGGCAATACTAAGGAGAAACAACATCTAAATGCAATGTGAGATCTTCGAGGTGATCCTGCAATAGAAAGTGTGCAACAGTGGAAAATCTAGTGAAATCTGAAATAAGTGTGGAGTCTAGTTAACAATTATTTACCATTGTTGGTTTCTTAGTTATGAAAAGTATACCTCGTTAAGGTAAGTTACTAACTACAGAGAAAGGATGAAGAATATCTAGGAACTTGTTAAAGAATGTGTATCTGCTACCATCGGATGGAGTGTTCTTACAACTGTTAATTAGGGTGAGTTAGTTGATAGTATTTTTCAGACCTCTCTCTGTATCCTGACTCATTTTCTATTTGTTGTATCAGTTACTGAAAGACAAAGGTTGATGTCTTAAATTCTGTCCACTTGTTGAGTTGTTGTTGCGGTTTTTTTTTCTTTCTTTTTTTTTTTTTTGGTTCCATCAGACTTTACTATATGCAATTTGAAGTTCTATTTTTAGGTACATTAAACATTTAAACATCTTGTGTTTCCCTGTTAAATACAGTCTTTTTATCATTATGCAATATCCCTCCTCGTTTTTTATAATAGTCCTTGATCTGAATCTTGCTATGGTCTGATATTACCATAGCTTCTTCACGTCCCTTTTGATTAATTTTTCATGGATTTTTCCACTTACTTTTAGCTTATCTACCTTTATATTAAAACAATTTTTTTAAAGTGTGTAGCAGGATCTTGGTGTTATTACCAACCTGATGATCACTGTCTTTTTATTAGGGTGCTCACACCATTTACAATTACAATTATTGATATGTTTGGATATAAATATATCATCTTGTTAGTTGGTTTCCATTTTTTATATCTATTCTTTTTTGTCTTTTTTCTGCCTGATTTTGAATTAAATGTGTACTTTTTATCATTATGTTTTTGAGTATAATTGACACATTATGTTACATTAGTTTCAGGTATACAACATAGAGATTCAACAACTCTACTATTGATTGCTCTTATATTTCACATTGTTAATTCTATAATATTATAATTCACATTGTTTTATACTTCACATTGCTATAATTTTATAATAATTCACATTGTTTTATAATTCCCATTGTTAATTTTTTACAGGGAATCCTCAAATATCATATATTTTTGTTTATGTTGTATGAACATTAGAGCAGTTTGATTCCAATTTATTTTCACATCCTTTGTGTTCTTTGTTATATATTTTAAATTTATATCATATAAAGTCCATAATTAATTGTTACTACTCTTTTTAAGGCAATCAATTATCTTTATGAGTAGTTAAAAATAAAAGCCTTTATATTTACTTTTATTTTTAACATTTTCAGAACTATTCATGTCTTTCTGTAGATAGAAACTGCCATCTGGTAACAATTTCTATATAGGCATTCTTTACCATTCCTTATAATGTGTGTTGGCAGGCAATTAATTCTTTCAATTTTTGTTTGTCTGAAAGTCTTTATATTGTTTGCTGTTGTGAAAGATATTTAAATTCAATATGAGACTACAATTTTGCAGAACTGACTCCAGTATTTGAAAATCACTCTATTGTCTTCAGGTCTGTAGGTCTTCTTTATTTTTAATTTAAATTCAATTAGCTAATATATAGAACATCATTAGTTTCAGATGATAGCTTAGTAATTCATCAGTTGCATATAACACTCGGTGCTCATCACATCACCTGCCCTCCTTAATGCCCATTACCGAATTACCCTGTCACCTCCACCCACCTCCCCTCCAGCAAACCTCTGTTTCCTATAGTTAAGAGTCTCTTGGGGTTTGTGCTAAACATAACCAGTGCCCTCCGTAATACCCATTACCCATTTAGTCCACCCCCCTCTTCCACCTCCTCCAGTAACCCTCATTTTCTTTCCCCTATTTAAGAGTCTCTAATGGTTTTTCTCTCTCTCTAATTTCTTCCCATTTTGTTTTTCCTTCCCTTCCTCTGTGATCCTTTATGCAGTTTCTCATATTCTTTTTATGAGTGAAATCATATGATAATTGTCTTTCTCTGATTGACTTATTTTGCTCAGCATGGTACCCTCCAGTTCCAACCATGTTGATGTAAATGGTAAGATTTCATAGGTCTGTAGGCCTTCTGATGAAAAATCTGTCATTGCTATTTTTAATTTTCTGTATTTTATGTGTCTTTTGCAACTAGCTGACTGCAAGGTTTTCCTTTCATCTTGATTTTCAGTTATCTGAATGTTATTTGTCTTGGTGTGTTTGTGTTTATTGGTATGTGAATGTATGTGTGTATATGTGAGTGTGAGTTGTGTCTGCTTTTGACATTTATCTTACTTTGACTTTTCTTCATTTTTTTGGATTCATTGCTTGATTTCTTTCATTATATTTTGAAATTTCTTGACAATTATCAATGTAAACATTTCTATTTTCTCTCTTCTCCTCTGGATTTCCAATTTCATGCATGTTAAATCATTTAATCACTTGATCATCTGTATCTGCCTCTCACTCCTTTCTCCCCTTTATGTTTCAGATTGGTAATCTTTATTGAACTGTATCTAATTTCTTCTTCAGTTCTGTGTACAGAATGAGCGTATCAAAGAAGAGCAAAATTATTATGGCCTTTTTTGGGGTAGAATTTCATTTTAACACTTTCTTCTAGCTTCCATTCCCTTTCTGAAATTCTCTATATGTTCATGCATTTATTAGCCATTTCCCTTAGATTCTTTAACATTTTAATCATAGTTATTTAAAGTCCCTATACAATGCCTGTGTCATCTAGGTCTGGTTCTCTAAATTACTATATATATATATATATATATATCTTTTAGAATGCCTCCAGAATTTTAACGAAATGCCAGACATCTTGCACATAATAAATACCGAGGTGAGTATTATTACGCCTGGAGAAAAGGCGATCTCTTTTCAGGCAGTTAGCACAGGGGTTCTGGTTTCCATGGTTACTTTCAATATATCAAAGTGGATTTCCCTTGGAATTAGCACTCTTTCCTTAGGTTTCAGCTACTTCTTTTAGCCTGTACCTCATGTTCTTATTGTTCTCCTAATGGTAGACTATCCCTTCTTGTTACTTGTTGCTTGCTAGGCTAACGATTGGGGTGTGTTCTTATAGATAAGTGAGCTCTGTGTAATTGCATCTCTGAGGTGGGGCTTTCTCTACACTCCTACCCCTCCTCATGGCAGTGAAGCTCTGCCTTACATCTGTGGTGAGACATGTGATAGAGAAAGTCTACCACCTTCCCCCAGAGATGGGAGATCTCTAATGATATTAGCATAGAAGCCTCAACTCAAGTCTGTTTCTTACCCTTTCTCCAGAAGTATCATCGCTTTTTCTTTATCATCTTTTAGCAACAATATGCTTTTCTGTTTCCTGGAAAGATAAATTCTTTTGTTCCTCCCCGAGAGGGTTGAGGCTTTGAGAAGAGTCTCTGAGAAAGACTGTAGGATTTGTGCCCCTTTTTTTGCAGGATATATCCTGTCCTCCCAATACCTGTATCAGGAAGAGAGGGCTCTCTGATCTCTTGCACCTCCCAAGAGCTTTTATAAAAAGCATCTGGTAGAAAGCCATGGTATTCTATGCAAAGCTGAATCCCCTACTGTCTGTGTCTGTAGGGGCTGTATATATTATCACTCTAGCCCAAACTCTGTCTTTAGCAATTTGTTGAAATTTTAGCTGATTTCTTCTTACCTGCTTGTATTATGGTCTTAATTCCTTCCCATGTTCTGTAAGACAGTCTAAGTAACTCATCAGGAGAGGTGCTGTCCTTTCTTAGATTTCAGGCTATTTGTTACCTTCCAACTTCAGTTTTCTGAAAGGATTAAGAAAAACTATGTTTCTTTAGTTAATTATCTGCCTTTACTCCCCTCCCCCTTATCTTTGGAGAACAAATCTGTTGTTATCTTTCCACATTCTAGTAGGAAATGGATACATTTTAAAAAGTTAATTGTATATTTCATATATAGATATACACATACATGCACAACATGCATTAAAATGCTTCGAGAAAGTTTGCATTTCTAAGTAAGTATAAAAGTGAGCATTCTGTGAAAATTATTTCAATCCTGTTTCCTATCTTCACTAAAACCCAGTTTTATATATTATTTAATATATAAATATATACTATTAATATATATTAAATAAAAATAGTTTAATATATATCAAATATATGTTATTTAATATATAATATATTAACATAATTAAAATTAATATTATATATTTAATAAATGTTAATGTAATATTAAATAAAATATATATTAAACAAAATATATATTTTATTGATTCTACATTTCCAAACTTAGCCCTCATTCTTTGCAAATGTAATGCCCTGGTAAATGGCATTCTCTCTGCAGCTATTTGTGGAACTCCTAATTCTAGAATCCTTTCATTTCAATCCTCAAATATTTATTTTTTTTAAAAAATGAGTCATACGTTTATGTAGCTTGTATTTTGTAGTATTTCCTTTATCACAGAGTAATTCATCCTAGGGAATAAATTTTACTCACTAATAAAATTAATAAAATATATTTACATCAAATATTCTCAAATAAGTAAAATTAAATTACAATGTCTAATTGAGATTATTCTTAAGTAAGAGGTCCAGTATTTATAATGTGATCTATATTAGGCTGGATTGGTAATATTTTTAAAACTAAGATCCCAGTTCTGTTAGTGAAACATAGGCCCTTACTTCTTACTTCCTGTCAAGTCCTCAGAAGATTTGACAGGATCCAGAGGTCAGTTATTCTTCAAAACCATTTTTTAAACCTACATTTCTATTACTATCCTTTGGCCTCAAATATTCTCTTTAATTCAGGTCAGCCTCCAATTTGACTTTACACAATTCACTGTGATATTGTGAACCACATGTTCTTCACTATACTTCTGTCAACAGCTGAGATTGCAGGCCCTCACATATTGAACAACTGTGTTCTAAAATTTCATAATTTCAAAAGAATCTGCATCTCTACACTACAGAGTTTACACATAAATTATTACATCTTAAAGCAAAATAAAATTGCACCATTTACACATTATTATGACAACAATTGATTTTTATCCCAATGATATATTAGTAAGAAATAGCTTCTTAACAAAAAGAGATAATTCTCCTAGAACCTCCAGCATCTGTTTAAATTTAGGAAAAAAGACAAGTTAGAAAGTGTGGATGGTGAGATGGGTACACTCAGGAGAGACATAAATGTAGTCTTTCTGTCCTGGGAGCTTGTTTCATGTCTTAAATATTCATTATAACCATTCTCTCTTAACTCATAATCATTAGGAAATTCATTGTTTCTAAATGGTAAGTAACTGATAAATTCCCAAAATTTCTTGACTTCTGAAATAAAGTTTTGACATTATATGCCACCGCTTCAGAAAAAAGAATGTCCAACATCAAAGTTCTATTAACTTATGGTACAATTCTAGATGGACTGTTTCTATTTTGATTGACAATCCCTTTTCCCAAATAGATCTTTGAAGCATCAAAGTCTGCCAGGTATGACAAAGAAGACTGACTGGGAAAATTGTTATGGGCAGTCCTTTACTTTGTTATTTCGTTTATTCTTCATTGCACTGTGTTTAATAATATTAGTGGTTGTATGTCAGTGCTGTAAAAATCATTTTAAAAAGGAAAATGACTATCCTTCATAAATATGCCTTATTTAGCAGCTAAGTTTCTATACTTTTACTTGCATTCCTAAGCATTAATATATAAATTTCTATAGCAAAATAAACAACTATTTCTAAGTCTTTTGAAAAGCTATGGATACTTTAAAAAAAACAATGGCATTAATCTACACTTGGGCTTTATTCTGCACCTTTTTTTTTTTTTTTTTTTTTTTTGCAATTACCTGTAACATTGACTTTTTTTCTTCCCTATCTCTACTTACCTTCTTTCATTCCTTCCTTCCTTCCACTCTTTCTTTTTTATCCTTCCTCTTGTATTTAGTCCTTAATTGAAAAACAAATATATGTCAGGTTGCTGTTGTTACTATAGTTACTCATTTAAGGAATAAAACTCTGTCTCTGTCCTCCAAGATTTAATAAGCTAGATATAAATTACCTAATATCATCTCCTACTTGATTACTTTTCTGGGTATTCACATGTCCCAATCCGATTCATGATGACGGCTCAGAGACATGACAAGTACTGAAAAGAACTACCTAATGAAAAGAAAACAATTTGGAAAACAAGAAACAAATATAGAAGAAGGTTATTGTGCATATTGAAAATGAAGTAATATTCAACTACTTAGATTCAAATCCTTGACCTACCTTGATTAGCTATGTGACCCTGGAGAATTCATTTGAATGCTCAGTTTTTTTGTAAACCGGGAATAATTTATTTTATTTTATTTTATTTTATTTTATTTTATTTTATTTTATTTTAATTTTATTTTATTTTTGGTAGTTTCAAATTTTTATTTAAATTCCAGTTAGTTAACATACAATGTAATATTAATTTCAGGAGTAGAATTTAGTGGTTTATCACTTCCATACAATACTCAGTGCTCATCACAACAAATGCCCTCCTTAATACCCATCACCTATTTAACCCATTCCCTGGCCCACTTCCCCTCCAACAAGGAATAATTCTTAATCCACAAAGTTATTTTGCAGTTTGAGTGTGTTGATAAATTGAATATTCTTATAATGTATATTAAGCATTAAGCCATGTAAACTGTTATCCTCATAATCATCATATACAAATGAAAAGGACATATGAATATGGAAAGTTTGCTAGAACCTTACAAGTGGTACTTATGGACATAGTTAGTAAACTTCTAATCTGAGTTTACATTGTTTGGTCATTCATATGGAATAAAGTCCAATAACCTATCAAGGACTCTTAAGGGCTTTAGATTTTATCCTACCCACAAGCTAATAAGTTGTTGGACCACAGTTTCTTTGAAGATGGCCTAAGTCATGAGACTCTTAAGTCAGAGACAAAATTACTTAGTGCACAGTAAGCAGTTCTCATGTGTATGGATATATAACTTAAAATTTAACTTATTTTCATTGGTGTAGAATATGCATTTCTATGTTAACTCTATATTTCAACTATATTACATTTTAAGAACTTTTCTTATTTTTTTATTTTTATTTTTATTATTTTGAGTTATTTGTATTTTTTATTTATTTTTTATTGGTGTTCAATTTACCAACTTACAGAATAACACCCAGTGCCCGTCACCCATTCACTCCCACCCCCACCCTCCTCCCCTTCTACCACCCCTAGTTCGTTTCCCAGAGTTAGCAGTCTTTACGTTCTGTCTCCCTTTCTGATATTTCCCACACATTTCTTCTCCATTCCCTTATATTCCCTTTCACTATTATTTATATTCCCCAAATGAATGAGAACATATAATATTTGTCCTTCTCCAACTGACTTACTTCACTCAGCATAATACCCTCCAGTTCCATCCACGTTGAAGCAAATGGTGGGTATATGTCATTTCTAATAGCTGAGTAATATTCCATTGTATACATAAACCACATCTTCTTTATCCATTCATCTTTCGATGGACACCGAGACTCCTTCCACAGTTTGGCTATTGTGGCCATTGCTGCTCTAAACATCGGGGTGCAGGTGTCCCGGCGTTTCATTGCATCTGTATCTTTGGGGTAAATCCCCAGCAGTGCAATTGCTGGGTCATAGGGCAGGTCTATTTTTAACTCTTTGAGGAACCTCCACACAGTTTTCCAGAGTGGCTGCACCAGTTCACATTCCCACCAACAGTGTAAGAGGGTTCCCTTTTCTCTGCATCCTCTCCAACATTTGTTGTTTCCTGCCTTGCTAATTTGCCCCATTCTCACTGGTGTGAGGTGGGATCTCATTGTGGTTTTGATTGGTATTTCCCTGATGGCAAGTGATGCAGAGCATTTTCTCATGTGCATGTTGGCCATGTCTATGTCCTCCTCTGTGAGATTTCTCTTCATGGTTTTTGCCCATTTCATGATTGGATTGTTTGTTTCTTTGGTGTTGAGTTTAATAAGTTCTTTATAGATCTTGGAAACTAGCCCTTTATCTGATATGTCATTTGCAAATATCTTCTCCCATTCTGTAGGTTGTCTTTGAGTTTTGTTGACTGTATCCTTTGCTGTGCAAAAGCTTCTTGTCTTGATGAAGTCCCAATAGTTCATTTTTGCTTTTGTTTCTTTTGCCTTCGTGGATGTAACTTGCAAGAAGTTACTGTGGCCGAGTTCAAAAAGGGTGTTGCCTGTGTTCTCCTCTAGGATTTTGATGGAATCTTGTCTCACATTTAGGTCTTTCATCCATTTTGAGTTCATCTTTGTGTATGGTGCAAGAGAGTGGTCTAGTTTCATTCTTCTGCATGTGGATGTCCAGTTTTCCCAGCACCATTTATTGAAGAGACTGTCTTTCTTCCAATGGATAGTCTTTCCTCCTTTATCGAATATTAGTTGACCATAAAGTTCAGGGTCCACTTCTGGGTTCTCTATTCTGTTCCATTGATCTATGTGTCTGTTTTTGTGCCAGTACCACACTGTCTTGATGACCACAGCTTTGTAGTACAACCTGAAATCTGGCATTGTGATGCCCCCAGATATGGTTTTCTTTCTTAAAATTCCCCTGGCTATTCGGGGTCTTTTCTGATCCACAAAGATCTTAAAATAATTTGTTCTAACTCTCTGAAGAAAGTCCATGGTATTTTGATAGGGATTGCATTAAACGTGTAAATTGCCCTGGGTAACATTGACATTTTCACAATATTAATTCTGCCAATCCATGAACATGGACTATTTTTCCATCTCTTTGTGTCTTCCTCAATTTCTTTCAGAAGTGTTCTATAGTTTTTAGGGTATAGATCATTTACCTCTTTGGTTAGGTTTATTCCTAGGTATCTTATGCTTTTGGGTGCAATTGTAAACGGGATTGACTCCTTAATTTCTCTTTCTTCAGTCTCATTGTTAGTGTAGAGAAATGCCACTGACTTCTGGGCATTGATTTTGATTCCTGCCATGCTACCAAATTGCTGTATGAGTTCTAGCAATCTTGGGGTGGAGACTTTGGGGTTTTCTATGTAGAGTATCATGTCATCAGCGAAGAGGGAGAGTTTGACTTCTTCTTTGCCAATTTGAATGCCTTTAATGTCTTTTTGTTGTCTGATCGCTGAGGCTAGGACTTCCAGTACTATGTTGAACAGCAGTGGTGAGAGTGGACATCCCTGTCTTGTTCCTGATCTTAGGGGAAAGGCTCCCAGTGCTTCCCCATTCAGAATGATATTTGCTGTGGGCTTTTCGTAGTTGGCTTTTAAGATGTCGAGGAATGTTCCCTCTATCGCTACACTCTGAAGAGTTTTGATCAGGAATGGATGCTGTATTTCGTCAAATGCTTTCTCTGCATCTAATGAGAGGATCATTTGGTTCTTGATTTTTCTCTTGCTGATATGATGAATCACATTGATTGTTTTACGAATGTTGAACCAGCCTTGTGTCCCGGGGATAAATCCTACTTGGTCATTGTGAATAATTTCTTAATGTACTGTTCGATCCTATTGGCTAGTATCTTGTTGAGAATTTTTGCTTCCATGTTCATCAGGGATATTGGTCTGTAATTCTCCTTTTTGGTGGGGTCTTTGTCTGGTTTTGGAATTAAGGTGATGCTGGCCTCATAGAACAAATTTGGAAGTACTCCATCTCTTTCTATCTTTCCAAACAGCTTTAGTAGAATAGGTATGGTTTCTTCTTTAAACGTTTGATAGAATTCCCCTGGGAAGCCATCTGGCCCTGGACTCTTGTGTCTTGGGCAGTTTTTGATGACTGCTTCCATTTCCTCTCTGGTTATTGGCCTGTTCAGGTTTTCTATTTCTTCCTGTTCCAGTTTTGGTAGTTTGTGGCTTTCCAGAAATGCGTCCATATCTTCTAGATTGCCTAACAGCAATAACACTGTTGGGGATTTACCCCAAAGATTCAGATGCAATGAAACGCCGGGACACCTGCACCCCGATGTTTATAGCAGCAATGGCCACAATAGCCAAACTGTGGAAGGAGACTCGGTGTCCATCAAAAGATGAATGGATGAAGAAGATGTGGTTTATGTATACAATGGAATATTACTCAGCCATTAGAAACGACAAATTCCCACCATTTGCTTCAACGTGGATGGAACTGTAAGGTATTATGCTGAGTGAAGTAAGTCAATCGGAGAAGGATAAACATTGTATGTTCTCAGTCATTTGGAGAATATAAATAATAGTGAAAGGGAATATAAGGGAAGGGAGAAGAAATGTGTGGGAAATATCAGAAAGGGAGACAGAACATAAAGACTCCTAACTCTGGGAAACGAACTAGGGGTGGTGGAACGGGAGGTGGGCGGGGGGTGGGGGTGAATGGGTGACAGGCACTCTGGGGGGCACTTGACGGGATGAGCACTGGGTGTTATTCTGTAAGTTGGTAAATTGAACACCAGTAAAAAATAAATTTATTATTAAAAAAAAAAGAAAAAAAAGAAAAATAAGAAATGTTGAACAAATGGTTTATGAACCAAAGCAAGTTGGGAATGTCCACGAAGCTTTAGGTTGTGAATCCTTTGATAGTTAATAGTCAGTCTCAAGGTGACATATGAGGGATCAAGAAAGCCATGAAGATTTTGAGGAACATTATATATATATAAATTTATATTTATATAAAATTTAAAATGTAAAAATATACACCATAAACTAGGATTTTTTTTTTTACTAAATCATAGGCATAAATGCTAATGAAAGAAAGTTTGTTCAAATATGACTTTGTTTTATTCAAGCTTAATGGGGCAGGTGTTAGAATTCCTATAAGAAAAGTCATTATAAAGATAAGTGGCTTTAAATCCAGTGTCATTATTTTCATCATTCATCAGTCCTGTTTGCACTTGCTTTAGTACACATTTGCTTTGTTGATTTACTTTGCTATTTTCTCCCATGTGAGGGAATAAAACTGCTACAAATGATTCCCTTCAGCCATTTCAACATTATTATGTAACAGAATTTCAAACATAAAACAAGGGTACTGTTCCACTAGAGTGCAAGGCACCAGGGAAAATTAATAGCCGTCTGTTTAAGTGGGTAGCTTAACTGGCAGAAACTGTTTCCTCATTTTTAGGGGCATCTTGGTTTCTGAAGTTATAGTGAATAATTATGAAAAGCCAAAAATATCTAAAAATGCAGATAAAAGGAGACAGAATCCATGAAAATTTCTAACATAAATTTCTAACATTTCTAGCTGCCAATGACGCATGGTATGTGTAGAGTGATGGGTTTTGGAGAGCAGCATTGTTCTTGTCTAGTACCATCAGCATCATTGGAGTTTCAGCTGGTGTTAGTATACAAATATCAGATAATACAAATTTTAAGGGATAAAAACCTAAGACTTTAGGATTAAGTGTAGGGTTAAAAAAGATTATATTTACTGGTAAAAAAATTAACTTATGAGAAGATAAAATTACTTGGGTTAAATTTCCTACTAATAATACGACTTCATATTATATAAGAAAAAATGAGCATTACGAAGAAAAAATTAAAAATTCCAAATTATTATTTTTTCCTTTATCTTTTCCCCACTGCCATGCTGCCTTTTGAACAACATTTAGCATATTTATTGATTTAACCTTTATATCTGTGGGTCAGTTTTCAGCTAATAATCATTCTTTTTAGTCTTCTTAGCTCTTCTAGTTCCTACAGTAATTATTTTCAGAGTTTCTGCATAGTAGAATGATCTGAGGGCTTTGTCTCTCCAGCATCTAGGAGTCCGTGGAGGTCTGCTGGGACAGGAATTCCAAGAAGGACAAAAGTGGTCTAAGGCTATGTTTGCTGGCTATCTGTGGGGTCCCTGGAACCAGAGTGAGCACACAGCTCTTATTGGAATTGAAGGTGTTGATGCTCAAGATAAAACTGAACTTGTCTAGGCAAGAGATATGCTTCTGTATACAAAGCAAAGAACAACACAGTGACTGCTGATCGCAAATTGAATAAAGCCAGAATAATCTGAGGAAAAAGTAACTCGTGCTCATGGAAACAGTGGCATGGTTCATGCCAAATGTTGAAGCAATCTTTCTTTTAATTCCATCGGCCACAGAGTCCATGTACCCGTCAAGGATTTAAACTTACTGAAAAGTAAATAAATAAAATAAATAAAATTGTAGATTTGTTTTCTTGTAAAAAAGAAAAGAAGAATTACCTAAGAAGTATGAGAGAAGTTCCTGAATCCAAATCACTAACTGTAGACATTTATTTGCTTTGTGTTATATAAGCTTGGATGGTTTCTTTGCACATTCATTATCTATAGATCCCACCCAATATATATACAAAAGAGAAGGAAATAAAAAATAGCCAATGTAACATGAGTACAAAGACCAATAAGTTAAGGGGAAACGTGATTTTTTGAATAGTTATTATTATACAGTCACTGTTGGGCTTTTTTGTATATTAACTTAAATTGTGAATGAAATATAAATACATTACTATTTTCATCACTTGACAGATAATGAAAGTTTCCATGATCATATAAAATGTTCAGTGACAGAGCCGATATTCCAAGTATAATATGGCTTACCTCTAGTGGCTTTATGAATAAACAAGTATGTTCACAATAAAACATTGCAGAAAATCCAGAGAGAGAGCCACAAAAGACAGGTTAGTTTATGATACAGTAGAATTACAAACCAGTGCAGAAAGATATAATGGTACGCACATAAAAGTAGAGGTACTCAAACAATGGCTTATATTAATTGGGAGAGGGATTATTTGCTAACTCACACCAGATAAAACTGCAGGTGCCATGAATTCCTTAAATTTTGGATATAATTCTAGTGAAAATATTCTTAACAACACAAAAGTAAAAGCAGAGACAGCATAAACAATATGAAAAAAACAAGCAAGAGACTGCATATTTACTACATATATAACTGACAATCCAGAATATATAAATAACTGTTAAATATACAAATATTATATGGCAACAAAGAAATATGTAATATATATGGACAGACAATCCATCTCTCTAATAATAAAAGGACCATGATTTAAAATTAAAGTGGGATATCAAGTCACATGCATTAAAATGTTTAAAAAAGGTTATTTCAATTTATTTTAATTTTCTAATTTTAATTTTTAAATTTCTAATTTTAATTATTTGCTCTCATTTAAAGAAATAAGGACACTCGCACATTGCCATTGAGAGTGTCCATTAAAATACAATTGAGTAATACCTACTTAGGTTGTAGATGTGTATTATCTATTACCCAGTAATGCCATTTGTAGCTATACATGTTAGAGAAAATCTCCCACATATCAATAAATTAGCATACTGTTCCTAGTACCCCCATTAGCTACAGCCAATATATTTAAAGCAATCCAAGGATCCATCAAAAGAAGAATGAAAAAAAAAATAAATTAAAATGTGATCATTATAATCACATTCCTTTAAATAAATGAAATAGAAGAGCATATATCCATGTGGAATGAGAACAGTTCTTGTTTGCCAAAACTATTTGTCAAAAAATGAGAATCAGAACATGTGCTGAATGATGTCATTTATTTAATGCTCTAAAGTATTCAAGTCTGTATTCTATATTGGTTCTGTGTGTGTGTGTGTGTGTGTGTGTGTGTGCACGCTCACATATAGATGGTTTAAAAACCATCTATTTTAGGAAATTTTTAGATTTACATACAAATTGTGAAGATAGCACAGAGAATTTACATAATCCCACAGTTGGTTTCATTTGTTATTAAATCTTACATTAGTATGGCACATTTTCCACAATCAATGAGATAATATGATTTACTACTACCTAACTAAAATCCCTACTTTATTCAGATTCCCCTAATTTTTGCCTAAAGTTATTTTGCTTTGCCACAATCACATCCACATTACATTGAGTCATCGAGCCTCCTTAGGCTTCTCATGGCTGTTAAAGCTTCTCAGATTTTTCAGTTTTTGATGACCTTGAAAGTTTTGAGAAGTGTGGGATAGATATTCTGTCCACCCAATTTATATTTATTTTATGTTTTTCTCTTGATTAGCATGATTGTTGATTTTGTGGAGGTGAAGTGACAGTCTCATGTCAGATCAAGGATACTTATTATCAATGTGACTTATCACTGTTGATCTTGACCTTGATCATCCAACTGAGCTAATGAGGTAAGTTGCTCCAGTACAAAGCAATTCCATATCTCAATAATTCATGCTGTACTCTTTGGAAGGAAGTTACAACGCACAGCCCATTCTAAAAAGTGAAGAGTTCTGCTCTACCTTCTTTGAGGGCAAGACATCTACATAAATTATTTGGAATTTTCTTGCACTGGAGATTTGCCTCTTCTTCTTTATTTATTTATTCAATAAAATATTTATTAGTACTGAGTCATGGATATTTATACTCTTTCTTTGCCTGTCTCCCTCCTTCACTCCCTCTTCCTCTCTATACTCTCTATTCCTTTCTTCTTCCCTTCCTCCATCCTTCCCTCCCTCCCTGCTTCCCTCCTTTTCTTACTTTCTTTTCAAATTATTCCAGCTTTGATCATTGGGAACTCTTTCTATTTTTTTAAGATTTTATTTATTTGAGAGAGGGAAGGAGGGAGGGAGGGAGAAGAGAGAGAGAGAGGCAGAGACACAGGCAGAGGGAGAAGCAGGCTCCATGCGGGAAGCCTGATGGGGACTCCATTCCATCCCGGGACTCTGGGATCACGCCCTGAGGCAAAGGCAGACACAGGCTCAACCACAACAGGAGTTGGTTCCTGTGTCCTTTTGACAGACTCTATTGTTTCTTTTTCCTTTTTTTTTTTTTTTTTGATCAGTTATTTGGTACCATAAGATGCTCCAGGCTTATTCTATTATTTCTATAATGTTTCTAAAATCAACCATTTCTTCAAGGAAGTGATATTACAAACTGTGGGAACTAGGGATGCTTGTTGCTCCTGAGATTTTGTTGCTTCTAGCTTCTTTCAGCTGACAGTACAGGGTAATATCTCTGTGTTTATGAATTTTGTCTATTTTCATCTGGAAATATTTCTATATTTAACCATTTATTTCTGTATTTAAATACTTATGAATTCATACTTATGTATCCAACTCTAGTCTATTAACACATGGATAATTTTAGCCTTCTCTTGTTTCTATCTAATCTACCACTCCAATAGCAAGAAGCATGGATCCCACCAACTGCCATCCTTTTACTTAATTGGTTGTTTCATTATTGACATAAAATGGTTTCAAAATTGTTAATGAGTTCCCCATGAGAAACACTTTACCAACAAGAGTAATGTGCTATGTATGATTCCTTTTTCTTTTATTATTAGTGTCCACTCATTTCCAAAGGCAACTACGGTAGCTCATTTTCCCCTACCACATTCACCGAAGTTATTTTATACATTTGTAATACTGTGAGATTCTTCTGTCACAGTTGCCATTCCATCTTGGGATTCAAGTCTATTAAATAATTTTATTATTTTCATACAGTAAGGTTTGCATATACTATTCCTTATACCATAAGGGTCTATTGGTCTTGACAAATGCATAGTGTTATTTATCTATCATTATAGTGTCATGCTAAACAGCTTCACTGGCCTAAAAAAAGCCAATTAATAATAATAGTTTTTTTTAAAAAAAAAGCATGATTCACTTATTTAACTACTTCCTCAAAGCCATGGCAACCACTGAGCTTTTTACTATCTTTATACCTTTGTCACTTCCAGAATGTCATATTAATGTAATCATACAGTATGTAGCCCTTTCAGATAAGCTGCTTTAATTTAGCAATATGGATTTATGATTCATTCATGTCTTTTCATGGTTCATTTCTATTTATCACTGAAGAGTACAGGTATACATTGGAGATATTGCAGGTTCGGTCCACACCACCACAATAAAGCAAATATTACGATAAAGTGAGTCAAATGAATTTTTTGATTTCCCAATGCATGTAAAAGTGAGATTTATATTATAGTGTAGTCTAGTAAGTGTGAAATAACATTACATCTAAAAAGCAATGTATGTACCTTAATTAAAAAAAATACTTCAGGGGCACCTGGGTGGCTCAATGATTGAGCAACTGCCTTTGGCTCGGATTGTAATCCCAGGGTCCTAGGATCGAGTCCTGCATCAGGCTCCCTAGAGGGAGCCTGCTCTTCCTTCTGCCTGTCTCTGCCTCTATCTCTGTGTGTCTCATGAATAAATAAATAAATCTTTAAAAATAAATAAATAAATAAATAAATAAATAAATAAATAAATAGTACTTTATTGCTTAAAAATGCAACCATCATCTGAGCTTTTAGTGACTCATGATCACTGATCACAGATCACCATAACAAATATAATGAAAAAGTTTGAAATATTTTGAGAATTACCAAAATGTGACATAGAGACATGAAGTGAGCAAATGCCGTTGGAAAAATACTGCCAGCAGATTTGCTTGACATAGGGTTGCCAAAGACCGTCAGTTTGGGAGAAAAAAACAGTATCTGTGACACACAGTAAAGTGAAGAATAATAAAATGAGTTATGACTGTATTTCTTTTCACAGATGTACCATAGATATTTTCTTTCATTTACAGATTGAAAAATATATTGATATCTTCGATTCTTGGAGATTATGAGTGAAATTGTTACAAACATTCATATATAGGTTTCTGGATGGACATGTTTTCAGATCAGCTGAGTATATACCTAGGAGCTTGATTTCTAGATCAGATGGTAAGACTATGGTTAGCTTTGTAAAAACAAAAACAAAAACAAACTGTTAAAGGTCTTCCAAAATGACTGCACCATTCATTTTCCCACTAGACATTAAGGTGGGTTCCTGCCGCTCCATAATCTTGGCATCAGTTGTATTGTAGGAGTTTCAAATTTTAGTCATTCTAATAGGTAACCACTGCTTTACTTTGTGTTTATCTAAAAAATGATGTTGGGTGGTTTTCCATATACTCATTTTCCACTTACATATTATCTTCAGTGAGATGTTTGTTCACTCTTTTGAGTTATAAGATTTCTTTAGATATTTTGGATACAAAACCTGACCTGGTATAATGTGGGTACATTAACTTGCAACTTGTAAACCTTGGTTTCCATATGAAAAAAGAGTATGGATAATAAGTGTCCTTATTTACAGGATTACTTGAAAACTAAATCAGCTACAATATATAGAAATATACCCATCACAATGCCTAGAACAGAGAACACATTAAATATTAGCAAATGTTGATTGTTTATTATGTGCCCTGTTTTATGCTTTTGTTATGCATTAACTTGATTAATTTTTATAATATAATGAAATAAATGTTATCATTAGCATCAATATTTATTATCATTATTTCTTATTCTCATGGTACAAATGCACAAACCAAAAAAAAAAAAAAAGGGAGATAAAGTGGCTAGCTAAAGTTTAAACAGTAGGAAATAGGGATCCCTGGGTGACTCAGCGGTTTAGCTCCTGCCTTCAGCCCAGGGTGTGATCGCGGAGACCTTGGACGGAGTCCCACAGCAGGTTTCCTGCATGGAGCCTGCTTCTCCCTCTGCCTGTGTCTCTGCCTCTGTGTCTCTCATGAATAAATAAATAAAATCTTAAAAGAAAAAAAAACAGTAGGAAGTAGTAGGTGCTTTCTGACTTCCATACTTTTAACCATCATGCATTTAATTTCTTCCCATGAACTATAAAGATTTCAGGCTATTGTTACTTGAAAAAAATTTCAAGATTTTAAAATATATTATTAACTATTTCTCTATCCTTATCTTTGAAGTTTATCAGAGCATTGTAGTCCATTGAGTATGGCTTGAAGTATCTTAAGATGCTTCTTTTTTTTAAATTTCCTTTTCTGTTTGATTTTTCACTCTAAAGATTTTATTTATTTATTTTTTATTTATTTTGAAAGAGAGTGCAGAGCACCAAGAGAGCACACGAATTGGGAGGAGGGGCAGAGGGAACTGGAGTAGCAGGCTCCCTGCTTGAGCAGGGTATAGGACACAGGGCTTGATCCCAGGAACCCAGGAACATGACCTGAGCTGAAGGCAGACGCTTAACCTCCTGAGCCACCCGGTGCCCCTTAAGATGCTTTTTTGCTCTTATAACAAATAATTATCAGGATCAGACAAAGTAAAACCCCCAAACCCTTGTGCCAGGGTATAGTTTTACAGAAGTCTCATAATGCAAGCTCGTGATCAATGCAGCCTCTGCTATAAATTGTTCTTGTTTAGAAATAATAAATCTTTATATTATCATAAGAATCTATTCTATTCAAAAGCACTCGAAATGCTTTCAGGAAGATATGAAGAAAGAATTTGTCCTTAGTGGTCTCATTCTACAATTTATGTCTTCTTCCTTAGCGTTCTGGTATTAGGACCAGCAAGATTCATGTGTCACCCTTGATCTGAAGCAAATCACTCTGTGGAGTGAGATTTAAGATGCCTTCTATCACAATGAGCTCTCATTTGCCCATACTCTAAAGAAAAAGGATTTTCTCCTAAGCTGTCACTTAATGTTTTCCTACCAATTACATATGATTTTTAAAAGAAATAGAGGACACCTGAGTGGATCAGTCAGTTAAGCATTGCACTCTTGGTATCAGCTCAGGTCTTGATCTCAGGGTCATGAGTCAAGCCCCTAGTTGTGCCCAGCATGGACCCTACATTAAAAAAAAAGAAGAAGAGAAAGAAAGAAAGAAAAGAAAGAAAGAAAGAAAGAAAGAAAGAAAGAAAGAAAGAAAGAAAGAAAGAAAGAAAGAAAGAAGGAAGAAGGAAGAAGAAGAAGAAGGAAGGAAGGAAGAAAGGAAGAAAGAAAGGAAGAAAGAAAGAAGAAAGAAAGAAATCGAGCAAACTATACAGAATCTTCTAATTTAGCATATCCTGAAAATATACAGGGAAAAGCGAGCCATCAAAACTTCTCTTCCAGAGCAGCCCCAGTGGCCCAGAGGTTTAGCGCTGCCTTCATCCCGGGGTGTGATCCTGGAGACCCGGGATCGAGTCCCATGCCAGGCTCCCTGTATGGAGCCTGCTTCTCCCTCTGCTTGTGTCTCTGCCTCTCTCTCTCTCTGTCATGAATAAATAAATAAAATCTTAAAAAAACCCCAAAACTTCTCTTCCAGACCCCAGAACTCTGACAATTGCCAAGATTGTTTTCTTTATTAATACAAATACTACCCTTTGGGAACTGGCCTTAGGACCTCAATTTGCTCTTGGTATTAAATTGCAGTGAAGATGCGGAGACTAGTAATTAAATAAAAATAATTTCACCAGAAAATTGTCATTACTTAAAGTAGGTATAGCCATGGTCACCTTCATCCCCATCTAAGCTATATGCCTTATAACCCAAACTCATGAGCTTCTGGGAATAGTATAAAGGTTTAATATGTTTGAATATTAATACTACAATACTAAATTCCCAAAAAATAAAATTTCAGCCTCAACTATACAACTATGTTATTAGCAGGGTAATGACTACTATTAGAGACTGATAAAGTAAAATCCCAGGAGATAAATATGAGTTTATATCCCAAATCCCCTTTTCTAGCAAACCCATCTTAAAAAGGAATTATAAATGATGCTTCCTGCTATGGGGATATAAAGAATTTGGAATGTGTTACTGAGGTCTAGGTTACAGATCAGCTATTTGTTTTTAGTAATTAATCTTTTTTTAAATTTTTATTTATTTATTTACGATAGTCACACAGAGAGAGAGAGAGAGGCAGAGACACAGGCCGAGGGAGAAGCAGGCTCCATGCACCGGGAGCCCGACGTGGGACTCGATCCTGGGTCTCCAGGATTGCGCCCTGGGCCAAAGGCAGGCGCTAAACTGCTGTGCCACCCAGGGATCCCAGTAATTATTCTTTTTTCTTTTTCATCTATAGCTTCATTGAGATAATTTACAAACTAAGTTTGTAAATGCACATGATGATTTTATACAAACATATATTGTGAACTGACTACCACGATAAGTTAACACATCTATTAATTACCTCATATAACTATTTATTTATTTATTTATTTATTTATTTATTTATTTATTTATTTATTTATTTACAGCAAGAACATTTAAGATCTAATCTTAGCCACTATTGAGTATGTAATGCAGTATTGTTAACTACAGTCACCATTATGTATATTAGATCCCCAGAACCTCTTTGTCTTATAAGTTAAAGTCTCTGTGGTTTGACCAATTTTTCCCATTTTTTCCCACCTTCCAGCTCCTGACAACCACCATTCTACTCTAACTCTATGAGTTTGGATTTTGGGGATTCTACATACGAATGAAATCATACAGTATTTGTCTTTCTCTGTCTGACATTTTATTTAGCATAATACCCTTAAGGTCCATAGATGTTGTCACAAATGACAGGATTCCCTTCTTTTTTATGGCTGAATAATATCCTGTGTGTGTGTATGTGTGTGTGTGTAAAACATTTTCTTTATCTATTCATCCATTATTGGATACGATCATTCTTGATGATTTATATGAGTGGCATAATTCATTTCTTAGACAAATCAAGAAGATTTGCATACTGATAAGCTCTTACAGAACTTAAAAGCTCACAATAACTATGGACATTATGAAATAAATGTTATTGTAGAACTCAAATTACAGTTCAAACTTGGATTCATTTAAAAAATTCTTCTTGTTTTTAAATGTAGTGACTTCATAAATTATGGCAGGTTACCCTTCACTGAATGCTACAGAGTAGAAATTATAATTCACGGCAGGCTGCATATATGGCAACTCTCAACATAAATCAAGGGATCACTTTATCCTGAATCATTATTTAGAATTAATAGTTCAAGGAAATCAGCTTCAGATCTAAGACTTATAACAAACAGATTCCTGGGACTGCTTCATTCCCAAACTCCAACTGCATTCTTCTTTCCAAAGTTGGTTCTAAAGTTGTCTTTAAATCGAGACTGGTAGATTTTTCACAAATATAAACGAAAGAAGACACAGTTAAATTTTAATCGGATAAACAATAAATTTTTAAATAAAAATATGCCCCAAATTTGCAATTATTCAATATTTATAAGATTCTCAAATTTACCTCATGTCTTATATTTTATCTTACAACTCAAGGTTAAATACTTTTTATTCCACACTCTAAGGATCAGCATTAAACAGCTCTTCTTGGGATGCCTCGATGGCTCAGCGGTTTAGCACCTGCCTTTGGCCTAGGGCGTGATCCTGGAGTCCCGGGATTGAGTCCTGTATCGGGCTCCCTGCATGGAGCCTACCTCCCACCCCTCCTCTCTCTCTCTGCCTGTGTCTCTGCCTCTCTCTCTTTCTGTGTCTTTCATCAATAAATACAATCTTTAAAGAAATAAACAGCTCTTCTTACTGATCCCAACTGGCTCTTCATCCCTGAAGTTTATTTTTAAAATTTTAAGTTAATTAATTAAGCCATTAATTAACTTGTTATTGATCTTTATCCATACCTAGAGAAGCTCCCAGGAATTTTGATTGTTTCTGAACTACAGTCTTGCCAATTTTCTTTCTACCCTTTCAGGTAATCAAAATTCTTTCTTTAAACCCACTGAGTTGACTGGAAGCCTGATATTTACTGATATAATTCCTTGAAGGGACTGAATTTCTGCCAATTTCTACTGCACAGTGCCATCTGTTCCTGGGTCCTATGTCACCACATTCTAATGCCTTTTAAGATACATTAATATTTCACTGAATACTCTGATGTTTACTGTCTACCTGAGCTTCAGTTGTTACCTAATGCTACCTCCTGTGGTATGTTCTGGTTAATGGTTTACAATAGAGGCAGGTAGATGTTGCTATGTACTCAGCAACTGCCTTACAAAATGGATATGCTTTCTTCCTTCTCTCATATTCAGCATTTCAGAGTTTGCTCAATTTTGTGTTCAGGTTTTCTTTCATGCCTAAATTCTTCCTCCGTTTTGTTACTTTTAACGTCTCTCCAAATGTGAACATAATGAACAGGATGATTTCTAGGCTCTGGGCTCTTTCTACTATGTTCTGATCCCTCCATGGCCAATACTAAAAGTAGAAAGAACTATCTGACTGAAGAGTAGAATGTCCATATAATATTTTAGTAGTGTATAAGAGAAAGAAAGAGCTGTATTATATGGAGAAGAGAGAGTCAAAGGAGCACGAAGAAATAAAAGTGGAAAGCTGAAAATGAAAATTTATTAGTATATTTCATAGTGCTCTTTGGAGTCAATTCTGTCTTAACCTCACATGTATCTTCAAGCCCTTCCAAATTCTATTATTTGGCACACATTAACTTGACTAAATGCTTTTCACAGGTCCCATAAGCTTTTCATTGCTACACACCAAATATGTATCTTCAAAGGGCAAAGAGATAACCTGGACAAAACATTTTTCAATTTCTCAAAGATGCTTATCAGAAATATTTCTGATCACAATAAAAAGTAACTTTTAGAAATACAAGAAATTCTTTTCATCTCTATAAATATCATTTCCACTTTCTCACTGAGAAGAAGTGGTAAGGTTTCATTGACATTGTTAAATTTTTAGGACTTGAATAATAAATATTGTACAAAAACTATGCCATATAATGGAAGTTATAATTGCAAACAGTATAAGCAAACAATTGTATGGTAATATTTATATATATATATATATATATATTGTATGGTAATATTTAATTCACAGATAAAACTTAGCTAAAATTTTTCTAAATAGGAATATGAGGAAAGATTATTTTTAAATTGAGAAATATAATAGTAATTCCTTTAGAAGAAAGATATATGGAGGCTCTGGATGGCTCAGTCAGTAGAGCATACAACTCTTGATTACAGGGTCTTGAGTTTGAGCGCCATGCTGGGTATGCAGATTATAAAAGTAATAAGTAAACTTAAGAAAAGAAAGGAAGAAATATGTATCCCTTTTTTTTTGCCTTGAAAATCGAATCACTGATTAATCACAGTTTCTTTTCCATATTAAATTTTCATTTATCTCTTCTTTTCTTGGCCTGAAACTTAGACTTCTGTTTTTGCCCTCATATGAGTTGTTATGTTTTATTTTTGTACTTTATTAAACGTATCTAAAATTATTTTGGAATTGCAAAGAACATATTCAGTGGAAGACAGAAATGTTTGGATTTTTATCTTCAGATGGACCTTTAATTCCATCTAGGTAACTGTCCAATAACTAAACTTTGACAGTTTATCTTCTGCATCAGAAACCTGACTTTCTTTTCCTTTTGATTTCATTAGCATTCTCTGACTAACCACTTTAAGGGCGTAGAGTCTTATGGTACTTAACTTTGTCCTTTTATGCAAATAAGAAAAATCTCTAATGCTAACATTTATATTTTGATAGAAATCAATTCATATTTAGACATCAAATATGTCTTATTGTTTTTAAGGTCATTTAGCTCAAACTGAATTACAGACAAAGCTTTAAATTATTATAACAAATTTTTAGATCTCAATAAACCAGAGGAAATGGAATGGGCATGGATATTGGTATGAGTAAGGATAAACAGAGATATGTGTATAGTGGATAGATATAGTTTAGCTATAAGTGTGCACTAACTATACATTAGAAACACACTGTTTCTACTCTAGAAATAAATAACTAAATGAACATACATAGATACATATATACATATAAGCATAGACAAATAAAGAAAAACAATAGAGTATCTCTTCAGACTATGTAGGTAGATTGATATAAAGTTGAGAGAGAATAAATAAACTACAAAACTGAAAGTAGTTCACTTAAGATAAAGGATCTTTCAAGGAAAGTGGCAGGTATTGAGTCTATTGATTGAGTCTATTGACAAAATATAAAGTGAATATATTGAAGGAAGTATTACATTAGAATGAATTATTTACTTAACTGATGTTCAATTCTGAAATCTACAGTTGTAATAAAATAGTGCAATTTTTGACCCACTATATGTTGCTTGATTTAGTGAATATTTATTTAACCTCTATTATATGCAATTTATGTTGTGTGTTCCAAACATTATTTAGATATAAGCAGTGATGCACTGGAGCTAGCTCATACCAGCTCACTGAAACCAATTAGGTACAAGTCTTTCCAACTCCATTTACAGGAAATCTGCCATAGTTGGAACATTTGTAGTCTTTTTTTTTTTTTTTAATTTTTGAAAACCAGTTAAGCATTTACTACTATGTCACTGAGTGTAATAGTCATTAATTAATGTCTACAGTATCCTAGGTGACATACACTCTTCAGAATTTTTTCATTTAAAAGGCTGCTTTTATTTTATATAAAAATTATTTTCTTTGTTTACCTCTTAATAAAAATGCTAAGGGTAGTTTTCCTCTGCTACCACTAAGGTGCTTGGTCTTTCCCAGGAATCTGAGGCCATGTGGGGGTGAGGCCCTCACTTCATCCTGCGATCAACTAGCACCAGGCCTGGCAATGCTCTTTCAACACTTGTCTGAACCCTGGCCTCTGGCTTTGAGCTCACTGGCATCTATGCTGCCCTCATCCTGAATGATAATGAGGTGACAGTCAGGGAGGATAAGATCAATGACCTCATTAAAGCAGCAGGTATAAATATTGAACCCTTCTGGTGGCTTGTTTGCTAAGTTCCTGGCCAATGAACTATAGGAGCCTCATCTGCAATGCAGGGGCTGGTAGACCTTCCCCAGTAGCTGGCACTGCTGTTGAGAAAAGTTGTTAATCTTTCAGTAAGATTTTAATAAAGTATTGTTTTTAATTTCTCCTTTGACATTTATTAGAGTTTTTGCAAAATAGGTGTTGTTATGAGCTTATGCCCCTAACAAGCTATACAAAAGTATTGTTGACTATTAATTGTTAGATTTTGGTATGCACAAAACAAAGCAAAACTACCATCCTAAATAAAAGACTAGTTTACATTATAACAGAAAATTAGCCATTCCGTATACTAATGTCTTTCTTAATTCTTTTACTTTATCTATACAATGAGGTTATTAAAATTATATTTTAGAGACATTTGTAAGGATTCATTAAACTAGGGACATGCAAGATTTTGAATACTTATTGGAAACAGAAAATACTTGTAAATCATCATGGCTGTTTTCCATCTTCTTCAGACTTCTGTTTCTTCTCCCCTCCCCCCCCCCCTTTTTTTTTTGGCATATTTCTCCTACTCTTTTTCTTCTTTTCTCTCTTTTCCCTACTGTTTTCTCATCTGGTCTTCTCTCTTTATCATACCTCTTCTTCCCAATAAAATATTGATCTTCTTTTCTTTGATCACCTTTTTCCCTCTATTTTTCCTTGTCCATTTTTTTTACTTCCATCTCATATATTCTTCTACATAGTTTCCTGTATGTTTCCTCCTCTTTAGCCTTTCCTTTTATTCTCCTATCTGTGTCCCCCTGCCCTCCTACTTCTATACACCTTGATCCACTACTAGTCCTTTTTGTTTTCCACTTCTTTGGAATAATCATGGAAAGAAAATGTAAAGACAGAAATAAATTACTACTGCTTCCAGAGCATCTTGACATACCATACTCCAATTTCAGGTGTCATAAGTCTAATTGGGGGCTTTATGTATTATGCACAGGTTCATAGTAAATTATATGACATTTTCTATACATCCTTAGCATTCAGAATTAACACTACATTAAGTCCATAAAGCAAAGTATATGATAATTTTGAACGCAAATTCTCCATATTTGTTTTTAGTTGGCTTGTCTTCTTGTTTTTTTCAGAGTAATATTCATTTTGGTAAACTTATAATATTTAAAATATTGAAATATTCAAAAATTATAACTAAATTATAACTTAGAAAAGTCTATTAATAAATATATGTGTATATTTACATAAAATGTCATGCCTATTAGTGTCATATAAATAGACCACACACACAAAAAAAAAACAAAAATCAAATTTTCTCATATACCTAATGAAAAAACGAATTACCAAACTCTAAGAGAGAATTGAAAGAATAATCAGAGAATTGGTTATGTTGCCCCAGAGTTCCTCAGGAAGGATTTACTTTATTACTAAGTCATTTATTTTAGTTCTAAATTCATGAAGCACACACTGTCTCTCAACATACATCTATTGGCAAGTTCAACATATTTTTTTGAATTCAATTTCTATTCTTCCAGCTTACAGAAAATAAAGACAAATAGGTTTTGCATGTCAAACTCTGTCACTGCTTGCAGAGGACTGTGAAAAATCCTTGACTCACTGCCAAGAATCTTTATTTTAAATATATAGAAACTGCTTTAGCCTTTAATTGTGTAAATAAGAGAAAAATATGAGATGTTTGGGTTTTTATATAAGCAAATTTGTCGCCTTTAACATCTATGTATACTTTTGGAATCAATTAATGTTGAAACTTTTCTCTCCAAAATTATAGCTTAGATTGGTTTCTAGGTATACACACTTTGAAAATAAAACCTTATTATTTTATTATGTTACTATTATAAAGATAATGAGTTTGCATAGTCAATTTATTTTCTTTACTAAATTGTCCTATAGTCTGGTTATTCATTTTTTAATTTAAAGTTTCTAGGGATGCTGAAAAGTATATCCATTTCCAGAAGTCTTAGTGCAGTTTTAAGGCTTTATATAGCTTATTAATTTCTCTACTTATAACTCCTAAATATTCCCAGGCATCCAAGGAGAATTTTTGTCTACTTCAAGTTCAACTAAGCAGCTCTCTGCAACAAGTCTGCCCCATCTCATTTGTCTTATGTCCGTCATTTGCCACTTTTCTAACAAGTGTCCCTCGGCCCATATGAACAACTTAAGTTACAGTCTGAATTGTGCCCCTGCCCCACAATTCGTATATTGAAGCTCTAACACTTTGTACCTCAGAATGTGGCTATATTTGTGGATGATTCTTAAAGAGCTAATTAAGTTAAAATAATGGGTATGGGGCCCTAATCTACTATGACTATTATCAGAAGACAACAAGAACTAGAACTGTGTGTTCATAGAAAAAAGACCGCATGAGGACAGAGGGAGAAAGAGGCCATCTGTCAGCCAAGGAAAGAGGTATCTCAGAACCAACTCTGTCTGTACCTTGATCTTAGGTTTCCAACCTCCATCACTGTGAGAACATCAATTTCTACTGTCTAAATCTCCCAGTTCATGGTATTTTGTTATGGCAGCCCTAGCAAAGTTATACACTGACCAAAACAGACTTTGAAGTAGAATTTATATTTATTTATATTTATATTTATATTTATATTTATATTTATATTTCCATGTTCTCTCCTTTCTTTAGCAATCACTCTTTGCTCATGAAGTGGATTTTCTTAAGAATATTATGTCCAAAAATTATCAATTATGATCCAAAATGTTTTATGAGCTGTAGTTATTAAGTTGCCTTAAGCATTAGTACAAATAATGGGCAGTGAGAGCACTTTATTGACTCCATTTCTGAGTCATTTTCACATGTACATTTCCCTTGTAATTCATGCTGGTTGAGTTTCACAGTAGTCTATGTACCAAGTTTCATGCTAGATACCAAGCTCTTAAGCAAAAATTACAAAGGCTTAAAAATGAGAATATATGTTTGGCAAATAATGTAATATAGACTACTATATATTTTTAGTTCTAATCAACCTCATACATTTTATTTTTTTCTGGATGCATTGCAGGTAAACTAAGCAATTTTTACAAAATCAGATTCATTATGTTTCCCTCTCCAACCTCTTGACTCTCATTTCTTCTTTGTGGCATTATGCTTTCTTTGTTCCATTGAGGAAATTAAGAATCTTTACTCGATGGGCTCCTGGGTGACTCAGTCGATTCAGCATCCAACTCTTGATTTCAGTTCAGGTCATGATCTCAGGGTCCTGAGACCAAGCCTTGTATCAGGCTCTGTGTCAGTGAGGCGTCTGCTTGTGATTCTCTCTCCCTCTCCCTCTGCTCCCTGCTTCTCACAAATAATAAATAAAATATTTTTAAAAAAGAATCTTAACTCGAAAAGATATATACACCCTTATGTTTATTGCAGTGATATTTATAATAGCCAAGACATGGAAGCAATCTAAGTGTCCAACCACAGATAAATGAATAAGGAAAATGTAGTATAAATACATAATGGAATATTACATAGTCATAAAAAGGATGAGATTGTGCCACTTGAGACAACATGGATAGACCTAGAGAGTATTACACTAAGTAAAATAAGTCAGATTGAGAAAGACAAATATCATATGATTCCACTCACGAATGTAACCTAATAAAATAAATAAACACAAAGCATAATAAGAACTATAAATACAGAGAACATACTAATGGTTGCCAGAGGGGGAGGATGGGTAGTCGAGCAAAGATTCAGGCCTCCAATTACATAATGAGTAAGTCACTGGTATAAAAAGCCCAGTATAATAAGCACAGCCAATGATATTGTAAAGTGATGCAATGGGACAGATAGTAGCTATACTTGAGCTTAGCATAATGTATAAACTTGTCAAACCACTAAGGTGCACACTTGAAATAAATGATTACATTAACATTGAGGTGTGTCAAGTATACTTCCCCCACAAAAAAGAATCTTGGAATCATCTCTGACTTGTCCAAGTTCTTTATATTCTCTCCCTCTTCAATGTAACAGGGGGTACAAATGAATCAATTCTAAGCTTTCACAAACATACAGTGAAATAGTAGGTAATACCTTCATGTTAAGAGTTATTGCTTTTGAGGGGCACCTGGGTGGTACAATCAGCTGGACGTCCAACTCTTGATTTTGCCTCAGGTCATAATCTCTGGTCATAGATGGAACCCTGAGTCAGGCTCCATGCTTAGTGTGGAGTCTGCTTGAGTTTCCCTCTCCCTTTCCCCTCTGTTCCTTCCTCATGTCTCTCTTTCTCTTTCTCTCTCTCATATAAGTAAAATCTTTTTTAAAAAATGGAGTTCTTGTTTTTTTAAAAAACACATGAATTGTTAATCTTAAAAAACTGTAACATTTGTAAATCCATGTTTCTCTTTTTCCGTTTTAGTTTGTATAAGCCTAATTCCTTTGCTTTTATCCCTAGACTCTTTTTTTAAAGGATTTTATTTATTTATTCATGAGAAACACACAAAGAGAGGCAGGCAGAGACACAGGCAGAGGAGGAAGCAGGCTCCATGCAGGGATCCTAATGTGGGACTCAACCCTGGACTGCAGGATCATACTCTGAGTCAAAGGCAGATGCTCAAACGCTGAGCCATCCAGGCGTCCCTATCCCCACACTCTTACAGCTGATCTTCCTACATATTTTCCCTCTTGTCATTGGCAATTCATCATATATACTGATGTCTAATGACTTTGTGTGAAGCACAGATCTAATCATGTCAACCCGAAACTGAGCTTGGTGAATATCGAGCTAAAGTAGAGTAGAGGGTGCACTGCACTGGATTTGTAAAAGTTATGCGTGAACAAAGATGTGAATGGCCTTAGAACGTACACTAAGAAATGCAACATGATTAACATTCATTTGTGTTTTGAAAAGATAACAGTGTCATACATTTTTTTTACAAAAGGAAAGTTGCTTGCTTTTGAACCAATGGCATATCCTATTCTAGTAATTTTCCCTGAAATTGTCACTTACTGGAATACTGGTCCTTAGCCTTGGCTGCCTGCATAGTAAAATAACTCAGAGAGAAATATTAATGTTTGTGTCCCTTTCTGAGAGATACTTATTTAATTGATCTGAATTGCAGCCTGGGCATGGAGATTTTTAAAAGCTTCCAGTGTGATTCCACTGTGCATCCAAGGATGAAAACCACTATCTTAAAGAAATGTTATTCTCTATTCTATCAAGCTTACATTCTTGCATAAGTATTACTTAGATGACTTTCTTTTAGGCAGCCATTCAAGATTTTAAGTACTATCTTCTTTGACTATTTATACTTATTTTATCTTTGACTATTTATACCTATTTTATCTTGGCTGCTTGCTTGACTCATCAATGCAATGTAAACTTCCTTTTTTCTGGAAAGAAATAGGCATAGTTCTTATCTTTCCAGCCAGATTTACTGTAGTAACCATCTGAGTAAAATCTAGAGCTGTGTATTGGACAAGGGATATCCAATATCGACTAAGCTCAGCTGATATTGGCAGCTTTAAATATAGCTAGCCTAATGGTAAGATTTAATATTTTATGTATGTAGTATATATTGACTAGGTATTAAACAAAGATTATTGCATATTTATTATATACTTCATAGCACACACGTATTTTTATGTGTTTTGCCATTTATATATATATGATAGTATAAACAAAATTATACAAAAATCTATTTTATAAAATATATATTTATATTACACAAAAGGTATATATAAATTTTATATATATGAATACATATAATTATCTTCTTCATGATTTTTATAATATGTCCCTTCCCATTAAAAAGTAACTTCATGGAGCACATGGGTGGCTCAGCCAGTTAAGTGACTGACTCTTGTTTTCAGCTCAGGTCATGATCTCAGAGTCATGAGATTGAGCCCCCTTAGGGTTCAGGGCTAGCAATTGAGCCTGCTTAAGGATTCTCTCTCTCCGTCTCCCTCTGCCTCTCCTCCACCATGTGAACACACTCTTTCTCTCTCTCCCTCTCTCCCCCGTCTCAAAAATAAATAATAAATAAATAAATAAATAAATAACCTCATGAGATTATTGATTCTTAGATGCTTAGTACAGATTTGCTGAATAATAGCTAATATATTGTCTAAAGTTATCCAATTTCAGTTACTGATTATGTCAGTTTTCACTCAGTATTCAATATTTTATTTTATTTTTTAAAAAATTTATTTTTTATTGGAGTTCAATTTACCAACTTACAGAATAACACTCATCCTGTCAAGTGCCCCCCTCAGTGCCCATCACCCATTCACCCCCACCCCCCCGCCCTCGTCCCCTTCCACCACCCCTAGTTCGTTTCCCAGAGTTAGCAGTCTTTATGTTCTGTCTCCCTTTCTGATATTTCCCACACATTTCTTCTCCCTTCCCTTATATTCCCGTTCACTATTATTTATATTCCCCAAATGAATGAGAACATATAATGTTTGTCCTTCACCGACTGACTTACTTCACTCAGCATAATACTTTCCAGTTCCATCCACGTTGAAGCAAATGGTAGGTATTTGTCATTTCTAATGGCTGAGTAATATTCCATTGTATACATAGACCACATCTTCTTTATCCATTCATCTTTCGATGGACACCGAGGCTCCTTCCACAGTTTGGCTATCGTGGCCATTGCTGCTATAAACATCGGGGTGCAGGTGTCCCGGCGTTTCACTGCATCTGTATCTTTGGGGTAAATCCCCAACAGTGCAATTGCTGGGTCGTAGGGCAGGTCTATTTTTAACTCTTTGAGGAACCTCCACACAGTTTTCCAGAGTGGCTGCACCAGTTCACATTCCCACCAACAGTGTAAGAGGGTTCCCCTTTCTCCGCATCCTCTCCAACATTTGTGGTTTCCTGCCTTGTTAATTTTCCCCATTCTCACTGGTGTGAGGTGGTATCTCACTGTGGCTTTGATTTGTATTTCCCTGATGGCAAGTGATGCAGAGCATTTTCTCATGTGCATGTTGGCCATGTCTATGTCTTCCTCTGTGAGATTTCTCTTCATGTCTTTTGCCCATTTCATGATTGGATTGTTTCTTTCTTAGGTGTTGAGTTTAATAAGCTTTTTATAGATCTTGGAAACTAGCCCTTTATCTGATATGTCATTTGCAAATATCTTCTCCCATTCTGTAGGTTGTCTTTGAGTTTTGTTGACTGTATCCTTTGCTGTGCAAAAGCTTCTTATCTTGATGAAGTCCCAATAGTTCATTTTGCTTTTGTTTCTTTTGCCTTCGTGGATGTATCTTGCAAGAAGTTACTGTGGCCGAGTTCAAAAAGGGTGTTGCCTGTGTTCTTCTCTAGGATTTTGATGGAATCTTGTCTCACATTTAGAACTTTCATCCATTTTGAGTTTATCTTTGTGTATGGTGCAAGAGAGTGGTCTAGTTTCATTCTTCTGCATGTGGATGTCCAATTTTCCCAGCACCATTTATTGAAGAGACTGTCTTTCTTCCAATGGATAGTCTTTCCTCCTTTATCAAATATTAGTTGACCAAAAAGTTGAGGGTCCACTTCTGGGTTCTCTATTCTGTTCCATTGATCTATGTGTCTGTTTTTGTGCAAGTACCACAGTGTCTTGATGACCACAGCTTTGTAGTACAACCTGAAATCTGGCATTGTGATGCCCCCAGATATGGTTTCTTTTTTAAAATTCCCCTGGCTATTTGGGGTCTTTTCTGATTCCACAGAAATCTTAAAATAATTTGTTCTAACTCTCTGAAGAAAGTCCATGGTATTTTGATAGGGATTACATTAAACGTGTAAATTGCCCTGGGTAACATTGACATTTTCACAATATTAATTCTGCCAATCCATGAGCATGGACTATTTTTCCATCTCTTTGTGTCTTCCTCAATTTCTTTCAGAAGTGTTCTATAGTTTTTAGGGTATAGATCCTTTACCTCTTTGGTTAGGTTTATTCCTAGGTATCTTATGCTTTTGGGTGCAAAACCAGACAAAGACCCCACCAAAAAGGAGAATTACAGACCAATATCCCTGATGAACATGGATGCAAAAATTCTCAACAAGATACTAGCCAATAGGATCCAAGAGTACATTAAGAAAATTATTCACCATGACCAAGTAGGATTTATCCCTGGGACACAAGGCTGGTTCAACACTCGTAAACAATCAATGTGATTCATCATATCAGCAAGAGAAAAACCAAGAACCATAAGATCCTCTCATTAGATGCAGAGAAAGCATTTGACAAAATACAGCATCCATTCCTGATCAAAACTCTTCAGAGTGTAGGGATAGAGGGAACATTCTCAGCATCTTAAAAACCATCTATGAAAAGCCCACAGCAAATATCATTCTCAATGGGGAAGCACTGGGAGCCTTTCCCCTAAGATCAGGAACAAGACAGGGATGTCCACTCTCACCACTGCTATTCAACATAGTACTGGAAGTCCTAGCCTCAGCAATCAGACAATCATGCCATTTGCATTCAAATTGGCAAAGAAGAAGTCAAACTCTCCCTCTTCGCCGATGACATGATACTCTACATAGAAAACCCAAAAGTCTCCACCCCAAGATTGCTAGAACTCATACAGCAATTCGGTAGCAGGGCAGGATACAAAATCAATGCCCAGAAATCAGTGGCAGTTTTATACACTAACAATGAGACTGAAGAAAGAGAAATTAAGGAATCAATCCCATTTACAATTGCACCCAAAAGCATAAGTATTCAATATTTTAAAACTGCTACTCTCTTCAGTTATTACGGAAGAGTTAAATTCTGTTTCAAATTAGTTTTGAGGGTTGTCATTACAACACAATTCAAGCTTAATACGTGGGGTGATTTTACTTTCCTTCAAGGGACCTCTCTCATATATTACATTTTTTTTTTTAAAGATTTTGGGATCCCTGGGTGGCACAGCGGTTTCGCGCCTGCCTTTGGCCCAGGGCGCGATCCTGGAGACCCGGGATCGAATCCCACGTTGGGCTCCCGCTGCATGGAGCCTGCTTCTCCCTCTGCCTATGTCTCTCTCTCTCTCTCTCTCTCTCTCTCTGTGACTATCATAAAAAAAAGTTAAAAAAAAAGATTTTATTTATTTGAGAGAGAGAGTGAGCAAGAGAGAGAGAGAACACAAGTAGGGAGAAGGGGCAGAGGAAGAGAGAGAGGCAGGCTCCCCGCTGAGCAGGGAGCCCAGGACCCCAGGATCAGGGCCTGATCTGAAGGCAGATGCTCAACTGATGATGTCACCAGGTGCACCCCATTTATTACATATTTCAAACATTTAGTCAATTGGAGGAAAATAAAACATGAATATATATGCTAATACAAATCTGCGCAAATCAAAGCACTCATTGGATTTAGGATGTTTCTGAGGTTCTAAAAAAAAGAGAGATTTTTCAATAGACTAGATGAGGAGACTAATGATGCATGAATTGTTTAAATAAATTCCAGGTTTCTGGAATGAAAAACTGGGTAAAAAATGGTATGATAGGGGGAGAAGTTTGGAGTCTTTTATGATGCTAAGTGAGATACAGACGGCTAACTAATATATATATATATATATATATATAATATTTGTTAGGCAATAAAAAAGTTTAAATAAAGTTTCTTATAAATCTTTCATTTGATTGAATATTCTTACTAATGTCAGTTCATAGTGAAAATGACCTAGAAAGTCATTCTTATTGAGAACAGCCATCCTCACTAGGCCAAGTGAATTTAGATAGCATTCTGACTTACTGTCTTACTTGGCCTTTGTGCCTCATGCTTCCATACCTAAGCTTTAATGGTCTCTTAATTCTTTTGAATAGATTATCTTAGAATGATGCTTGATGTATCCTGGATGGAATATCCTTCCCTGCTAACTAGTCATAGGCATAGCAACTGTGTAGAACACGTAATTCTTCAGGAAATTCAGAAGGTTCTATTAAAATTTAAATGCACAGACCCTTTTAAGAAACAGTCCTAAGTCTAGGAATATATTTTGTAGGAATCCTCCAAATGGAAACAGAAGTAGATTATCGATGGTATTCTTTGCAGCATTCACTCATTGATTCATTCTATTATTAAACACCTATTTCAGGAACTATACTATACACTAGGAATAAAATAATAAGCAAAATAGATCCCCTACATGTCTTCATGAAGATCATAGATTAGTAAGAAAAAAATCAAATAGTCACACAGATGGTTAGATATAAATTGTGAAAGTAGTATGAAAATAAATACCGGATGCTCTGAGAACATGGTGGTGGAGTAGTTACACTAAGATATACTAAAGTGACTATTACTGAGTTAGTTACATTTAGCCTAACATTTTTTACCACATATGAGTATGGTAAGAATTACGATTGAGGGGGGGAAAAACCCTAAAAGTGGAACCTAGTCTATGAGATCAGATAAATATTCCCAAAGGAAATGACATTTCATCTGAAATATGAAAAGGGAGAAAGCAAGCAGGGAAGACAATTTTCCAGACAAAGGAAACTACATGTGCAAAGGTATGATAAGGTATAATTTGGGGAACTAAAATAAGGTCATTGTGTTGTTAAACATTTCAAACTCTGAAAGAAACCCTTAAATATGTTTAATAAAGAAAAAACTAATTCTGCTATACCTAGAATATGCAATCCTATGAAATAATATAGATAGATGTTAGACGATTTATTGTTTATTAAAAACAACAAGAATGTATCTCAAAACAATGCTTTTATTTAGGAAACTGCAAATATATATGTATGTGTGTATGCATATGTAGAGGGTTAATGATTTTATAGTCCTTTGTATATAAAAACAATATTTGCCTTTATCATTATTGGGTTTTTAAATCATTATTGTTTTTTAAGATATTTCATGTCCTACTCCCTTTACCAATCCAAAGGAATTTTTTTTTCTAAGCTTGGCAGTTGTCTGGTAAGTAGGGAATAAAAATCAGGCCTCAACTATGATTCAAACGTATATGATTTGGGCATCTATTTCAGAATATGTATATTTGAATTGCATTGCTGATATTCACAAGAAGTTGACACATTTCCAGTGTCCTATCTTATTCTTTGTTTTTATTCAAGATGATAAAATAAAAATTGTACTGCCATAAAATCTAACTATGCATTATACAATTTTTCATCAACTACAGTTGAAATATTTACCAGAGCAGATGACAGAAGAAGCAGGTTTGAGGGAAAAATAATCAGACCAGTTACAGAGAAACTGAATTTTATTTTAGGTCATTATATATATATCACTAAAGTAAGACAAGTTGACTGGGATTAATTCAATTAGTTTTCTTTTTTTTAATTTGGGGGTGGACAGGTCATTGCATCAGGGAAAATGAGAGGTTGGACTGTCAATAGATAATGTTCCATGGAACATAATTTGTGATTTCTATCCAAGTTAATCAATATGTGATACTGAAACCCAAAGGATAAGGAAAGGCAAATTCCTCGATTCTTGGGATCTCATAGTCTGAAGTGAAGTCTGAATTTTTGCTAAAAAAGAAAGAAAGGAACAAAAATTTGTAGCAAATTTAAGGTACAAAATGAGTAGTCTATATCCCCAGAACTGAGTAAGAGTAAACAATTTGGGAATTTTGTGGGCAAGATATCCATAGTATGACATCTAGGTGACTTTTCAGTGTTTGTACAATATATTGCAGTAGCTATTATATGTAACAAAATAAGTCCAAAAATGGACTAGCATACTCATGGTATTTCAAGTTACTGGATGGGATAGGCATGGAGAGCTCCACAGAAGAAAACGTCAGGATCCACCTTGATCATTAATTTCTTTATTATTCAACAATTATTGATGGAGCATCTATGACTACATCAAATTATTTATCTATCAGTGATACAGCAGTGAAATACACTGTCAAATTAGTCACTTTAATGGAACTTATATTCAAATGGATTCTAGAATATTATACTAAGCACATATCTAAAATAAGAGCCAGCAAAAGAGCGTGATGTGAGGCTGCTAGAGATGAGTGTGAAAATGGGAGTGGAAAAATGTGTTATCATCTGAAGTGGGAGAGAAACAAAAATAGAAATGCTGAGAAGAGAGAGACTGAGAGGTCATGTGCCCTATTGATAACTGTATTTTCTGTAAATATGTGAACAATCGTTATCACACAATGCAGAGGGTGGAATGTGCCATATAAGAAATAAATAACAGCTGAATAGGTTCAGAAGGAAGATATGCATAAGTATGAGAAAAGATGCCCACACTCTAGCTGCACAAGTAAGAGATGTAGCTTATGAATGAATATATGCCACAAGGCTGAAAGAGCCAGGTTCCTTCCTAAATAGTCTTTGTATTTTCTCAGACTCTGGCACATGCAGAGTTTTGTCACCCTAAATGGATACAAAAATAGCTCTATGACCTGACATCTTGATTGTAAGACTTTCCAAAAAAACAGGTGAAGAGGTGCACTGCATATTTTATAGTACCCCTAACCATCCCCAAAAGAAGTGTTTCTATTCTAAAGTGGTTACAAATAAGCAAACAGAAGAGCAAACATGAATATTTAGCATGACTCTTGGTACTGTTAGATGTAGAAGGTATAGCATTCAAGCCATATAGAATATATTAGATAGACCATTGCTGCTGAACTGTCAGTCTCAATGCATTTGCCCTTTCAAAACAGTAAAATGCATCTGAAGAATTGTGAAAGAATATCAGTATCATAGTGAATCTGGAAACCTTCTGATTAGCTTGTTCTTCATTAAAAAAAAAAAAAAAACTAGGTTGTATTGAAAAGTGTTAGCATTATTCTATAGCTAGTTTGTCCTGTAAGCAAAACATGATAGAGAGGTTCTTTCCTTGGCAAAGAATTGGCAAATCTCAATGAGCCATTTTTTCAGCAGTGATATTGTCTTTCATGTATTTATATGTTTTAGCATATGACACTTTGAATGTGCATTGCTAAGATTTATTTGATAGGGTACTGTCCCATTTTCATTGCCCCATTTTGATTTTTTTCCCTTTTCTTTCCTACAGATAATATAAATCAAAATCTTAGTGCCATAAAATCTAATTGGACATCTTGCAATTCTGCATCATTATAAAAGAATGCTATTTATGAACAATGCTTTATGTATTTGAGCGGTTTATTTTCCTCTTCTGTAAGATAATACAAATGACAATCAGCTTAGGAACCCACACATGGCAGATTTTCATGGTACTATTATATCAGTTTAGGTGCTGTATATGAAACCTGATGAGCCTAGTAATAACTTCAGAAAGTGAGGTTATCAAAGGAGTGCCGATTTCAGCAGGAACTAGAATCATCCACAACTGGCAATCTCTATAGACTGCCAAATTACCCAAAATTCTATTCTGCAAAGCAGTAATCTTTAATGTTCCAATAAAAAGTAACTCTTTTTGGGATAGCTATTGTGCTTGTAATTGCACACTCAAAAACTAATTTGCATAATATTGCAAAGGACCACAGGAAATGTCACTGATAAAAAAGATAATTTAAGATGACTGGAAAGCCATTTGTACCCATGCTACTCTGTCTTCATTTATTCTCCACTCAGTTATCAAGTATCTACTCTGTGCCTGGCACATACAAGTCACTGGGAATAAAGATATAAAAAGAAACATTCTGGGGCGCCAGGGTGGCTCAGATGGTTAAGCATGGACTCGATTTTCATTCAGGGTCCTAAGATCAAGCCTGGCAGGGGCTCTACACTGAGCCTGGAGCCTGTTTAAGATTTTTTTCTTTCCCTTTCCTTTTGCTCCTTCCCTACCACACTCATTTGCTCGCTCTATCAAATAAATAAACAAATAAATAATAAAAAGAAACATTCCATGCCAAAAAGGAGTCCATATTTTAGTGCTAAAAATAATAACAAGCAGTAAGAGTAGTGTCTGGTATTTCTTACTTATACAGAGATATATATCATGGCTATTTAGGGGTTGGGGTTGAGGGCTTAAGAGTCACGAGTCAAGGAGGTTACTCAGATGAGAAGGCATTTGATGAGTTAGAAACAAAGACAGGGAACTGGAAAGAGAACTTCTATGTAGAGGGAGTGTCTTGTAAAAATTCATAGAAAATGAAGAAGCTAGGTACATTTTGTATATTGAATATAGTTCAGGCTAACTAAGAATGAAAAAGAATGAGGGAAAAAATAGGAGAGTACAAACTGGAAAGTTAGAGAGCCAGCTAATAATAAATTTTTGTGCCATGCTAAAGACTTTTGATTTAATGTTGAAAGCGATTAGAATCCATTGAAAAATTTATGTTAGAACATGTTCTAGTCAGATTTGCATTTTAAGGAGATCACTGTGGAATACATTTTAATGAGAGGAAAGCAGCAGGATCTGCTAGGAGGGCCTGACAGTCATCAAAACGACTGATGATATAGACCAAAATTAAGTTAAAGGAGTGGGATGGAGGAAAGGGAATGAACTGTGAAATATTAAGAAAGCAGAATTGACACATGCTGGTAGAAGAAAAGGAAGGTTACGGAGCCAAATGTTAATCTGTTCAGAAAAATTAATGTTTTTAGTCAGAATTCAGATTCTATCTAAAATCTTATAATACTCAATTTTAACTTTACAAAGGATTAGTCCAGTGGACTTTTTTGATATATTTTATTTAAACAGTCTCAATACACTTTTTCACCATTAATTTTTAGTAGAGCATATATATGACACTATATATTTTACCCCTATTTTTGTTATAAGAATAAAATAAGCTAATATCTATAAATTCATTAGTTCAGTATGAGGCACATGCTGCTTTTTTTTTTTTAAGATTTTATTTATTTAGTCATGAAAGACAGAGAGAGAGAGAGAGAGAGGCAGAGACACAGGCAGAGGGAGAAGCAGGCTCTATGCAAGGAGCCTGATGTGGGACTCGATCCCGGGACTCCAGGATCATGCCCTGGGCCGAAGGCAGGCGCTAAACCACTGAGCCACCCAGGGATTCCCACATGCTGCTTTTTAAAGGAGCAAATATAAGTTAGAAAACAACGGTACATTTCACATGCATTTTATCTAAGTACATGTCTGAAATAGCAAAATTAAAATTTATAAATGAGTTTTAAATTTAATCCTCCCATTTAACTACCTGGGAAGTTTTTGAAAGTTTCTGATACTTTTCTTGTTGGGAGTGGTTTAACATCTAACATCTGTTTAAATAACATTTAACATCTGTTAAATAAGAGTACTGAATTGTTGATTCATTATTCTCCAAGTTTCTAAACGTTTTGGAACTTTTTTGTATTTCCAAACATAACATTTTCTTTTAATTTTTCCATTGATTTATTAATGTGGTAAATGCTAACAAATGTTTACTTTGTGCCTGGCACACTGTTTGGTAGCTGAGGAATCAGAGGTGAACACAATAGATAATATCTTTTCCTCAGTGAAATGGAGTATGTATCTGTATATTCACTTGTGTGTTTATGAGATATATATATATTCTCCAAAATGTTGCAATATTGACATCTGTTCCTTATAGATTTAGATGTTTGTGCAAAAAAAAAAAAATTAACTCAGGAGACATCTATTAAGAACTTAACCCTTTCCAAGAGCTGTGCTAGAGCTCATTTTTATGCAAGCCTGTGTGCTATGCTGAAATCTGGGTATGCATATAAAATAAAACCATAAGGTATCTGTCATTTAAAAGCTAGCAAAATTTACCACAAAAAAACATAAGAATAGAAACCTAGAGATACCCTTCTGATATGACATTAAACTGTTGTAATGTTAGGCTCTTTCAGAACGTCTGCTGAGAGCAAAAACCAATGTCTGCAAAATTAGATTTGCAAGGCAGAACAGTTATTATATTGAATTTAGGCTAAATAATGATCAAAATCAGAAAATGGATTTTTGTGCTTCCATTTATGATGACAAAATTTCTAAACTCATTTTTTGTTTTATATTCTCATCTCCATTCTACATCTTTTGGTTTGTTTTTAAACTAAGTACCCCCAACATTCTCTATTACCCCTCACTTTTATTGTAATGTTGGAGTACTCACATGAAAAATACTTTACACACCATCCATTGTGTATGTGATATATGACCCCATTCTCTCTCCCTTCAATGCATAGCTCAATTCTCAGGATGTTTCCTTGGTAGTTTCCTGAATCTACATTTTTAGTTTTTTTTTTTTAATCATATATTCTGCTCTTTTATTGCTTCATCTTTATTTCCTTATATTATCTTGTATGAATTTAATGTTCATGTGGAAAATACATTTAATCCTTAATTCATTCTGACTTGTACCTTTGCAATACTTTAACAGTCCACTATCTGTGGCAACACTGTAAATCTTATCATGGGATGGAATTCATGCTTATCCTTACCTAGCTAGATCCTGAATGTTATAAAAGCATTTCTCATCTAATAAAACAGAATTGGAGGTAACCAGCTCTCCCTTCTCTGCAACCATAGTTTGGTCTTCATTTCACTCAAATTATTATAATTAATTAATTAATTAATTAATTTTTAAAGATTTTATTTATTTATTTGGAGAGAGAGACAGAGATAGTGAATGACAAAATTGTACAAATAATAAAATAACAAAATATAAGTAACAAAAATAATAGCAGGGCAAAGGATAGAAACAGAAATATGTGACCTTGAGCTATGCTGTATTATCCCTAAACATTTATTTATTTATTTAAAGAGAAACTTTTCTTTATATAGAAATAGGAAGGTCATGGTTGTGTTTCTGGGAATATGCAGGAGGAGTTGGGAGAATGACAAAATGGGTAATTTTATCTATTACCTGCATATGTACTAGAGCCACCACTGCATATAAGAAAATCTTTGCAGCATCCATTAAATTTCATATTAAAGCTCAACAAACCTCACAATTTTTCAAACCCTTCCAACAAAAATGTGATCCTCTCTCTACTATCCTATTCCCAAACCAACTCCTCTGTCTTCTTTCTTGCTGCTCCCCAGGAGCTCTCATTTGTTCTTTTGACATCTTTTCTTTCTTTGCAAGCATTTTCCCCCAAAGGAGAGACAAAGGGCACACATAATTTTTGAAGCATTCAGTTTGGGGTTATTGATTTTATTTTTCTGTAAGTCGTCTCTTCCTGCTGCTTGTCTCTGCTTTGCCAGCACCAAGCTTTCACGTGTGTGAACAGATTGAAATGAATAAGCATAATATTGACTTTTAAAGAATCATAAGGAACAGAAAGACCTGGAAGGGCTTTTATAGTCCTCTAGTGTAAATTCCTTCCTGTTACAGATGGATGAATTGAGTCTGGATTGGAGGAGGAACTTGCTTAGGGTCAAACACATTGTATTGAATCAGATACAATATGTCAAATGTTGTGATCCCACAGAATTTGTCATAGCACAGTGAAAGTGCCTGTTAGAGTTACTTTGCAGCCTTAATATTATGCCACATGTGGGCTAGACTATATACAACCTCACATTCCCTAGTGTATGCTGTTATTAAGAAATGTTTAAGGATATAGGAAACAAACAGGGTGGCTGGAGGGGTGGTGGGTGGGAGGATGGGGTAACTGGGTGATGGGCATTAAGGAGGGCACATGATGTAATGAGCACTGGGTGTTGTATGCAACTGATGAATCACTGAACTCTACCTCTGAAACCAATAATACACTGTATGTAAGTTAATTGAATTTAAATAAAATAGCAATTTAAAAATATTTTTTTAAAAAATAAATTTTTAAGGAGCCCTTAATTTTTTTTAAGGAGCCCTTAATTAAAAAACAAACAAACAAAAACAAAAAACAAAAACAAAAACAAAAACCTTAGCATATGAAGTTTCTTTTTGGCCTAGTTCTGCTGGATATTTTTCATGGTGTTTATTTTCTTATTTTGTTGTGATTGTGGAGTATAAATGCAGAATCCTACGGTTTCTTCTAACATTTTTGTGTTCATTTACTTCTGCCTATTGGTGCATTCAAGCACAAATCTCACTAAATTAAATTTTGAGGTTTTTTTCAGTAGACACATTTAGTTTGAATTTTGGCAAATGATTGAAAAACCATGCAAGATTTGACTTGTGGTTATCAGTTGTCACCTGTGACTTTATTTCCATTGAAGAGAGAATAAAAATTCAGCAGGAATTCCTTCCTAATCCCTTTGGCATACTGAATTTCTTTCCTTTTTTCCTTTTTTTAATTTTTTTTTTCTGAATTTCTTTTCAATTCATTCTTGAAAATAAAGACTAAGGATTTTATGTAGAGGTATATTCTTAGATTATCACTTTTGGTGAGTTCTAGCTTTATTTTTTTTTTAAAGATCTTATTTATTTATTCATAAGAGAGAGAGAGAGAGAGAGAGAGAGAGGTAGAGACAAGGCAGAGGGAGAAGCAGGCTCCCTACAGGGAGCCCATTGTAGGACTCCATCCCAGGACCTTGGGATCATGACCTGAGCCAAAGGCAGACACTCAACCACTGAGCCACCCAGGTGCCCCTGTTTTTTTTAAAAATTCTCAACTTGAAAGATTCCACTTAAGTTTGTATTTACATTGTGAGATTGAAATTTACATTTGAAAGGATACCTCTTATTTTACCCATAGGCATAGCTTCTCTACAAATATACACCTTCCTGGATGTATCTTCAGATATTAATAGGTCAGTGGATTCTTTGCGTTTTTAGTCACTTATACTTTTGTTTAAGACTGGTAATAATAGTGATCCCATTTATTAATTAAATTAGTTCACCAAATACTTTTAGGCTTACACTATTAGTTACATTCTTAGGATACAAAGTTACACCAGAAAGATAACATCTGCAGCTTAACAGAATTTATGTTCTATTGCTGGAAATGGATAAGTAATTGCAATGAAAGGGCGTGTACATTATGCTCTGGTAAATATAAGGTAGGTGTAACATGATTGGAAAGATATGCTATACAGAGTAACAGTTTCCAAGTCTATGAGGATGTTTCAAGCAGAATAAACAGTGTGTTACAAGTACTAGAGATAGAAAAAGCATGTCAAATTGGAGAATAAGTTTAGTAGAGTTCACTGAATTATGTGAGACAGATAAAAGGGAGACAGCATACAGTGTCTTATACTATTTGTTCTGTGTATAATATAGGCAATGAGTGACCCTAATCTTGCCCATAACTTACTAAGTATTTCCAATGGAAACAGAATTCTTAAATTTGTTTCCGTTTTCTGTTCATTTTACAAAAAGCTGATTAGAGAAAAAAAATGATTTCCTATGATTTGTACCTGAATCATGTGCTTAGAAGAAAATCTTATTTTTTCATAACAGCTGTGCTATATAAAGAATATCAGGATGCACTGAAATCACTCATATCCTTTCTTTTATGACATGATTGCTCAGTTAATTATATACATCTTAAACATGTAAAGAAAAGGGAACAGATGGTAAAGGCTTAGTTAAGAAGAGACAAGTCCATGAAAATAACCTTATTCAACAACTTGAATTTCCTTTCTCAAATTATTTTGTTCTATGGATCAGAAAATGATGCTACTGTTGAAGAAAAGGGAAAATTCAAGAGCATAACTCTAATATCAAAGTCACCGATGTATCACAAGGGTCACATTACTGCTATTGCTAGTGAAAAACAAACAAGAAACAAGTATTCCTTAAGTGCCCATAGTGAACAAAACTTTGCTTGAAAGAAGATAGTAAACTTCTAGTTTGAGAAGACAACTATCTGGAACCTTAAAACCCTTCCTGATTCATATATTTTATTTTATTTTTTTAAATATTTTATTTCCTTATTCATGAGAATACACAGAGAGGAGAGAGAGAGGCAGAGACACAGGCAAAGGGAGAAGCAGGCTCCATGAAGGGGGCCCGACGTGGGACTCATCCCTGGTCTCCAGGATCACACCCTGGGCTGAAGGCAGCGCTAAACCGCTGGGCCACCCAGGATGTCCTGATCTATATATTTTAGAAATGAAATTATAAACTCAGTAAATTCTCATTATTCCCTATTATACATATAGATCATATGCCTAGAAGAGGAGATCTACTCTTTAAAAATAAATACTTATATTACACACACACACACACATTGAGCTTGTCAGGCTTTTGTAATGCATTAAAGTATATCCATCCCTTAGCTCATTTAGAGACATGATATCATTTGTATCATTTTTATTCCTTTTCTTACTACCAAGCCCCCACAAATTCCATTTTCAAATCACACCAACTTTTTCCAAAAGGAGTCCCCAAACCTGTCTCCATGAATCCATTCTTACCGATTTATAATCCATTCTCTTCAAAGGTTCTCAAAACTTCTATGGGATCCTTTTGAAATGTTAATTGAAACAGCAACTTTCAAAAATAAAATAAAATGAAATAAAATAAAGAAACTGCAACTTTCATGGCTAAAACATTTTAATGGGAAAACCACACAACAACAGCTACAATATCAACAAACAAATCTCAGGATTTACTAAATTTTCCAGCATCAGCCTAACTGTATAGCTACTTCTGATATTTTAGGTTCAGCTCACTAGTGGTACAGAATAAAGATTACTGCAAAGACTATTAGAATCAAAGTTAAACACACTTAGCTCAATTACTTCATGTTTTCAATAGGATTATTAATAATAACTGTTATATAGGATAGTTGTAAACATTTAGCAAAAAAGTGTCCTTTTTCTGGTAGAAAATTCTCTTTTTTAATTTGAATTTTATTAAGGTATGATTGATAAATTGTGTACAGTACATAGATAGCCAAAATGTACATGGTGATTTGATATATGTATAGATTGTGAAAGGATCACCCCATCTAGCTAATTAAAACCTCTGATTGAACATTCTTAATATCCAATCTATACATTTGTTTATAATGTATATGTATAATGAAATAATAATAGGTCATCTGTCTTTTGGAAATGAGAATTATCTCAATTGTACATATTTACCAGAGTGTGAATCCAGGATAGAAAAAGACTATGTTTCACTTACCATTTTCTTCAAATGCTTTACCCTCTGCCTGGTTCCCAATAGCCAAAATGCTTGATAAAGTGACTGAATGTCAGGAATAGAAAGATCATATAGATAAGTATAGAATGTGGCCTAGATATGTCATTAAGTTTACAGTGTTTTCTTTTAGAGTATGATATTAGTGTAACTCAGTGATTATTTAAGGGAAAAATTGATCACATTTCTGAGACATATGCCTGGCTAGATTCTCTGACTTATTTTCTCTGCTACAGAAACCCAAACCTTCCATATTATCTTTCCTTAGCAATACCACCTCCGTTAGCAGCTTGCTTGACTATAGTTCCTGCCTCCCATAACACAAAGTGGTTGCCAGTTATATGCTGAGAAGAACAGTGGAAAAAAGCTATTTTCATAAGTGAGTCTTAACTTCCTCATAGCCCCCAACCCTCCTGCTTCAGATTTACAAGAGGTGTTGGCCCTGCTGTAAAATGAGAATCTGATATGAAGTCTTCTGTCTTGTGTCATATGTTGCTTTTAGCATGAAATGGAAACTAAAAAAATAAAAATAAAAAAAATTGAAGGAGCACACTAGTCTTGGAATCTACTGTTTTGACACTGTCTTTATCACATTTTGCAGATGACCTTCAAATTTTTACACTTGTTCATCACACTATTTTATATTTGATGTGCTTCTGTTAATCTAAGTGGGTTGAAGGGAGCCACAAGAGTCTCCCTGCTTGCTCTATGCCTACACAAAAATGAAACAGGATGTATTCCCCACACATGGAAGGGGAAACTACAGGACCCCAAAGAATTTCATTTAGTCTGTGCTGAGAGGTGGGAAATAGTTCACGTCTCCCTAGACTCCAGGAGGATGACAAAGAGATCATGGGGATCACTGGCAGCTTTTCTTTCACTATGAATGCAGGATCTAATCACCCCCAACATTCATTTTCAAATTTTGTAAAATATGGGTGAATTTAATTTAACCCATTATGAAAGCTGTGAAGGAGTATTTCTAGGACCAGGCTTCAAAGTCAGTCACACGTGCGTCTGAACTTCTAGAGCCCATTAGGTCAGGTCTACTTTCATCTGGGTCAAGGATTAGGATAGGGTCTGCTAACGACTTGGCTATTTGTAATGTACCTTCCTCCTCCTTGACTTTTTTTTTCTTTTTTCTTTCTTTCTTTTTTTTTTTTTTAAGATTTTATCTATTTATTTGAGAGAGAGATAGAATAAGTGCAGGGTGGAGAGTGTAGAGAGAGAGAGAGAGAGAGAAGCAAATTCCCTGCTGAGCAGGAAGCCCGATGTGGAGCTCAATCCCAGGATCCCGAGATCATGACCTGAGCTGAAGGCAGATGCCTAACCAACTGAGTCACGCAGGTGCCCCATCTTTGCTTTTTTTATGGGACTGAAGCCACTGAAAGCAGCTCCTTATGTTTTGTTTTTTATTTTTGCTTGTTTCTCATTTTCCTTTCTTTCTTCTGTGTGTTCGGTGACAGGACCAGCAGGGTCTTGTCTCCAGGGGTCTTAGGTAGTCACTGGCCTGGGCAAGTGTCTTTTCCTCAAATTTGGGCATCCTGCCACCTCTTCATCCTACTGACCTACTTTGGGGCAGAGTATCCTCTCTCCCAGCCATTTACAATACTATTATTTTCTGGCTTCCCTTGCAGACAAATGTTGGCCTAATCTTACTGTCATAGGCTCTTTCCTCTGGTCTCCTTATTGGCATCTAATACCTAGGACACACTATGCCTACAGTGGGTACACGTTTCTTTTTTGGGGGGGCATTCTTTTCTAATAATACATAAATGTCACTTTTATAAATGTAATTAACAAGCTTATATAATTTTGTGCACTAAGATGGTGCATTTTTTACTTCCTGCTAAATAGATATCACAATATCATTTACTATTACTGATGACTTAAAATGTTTTTACCAAGTGGAAGAAATTAAAACATTCATGACGCAGAAATTGCATGACTGCAAAATCAGTTCAAGAGAATGTAAGCAGAAGTCAAGAGTCAGATATTTGTCAATACTGCCTCATTTTCCTGTGTTTTTTCTTTAATAAAGCTAATCCCTTGCTGACTTAGCTCCTCATTCACAAGTTCTGCTATTTCAGGAATTCAAACTGAGTATGAAATGAACCATGCTTAACCAGACCTAGACTCTCAGTTCCCTTCCAAAAATGGATAGTTGTTTTATCTTTACAGTTAACTTAAATTGATTCAATTCCCAGGTATTGTGATATAATCTGATTTGCAGCATCTCTTTCTTCTATTTTCCATTCCTCCATCATGTAATTATTGTTCATAAAATGAGGTTTCCTACCTCATTCCTTTGTTTAGGCCCTCATCCCAAGTTTTTGATAATAGTGACTTATGAAACATCCTTTACCAAGACTCAGTTCAACACTATTCTTCAAATATCCTTAAAAGATATGAGGTTCTGCTCTTAAATTCTGATCCACATCCTGCTCCATCACAGTAAGTCTTCAGGTGTCAAATGTTTGATAGTTGCAATATGATAAAATTAGACATTCAAGTATAATTTTAGAGAGATAAATACGTAGTCTTTAAAAGCACCCCAATTATTCATTTTTATTAAAGCTGTACTATTCCATACGATCCTCCGATACAGATACTGTAATAGAACCAAATGTCATATGATTCAGTGATGACTCTGGATATAAGCAAGATACTTAACTGCAGGATGTGAATGAAAACAGTTTTTATTTTTAAATTCCATATTTGTAAAAGTGTCACTTGCCTGGGAGGAAGACTGCTGTTATTCCCAGTATATCACTGATGTGAAATACACTACAGAATAAACATACTAGACTCCAACAAATATATTTTAAACTTTGGACTTCCTTAACCTGTTAATATGGAACTTTTAATGGAAGGATGACTCGAGTTAAAGTCTGATACCAGAACATTAGTGCAAGTAAAGCTCACTAATTCCCGTATCTACAACTGTTTCAGAAAGCATCTTACAAGTTTTAAATGTTTGTTAAAGAGGATTTTTACATTTTACATTCCCTTCATTATGCTTAGTTCTTTTTATCTTGCACTGTGAGAGGGATGTTTCACTATACAACAATGGTCCCTACACTCACTGATCCACTCAAGGAGCCATACATACATATATCTATATACATATGTGTATATATTATATATGTATATGTTTGTATTATACATAAATAGCAATACAATATAATATATCTACAATTGTGTTATATAGTATATAGAACAAAATTATATGACATTATATATAAAATAAAATATATTATTGTATTGAAATATACCTATACATACTATAATTTCTTCATCCCATTCATCCCTCAGTGGTGATAGACACTAGGTTGTTTCCATTTGGGGCTATTATAATAATGCTGCTATGAACATGAGTGTACAAATCTCTCTTCAAGACCTGGCTTTCACTCTTTAGGGTACACATCCAGCCATGGAATTGCTGGACCATATGTTAATTTTTTGAGGAACCACCGCACTGTTTTCCATAGTGGCTGTACCATTTTACATTCCCAACAATAGTGCACAAGGGGTCCAAATTCTTCATATTTAAGCAGATTTTTAAGAGAAATTTTATTAATATAAATGTTTTTCTATTGATTTTTAGCTTTGTCTCATTTTCAAGTTGGCTTGAAAACTCCTAACTTGTTCAAAAATTACTACTTTAATGAAAATGTGTGGACTTGGAAATTATACTTAGCTCGATTTGTTTCCTAAAACTGCTATTTACTATTTGTGTGGGCTTGGGGAAGTTATTTAATCTACTTAGGGCTCTTTTTCATTAGACTATGGTGAAGGCTAAGTGGCAGAGCCCATGTAAAGGCCATGCAGAGTCCCCTCTTTATAGTAGCTCAGGAAATTTCAGCTACCATCCTACCCTTGTACTTCTCTTGAATTAAGCAGAGAAAGTATAACTCTTGTGAGAGTCTGCTAATTCCTCCATTTCAATTCCTCCTTTCCTCTAGACTAATAGAAACTGTGATTTTCCTAGGCATGTACTAGCCTACAATAAAGACTATTTCCAAACTTTTCTGAACATGGTCATGAGAAAAAATAGAAGCATTGTGTATAACAGGTGGACTATTTCATTCAAGCAAATGGCATTGCTCTCTTGTATCACCCGTTACTTTTATCTGCTGTTTTGAGGATGGATATGTTAGATGGAGCTGCAGCAGGCATCTTGAATCACAAGTTATAATGTTCTTGATGAAAATCACAGAACAACAAGATAAAAGAAATGGGATTTCTGGACATCACTGCCTTATATCATTCCTGCCACTTGTCTGACCTGAAATTAAAGATCAACTTTTATCTTGATTAAACTGTTACTATTGGGATCCCTGGGTGGCGCAGCGGTTTGGCGCCTGCCTTTGGCCCAGGGCGCGATCCTGGAGACCCGGAATCGAATCCCACGTCGGGCTCCCGGTGCATGGAGCCTGCTTCTCCCTCTGCCTCTCTCTCTCTCTCTCTCTGTGACTATCATAAATAAATAAAAATTAAAAAAATTTTAAACTGTTACTATTTTATACTTTTTGTCATTCAGAGCTGAAATTAGTCTTAACTAATACAAACATTTGACCAAAAACATACAAGAATGAGTGTGATGGAAAATGGGTCAAAAAATATGGTTTCAAATCATAGCTCAACTTTTTAGTTAAATGACAAAAACATTATGTTCCTCAATATACTCATTTCTATAGGACAAATCATAATAATAAAATTTATATGGTTGTAATAATGAAATGAAATATTTCACATGTAGTAGCTAGAGTAGAAGTCAGTAAATTAAAGCCCAGGACTCATTTCTGGACTGTTGGTCATATCCTGCTCTCTAGTTCTGTAAATAAATTCTGTAAATAAATTTTTATTGGAATATAGCCATGCCATTTGTTTAGTATTGTCTCCATCTACTTTCATGCTAGAAGGGCAGAGTTGCATAGTTGCAACAGATACCTTATGACCCACAAAGCCTAAAATATTTATTATTTAGCCTTTTACAGAAAGTTTGCAGACCCCCTAATTGAGAACATAGAAACTGATCATTCATGTATTCTCTCTCTATGAAATTCCTGAAGTAAGGTGTTGTCTTACTTGTAAAGTGATTATAGCACCAGTCAATCCTTAATTATGCATATGTTTAGGGATGGTTTTTGAGTGATGAGTATGAAATTTTACTAATCCAGCAGTGTTTACTGACCTAATCATTTGAGACCTATGGCATAGATTTACCGAAGGCATAGTTTGCCTCAGAGCAGAGAGGTCAATACCAGATAAAACACATGATCCATTAATTACATTAATGGGTTAAAAACTCAGCCTACATACACACTATTTCCCACACCACATAAGATTCTTCTTCTTATGGGATGCAATCCACTAACCTTCACTTATTAGAAAACCGTCAAGCGTAATTAATCAATTTAAACCCAATTGAACTGATCTACCTCAGGCGCTAAAAATCAATGGGTCAAACAAAGTAAGTAACCTGTAACAACAACATGTGGAAGTGTTAAAAGATCCAGTTCCTTCTTATATGGCTAACACCGTGTTTGATTTGAAGAAAACCTATTTACCCTCATTAGAAAGCACCCTAGTGTTTTCTATGTATCTTGCTCCAGCTCGGATTACTTAACTAAAGTGAGTCTACCAACAACTACAGAAGTGCTTTTAAACCAAAGTCAGCTTTTGTTCCCTAAGAAATACTACCAGGCAGTATCTTATTTCTCAGTAAACTATTTAAGCACTGAAATTTGAGGATTAACTTTTTATTTTTTTAAGTTTGTTTATTACATTTATTTATTTATTTATTTATTTATGAAAGATAGAGAGAGGCAGAGACACAGGCAGAGGGAGAAGCAGGCTCCATGCAGGGAGCCTGATGTGGGACTCGATCCGGGGTCTCCAGGATCACATCCTGGGCTGAAGGCTGCGCTAAACCGCTGAGCCACCTGGGCTGCCCAAGGTTTAACTTTTTAATGAACCTCTAGCTCTTCCTCAATTGAAGGTCCCTATTATATATTTCAATTAATCACATTCATCTCTCCTAAATATTCAAAATTGTTACTGTCTTATTATAATAATAGGATTTTCACTGTAGCTTCTTATATAATTCACTTATCTATAATATTGAGAAACTATTCAATTTAATTGATTCAATAAACATGTTTTTCCCATATATGGCAAAATATTTGAGATATAGGTTTAAATTATACATGGTTCCTCCTCTCAGCTAAAAATACAATGTTGTTGATACATACATACATAAAGATAGTAAAATGTAGCAGAGTCTCAGTGTGGGAAAGACCTTAATCTGGAGGTCAGTTTATCATAGTTCAAGTAAGCTTTTACAATTGCTTGTGCTATGATATTGGATAAACCTTTTCTGAGTCTCTGCTTTCTTATCTGTAAAAATGGTTATCATACTTGCTTTTTTTCCAGTTAGGAGTAAATAAGATGGCAAATGTTTGGCATTTGGTTGGTCTTTGATTAATATCTGTTCACTTCTCTACTTTGAATCTACCTATAAGCATGAGATAATGACTCTAAGAAAGGAAATGTTAATACAAATGCAGAAATCAAATTTTAAAATAATATGGTTTTATAGGCAGAAATAAGCCTTTCCTAGAAGCCAGAAAATGCAGAGGCAAGGGTTTTGAAAACACAGGCCAATCTCTTCTATCTGAACATAATGCTTGCAGAATGCTGAAGTAAGAAAGAAGGGTGGCTAGTTTTTTGAAAAGTGACATGGAAGGATTATTGGAAAAGAACAAAGTATGATGAAATATCACATTATTGTGATTCTAATAATTAATGGAACATAGTAGCATCTCAATAAATGTTTAAATTGATATTGAATGGCTTTTGACATTTGTATTTTTCACTCTAGTTCTGTGACTATTAGTGAGAAGGCAGCAGTTTACTATTACTTGCAAAGTACTTATAAGTTAGTGCACTGAAGTAGGTAACTTATTAAGTATCAGTCTACACACTATTTGAAAAGTCCATAAAATGTGGGATGCCTGGGTGGCTTAGTGGTTGAATGTCTGCCTTTGGCTCAGGGTGTGATCCCAGGACCCTGGGATCAAGTCTCACATTGGGCTCCCTGCATGGAGCCTGCTTTTCCCTCTGCCCATATATCTGCCTCTCTCTCTGTGTCTCTCATGAATAAATAAATAAATCTTTAAAAAATATACTTATCATACTGCTACTATTATCTTCTTGTCCTTTTCTGCCACTTTTTAAAATTTAAATCTTAGTTTCCCAAATAAATATATGTCTTCTAGTGGGACAGTCATGCTAGAAGCAAAGGACACCTATTATTTTTCCCAGCTGAATCCTGGAGTAATGAAGAGGGCTGTGGTTAGAAAGAAGGGGAGCATATGAGAGTCCCAAATTCAGTATAAAAGAGAGCACAAGTTCAATGAAATCTCCAGTTTGAAAATCTCCGGTTACCATCTCAAGAAATGATCACCTCTAAATAAACTGCTCTTTTTCTCGTTTCTTATTTCCTTGTAGTGATGATCTAATGAACTACTGAAAATTAACATACAAAGTGAACAACCTGTATGCTTGTTTTGATGGAACCAAAGAAGGTTGGAAGTTTGCTACTATGCTATAAGCCAAGCTTAAAAGGAAAAGAACCTGATGGCATGAAGTCTGATGGGAAGCAGCCTAAGCTGGCATTATAAAATAAAGATACACGGAGCAACTTTTGTAAGAAAGTGATGTGGACCTGAACAGTAAGTAAATAAACCTATAGAATTCCCAATGCACTTATTTTTAAAAGCTAATTTTCAAATTTACCAGAATGTAGTAAAGATAGGTGGTGACCTCTATGGAAGGAATGGCGTGTTAATTTAGAGGAGATCTGCAGTTTTTGATCCAATTCTTTTCCTTCTTTCCAGCTCTGTGATTTGGGAAAAATCATTTGACGTTTTCTGGTTACAATGGAGTAAATGATTTTCAAGAGCTGTTCCTGCTCTAAAATACTCTTTGATGCTAGGAAATGGATTACTGTAATCCACAGAGACAAAAACAACCAAAATCTCGATTAAGATGCAAACAAGATACAGCATTTAAAGATGCTGGAGTTTCAAAATAATTTCCATCCCTCTGGTAAGGAGACTAATGAGCAGTGAAATGACCAATTGTGAGCAACAGATGGAAAACAGGAAAAAAATTCTGAAAAAGTCTATCACCTAAATAATCAGCCCCTGAATAATTCAGTGATGACTGAATTTCCTTTTCTCATTGCCTAAACATTTAGCAAAACTCATCGATGTTACTCCTATGACTCTCCTGAGGTCACTTTTATCAAAACAAATGCTCTTCCATAATGGTCCAATTCTAAGAAAAGAATAACAAAGGAGGCTTTTCCCATTTATTATCCATTGCTGATTTTGCACCCAGCTAGGTTTTTCCATGCCCCTTTCCTTTTGAAAGGCTTCTATGTGATCCATCCGCACTATCATAGTACCTCTCTTCTAGAATTTTGCTGCAATGTCCTAACTGTTCACTCTGAGTCCAATTACCTTTGACACTGAACTTTGTAACTATAAAAAAGACCTTTTAAAATGCAAACCTCTTTCTATAATGTCCAAGATCTCTCTATAGAGAAAGCAATATATTTCCAAATTTGTATTATTGCTTTAGACCTCCATTTAGCGCTTAAGTATATTTCTTCTCAATTGCACCGTATTTAAAATTCCAATAATAAGAAACTACTCTAGTCTGCTAACATTCAAAGTTTATTTTAAAAAAACACATGGTTTATTTTATCTTTTAATAGATAATGGAAAAAACAAAAATAGTGAGGACACTGTGGGAGATACATTGATTTGTTGATTTCATGCTTCCATGTAGCACAATGAATGAAAACAAATCTAAATTTGAATTCCAAATATAGGAATATCTAAATAGATTGTGTTATATAAATCTGTATTTAAGCCTGAAAATATGAAAGCAAAGAAATTGTACACTTACTCTTCACACAATTTCTTAAATTATTTTTTAAAGATCTGTTTATTTATTTTAGAGATGGGGGAGGGGCAGAGGGAGAGGGAGAGAGAAACTCAAGCAGCCTCTGCACTGAATGCAGAGCCCAATACAGGGCTCGATCTCACTATCCTGAGATCACAGTCTGAGCCAAAACCAAGAGTCAGACACTTAACCAATTGCACCACTCAGGTAACCCCCCTTTTTCTTAATTCTTGAAAAAGTTGACACATATGTGTAAATAAGAAGAAAGTGAGATGAGGAATATCAGGTCTGATTCCAGTATCCCCAGAACTTAAAATCACATTTGATTTTTCCTGTTACTTGAGCTGAGCTTACATACAAGGCTAGAAGCACTGTTAAGTGAGTTCCAGCAACTTGTTTGTTTACATATAACTTTCCTCTACTTGGCTGACACTGAATTAAGGGAAAAACATTATATTTTCCTTTCAACTCAGATTACTACATTCTATTTATTTTATTTTAGTTATAACTTTGAATATCATTATCTTCTCAGATGTGAGAATATCAACTTATTTAATTTAAAGCTACAGATCTATACTCACAAGATATTACATTCATTCTTTCATAGAGAGAGAGCAGTAGGTGTTAATAATAATTAGAGGAAGCTGACTATATTTTAAAGGTCTGAAGTGTCATCAAAATGCCAATAAACATAAATATAACAAGGCAGTATGTAGCAAAATGCAAAAAGAATTTTTTTTTTCAATTTTGGCTACTCCATTGCTTGAACTCAGTTACTTACTTAGCAAACTGTAGACATCCATATTATTGTAATTCCCCAAGTTTATTGTAATTAGACTTAATTGACGGCTAGGCCCGGGTTTTATTGAGTATCATATAACCATTATACACATCAGTGCCTGACAGGTAACAATTATTCTGTAAATGTTTATGTAATGAACTGTGTATTTGTTTCTAGTGCTTCCATAACAAATTATCACAAACTTGGTGGCTTACAATGACAAAAATATATTCTATCCCAATGCTGGCAGCCAGAAGTCTGAAATCAAGATGTCACAGTGTTGGTTCCTTATGGAGGCTCTGAGGGAGAACCAGTTCTATGCCTTACACCTGGCTCTATTGGCTTCCTGGCAATTGTTGCCTTTTATTGTAGAAATATCACTCTGGGGGTAAACACTTCATTCCAGTCTCTGCCCCTATCTTCACATCATATGCTCCCCGAATATCACTCTGTATGTCCTGTTTTATCTTCTATAAGGACACTCTCATTGGATTCAGGACCCATTCTAATCCATTATGATCTCATCTTGAGCTTTACATTAATCACATCTGCAAAGACACTAGTTTCATGTAAGATCATATTCTTAGTTTCTGGGTGGGCATGAGTTTTTAAAGACTACCTACCCTTCCATCTACTACAAATTTCACAACTAGTTATCTTGGCTAAGTCATTTCTAACGCGTAGGGATTTTTTTCATGACACTTTTCTGAGAAAGGAGACTAATTAAAAGTATCAAGATCTGGAAAACTCAAATATATAAAGTACACATTACACTGAATAATAAGGTAACAAAGAACTTTCTGATGCCTCAAACAAAACAATTGCAGAGAGTGTGAAGCATGTCCACTGACATATATTGAGGATATAAACGGGAACAAGGAATGAGATCTAGTAGTAAGACAATTCTTTAAAGATGTTTGTCTTTTATCTAAAGGATGAAGATGAGGATGATAGTGTTCTAGTAGAAGACTCCCTGGGAAAAAGGAACTCATACATAGATTTCAATCTATTAAATAATAAAGATAATATGTTTCAGAGAATATATATAATAGATTTCTTTAGAGATTATATATAATAGAGATATTTAAAATTATATATATATCACATGTACACATACACAACCTATGAGTTATATTTCACTGGAGAATCTTGGCTGATACAAATATTGAATGGTAATTAGAAAGAGGCATATACCGTTTTTAGAATTAAGAGATATTTGATGTAAAGTTTAAAATAATTTTTGTAGTGAATACTTGGAGATAAAATGCAAATTTCCATTAATACATCCCTATGAAATCTAATGTGTAATCATAAAATAATAATAGAGGCACCTGGGCTCAGTCAGTAAAGCATTTTACTCTTCATTTCAGCTCAGGTCATGATCTCAGGGTCATGAGATCAGTGGCAAGGGGCTCTGCATTTAGTAGGGAATCTGCTGGAGAATCTCTCTCTCCTTCTTCCTCTGCTCCTCCCTCTACTCATATGTGCTCTCTGTCTCTCACTCTCTCTCAAACAAATAAATAAATCTTTAATATAATAATAACAAATAACTACTAGGAGCTTTTAGAACACTGTTCTAAGTGTTCCATATGAGTTAAAACATTTAAATCTCATATCAACCCTAAGATGTAGGTACTATTATCACATATTCCTATTTTACAGATGATGAAACTGAAGCAGAACACTTGCAAAACTTACAAAGCCAAGGTTTATAATTAGGAAATAACAGAGCCAGGCTCTGAACCCAGACATTCTGGCACCAAGCCCCACATCCTTAAACAATGCTATAGTGCCTCTCAAAAGAAGGGCTGTGCTCAACTGGAGAGGAAGTAGGTGGTTGAGAGTCCTCTCTTCCTGATTTATAAGGTTACCACTTTATTTCATAGGTGATAGGTATGTTAGTTAGGGTTCTCTAGAGAAACAGAGCCAATGGGATATCTAGAGATATTCAGAAAGAATTTATTATGAGTAATTGTCTCAGGCAATTACAGAAGCTGAGCAGTCTCATGATCTGCTGTCTTTGAGTTGGAGGCCCAGGAAAACCAGTCGTATAGTTGTAGTCCCAACCCAAAGGCAAGGAAACCAGGGAGCCGATGGTGTATGTCCCAGTCTGAGTCTAGAGCCTTGAGAACCAGAAGTGCTAATGTTTGAAGGCAGGAATAGATAGATGTTCCAGTTCAAGCAGAGAGAAAATTTGCCTTTCCATTGCCCTTTTGTGCCATTCAGGGCCTTAATGGACTGAATGATGCCCACCACACTGATGAGGCAATCTTTATTCAGTCTCCAAATTAAAAATACTAATTTCTTCCAGAAATACCCTAACAGAAACACCCATAAGTAATGTTGTAGCAGCTATGTGGGCATCCCTTAGCCTAGTCAAGTTGACACATAAAATTAACCAGCATAGGGATCCCTGGGTGGCGCAGCGGTTTGGCGCCTGCCTTTGGCCCAGGGCGCGATCCTGGAGACCCGGGATCGAATCCCACATCGGGCTCCCGGTGCATGGAGCCTGCTTCTCCCTCTGCCTATGTCTCTGCCTCTCTTTCTCTCTCTGTGTGACTATCATAAATAAATAATAAAAAAAAAATTATAAAAAACCAGCATAAAAGGGGTCTCATATAACTAGAAAAAGTGAAGAGGTTTTATAAAAGTACTATAGAAAACAGGACCTTTACACATGGTTCTGGTGTTAACTGAAATTTTAGGAGGAAGGACTGAAGGCAAACAGTCACAGGAAAAGAGAATTATAAAAAAAAATCTGAAGAGGTTGTCACTAACTTAATCTCCTGGAAGGTGATTTTGCTATAATGACAATTTTTACAAAAGATTGAACTCTACCAGTTTCAATGTTTTTCTCACACAAGACAGGGGTTTTGAGTACTAAGAAAGCTTTTCAAGAGAATTAATATCAGAAATTACATAAATGCAATAGTATGATGCAGTGAAGGTGGCCTGAAGCACTTTCAAAATTAGCAAAATGTGGTTCTTATTGCAAAGGACTAGATAACTAAAAGATGGTATTGAACATGCAGAAGCTTGTGGGACATTCATCCATCACAATCTCTCATCTAGATTTGTCTTAAGAGAAAATTTCTGGTGGCCATAAAGAAAACTATGAATAGCGGATGCATCAGTATCATCAGTTTCATGGCCAACTTTTAATAATTGCTTTCCTAGAGACTCAGGAGAAAGTAGTTACTTGGCATGAATTTGTTGAACACATAAATAAACTGCAAACTGAAACTGAAATTCCAGTGCCTCATGGTAAAGGAAAAATCATACATGCTGAAATCACAGAAAAGCAGTAAATATGGTTGTTATTGCAAGTGTAGTAAAATACAAGAGCCTTATTAGTACACTGTACCAGGTGACCCTGAGGTGAGACCAGATAGCAGTGACAACACCATGCCTGCCCTGTCCTTCAAACTTTATTACCTTAATTTGGGCTTGATGAGGATTGAAGGCATCTAGAGGGAGATCTTGTTGACATAGAGTCAAGTGGGAGGCAATATTGCTTAGTATTTAGCAGTGCAGAATTTAAAGTTAAATTTGGTGTGATTCCTAGCTCTAACTCTTACTAGAAGGTGACTTAGACAAGCCTCTTCTGTAATGTATGGATGACAATGCCTCTCTCCAGAGGCATTCTACCTAGATTCTATCTACTGAGGATTCTATGGTAGAATGTGCTTTGAAGGTATATGGCTCAAAACCCAAGAGCTGTGCATTCTTCTTTCTGCAAAGCTCATAGTTGAAGCTGGGTTTGAACCGTTTAAATATTTCATGTTAAAATAAGTTCCAAAGGGCACTGGTGTGAACTGGACATAGTTCAGTTCCTCATCACTACTCCCTATAAAAAGATGACATCTGTAATATAAAGTGCATGGACACTTTTACTTATATGATTCTTGAAATTGTAATCATCACTAAAGTAAAAGAACTAGAACAGAGAAAAAAGGCCTACCTTTGATATTGTGCACGATGATTTATTTTACATTTTGCAGCACATACTTTCCTTACTTCAGATGGCATCAACATGGGAAGAACTGAGCTTTTTAAAAGGGTATAGCACATGAAAGACAAAAGGAAAGGCCATTTCATCTTGGACAGAAAAAAAAAGAAAGAAAGAAAAGAAAAAAAGAAAGTAGGAAATATTTGCTTCAAATTCAACAAAGCCTCATGAGGAGAGACCTACCGATGGACAGATTAAAAAAAAAAAAGTAGAGTAAAACCTGGTTTTCTCAGAGTTATAGTTGCACTGAAAACTGACACAAGATTGCTCAGCTAAGAGAGTAAGTGAAACTGAAACTTTATGAAGGATGCACAGGTAAATGGTAGAGAACTTCCAAGACTGCAACACCAGACAGAGCATTTTTCTAATCCAGAGAATATGCACCATGATGAGAAATTGGAGAAATATGAACTAGTAATAAAAGATACTTAGAGATAATTTTTAGTAGGATGAGCTGACTAAAAGGTCCCTGTGACAATGGAGAAGTCGAAGAAAATATCAGTGTTCCATGTGCAAGTTAAAATTGGTTGCTAATTCCAAATAGTGAAGGGTAGATTTCATTCACTAGAATAGTTTCTATGGAATTTTGAAGATAGCAGTTGCCCTTAAAATATACAGCAGCTTTAATACTGAGATACAATGTATTGGAGTCACCATAAGTAAGCAGGAGGGATAAATTAAAGTGCTATTGAGATGTATCAAAGATTAAGTTCTCATACATTAGGTCCTGAAAAAAAATTCTGACCCTTATCTTAATAAATTAATGAAATGAGATTAAAATCAGAGGAAGTTAATAAATACTATAAACATTGCTTCTTTTAACTATATGCAGTGTTCTAAGATGTAATTTTATCTACTATCCTAAATATGTTCTATATGAATACAAGGTAAGCTGTAACATATAAATTTGTGAAAATACATATGTATAATTGTATCAGGCATAAGGAAAACATTAAATTCAATATATTCTTTAATAATAATAATAAACAAAGTTATTCACAAGTGGAGAGAGCATGAATTAAGGAGATAAGCAGATACTGTATCAAATGTGTTAACTATCAAATAAAGTAATATATAAAATAAATACATCAGAATAAATATAGTATTTACTGTAGCATTTTCCACCTTTGTTATGCAAAATATTTAGGAGGTTTCCTTTTTTTTTAAAGTGGAGGAATGGCTAGTATAATTCAATTACTAAGAATGAGAAATAAAGAGATAGAAGCCATAGTCCTATTCTCACTTTGTAAAAGGGAAGATTAAGGTGCACCTGGGTGGCTCAGTCAGTTGGGTGTCCAAGTCTTGGTTTTGGCTTGGGCTATGGTTTCAGGGTAGTGAGGTCACACCCCAGGTCAGTTCCATGCTCAGTGCAGAACAGGCTTGAGATTCCCTCTCTCCTCCTTTCCCTTCTGCCCTTCCCATTACTCGCACTCACATGTGCTTGCTCTCTCTCTTCTCAAATACATGAATAAAATCTTAAAATTAAAGGGAAAAATGTAAATAAAAGAACTATATTTAGCATGCAGAAATATGTAGCTCTAGTTTACCTACTCCTTCTGCCCACCTCTCCTCTATCCAAACCCCAGGAATATAAACGTTGTGGTCCCTAACTCATCTACATGTATGAAAATGTTTCAAAAAATGTATGCCTAGACAGACGCATGGCTGGCTTAGTGGTTGAGTGTCTGCCTTCAGCTCAGGGTGGGATCCTGGAGTCCTAGGATCGAGTTCCACATCAGGCTACCTACAGGGAGCCTGCTTCTCCCTCTGCCTATGTCTCTGCCTCTCTCGTGTCTCTCCTGAATACATAAATAAAATATTTTTTTTTTAAATTTAGTCTGGAGGGTAAATTGCTACACCAAAGAATTTATGCATCTTTACTTTTACTGAATATTGCCAAAGTCTCATGAAAATATTTTACCAATTTACCTCATATAACATCTTCCTTAATATATATTGGCAAATTATTAAAATTATTCTTCTCACAGCCTTTCTCAATTGGGGTTTCTTATCTGAATCACAGAACACAGAAAATGAAATGAGTGACAATATTCTCAATTCTCCCAAGGATGGAATATAACTAGTACCATTCTAAATGAACTGGAGAGAAGTTAATTCATTACAAATGTTCAAGGCCTTAAGGGATTATATCTTAACACTCTTCTGAACTCTGATTGAAAAAGTTGTATCATGAGTGGTAAATGATAATATGATAGCCTACTGAAGAACTAATTTGCATTTTGCTCATTAGAAATGAGTTCCACTCCTTCAGTTCCTATATATGCCAAGTCTTCCATTAGGTCTCAACAATACCTATCGTAAGTACCAAATAATACTCCTTTCACTATCAATCCTACTCTACCTTAACCTGTTCTACTTATTTTTTCATTATACTCCTTCATATAGGTTCCTATATATATGTCTATTTCAGATGTATTTCAAAATGCATTTTCCTTAATTCTACTAAATCATTTTTTTCACATTTCAGTATACCTGAATTAACTATGCCTCTTAAAATTAACTCATGATATAGAAATTCTATGCTTTCAAAGGATAGATATAACTAAGTAGAGTTATGTCTCACTAACAAGAAAACTGAAGAAATATGGGATGACAAAACACATGGGTACTTATTTTATGTAAAGCAATTATTTCAGTTAATTTAAACAAGTATACTCAAATGGTTGATAATTAATTTAAATAAGTGTATGATTGTTGGCATATATAGACTTTCAATCATCTATCTATAAAGAGATCTGTAGTTTAAAGCAGAAAAAGAGTAAACAGTTACTGAATCTTGGAATAAACATATCTTTGTAATTCCACTTGCAGACTTTTATATTTAAAGAAATAGACATGATTTTAAGAATTCCTTATTCCAAAAAAATCATTTAAAATTAATAAAAATAGAGTATGAGAAATAGTTTCATACTACAGGATAAATGAAGTGTTAATTCCCTTTATAGTTTTGTATTCTTAAAAAACAAGTAGAAAAAAGTCCATATGAGGATAACGGTATAGGGCAGCCATCAACAAGCTGGGAAGATATCTTCCACCACAATTCAAACTTGCTGATACCTTCACTATGAACTTCTAGCGTCCGGAACCATGAAAAAATCAGTCTGTTGTTTAAACCTTGCTGTCTATGGAATTTTGTTTTGGTAGCCTAAGCAGACCAACATATTTATAGACACTTCAAGTATCTTGGATTAAATCATCTTCATTCCTATTTTCTTTTTTAATCACTGAATTGAAAATAATGGGATGTATACTAATCCTAATTAATAGTAACCTGTAGGGAAATGATCAACATGAGGGGGCACCTGGGTGGTTCAGTCAGTTAAGTACCTGACTCTTGATTTCAGCTCAGGTCATGATCTCAGGGTACTGGGATTGAGCCCCGCATTGGACTCCACACTCCGCTAGGATTCTGCTTGGAATTCTCTCTCCCTCTCCTTCTCCCATCTCCCTTCCTCTGCTCTCTCTCAAATAAATAAAGAAATCTTAAAAAAAATAAAGATCAACATGAGGATGGCTGCTAACAAAAATCATATTATCATTGTTCTGAAAGTTATGTTAAAAACAGTTTAAAAGTCAAGAAAAAGAAATGAAATGTATTCTACAGATGAAGACCAATAATATTTGACATATGATTTTCACTGAAAAAGGGAATTATCTATAGTAAAACTAATGAAATTGCTTAATAATGCAATTAGTTAAAAATATATATTGAGAATATTCTTTTCTAAACAAATAATAGAAATGTAAAGGAAAAAAGTTCAGAGATGAATAAGTATTTTTAAATAATTTTTTTAAAAATTAGCAAACCTACAGGACATTTAGGAGGAAACCTCATATTTTTAACAAAGTACCAAAAAAAAAAAACTTTGAACAAATGGAGAAAGAACAAAAGTTTCCTCTAGTTTTAGTCTTTTTTCCCTCAATTTCTCTACTTAAATTGTGTGTATGTGTGTGTGCATGTGTAAATAACTCAAAACCTCCTTAAACTACTAACAGTGGTTTATACTCACTGAAGATATTTTGGGCAATTTAAAAATTGTGTTTTACATTCTTTTCTAAACTTTTAACATTCAAAATGTAGGAATGCTTAAAAGTACAATGTTGACTTAATTCATCACTAATCTGTAAAAGTGTGTAAAACACACAGCTGCTCTGCAAAGTATCAAGCTTGCATTACGTGTTTTCCAATCATTCTGAACAACTTGCTCAAGAAAATATTGCTTTTTCCTGCCTTAAGTATACACCTTCTCAAGGCAAAGAACATATTTTAAAATGATTATTTGTATGGTATACTCTACAATATGAGATACACACACACACATATATATATGTGTGTGTATATGTATGTATATATATACATATATATGTGTGTGTGTCTATATATATATATAGATTGGTTTAGGTTAACAACTGCCAATTTAATGGATCAATTTTCAGAGAGCCAGTCAAACACATACTTCATTAATTTAGTAGTATACAGAGACTGTGAGAAACCAATGTGTTATGTTATTTCCACTCTTTTTTCTCATGCAACTTCTGCCTCACTTTTTGACTCAGCCCACATATTTTTTGAAGATTTTATTTTTTTATTTAAGAGAGAGAGACAGTGTGTGTGTGTGTGTGTGTGTGTGTGTGAGAGAGAGAGAGAGAGAGAGAGAGAGCATGAGCAGGGGGAGGGGCAGAGGGAGAAGCAGACTCCCCTCTGAGCAGGAAGCCCGACACATGACTTGATGCCAGGACCCTAGGATCATGACTGAACCGAAGGCAGATGCTTAACCAACTGAGCCACCAAGGCACCCCTCAGCCCATATATTTTTATGTCAGTTTCTGATATGAGTGACTATTTGGCATCTCATAAATTGAAAAGACTTTATGAAGTTATAATACTAATATTTTAAAAGGTCATCTTTTAAAAATGCAACTTCATCATTTTCTACAATTGTTGATATTTTTATTTACAGTATATTGAAAAAGATCCTTTGAGATGTAGCATTTTCAATGCCATGAGGGACATATTTTAATAAAACTGAAATGATAGAATTGGACACACATTATTAAGAAAATGATTCAGTCAAAAAAGTCTAATAGTAATTTGACTTTAATTTATATATAATGAGACACCTGGGTGGCTGAATGGTTGAGCATCTGCCTTAGGCTCAGGGTGTGATCCCCGGGTCTGGGACTGGATGGAGTCCCACATTGTGCTCCTTGCATGGAGCCTACTTCTCCCTCTGTCTGGGTCTCTGCCTCTCTCTCTCTCTCTCTCTCTCTTTCTGTGTCTTATAAATAAAGAAAGAAAATCTTTAAAATAAATAAATAATAATAAATACGTAAATAAATAAATTTATGTAAGTGAACACCTTACACTGTGAGTCTGGTATTGTCTTTACACAACATATCTCATATTTCTGATACTAGTATAATATTTATGTAATATTTCATATATCATATTGTTCTGAGTAAGGCAAGTCCTTTTTGTTAGAATCCTTCTCAGTGATAATACATTTTCTCTCTCTGTCTCTCTTCTCTCTCTCTTTCAATTCCTATATATGTGTATCTAAACTATCTCTCATTTACACAAATTTCCTTGAGGTCAAAGATTACTCCATTTTCTAACCCCCGTTCACAGTACCTTATGCCAAGTTAATATAATGTCATCAGTAAATATCTGTTGAATTCAGCTCTATTCTATTTATTTAGAATTGATGTTGTGCCATAGGTATTTGGAACTTGAGATTAAGATTAATTCATCATTATCTGAAAGGCTGAAAAGAGATAAACAGTATAATTTTCTTCTGGCTCAATTCATGCAACTCACATATTAGCCTTAAAAAAGGGAGAGGAACCATGAATAAAAACCATATGAATGCATGATATGAGTTCTTTTGCCATACTCTCTAAATGCAGTTCAACAAAATTAGAATACAGTGGAATTGCAGTGGAATACAGTAGAAAGTGGAATATTCTATTCCACCCTTGCCATGACTTTGATAACTTGATATGTAGCTATTCATTAAATGCTGTTGAAGGGATAATAAATTAAAAAAGACTGAGAAAGTAAGTTTGTATTACTGAATAACTGGGACTTGCATATGGGGAAAGAGAGATGCCATTGTTACATGAAGCATCCTTGGAGGCAAGGCTTATGAGATTAAAAATACATTAGACTTGAAGTGTAGAAATCAGCAAATGATTGGCTAGTTATTTATCAAAAGACCAATCTCCATTTTACAATAGTGTATTTCTTATAGTGTACCAATGTAATTGTTTCTTTCGAATCATCAAAATTCATTATGGTATATTTTATAGACATATGCTATAAATCTTTAAATCTCCTTTAAAAATTTCATATTTACAATTTACAATTCTCAATAGATTTTATTTTTTTAAGATTTATTTATTTATTCATGAGAGACAGACAGAAAGAGGCAGAGACATAGGTAGAGGGAGAAGCAGGCTCCTCGCAGGGAGCCTGATGCGAGACTCGATCCTGGATCCTGGGATCACGCCCTGATCTGAAGGCAGATGCTCAACCGCTGAGCCACCCTGGCGTCCCCTCAATGGATTTTATAATCAAAGGGGAGGGCAATATGTATTCTTTTTATTGTGGAGAAACACATAACAAAATTTACCACTTAAAGCATTTTTAAATGCACAATATGGTAGTGCTAACTATACACAGATTGTTGTGCAACAGATCTGTAACATTGTTTTCATATTGCAAAATAGAAATTGTCTACCATTAAACAGTAACTTGCCTTTTACTCCTTTTTCCAGCCCCTGGCAACCAACACTACTTTCTGTTTCTAAGAGTTTAACTACTTTAGATACCTCAAATAAAGGAAATCAAGCAGTACTTGTCTTTTTTTTTTTTTTTGTACTGTCTTATTTCACTTAGCATAATGGCTTCCATATTCATCCATGTTTTAGCATGAGATAGGATCAACTCCTTTTCTAAAGCTGAATAATATTCCATTATAAGTACATACCATATATTCTGTATATATTCATCCATTGATGGGCATTTAGGTTATTTCCATCTCTTGGATATTGTAAATAATATTGCAATGAATATTAGAGAATAGATATCCCTTAGAAATAGTGATTTCATGTCCTTCAGTTGTATACCTAGAAGTGGAGTTGCCAGATTATATAGTAATTGTATTATTAATTTTTTAAGGAATTACTTATTATACAGTTTTTCATAGAGGATGCACCATTTTACATTCTCATCAACAGTGAATAAGGGTTCCAATTTCTCAGCATCCTCCCCAACATTTGTTATTTTCTATTTTTTTTCCACTTTGTTTTGATAGTGACCATCCTAACAGGTGTGAGGAGATATCTCATTGTGGTTTTGATTTATATTTTCCTGATAATTGGTCAAATGGAACATCTTTTCAGATGTTTTTTGGCTATTTGTGTATCTTCGTAAGAAAAATGTCTAGTCAAATCCTGGGGCCATTTTTTTTAAGCTAGTCATCTAGTTTTTTTGGTTGCTGTTTTATTGGGTTGTAGGAATTTTCTATATTTTGGATCTCTATCCATTATGTATGGTTTTCAAATGTCTTCTCCCCTTCCGTGGGTTTTATATGTTTTATATTTACTCTACTGATATTTCTTTCCCATGCAGAAGTATTAGTTTTATATAGTCCCATTATTTTTCTTTTTGCTTATTTTATTTTTGCTTTTATTTTGTTGCCTATGATTTTGGTATCATATACTCAAGAAATCATTGCTAAATCCAATGTCACGAAACTTTTCCCCTACATTTTCTTTTTGGAGCTTTATACTTTCAGGTCTTATGATTAGGTCTTTAATCCATTTTGAGCTCACTTTATGTTTGGTATCATTGGTAGTCTTATATTTCTGGCTCTAAATATCACTCTACCATTATAACATGGGATAAAGATCTTTCTTTCCCATGGTAATTCACTGCAACCAGCTTGTGTAACACCAAATCTTATTATTCTTACTATGCTAGTTCTATTTGTTTTCCTTTTGACAGATTTGTATTTTCCTTCTTTTAAAAAAAAATAGATCTGCTTCATTCCAAAGCACTGTTAGATTTATCATTATATTTTATTCTTCATCTTTCTATTTAGGATATTGGTAACCAAGGTTCTCAAGAGATACCATTTCCTTGCACACCTATAGTGACTGTTTCAGCCTTTATGTGAGTTCAAAATTTAGATATTTAAGAGTAAACCATGATTTATTGAAAGAGGTTATTTTAAGTTTTAATTTTTTTAATCTAAGTAACAGAAACTCCCATCACTTTTTTTCTTTTTTTTAAAGATTTTATTTATTTATTCATGAGAGACACACACACACACACAGAGGCAGAGACACAGGCAGAGGGAAAAGCAGGCTCCATGCAGGGAGCCCAATGTGGGACTCGATCCAAGGACTCTAGAATCACGTCCTGGGCCGAAGGCAGGCACTCAACCTCTAGCCACCCTGGCATCCCTCCCATCACTTTTTCTTAACCATTAGTCATGAAAGTTTTTTTTTTTTTCCTTTTGCTTTACAGTCTCAAGGGTACAGATTTTTGTCCCTGCCTTAGGAATGGCTGATAAAGACAGGCTCATCCATTGTGATGCTCTGAAAACATATCTGTTCTCTTCTTCTAAGGACCAAGGTGATCCAACTATTTGTTTACAGTGTAAATGACTGACATTGAAAATTATAGCTTTTCTTCTTAGGGTAAGTAAATTTTCGACATCCCTCTCTTCTTTCTCTCTCCCTCCCTGATAGATACATAGAAAGAGTATAACAATGTATGCAAACAAACTCTAAATACATATATACTTATTAAATAATATAAATGCATACTTTCTCAGGACTAGAATTAAGATATTAAAAGAATACCAGGCAGACACTCATGCTTTCCATCCTTCTTTCTTTTGTAACTTATAAGTGATCTCAAGGAAAACTAAATGGCATAGGACTTGTGTACTGTGACTTTCAAAACCATCTCCTTTTGCAGGTAACTTGAGGATTACAGCAAAGATTGCTTCAGGTTTTCTAGCAATTTCTGTTTCATGTCTATGCAGTAATAGGATCTCATCTGTTTTGATGATACTGATTCCATTTAGGACAAATCTAAACTCAGAAATAAATCATTCTTACACAAAGCTAACTTTGGATATATATAGGCTGAAAGAGATCTAATCAACAAATCCACTGAACCATGAGAAATTTAAGTCTGACACAAAGCAAACAGAGATGAACTTGTTATTGTAGGGCTGAGTCGTTATTGAAGTATTAAAGTCTTTTATGAGTATGGTTACCAAGCCACTGAGAAAACACTGTTTTCCTATTTCTCAAAAGATGCACACATCCTCAGCCAACAGTTCATCATTCAACAATCATCCTGGACCATAGTTCATAAACCTAAAATCAAGTCCTCAGTACTTTCCCATAACACACCAATGACATTTTCCCTCTTTAAATTTTAGGGAGAAACAAAATATTTCATAGTTAACTAAGCCTTTTTTGTTATGAATATGGTTTCCTAGTCTTTTCAGGTAAAAAGTCTATATTCTACACTTTACCTCTCAGCATTCTTCTTAAACTCTTGAGAGCCTCATTTTGGTTAGCCAATGACATCCTGTCCTCTAGTGGAAAACACTTGCCTCTGATGAATTCACTTTGTCTAGCTAAATCCAAAGTAAAAAACATTGTCTCTTTTCACCTGCTTGCTGGAGCAACTCAGAGAATGAGGTATGTCATGGTAACCTATCAAGACTCATTCTTTGAAACGGGCCAAATTGTTCTGGTAATTTTGAGGATGACATGCAAGAACTCTGACAAGACCTTTCATTCATTTTGTCACTTTGGCTAATAATATTTGTTGACTATCGATATCTAAATTGTGCCTATCATTGCTCCATCTTCACAAGAGATAATGTTTCCAAAAAAATTGTTCTAGATAACTGGAATGCCTGCAATAAAGGGAGAATGACATCCTCTTCTCCAATTGGAAAATTCTAAATTACTGGATGTACTGGAAATATTTTAAAAACTTGAAGCAAGAGATTGAAATAGTTTGTTTGAAGGCAATGATGCATAAAACAAAGACATTTTATCTGTTCATATCATTCAATAGACTTTTTACACTAGTATTACAATATATATTCATTGTCAATTCTTTTATATAACACCCTCAAGACCACTAGAATGTAAGATATGGAGGACAGAGATAATATTTCATCCTCTCTTGAATTTGTAGACATACATATGACACCAATACCTAGACTGTGGTCATTAAATAATAGTGTAATACATCCATATTGGCGTGATAAATATATTTTCCTTTTTTCCCCTCTTTTCATAGCATACTTACGGTTGTGTCAAGCATTCTTCCAGTCATTCTAGGAATGATTCATTCTCTGTTTAAGCCTAAGAAGTTAAAATATAGGTAAGTATTTAGCTATTTTCTCAGGTGGTCTTCTTCAGACAAGCAGGGAAATGATTTTTTCCCTTGTGTTATAGTTAATCCTTAACTATATGGACTAACTAATCCTATCTTTCTAGCATGTTTTATTTATTTTTTAAATATTTTATTTATTTATTCATGAGAGACACATAGAGAAGTAGAGACATAGGCAGAGGGAGAAACAGGCTGTCTGCTGGGAGCCCGATGCACAACTTGATCCCAGAACCCTGGAATCACGCCCTGAGCCAAAGGTAGGTGCTCAACCACTGAGCTACCCAGGCATCCCTCTTAGCATATTTTAAAGTTCACAATAGGGTGCTGTCAACTACAGGCACTGTGCTATACAGCAGATCTCTAGAACTTACTCATTTTGCATAATAGAACCTTTATAGCCATTGAAAAAAAAACAATTCTTAGGAATCATGTCTATTAAAAATATATTATTTAAAGACAGAAAGAGAGAGAGAGTAGAAGTAGGGAGGAAGGGTAAAGGAAAAAGCAGACTCTCTCAAGCCCATGCAGAGCTTGATCCCAGGACCCTGGGATGATGACCTGAGCCAAAGGCAAACAGACACTTAACCAACTGACCCACCCAGGTGCCCCATAAGCCATGTTTAATATTTTACTTCCAAACTGCCCAACAAAATAGTACTTGAACATTTATTATATATCAAGCACTAGCTGGGGACACTCTTTAGATAAAGTTGTATTTCATTCCCATAACAACCTAAGCAGTAGTTATAATTAAAAATTATTTAAATTAGAATCACAGGTGTAATAAAGTTTTAAATTCTAGAGCTGTGTAAAAATAACTTACATAGATAAATTCTCAGATATAAAACCAGTTATAAACAGATTTCTGGCTTCATATACTTTCACACATTTGTAGAAAAAATATAGATCTACTGTAAACATCAGCACTTGGGAACATCATAAGTATGAATCTTATTCCCTCAAGAATTAAGGAACACTCAGAATTGCAGCTGTATAAATCTATATCCATATGTACTCTACAAAATTCTGCATTTAATTTAAAAATTTCTCATTTTGTATTGTTGAAGTGCTACAAAAGCACTTCTTTCCATTTTGTAGGCAATTATGTGACAAATTAATGACAGAGGCTTTATGACCAACCTCTTGGAAGAAATAAATGTGTACAAATAACTGCTCACATGTATTTTTGCAAGTTGATCAGCTTATTTCTATCATTCAAAAATCTTGCAAGAAGGTGTGAATCGTGTTTGACATTGTTATGGAATTATTATGGTATAATGATTTTTCATAAAGTCATTACAGACTAAATCTATATCCAGTACCTATATTATAATAACAGTTCTGTGAAGCTGAGTATCATTCCCCTACAAAGAAATTTAAAATCAGTTTTAGCTGACTGTGGAAGGAGCCTCGGTGTCCATCGAAAGATGAATGGATAAAGATGTGGTCTATGTATACAGTGGAATACTACTCATCCATTAGAAACAACAAATACCCACCATTTGCTTCAACGTGGATGGAACTGGAGGGTATTATGCTGAGTGAAGTAAGTCAATCGGAGAAGGACAAACATTGTATGTTCTCATTCATTTGGGGAATATAAATAATAGTGAAAGGGGATATAAGGGAAGGGAGAAGAAATGTGTGGGAAATATCAGAACAGGAGACAGAACATAAAGACTCCTAACTCTGGGAAACGAACTAGGGGTGGTGGAAGGGGAGGAGGTGAATGGGTGACGGGCGCTGAGGGGGGCACTTGACGGGATGAGCACTGGGTGTTATTCTGTATGTTGGTAAATTGAACACCAATAAAAAATAAATTTATTAAAAAAAGAAAAAGAAAAAAAGAAAATAAAAATAAAAACAAGAGGGAAAAATAAAAAAATTTAAAAAAAGAATAAAAATAATATAATTTAAATCTTACTTCCTGTCCTATCTAAAGAGTTAACATTTTAATTGCAAATATGCTCTTTGAATAAAGTTTCAATTTATATATTATTTTATATGGCTTTATATAGCAATTTAATATAATTATATTAATTTTCACTGAGATTCCCTAGAAACCTAATTATAATGGCTACATGATATTACATTTTTGCATGTATCTCAACTTACTATATAATTTCTCCTTTGTCGTATATTCATTTAGTTGCAGTTTTCTTTGTCATAAATATTACAATTAAAATTTTGCATTTAAAAAAAAAGGAATTCATGAGTCATCATTATTAATCTAATTCAATTGTCTCTCTCTCCTTATTTTTAGATGAAGATGTAATAATGGATCAGTGTTTTTAAGACTATAATATATAACCTGTCTTGATTGCAGATTTTGTTTAATAATCTCTGACCAGTATTTTAAGTAATAAGGTTGAATGTATTAAAATTAGAATAGAATAGAATAAAAATGAAACTATGGTTCATGCATAATAAGGATAATTTTTTATGATTAACTTTTTTATATTCCTATATATACTGGTCAAGACAAACAAACATATATTGTTGTAGGTCATTATCAAAATTTTCCAAATCCCTGGGTTTTGTGAAGAAAGAGATGATTTTGTGAATCAGATGAAATTTATGCATATACATTTCCATACCAATTAATTATGATTTCCCAGAGGCCTTCCATGGATTAATCCCTTGTTGAACTGAGAATTGCAGGTCAAGTCACAATAGAGTATATGTTACCTAATTGCTTTTCTAGCTTTAAATGTTCTAATAATGGTGCTTTTGAAGTTCTTAAATAGCCTAAGGAGGAGACTTGTGTCACATAAAAACTATTAATTATAATGAAAATAAAGAAGGGAAAAAACCCTGGAATTTCAGGTGAAAAGGGTTTAGGTTGACTTAAGTTGGGAGCTGATGAAAATATAGCTGTGTTGAAGAAATAATATATCTAGGAGATGTGTACTGAGGAGGATTTAGGGCCAATGTAGATGGGTGAGAGACCAGTGACCTTTATTTATTCAATACCTATCTATCAAGCTGCACTGTACACTGATAACATAAGAGCTAGGAACTAGTGATACATCAGTGAAGAAAAGATGTAAAAATTCCCCTTTGTGAGGGGCACCTGGGTGTCTCAGTTGGTTAAGTGTCTGACTTCGGCTCAGGCCCTGATCTCAGGATCCTGGGATTAAGCCCTACTTCGGGCTCTGAGCTCAGTGGGAAGTCTGCTTGTCCCTCTGCCCTTCCCCCTGCTTGTGCTCTCTCTCTCTCTCTCTCTCCCTTATTCTCTCTAATGTGAATAAATAAAGTTTTTTTTTAAAAAGATTCCCCTTTGTGGAGCTTGTGTTCTAGTGGGACCTGCAGAGAAAAGCTGTGTATAAAAGATGATTTTGCAGTTGAGTGCTGACAAGGCAGGCATACAGAGTGTAGTAGGATGAATTTATGGAAACAGTACTATGAACTAGAGAAGTTTTAATTAATTTGGCAACTTTAACAAGAAATATAGGAAAACACAGTTCGCTTGCAAACACCTTACACAAAGGTAAGAAAACAATGAGAAAATTATTTTAAAGATTTATTTATTTATTTTAGAGAGAAAGACAGAGAGACAGAGAGTGCTCACTTATGTGAGAGGGACAGGGAGGGAGGGGGCAGAGTGAGAGGGAGACGAACAATCCTCAAGAAGACCCTGAGATCATGACCTGAACCAAAATCAAGAGTTGGGGTGCTCAACTCACTGAGCCACTCAGGTGCTCTGAAAATTTTTGATATAATCAAACTAACATTTTTGTTTTATATATAACATTAAAATCTTCCCTCAGGGTTTAGCTGCATTTTTATCCTACAACACTTAAAGTTAGGTGAAAAAAACAGAGAATCCTAGGATAACCTAAATAGTACTTTGGAGAAAAGACAATATTATTAGATAGCCATCTGACAGAAAGAAAGACCCATAGCTATATAAAAATCTACATATAAGAATATCTACAAAGAAAATTGGCTAAAATAACAATGAAAAAAATCTTCAAAGCATATGTCTTCAAGATTGTGATGTAAGTATGTAGTTTTCAGATAATAAATGCATTTATCAATTATTTCAACCCTCTATAACACTTCTCAAACATTCTGTTAATATTCATATATGCAGACAAAAATACTTCTTAAATTATGACTGTGTAAATTTTTCAATAATACCATCAAAATAGTCAGTAGGAAAAAATTTAAAAATTAGTTTTCAACTACCAGAAAATATTTTCATGCTACATAAATATGTCATGTATATTCTTTTCACATGTTAATATTTTATGTACAGAATGAAAAATCTAGTATTTTAAGCAAAAATGAAATCATTTTACAAATATTAACTAGAAAAAACACAGCTTTGGAACAATTAGACATCTGTTGTATTGTTTTCTCATTATATTCCTTTTTAAAAAGTTAACTGTAAAACTTTACATATTTGATAAAACACAATTCATCAGATGTAATTATTTTAGCATTTACTGAATTCCATTAGTTTTATAGTGAAATGGATTATAAGGGAAAGGAGGGAAAATGAGTGGGAAAAATTAGAGAGGGAGACAAACCATGAGAGACTCCTAACTCTGGGAAACAAACAAAGGGTTGTGGAAGGGGAGGTGAGCAGGGGTGTGGGGTAACTGGGTGACGGACACTGAGGAGGGCACTTGATGAGATGAGCACTGGGTGTTATAATATATGTTGGCAAACAGAACTTCAATAAAAAAAATCTATTACAGTTTTAGAATACTGGATGCTAATTTTTGCACTTGAGAACAATATAAGCAAATAATTAATATTTTATAAAAATATACAACTATCATTTACCTACATCCAATCAACCTTTCATATCTGAATAAAGATATGCTATTCATATACCTATACCAAAACTTATCAACTTTGGTTGATAACCCTTCTCTGCTGTGTAATACTATTTCATACACTTCAAATTAGAAAAAATATTTATATTTTTATTTTCATGTATAGACTATCACCTGCAAGAGGTCAAAAATATATCTTAAAATATTTTATTATTTTAACTCTTATTGTTCTTTTAAAATTGTTGTAAATTTGTTGTGGCATCTTTGAAAAATGAGTAACATGTTTCAGAAACCTCAGCTATCCTCCCTTGCATCCTTGGAAATGACTGTTAAAATTTAACTCCTGAAATATATAGTTTTCTTATTTCTACTATTTCATTTTACAAAATGAGCTTGTTTAACTTTTATAAGAACAATATCATTCATTTTTATTGTTTAAACTTTAATGCATTAATTTTAATGTCATAATTTTATGGATAATTTTTTTGAGTATTGATAATTTTTTTTGAATAGGAAAACTCCTATTCAGCATGAATGTTCATTATTTTTTTGACCAGAATTTTATAGTCAGCTTCTTACTCAAGGTTAATTCCCAAGAAGTAGTTCTCAGTGCTTCTTGGATTGATAAAAAAATTTAGGAAAATACTCCCATTGTTTGTAAGGTAATATTATGCTAAAATTTATGCTCAAACTAATCTGCTTCTCTTCTTTTACTTTTGCTCAACACTTACCCTCATGAAACTATTACCCCCCTATTATTGTGTCTTGAGTATTTTGAAGAACATTAGACAAGATACGGGAAGGGAAACTATCATCCTTATACACTATAACACTGTCCTTTGTAATTTATGTCTTGTCCTACCTAATCTCAATTTAATCCATACCATAACCCTGTGCATCACGTTTCCAAATTACGAAAATATTAACTTTGCAATGTCCCATATTAACTTAAAGAGATTAAATACTGAGCCTAAATACACTCAGATGGATAGAAAGCTTTTTAATGGTCATTTCCTATGTTCTCCTCACAAAACACCCTCAAGGCAGAGTAGTTTTGAAGGACCCTACATTGGACTGTAGCTAGAATGATCTTTTATTAGTCACATGATCATACCTCTGCTTAAAAACTGCCCATACACATACAAAGATCTAAGTAGAAAATCACTTCCATTCATGATTTTTTGCCTCAATAAAAATGTTGATTCAGTAGAAGTGGACCTGAAAAGAATATCAAGCTCATTAGTTTTCTTTTTCTTTTAAATTTAAATTAATTAGCCAACATATGGTACAAACTTAGTTTCAGATGTAGTGTTCAATAAATTGGTGATGGGCATTAAGGAGGGCACATGATGTGATAAGCACTGGTATTATATGCAACTGATAAATCATCAGTTTTCTTTTACACATGGGGACACTGAAACTGAGATAAAAGCCTTGTCTATATGTCGTGCAGGGTGATAGAGACACTAACTAGGAAGGAACCTATATATAACTCCTAAATCACATCCCATCACACTATTCACACATGGCACTATTTCATCTTGCTATATTTCTAAATTGTCCACTGGCCTCCTTCTTTACCATCACAGCATCTAACCATGCTAAGATTTTCTTTGCATACAAACATTATCTCAAACTTATTCCTATCTAAATCCCAACCTCATCTTCTGACATCTTTTCCTTTCTTTCAGTTGTTTCACATCAAACTACTTTTTTTACTCCTTGATTTTTTATACTTCTATGGCTTTATAAATGTTCATATATTTCTTGTCCTTTGACAACTAGATTAAATATTAACTCTTTATAAAACATTACTTTCTGAATTTTCTGGGCAGGTTGGTTATCTGTGATCATATAATCTCTCATACTTGCTTCTGCAAGTAAAAAATTATGATTTATAGGCACAGTGGTTAAAAGTACTGATTCTGGAGCCAAATTACCTAGGTACAATTCCTCAAACTGCAATTTAATCAAATGCTGCCCTCGGGATCAGGATAATAATAGGGATAACAATGGAAACTATTTCATTAAATGAGTTAATAAAAAAGTAAAATAAATCTCTGATGATTTTTACTTTTATCATATTTCCCTTAAATTTGTATGAAGTTATTTGCTTCCATGTTTCTCTATATTATTTAATTCAAGGAAACAATTCTCATGTTTGCAAGTCTTAATTCCTGATGTGCAATAGAAATTTAATAAATACCTGTTGTATGAGTGAATAACTGAGCATTCTGTAATCCTATAACAACTGATCTAGCCCAAGTGGTTTCTCTAGGATCCCATATTCAGAAATGCTATGTTTTGATATTCATAGTACAAAAGATGCTGGGATTTGACAAGATATTTGGCATTTGGAGAATAATCTCCAAACAAATAAAGCAGATATATTTTAAGATCAGAGATGAATGGAGTAGTTGAAAAAGAAGATTTCACAATCAATAGCTAAAATCAGTTCTTTTCAAGGCAATGTATTTTGTTCTATCACTGTCATTTATATCAGTTTTTCTATACTTGGCATAGTAGAAAAAAGAAAATTTGCACATACTATATCTTGAATGTTCTAAACATCCCTTTCACTCAGTTTAATTACTGTCACTTAAGTCAGAAAAATAAAAGTAAGGGGAGAAAGATATTGAAGCTAATTAAATTTTCAGCTAAGCACAAAGGAGGGAAAGTAATCTTCAAACTATGCAGTTTAGATAATTTCCCAAGCCAAAAAATGATTCATGGATAAATGTCATTGATGGCAAACTGTTTATCCAATAGCATTTGCATTCTCTTGGTTGTAACAGAAACATAAAATATAGTATAAATGTATTAAAGATGAACTAAAAATCCTTATCTATAATTTTTATATTTTATATTCCTAGATTACTTCTTATTCCAAATGTAGTGTTCCAAATGATGAATAAATTTTATATGTAGATTTTCATTTTTATACAGGGAGAATAAAGAGATATTTTCATTTTTCTACAAAAAAAAAAACCTACTTATAGATGTTTCCATATGGCAATAGTGACTCATTGCATGCCAAAGATCTCCTATTACAAAATTAAATAGTCCTTTACAATTGTATCAAGTCATAGCATAAAGCAAGAGTTATCAGCATGGTTCCTTGGCCAGGAAGAAGCGTTATATCCACTGGGAACTTATTAGATATTCAATTTCACAAGCCTACTAAGAACCATTAAATCAGAAACTCTGGAGGTCGGGCTCAACAATTAGGATTTAACAAGTCCTCTAGGTGATTTCAATATATGTTAAAGAAATATTCCCGAAAGATACATTTTGATACTTGCATTAAATGGAGGAGAGTAGATAGATGTGCGCTAATTCTCAAGTTTAATGGAGCACACTAAATCACTGGTTTAGCCATGTAAGATTCTTAGAGATAGTAGTAAATTTGTTGAATTGCTAGGAGTCATGGTGTGTCAACCATACTTCAATTTAAAAAAAGTTCTTAGAAAAAAAACGTTCTTAGAGATAATCAATAGTTATGTATACATTTACACATAAAATCTTGAGAACAAGAATGGTTAGATCTTTTATATACTGATACAAGTTAATCAACATTTTGGAACTAGCTTTTGCTATGGCAGTATCTTGATTATGTCAAAATTCACAATACCCGAAAACACTCAATCTAACTTTACTATTAAACATCTGTTTTATGAGACTACTTTGACTCTTAACTTTGCAGACATTTGGACAAGGAGGTGAGAAGCCCAAACTAACAGCCTCTTGCAAATTCTATGTTGCATTTCCGGGAAGGCAATGGTGACATCCTTGGCTTATTTATTTGACCTCTTATTAAACAGTTTATTTGATTTTAAGTTATTAATTTATTCAACAAATGTTTATTGAGCATTTATTTTACTCCAGACAGATCTCTCCTGATGTTTCCTAAACAGGTGACATTAGCTTAAAGAAAAGAAATAATTGAGGGCCACAGAGGAGTCACCTGCTAAAAATCTCCTTAATCCCTGTGGATTATTATCAGATAATTTCTAAATGGATATTAGGTATCTTCAGGTTTTATATAGAGAGCATCAATATATATATTGATGATTCACAAATATACAAAAAGCTAAAAAGTTTGCTTTTGGCATCAGTCATTATATGAACCAGAATAATACTTAGGTTGCTTCTCTCTGACAATCCTTCCATTTTTGCATGTTCATATTTGATGTGGAAATTCAGAGGTTACTTCAATAGTTAAAGTTCTACCTTCAATTCCACAGACACCTTCTGAAACCCACAAACTATCTGCCACAGGCAGTGAACTGAGCACATGACAAAAATCTCTAATAACTTCTCAACGCACAAAATATTAGACAAATAAATTTAAATGATACAGTTATGCGTAACACCACAGAAACTTTTTGTAATCCCGAAATAGAGCTCTTATCAAAAGAAAGCTACAAATAGAAATATATAGATTTCCTATGGAAGCCTGGATAGCTATACAGGAAATGATTGGGAATTCTGTCCCTAGACAGATGTGCTTCAAGAGTCTGGTAAATCGGGGGTGGGGAGGTTGGGGGGGGGACTAAATTCAAGGGAAATAAGGAAATATAACAACAAGCATATAGATATATTGAATAAGATATTTTATTTTGTAAAAAGTAATTATGCTCTTAGAAAGATCTAATTTTCTATACTCAAAATTAGTTTATAGGTTTTTATCAAATATTTTATTTATTTATTATTTGTGCATGTGAGAAAGCATGACAGGGGGAGGGCCAGAGGGAGAAGGAGAAGTAGAATTCCCACTGAGTAGGGACCCCAATTTATGGTTCATCCCAGGACTCCTGGGATCATGATCTGAGCCAACGGCAGACACTTAACTGAGCCAGCCAGGTGCCCCAAAAGTTTGGCTTACGTTAAGAGACATCATTAATCAGTAAATATTTCGATCTTACTTTAATCTGTAATACCTCTTCACTTTGCTTTTCAGGAGAATAACTTTATCCCTAGCTAAGTCGTGCATTTCTTTTCAAGTATTCTCATTACGTTTATCTTTTGCAGTTTTTAAAAAAAGTTTGTTTTTTAAGATTTTATTTATTTATTCGTGAGAGACACAGAGACACAGGCAGAGGGAGAAGCAGGCTCCATGCACAGGGAGCCCAATGTGGGACTCCATCCCGGGACTCCAGGATCATGCCCTGGGTCAAAGGCAGGCGCTAAACCGCTGAGCCACCCGGGCTGCCCTTTAAAAAAGTTTTTATTCAAACTCTAGTTAGTTTACAAACATCATTTAGTTTCCGGTGTACACTATAGTGATTCAACACCTCCATACACCACTTGGTGGTATCACAAGGGCACTCTTTAATCCTTATCACTTATTTCACCCATTCTTCCACCCACTTCCCTTCTGGTATCCATCAGTTTAGTTTGTTCTCTATAGTTAAGAGTCTATTTTTGGCTTGCCTTCTCTTCTCTCTCTCTCTCTCTCTCTTGCCTTTTGCTTATTTGTTTTGTTTCTTAATTTCCACATTCAAGTGAAATTATATGGTATCTTTCTCTAACTGGCATATTTTACTTATCATAATACTGTCTATCTCCATCCATGTTGTTGGAAATGGAAATATTTCATTCTTTTCATGGTTGAGTAATATTACATTGTGTATGTATACCATTTCTTCTTTCTTTATTCGTCACTTGATGGACACTTGGGATGTTTCCATAATTGGCTATAGTAAATAATGCTACTATAAACATTAGGGTGCATCTATCCTTTTGAATTAGTATTTCTGCATTCTTTGTATAAATACCTAGTAGTGTAACTGCTGGATCATGGGGTGGTTTTATTTTTAACTTTTTGAGAAACTCCGTACTGTTTTCCAGAGTGGCTGCACTGGTTTGCATTCCCATCAACAGGGCAACAGGGTTCCCTTTTCTCCACATCCTCCGCAACATCTGTTGTTTCTAGTGTTGATTTTAGCCATTCAGGTAGGTGTGAGATGATGTCTCATTGTAGTTTTGAATTGTTATTTCCCTGATGATGACTGATTCTGAATATCTTTTCATGTGTCTGTAGGCTATCTGTATGTCTTCTTTGGAAAAATGTCTAATGTCTTCTTCCCATTTTTTAATTGGATTATTCATATTTTGGGTGTTGAGTTTTATAAGCTCTTTATGTATTTTTGATACTAACCCTTTAGCAGATATGTCATTTGCAAATATCTTCTCCTATCCTATAGGTTGCCTTTTATATATTCTGCAGTTTTACAATCACCTTTATCAGATATATTTATGTATATATTGCTAGAATCTACAATGAATATTTGAGTTTATCTACGGAAATTTGATGTTTAGGAAGAAAATTGGGATCCTAGGCATTATTTCTGGTATCAAGAGCCCATTATATCTTAAGAAGCTTTCTAATGTTGATTGGCTGATATATATTAAATGAGATCCAACATATGACACTGGTGAACATACTTCTGAAAAAGTGGGTTTAGACAACATTTGCAAAATCTTCTCTTTTACCTTTATTTATAATGCCTTCTCCATAAATTGTAGAATGTGGGTTGTTATAAATTTATAGAGCATCATTAATAAGATAAATTGTTTACCTTATTTGTCTACATTGGGTAGGAGAAAAATAATTGCAAATGTCTGATGACTAAAGAGATATGAATAGTTGCTAATGAATTACACGTGGGAATACATGATGGCTATTTTCTGATAACACCTTTGCACAATCATATCAATACATAGAGTTGTTTATGCCTAATACTTCCATATTAAATGATAAAATCCATTACATATCTGTATAATGCAAACATAATTTTCATAGTCTTTCTAGGTGTTCTCTATTTTCTTAGTTCATTAATTTTTTAACTCTCTTCTGTGAACTTTGGTGATTTATGCCAACATGGTACCTTTGTCTATAATGATACAAAAACTGTTCGACATTCTTATTCTCTCACTTGCTACTACACGTAGCTTATTAGGTTCATAAATCAAGGCAAGACATAACATGATAGACAGAAAAGAAGACTACATAATAAAATGATTTAGTGTGAAAAAGGATCTGACCAAAATTACAAAAATTGTGATTTAGATTATACTCTAACATCTGCAGGGGTTGGGGCAAGAATAGAGATATAAGCCCAAATAGTATATGACTAAGTCTATGACTTCTAAGTCAAGTTAAGACCATGGCCCACCCAGTATTCCTACCCAGGACCAAGTTGCTCTACACTTTTTCTAATCCAAGAGCTGACTCTGATTTTTTTCGTTCCCACCTTTCTCATCCTATTCATGCAAGCTCTTTGGAGAACTATGTATACGTGCACACACACACACAGACATACACACACACACACACACACACACACACACACACATACATACTAGAGCTCACTCAGCCCTGATCCTCTGATCTGAGGGCAAGTTTGGTTTAAGATCTCTCTCCCATGAGTTTTGTTTGATCAAACTGTCACAACACTCTTACAGGATCAAATTGAAAAAATACATACATAAAAGGTTTTGTATTTCTGTTTGTGATCCAGAGTCCTCTAAATTCAGTGATTTCTTTTGAAAAGCAAAAACAAACATATGACCAGTTTTGTAACCATAAAACATTAAATATACATATACAGTATTTAAAATGTTGCCACAAATATAGACAAGAATATAGAGGTATAAATATTTTATAAGTGGAGAAATTATTAAAGCATCACACTTGAAGAGTTGTATCAAGTGGTTTAAACATTTGCCATTTTAATTTGCAATGTGATCGAGTTACTTTTTTATGCAATATGGCTACTTTTCCATATTTTCCACATAATCACAACACTTGTGATTGTTCTATTCAGGGCTTTAAATTCAGGCTTAATTATTCATGGCATATTCTAATAACATTTTCTAGATCCCTCAATGCCTTTGCATTTATTACTTGGATATCTTCTCTAAGGAAGACCTGTCTCTTCTCTCTCCCTTTATTTACCCTACTATTTATGAACTCATGGATAATTATATTATTTCATGGATTATAATCCAATGCACATGTTATTTTGTTGTTCAAATTGTTCTAGATTTTGTTGTTGAAAGCTCTTTTAGCTTAGCTCTTATGTGCTTTCAACCTACTCCCATCCTTTTTATTGAACAATTCAGTTCTCATTTTATTTTAATCATGCAGGGGTTTTAAGATGATAAGTCTAGTAAATATCTAAAACTGTATTTATAATATCATCTCAGTTTAATAAGTATTTGTGTAAATATAAATTATATTCCATGATTTAAAAATCTATTGATTATAATTTTACACGTATTTTTGTGATTTAAACTATATATTGTGATTTCAAAACTGTTGTCTCTGTGAAATGGGAAAAAAGAACACATTCTAATGTATATGTTTGTATTTTTAAATTGCTTTCTAACACGAGTAAGTTTTAATTTGATACAGAGAAAGAATATTTTAAATTGAAAAGTAATACATTCTGAATAAGGGGCAGATTTTTTCTTCTGTTTAACTTCTTGAATTTGACCTATCTATGGAATATTTTTAAAAATAAATAAATAGATATGTAAAACCAACAGCTAACCATGAGTTGTTGTTAATATCTTGGTTTCTAATACAACGAACCAGGGCTCCTTGGAGAAGTGTTTGATTTTATAACCATAGAAAGAAAAAATATTGATCCTAGAACAACCTGTGGTAGCAAAAAATAAGGACATACTTAAGCAAAAGCATGGGGCATGTTGAAAGTGCACACTCTGGAGAATTTTACAAAACAATAGAGCGGCATTCTTCAGAAGTGTCAAAGCATGAAAGTCCAGAAATGGTAGAGGAACTCCACAGATTTGGAGAAGGTGCCATGACAACTAAATGCAATGTGAGGGATCCCTGGGTGGCGCAGCGGTTTAGCGCCTGCCTTTGGCCCAGGGCGCGATCCTGGAGACCCGGGATCGAATCCCACATCAGGCTCCTGGTGCATGGAGCCTGCATGGAGCCTGCTTCTCCTTCTGCCTATGTTTCTGCCTCTCTCTCTCTCTGTGTGACTATCATAAATAAATAAAAAATTTAAAAAAAAATGCAATGTGAGATCCTGGGCTGTCCTTGTACAGAAAAACATTAGTGAAAAAAGTGGTAAATCTTAAAAAAAGATAGTTAATTTAATAGTATTGTACCAATATTAGTTTTAGTTTTTCAGGTTGTGCATGATGTTAACATAAGTTTTGGTCATGATGTATGGTGTTAACATCAGGGGAATTTGGATGAATGTGACAGGAGAACCTGTATCATTTTATAATTTATTGGCAATTCCAAAATTAGTTAACATAAGAAGTTACACAAATTATAAATTCACATGTAACTTCCTCTTGATCCCTGCACTATTAGAAGAATTTTGTTTAATCTGGTGACTTTCCAGATATCTTATTATTATTTTCTAGTTTAATTCCATTATGGTCCATGAACATACTTTGCAAGACTTCTTTTTATGGTGGATAATATGCTCTATATTGGAGAAAGTCATATATATTTACCTAAAAACTTGAAATGAATAAATACTCTCCTCTTGTTAGACTGTTTTAAATGTAAATGAGGACATGTTGGTTGATAGTTCATTGGGTCTTTTACATTTCTTGGTGTTTTCTGTCTATTTTTTATATGATTATTAAAAGGAATAAAGTGTGATAGTAGAAGAAGATAGCAGAGTAGGAGGATGTTTGGTTCAACTTATCCCATGGATACACTTAGATAACACCTGCATCAGTCTAAATAACCCAGAAAATGACCTGAAGATTGACAGACTATCCATACCTAAATGTAGAGAAAAGTCCACATCAAAGAGGGTAGAAAGGGCAGAGACCCAGGAAGGAGTGAACTGACTCAGGATTATCTGAAAGAGAGAAAATGATGCCAAAGGCCATGATAGGAGGGAGGATCACACCTCAATACAAAGTACACAAAATACAGAGGACTCATACTGGAAAGGTGAATTCTCATAATATTTGGCTTTGAAAACCAGAGGGGCTTAACTTCTTGAGTTCTTATAATCACTGGGGCTTACCATAAGGAATTTAAGAAATCAGGGGGCTCAATTCTGGGAGAGTCGAAGGGCAATGGGAAACTGAGACAGCACAATAAACAGACCTGCTGAGATACAGCACAGGAGCAGCAGTTTGAAAAATGCCTGGGGTATACAAGAAGGAGATTTATATACTAATCTTAGAGCATGTGCTGAAGGGATGGGGATCTTTAGGAAGACTTCTTAAAAAAAAAAAAAAAAAAAAGGACCTGGCAGGCATCAGTTCTTTCCCCTGCCTCCAGCCTAAATACATGGGTACCAACAGGGACCTGAGCACCATGAACACTCTCTGCCTAGCTTGCTAACAGTACACCCTGCCCCACATGCTTCTGTGAATCTGCTCACTCCAACCAGACTTCCTCAATTCAGCAAGGTGTAAACCTTGGTAATACCAAATGTCCCACCCCTGTACTCTTCTGCAGACCAAGTCCCTCAAACACACCTTCAGTAAAAGTTTATCCAAGTGGCACTACAAGTGTGGCAGTGTTCAAGAAGCACAGATCTAGGTCAGCACCACCTCAAATTGACTCTCGTCCCAAGGAGAAGAGAAGATAACCATATATTGCAGCCCAGAAGTGGTCTGGTCTGACTGCAGGATTTCTCCACCAAAGGTTCTCAGGGGATAATACAGGGAGAGTACCCTGAAGTTTAGTGCTCCTGCAGCTCTGGCAGTTGCCTGGTCTGATTCAACTGAAGCCCAAGGCATCCCCAGACTCAACCAGTAATAACACAGGGCCTGAACATTGTCCACAACAGGCAAAGAGAGCCATTGCAGACAATTAGTCTGAACAGAAAGGCAGCTCAACCAAAACAGTAGGGTTCATGCAACACACATAGGGGACACCCCTGAAGCACCAAGTTCTGATAAACAGGGGGCATTTCATTGTAAAGCACTACAGATCTCTTCTTCATGATGCTACTACTTTAACCAGCAGGTGATGTGGGTGACATTCCTAACACATAGAAAAAGACAGAAGGTTAGACAACATGAGGAGACAGAGGTATATGTCCCAAGAAAAGACCCATGTCCCATGAAAGACCAGGACAAAATCACAGCAAATAAAAAAGTAAAACAAAATAAAGATAAGTAACATGTCTGATAAAGAATTTAAAATAATGGTCATAAAGATACTCACCGGGCTTGAGAAAACCCGGTCCTCACTGGAGGACCTCAGTGAGACCCTCAACATAGAGATAGAAAACAAAAAAGAACCAATCAGAGATGAAGAACTCAATAACAAATTAAAAATACACTAGAGGGAATAAATAATAAACTAGAGGAATCAGATGAACAGATCAGAGAATAGAGTAGAGTGGAAAGCAATCAAACTGAATAGGAGAGAGAAAAAAGAACAATAAAAAAAGAAAATAGATCAAGGAAACTCAGAAACGCCATCAAGCACAATAACTTTCACATTATGGGGATCCAAGAAGGAAAAAAGAAAAGAAGGTAGAAAATTTACTTGAAGAAATAATAGCTGAAAACTTCCTGAATCTGAGAAGGAACCAAAAATGCAGGAGGCAGAGACAGACCTCAAGAAAAATCAACCCAATAACATCTACACCAAGGTACCTGGCAATTAAAATGGCAAAAAGTAGTAAGAAAGACAGAATTTTTAAAGCAGCAAGAGAAAAGAAAATTGTTATATATAAGGGAAACCCCATATGGTTATCAGAGGATTTTTCAGCAGAAATTTTGAGGCCAGAAAAAAAGTGGCATGATACATTCAAGTGCTGAAAAAACAAAACAAAACAAAACAAAACAAAACAAAACAAACAAACAAAAAAAACCTACAACTGAAAACAGTCTATCCAGCAAGGCTATGATTCAGAATAGAAGGAGAGATGAAAAATTTCATGGACAAAAGTGAAAGGAATTCATCACCACTGAACAAGATTTACAATAAATGTCAAAGGGGACTCTTTGAATACAAAGAAAAAATTATAAGTAGGAATAAGAAAAGTAGGAAGCATAACAGCAGTACAATTAAATATATCTATACAAATAAGTTAAGGAATTCACAAAATTAAAGGATATGAAGTATAACATCATATGCCTAAAACATGGAAGGGAGAGGAGGAAAAAATTTAGTACTTTTAGAACAGGTTCAAAGTTAAGCAACCATCGACTTAAAATACACTGCTAAATGCAAAAGATATCTATATCCTATATCATATCTATATCTATATCTATATCTATCTGTATATATAACACTACAAATCAAAAACAAGTGAGGGGTATGCAAAAAAAAAAAAGAGAGAGAGAGAGAGAGAGAAAGAAAGAAATCCAAGTATATCACAAAGGAAGCCAGTAACTGTGAGAGAAAAGAGCAAGATAAGAAAGGAATACAGAAGAACTACAAAAACGATCATAAAACAAGTAACAAAATAGTAATAAGAACATACCGAGCAGTACTCACTTTGAATGTAAATGGACTAAACACTTCAATCAAAAGACAAAGGGTAAGAGAATAGATAAAAAAACAAAACTCATCCATACACTGCCTACAAGAGACTCATTTTAGACCTAAAGATATGTGCAGATTGAAAGTGAAGGGATGAAAGGGCATTTGACATGCAAATACAGTTGAAAAGAAAGCCAGTGTAGTAATATTTATATCAGACCAAGTACATTTTAAAACAAAAACTGCAATGAGAGACAAAGAAGATTATGATTATGCATAATCATAATGGGAACAATCCAATGAAACATAACAATTGTAAATATTTATGGACCCAACATGCAGCATCCAAATACATAAAGTAGCTGTTACAAACATAAATGCACTAATTGATAGTAGTACAATAATAGTAGGGGACTTTCACATTCCACTTACATCAATGGATAGATAATCCAAACAGAAAATCAACAAGGAAACAGTGGCTTTAAATGACACATTAAACTAGATGTATCTAAAAGATATATTCAGAACATTCCACCCTAAAACAGCAGAATACACATTCCTTTCAAGTATGTATAGAACGTTCTCCATAATAGATCATATATTGGGCCACAAAACAAGTCTCAAAAAATTAAAAAAGGTTGATGTACCATGTATCTTTTCTGACCACAAGACTAAGAAACTAAAAATCAACCACAAGAAAAATCTGGAAAGAACACAAATACACTGAGATTAAGTAGCATGCTACTAAACAATGAATAGGCCAAACAAGAAATCAAAGGAGAAAAAAATATATATAAATATATATGAAGAGAAACGAAAACGAACACACAATGATCCAATATTTTAGGAAGCAGCAAAAGCTGACAGGCCTACCTCAAGAAGCAAGAAAAATCTCAAATAAATAAGAACCTTACACCTAGAGGAACTTGGGGGCAAAAGCAGTAGAAAAAAGGAAATAAGGATTAGAGCAGAGTGATGCATGTGTGGCTGTGTTTCAGCGTCTGCCTTTGGCTCAGGTCATGATCCCGGTGTCCTGGGATCAAGTCCGACTTCAGGTTCCCCGGAGGCTCTGAGCCTGCTTCTCCCTCTGTCTATGTCTCTGCCTCTCTCTGTGTGTCTCTTATGAATCAGTAAATAAAATCTTAAAAAAATATTAGAGCAGAAATAAATAATAGAAACTTAAAAAAATAGAACAGATCAACAAAACCAGAAGCTATTTCTTTGAAAAGATCAACAAAATTGATAAACTTTTAGCCACTCATCCAAAGAGATGGGGAGGACTCAAGTAAACAAAATCAGAAATAAGAGAAGTAACAACCAATTCTTCTTGTGGAAGAATTATATGTCAACAAATTGGACAATCTAGAAGAAATGGATAAATTCCTAGAAGCACGTAATCTTCCTAAAACTGAATCAAGCAGAAATAGAGAATTTGAATAGACTGATTACTAGCAATGAAATTGAATCACTAACCTAAAAACTCCCAATAAATAAAACTCCAGGATCAGATGGCTTCACAGATAAGTTCTACCAAACATTTAAAGAGTTAATTTTTATTCCCCTCAAACTATTCCAAAAAAAAAAAAAAAATAGAAGAGGAAGGAAAGCTTCCAGATTCATTCTATGAGGCCAGCATTACCCTGATTTCAAAACCAGATAAAGACACCATAAAAAAGGAGAACTACAGTCCAATATCGCTGGTGAACATATATGTAAAAATCTTCACCAAAATATTGGCAAACCAAATCCAACAACATATTCATAAAGATCATTCACAATGAAGTGGCATTTATTCCTGGGATACAAAGCTGGTCCCATATTTGCAAATCAATGTGATACCTCACATCAATAAGAGACAAGATAAAAACTATAGAATCATTTCAATAGATGCAGAAAAAATCATTTGACAAAGTATAACATCCATTCATGATAAGAACCCTCGGCAAATCAGGCTTACTAGGAATGTACATCAACATAGTAAAGGCCATGTATAAAAAATTCACAACTAGCATCATACTTATACTCAATTTCTTCTTGGGTCAGGAACAAGAAAAGAATGTCCACTCTCACCACGTTTATTCAATATGGTACTGGAAGTCCTAGCCATGGCAATCAGATAACAAAAAGAAATGAATGGCACCCAAATAGGTAAGGAAAAATTAAAATTTTCATTATTTGCAGATGACATAACATTATATATATAAAACCCTCAAAGACTCCACCAAAAATTATCATAAATTGTCAATAAGTAATTGGTATTACTGGTATTATTGGTATTCATCAGTATGGCTGTGGAATACAAAATCAATATGCAAAAATCCGTTGCATTTCTGTACACTAATAAGGAAGTAACAGAAACAGGATTTATGAAAACTATCCCGTTTACAAATTCACCAAAATAATAACATATCTAGGAATAAAGTTGATGAGGAGCTGAAAGGAACACTCTGAAAACTACAAAACACTGATGAAAGAAACTGAAGGTGATACAAACAAATGGGATGCTATTCCTCGCTCATAGATTGGGAGAACAAATATTGTAAATGTCCATACTACCCAAGCAATCTACAGATACAATGCAATCCCTATCAAAATACCAACAGCATTTTTCACATAACTAGAACAAATAATCTTAAAATTTGTATGAAACTACAAAAGACCCCAAATAATCAATCTTGAAAAAGAAGTACAAAGATTGAGGTATCACAATCCCAGATCTCAAGATAGCCTACAAAGCTGTAGTAATCAAAACAGTATGATAACTGGCACTCTGAAAGACACATAAATCAATAGAACAGAATAGAGTCCAGAAATATGTCCACAATTATATGGTCAATTAATCTTCAACAATGCATGGAAGAACATCCAATGGGAAAATGACACTCTTTAATAAATGATGTTGAGAAAACTGGACAAACTGGACGGCTACATTCAAATGAATTAAACTGGACTACTTTCTTACACTATACACAAAAATAAACTCAAAACGGCTAATATTTTTTAAATATTTTATTTATTTATTCATGAGAGACACAGAGAGAGAGAGAGAGAGAGGCAGAGACACAGGCAGAGGGAGAAGCAGGCTCCATGCAGGGAGTCCCACGTGGGACTCTATCCCAGGACTCCAGGATCATGCCCTGGGCCAAAGGCACGTGCTAAACTGCTGAGCCACCGGGGCTGCCCTCAAAATGGATAAATGACCTAAATGTGAGTCTTGAAATCATAAAAATTCCTAGAAGAGAGCACAGGCAATAATTTTTATAACATTGACAACCTTTTTTTTTTTTTTTAGATCATGTCTCCTGAGGCAAGGGATACAAATGCATACAATGTATGTCCCATTACATACTAATGGGACTACATCAAAAGAAAAAGTTTCTACGTGGCAAAATAAACAATAAAAAAACTATTGAATATTGAGAAAAATATTTGTGACATATCTGACAAAGGGTTAGTATCCAAAACACATGGAGAACTTTTACAACTCAATACCAAAACCAAATAATCCAATTTAAAAAACTGGGCAGAAGACACGAGCAAACATTTCTCCAGAAAAGACATACAGATGGCCATCAAACAAATGAAAACATGCTCAACATCACTCACCATAAGAGAAATGCAAATCAGAACCTCAATGAGCGATACATCACTTCACGCTAAAATCAAAAACAGAAGAAACAAGTGTTGACAAGGATGTCGTGAAAAAGGAGCCCTCATGCACTGTTAGTAATAATGCAAATTGGTGCAGCCACTGTGGAAAACAGTATTAAAAATGGAATCACCAACTGTCTGGTAATTCCACTAGACACTTGGTAATTTTACCCATTTTCATTGGAAATTCCAATTGTGGAATTACCCAATGAAAATGAAAAACACTAATTCCAAAAGATATATGCATCCATATGTTTATTACACAATTATTCACAATAATCAAAGTATGAAAACGACCTAAGTGTTCATTAGTAGATAAATGGATTAAGAAGATTTGGTGTTAATATATACATTTGATATACACACACAATGGAATATTAGTCATAAAAAGAATGAAATCTTGCCATTTGCAACAACATGGTTGGATCTACAGGGTATAATGCTAAGTGAAATATGTCAGAGAAAGAGAAATATCATATAATTGCACTCATATATGGAATTTAAGAAACAAAATAAAGAAAAAAGAGACAACCCAAAAAACCAGACTCTTAATGTAGAGAATGCACTGGTGGTTACCTGAGAGGAGTAGTGTAGGGCAATGTGTTAAATAGATGAAGAAGATTAAGAGTATACCTATCATGGGGCACCTGGGGGGGTCCCCGTCAGTTAGTGTCTGACTTCAGCTCAGGTCATGATCTCAGGGTCCTGGGATCAAGTCCCACATTGAGGTCTGTACTCAATGGGGAATCTGCTTGTTCTTCTGCCCCTACCTCACCCCTTCATGCTCTCTCTCTCTCAAATAAATAAATAAATAATAAATAAATAAATAAATAAATAAATAAATAAATAAATAATAAATAAATAGATAAAATCTTTAAAAAATACATGCCAAGGATGCCAGTGGTTAAGTGTCTGCCTTTGGCTCAGGGTGTGATCCCGGGGTTCTGGGATAGAGTTCCATATCAGGCTCCCTATGGGAGCCTGCCTCTCCCTCTGCTAATGTCTCTGCCTTCTCTCTGTGTCTCTCATGAATAAATAAATAAATAAAATCTTTAAGAAAAAAACATACCTTGTGATGAGCACTGGTACTGTATAGAATTGTTGAATCACCATATTATACACTTGAAACTATATTACTCTATGTTAATTATACTGGATATTTTTTAAAAGAAAAATAGTGTCCAACTATAATTCTAGATCTGTTTCTCCTTTCAGTTCCTTTGCTTTGTGTACTGTAAATTCTGGTTTTAGGTTAAAAAAATATTTAAGAATATTATATCTTCTTGATGAATTGAGTCTTTATGTAATGTTCTTCTTAATCCTTGGTTTTATTTCTTAGTTTGATACTTTGTAGAATGTTAATATAGTCATTCCACCTTCTAAGTATTATTACTACCATATGTTATATAAGTTTTCTACTTTTAATACATCTATGTCTTATGTAGTTTTTTAGTAAAAATTTTGTTACAATTCTAATTTTTCTTCTTTGGTATGTTATGTGTTTGTTATATGTTGTTCTAGTTGTTTTCCCTAGACCTGCCATTTCACAAGTGTTCATAATTATTATTAGGAAAATAATATTAATCAGGAAAATGCAATTTAAAGCAGCAGGGATATATCATCACATACCTTTAAACTAACTAAAATTAAAATAATTCATAAAAGCCACTGTTGTGAGGATGTGGATGAAAAGGAGCTCTCCTATACTCCTAGTAATATAGGCACTTTGGAAAATCGTTTGGCATTGTCTAACGTTGAATATCACTATACCCTATCACTAAATACTTTCATAAATGTTATATAACAACATAAATGTATGATCATATCTTCCAAAATACATGTGAAACAATTTTCATGACAAAATAATTAAAAATAGTTTAAAAATTAGAGGTAAAATAAATGTTCATCAATTTTGGTATATATAAATAATATTATATACATATGTTATAATTATATATACAGAGAAATTATGAACATATTGCAAATACATCCAACTATGTAGATCAATATAAAAGTATGTTATATTGAAAGAAGCCATATATGAAAATACATATTATATACTAATATGGGTTTCAAAAATAGACATAATTAATAGTATAATAGTTATAACAGGTTTAATAATAGTGATCACCTTTGGGGTGGGTATAAAGGTAAACAAATTGAATAGATCATAGGTCACTAGTTCAAACAGATTGTAACAGATAATTCTTTTTTTTTTTAAGATTATTTATTTATTTATTCACAGAGACACAGAGAGAATGAGAGGTAGAGACACAGGCAGAGGTAGAAGCAGGCTCCATGCAGAGAGCCCGACGTGGGACTCGATCCAGGGTCTCCAGGATCACGCCCTGGGCTGCATGCGGCACTAAACCGCTGTGCCACTGGGGCTGCCCTGTAACAGATAATTCTTTAAAAGTTTGTTCATTTTATATTTATTATGCTTATCACTTAAGATTTGTTACATTTAAAAGTAATAAAAGCTCAAAACTTTAGATTTTTATACAATTTCATGATTAATTTTTACAATAATGATGCAAACTACTAAAGTATACAAAATAGTTTAGATTATATTTAATACATTTATTTTTATACTTATATATTCTTGTTAGGTGTCAAATATTTTAAACAACAGAATTAAATAATTTGATGATACATGTATAGATACATAAATAGCTTAATATACAAATCTTATATGTATATATGCACATAAATATGTGAATCTTTGAAACAATCACATGCTTGAAAATCTATTTTAGTTATATAAGTACATTGATTTTATGGGAAAAATTAAATACCATACTTTTAAATTGGTAATAGATTATAAAATCTTAGGAAATAACTGAAATTCAAGGACCAACTGTTCCTATTTTATGCTGTGTTATTTTAAGAAATAAATGAGTTAATATACACAAATTATTTCATGACCTGTGAAATACTTAAAATATATTCTATACATTATACTTTTATCTTTTCATTTCACAAATATATAGTTCCTAATTATAATATTTGAAGACACGCTTTTTAAAAGGAATGGTCTTTTTTGGGATCCCTGGGTGGCGCAGCGGTTTGGCGCCTGCCTTTGGCCCAGGGCGCGATCCTGGAGACCCGGGATCGAATCCCACATCGGGCTCCCGGTGCATGGAGCCTGCTTCTCCCTCTGCCTGTGTCTCTGCCTCTCTCTCTCTCTCTGTGACTGTCATGAATAAATAAATAAAATCTTTAAAAAAAAAATAAAATAAAAGGAATGGTCTTTTAATAAAAACAACAAAATGCTTGTATGTATTAGTGCTGCTGAATAGACATTGTCACAATCTTAGGACATGAAAAATACATATGAAGTTGATATATTTCTCATAAGCCTCAAAGTAAGGTTTTAGTCTAATTTTGGCTTTATGGTAGGCAAGAACTGAAGAATGACCCCCAACAACCTTTCCTTTGAGAATAGATGGGTTGTGAATATGAGTATAACTATATTGTATTATGGCTACAATATATCCATATATATATAATATATATATATACATATATATATATATATATATAATCATTCCCATGGTTATGCTATTTTATGAGGTACAGGTGGCCTTAAAATGGAGAATATCTACATGGGCCTAATCTATCCAGCTGAGTTTTTTTGGAAGACAAAATTTGCTCTATCTGGTGACAGGGGAGGAAGGCAGAAAAAGAACACAGATGTGAACTATGAGAAGGACTTGAAACATTCCTGGATTGACGATGGAAGGTGTCATGTCAGAAGGAACGTCAGCAGCTTCTAGGAGCCACAAGGAACTGAGTTCTACCAACCAGAATGTCACTTGGAAATAGATTATTTCTCAGGGCCTACAGGTGAGAGAATAGTCAACAAATTGACTTCAGCCTATGAGACACTGAGCAGAGGAATCAATTGAACTTGCCTGGGATTACTGAACTGCAGAATTATGAGATTATAAATGTGTTTTGTTTTATAACTCTAAGTTTGTGGTAATTTGTTATATAGCAATAGAAAACTAACACAAGCTTATTATAAAAAGATCATTAGCTGTCTGAGATCCTAGTAGATCACACACATTTAGTTAAGAATGACAATGAGAGATTAACACAAGAAATCATGGTGTAGAAGGCAAGCATTGCTGGGTGTCTAGTCATGATTTGGATCTTACTACATACTGATAGGGGGAATGCATTGGGTACATATATTTTTATAAACAAGGTACATATAAAATCTTAAACAAAATATTGTGGATTTAGAAATCATACATTGTTTGCTAGGTCATCACTTGGCAGGAAAACATCAGCATTAATAGTGTTAAGTTAGTGGATAATGAAGCAAATCAGAGAAACCCAAATTACTAAATCGCCTTAAGGAAACCTCCTACCCAACCACTCTAGAACTTACCATGGTCTGAGACATGAGTTAGAAATTTTCACTGTTTAAATAGGAAGGAACAATAAACTTTCACTGAGTTAAAACCACTGAGATTTTAGTAGTTGATCTCCTGCAGTAGCTGAAATTTAATGAAACTATTCCTTAAGAGAAAAAAAAATCAGCTGAAATTCCCTAAAAGGAGCTAGATAATGGCAATGTGTTCAAATATTACTCGATATAGTTATTTTCATTCATCTGTTAGTGGCTTGGAGTGCTGGGTGTAGTAAAAATTATCCAACTCCGATCTATCAGTAAGTCGACAATTTTAATAAGCTCTAGCCTTCTGTAAAATTTGGTATCTTATGAGAAACACATGTGCTTAAAATGGGAAAAGGTAAAGGCACAAAATTAAGCAAAGGATTTAACAAAAGACACATGACTATCATAGGTGCTTAGATTTATCCTTTTCTTATATCAGTCAATAAATTATAAGTACATGAAAAATTCAGACAAGATTTTTATGAAGATGAAAAACCAACTGATTATTTTTAAGCCACCTGTTTTATTTTGTCAGGAATAATGAATGAAAGAAAACACAAATCTTAGACTGAATATTAGAGAATGTGACATACAAGTAAAATTGATTCCTCTTGTTTTCCCCTTTAACTGCCAGTGTGCATGACCTCTTTATGATGTCATCTCTCAACATCACTAATTTGAACTTACAGTGCCTGAGTCCTGGCAAATCAGAGGTGGGGGAAATGTCTGTACCACGATTGTAAGTCCTCTGGTCAAATTGTATGTTTTAAAATAGCTGAAATGTTACAGTTAGCTTTCTATTCAACCTCTTTAGTGTAAAGAGATGTTTGTTATTTAGTATTTGTTATAAGCAAGAGAGTTTGTGTTTAGCAGACACATACATTCTCCAACAACGTCATAGATTGTTTTGATCTAAGACTTAACTAGTTCATTCACTTCAGTAAAATAAATACTTAGCTTTGGATAAGTCTTTATCAATGTGATTCTTACTTCATTTATCTTTATCATACTGTATTTTCTAATACACAGAATCAAATAATTCATGGTTCTCATTCAGACAAATACCACCTCCTTAGAGGCCATCTGGAAATTGATGGGAATTTTTTTTTTTTTTTTTTTTTTTTTGTAAATGTCACAGTGACTGAGGAGTCTACTGACCTTGAGAGGGTGTGGGTCAGGGCACTAAACCTCTGGCAATAATTTCTTCTTAAGAAATACTGAGTATGCAAAAGTACTTTGCAATGTAAAGCAGATTATCCAGACAAAGGAAGTTGGATGATAGTGGTTTCCTTATGCTTAATTCATGTCATGTTAAAATGAGGTAGAGAAAGAAGATCTTCAATTACATAAGCCTTTTTACCATGTAGGTTTAGAATGAAGATGAAGGCACAGAACTGTGAAATAGAAAGGAAAGTGTAACTGGATTTTCTTGGCAGTACTTTTAAAGGAAAGATAAAACACAAATCTCAAAAATAAACAAAATGGGCTTTAATTGGCACCGGTGCCTACTTCATTAAAATGCAATCAGTACTTTAAGGGACAATCATCAGTAAAAGGATTCAATGTATTTGTAATGATTAAAGGCTGAGAGACTTCCTGATGATTACAAAACAATCTGTACTCTGGCACATAGCAGGACAGAATTACACTATATGCTAATTACTTAAAAATGTTTAAGCACAATAAAATATTGATGACATTACTATTATGAGCATTGCACGGCTTTCAGAGAACTTCACTAAAAACTTATTTTTGGTTTTATGACTATTACTTTACATTGTTTTCTGGTAAAATCCTAAAACTCTCATGTTATCATAGAAAGAAACTGTTTAAATTCATTATCAAATGGCCTCAAGGATACACAAAAATTTAATGACAAATTCTTATACTTATTTAGATTCAAGTGGCAACTTCCAGGTCACTTAATAGAGAAGTTGAGATGCAAAAAACAATTTCCTACTTTGTTTTCCCTCTGAATTCTATGACAGGACCTTAATTTTAGACTTAAGTTTCTGTGTCATGGCTATCAACTTCTACTTGATAAATTTTCCTCTTTGAGTTCAGTTTTCCACCTCCCCACTTACTCTTCTTTAAAACCCTTTTCACCCAAATCTCAAAAACTCCATTTAAGTGTTTCACTTTAAAAGGTGAAATACTTCTTGCCTTTTCCTCCAACACAGTTGTCAGTCAACTTAATCCTTCCATTTCTAATAGTGAATGGGTAGATCTAAGGTCTCTGAAGGAAGTGGGAGAGTTATTTACAAACATAGGGCTATCTAAAAATCTAAACTATTGAAACTTCCTGTGTTAGCCTCTGGATCTCATATCCATTGTACATTTTTATTTTTTGGGGCCCCTGAGTAGCATTAACAAGGTCCTCTCTTACTACCTTGCCTAGGAAACCTTGATATAGAATAAAGTTTCTGAACCTTAACACTATTGACCTTTTAAGGAAGAATAACTCCTTACTGGAGTTGAGGACCGGGAGGGCCTCTGCTTTGTTAGTTGTCAGCAGAATCTCTGGTCTCTACCCAAGATGCCACTGTCAGCACATGCATGTGCGTACACCTTCACCACCACCCTCAGACACAGACCCACAATTGTGATAAAAGTATCTTAGATAATGCAAATGTCTACAGGGGGAAGGGATTCTTAATAAACCCAGGTTGAGAAACACTGCTCTAGAATATGTTAGAAAAAGACAGCAAATCTCACCATTCTACACATAGAGCCATCCCTCACCAAGACAATGACCATGTGGCAGTTGACGTTTGCCTTAAAAAGAGAGACCTCTATAGCAAATACAGGAGTGGCTCAGGCCCCATTCAGCCCCTGGAAAATTTTCTGCCACGTGCTTTGTGACCTTATTGGCCATTTATCTGATGCAGAATCCAAAAAGCCAAAACCACGTGACAGGATATCGTGTGGCACTGACATATATGATTGCAGCCATTTTACCATTAAAATCAAACTTCATTGTGGAATGTTGACTATCTTTCCTCTATAAGCCAGAAACAAGGCAAAGATGTTCATTATTTCTATTCAACCTTGTAATCCAGACCCTATTTTGTTCCATAAGGCAATAAAACATTAAGATGGAACAGGAAGAAGTAAAATTATCTTTATTCACAGAGGACATGATTGAGTGGATTATCCAGTAACACCTACAAAAAGATTTTTTTAGAGCTATTAAAGGAATGTAATAAGAATATATGATACAGGTTCTAATTATATAAATTATATTTCTATAACTGGAAAAATTAGAAAATATAAATTTAAGAAAACAATACAATTTGCAATAACATAAAAAACTGTTTAGAGACAAGTTTATTGAAATATACACAGGACATATATAAGAAAACTAAACACTTTCCTCAGGGAATTTTTTAAAATTTTTTTTCCTCAGGGAATTCTTTGAGGAAGGTATAAATATATAAAATATATTATATATAAATATATTATATATAATAAATATATTGTATTATATTATAAATAAGTGACATATAAATAATATATAAGTTTATTTATATATAATATATGTTATATAATACATATATAAATATATATATAAACATACATACACATAAACTGTTATTTTTACTATATATAGTCAATATATATCCTCTGATTCAAAGATATCCTTTATACCCTTTTTACCTACTAGAACAGCTAAAATTAAAGATTAATGACACCAACAGTCAGCAACACTGTAGGGCATCTGACATGTTCAGCACTGGTAGTGGGTGTAAAATGGTACAACCACTTGGAATGCCACTTGATGTTTTAAAAATAAAGTTAAACACACCCATATTATATGTATGATTTAGTACTTCCACCATAGCTTACCCAAGTTCGCAAAAATACTTAGACAAAATGTGTATAGCAGCTTTATTCACAATAAGCCAAACTAAAATAACTCAAATGTTCATACACAGGAGGATGGAAAAACTCAGTGTATTCTATTGCTGTAATGGAATACTGCTCTGCAACCTAAAGGAATGGACTATTCATATACGCAACATGGATGAATAAAAAAATTATACTGAAAAGACCCAGAAACACAAAAGCATTTACTGTATGATGTAATTTCTATGAATCTCAAACATAGGCAAGGCTGTCCATGGTAATTTAACAGGCTTTGTGGGGGAGGGCCAGAGTGGATTGACTGGAAACTGGTACAATGTAACTTAATGGTGTGGTTGAAAATTCCTGTGTTTCTCAAGGTTGGTTAGGCCACGGTTAGTGACAAATAAATTTAGTTCTCTTTCATTTTCACTGGGAAAAGTTTATAGGACCCCAAAATAGCCATGATCTGAATACTCTAGTTCTCACTCCCTATGTAAATTTACATGTCATAAGCAATTCAATACATTTAACTTTTTGGGAATAGATGGCATTTTCCACTCTTTCACCTAAATCTGTTTCTGCTGGTGATAGCACCTCTCCCTTTACCTTTCCCAGACAGTCAAGAAATTTTCTAGACCAGGATATATTTAGATTCAATTTTCGAAGTTTCTCATTAATGACAACAGCAAACATGTCAGCATGTTTTATTATTTTCTATTTTGAAAATATTGTCTAATTTAATTATCTAAAAAGAAAAAAACTGCAACGAGTCAAAAAGGTTGTTCATTCTTAATATAACTAGTTTTTTAATTAAGGCCTCTGGATATTGATGGGTATAGATGTAGAAATATAGATATAGATAGATATAGATATAGATGATATAGATAGATAGATATAGATATAGATATAGATATAGATATAGATATAGATAGATGCAAGCATAACAACTAACCCTTCATCTCAACCAAGGTAAAATGGAAAACATGCCACAGAGTCTGCCTTCACTGCAGGTGCAGTGCCAAATATCCAATCATTTTAAAATCAATTTCAATATATCTGAGCATTTTTTTCTTTGATCTCAGGATTCCTTTTCATTCTTTAAAAATTTTTTTATTTGAGTATAGTTGACACCCAATGTTACACTAGTTCCAGGTGTACAACATAATGATTGAACAAGTTTATACATTATGCTTTGCCCCCAATAAGTGTAGCTGCCATCTGCCACAATACAATGGTATAACAGTATCACTGACTATATTTCCTATGCTGTGCCTTTTTTCTGTGATTTATTTATTCCATAACTGGAAATCTGTGTGTCCAATTTCCCTTCTCCCACTTAGTTCATCCTGGCAATCCTCCTCCACTCTGACAGCATCAGTTTGTTCTCTGTATTTATAGGTCTGATTCTGCATTTTGTTTTAGATTCCATATTGTGTGAGCTTTAAGAAGGTGCACATTGTTAGCACGTGGAATGTCATGAATTCATGACTAAGAAAGGGAGACAGGTTTACGTTTTCCTAAATAAAAAGTTGAGATCCTAATGTAGGAGGTATGGAGACTTTATTTTTTCGGACAAAAATTTATTTTTATATTACCTCTGGAAAAGGTTTTTTCTTTTAAAGGAGTAAACATTTAGCTGCATTTGTGGATTTTTTTTCCTTCTTAGTCTGAAAAATTTTAAACTTAGTACAAAATACACCTGCCCTTAACTATAACAGAATACTTAACAGAATACTCTTGCCCTTAACTATATCTCTGGTACATTTTAAAATGCATAATAAATTCAAAGGATAAGGACTCTCAGTAATGTGGTATCTCCTTCAGTTTCATTTGAAATGGAGTAAGTATTGTCTGGAGACATTTTATCCATCTGAGGAAGATGCCTTCTGTTCCTAGTTTTCTGAGAGTTTTGAATTATGAATCAATGTTAATTTTTCAAAAGTTCTTCTGCATATCTTGACATGATTAGATGAATTTTGTTATTTTAAGTGATTACATAGATTGACTGACATATGTTAAACTAATCTTACACTCTAGGAAGTAAATCTCAATGACCATGATGTCTCTGCCATTCTATATATTGTTCAGTAAGATTAGTTGGCAAGTTGTTAAGGGATTTTTGTGTCTGTGTTAATGCAAAGTATTGGTCTATAATACTCATTTCTGGTATTGTCTTTAAGAAGTTTTGGCGTCAGGGTTATTTATATTGGTCTCAAATATGAGTTGAAACATCTTTCCTCTTTCTCTTCTTTCTGAAAAATCTGTGTAGTTAGTATTTTTCCTATTTTTCAGTAAAACACTCCGAGTCTGCACTCTTCTTTATGAGAAGGTTTTTGATAATGGATTCATTTTATTTAATTACTATGAGACTAATCACATATTTATTAATCATGTGTCTGTTTTGCTAAATTAGTTTAACAAGGAGCTCACCTATTTCACTTAAGTTGCTGAATTTATTGCCATAAAAATCTTTTTTTTTTAATTTTTTTATTTATTTATGATAGTCACACACAGAGAGAGAGAGAGGCAGAGACACAGGCAGAGGGAGAAGCAGGCTCCATGCACCAGGAGCCCGACGTGGGATTCGATCCCGGGTCTCCAGGATCGCGCCCCGGTCCAAAGGCAGGCGCCAAACCGCTGCGCCACCCGGGGATCCCTTGCCATAAAATTCTTATTAATATTCCCCATTATCCTTTAACATCTATGTAATTTTAACATTTGCATCAACCCTAATATTGGTAATCTGTATTTTCTCTTATCAGTCTTTCTAGGAGTTAATCAATTTTAATAATCTTTTCAAAAAACAAAATTTTGGATTTTTTTGCCCTAATTTTGTTTTCGCTTTGATTCCTTCTTAAAGCTTTATTAATTATTCTAACTTTGAGTTTACTTTGATATTTCCCTAATTTTATAGGAGGGATTTAAAACGCTGTTTTAAACTTTTTTCTAATATAAAACATTAAAGCTTAAATTCTCCTCTATGACCTCTCCCCAGTATTCTATAATTTTTGATACTGTTATTGTTTATTTGCTTCTTTTTTATAAGTGTGAATTGTGATTTCTGTTTGACCATTGGTTATTTAGTAAGAACTACTAAAAAATACTTGTGTATTTTCTATATAATTTTGTTTTTGGTTTCTAATTCAGTTGCTTGGTGATTAAATAATATGCCCTAGAGATTATACCAGGAAGTAATGGATCATGTCTACGTGTAATTGTTTTAAATCTCAAATTTAATAATATTGTTTCATGAACCTGAAATAGTTCCTCTTTCAGAATATTTAAAACAGAGATGTTCATAACCAGGGTAGAACATCAAAATTTCTCCAGGGGTGTATAAATGTACATTAGCTAGATGCATACCTAGAGATTCAGATATGGTGGGGCAGGTAATTTTAATGCAAGTCCTCAGTTAAAAACAGCAACAACAATAACAATAACAATATTATGTGGATGGAGCTAGAGAGTAATATGTGAAGTGAAATGAGTCAGTCAGGAAAAGACAAATACCTCATGATTTCCCTCATATGTGGAATTTAGGAACCAAAACAAACAATTGAAGGTAAAAGAGAGAGAGTGAGAGAGAAAGAGAGGCAAACCAAGCAACAGATTCTTAACTACAGAGAACAAACTGATGGTTACCAGAAGAGAGGTGGGTGGAGGGATAGGTTAAACAGGTGATGGGGATTAAGGAGGGCACTTGTGATGATCACCACATAGGGAAGTGTGGAATCACTATATTCTACATATGAAACTAACAATATATTGTATGTTCACTAACTGGCATTTAGATAAAAAAAAAATTAAAAACCACTACCAGACACCTTTTTGATCAATATATCCTAAATTTTATTCAATTAAAATCATTTAATTTTTAAAAGAGATTTATTTATTTATTTGAGAGAAAGAGCACGCCAGCAGGGGAAGGGGCAAAGGGAGAGGGAGACAGACAGACTCCCTGGCTCAATGCCAGGACCCCAACATCATGACCCCAACTGAAATCAAAAGCCAGATGCTCAACCAATTGAGGCACCCAGGCACCCCTATTTATTTTTTTTAATTTATTTGAGGGGAGGGCAGGCCAGAGGGAGAAGAAGAGAGTCCTAAGCAGATTCTCCACGAGTGTGGAGCCTAACGTGGAACTTGATCCCATGGTGCTGAGATCATGACCTCAGCTGAAACCAAGAGTTAGAGGCCTAACCAACTGTGCCTCCCAGTCCACCAAAATCATTAAAATTTTTATAGTTACAGAAATGTGCTAAGTTTTGTGCTTGGAAATAGAACCTAAATAAAGATATCAAGATTTTTATTTTAATGTACTTTATTCCTTTTTTTTTTCATTGAGTATAGCTGACATATAATGTTACACTAATTCCAAGTGTACAACATAGGGGTTAGACTTCTCTAAATATTATGCTATGCTGATCATAAGTGTAGCTACCATTTGTCATCATACAACACTATTACAGTATACAGTATCATTGCCTATATTACCTGTGCTGTGCCTTTTATTCTCATACCTTAGTCATTCTATAAGTGGAAGCCTGTATCTTCCACTTCCTTTCACCCAATTTGCACCTCCTCCCAAGCAATCATCAGTTTTATTTATGGATCTACTTCTGCTTTTTGTTTGTTTATTCACTTGGGGTTTTTTTGTTTGTTTTAGATTCTACAATGTAATTTTTTCTTAATATTTATGTAATGACAAAATAAGTAAAATACTATATGAGCACGTGTGTGTAAGCCCAAACTCATACGTGACAATGGCTATATTTCTGTAATGTAATAGGATGTTGTAAAATAAGATTTCTCTATCAGACCTTAATATATGCCTCCATTAAAAATAAATAAAACGGTATTATAAAATTCCTCTTTGTGGGAATAAACATGTTCACATCGCACTAAAGCAAATGGAAACTTTCAAATGAAAAATATCTGGGGCACCTGGCTGACTCAGTTAAGCAATTGCCTTTGGCTCAGGTCATGATCCCAGAGTCCTAGGATCCAGCCCCACATCAGGATCTCTGCTCAGTGGGGAGCTTACTTCTCCTTTTCCCTCTGCCTGCCACTCTGCCTACTTGTGCTCTCTCTCTCTCTGTCAAATAAATATAATCTTTAAAAAAAATGAAAAATGCTTTACAACTACGTAGTTTTATTTCTCAGGTGTTCCTGAAGAACATATATTTTTTAAAAATTAAAATCCATATCAATGCTTATGGTACACACTGACACATTCACAGACATACAAGTATGCCACTAAATGATTTGGATTTGCTTAAGTTTAAGAATATTTTGTGGATTAAGCAGTGTTTTTAAAGTGATGTCTTTGCTGAAATTCAATTGCAAGAGAATTTGGAATATGAGATAGAGAAAAATAATTCACCCATGAATTCACAATTTTTTTAAAAGGTCTACACTTCAGAAATGGCAATTTGGTAATTTTTAAAATGTTTTTATCTACTTTGTCTTAGTTATATTGAAGTTTGTGCTAAAAACACACATTTACTCATCTATTATTTTTTTAGGATGATGTAATCTTACATAATAGTAGAGATCTGAGAATACAAAATATTTCTGTAGTTGGTAATGGCAAATGCTTACACATAACAATAATCATTAAATACAGTGAATTTATGTAAATTAATTAAAACTTTTCCCTCTTATTTTAATAGCCAAAAAATAAACTTCGGAACATATGATAATTACATTCCAGGTAAGAAAGTATTAATATTTATTTCTCAAACATGATTGATTTTAGGATTATAATTACTTTTAAGGATAACTGATTATTATCCTCTATTCAAAGTGATAAAGCAGTAGATCTTATGGAATATTATTAAAAATCAGCTTTCTCATGGACCCTTAGGAAACACTTTCTAAATATATTTTGTTCTTGAATCCAACAAAGTTTAAGCAAATATGTTCAGCAACATAAAGGTGTTGTCATGTTAGAAATCAAACAATCAGATAATCTTACACTTGAAAAGTAGTGTAGAAACTGGATGAACAATTCATTCATGTCTGCAATGACTTCAAGTACATTCATGATAAACTATAGTCCTCTTATAGTTGGCCAAAAATTCACCAATCTGATGTTGAAGGAACTCACGTATTGGACAATTTACTTCATATATTGAGTTTAAATATGCCTTTAATTCTGTATATTTTCTCATTGTTCCTGTTTTCAGGAGACTCACAGGAAAGTATATTTTCTCTTACAAGAAGTAGTACTTCAATACTGCACATATTTAAAGGAAGTGAAAATCTCTCTCTCATTGGTCTATGCTAATTATCTTTAAACATTTCTCTTATAGTTTCCAGGTAACTTGTTCCTCACAGTTACAATTCTTATTTGCAGTTTTCTATATTAATATGTCACTTACTACAACAATGCAATTCTTATGTGTATAACATTGACTCTTATAGCTTGGAAAATGATTACTAACCAAAGGAATCTTATTCATTAGCATTCAGATACAATCATATATTTACTGACTATTTTATAACAGGTACTGTCTATACTAATACTAAGTACTTTAGAGGCTACAAAATTAGCTATCATATTTTTTCATCTCAAAAGAATTGTATTCTAACCAAAGGAATCTAAAGCAAAAATATAGACTAGAAGAGAAAGATTAAAAGAAAGCAGTAAAGATATTTCTTTGCATTTATATTACAGACTATATTAGTTTCACAATGACTATGTAGTTTTCTATAAAACTGATCAAATAGAAAAAATTATTTTCATATGTTGATAGCAGAGAATTTAAAACCTAACTAAATAAATAAAGCCATAATTTGTATCATTTGTTCAGTCATGAAATCTATTATCATACTGCCATTTTAGAGCTGACGAAATACTATTTACTCTAAAACAGTTAATGTTTTCTGATTTTAGTCAGTGAATTAAGCAAAAAATCATGGAATCAGCAACACTTTGCCCTGAGATTTCCCAAACCACCACGGCCAGGAAAAAAAAGGAGATCAAAACCATCCCAACTACAAGACAATACAGTTTTCGTGAGTATTGAAAAGATCATATCATTTTACTAGTGCTAAGCTTGTGAAATCATGTATAGTTATATGTGTTACAGATCAGCGCTGACCAATGGGATTTCTGTGATGATGGAAATATTTTATGTCTTTGCATTCCAATGTGGCTATTGAACACTTAATATGAGGCTAGTGCAACTGAGGAATTGAATTTTACATCTCAATTCAATTTAATTCAGTTCGCTTGTGGCTTTTAAATACCATATTGGACAGCACAGTTAAAGGTAATTCAAATTCTACACTTGAAGAAAGTAGATACATTTTATTTGCATTTCACTGTATAAACACTGCCCCTTATTTCATATTAATTATTTATTTAGTAGCCCCACGTTATAGAAAATATGTGTTCAAGAAGCACAAAAATCTGGAGATCCTAATACTACAATTAGTATTAACATTCAGAAAATGTTCCCCAGCTGGAAAAAAAAAATCACTCATTATAATCATGTGGTTATATTATACTTTGATGAAGTTTTAATTCTTTCTCATTTTCTGTAGTATAGCATTCAGGATTCTGAATATTAGAAGATAAGTATTTCTCAATGTTTCCTAGAGTCATCAAGGGATATGAAATGTTTAAAAAAAGTTTCACAAGATAAATTTATCATCAACTCTTATTTATTTTAGGGAGCGTTTCCATTCAGTAGCGGTCCTAGCTTATTCTGTTATCTCACACTCTTTGCTTTTCCCTTCTTTATTCAATTTATTTTCTCCATTGTTTGTTAACATTACTTCCTAAGTTTGCTGCTTCTGCAATTAAGATTTTTGTAAATACTTGGTTAGGAGTTGAAAACAAAATGTACCATTCTGCACAATTTTATGTGCATTGAATGTTACAGCTTTATTATCGTAGTTTTCTATCTGATGATACTCAATTTATATCTTGCTAAGCAGGAGTTTCATGTTTTTACTTTTTACTACACATAGTATTCCAAATTCCAGAGACCCTGAATCTGATAACAGAGACCAGGATATGCCTAAACATAAAACTATTACATATTAGAAAATGATTATTTTCTGATTTAGCGTAGGAATAAAAAGTGGGCAAGATATTCTAATACTACTTGAGAACACTGAGCAGGGGGTGGGGTGGGGAGGCCTCTCTTGATTGTGAAGAGAGATTCTGATGTCATTAGTCAGTGGAGGTCTCTACCCATTTTTTTTCTCTACCCATTTTAACATAATATATTGAGGGAATTTTGAAAATCCTCTAAATTGAAATAAGGCCCACAATAAGACATGACTACCCATTAGTCCAAAAAAGAATGAAATTGGAAAAGCAGAATACACTATGACATCTTACTTTATCCACTATTTATCAAAATCTAAAATCCTTTAATGGTCGAAGTTAAAATGTATTTGGTATGTGGTAATAAAAGCTGTGTAATTCACATACAGGTTGTTAATGATTATTATTCTAACCAATATTCTAGGTATATGATGCAGATAAATTAAAAGAAGCTTCTAAACGACCATTATGGATGCATAGTTCTTTAATGAGAATTTCTGAGAGGCCATCTGATTATTTAGCTGCCAGGAGTCAGCCTCCATATAAATCATATAAATGGAAGAAAGATGCTAAAGTAGCAGAAGTAGAAAAACCTACATCTCCAATAGCAGGTAAGAAAGATAAAGAAGACAAGCAAGCACACAAGGACAAATTAGAATCAGAAACAGAATCCACAGTTTTAAAGGAGCCAAAAATTACTAAGACAAAGCCAATGAAAGATAGGGATATAGAAAGAGGAACTAAAGGTGAAAAGGATGTTGCAAAAACAGATGCCAAAAAAGAAAAAAAAGATTTAAAAAAGGGCAAGGAGTCAGCTACAGAATCTGAAGATGAAAAGAAAGGTCCCAAGAAAGAGAGGAAAGCTTCAAAGAAGGGCAAAGAGTCTGCTACAGAATCTGAAGATGAAAATAAAGGTCCCAAGAAAGAGAAGAAAGCTCCAAAGAAGGGCAAGGAGTCTGCTACAGAATCTGAAGATGAAAAGAAAGGTCCCAAGAAAGAGAGGAAAGCTTCAAAGAAGGGCAAGGAGTCTGCTACAGAATCTGAAGATGAAAAGAAAGGTCCCAAGAAAGAGAAGAAAGCTTCAAAGAAGGGCAAGGAGTCTGCTACAGAATCTGAAGATGAAAAGAAAGGTCCCAAGAAAGAGAAGAAAGCTTCAAAGAAGGGCAAGGAGTCTGCTACAGAATCTGAAGATGAAAAGAAAGGTACGAAGAAAGATGCCAAGAAAGAGAAGAAAGGTTCAAAGAAGAGCAAGGAGTCCGCTACAGAATCTGAGGATGAAAAGAAAGATGCCAAGAAAGAGAAGAAAGGTTCAAAGAAGAGCAAAGGGTCAACTATAGAATCTGAAGATGAAAAGAAAGATGCAAAGATGGATAAGGATGGGAAAAAAGATTCAAAGAAACTAGGAGAGAAAGATGATCAGTCAAAAGACAAGAAGGGTCCCAAGAAAGATACAAAGAAAAAGGGGAGTAAAAAAGATAAGAAAGATGAAAAGAAGGCCAGTGGGACAGATATTGAAACAAAGGATGATGCCAAGAAGGGGGCCAAGAAGGGCTCTAAGAAGGATGGCAAGAAGGATGGCAAGAAAGATACTGACACAGAATCTGCTGATGCAAAGAAAGATGCAAAGAAGAAGATGCAAAGAAGAAGTAAGCCCTGGATAATAATTCGAAAGCATTTGATAAACAATTTTAGTAGTCTGAAACTGAATATGAGTGACAGGGGGATTCAAAGAATTAATCAAATAATTTTTAAAACGAAGCAAAGAAGAATACAAAGAAAGACTCAGACAAGTATAAAAATGTAAGAAATACGAAAAATTAAGCAATGGTTCATTTAAGGACTTGGAGGATACTTATGCTAAGTTTGGAGATATGAAAGATTCGATGAAAGGTCCCTAGAAAGGTTCAAAGAATAATATTTAATCAGGATGCAGGAGTTAATGACACAATCTGTGGATACCAAAAAAAAAAAAAAATCAATCAAGACTTCAAAAAAATTCAAGGAGGCAGATATTCAATCTATGGACTCAAACAGTCTCAAGCTGCATCAACAGACTTAAATAAAGAATCACAGGAGTAACGAGAGGAAGTCAGGAAAATTTAAGGAACTCTACTTTAAAATAAATACAAATACAAACTAAATGTAACATTCTTCAAAAAAGAAAGAAAGAAAGAAAACCTATTATTTCCTTGTGAACCCATACCACCATCTCTGAAGTATAAATAACCACAACCAGGTTGATGGATGTTAAACGTTCCACTTTCAAGCCAAAATAAACATACTTGGTAAGTTAGTTTTGTTTTATTTTAAGTCAAATAGGATTAAACAATGCTTGAGTCAATTTAAAGTTTGAATTGAAGTCTACCATTCTTAGAAAAATCTGTGTAATCTGCTGACTACATTTTTACTGGGATTTGGTAGAATGAAGTAGCATTTACTTTGTGCTTTCTCATTCACAATAACTGGGAAATTTGGTGACAATACTACAATAATGAAGATGTTAAAAGTATTAATGAAAAAGTAGATTTGTCATGAGAGATGAGACTGGTTTATGATACATGATAACTTTAACACTTACCAAGAATTTTTTTTTTCTTCAGGCAGAAAATAGTAGCCAACTTCTCTCCATTTAAGACAGGTGTATATTTAAACAATACATATTAAGGAGATGCCTGATAAATTGCTAATACATATGCAAAATCAAATTAGCTAGAATTCAACAGAGCCTAACAGAGTGAAAGCATCTACATATTATTTAGATGTGAAAACAATTAACTTTGTATCTTTATAACTATATTAAACTCTCTTGTGATCCATAAGTCCTATTAATGTGAAGAAAAATAAAAAGCAACATAAAGCAAAATGCAAAACTCTTCAAATATCCAATTAGTAGCAATTAGATCTTTTAACATCTTTTTCAGATAAACGTTGTTGCAGAACTTGCTAAATGATTTTCTCTCCCTTTATCCCTCCCAATATAAATTCTGGATGCAAAATAAAGCTTTTCCTTGATACTTCTAATTCCACATGCCTTCAAGAACTAGCTTTCTATGAATAATGAGATATAATTGTGTGACCTTCTCTTTAAACATTGGCCCCTGTTTCCCTACACCAACTACTGAACGATTCATGGCCATTTGTAATTTACGTATCCTTGTGGCTCTACCTTGCAGATCTAAATCAGCTGTAATGACAGTCAAATCCTGTCTCACTGTTTTCTCCCTCTTCCAGGAAACTCATTCTTCCTCTTCCTCTGCTTATAGTAAAATTCTATATTCAGACTTTCAAAATTTTCTGGAAATTTTAGCATCTCTCTAAGGATTTAGGGAATCATTTAAAATTTTTTATTCCTCTAAAAAAAAAGCCCTTAGATTATTTTCTAACATGGTATTCAAAAGTCAAGTTTTAGATTAAAATTCAATGTATCGTGTAAGAATAATTGAGCTCCTACCTTTACCATTCTACTGAAATGCATGATGGTTCCCCCAACCCCTTGGAGTTCCAATCCTAGTCCCTCTTTTCTGTCTATATATTCCTCTAAAATTATTCCATTCCATTTCCATGGCTTTATACATCATTATTCTTCTGTTGAATCCTACATTTAAAATCTAGGACTGAATTTTCCACTTAGTTCCAAAATCATGTGTCCAAATATTAGGTTAAACATCTGCTTGACTGTCTTCTAGACATCTCAAAATCACTATGTCCCAAAAAGAACTCAATACCTCTCCACCCAAACCTGTCTTCCCTAGGTTTTCACCATATCAGTAAATGATACTAGCATCTAACTTGTGACTCAATAAAAAATCCATGGGTCATTCATAATTCTTTTTTTTTCCCACCATGTTTATCTATTATTAAGTCCTGCCTGGCTACCACTAAAATATTTGAATTGGTCTACTTCATTCCATTTCTATCTACGCTAGAAGTCCAATCAGCCATTATATTACACTTAGAAATCTCAAAGCCCCCTAAATGCAGGTAAAGCCACCTACATCATCTCTCACCACCACCCAACATCCCATTCTCAACACAGAAATCAGGTTTTTCCATTACTCTAAATCTTCTAGTGGACTGATGTCCTATGTAGCACAAGCTTTTTTTTTTTTGCACTAGCTTATAAAGCCTTTAATGATCTGGTTTCTGACTACTTACCTGCCTTCATGTGGTAGCAAAATTATCTATCATGCTCTTGTCACACTGGATTTCTTTCTAAATTTAACTATACAAATCATTACAGATACAAAGCTTTACAATTGTTTCCTCTGCTTATAACACAATCCTAGAACCTTGTATTTCTGACTCCAAATTATTTACTCTCAGCTTAAATTTTACCTTTCCTGACGTTCAAAACATACTTTATTTTAGAGCATTTTTAGGCTCACAAGAAAACTGTTGAGAAGGTGCAGAGATTTCCCACTTATCCCCTATAACCAAAAAACGCATAGCTTCCTCCCATTTATCAATATCTGTCACCATAGTAGTATATTTTGTTATAATTGATAAGCTTATGTTGACATATCATCATCACCCAAAACACTTAATTCATATTAGTGTTCACTCCTGGTGGTATTCATTCTGTGGGTTCTTTTAAATGTATCATGATGTATATTAACCATTATAGTATCATACAGAGTAATTTCATTGCCCTAAAAATCCTCTGTGCTTAACTGTTTCATCCTATCCTTCCCTTTTATGTCTGGCAACCACTCTCCAGAGTCATACAGCTGAAATAATGGAATAGATGGCTTTTTAAGGCTGGATTCTTTCATTTAGTTATATGCATTTAATCCTTACATGGCTTGATAGCTCATTTCTCTTTAGTGCTGAATGTTACATTGTCTAGATGTACCACAAATTATTTATCTATTCACCTACCAAAAGACATCTTAGTTGATTCTAAATTTTCACAACTGTGAATAAAGATGCTATAAACATTCATGTGCAGGTTTTTGCAAGGACATATGTTTTTGACTTATTTGAGAAAATACCATTGAGTGAAATTGCTGGATTGTATGATAACAATGTTTAGTTTTCTGACAATACAAGTCTTTTATGCCTAAAAATTGATAAAAGGGGATCTTATATTAAGTTTTCTTATCATACGAATGACGATAATATATAAAATGAGTGGAAGAAACTTTTGGAGGATATAGATATATTTATGGTATAGATTGTGGTAATAGTTTCATAGATGTGTATGTGTATACCTATCTCTAAACTATCAAGTCATCAAGTTGCATACATTAAATTTGCACAGCTTTTTGAGTGTCATATAGATATAGATAGAATGCACATTAAAAAGAAACCTCTAAACTGTCTTCTATAATGGCTGTACCGTTCTGTATTCCCACTAACAATGAATGAGAGTTCCTATAGCTCCATACCCTCCGAAGCATCTTGTGTTATCATTGTCTTAGATTTTGGTCATTCTAATAGGTATGTAATGGTATCTCACTGTAGTTTTGATTTGCATTTCCCTGATATCATATAATGTGGAGCATTTTTCATTTGCTTATTTGCCAGCTTGACTATCTTCTTTGGTGATGTATCTGTTAAGGTCTTTGGCTTATTTTTTAATCAGGTGGCTTGTTTACCTGATTATTGAATTTTACAAGTTCTTCATATGTTTTATATAACAATCCTTGGGGGCACCTGGGTGGCTCAGTGGTTGAGCATCTGTCTTTGGCTCATGTCATGATCCCAGGGTCCTGAGATCGAGTGCTGCATCAGGCTCCCCACAGGGAGCCTGCTTCTTCCTCTGCTTGTGTCTCTGCCTCTCTCTGAGTCTCTTACGAGTAAGTAAATACAATCCTCCCCCAAAATAATCTTTTATGAGGTATGTATTTTCTAAATATTTTCTCCCTTTTGTTCTCTAAACAGTGTCTTTCACAGAGCAGATTTTTTTTATTTTATAATGAAGTTTAGCTAATCAGTTTTTTCTTTCATGGATTGTGCCTTTGGTGTTGTATCTAAAAAAGCCATCACAAACTGACAGATTTTCTCTTCTAGGAATTTTATAGTTTAGCATTTTACATTAAGTCTGCAGTCCTTTTGATATAGACATATTTCACTGTCCACTCTCATTACTCTCTTCCCTATTACATACCTACTTCTATCCTTTAACATGCTTTATTCTTTTATGTAACACACACAACCACCTGCCTGTGTGTCTCTATCTATCTATCTATCTATCTATCTATCTATCTATCTATCTATCTAATCTATCTATCATCTATCATCTATCTATCCATCTATTACCATTTCCATCATCATCTAAATCATTTATTGCACATTGCCTATGTCTCCTACAAGAATTAAAAACTCCACTAGGAAAGGAAAATGGTGTGACTTATTTATTGCTATACCTTCAGTATATAGAACTATCTCTAGTAGGTAGGATATACTCATTAACTCTAGGTTAGGTAAATGACCACTTACAATTTGGAGTATCTAGTGAAAAGAATGATGTACTTGGGATGAGCCTTTCCAAAATCCCAAACTGAAACATACCAGTCTCAGTAAAGTCAATCTAAAGTAATCATAAGTATCCTTTCAAAAAAGGGAAAGTCCCAAAAAGGGTGATTTTGACGGTTAGTGGCAATTTGGACAGCAGACAGTGTTCTTTATTTTAATGTGATGATACATGGGAAATTTTATGAACTATGTAGTGATTTTATAAACTATGTGTGCAGGGTAGCAGAACTTTTTGGCTTTATTCATTTTAATCCTTGATCAATCACGCTTGCTTGTTTGTTTTTGCAGTGTGACAACTGAACATTGCAACATTTCTAATCATGGAATGAGGATTTATTTATGATCTTTATTAAGGTGAGAACATGGGCTTCTACATGTTACATTGTTTTATTTTCTTTAGAAAACTTATTGTGGATTTTTCTAATTTTTATAATTTATAAGGAAGCACTTTTATAATGTCCATACTTGTAATAGCATTTGAAAAATACAGAAATAAACAAAGAAGGCAATTTTCCTCTTTTTCCACTCCTACCTCCATTTGACAATGCATATATCTTTTCCAAAACTAACTTTCCCATTGTTTTCTAATTTATTTTAATTGCCTGGCAAATTATTGAGTTGTAAATTTTTTTTTTTATTGAAGAGATTAAATTTGCCATTCTGTGAGAGAAGAGGGAATAAGAGATGACAAAACTGTCCATTGATCATAAAGTATTTTTCTCTCTAAGATGAAATCTCTTCATCTCTAAAATACACTATTGAAGTAGATGATGTAAATTGAAGCTAGTGGTCCGAAAGAATAGAAAGAGTGACAAATATAAAAATGGATATTTCCTGCACTTTACTACCTTAAAATACTCTCAAGTTGTTTCGTTTTTCTGCCAAGAAACAAGAATTAATCTTTTTTCGCATTTGATGAACATACAGCTCACAGAATACTCCTCATGGATTCTAATTCTGCAATTGCTATTTGGCTCAAAGGGATATGGACATGGCTCAATATCATTTAACAAGGTTCTTCTCAATGAAACTTCACTCCACTTCAAATGATCAGCTCAACTTGGAACTTAGTTACCTAGATTCATGCCCTCCTTCATATTTATAGACTGATATAAGTAGTTTTTTTTTTTTAATTTCCTACAACATGAGAGCAATTAAGATTTTGTACCCTCTAAAATCCAATGGGAAAGTACAGGTGGAGTTTTTTGAGTCTTTATATATCTGAGTTCTTTATATATATATCTGAGTTCTGACCTAAGTTACTCAATTCTTCCATAAAGACTACTAATGACTCTCCATCAGGTTAGATCCTGACTTATGCAGAGGATAGTGACTATCTTCCAAAGCTATATTTTATGACCCAGATGGGGGTTCTGAATTCTGTTAGAAATATATGGAAGTGAGTAAAGAAAAAAAAAGTTATTTTTCAATACAACGTTTTGGTCATTAAGAAAAAATATAATAAGGCAATATGAATTATGCACATTACTAAAAAGTATCTAGTTTTCTTTTAGTTATTTGCTAATTTTTCCTCATACAAAACAATAAGCAGCAGAGATGATTGGCTCTCTAACTACAGGTCATTTCTCCAACCTTCATTTACCTGGTCTCCTTAGTACCAAAGTCAAAAGTGCAGAAGAAACAAGATAGGAGATTAGTGCAAAAGCAAAGATCCATGTATAGCACAACTTCCTACTCAATAATCTTGCCATATGTTTCAGTTCTCAATTTAGACTTTTAATCACACAGTTTGTATATAGAAGGTACTTTTTCCTCTTTTACTAATTAAATTTCCCTTGAGTAAAACTCAGAGCCATAAAAGTGGAATACAGATGTTAAAGAATTGCTAGTTTTGTTGGCTTGTTGATTAGTGAATATATGATTAAGTCTCTGCAAAGGCTTGGAGTGATGGTTAAAGACTCTCAGATGTGGCTAAAATCACAGAAGAAATATCATTAAAAAAGAAATGTCATAAAACAAAAACAAAACTTTCTTTAGAAAAGTATGTAACCTCTAATTTAAAAAAAATATCTATAAATATTCCACAATATGACTCATCAGCTGCAATAGTTTGGTAATTTGCAAGGTTCTTTTGGTTTGAATTTTTTTCTCCTCTGTATATGTGCATATATGTGTGTGTCTGTGTTTTTGTGATATTATCAACATCACAGAGCAACTAAGAAAAAATGTTGAAAGTGTCATCAAAGATGAAATGACTGACAAATTTGAATACTTTTTAAGAACTATCTTTTAGGTAGGGGGAACAAACATTACAGGACACCCAACATAAAATAGACACTAATTTTCCAAAATTGTAAGAACCTTTATTTTTTAAAGATTTTAATTATTTATTCATGACACACACACAGAAAGAGGCAGAGACATAGGCAGAGGGAGAAGCAGGCTCCCCACAGGGAGCCTGATGTGGGACTCAATCCTAGGACCCTGGGATCTTGACCTGAGCCAAAGGCAGATGCTCAACCATTAAGCCACTCAGGTGCCCCTTGTAAGAAACTTTAGATATCAGTTATATTTAATTCTAATAAGGCCACCATCAGCAATAGTTTTAACATATAAATAAATAAATACTAATGTTAGTAACAATCTGTTGTGCACCCATAACAGTATTTTGCATTGTGTTTCACAGAGCCTTGTCCTAAACTTTTAACATGCTACTCCAATTGAAAAAAATCAGCGATGGCCTAGATGGGTAACAGGTATTAAGGAGGGCACTTTTTGTGATGAGTACTGGGTGTTGTATGTAAGTGATGACTTACTGAATACTATTCCTAAAACCAATATTACGCAATCTGTTGACTAGAATTTAAATAAAAATCTAAAGAAGAAAATAAAAAAGAAAAAAATCTACTCATACCTGTATTATAATCCACACTACAGCATTAAGTAGACATTTGGAGATTAACCTGACCTCTATATGCCATTTATGATCTCCTTGCAATTGCTGGAATTCATGGGATCCTTTAAAAGGTCACACTTCATCCTTCCACATCCTCAGTGTATATTGCAGTATACATATTAGCTCCTTAAGAAATGTTTTTTTTTTTAATTGGATTATAAACATTTTCTCCTACTCCATAAATTGCCTCTCATTCTGTTGATAGTTTCCTTTGTTGTGAAGACATCTTTTGAAATAGTACCAGTGGCCTATTTTTGCTCTTATTGCTTTGGTTGTAAGACTCAAGAAAAGCATTATATACACCAAAGTCATAAAGATTTTCCTCTAAATTTTCTTCTAGGTTTACAATTTTAGTTCTTGCAATTTAGACTTTAATCCATATTAAGTTGATTTTTGTGTACAGGATAATATAACATAATTAATTGCCCATTTTCAATCTTTTCCATGTGAATATTGTTTGTCTAACACCACTTTTTGAAGAGACCATCTTTTCCTCATTACGTACTCTTGAAACCCTTGTCAAAACTCAGTTGACTCTATATGTGTGGATTTCGTTCCTGGGCTCTCTATTCTGTTCAATTTGTCTATATGTCTGTTTTTATGCAAGCACTGTGCTGTTTTACATACAGTAGCTTTGAGATATATTTTTAAATCAGAATGTTGATTTCTTCAGCTTTGTTCTTTATTAAATTGGTTTTGGCTCTCTGGGGTCTTTATGTATTTACATATAAATATTAGAATGTTTTTTTCTTTTTTTTAAAAAAAAAGATTTTATTTATTTATCCACGAGAGACACACACATAGAGAGAGAGAGGCAGAGACACAGGCAGAGGGAGAAGCAGGTTCCGTGCAGGGAGCCTGACATAGGACTCCATCCTAGGACTCCAGCATCACGCCCTGGGCCAAAGGTGGCACTAAACCACTGAGCCACCCGGGCTGCCCTGTTTTTTTCTATTTTAGTAAACAATGTCATTGAAATGTCATTGAAATTTTGATAGGGGTTCCATTGAACCTGGAGATTGAATTGGGTAGTATAGACGTTTTAATAATATTAAGTCTTCCAATCCATGAACACAGAATGATTTCCATTTGTTTCTGTTCTTTCATCAGTGTTTCATAATTTTTAGTATATATAATCTTTCACTTCCTTGGTTATGTTTATTTTTAAGTATTTTATTTTTTTGATGCTATTGCAAATTGGATCTTTTTTTACTTTCTTCTTTAGATAGCTTATTATTACAAACACAACTTTTTTAAAAATTAAAGTATAATTGACATACAATGTTATACTAGTTTCAGGCGTACAATATATTGATTCAACAATTCTCTATATTACTCAGTGCTCACCATGATAAATGTAGTTACTATCTGTCACCAAACATTATTATAATATTATTGACCAAATTTCCTATGCTGTATTTCTCATCTCCATGACTATTTTATAACTGCAAGTTAGATCCCTTAATCCTCTTTATCTATTTTACCCATCCTCCATCCACTTCCCCTAGGGCAAATATCATTTTGTTATCTGTATTTAAGAATCTGTGTGACATAAGTATTGCTAAATATTTCATATAAGTTTCACTTATATGTGGAATTTAAAAAAATGAACTAAGAAGAAACAAAGTAACACAGCTGATTTTTGAATGCTGATCTTATATCTCATGAATTTACTGGATTTGTTCATTAGTTCTTTTTTTTCTGAGTTTACAATAAGGGTGTAGTGTATTATTATACATAAATTGTGTGGTACACATCCTAATATAAAATTTATAATAACCTATGTATAGAATATACATTTTTTTCCAGAGAGTTATTAAGTATTTATCAGCAAACTACTGCCTGTGTTTTACTCATGTAGGGAAAGTGGGGGATTGATCCATTTTTCTTTGTTAGTTTTGTTTTTACTCTTAGCACAGGAATCTCTTTTTATTGAAAAATATCTAGTTTCAGATCCCTGCCTATTGGCCTTTTGTTGTTTTTTACAGTGTCAAGGAACTTGGGTTAAGGGCTACCACAAAGAAGAGAAGGCAGTGATTACCTATTTTCTTTACAATTGAAAGTGGCCTTTAAAGATGACAGTTGACCCTTGAACAACACAGGTTTGAACTGTGTGGTCCACTTATATGCAGATTTACAGCACAGTTCTGTAAATATATTTTTGCTTCCTCGTGTTTTCCCTAATGACATTTTTTTCTCTAGCTTACTTTATTGTAAGAATATAATATGTAACACAGATAACATATTAAAATATGTTATAATTGATTGTGTCACTGGTAATGTTTCCAATCAATGGTAGGCTACAACAGTTAAGTTTTGGGGGAGTCAAAAGTTATATGCAGATTTTCAACTGTGCAGGGTGGGTTGGCACCCCTAACCTTGGGTCAACTATACGTACACTCTGCATTATCTGGGCTAATAGTCAAGCTGACCCAAAACATATTAGCTGTCCACTTAAAATTATTTTTATGAGTTTAAAAAAAGATTTATGCCTGTGATGTTTAAAAGAAAATGACAACTTAATTTTTTTTCACTTTTTAAGAAACCAGTAGGTACTCTGAGAACAAGAGTACCTACATTTTAAAACCCAGGTGTGCAACCTATCAACTCTGTTATCTGCTTAGATAAGCTCCCTGTACTTCAACTTCCCCATCTGTTAAATGAACATAATAGAATCTACTGCATATAGTTGTGATAATTAGATTAGTCAATGTGTATAAAGTATTTAAAACTGTGGCTGGCACACAATAGAAGGCTTGCCACTATCATTTCCATGCTTTTACTACTATAGTTGCTGTTGCTGCACAAGGAGTCAACTCACTGACATCTGTTTTGGGTTCTAATACTACAAGGTGTGTGATCTTTGGTAAGTCACTTTTTTCTGCACAAGCATGAATCTAAGGTTAGGTTTACATTTAATATCGATAAGTCAGTGAGTTGACTATTAATTTTTTTTTTTTGGGTTTGCTACTTACAAGTTCATGCCATCTACAAAGAAAGATAATTTTGTTTCTTTCTAATTTAAATGCCTTTTATTTTCCTTGCCTAATTTCTCTAAGACTTTCAGTACAATGTTGAATAGGAATTGCTAGAGTGGCATCCTTGCCTTGTTATAGATCTTAGAGGAAAAGCTTTAGGTTTAAAGGTTGAATATGATGTCTGTCGGCTGTGGGCTTTTCATATACAGCTTTTCTTATGTTTAGGTAAATCCCTTCTATATCTAGTGTGTTAAGAGTTTTTACCATGAAAACACCTTTAATGTTGTCAGATGATTTTTCTGCAGCTACAAACTTGATCATGTGATTTTTTTGCCATTCATTCTGTTATTGTTGTGTATCACATTATTTGTATATGTTGAAATGTCATTGTGTTTCCAGAGATAAACCCACTTAATCATGGTGTATGACCCATTTAATGTGTTGTTGAATTCATCTTAATAGCATCTTATTGAGAAATTTTTCATCCATATTCATCAGGGATATTGGCCTGTAATTTTATTTTCTTATAGTGTTTTTACTTGGTTTTGGTATTAGAGAAATGCTGGCTTACAAAACGAGTTTGCAAGTGTTCACTTCTTTTCTGTTTTTTGGAAGAGTTTGGGAAGAATTGGTATTGATTCTTATTTAAATGTTTGTTATAATTCACCAGCCAAGTCATCTGGTCCTGGACTTTTCATTGCTGGGAGGTTTTTGATTACTGATCAATCTCTCTCTCTCTTTTTAAAAGATTTTATTTATTTATCCATGAGAGACACAGAGAGAGAGAGGCAGAGACACAGACAGAGGGAGAAGCAGGCTCCATGCAGGGAGCCTGACATGGGACTCGATCCCGGGTCTCCAGGATCAGGCCCTGGGCTGAAGGTGGCACTAAACTGCTGAGCCACCTGGGCTGCTCTCAATCTCTTAACTCATTATTAATCAATTCAGATTTATTTTCTATTTATTCATAATGCAGTCTTAGTAGACTGTATGTTTCTAGGAATTTGTCCATTCTTTGGGGTTATCAAATATGTTGGTGTATAATTTTTCATAGTAGTTCCTTATGATCCTTTTATTTCTCCTTAAGCATCCCTTGTAAATGTCTCTTCTTCCATTTCTTATTTTGTTTGTGTTTTACCTTGTTTTCTTAGTCTGATAAAAGGTTTTCCAAGTTTGTTTATCTTTTCAGAAAGCAAGTCAGTTTTGATATTTTTCTACCATACCTTTTGTTCTTTATTTCATTCATTTCTGCTCTAATCGTTATTTCTTCCTTCTGCTACCTTTAGGCTTGGATTGTTCTTTTTATAGTTCCTTGAGTTGTAAAGTTATGTTGTTTATTTAAGATCTTGCTTCCTTTTTAATGTATGTGTTTATGCTACAAGCCTTCCTCTTAGTATGACTTTTGCTCCATCCCATATGTTTTGGTATTTTGTATTTTTATTTATCTTGAGATATTTTCTAATTTCCCTATTGATTTTTTCTTCAACCCACTGGTTGTTCAAGTGTGTTGTTAAATTTCCATACATTTGTGAATAATATATGTATATAGACAGTTGATCTTTGACAAAGTTACCAAGAATATACACGAGGAAATGACAGATTCTCCAATAAATTGTTTTAAAAAAAACTGGATATGAAATTAGACCCTTATCTTATACCATATACAAAAAAAAATGAGCTCCAAATGGATTAAAGACCTAAACATAAGACCTGAAATTGTGAAACTCCTAAAAGAAAACATAGGAGAAAACATTATGACATTGGTCTTGACCACAGTTTCTGAGATTTATCATCAAAACCAGTCAACATAAGCAAAAAAATAAACTACCTCAAAAACTCCTACAACTCAGCAACAATGTGGTCCCAGGCCCTGAAGAGGCATTTCTCCAAAGTAAACATACATTGGCCAACAGACATGAAAATGTGCTTGACATCATCCCTAATAATCCCTAATCTCTTCACATTTGTTTTCAGAAAAACAAAAGATAACAAGTGTGGGTGAGAATGTGGGGATATTGGAACCTGTGTACATTGCTGATTTGAATGGGTATATATCCAAAAGAATTGTTAACAGGATCTCAAAGAGATGACCGCACTCTCACATTCACTCTAGAATTAATCAAATAACCAAAATATGAAAATAACCTAAATTTCCATCAACAAGTGAATGGATGAAGAAAATGTGATGCATGCATACCATGGAACACTATTTGACCTTAAAAAAGAAGTAAATCCTGTTATATACATCCTGTTAAGTGAAATAAATATGTCATGAGACAAATACTACATGATTCTACCTATATCAAACATCTAAAATAGTCAAGCTCGTAGAAATAGAGATTAGAATAGTGGTTTCCAGGGGATGGAGGGAGGAAGATACGCAGTTGCTCTTCAACAGGTACTAAGTTTCAGTTATACAAGATGGATAAGTTATAGATGAGTACATCATGTAGTAGTTAACAATACTGTACTGTGCATCTAAAAAGTCTTTAAGACCATAGATCTCATGTTAAGTGTTCTTACCATAATGAGGAAAAAAAATGAGTGTCTTAGATGGCTGACCTTGGAAGTGCTACTTAGTCTACTAAAGAATCTCTTATTTGTACTTTTTTCTTGGGAAAAGTACTTTTCTTGGCTTTTCAATCTTACAATACCACTTTTAGATATATCAAATTTTCTAAACTTTCTAAAATTTGGATTTCCTATACTATGTAGATATTTTAATAGGTGAAAACTGAGAGATTATCTCTAATACCCCTTAATGAGGAGACTGAGGACACATGAAATTGAGTAATATTTCAAGTTTTTCTAATATCTCAGTGACAGAATTTGGATGAGAATACTGGTTTTTCTTCAAATTCCCATTCCACTGTTTCTGCTTATGCCTACTAAGCAAAATTTTTGATTACTAAATTTATGTCACTCTTTACCCTTCTCACAAAGTCATTTCTAATCTAAATTTTCTTTGATAGCTGTATATAAAAGGAGAAATGGAATCAGTATTTTCAGGCTTTATTGGAAACAGAAAATAAATTAATGCTCTAATCAAGACAATAAAAACACACATATTTTAAATCTCAGGAAAAATATATTTGATATGTAAATGTAGCCTTTCCTGGTGTCAATGAATATTTTTTAATTTCATCATTAATATGAGTTAAATGAAAAAAAAAATAATATGAGTTAAATGTCCAAGAAAACTGATCTTGTTATTTTTTTGCTTCACATAGAGCTCACTTTTAGTCTTGAACACATAAATTCTTATAAATACACTTAAAGATAGGGTCAGTATATTTTCAAGTAGAACTTATACAACATGTGTAAATGTAAATGAAGATTAAAACAATTTTAATTATAATAAATTGATCTCTAAATTTCAAGAGAAATAAGATTTTCTTGCAACAAATCTGGATGAATTATACACTGTCTTTTTTTCTTGCAATAAAATTTTCTAATTTAAAGATAATATATTTTAGTTTATTAGTTTGATAGGGGTTATTTACTACCAAAGAAATAAGAAAAATCAAGTCTATTACTGTAACATTTCTGAAGACTGAAATTATGACAAAATAAAAAGTTTAAAATAAGCTACTGATAACTAAAATGTTCTGACTCAGGCATCATCACTCTTCAAATGCTACATTCTTTGTATTTGAGAAAAAATATCTTGACAAAATTAAGCACTGTCTCATATATATTATTTCAGACATATTATTATGTGCTAATGTATCTGTACAAACAAATTAATTCTTTCTTCAACATTTTTGTGAATTTTTGCAGCTATCTATAAAATATTCATGATGCATGGATATCCTATGACAAGGCTCTTAATTAAAAAAAATAAAAAGTATGGTTATTGGTCCTTATTGATCCTGTAACTCTTACTACATATGCAATCTCTATATATTAAATCATCATATAGAATAATTATTGGAATAAAATTGGCTTTGAATTCCTAAGTTCTAGAGACAATAATTTATTTTCTTTTCACTAAATTGAAACAATTTTTTGTATTGCATAGACACTACTATGAAGGAAAACATTTGCAGTAGAGACATTGTTTAGGAAGAGTGAAGTAATAATACCCAAGGTACATCAAATTCTAAATTTAGAAATATAGGTGTAGTTTGGGTGGTGTAAATTTTTATTCCATTAACACTGGCTACAAACTCATCCCCAGAAGCAATCATTAATTCTATCTCTGTAATGCTGTATCATGTAGAGAATGTTTTAAGAAAAGAAGATCCTAAACAGCATAGAGATAATTGAGAACATGAGCATGGAAAAACTAAGAAGGAAAGATATACAGAAAAAGGAAATCTTAAAGGTCCTTCCAAAAGTACAACAGAACTTTGGCAATGAAGACTTTTCAAGGTTTTATAATTTAAAATCTATGATATGTACTAAATTTTAATTTTGCTGAATTTTAATAATTTTTAATGATATATGAGAAACTATCACTTAGCTCTTATGTGATCCTTATCTGCTGGGCATTCCAATTTCATCAAAATATTCTCTGTCCAATCTTTGTGGACTATGCATTAGCTTTTGCAATGAGTTAAAATGTCTTTAAATTATCATCAGTTCAATTTTCTTGATTTAGAAACACATTATTAGCACTACAAAGATTAATTTAAAATAGTGAACTTATTTGCATGGAAAAAATTAATAGATTTTCCATTCTGACTACAATTAATTCATGTAACTATACAGAGTAGAGCTGTACATATCATGTACCCCATAAATATCTTCCTGTATATTCTAGAGAAAGTAGAAGTAACAGAGATATTTTAAAAATCTAGATTTCATTACTAGATAACTGTCAGAATTTATGATCCACTAATAAAAGGGGATTGACTCATAGTTCAGTCATTCTGGAATTGTATATATAATTACATTTCCTAAAAAAAAAAGAAATGCATGAGTTCCTTCTATTCACTCAAGTGCTAATTAAACTTAATTTATGCTTTTTGGTAAGACATATGTCACATACTGAAAAACAGAAATTATTTAGACTGTTATATTTTTATATTTTTATTTATCACATCATTATGCCATTAAAAAGACTGCAGTTGGTAAAAAATAAAAAAAATGTTTTTTCTCTATATATTCAATGTTGAACTTAATGTGAATCATTAAAAAGTACCATTGTATATGAAAATAACATTTTACATTCTAGAAGTGTGAATAAATATTATAATCTAGTTGTTTGAAAAGACTATATATTTGTTTTATTAATTGAGTAGTTGTAAAAATTCAGAAAATCTTTTTATATCTATGGTTCAATTCCATTTCAGAAACATAAATAATAATAATAATAAAATACAGTTAAATTTTTTCAAAAAACTCTTATATACACTTAAAATATATATCACTACTTGTGTATATATTCAATTTTATTTCGAGGAGGTATCAAGTACTATTAATTTAAAAAGCAAATAACAATCACTGAAAAGAGACAGAAAAGTTAGAAATCATTTACTGAGAAGGCATAGACCACTTTACTGTCTAGCCAGGAAATTCTGTAAAAGCAACGGCAAAATCCAAAAATATTTCAATGCCATAATCATATGTCAAACCACTAATCAAATACTTAATCTACAAAATATTTCCAAATTGAAATAACAGCAATAGCAAAATCAACTAATATTTATTGGCTACAATTTGCTAAACACTTTTCTTGTATTGTCATTTAATACTCATAAAAATCCAAATACGTCACCTGTTTAACTGAAGCACAGAGAGGTTAAGTAACAGAAGTAAATTTTAATGGTAAAACCAGGATTTCAATCTGAATTCAAATCTCATTGGATACAAGGACTTCGACCATGATTTTGTGTCTTAATTGTTCTGAGATTTGGGGGAATTTTCTTTAATATCTCGGCATTAGTTTCTTCATAGTATCATTTCTGTATCTGCAAAAATGTACAGCTTTGTTAAAATGACACAAAATTACATCATGTGTAATGTTCCCACTATATAATTTCTTTAAAAAGGCAATTATTCAATGCTTAATTGCTTGGGTCCATTAGTCTTAAAGAAACCTGTCCTGCTACTACTCTTCCCATTCCCTACATCTTTTAGTGTGTCTCTTCATAAACATTGCACTCAAATTAGCAAGTTACATGAAAGGTATTTGCAGGAATATGCTATAGAGAACAAAAATATGGAAATTGAAAATATGCATTTGAATCCTAGTTCATCCATTGTGTATCATGAAAGAGGGACAAAGAAAAGAATATAAAACACTGGGCCCAAGCAGAATGGAAAAATATCATCTCACATCCAAATGGCACTGATTCTAAAAAGCATTAGAAAAAGAATGAATTATGCCTGGAAAAAGGTAAAGATAAAGATTCATCTATTTATCTACCTAAAATATTTTAAGGATAAAACTTTATGAAAGTAAAATAAAATTTATGATGGATTTAGCATATAACTCATGATACACAGAAATACTTATTAAATACTACACTGAAATTATCTTTTATTATAAAAGGGCACGAAACTAGTATTTTGTTCTACTTTTATGAAATGTAACTTTCATTAAAATTGATAGCATATACAATGAAAAGACATGCAAAATTCAGGTGGTTCTATGCATATATACAGTATGTGTATATGTTTGTGTATATATGTGATGCTTATGTGTGTACATGCATGTGTTCTGCTTCAGAAAATGTTACATTAGAATTTTAGGTTGATTCTTTGGAACTCTTTATTCTAGACATATATAAGCATCTTTAAAAAATTAAAAGCATATATAAATAGACTTCAGAATCTGGGAGTAAACTTGGCAGAGGTAAAGGTTTTCTAGAGAAATTTCTTGTAAGCCAGTAAGCACTTACAGAGTTGAAAAAACCATCACTCCAATATAAGATAGAATTACTCAGAATAAATTGTGTTTAGTAACCATAACTTTCTTAGAAGTCCATGATGGGACAAGTTTAACCACATTTGTTTGTGCGACCTAGTTACTTTTTTTCAGGACATATGTGTGTTGGAATAATTGAAGACAAGCTAACAAACTGGCAAGTCAGACAAACTTTAAAAATACTTTACGTAAAATTCTCTCTCTTTCCCTCTCTGTGTGTGTTTCTATATCTCTTTCCAATACCCATTTATTTTTTTCTATATTTAGAGTAGTTGTTATGGATTGGTAAAGATAGGGCAACGCCTTTGGGTAGTTCGCTCTACTTAGCAAATTAGAATCTTGAACTCTAAAAGAATGAGGGTGAGACATCTGAATCCCAGAAGCACATTCTGGTTAGCCCTACAATTATCAAGTATAGTTTGATGTGAACAAATATTCCAAAACTCATGAAAAATAGACATCTTATATGTCTCTATAGTATTTCATATAAATGTTATGTTTCACATTAAACAATAAGCAGCTATTACAAGTATTTTCCATATCAATAAAAATCAATAAAATTTTATCAATAAAAATTAAAAATAATTATACAGTGACAGATTTTAAAAACTGTAGGTTAATACAAAAAGATCACTGATATAGATATTTTAAATAAATTAAAAGACTCATTAACAGAGAAATTAAAGTTTGAAATGAAAGGGATCACTGCCAATAACATATGTTTCAGTTTACCAGGAAAATATGATGATTCTAATCTTTTGTACAACTAATAAAAGCATCTCAAAAATATAAAGCAAAAATTGATTGAGTTAAAAAGAGATGGGGCAGCCCGGTTGCTCAGCGGTTTAGCTCCGCCTTTCAGCTCAGAGCCTGATCCTGGAGGCCCGGGATGGAGTCCCACGTCGGGCTCCCCGCATGGACCCTGTTTCTCCCTCTGCCTGTATCTCTGCCTCTCTGTGTGTGTCTCTCATGAATGAATAAATACAATAAAAAAAAAAAGAGAGAGACATAGATCCAACATCCTATTGGGAAAATTTAATTCATGTCTCTCTGGAATGAATAGACAATAAATATCAGTAAGAATTTTAAAAATTCAAAATAGCGAACACCTATATATACTAGATAAATCTATAACTTCATACCTAATAACTAAGAAAACATATACTTTTTTCTCCATTATGCAAGGTCCATTCATGAAAAATAGTTTCATTAATAACAACAAAAAAAGTCTCATTCAAAGCTTAAGGCAAAACTCAAAAAATGAAAAAAAATCATTAGTTGCAAATTAATTAAATTAAAAATCAAGAATATACATAATTTAGGAAGATTCTAATTGGAAATTAATAACTATCCATTTATAAATAAAGGAATAATGTATTTTTAACGAAAGCATAAAGAAAAAGTAATGACAAAACTGTGTAATAAATCTTGTGGATCTAATTAAAATTGGAGAAGAGGGGTGCCTGGGTGGCTCAGTGTGTTAAGCATTTGACTTCAGCTCAGGTCATGATCAGATGGGGATTCTGCTTCTCCCTCTTCTTCACTCAACTCCCTACCTACCCAGCTCATGTTCTTTCTCTCTCTCTCTCAACCTAAATAAAGTAAGATCTTAAAAAAAAATTACAGTAGAGAACTTTCTATAATGCAACTTAAGAAATTAGAAAAACTAAATACAATGTAAATTTCAAAGAACAAAAAGAAATCATAAATAAATTTTAAAATATAAGATCAACATATCCATAAAACTGAGCTTCTTAAAAAAATAAGATTCATTACCCTTTAACATTTACCAACTAAGATTGATGAGGAAAGAGAGAAGGCAAAAAAACAGACCATATTAGGAAAGTAAAACATGTATGAAAACAGTGGAAACCTATATTTTAAAAATAACAGATAAACTGTGATTTCTTTATCCCAATAAATTTGAAAACTTATACTTCCCAAGAAAACATAATATTTGTCAAACCTGACTCAAAACAAAAAGCTTTAATATTACTCTCATGTCAAAACCCAATATGATTTTTAATAATTGTCCTATGAAAAATGGCAGGTCCAAGTAGTATTACCTACTAACATTCAAGGAACAAATCACATTTACCACAAGTATTTCAAAGTCCAGAAAGGGAACATATCTATATTACTTTAACCAAATCTCCTAACCTTGGTACCAACTCTAATAGAGACAATATTCAAATTAGAATTATAAGCAATTCTCACATATAAACACAGATACAAATATATTAAATATCCTCAAACCAAATTAAGAACAAATAAAGGTGATAATACACCTTGAATAATTTAACTTTACAGCAATTTATTGTTTTCCAGTATTAGAAAAAAACCAATTTAAAAGGATTAATTTGTGAGAAAATCAAGTAATCATCCCAATAGTCACCAAAATGAGGATTAAGGAATCACAACTTTCATTATTTTCAAAAAAAAATTTTACTAAGAAAAGCAGAAAATAGAATGTTCTTAACCTGATAATCCTTAACTATTGCAAAACTTGAAACAAATACATAATATGAAATATTTAAAATATTTATGTTATTACCAGAAACAAGTAAAAAGCATCCATTCTTACTGATATTATTTCTTATTCTGCTGGAGACATTGTCTAGTGCAATAAATTAAGTAAAGAAAATAGATAGGTGGATGGGAAAAAACATGTCAGTTCTTAATTTTTAAATTATTAAAATTAACAATGGAGCATTTGTATACAAATTGATATTTGAAATTTTACTGCACTTTCATATTAAAACTACAAGCATTTCTAACAACTAATTAAAATATATCACTTTACATAGCACCAAAAATTTTAATGTACCTAAGAGGTAAAATTTAAGAAAATGTGGACAAAACTTTTACAGGAAAAAAAATGCATTTATAATATTTATATATAATTTATATATTTTATGTATAGGTTATTTTTAGTATACATACAATGTAATTATATATATTTAAAGCAATATTAATAAATCAAGAGATATCACATACTCGTAAATTAGAAAACTTAATACCACATTTATAAAAAATGATATAGAAATTCAATTTAATTCCAATCAAAACGCCAATAGGATTTGGTGGAAATTAACAAACACATTATAAATTTTAAGTTGTAAAAGGCCAAAAATAGTCTAGGAATTCCCAAAGACCAAGATACCCACCAGATAATTATCAAGTATCATTTCCAAAGATGACATAATTATGGCAATATAATATGACAGTGCTTTAAGCTAATCCAAAATATTTTCAACACATATGACTGCACAATTTAGGACTGGTATTATACATAGGATTTCTATAAACTTATCAAAAAAATCCCATGAAGTATCAAGAAGATAAATGGACATACACAGGGACATGTGGGTGGCTTAGTTCATTGAGCATTTGCCTTTGGCTCAAGTCATGATCCTGGGATCCCAAGATGGAGTCTCACATCGGGCTCCCCTCAGGGAGTCTACTTCTCCCTCTGCCTGTGTCTCTGCCTCTCTGTGTCTCCCATGAATGAATAAATAAAATCTTTTTAAAAAATGGAAATACACAGAGGCAATTTACAGAAAAGGGAATATGAAAGCCCTAAAATTATAGTATGATATCATGTATATAAATATCAAATTCATGCAACTTCAAATATAATTTTTAGGAATTCATATATGTGTGATGACATTCTAAACACAGACAAAATATAAAACAAAATTGAGGCTAGCAGTCTTTTAGGAGAAACACAAAGGTGCTCTGGCTAATTTTCAGTAAGTATATGCAATATTTTTAATATTTGGTATCTAAATGCCACATGGGAAGATGAAGGGCTCTGTTGATCCAATTCTATGCCATCATTTTAATCACCATCTCTCCTTACTTGCCTTTTGTATACACATGTAGATTGTCAAAATAATTTTGACTGTTGTCTCACACATAAGATCACAACTGGGGTTAAAAAGAGTATGAATCATTGCAGGAATCAAAATGTGCTTATATCTGGAACATCAGAGGTCACAGATCTATTTATGGATAGAGGTATATAGGTTACTTTCCTGAGATGAAGAAATTTTCTCCTTGAGGAATTAGAATACAGAAGAATTTCTTTTTTTTTTTTTCAGAAATTTTAAAGTATTATTTTGAGAACTCAGGCCTTTTCTAGGGCCAAGTAAGATGTATCTCACATCAAACTTATCTCACATTTGGCTTTTAGTATTAAGGGGAAGATAAAGTCCATCAAGTCCTTTGTGTGAGATTTCTTTTGAAGTATTAGGTATTGATAATTGGAAATCCAAATTATTTTTCTAGATGGCTTTTCTTAAATTCTTTTCTTCATGAAATGCTAGGGTCTGTTATTTACGACTGCAACATGAAAATAAGAGCCAAAAATGCATTCTGGTTGTTTTGGAGCAATGAAGTTTAACTAAGATCCAGTTTATGAAAAATCTGATGGATAAAAATTGTGAGAAAGAACATACAGCACACTTTTCATTAAAATTCTTAAGCCTGAGGGAATGTGCCAACTGGAACTGAATTCATACCACGGGATAAATCCTGCATTATCGAATATCTTCTTATATATCCATATCTTATAAATATAATGTTGCTGCCATGCAACTATGGAGATGCTCAATAAAAAATCATTTCATCTGGAAGATGACCAAGTATGGAGCTCCTGCAGATAGAAGCTATGGGGTAAATTGACCCAAAGAAAGGGATTATGAAGTGTAAATGTGAGATGAAAAGAAAGAAGTTTCTTTTCTGCCATCAGCTTTTGCGATGTTTTCTATCCACTTTTTCTTTCAAATTCTTGCCAAAATTAATTTAAATTGATATTTGTTTTCCAAATATAGTAATGTATGCATGTGATGCTTACTGGTCATAATCCTGTAGAAGAGGAAGGGTCAGTGGCAGAATTAATTCTGAGAAATGTGCTCTAGAAAATTTTTCCAATTCTTCTCTGGCCAGAATGTTACCACTACTATTGATTACTGCATAAAGAAATCCACTCTGCAAGCCCAGCAACCCTCTGTTTGTGACTCCTGCTATATCTATCCTGCTCTATTCCTATCTTGAAGAAAGGGCATGGTTCTCTGTATATCTAGAGTTGGATTTTCATTTATCATTGTTCTTACCAGGGATACAGCATCTTAAACTCTGCTGGACTACCCCACTGACACTGATTCTGATTTAGAATTTTTCAAAAATAGGATGTTTTTATGTTTCTTGATTTGGTGATGCTGCCAGAAATTGTTTCTGCCACTAATAGCAGAAGAAAGAAAATGACATTGATATCACTAATTTCTCATTTCTGTTCTGCCATATATGCCCAGGGGTGTATCACTTCCCCCCACTAGAATGGATTATAAAACCTGGACTTGATATAAGAGAAGATGTCTACCCCTGTAGTCCAAAGTTTGCCTCATGTTCTGCTCTATTTTCCAGGATGATTAAGAACAGATTAATCCATTCTCTTCAGTTGAAAATCCTCTATCCCCAATGTCTGAGCTATTTACAAGATTCCAATGGGGGGACAAAAGTACATTTCTCATGCAAAGTTCATAATTTTCTAAGGTAGTTGAATCTTTTAGTCAATTAAAAAAATCCAGTACACTAGAAGTCTAGTATACTTTTGTCAGGAAATATAACAGGCATATATTCAAATTAGCCTAGATCAATAAAAATGACAACTATTGGAAGGATTCAGAGATATTGTTCAGAACCCAGGACAGAAATGTGACAAGAATCCACGAGACTCTAGATCCAGGACACAGAATGTTGAGAACTGAGGCCATAATATGAAAACAGATATTTGAGAAATTATAGCTTTGGATAGTGGAAACTCATTAATACTGCATCATGAATAGGTAAGTTCTTGGTAAAGTAGAAAACAATACATAGCTGAGATGAGTTATGTCATGCAAGGTATCATCTTAAATGAAAGGAAGGAAGTAAGACTATCTTTTAATCATCAAAAATGTTCTCTAACCCCTCCTACATAAGGATTTCCTTGGTATAGGTGTATTGAAGGATTGACAGTTGATGCTCAAACTATCCATACATGCACATACACACCTCTACATTTAACTAATTGACTGGGTTTTTGTGTCGTTTTTGTTTTGCTCACTGTTTTGTATCATAAGCACAGCCTGCATTTTTTTTACAGCCTGAATTTTTTTCTGTAGCTTTTGTTATTATAAATTTGAAAGTTGCTTGGATTTTCTTCTTTTAAGTTCCTATATAACGTTGATAATGTAGGTTTTCCAAGTACTACAAGACATGAAATAGTTATATTCTCTTTCTCAAAAAAAAGCTTCATGTTTGACATTGTCACACAGGTTTGATGGCTAACTCACTTCACTATTGAACCTTAGTACTTCAGGTTAAGGGAATTTAGGTTATTTCTGTAGAAGAGGTGACAGTCATTCTGTAAGGGTTCTTGAAACCTGATGAAACCATCTAAGGGACAAAAATGAGGTCCAAGTGAAACCTATTTTGATAACTGGAGGAAGTGAGGATGGCTGAGTAGATAAAGCATTATTAATACAGTTCTAAGTTAGGGCTCAATTTCACAAGAGATGACAGAAATCTAAAACCACTACTCTGTGGGTTTATAGAGTAAAGTTTTCTAAAGTTCTCTCATGAAGTATACAAAAAGTTTGCCTCCTCAAGAGAAGGTATTAACCTAAAGCCCATAAACATCCGAAACTTATAAGCAAGTTCTGTAGACATCTGCATTATTTTTTACACAAAGTTTGGCCTCAGTGAAAAAATGATAGCTCAGAGTTTCTATGAAAGCAATTCTAAAGAAATATTATTCAAACTCCCGTGGCCTTTGTCAAATGATGAAAGGAGAACTTGCTAAATCCTGAATTATTATCTTTAAAAATGAGAGGAGAGTGATCATGTTAAGATAAAGAAATGTTCAAAAGCTAATTAATAATGGAATATCCATCTATCTCTCCTGTTTTTTTCAGTAGTTTCAGTATTTTTGTATTACGCTCTTTCAGAACTATTTTTAATCCATCAGACAAAAATTCATTAGAAACTTCACCAGATGGAAGAATTCTGGTGTTTTGATCATTCAATATGGCATCTGGAGAGATCTAATACTTTCTAAGAAAACACAGCCTCCATTTCAAACTTTTCCCTGTTAAATTCTTTATTTTTTCCCTGTTATTTTTTTTAAATTTTTATTTATTTATGATAGTCACACAGAGAGAGAGAGAGAGAGGCAGAGACATAGGCAGAGGGAGAAGCAGGCTCCATGCACCGGAGCCCGACATGGGATTCGATCCCGGGTCTCCAGGATCGCGCCCTGGGCCAAAGGCAGGCGCCAAACCGCTGCGCCACCCAGGGATCCCTATTTTTTCCCTGTTAAATGATTAAAATAATATTTGTGCCTTCAGTATAATCTGTAGACTAACACATGATAAAAAACAACACTGCCTATGGAAATGAAGTATAATGTATTACAAACAAAAAATAATTTTAGGAGAAGATATGGGGACCGGGGAAATCCAGAGAGTAATACCTAGTTTTCTTATTAGATGAAATTATTGGGAAAAACATAACAGGAAATCTATTCATGGTACTGAATTTGTTCAGGAATTAATTTTATGGTTCTCAAAAAAGATACATAATAAATTTTTACATTTCCCAAGTTATTGCATGCAAAAGGAAATAGTTGTCACAGTACATTTGTAATTTGCATAGTTGGCAATAAGAAAAGAAAGATTTTTCAAGGTATATAGAGATGGTAAAAGAACATGGAATGGTGCAGTTCAGCCTTGGGATAAATAGGAAGTTAGTCACAAATATGCCTAGGCAATGGAAATACATTTTTGTAGAGGAAAAAAAAAAAGGTAAAGGTGTGTTTTTTATTGATACCAAGAGCAAGCACCACACAGGATGTTTGGAAATCTAATGATATATTTAAATAAAATAATCTTTAAGACAATTTTAATATAAAGCATGTCTAAAATATTTCTCTTGAATATTCCCTGGAATGTCTATTTGAGCATATCAAGTGATATGGATCACTACCTTACAGAAGAAGACTTTTTTTTTAATTGAAGTACTTCATACAATTTTACATTAGATTCAGGTACACAGCATAATGATTTGGCACAGAGTAGGGCATTTTTGTCTTTGATTAGCTTTAATTTTAGAAGATCTTACATCCAAGATTGCACCAATATCAGTATCTGTTCAACTTCAGATAAACACAAAACCAGAAAAGATGGAAAGATGGATATTAATGTCAACCACTGATTTGATTCATATCTCAGTTCTGGAGATATGAATGGATGAATGTTAAAAGCTGATAAAGAACTGAAAAGCTAGGTAGGGAGAGTGACCTAAGATTGAGGAAAAGCAGCAACCTCTGGTAGCAGTTGCTCATCACCATGGTCTTAAAACAGGCTATGGGAGAGCTTTTTTCTTTAACACATTGCCACAGAAAGATCCTTGCCACCTGCTGTTCTTTTGGGGTAGAAAAAGATACAAAAGTATCATCATGCTAGTACCAGAGTTGTTGTGACATACAGGTAGCTATCAATGTAGGATGATTATTCTCCTGACTTTTATTCAAGGATTATAACCAAACAAGGAAAATAGCTTTAATGGGAATGATTGCCTAAATCACCTAATGGGAGCGAAGAAAAAAGGATGATCAAGAATATGATTATGTGAAAAGTCTTCCACTCATCAGAAGCCCTACTGTGAATTGCATGTAGATGAAGTGTATTAAGAATTTTAAAACACTGCATTTTTGACTTATCAATTATTTTTTCTACTCATGACATTGCTTTATTTTCTTTAGAATTTTATAGACTTTTTGTATGTGTATTCACAACAGTTATTCCATCATTGTTATATTTTCTGCTATTTACTACTTCTAAGGACATTATATTCTATATAGAATTTTTTAGTTTAAATTCTTTTATCTCCAATAGTTCTCCATTAATTTCATATTGTTGTCTTAGTTTCTCATTAATCATTGCTTGCAAGAAAGTAACAAAAAAGAAAAAGCTGCATACCAATTGATTCAGTTGATTTACCAAGGAAAGTAACTTCCTCTTAGGAAGAGAAATTCTTTTTGTCTCAGGTAAAGCACCTTAACAGAATAATGTGGTAGTTGAGCATGAAAAATGAGGCCTTCTAAGCATATCCCAGATAGAAAGTACAAAAAAGTCAATTTCTCTATATAAGAAACAAACATGGATTTTTTTTTCTTTTTCTTTCCTTTTTTTTTATGGGGACAAAGGGAAAGCTGACAGTTGGTGCTGAAGAAAGTTAGCCTAAGAGACAAGGGACACCTGGGTGGTTCAGTTGGTTGGGTATCTGGTATGGATGAAAGAAAGAAAGAAAGAAAGAAAGAAAGAAAGAAAGAAAGAAAGAAAGAAAGAAGAAAAGAAAGAGAAAGAAAAGAAATGACAAAAAGAAAGAAGAAAGAAGAAAAGAAAGAAGAGCGAAAAAAAGAAGAAAGAAAGAAAGAAGAAAAGAAAGAAAGAAGAAAGAAAGAAAGAAAGAAAGAAAGAAAAAGAAAGAAAGAAAGAAAAGATAAGAAATCCAGGGAGAATTCACGAAAAGAAAAGAAAGAAAAGAAAAGAAAAGAAAAGAAACGAAACCCAGGGAGAATTTTCTTTTATGTGTAATGGACATCTAATTTTAGGATAGTGATGTTTAATATGTTAAGTTTTTTTCTTGCCTCATCTACTATTGTCATCTGCTGCCCCATACCTACAAAGAAAAACATTTGCACCACTAGTTTTATTTAATAGTATTTATGGAGAATAACTGATGCATTCATTGGGAAAATGGTAATAATAAAGAGAAAAGAGAAGATATTTCAAAAGGGGATTTAAGGTGGGCAGCATTTCTGAAACCAGCTTATAAATGAATCAGTCATTCATATATATCTCCTATTAATATTGAATCCTCCTGAAATTCAAATATTAGATAGTTGCAAAGTCTCAATGATGATTTGATTATAGTTAAAGTGTTCTTATTTAGACATAAAGGGCATCCGCAGAATGTTCAAGGCTTAGAATCATCTGAAATACATTTCAGAAAAGAGCTCTTTAATTTTCAAAGAAAAGAGTTTTTGTTGCCTCTAATTTACTTTAACAAATGAATTGATCTGAAAAAAAAAGTATGGCCATTAACTCTTTTAAAGTGTGCTCTGAAAAAAATAAAATAAAATAAAGTGTGCTCTGTTTATATCTTCAGAAACTTCTTTTTCATGGCATTTCCCTCCTATCCACACCTACAGTAGTCCCTCCATTCAAGGTTTCACCTTCCATGGTTTTAGTTACCTGTGGTTAACCATGGTCCAGAAGATGATTCTCCTTCTGACTTACTGTTAGAAGGTCAACAGTAGCCTAACACTATATCATGACATATATCATCATTCACCTCACTTCATCCCACAATGTAGGCAGTTTTTCATCTCACATCATTGCAAGAAGGGTGAGTATAGTACAATAAGACATTTGGGGAGAAAGAGACAGAGAGAAAACATCCATATAATTTTTAATAGAGCATAGTATTATAATTGTTCTATTTTATTAGTATTGATATTAACATCTTATTGTGCCTGATTTATAAATTAAACTTTATCATAGGTACGTATGCATAGGAAAAATCACAGTATTTATAAGATTCAGTTCTTATAAAGATTTATTCTATAAGATTCAGTAGTTTTAGGCATCCACCAGAGTCTTGGAATATATTCTCACAGATAAGGGGGGAATACTAGAAATACTATACTTGAATGTAAGTAAATATATTCATAACACATATTTTCCAAAACAGTATAACTGGGTATCAATTGGACAGCCTTTAAACTTTTCTAGTCACAGTTAGTAAGTCTTTCTTAGAATTTATGTAGGAGGGGTGTGTTTGTTTTCTAGAGTTTCCATAATAAAATACCACAGACTGGATGGCCTAAACAACAAATTTATTTTCTCATTCCTTTGGAAGACAGAGGTCCAAGATCAAGATGTCTGCAGAGTTGATGTCTTCTGAAATATATGTCCTTGGCTTCTAGATGACATTGCCCTCTGTCTTCACCTGTTTATCCTCCATGTGTCTGTGTCCTAATAATCTCTTCTTATATGGACATCAGTCATATTGGATTGGGGCCCACTTTAATGACTTCAGTTAACCAAAATCACCTATCTAATGTCCTTATCTCCAAGCACAGACACATTCTGAGATAATGGGGGTTAGGATTTCAACACTTAAATTTTGGGGGAAACAATTCTGACCAGGAAAATAGGCATATGAAATTAATTTATTTCACAGATTTAATTATTCATAATATTAAAGTAGTGAGTTTGGAACTCACAGCTGCAGTAGAGGAATAGAGGAATTTTAGCATCTGATGCTACTCTGGTCTGATTATATTCTAGGACTACCGTGAAGATATACTGAAAATTCTAACACCCTGGAGGAGTATAAAATCCCATTTTGTTGCTAATCTTCCTTTCATGGAAGTTGCTTGCCAGCTCTAATTTTGAGTGAACGTATTAAACACAATGGTGAAAAAATCAATTAAAAAAAATCTACTCTCCATACTATGAGTGTCTCTTTCCGTGTGTTTTCTGACCTAACTCATATCCCACCTACACACAGTTGTTTGTGGCTTCTGTTTTGTAAAACTGTTAAGGCAGTCTTAGTTAAAATCATCTATTTTTTTCTATTATTCTACTTTGATCTTGGCTTCAGCTCTTATTCCTTAAAAATTGGAATATGGAGGGATATTTCTCTCCTTCACAACACAATTCTTTTGTCAGGAATTTCAAAATTTCCTCAACGTTTGCAGTTATGAGTTTGACATTATTCTGTAATTTCCACACTGACTTTTTTCATTTTCTATCATCACACTTCGTAATTTGGTTTGGTTCTTATATGAATTAAAAAATTTATACTTGCTCTGGGCTATTATTCCCCAGATTTCTCCCTTTACAAAGCTTATTTCTACGTGGATGCTCTAAAGAGCACCAAAATGTTAGCATTCAGGTTCCTCATTCCTACCTTTCCCCATTTATATCACAGTTCTTGACAGCTTGTAATTTAGCAAATAAACTTTGTGAACACGTGGTTGTCTTGAGTTAAACTCATTATCAGGGAACAAAATTCCTGTCAATAAAATTAAAATCTAAATCAATCAATACCAGTCCGCATCATTCCCCTTTAATGGATTGCTTTTGAATTTCAAACTTTTTTTTCTTTTTCCAATTTAAATGTAAAGCTTTTACAGCCGGGTACTAACATTTTCAGTCTTACTCCCACTATATTCCCACCTTTCTTCTTTTGATCCAACAATATATATCAACATTGCTTTCTTCCCCCCAAAATATTTTATCCTCTCCTTCCCTGGTATTTTTATCATACCTTTTATTTGATCTGAATTATCATTTTCTTCCATTGTATCTGTCAAATATTCTTATAACCCCCAATGTCCCTACTGAGGCAGATAGCCTAATGGCATGTTTCCAGTCCATCTTCAATAATCTGAGCCTAATATCCCAGTGGCATCTACTAGAAAAATGTTGGGTTCTTCTTATCTTTATGAGCAGAAATCAGCATTAACTATGGACAACAGTATAATTCTTCCAAAGGAATTGTATTTGAAGTCTCTATCAATTCCTCTAATCAGAGTTGACTCCATTGATCAGTGAAGTTGCGCAGCAACCAGCACTTAAAAAAGGCCCTCCACTTTTTAAACTTTCATAGTTTGTTGTCATCACTTTAAAATCATCTTTGAATTTGAGTTTTATAAATGGAGTCAATATGGTCAGATTTAAATGAGAGCATTGCAGCATCTGGGGCTGGGCAAGGTAGCCGCCTCCTTGGCTCTGGCAGGTTAACTCAATGGTGTCTACCAAGGGGACTTGATGGAAAACTCTCACCCGTTACCCAGCCAGATAACTGAGTACATCCCAGCATGCACATTACAATCCCTTGGGTGTCTGCATGGGTCAGGGTTATGAGCTCTGGAGAAAAATAAACTGATTTCCTGCTCCAAACCAGGGCCCTACATTTTCATTTGGTACTGGGTCCCTTATACTATAGAGCCAACCATGCCTCAAATGAATCATACAGCAAAAAATCACTCTTTACCAATTGTTCTAAAATAACAGGGGGAAAAATTGAAAAAAATAAAGTAATAGGAACTCCTTTTTTCCCCAGATACTCATAAAGTTCAACATTTAAAGTTAAAAATAACATAGAAGGGTAAGAGGCACTCTACATCCACTGTTTGCATTTTTTCTCTTAAATGGTTTCAATAAATAGCATTACTCTGTTAAATTGATTTAATACAGTTCTGAAGGTAAGATCTGTACACATTTGAATAACTAGAAAGCATATAAGTGTAATCTGACTAAAAGATAAAGGTTCTCTATATAAAAGTTGAGAAGAGATATTTCAGCGTAGTGTGGTACACAGAACATATGCCCAGATTCTGGACCTGACATTTTCTAGATGTGTATTCCTCCAACATTATTTGGTTTCCAAATACAATGTTTGTGCGTGTGTGTATATAGATAGATAGATAGATAGATAGATAGATATAGATATATAAATTTGTGTGTAAATATATATATATATTTGTATATATATATATTTAGTATATGTTAGTATATTAGTATAAATATTTATATATATATATATATTTGTTTAAACCTAAAAATATACCTGAAATAAAATAGATACTAATTAAACTGTAGCCACTTTCTTACTCTAAAACAATTATCTTCTATTATTAGGAAAGTACATTGAGCTGTTAATTAGCTCTTAAAATATATATTACTAGGAAATAGGTAATATTAGAAATAAAAACATTCACACAAAAGAGCAAAATTTATTTTTATAATTGAGTAATCTGTTATTTCCAGGAAGATCTGTGGAAAGGGTAGATGGGGCCTTTATAGAGAGAGAAAAAAAGAAGCAGATGAGGGGATCGCTGGGTGGCTCAGCAGTTTAGCGCCTGCCTTTGGCCCAGGGCGTGATCCTGGAGACTCGGGATCGAGTCCCATGTCGGGCTCCCTGCATGGAGCCTGCTGCTCCCTCTGCCTGTGTCTCTGCTTCTCTCTCTATGTGTGTCTCATGAATAAATAAATAAAATCTTTAAAAAAAAAGAAGCAGATGATGTAACTGGTACATCATATGTGTTGATGGTTAGTGAGAATTAATGGAAGACTTTTTAAGAATATGGGTGAAGTCTTTGTTATATAGTAATGATAAATAGAGGAGGATCTATGAAGTAGTGCACCGTGGTACAGACCAGTAACAGATAACCCATAAAGCTGGCATAGGTCCAACAACTGTGTTATTCACCAGGACTAAGAACTCAACCCAAATATCTGAGCTTCCTACACCACTTTTGCTGGAGAAAATAGGATAATAATGAACTATCACTAAAAATATGGGCAAACAGATATGATTAATTATGTTATGGACACTATAATGTACAACATAAAAACGACGTGAGACAGATACTATTAACATACAGATTAGGAACCTAAGGCACAGAGAGCTGATTTGCATACTACCAAAGAGATTACAAGTGGAATAGCCAGGATTGGGACTATGATTCTTCATCTCCAGAACTTATGCTTTAACATCTTTATCACATTATCTATTTGTATTGATTTTTAGTTTCCTAACATAGATATTCCTAATTTCAATTTTTCCTCAGATAACATCTGGCTTGTACTAACTTGGATCTATTTCTCTTTTTCTCAGTCAACATGGGGAAATATGTAGCCAGAATTGCAAAACCATCATAATGCACTTTTTTTCTCCACAATTGTTTAGGAGTAATTTTTTTTTCTTTCTCCCCTCTCAATTGCTTGGAATAGTGTAGTCATACTTCTGATGGCTTAGGAGCAATAAGACTATAGATTTCTTAAACATTTTATATTATACTTACTTTATGCTTATTTCACTCTGTGATTTGTTTTTTTTTCCAGTGATATGTTAAATGGTGGTATTTGTTCAGAACTGATCAATATAGTATTTTTCAATTACATAATTATTTTAACTTCAACATTTTTTATAATATGTTGTATAAAAAAGGTAAAAGTATTCTAGATTAGATTTTGAAATTATTATTGCTTTGCTGAGATTGTACTGAGGACTCCACAGTATAGCATTTGACAGGTGGTATTTATTTGATTGATGACATGGGAGAAAACAGAAAAAAACGAAGGCAAAGACAGACATGGCAAATGCGTCTGTATTTCACTTATGAATTTTAGTTTTCAGTGACTTTGACAGTTAAAATAATGCAAGGCGATTGCCACTGCATTCATTGTCACTGATTTTTTTTTCAATGTGTTCAGAAATTCATTTTATTTACATTGGAGCTAATGAGTTAGTGTTTTTTTTTTTTTTTTTTAAATTTATTTATGATAGTCACACACAAAGAGAGAGAGAGGCAGAGACACAGGCAGAGGGAGAAGCAGGCTCCATGCACCGGGAGCCCGATGTGGGATTCGATCCCGGGTCTCCAGGATCGCGCCCTGGGCCAAAGGCAGGCACCAAACCAGTGCGCCACCCAGGGATCCCTGAGTTAGTGTTTCTAACCAAGATAGACAATAACAGGGTCACATGAGTTATGGGAAACAGCATAGAATGTAAATTATTTTTCTATCTTTGACTAAATATAAAAATATAGATTTTAATATTGGTATATGTTTTTTAAAAATTAAAATTTATTAAATACTTATAATGTGTCAGGAGATATGAGCCTTAACACTGAACTCTTTTTCTCTGCTTAAATTGCTTTATAATATATTTTCTTGATCTACCCTAAAAATATACTCCATCACTTTGTTCTTTATTTTTCCTTCTCTGACTTCATTAACATAGCCATATACTCCTTTTCTTTGACTGTGTTTTCACAAAAAATAAGTGACTGTTAATTAATCACCCTTTGTCCCCACTTCTCAGGAATCCGCCTGCCATAGCACTTAACCAAGCTTCTTCCACCAGACTAAATTCAGTAAGAGTAGCTCTGCTTCTCTTTGGAGAGGTGTTTCAGGAGCCTAAAACTTCAACTGAGGTGTGTGCACTGCTGAAATGTACTCAAATGGCCTGAAGATTTCACTGGTAGATTTAGATACATAGTAGTGACCTTTACAGTATGTGATCTTGATATTCTAATGTATATATTTAGCTTTACCTTTTATAGTAGGAGATGCTGAAGCTGAATACAATCCTCCTTATGTAATGTTGAACAATATAGCATGTCCTTATTTTAAAGCTGCTAATTTCAATAAGTCCCCAAAAGCAATTAGGTGTGAGCTTCTAGCTTTACCTAGTTAGTGCTTGTAGGTGGGCAATAGAGATGGACTACCCCTACTTCCATTTGGGATTAGAAGTGAAGAAGAAAATAGTAAATATTCATACTTAGATACATGTGGGTGTCCCCAGACACATGATCCAGGGTCATATATGGTCTCACATGAATTCTAGGTTTATAAATTATGTAAGAGAGCCAAACATACATTTTCCAATGAAAATTGTTAGATTTTATTGAAACACAAATAAGGAATTATGGCTCTCTCGTATTATTGTGACAATATGCCAATTTCTTAAGTCGAGTTAGTTAAAATACTCATGAAACAATTGTAAACCCAAAGGATAAGAAGGCAATTTAAAAGTCCTGAGATTAAAGCACTGCCTCTGGAAACCAAGTTTGCAAATAAATCAACAGTAAAGTAGAGTGGATTCTATCTTACTGTCAGAATGAAAACAAAAAAGAACACAGAAGCACAGAAGATACATAAGCTAGAATTGGAGAGAGATCTCCTTAAGATAAATGAGAAAATATTAAGGGACAGATCAGATACATATGAAATGAAAAATGAGATATTTATAGTGAAATAAGCCAATATGCAGGAAAGTGTAGGCTTATTCACATTTAACTTTTTAAGGAAGACATTGGACAATGTGTCTTAATTAGTAACGCGCTCTGGGATAGGAAAGCAGCACATTCTCAGGGCAGCTCTCATTTGGTACAAATGTGGGATTCAAAAGAAAAATTGAAATTAAGTGGTCTGATTACTTTCACTTTCCAAGAGATAATTTGCACATTTTATTTTCCCTCTATATTTTAAATAAAGTATTATAGTAAACATCAAATGTTTAAGTTGACTTAGTTTAAGTACAAAAGCCATGGATTCTGAAAGAATTTTGATGATGATAAATATTGGATTTTTTTTCCCTATTCACAATCCACCACTCAGATAACATTTAGTCCTGGAACATAATTTTCCTGGGAAGCTTATTGAGGGCTAAGATTTAGCTTTTTATTTGTTTCTTTCCTTTCTTAGTAGTTGGTAGCATGAGGCTGGTACTATAATAATTCAATTTTATATTAAACTCTTTAAAAGTGATATTCATGTGAGACTTTCCATTGGATCTAAACAATTTCTGATGTCCTAAACTACTTAGCACCACTCCATAGAGAAACACCTAAGACTAAAACTTTCATTTGAACCCTAGCTTTACCTATGTTCTGATCTAAGTTAATCATATTATAAAATAAGCTAGAACTTGGCCTATTAAGCTAACGTCATCAATTCAGTCCACCAGCCATTTGCGGAAGCTCCTACAGCGTATATTTTTATTGATGCTTTCAGCATTTGATACTAATGCAAAAAGTGCTCAGTTAAGCTGTCACCAGATTCTCGCACAGATATTGTGAGATGATAAATGGTCACTGTAGTTTGAACCCATTAAGATTTTGTATATTTTGTTACTCAGCAATAATAAGTGATGAACGGAGCAAAGAATTTCATAAAAAGCTTTGGCTTGCAATTAATATTCTGCTTTGTTGAGTGAGCCTGAACCATGGTGTGAATTAGTTTACCCACTCTTGAAGTCCTCAATTCTAATACAATGCAGTAAAAAAGCCTGCTGTGATTATAATCCCTCGTATCAGTCCTGGGTCTTAAAATCTACATAAATTTAGACAGGGAGAAACAACAAACTGAAACAAACCATGCCACTAGAACCTATTCTTAGTCAATCCCAGTATAAAGTTTTGTGTTTTTTTTTTTTATTTTACATTTTTCTTACTGCTGTGAACAAGGTATTTTATTCCACATCATTATCTTTATTATCACTCTGATACATAAAGAAATCCATGATATTTCTGTATCTATTTCACAACAAAGACTTCACTGAAACACTTAATATTTCTGATACCTGTTTAGCTGATTGTCACATGCTTTTGAAGGTAGATAATCCTATCACCTATAGCATGGTGGAGGGTGGGAGGTGAGATACAGAGAACTTTTGTAATACTTAAATCTTCCGTAATTTTCCGTAATTGCAATACTAGTATCCAAAGAACACGTAAATAAGAATAATAATTAAAATCACACCTGAGAATAGCTTCGTTGTATACCTTTAATGTGGATACCTTTAAAGTCTACAGCTCATATGCTTACTTGATTGTTTAGTTTACGGTTCGTTTTTATTAACTGAAAAACATTAAGAGTAATAACCCCAACTCCTTATAGGTAATAATAATTTTATCAGTGGACTTTTTTAAGTTTTTGTTTTTTCTAGTCATCTCTTTTCTTTTTAAAACACTGGGACTGGAAGAATAAAATTCATGGGGCACCAACAGGATCTCCATTATAAAAGAAGTCCAACTGTGCTTTTGATCTTCTTTTCCATTCCTGTTTTGGTGTAATGCTAATTTCACCTTGTCAAAGCAGAGTCCACAATTGTGACTTGACATCTGCTTTTTTTTGATTTTATTCCAAATATTTTAGAAGCAAAACAAGTCATAATAAGCATACAAAGTGCTGAATTTTACACTGCTAGCCTCTTGTCTTTTTCTTTGATATTTTAATAGGGGATTGCTAAAAATTTAAATGGAACTTAAGGTGGATACTGCTCCAAAATATCTTATTCTAAGATAGCAGTTAACTTCCAAGTTATTATCTACTCAAAGCTTTTCAGCTCCTGTATTAACTTAGCCAGATAGCACCAACACTAATCATATCCTTCTAAAAGTGCTCTGTCCTGTAAATATTGTAGAACAATAGTATTGTGATATATTTGTATTATGCAGGTTTTCCCTTTCCATTTCCATTGTCACCTCCCTCTCTGTCAGCTGATCTTTGAAGTTGAAATATCTCTTGTCCTTTTTTGTGCCCCCCCTTTCTTCTTTTTCTTTCCTCTCCCCCCTCAACCCTACTATATAAATATTCCTACAAGAAGATCCTCCTATCCACTCCATTGGTTTAAACTGCTATCACTACCACCTCTTAAATATCCATCTTAGGCTTTGAGCTTTCTTGAACTCTGATCTGAATTTTCTACTGATTCTTCAACTTCCTTATTTTGTGTCCTTCTAAGTACTTCAAATTAAAAATGCCCCAAGCTAAATCTTTTATGTTCCCTTCCCAAAACTGGCCCTTTTATCAACATTCTGTATCAGAAATTACAACTACTTTTCAATTGTTCAAGCCAGCAGTCTGAATTCCACTATTTCTTTTTTTAAGCTCATTTCTCAGATCTGCTCCCAAATATCTCTGATTTATTTACTTCTTTATATATCTACTGTTACCACCCTAGTTCATATGCACCCACACAGAATGTATGAATTATCAAAACAGCCTTCATCTTCCTGCTTATGCTCTGATCCCTTTCCACACTAATTCTCCCCAGTGGCAGGCAGAAATGTGGCATTTTTGATACAAATCTAATTGTTGTCTTCATGATTAAAGTACTTAATGACTTAATTTCTATGGGCTGAAAAATTATGCCTTTAAAGCCTCCCAAGTTCTTGCCCTTACATCTCTCTTAACAAACTCTTCATTGATTCACTGCAATTCAGCTATGATGGAACACTTTTTGTTTCCTGTTTGCTATTCTCCCCCAGAACTAAGATATGTTATCAAGGTGACCTTCCATTTCACATTTATAATTTCCTGTACTTTACCTTTATATTTGGTGTACTTTTTTTTGGCTCTTTAATTATCTCTTGTCATTAACTGGATATCATTCTACTACAGTTTTAAACATTCAAGTTAATTGCACTCCTGCTATAGTTAAAATTGTTTCAATCTTCAAAGAACACTTTTGTAATTATTATTGTCACACACACAAACATGTACGGACACTTCTATATGGCTTCAGAAACATTCCCGTATTAAGCTTTTATTACAATTGTTTCCTATGGTTATCAGTTTTTACAATAATATAGACCAAAATTAATAGCTGGATTCTAACCATTATAAATAGAATGATTCCTTGCCAAAATGCAAACTACTTTCTATGTTTAATGAGATCATCTCACAAATGCCTCTGTTCATTCTTTTGCCTGAGGGAAGCAGTAAATATCATGATGTTATTTTTCATTATTATCATCTTTGTCTCTTCTCTCTTAAATTTTATGAGGTATTTTTGCCTATTTTCTTGACTTTAGAATCTTTTTTTTTTTTTTTGTATTAAGATATATTTAATTTATCTGCCGGTGGAGCAGTAGGCATTTGTTACATATATTAAAGTTGGGCTAGGACGAGAACCTTAGGCATTATTTGCCACTTACATCTTCAAATCCTTGGGGATTAGATGCATCCATCACTGTGGGAAATATTAATGTACTAAAGATCTCACATTTCAAAAGGCATGCTCTAATCTTCGGAATATTTCAGTGCCTCAAATCTATGCTATATTCTGCTCCAAAGTTTCAGAAATTTGCCACTCTCCTTCAGGGAATACTAACGTCACGGAAAAAAAAAATAGTAGGGTTCCTAACACTTCAGAGATGTTTTTCCAAAGCAGTCCTGTCACTATTACATGTGGGGTGTGTAGGTGTGCACACACACATATGCACATACGTTAATATTATTACTTACAATACTGTTTTTCAAATGCTTGACTGAAAATCCTTTTTTTTGTTTTGATTTTTTTTTTTTTTTGACTGAAAATCCTATGAAGAGGTAAGACTTTCAGAATGACAGTCTGAGGAACTCGGGGAAACCTCTCTCACTGGTAAAATATGTATTAAGCTATTCAAAATTTGTAATGACAGTTATTGAAAGTCTTTGGAGATTTACTAAAGAACATACAATATTTTCACAAAATTGGCAAAATTTAACAAAAGATCTATGGAGCTTAAAATGGACAACCATCCACTCACAGTTCTGCTCCCGTGGACTGTCCTCTGGCTCCCTGTGTACAGGAGCTATTCTGGGTAAATTAGGCTGGTGAACACCAGCAGATACCATTACTCCTTACATTTCCCTCACTGCAGCAGGCCTGTATCAAGTGGGTGGTAGCAATGGACAATGGTGCCACTATCCTGTCTTAAACTTCTAATATGGATCCAGTGTGGCAGCTGTTGAAGTATAGAGTCCCCCTTTCCTGCAGAGTTGTGTGTTGCCGGACAATTGCTCTTGTGGTCTTGGCAGTCAAGCATCAGCCGTATTATCCTCTAGTTTCCTTACAGGCACTGGAAATGGAAGATCCCATCCTCCCAGTTCTGTGCTACAGAAGGTCACACTAAGCAGTTCTCACCTCCCCCCACAAGCAGCTCCTCTCCATAGGAAAAATATCTGTTAGGCAGTTGGGAAAGATCAAGTTCCCTCCTCTAACTCCCCAAACATGCAAGTTCTGTTGTATATTCAGAAGTTCATCTCAAGGTGGGGTATGAGCAAGCATCACATCTAGAAACTCCACAGATCTTACCAAGTGATTAAACTTTAATTTTTATCAAGTTGTAAAATGGATCATGCCTCAAGATGTGATCCCCAACAATAAAGCAATCAGCTAGCAGTTAATGGAGGCTAACAGTTGGGTCCAATACCAATAGATGCAGACTAGCTGGAAGCTGAACAGGAGATAAGAAAAAAAAGATTGTCAGAGTGCCCAGCTAAATCCAAAATGAAATTAAGAAAGCAACCATATATACAAAAATGATTTTAAATGTTAAGAATAAATTGAACATGGGTGCCCCGGTGGCTCAGTCAGTTAAGCATCTGTCTCTTGATTTTGGCTTAGGTTATGATCTCAGGGTTGTGAGATTAAGTCTTACACTGGGCTCCACAGTAGGGAAGGACTCTGCTTAAGATTCTCTCTCTCATTCCCAATTTGCCCCTCCCAATCTCCCCTTCAAAAACAGAATAAATTGAGTATTAAAAAGTACAAGACTTCTACACTAAACTTAACACTGCTGAAGGAAATAAGATCTAGATAAATGGAATGCTATCTCATACACATATACTAGAAGCCTCACTATTGTTGAAATGCCAATACTTCTCAAACTGATCTCCAGATTTAATGCAAACTCTATTACTTTCAACTTGCTTTTTTTGCAGAAACTGACAAGATGATCCTTACACTTATGAGAAAATCAAAGGACCCAGAATTGCCAAAATAATATTGAAAAACAAGGAAAAAATGAGAGTGCTCATGCTTCACAATTTCAAAACTTACTACAAAGGTAGTAATCATGATAGTGAGTTAGAGGCATAATGCTAAATATATAGATAGAAGTGAAAATCCTGAAGAAAGAAAATTAAATTTATGCTTAAAATGATTTTTGACAAAGGTTTCAAGATAATTCAACGTGTAAATATAGGTTTTCAACAACTTGTGTTGGAACAACAAGATAACCAAGGCAAAAGAATGAAGTTGGACCTACACCTTATATACAAAAATTAACCAAAATAGACCATAGCCCTAATTATAAGGGCTAAAAACTATAAAATTCTTTTTAAAACACCAATGAATTCTAATTTATTCCTATAAATAAATAAATTCTAATTCCAATTCTAAAACACTGAAGAGTAAGCCTTTGTGACTTGGGTTAAGCAATGGTTTCTTAGATATGACATCATACAAGGAACAGTAACAACAACAATAATAAAAATATATAAATTATCTCATCGAAATTTCAAAAAAAACCAACATCTGCACTTCAAAGAATATCATCATGAAAAAGAAAACCTGCAGAAAAATATTTGCCTTAAAACTATATAAAGATGACTGCCAACTCAATAACATAATAAATAATTGAAAATGAACAAAAATCTGAATAGATATTTCTACAAGCATGATAGACAAGCAGCCAATAAACATACAAAAAGATGCTCAACATTATTAGTCAATAGGGAAATGCAATTCTAAACTACAGTGAGATGTCACTTCATGCCCACTATGATGGCCAAAATAAAACAAAGATAGTAACATGTGCTGCCAACACTATGGAGAGATTAGAAGCACTACATTGCTGGGTAGATATGTAGAATGATATAGCCGCAAACTTCTTGGTAGTTCTGTAAATAGGTAAACAGTCACCATATGAATGAGCAATTCTACTCTAAGAGAAATGAAAACATACAGCCACACACACACACACACACACACACGATATATATATATAAAAAAGATATATATATATATATATTGCTACATATATATACCATATTGCTAAGTAGTTGTTTTAGTTGTTTGATGTCTTTAGAAATAGCAGAAAACATGTAATTGATATTTGCTATTTTTATTTCTGAAACATGAACTTTAAGATAATAATACATGTATACTTATTGTCCTAATACATCTTTCTTACTATATTTTTATATTTCTCTCCTATCTTCCTTTTTCTTCTACCATTATTTTCTACTTTTACTACTCCTGCTCTTCTTCCCTCCCTTTTTTTCATCTTTGTCTCCTCCTTCTACCATTCCTGCAGGGTTTTTTTTGTTTGTTTTGTTTTGTTTTTTGCTTTTTATTTTTATATTTTTAAGAAATAAGGTATTTGTCAGGGAGCCTGGGTGACTCAGTCAGTTAAGTGTCTGCTTTTGGCTCAGGTCATGATCCCAGGGTCCTGGGGCTGAGCCCCAAAATAGGGTCCTTGTGTAGTGAGGAGTCTGCTTCTGTATCTCCCTCTGCTGCTCCCCCTGCTTATGCTTATTCTCTCTCTCTTTCTCTGCCAAATAAATAAAATCTTTAAAAAAATTTTAAAAATATGGTATTTGTCAACAGAAATCCTTATTTCTGTTCAATTTTTTTAACAATATGGGAGCCATATAGTGATTAATTATTTTGTCTACTACACTTGAAGCCATCTATTCACTCCTAAATCTCCATCTCTCTATCTTACCATATTAATTTCTTTCTATTGCCTTTTACTCTGGTGAAATAAAGAAACTGACACAACAGTATACTCCCAGCCCCCTCCTGCATTAAGTTTCTGGTTGGTTAACGCTGTGGTGGCTAAATTTCTATTTAGTTTCTCCTATTTATTCTCTTCTATTTATTTTTCTTATGGCAATTATTATATTAGTTTACATAGATTATCTAACACAAATATTTTGAATCCTGTTAGGATTCTCATTTACATATAGTTCTGAGATTCTATAATTTTGCTTCTCAATATCTGTCATTTTAACTAATCACATTTTGATTTTTTATTTGTCTTCATTTTCTTTTTTTTTTTTTTTTTTTAATTTATTGATGATAGAGAGAGAGAGAGAGAGAAGCAGAGACACAGGCAGAGGGAGAAGCAGGCTCCATGCACCGGGAGCCTGACGTGGGACTCGATCCCGGGTCTCCAGGATCGCGCCCTGGGCCAAAGGCAGGCGCCAAACCGCTGCGCCACCCAGGGAGCCCTTGTCTTCATTTTCTTATGGCTTGTAAGCTCTTCTGTATGTAGATTTTCAGGGAAGTCATTTTTAGCGGCACCCACTGATTTTTTTTTTTTTTTTTTGATAGTCACAGAGAGAGAGAGAGAGAGGCAGAGACACAGGCAGAGGGAGAAGCAGGCTCCATGAACCGGGAGCCTGACGTGGGATTCGATCCCGGGTTTCCAGGATCGCGCCCTGGGCCAAAGGCAGGCGCCAAACCGCTGCGCCACCCAGGGATCCCAACGGCACCCACTGATTTCAGTTCAGTGATGTTGCTGTTCCCTTTACAAATAAATAAAATGCAGTATTTCAGGTTTCTTTATCTTCTCATCTCCCTCATTCCCCACCTTCCTCCCCCCACCCAGCCCCCAGTGAATTACTTGGTAGATCACATTCTATTGAACTGTGGCTCTGATATTAATATGTTCACTGGAGCAACAGTACAGAATATTCCACTGGAAGACAGTATTAAGAGTAGAGAATTAAAGATATGAAGTTAAAAACAAAAGCAAAAAACAAACCTTAAAAACACAAAAACTAATTTCTTCAGAACAGACTTTTCCTTGGCATATGTCTGAAAGTTTGACTGTTTTAATTAAGGCACTTATTCATCCAAAAAAAGTTTCTTATGATTACCTTTATATTTCTGTTTTTAATGTTCTTGAATCAAATTTAATGATGTTAAATTTCTATACTTTAGATCTTAACTTTCTATTACAATTTTGTTTCCTCTCTAAAGATTTTAGATTTTTACCATATTATTTTGAAATCTGATAGAGTGGCTTTTTATACTAAGTATCACTGAAAATGTTTTATAGTGTTGATTTTTCTGCTCTGATACTTCTGATATTACTTAGGATATAAACGTATTATGGGTTTCATAGAGTCCTATATTATTTCATTCAGATCCACTTTAATTCTTATAGATTTTTGTGTAAGCCACTCTTCAATATCTATCTGATTTTTTAATCACCGATTTCATCATGTAACAATATAAAATACAATCTAAATGCAACCTTTAATTTTATACTAATATATTAATATAAATTCTTTCTTAGCACAATCTCAAATGTTACTTTCTCTGTTCTACATAGTAAATTATCTCAACAGTTCTCATTTAGTATTGCTTTCTATTTGTCAATATTAATTGGGAAAGGCACAGCTGTACTTGTAAGTAGATTCTCCTCTGTTCCTGCACTTTTACCCTCATAATAGTGTGCTAAATAAAAACTAAACTAAAACAATTGACTTCTAATACCAATACTGAAGAATGATTGTTATAAAAACATTGACAAGTTAGAGGTCCAAAAGACTAAGAGAAAAAAAAGGGGTCAGAAACTAAAGTAACGGGCAGCCCCGGTTGCTCAGCGGTCTAGCGCCGCCTTCAGCCCGGGGTGTGATCCTGGAGACCTGGGATCGAGTCCCACATCGGGCTCCCTGCATGGAGCCTGCTCCTCCCTCTGCCTGTGTCTCTGCCTCTCTCTCTCTCTTTCTGTGTGTGTCTCTCATGGATAAACAAAGAGAGAAAGAAGAAAGAAAAAAGAAAGAAGGAAAGAAAGAAAAAAAGAAAGAAAAAAGAAAGAAATAAAGACTAAAAGAAATAAGAAAAGAAAAAGGAATAAAGGAAAGAAGAATAAAGAAGAAATAAAGAATCAACAGACGAAGCCAGAAGAATTAATACTAAGTAAGCATCATTACGGCACCAAAACTAATCCAACTCCCTCCATCCCGCACTCCCCATCAATCCCTCACCGCTCACATCACCGCTCCCTCCCTCCATCCCCCCTCCTACCCTACCCCCACTACCCTCCCCCACTCCCTCAAAAAATAACGAAAGAAATCTGAGTAACCCAGCCAGGAATATCTTTGTTCTATGTCTTCTTGATACTTAGTTTATTAATTACAGTAGAAGCGCATGTTACACACCCATATATTTATTTAGTCTGATAAATAAATGACTCTCTAATCATCTTCCTATCATTTAAATGGGGGAGATATTAAAGTAATATTAGTCACCTGATCATGAGTTTCATGGAATGCAGTATTTTGGTTTAGAATCAGTCTTTATTTTTAATATAATGTATTTATATAAGAAGACTGACTCCTGCCTGTTATTTTTTCCCCTAAAAGGGAAAAAAGGATTACTAGTGTTTTGCCCATCAGAGAAAATAAATGGAAATATATGATTCAATATTCAAACACACAATCACTTTCTTAGATCCATCAGAATACTGAACTTAACTAGATACATCATCCCCTGAAATCAGGTGAAAAAGATGAATCTTGAGAGGCTTAACTGAGATCTACTTAGCTGAGATCTACTTAGCTGGAGCAAAAGCCTATGAAACCATAAAATGACAGGAACATTTAAAAAGTAACTTTGATGAATTACTGAGTGTTGATTAGTATGAGACTGAGAAACTTCTAGAATTTCTTGAAAACTACAATTTTCTGTTGGTCCCTAAACTTTCATGGACTTTATCTCCAGAAACTTCACTGAGTACTCATGATAAGAAGTTTGCTGAGATCAATGTCTTCCAGTTGCTGGCAGGTACAAGAAGAGATTATTTCATTGTGAAATTTGCCCAGAGTGTTTTCTGTAAGAAAGGCTGACTCTCCAGGGAAGAGTCTTTTGTAAAGTCTTATCAAGAATTGTGAAGAAAGGGCATCCTTTCCACTCCAGAACTCTCTAGCTTTCTTATTTCAAATGAGGGGTGGGGCGGGGAGCAAGGTAGTATGCAAGATGAAACCCTTTTTAAGTTCACATGCAAGAAATACAGGTCCACTAAAATGCTAAAATTTAATTGGAAAATTGTGGAATCCTCCATCTGCCCTACACCATGCTACTTACACCAACAGAGCTACTGTATAATAATAATGGATTTTTACTTCCAAGAGTGGAAAGACATAGACTCTTTGTGTATGGGGGAGTACTCAGGGAAGCCTAGCAAGATGGAAGACAAAAACAGGACACTAGAAGAATATGAAGCCTCTGACAACTCTACTACAGCAAACATTTAGCATCGCCTAACTCCTAGCCACATCAGCACAAATACTCATATTTACCTCAGTTACAATTACCAAAATGGCATGCCTGAATTTCAACCAAAATTTACAAGGCACACTAAAAGGCAAGAGAGGCAAGGAAAAAAAAAAAAAAAAAAAAGACACTCTGAAGAGACAAAGCAAGTATCACGAACAGACACAGATAAAACACAGATGTTAAACTTATTAGATCAGGAATTTAAAATAACTTTGACTGGTATGTTAATAGCTCTAATAGAAAAATAATGCAACCTACAAAAATTGGTCAGTAATCAGAAAGATGGAATTTTTAAATAAAAATCAAAAGGGGATATTAGAAATTAAAAAACGCTATCAAAGAAATATTAAAAAAAGAAATATCTTTGATGTGCTCATTATTCAACTTAAAATGGCCCCCAAAAAAGAATAAGTGAGCTTAAAATTATGTTAACAGAAACTTTCCAACATGAAATTTAAAGAGGAAAAATAATCAGCAAAACAAAACACTTAAGAACTGTGAGACAATTACAAGGTGTGACATATGCATCCCAAGAGTACTAGGGGAAAGAAAAAGAACAGTGAAGAACAGTGAAGAAGAAATATATGAGGTAGTTTGACATAATGATATCCAAAGGCTTTCCACATTTAATTATGTACCCAAACCATAGATCCAGAAAAATCAGAGAACACCAATCACCACCACCACACCCTAGTTAGTCATATCATCGTCTTATAATGCAGAATACCAAAGACAAAGAGAAAATTCTGGAAAAAGCCAGTGTGTGTACATAGAAGGTGAGGGCATCTTATCTCTTTAGAAACAAGGAGAATAACTGCAATGGACTTTTCGTCAGAAACTAAGCATGTAATAAGAGAATAGGAAAAACATGTGAAGTATTATAAGAAAAATGCCACCAACCCAGAGTTGTTTTTCTTTTTAATTTTATCTATTTATTTGAGAGAAAGGGAAGAGTGAACATGAGAAAGAGAGAGAGAGAAGAAAGAGAAAGAGAGAAAGTCCACCAGTGGACTTTGGAGAGAGATAGAGGGAGAGGGAGAGGCAGGCTCCCCACTGATCAAAAAGACCCAATGTGGGGCTTGACCCTAGACCCCAGGATCATGATTTGAGCTGAAGGCAGATGCTTAACCAACTGAGCCACCCAGGCATGCCCAACCCAGAATTTTAGAGCCAAAGAAATTATCCTTCAAAGTGAGGGGGAAATGATAACTTTCTTAGACAAACCAAAACTAACAGCATTTTGACAGGAGATTTGCCTTGCATAATGGGTTAAACAATTTTTTTAGGCAGAATGAAAATTATATAGGCCAGAAAACTGGTTTTACATTAAGAAAGGAAGTCTGTCAGAGAAGAAATACAATAAGGTAAAATATCAATTGTTCTTATTTGTAAACTAAAATATCACTTTAAAATAATAATAGTAATAATTATTGGGTGATAACAACATGTAAAGAGTGAAATAAATGATGGCTATGTCATAAGGTATAGGAGGAAGGAACTGGGAATGTTCTATTGTAAAACATCTCTGCCACATAGGAAGCATATAAACGTATTTAAAAGTGGAATTTACCTAGTTCAAATGTTTATTCTAAACCCTAAGGAAAACACTATTTTGTTTAAGGAAGCATAGCTGGTATGCAAGAAGAGAGATAATATGGAATCATATAAAATGAAGCAGATGCATAGTGATGCATAGTGGGGTGGTCTCTAATGGAGGCTGCTTCCAATCAATTGGGCAATTCTTCCCACAGGTTGAGCAAGGGAGTTTTTGACCCTACCAGAACCATAATAGCAGCCTTTCTCCATTGTGGGGAGTGGAGGGTTGGGCTGTCCCACAATGCAAATGAATTATAATGAGTCTAGGGATTACCCTGGGGCAGAGGTAGAAGAAGAGAGTGTATGCTCCTTACCTGTGGCTATTGATCTGTCAGCCCCAAAGGTCTTGGAAGCCACAAGGTCAGGATGCTGTACTACAGGGCTTATAATGTGTAGTTTATCTGTCATGGTCCATGCTTCCAGCTCATGTTTCTATCATTCCCCTTCAAGGTCTTGGGACTCTGCCTCAGGCCATTCCTTCTACTGCTCATGTCTAGCTTCTACCTAATACATACTGCGAAGTCCTAAAAAGCTGCATACTCTGTTATTGCAAATATATGACATCTGAAAAAGCTTAAACTAGTAACAACATCAGTGGCTGCCAAAGGTTCAGGAACTTGTGAGAAGTTTGAATACATGAGACGTAGGATTTTTCAAGACTCTGAAACTATTTTGTAGGGTACTATAAGTAGAAAACAGTATTAAGCTTTTGTCAAAATCCACAGAATTTACTGCACATATAGTAAAACAATGTAAAACAATTGAAACACTATTTAGGAGATTATAGGATAATAGTATGAAATTCAGAATGTGGCAAAAGAATTTTAGTTTATTACAAATGTATGAAAGAGACTCCCTGAAGGAAATGCGAGGACAAGATGTTGACCTAAGAAATATTGGAAATGAGTAATATCAATGATATTAAAGACAAAAGTTACTTTTCAGAAGCACTAATAATAAAGTTGTTTCCAGCATGGGAATAGGTTAACAATTCTGATACTACTATTCATATACACTTGAATAATTAACCAAATGGCTGGCTTAATGATCTCATTATTCAAGAGAGGGGTTACAAACTGGTAAAAGCAATCATGTAGTAATGATTTGGAATGTTACTATAGACTCATGCTTAACAATATATATAGGGGCACCTAGGTGGTTCAGCCAGCCGGGTGTTCGACTCTTGGTTTTGGCTTGGGTGGTGGTCTTGGGGTCATGGGATCAAGCCCTGTATTTCACTCTGCTCTGGGCATGGAGCCTGCTTGGGATTCTCTCTCCCCCTCTCCCTCTGCCCTTCCTCAACCACTCATACTTGCTCTCTCTCTAAAAATAAGTAAGTAAAATATTTTTAAAATAATAATATAGATGGTTACATATAGAAATGTATATATGTATGTTTGTATGTATACATGTATACACACACGGATACACACATACAAACTCCTTTGTCTAGAAGTAACACTATAGTAGTAATGCATACACATAGCACACATAGATCTTGCTTTCTATGTATTTTTTTCCAGTAAAAGAAATAGAATTCCTTAGAGAAAGGGTTGACTCTAGGATGGGGGAGAAAATATACAAGATGAAGCTATGTGGCATATTTTGTTATGTCAGAAATTAAGAAAATACTCAAAACAAAACAAAACAAAAAACCCAACAGAGTATGTAAAAGGTTGTAGGAGCCAAATGAGAGTTCCAATAGCCAAAACTGTAATAATTTAAAAAACAAAATACATAAAGTAATATTGGACAATAATCCAAAATCTAAATAAATGAGTTCATGCTAACATAACTACTTGAGTAAACAAATAAATGGGAGAAATAGATAAATCTCCCACAGAAGAATTCCAAATTGTTTATGTAGATATTTTGCCCTCAAGGAAGTAAGGCATAATTTTCCAATCTTTCAGTGTGGGCCAACTGCATATGGTGAATTTCTTCCAAAGGATACATTATGGGGAAAAAGAACTAAAAATAGTAATTTCATGGTGGAGACCTAAAAAGTACTATCTCAAATTCAGTGATCAATATTTACATCACTAGTGATAAAATATTAATACTATCACCCTTGATAGGATGTGAGTGTCAATTTACTTTGTGCTCTTCCTCCAAAAACATATCCCAGTCTAATCATGAGAGAAAACATCAAGAAAATATCAGTACAATGCTTTGTTTACAAACTATCTGACCAGACCTCCTAAAAAACCATCAAGGTCATCAAAAACAAGGGTAGTCTAAGAAACCGTCATATCTATAAGGATCCCAAGACATGACTACTAAATGTAGTGTGATAATCTGGGCAGAATCCTCAAACTAAAAAAAGATATAAAGGTCTGAAAGAGTATGAATTTTAATAATAATGTATCATTATCAGTTAATTAATTGTGACAAATATTGAGGTAACGTATTAATCATGGGAGAAACCAGATGTGGGGCATATTGGAACTTTGCTATTTTTATAACAATTCTGTAAATCTAAAATTATTCTATAACAAAATATTTACTAACTATATAAAATCACATAACAAACAGAAGGCAAAAGAAAAATATTCTAAGAGTGTGGTTTGCTTTATTAGATGAATAAATGCAATACGTTTTGAAGGCTATTTTCTCAGTAAAATTAGAATCAAGGCAGGTATAACTTTAGACCTTTTATCTCTCATTTGTCCCATAAGCAAGAGGCCATGCGTAACTCTCTGAATTCTGAATTAGCATTCCTTTTTAGAGACCTCTCATTATTCTAAGAGTTTGAGCTGGAGGATAAATGTAGGGCACAGCTGGATTGACCCATAAGCCAGAGGCATTTTGCCCAGGAAACTCTCTGTGGAGCAAGTTTCGTGAAGAAGATATGGAGAGAGAAGAAGCACTATAATCCTATTTCTTCAAGGGCTACATTTTCCATTTAGTTCATCTCTAATGCAGATTTGAACTCTTAATGAAATTCATTAGAAAATGTTTACTCAGCTGTACAGGTTGATCCAAAGTTACAACTGTGCCTCAGAGCACAGTTTTTGATTTATGAAAGAAAAAAAGTGTTTTGAAAGCATTTTTTTTTGATGGAATCAAATGCAAGCTGTGGCATTTTAACATTGTCATGTGAACTTTAGTTTCTAGAGCTTAAGATCAATGAAGTCAATTTTACTATTAGGGGAAAAAGATTTGATGTTATTTTATTTATTGGACGTCACAAAATGTTTTGAAACTTTAACTGAGACTGAGTTAATTTTGTTTGAATTATTAAAAATCAAATGCAGTAATATCATTTGTATGTTATTTTTATCTAAATGTTTTCATGTAAATCATAAAATAATCTAAATTATCAAGAAAAGCTGGACATATTCAGGGAAGGGAGTCTGACCATTTTTAAAGTTTAAATTGTCAACCATATTGGTAGGGTACAAATATTTTGAGTTTACCTGCTTTTATCACAAATTTTGCCAAAATTTAAATAATGACTCCTAGTTTACATAAGGTGTCAAAATCTTGCAAAGTAAATTTTAGATAATAACCACTAATTTAGAAAATATGTCCAAATACTCTTCAATACAAACAATGTATCATTTGCCCCCAAATTTTATCTACTACATTCCTTCATTATTCACATTAGATAAACTTAAATCTTTATTCATTTGTCTGCTTATAAGTTTATGCTTGTGCAACTTTCTTGCCAGGCAGATTTTTGTTTTCTTCTCTACAAATCTGGTAAGAGAAGGGTCAATAATAATTTAACAGGTTCAATATGATGATGAACTGAGATGTTTTAGGTTAAATAATTACTACAAGGGATCGCATGTAGAATTCCTCAATAATATTAGTTAGGAGAAGGAAGAAGAACAACAGGAAAATAAAGGAACACACATTTGACTGGGCATCTATTTTGACCTAAGCACTGTCGTAAGTGATAGAACCAGAAGACAAGTAAGCCGTAGATTCTATTTTTACCGAAGGCTGTAGTCCAGTGGAAAAGAAAGAAATGCAAGCCGATAATGACAAGAAGACATAATAGACCCTAAAGTACTGTAGAGGGAAGGAACAAGTCCCTGCATGGGAATTCAAAGGAGATAAAATAAAGAATTTCAATGCTTTATTAATTTCTATTGATATCAAGTTAAAGCTTTAGTCTTGCCTCAATTTTTAGATCAATCTCCATTAGAGACAGGAATTGTAGAATCTACCTTAATACCCTATTTTCAACCAAACAATTATTTGTATCTCTTTCTCCTCCTAGGCCTCTCTGATCTCCTTGATTCACAGTTTACATGGGGCCCTGCCCCATAAATACTTATAGGTCACTTAATCACACTGCTTAGAATTCTAAGCACAGTATCCTTTTAATTCCATTCTACTCTTCTCAAATCAAATTTTAAGTTTTCAATTCCTCATCTTGAAAGATGAGAAAATAGAATGTTTCATGAAAATCAAATGTAATACCAAAGGCTTTTATGTACCTCAGAAATAGCAATCAACATAAGATAAAATAGAAAGTTGGGATGCCTGGTGGCTCAGCGGTTGAGTGTCTGCCTTCTGCCCAGGGCATGATCCTGGGATTCAGGATCAAGACCCACATTGGGCTCCCTGCCAGAAGCTTGTTTCTTCCTCTGCCTATCTCTGCCTGTCTCTGCCTCTCTCTCTCTCTCTCTCTCTGTGTGTCTCTCTCTGTGTCTCTCATGAATAAATAAATAAATCTTTAAAAATAAAAAGGCAAAATAGAAAGTAGAACATATTGTTGGAATTCACATTTTATTTTTAATGAGAATACAAAATTCAACTTAGACCTTTCGTATATCAAGCATTTTCTAATTCTGAATTCTACAGTTACTTAATAATTTTCAAAATACTTATTTTATGATAAATATTTGTGTATATAATATTTTTGGAAAATAAAAAATATCAAAAAGAGAAAAAACTTAAACCTAATATGACCATCCATTAAAAGCACTATTAAAATATTTTCCAATGATTTAAATTTTTTCTAAATTTTTATATTTATATATTGTATTAACATATTATATATGTTTTGACATATGCACTCTTCTGACCATAGCATTTTTTCTTTTTCTTTTTTAAAGATTTTATTTATTTATTCATGATAGACACAGAGAGAGAGAGAGAGAGAGAGGCACAGACAGAAGCAGGACTCCATGCCGGGAGCCCGACGAGGAACCTGGTCCCAGACTCCAGGATCGCGCCCTGGGCCAAAGGCAGGCACCAAACCGCTGAGCCACTCAGGGATCCTCATAACATTTTTTTCTTAAGCAAAATGCTATTCGAAGGCATTCATTAAGCCTACATAAAATTTTATTTCACTGGCATAGAAATTAGCCATTCCACTTTTTAAGTATTTTGGTAATTTTTGCAATTATAAATTATGATATATTACATTTCAGTATATATAAATAATACACTCCATTATGATATTTTCCTTGTACAGGTTCTGCATAGTATAAAGTACTATCAAATAATGCAGTAATTTTGAGGCTTTTGATACAACTTAAGAGCTTTCAACAATGTAGAAGAATATCAATTTCAACAAATAGTATTAGCACTTAATATTACTTTCTTCCTAAATATCTGCACATTTGGTAAGTCAAAAAAAAGGCACTTCTATTTTCTATTTTTATTTATTTACTTTTCTTTTTTGAATTGCAGTTGAACTCTTCATAATTTGTTACTGAAAATTTCTATTTCTTCTATGAATAATCTATATTATTTATTTTTCTCATTGAAGAGTATTATCTCATTAATTTTTTATTGTCCTACGTGTGTTAAGAATATGAAAGTTTAAAAAAAAAAGAATATGAAAGTTTTGTTCATATAATTGGTATTTTTCCTAATTCTTTGTCTTTTACTTACCTTTTTCCCCCCTTAACTTAGAGAAGGACCTATTTTCCCGGTGTTCTAATCTATTAAACTTTTGATTTTTCATTTCCCTTATTTTTATCAGAAATGTTCTAAATATTAAAAAACATCCAGAAATGTTTATTCCAGACTTGATACTAAAATATTCAGTCCAATTGTAATTTGTGTTAGTGTGTGCTATGGAGGTCTACTTGATATTTTTCCCCGTAAATGCTACCTAATATGCTACATACTGGGTGTTTGCAATCGCAGAATAGAGAGAAAGAAACTAGCAAGAGCAAGAGCCAATTGGCTCAGAAGATTGTTACCATATTTCAGAGGTATGGCTTTCTATTTTTCTTACAATTGCAGACTTTATAATCTACTGTTCTACTTACATACTGAGAATTCATATTTCTACACTTATTTGAAACTACCTCTCAAATACTGTTTCAAAAAATGTAGCACATGTTTTTAATTCAAGGATATCCTTTATTACTGCCAAAAATGTGATTAGTAGAAATGAGCCTATGTTTTTTTTTTAGTTGTGGTAAAATACATATAATATTTATTATTTTGGCCAATTTTAAGCTTTCAGTTCAATTATGTTAAATATATTCCATGTGGTGCAACCAATTGTCACAATTTTTTTCATCTTGCAAAACTGAAATTGTATGCACATTAAACAACTCCCCATTTTCTCTCCTCCCCCAGTCATGGCAACTTTATTTTCTATGAATCTGACTACGATAGAGACCTCATATACATGTAATCATACGGTATTTGTCTTTTGGTGATGAGATTATTTCATTTAGTATAATGTCTTCAGGGTTTATCTTTGTTGTGCCATGTGACAGTTTCCTATCCTTCAAGTCTGAATAGGACTGCATGTATGTATATGCCATATTTTGTTATCCATTCATCTGTGAAGTGATACTTGGTTTGCTTTCACCTCTTGGATATTGTGAAAGATGATGCTATAAATATGGGTGTACAGATATTTCTTTGAGATGCTGCTTTCAGTTCTTTTGGCCATATACCCAAAAGTGGTACTTTTGGATCAAATGGCAATTCCAGTTGTATTTTTTGAGGAACCTCCATGTTGTTTTTCATAGGGACTGCACAATTTTACATTCTGACCAACATTTTTTTTTATTGGAGTTCAATTTGCCAACATATAGCATAACACCCAGTGCTCATCCCATCAAGTGCCCCCCTCAGTGCCTGTCACCCAGTCACCCCCACCCCTGCCCACCTCCTTTTCCACCACCCCTTGTTCGTTTCCCAGAGTTAGGAGTCTCTCATGTTCTGTCTCCCTCTCTGATTTCCCACTGATTTTTTCTCCTTTCCCCTTTATTCCCTTTCACTATTTTTTATATTCCCCAAATGAATGAGACCATATTATGTCTGTCCTTCTCCGATTGACCTATTTCACTCAGCATAATACCCTCCAGTTCCATCCATGTCGAAGCAAATGGTGGGTATTTGTCGTTTCTAATGGCTGAGGAATATTCCATCGTATACATAGACCACATCTTCTTTATCCATTCATCTTTCGATGGACACCTAGGCTCCTTCCACAGTTTGGCTATTGTGGACATTGCTGCTAGAAACATCGGGGTGCAGGTGTCCCGGAGTTTCACTGCATCTGTATCTTTGGGGTAAATCCCCAGCAGTGCAATTGCTGGGTCGTAGGACAGGTCTATTTTTAACATTTGAGCCTATTTTTTGAAATACAATCTTCTCTTCTCTGTTGTTTATAGAACTATTACCAACTTTTGTTTTATTTGTTACATATTATTACACACACAATTAAAGACCAAAATAAAATTCCTTAGCAATGATGATTCATTCTTGATCAGTGACTATCCCAGCCCTCTTCACCAGAGTGAGGGCAAAAGCTTTTTTCTTTTGCAGGAGATGAGGAGTCATGAAACAACTGTTTCTTCATTTCAGAATCTCTCAGATGAGTGTTTGCTTATTTGTATTTTAAAGTGCATACTTTTGAACTTCATATAACAAAAAACAACTACAAATATTTTTTTCTCATCAACCATACAATAACCCAAACACATATTATACACAATTTAATTTTGGCCTCTATCAATAGCAATAAGAAAGCTCTGATATTTGATTATGAGTGTGGGTATATTTTGCAAGGCAGCTGTCATTTAACAAGAACCCTAGACTGTTTAAGTTCTCATTGCCTGGGCAGCCCAGGCAATGGCTCAGTGGCTTAGCTCCGCCTGCAGCCCCGGGTGTGATCCTGGAGACCCGAGATCGAGTCCCATGTCGGGCATCCTGCATGGAGCCTGCTTCTCTCTCTGCCTGTGTCTCTGCCTCTCTCTTGCTCTCTCTGAATTAATAAATTAATTAATTTAAAAAAAAGTTCTCATTGCCTGCCAAGTGTAGATTCCATAGTGCCTTTGAGTTTCTGAAATTCTTTGGGACTGATTTCGATCATTTCCTCTGAAACAAGATTTCTGGCAATTGCTTAACTGATTTTATAAATGGCCCTTCTCCTGAATTAGTAATATTTTCACTAGGTGCTAAGTGGACAGAGTTTCTCTGGCTAACAATTTTTTTCCTTTTTTCATGCAAAATCTTAAAATATTTACATATCTTTTTTATATTTGCTTTTTGCATATCTATATTCATATCTTTATCTATCTATCTATCTATCATCTATTTCTATCCATCTATCATCTCTAATATATCCCGTGTAGTATATTTTATTTTCTTTTAAAAAGTATTAGAGGTACACTTTTCACGCAGAATATATGTCTATATGGATTTTAAGTGCAGTCTTTGCTATAGAAGAGGGGATACATTTTGTTTAGTTTGTCTTCTTTATTCTCTCTACTCTTTTTTTGAAAATCCAGATAATTCTGTAATGGCTTTTTCCCCGTATACCTTCCAACCTTCTATATTTATGTGCTGTATTCTAGTCCAATCCTTTATGTTAGTCTTTAACAATGCTACTTAACCTTTCAGCTTTGTCCTTTCTGCTATTCAGCCCATCTTTTAGTTTTAAAAAAATCAACAATTGTATCCCTCTTTCCTATAGTCTCTTATTTTATTTAATGAAGATGATCTTGTACTGAATTCCTTATGCTTTACATAGGGTTACTCTGATACCCCCTTCTGATTGCTTTACACATCTACAATTGGTTTAGCTTGTTTTATCTTGTTCACGTAGTGTTGGCTTACCTACAATCCATGCTGTTCACTAAATTTATTCTTAGCATTTGGGTAGGATAACCAATTCATCCTAGGTTTCCCAGGATCCTCCGGCTTTAAAACCGGAAGTACACATCTTAGGAACTAAGGCCTAGGCAGGATTGAAATGGTTGGTCTCCCTAACTCTAGGTCAAAATTATCTGATGTTAGTTCTGGGCCGTGGCTTTTTATAAAAGACCTTGAAAACTTCTGCCTTTTGGAGGATTTTTGTTATATTCTTAAAAATCTTTCAATAAATTATTTTATGGCCACTTGTAACTATTTAAAAGCTGATCCTCAGTAATGTATTCAGTATTTTTTTATTTTACAAACTTGAACAGATAGGCACTAAAATATTGCCAAGGTACAATACCTTATTTTTTCTTGTTTCTTAAAGAAATATGTCAGAATTACTTTTGTAAAGGATGTGTGCATGGGGTAGTAAGTACAGTCTTCTAAGAAAAAAGGCAGACATAAAAGTTTTGTATCGAGTATGAGAATGTCTTACGAATAGTAAGCTCCACAGACTTTCAAACCAGAATATAACAAAATAGGTACATTGTAAGTAAAAGTAGATTATTACAAAAAAGTATGGCTGGCTTGATTTTATGAAATATATCGAGTTTCAGATACTGTAACACACTACTTCACAAGCATAACAGCTAAAAGTATGTTAGATATGTCATTGAATGCTATTGAACGACAGTCCAGTAAAGAAAATAATTCTGTTTATAGGATGAATAAGGAACAAAGATATTGAAAAACAATGTGACTAACCATACTCTGGGGAAACCATTCAGGTTCAATTTAGCCTTCAATTCCTAAGAATGTTGGCTATGTATTCAATTTTGTGACTAGGACTCAGAGAAAAGTTTATATGTAAGCTTAACAATATAATAAATGCAACCAATTCTCCAAGTGCATGTTGGAAAGCAGATGTGATAAAACAATATTGAACAGATCTCCATAGTTTAATGCTGGGTGAATGCTGTGACCAACAGAATGGTGTTCTAAATAGGCTAACATAGCATCAACGGATTCTGTTCTGTGGCCATAGCTCACTCCATTAATGTCTCCCAAATACAGGAATCCCTGGGTATAGCATTATAGGAGGTAACTCTACAGTTAGAATTTGTAATCAGGCATTCAGGGCACAAGAAGCAAGGACCATGTGGGCAAATGTAAGCCGGAATTAGAAGTGCAGTAAGGCTGACTCAGATATTAGACAACTGTGAAGGACTGGCACAAATCTAACTTAAAAATACTAACACGAAAGAAATTTCCAAGATAAGCTACATGAGATCTTCAATTACTGAAGCAGAAAGAACTAACAGAAATTAATCTTGATGTTCAATCTTTACATAGTTACAAAATAGGTTAAGAAGGTCCTGACTCTCTTGGCGTATCTGATTTCTTCTTCTATTCCAGGTCTTCAACAACTTCTTTAACCACTGAAGATGGATGTCAAATCAAACAGTTTGGGTTATACAAAGATATTTGGATGCAACAAGGTACACTGTTATTTGTACACTTCTTTCATGGCCCAGTCTAACATCAGAAATTGTTCTATAGGTCTGATTCTTTTTTTTTTTTTAAAGACACATTTATTCAGCGTCATGATCAGACTATTACATTTAGCAATCAACAGCATGGGTGCAAAAAAAAAAAAAATCTACATTAAAACCCTTTGTTGGAATGCTTTCCACTTTCCACAGAACAGAAACTAAAATAACCTGTTATACAATTAGTCACAAATACAGTCCTTGAGTTTTTTGCCGGTACCCATGAGTATTGTCTAAAACATGTCTTCTACGTAGCAGCTAGGCCCTGCCACCACTGTGCGTGGCTGAGTTCACAGATCTGTTGTAACCTGTAGCTTCCCTGTCCCTTCTCTGGCTCTCCTCTCCTGCTAAGCTTTGTTTCCTGGCAGTAATTAAAACCTTCTGTCACTGCCATAGCTGCTGCTGCTGCTGGAACCGCCATAGCCACCTTGGTTTCGTGGTTTGGCAAAGTATTGGCCTCCACCACCATAGGGGCCAGAGCTTCTGCCTCCAAAATTTCCTCCTTTCACGGGTCCAAAATTTGAGGATCAATTGTTGTAATTGCCAAAATCTATAGGTCTGATTCTGACAGATACTTTTATATTTCTCCAGAAGTCTCAACTTGCCTTATTGATTATCCTGTCTGAATTAAGACAAGGGGTATTTATAAACCTGCATCATCCTATAATTCTTTAACTGAATATTTCCGTAAATTAAATTGGTAGAATTTTGATAGATACGGACTCGAGAATGTCATATTACTATTTTGTCAATCATCACTTCTCCTGAGAGATTCCCAGGAAAGCTATATATACAAGGAATAATGAACATGATGATATTTGCAGAGTATTATTTAGAGCTGCAAGAGAGTCTGAACCTGCAAGTTATGTTTTCTAGGAAAGACTGCTTGATTTAGAAAAAGCAGCTTAATCCTCAAGGTTTAGGTAGAACCTACAACTCTGCTGAGACTCCAAATCTTAGGTTATCATCCTCTTCTGATCATCTACACTGTCAGGAAAAAAAAGGATATGATGTAACTCTTATTTTTTCACTTTCCAGAAGGAATTGTGATCCATAAACAAAGTAAGGAAAATATATAATATTAAAATATCAAACTTTTTGTTTCAATACTTTTAGATGAAACATAAATGATGAACTTTCATCATTTCTATAAAAAGAAAATTAATAATTTCATGTTTTGTCTTAGTTCACTTTACCTTATTTAAAAATAACTCCTGTACTTTTTATCATAACCAATGGAATTAACTAATAATATAGGTGATACCCTGAATGCACAATTAACAAGTTTGTAAACTTGCTTAGTTTATTTTTTTATATTTTTTAAATTTTTATTTATTTATGATAGTCACACAGAGAGAGAGAGAGAGGCAGACATAGGCAGAGGGAGAAGCAGGCTCCATGCACCGGGAGCCCGACGAGGGATTCGATCCAGGGTCTCCAGGATCACGCCCCGGGGCAAAGGCAGGCGTTAAACCGCTGCGCCACCCAGGGATCCCTGCTTAGAAGTTTAAAATGAGAAATTACACATGTATTAGTATTCTTAAAATATTTGAAAGATATGACACTCTCCAACATAATGGAGGCACATCAAGGCAATGATTTCAACTGCAGGTTTGAAGGGACACTTATAACAAGGTAGGATACAGGATGGGGTAAGTGAGAGGAGCCTGAATAAATGTTAGAGGATGGGGAATATATGAAGAATTTGAAAAGAAGTTCTCATTCTATACATACAAAACAAACTCATCAGTAAATAAGATTCTTATTTAAAAAATAAATTGGGCCAATGATAAGGAAATGGAACTTCCAAAGTGAAAAATAGAAATAGTTTTACGTATTCTAAAATAAAAATTTTCACTTAGGGGCAGCTCAGGTGGCTCAGAGGTTTAGCTCCGCCTTCAGCCCAGGGTGTGATCCTGGAGACCAAGGATCAATTCCCATATCAGGCTCCCTGCATGGAACCTGCTTCTCCCTCTGCCTGTGTCTCTGCCTCTCTCTCTCTGTGTCTCTCATGAATAAATTAATAAAATCTTTAAAAAATAAGTTTAAAATTTTTTTTCACTTATAAGACAAAGATCAAACCATAACAAAAACGTTAATTAATTTCTAATACTGGAGTGCTAAAGGCTATGAGATTTATTTATTTATTTATTTATTTATTTATTTATTTATTTATGAGAGTGCACAAGTGTACAGGGAGAATGGCAGAGGGAAAGAGAAAGAGAGAATCCCAAGCAGGCTCCACACCTAACAGGGAGCCAGCACGGGGCTGATCTCACAAGCACAAGACCATGACCCAAACCAAAATCAAGAGTCAGATGCCCAACCTACTGAGCCACCCACATGTCCTGGATATAGGCATTTTATACACAACTTGTATGAGTAACACTGGAACTGTTCCGACAACAAATTGGTCCTAAGGGTATTTATTTTATGGGGTAATATGACAAGGAAACAAAGGGAAATATTTTATTCTATAGTCAAGAAAAATAGGTATTATTCTTATTCAGTACTGTCTAGTTATCTAAAGGCAAATTAATTTCTAGCCAAGAGGAAATGCCTCTTATTCCTTCACAGCTCTGTCCAATAGTTATATCCTCACCCTGTTATTTAGTGCTTAAATTATTAACCACCTGAGCTAAAGAAGTTATCATCTGAGACAATCTCCATCATTTTCAATCCCATTATTCACATATTTATCCCATAGTTATTACAAAGTGAAATAATTTTCTTATGTACTAATTGAATATTAGTTTGTTTTTGTGCCTATTTGTTCCTACTATCAGAATCCAAATTCTTCTATCAAATTTTACTGCTTAACTTAATTAAGATTTGTTTTTGCTCTTGAGACTAATAAATAACTGAACTGGCTTTTGTAGGTGTTTGAAGATGTGTCATTTGATTTTAAATCTGCCATTATTGATCTCACCAATCAATATATCCCTATTGTTAGAATAATATCAAGTAGCCCACATAATCAAATGAATTGATTTAAAAAATCAAGTTCTAATGAAAACCGATAAGGTAAGACACATTGACACTATTTACATGGGACAAGCATGTCTGATACAGTAGCAAGTTAACATTCTATCATTACCGGGAGACCCACTGACAACGAACATTTGTCTACATAACTCTTGGTGCTAAATTCAGCTATCAGATTTTATCCCTAACTGATCCTGAATATATGCATGACTTCTTCAAGATTAAACATTCTGAGCAGAAACCACTGATTAATTGTAATTAAGTTACATGTTATGTGCAGTTTTTTAGGGTATCCAAAAAAGGGGGTTATCTGCTTTCCTTTTGATTAATGACATAGTTGGATTAAAAAGCTACCACCTTGTTATTTATTTTCTCTCTACCAATTTGTTTTTTTCTTTCGAGTTTTCTTTTTTCTACCTTGCTCTGAATTAACTGATTTTCGATGTTTTAATGTTAACTTCCTTTTTAGCTTATCTGCTATAGCTATTTTAGTTGTTGTTTTAGGGTATATTGTACATATCTTTAACTTAGAGTCCATTTTATTATAATATTATACCATGTCATGAAATGTACAAGAATCATATAACAGTATATTTCCAATTTTCTCCTGCCAACCCATGCACTATTATTTCAGAATCTTATTTTGTATATGGTATACATGCCTCACTACATTTTAATATTCAATTAACTGTTATATTTGAACAAGAAAAAATCTTAACCATGTCTCTTCATCATTTATGGTGCTTTTTATTGCTAAGATCTATATTTTCATCAGATGTCATTTTCCTTCCCAAAAGAACTTCCTTAACATTTCTTGTGATGCTTAGATTTTCAGTGCTTAAAAGATTCTTCTTTCTTCTTCACTTTAGAAAAATATTTTACTCAGTAATAGAATTCAAAGTAGTTTCTTTCTCTACTTTAGAAATGCTGCTCCGCTGTCTTCTCACTTGCATGGTTTATGATGAGAAATCTGCTGTCAATAAATGTTATTTTTCTATAGCTAATGCATTGTTTCTTCTCTATAAATACCTTTATGATTTTCTCTTTATCATTGATTTTAAGTAATTTGATTATGATGTGACTTTTTGTGGTGTTTTTTGTGGTTCTTGTACATGATATCTGTTATCATCTTTGATCTGAGATGTTTTTAAGATTTTATTTATTTATTCATGAAAGACACCGAGAGAGAGAGAGAGAGAGAGACAGAGAGAGACAGAGAAAGAGAGAGAGAGAGAATGGCAGAGACACAGGTAGAGGGAGAAGCAGGCTCCGTGTAGGGAACCTGATGTGGAATTCAATCCCAGGGCTCCAGGAGCATGCCCTAGACTGAAGGCAAGCACTAAACTGCTGAGCCACCCAGGGATCCCCTGATCTGAGATTTGACATATCAAATTTAGAAAAAAAAAAAAAGGCCATAATTTCTTCACACTGTGCCCGACATTATAGTTTTTATCTCTATAAATTCAAATTTAGATCCTGTCACATCTTCCATGTCTTTATTTTTAAGTTTTTTTTTGAGATATAATTCATATACCTTAGAATTCATCTATTTAAAGTTTATAATTCATCGTTTTTTAGTTTTCTTCCATATACGTGCAGTTGTTACCATAGTACTGTAATGATCCCTGATTATTTCCTTAAGATAAATATTTAGTAATGGAATTTCTGAGAGAAAGAATATATAAAATTGTGAAGTTTCGCATCCATGAATGCATCAACATATACTCTTAACAGATTACATGTTTTAAGAACATACTTTTCTGATGTCTGTTCTTTGTAGTTTTTTTTTTTTCTTTGAGAATAGTTGACTCACAATGTTACATTAGTTTCAGGTACACAACATAGTGATTCAACTTCTCTGTACATATGCTATGCTCACTACAGTGTAGTTGCCATCTGACATCACATCACACAACACTATTATAATATCACTGACCATATATATTCCTTTTGTTAGCGTAAAATGACAATGTCAAAAAACTATAATTGAATAAATTTAAATTTTAAAATATTTTATCATAACCTGGAAATCTTTCTATTTCAGATTCTTAGACCCATATGCAACCCCGTATCTTTAGCCTGTCGTTTAAAAAAATACATACTTTCTCATTAACCATGAACTTAATACTTCTTAAAGTCTAGTTCATTTAGAGGCTGGAATGCATAGGAATGGTGTCCGTTCTTAAGAAGTTATCCTTATAGTAGTAGAATCAGAGCGAACAGAGTTGGTTTTGGACTTAACTTTTGATAATTGAGTTTATTTAAAAAAAAAAAGATTTTATTTATTTACTCATGAGAGACACAGAGAGAGAGAGGCAGAGACACAGGCTCCATGCAGGGAGCCCAACGTGGGACTCGATCCTGGGTCTCCACGATGACACCCTGACCGAAGGCAACACTAAACTGCTGAGCCACTGGGGCTGCCTGATAGTGAGTTTAAAAAATGGCCATTACTATTTGCTAGTCCTTTATAGTCTCAAAAAATTTTCTCTTAAGCACTGAGTTAATATTTAAGTTTGTTGTCTGATTAAGAAAAATGGAGGTGCCTGGGTGGCTCAGTAGGTTACCATGATCTTAGGATTCTGGGATCCAGCCCTGCATTGGGCTCCCTGCTCAGCTGGGAGTCTGCTTATCCTTCTCCCACTCCCTCTATTCTGAGAGGTACAGAGAGAGAGAGAAAGAGAGAGAGAGAGAGAGAGAGAGAGAGAGAGGCAGAGACACAGGCAGAGGGGGAAGCAGGCTCCCGGCAAGGAACCCGATGTGAGACTCAATCCTGAACTCCTGGACCCCGGGATCATGCCCTGAGTTGAAAGCAAATGCTCAACTGCTGAGCCCCCCAGGCATCCCAATAAAATATTTTTTAAAAAAATGGATAGTATTTAATCATTGCATATTTTTAAAAAGAATGATACCCGTTTGAAAAATTGTGTCAGAACAGTTGACTCCAAAAAGGGAGAGTACAAAAGAAACAGGACAGCTTTTCTATAGTATTATTCTCTTCTACTATGAGTGATTTGTGGAATCAATAGCTTTCATCAATGCTCTTACTCTTTACAATTATCAAGTATACATGCATTTGGATCGAATGAAATGTCTTGGCTTACTCAGGGAATGTTTATTCACAATATGAGCCATCTAGACACTAGGTTTTTTTCTCACATTCATTCTTTTTTGTAAACTTGAAGTGCTCATAAGTATGCACTCTTTGGGTTTATAAGGGAAAATGCAGAGAGACAAAAATAATAATAATCACCTCAACAATTTAAAAGAGTAAGATAAAAAAGCTTTATATAAAAGCAAAGATCTTAAATGATATTTAAAAGTAGGCAGCTAACCTCTAAATTGCATCTCAAATTTCAATACGAATGCCATCTTCCATCCTTCAAGTTCAAATAGGGGTAACATGCAAAACAGTGATGGCATTACTGAGGCAGTGATCTGAAACTTATAATTCTATGTCTTACTCTAAAATTTTACCTCATTTGTATAGCACATCTCTGATTACCTAATAAGAATGCCCTTTTCTTCATTATTCTCTTTAGAGTTTTACTGTGTCAATTTAGATAGATTATAATAAATTGAGGGCTTCTTATCACTTATTTCCAATTTTTAAATGAACAGCTGTTCCAAATGCACTATCACTGTTTCTTACTACTGTCTTTGGACCCACTGACCATAATTTAGATCAAAGATACTAAGTCTTTATATGTTAATTACTACTTAACATTTCTTTTGAGAATGAGAAGAAATATATAATGTATCCTTACAAAATCTTCCCTTACTCATGAGACTCTCCCATTAAAGATGTGCATTATGAAGACTTCACTTAGAGAAGTAATTAAAACAAATTAATTTTGAATAAGAGAGAATTCTAATAGGCTTTCAAAAATTGTTTTTTTTTTTTTTTCAAAAAATCTATGAAGTAATTCCAACTTCTTACATTTTTTTTATTGGCTTTTATTTTTGTCTCAGATCCTGTTACCTCAGTTCTTTCAAATGGTTGGTTGACTTCTCATTATTCAGGACTCAGTTCAAATATCCCCTCTTCAGAGTTGTTTTTTTTTTTTTTTCTTGAACAATCTCTCTAAAGGAGTCATGAATTATCCTGTCTTTTTTCTTTTTATATGACTTGAAAATATCTTTAATTTCAATGTACTTATGTGTTGGCATGCTCATTATCTGCCTTCCATTACAGAATGTAAAACTCCTTGAGGGCAAATACTCTTGTGGATTACTACATCCCTAGCACCTAATATGATTCATGGAAAGTAGGCACTTAAAATGTTTACTGCTATGAGTGCTAAAGTAGTATAATTTTATACAATTTTTCAGCATTACTACTGGTTCTTATGTTTATGCAAAAAAAATAAGGAGGATAAGTCTTGACCAGTACACTAAAGAGACACATATAAACTAATACTAATAACATGATACAATAAGGGATATTAGAGGTGGTATTTGTTGTGGGAACATAAATAGGGTAGTCAAATGTTCTGCTTTCAAAGAGGCTACCTAAAATACCTTACACTGGGGCTCACAGGAGAAAATAAAGCACAAATTGTTCAGGGGGCATTAAAACAAACATTACAGGGAGAGATGATAGGAGGAGCAGAAATAAAAAGATGAAATCCTATTAATATTTTGCATTGCTTCTGGTAAACATTTTACCTTAGAGCTACAAGGGTGGCCTCAATATTGAAAGGTATTTCAATAATGACAGTGATAATATCACTATTTATATTGATATCCCTGCATGTGTTATCTCATTTAGTAAAACAGAGAATTACTGATTTTATTTCTCTTACAGAGAGAATAGTCTCCAATCTAGTTTTATACACAGAAAGTCATTATGACACTGGATTTTTGACCTTGACCATTCTGTTCCTCCACACTTGCTCTTAAGATGACATATACAAGGGGGAAAGAAATGCCCCTGTAGATTTAGAGCTTCAACTAGCTTATTGTTTCTTAGAGACTATTTTCCTAGTTTTATAAATTTTATGTGATGTATGTCAAGACAAAATTGATCAAGAGAAAATTAACTTCTGTATGAATTTCTGCATGATATTTTGATGTTAAGAAAACACAAGGTGGAGAGCTGTAATATGAGTTAGTCAAAAGCAATAAGAAATATAAGTCCCAGATTCTTAAAGGAGAGGACTACATATCTCTTCAGTTTTGTCTGAAGATATCCTAACCCATGGTCAAATAGAATAAGAAGGGGAACAAAAATGAAAAAGAATTCTGATGCCTGTAATCCATATTTATCATCCTTCTCTGAAAACATTGAAATATTTTGGTGAATAAGGTTCATTTTTAATGTTTCATGCATTTCAGTTTAACATTCCTGACTACATTTTCAATTTCCTACTCGCAAGGACTATGCCTCTTTGTTATTTTCCACTGTACAATTCACACAATGATACATTTTTAATTATTTCTCAAACGTGAGTTTAAAATATTAAAAGTATTGTTATACTTTAAAAATGTCTTATTAATTTTTCCCAAATGATCTTATATTCTGATTAGGATATAATATTATTTGAATCATGCCATACTTTCTATTTTCATAAATTAGATCTTTATTGACACTGGGTAAGTAAACAAGAGCAACAAAGATGTGATTTTTTTGTGTAAAACTCATATATACCCATTGACAGAAAGAGAGATGGAATTTGGAGTCAGAATAGTTGAGTTTGAATCATATATTTGAGACTAACCTATCCGTGCTTTGATAAATCATTTAACCTTTGTGAGACTCATTTCTTTTATCTCCTAATTTGCACAGTAGTAATGACACTTATTTTACCATTATGGTTATAGTGAATATAAAATGTAATGTATAAGGAAGTACCTTTATAAACTATAAGTTTCCATTCTGTTATTATTTAAGCAATTGCACACGTGAAATTTTTTACCTTAGTTTCTTGCATCTGCCAACCAACCCCATCCAATGCCAAATTTTAAAATATAGCCTTTTAATATCAGCTCTTCTTTAAGGGACAAAAATATACATCTCCCCTGGTGCCTACAAATAGGTCAGATATTGGACAACTCATTAATTTCAAACTGCATCCATCTCTTCAGAGAAAATAAATAATCCAGGGTTGTTTCTAAAACTATAAGGCAAAATCTATTATATTAAAAGATTTATAATCTCTCATGTTCAGTCATAATCATAAGTCATTCCTGTTAAAACTGGACATTACAATTCAAGGGTAAATTAATCAGGTGTCAAATCACAGCCACACTAGTATTTTTAAACAACTCTTTTTAGTGCCAGTGATTTGAAATTACTCTTAAATGGCACATGCTCTTATACAAAACTAGTTTACTTTGTCAGTCTCTACTAATTCAATATCATTTTAGGATAGCATTTAGTCTAGCATTATTTTAAAGCGCTTTCATAAGGGTTTTTAAATCTTTAGAAATCGTGTTAAAAATCTAATAACAAGTTTCCTCTTTTACATTTAGAAATAATAGTTTTAAAACTCTTCACTCAGAATCTAAATTACAGAAGACAATTGTTGATAATTCAAGAGCTATTTGTCATACAATGTAATAGAAAGTAAAACCAGGTATTCAAACAAATCAATGGAAGTACAACAAGGAAATCATGTTAATATCATAACTTGTTCTTGGAAATTAAGCTATTTTCCAGCAGAGCTTCAGCTCCTCTTTTTTCCCCATTCTCTAAAGTCATCTGTAGCACACTGTTCTTTAGCCCTCAATAATTATTGGATTAATAAAGAAAAATAAGTAACTTTGGACTTTTGCATTCAAAGAAGAGTAGAGCTATACTGGGTTTATAAGTAAAACAATGTTAATCAGGATGCATTTTGAGAGAAGAGAGCATAATGGGAGAATGCTTTAAAGGGTACTGAAACAAATATCACCGCTTTCTAGTAATTTGGCAAGGTAAAATAGGCCAGAGCCAAATAGGCCCCATCCATCTATCAATTTGACATTCTCTGTCTCTGTTCTCCTGCTCAGTGAGTGACTCTTTCTTAATTATGAAGTTTCCTTAATTCTGCAAACCTTTAGGAAAGTCCATCAGGAACTAGGGAGAAGAAAGTCACTTAGAACAACAAAGCTTATACAGATGACTGCAAGTACAGCTTCTATTAGTGGGATTAATAACAAATACTGAGGACCACAGAATGCTTAACAAACTACTAGAACAGGTACATTTAGGTGGGCAGCCTTAAGAGAGAGGATGGTCATAACATGGTCAATGATCTCTGAATGCAAAACTAATCATATGTCTTTTAAGATTTCTCAGCATAGGCTACCTAAAAAAAATTCAGCATGCACTGTCAGATGAACTTTTGATAAGCAAAAGCCTATGTGTAGAGGGAAAAGTTCTTTGATCTTGATCACTCTTTTTTTTTCTGGTTAGAGAGACTTCAGTATCTCCCCATCCCCCCAGGGCACTGGGGTAGGAGTCACTCCAAACAGTAAATCTGACTTACAGTCTTTCCTTTAATGATGTCCATCATAGTAGGTGGGAAAATATTTGCTACCCAGATTATTTTTCCCTTTATTCTGTTTCTCAACCATATTTTACAAATATTTCTCAGCAAATTCCAAATGCAGCAGAAAAATTATCAAACAAAGGCATTTTATTTTGCAATTGTGAAGGTTAATTAAATGCTAAGAGATGCAAAAGCTAGGAAAAAGTGAAGTATAAAGGGAAACACATTTTTTTTTTATGGAACTGGAGGGTATCATGCTGAGTGAAATAACTCAATCGGAGAAGGACAAATATTATATGGTCTCATTCATTTGGGGAATACAAAAAATAGTGAAAGGGAATAAAGGGGAAAGGAGAAAAAATGAGTGGGAAATATCAGAAAGGGAGAGAGAACATGAAAGATTCCTAACTCTGGGAAATGAACTAGGAGTGGTGGAAGGGGAGGTGGGCAGGGGGTGGGGGTGACTGGGTGCCGGGCACTGAGGTGGGCACTTGACAGGATGAGCACTGGGTGTTATTCTATATGTTGGCAAATTGAACACCAATAAAATATAAATTTATTTTAAAAAAAAGATCGTATTTATTTAGTCATGAGAGACACAGAGAGAGCGGCAGGCAGAGACATAGGCAGAGGGAGAAGCAGGCTCCATGCAAAGAGCCTGATGTGGGACCCGATGGCGGGACCGTGAGATCACGACCCGAGCCAAAGGCAGATGCTCAACTGCTGAGCCACCCAGCCATCCCTGGAAACACATTCTTATTGTAAGTTTGTCTGTTAGTTTATTTTTCTTTGAGAGTAAAATGATGGGAAAGGCTAATGGATGCATCATTTGGTTCATGATAAAGTTCTCGGGAGCTAAGTCCAAAGAAGTATAATAGAGGTGATGTAAGTTTCCTCAAATTGAGCCTTTACATTTATATTGTATCATTTTACCATATTTTAATTATATGATCATATATTTTACACCATGAATTTTATTAAAGTATATATATGTAGCACCAGATTTATAAAAGAAAAGCTCTTCTCATTCCTAAGTCCCAATCCTAAATGGTAGCTAATATTAACAATTTGATATGTTTTCCTTCTGATGTTAAAATATACACAGTAAGTTCATTCATTTTGCTAACTGCATAGACATGAATTATTTAATCAATTCCTATTTGAAAACATTTGGGTTATACCACTTTTATGAATACATAATGCTGCAATTAACAGATAAGATTTAGATTTTGAAGTGTCCTCATGAGAACATCTGAGCTGATGCCCTGTCTTTGGCCTAGCAGATACTATCATGAAGAAATGTAGACCCAAAGTGCTATGCAATTCTCTTACCTGATAGAGTTGTGGTTACTGTCAGTCTAGTTAAGACACAATGATAAACACTAATTTCTATTAATACAACTGCTTCTAAAATGTAGAATAGTTTTAAATGAAAATAATGCATGTGTATATTTTAAACCTCTAAATAGTACAGCTCCCCAACTCCCAAACCCAATTTACTTTTAATTTCACAGGTTATAAACTCCAGACAACCAGCAGCAATTGGTAGGCATTCTGCCAAAATTACAAAACAAGAAAATCTTATCTTTCAGTTCTCATTTTCTCTCTTTCTCCCAAATATTACAAATTCTTTATTATCAATCCTAGTTGTTAATAAAAATGTGAAACTAGATTATAGTGCATATTATTATCTCTAGGAGAATACTTTGGCTTGGGAAATACCATTTTATGAGAAACTTGGCCCCATGTATAGGAAGCTACAGTGGCCATATTTGATTCCAGATATGTTTGCATTTCCTAAATTTTATAGATACATAGCTGAGCTGGTGCTTTGATAATATGTGTTCCGTTGTTCTTCTAGAGTATTTTCATATGAAAAACATTGAAAGAGCTGCAGAATTTCTACTGGAGGACAACCACAACTGCCAAAGGGGAAACAGACTCCAAAAAGGAAACCAAAATTTCTCTATGTAGAAACAGAAAGATGTCTGTTTACTATTTGTTACTGTGTAGTAGACTACTTCACCATCTCCTACTTTGGGGTTTTTGTTGTAGTTGATGGTGGTGGTTTCTAATGCACATTACATAATCTTACTTGAATTTGGGGCACCAAAAATGAGCATGATCAATAAGTATCTTAAATTAGACTGAATCCTGAATCTGGGGGCACAATGTGTCCTCATTTAATTAATGCATAGATTCTCAAATTTCAGTAACTTTGAGGGAAACATCATAGTCCCTCCATAAAATCTTTCAGCTACTTCCATCAGTTGTCCGATGTGGTTGAGGAACTTGATTGAGGACAGAAGTAGTGAGCTGAAAAAGTATGGGCAGAGATTCTCTAATCCTTTGCTTATTCTTTCCTTTGACAGAAAACAAAGAATCCACAGTTGACTGTGAATGGACTATAAAATGTTCTGGGTAAAGATAAGAACTAACTACTTCAAGAAGAACAGTAAGGACAAAACCAGAAAGTAGCTAATAAGGAGAGTATCACAGCTAGCCTCTCCTCCACAGTACTAACAACTAGAACTCAACAAAAAGCATTTTTGAAGACATTAATATGTATATTTTTTAGAAGAAGTATAAAAATATTTTTTAAAATCAAATAGCCATTTGATTCCTTTCTCCATGAATTCTGATGAAATAAGTAGAAACATGCATACTCTTAGAAAATTTCCAGGCCATTTTGTCTTCACTATCTCTCTTTCTTGATTCTGTTCTTTGTATTCCCTGGAAATATTTTTCCATGATTCTAGAAAAATAAGATAAGCATTTACTTTTCCTGGAAAGGCCTAGGTAAATTCAGGGCCAAGAAATTTTAAAAAGTAGTATTTTCAAACCATGAGAGACTCCCAACTCTGGGAAAGGACTGCAGAAGGGGAGGTGATGGGGGACGAGGGGATGAGATAACTGGGTGATGGGCATTAAGGAGAGCATATGATGAGATGAGCACTGGGTATTATACTGGTTGGCAAATTGAATTTAAATTAATTAAAAATAAATTTTTAAAAAGCATTTTGTTCTTGACATTTTTGCCTCTTGCTAATATATTTGTATATTGGGACTATTCTACTCTTGCCACTAGAGTGCTGAAGACAGAGAAGATTGAGCATCGATGTGCAGTTGGAGAAAATAGACTATAGAGTCATTTATAGTCATTCAGAGCTGGTTCCAGGCTCTGGAGTTGTCTGTAATACAGCCATTAGTAATTCATGGTAGTCCAGGAGTTTGTGAGGGGCTGCATTAGAGTTTGGATCAGATCTCCTAACACTGTAAAGTGGTCCCTTTTCCAAACTTGATTTATATGGATATGCTTCCCTGGGGAACATCAAGGAATGGTAGATGACTAGCTGAGAATAAGAATCAAGGACGCACACACACACACACACACACACACACACACACACACACAAAAGAATCAAGGACACAGAGCCCTGTGCTCTCAGGAAAATTGGGTTTAGGTAAACATGTATAAATAAAATAAATTTAAATAAAAACTTAAATTTAAATTTAAGTTTAAATAATTTAAATAAAAACTTAAATTTAAATAAAAACTTGATTTAAATAAAAACTTGAAATATGACACTAAAGATAAAATAGCTAATTATATAGGAAGTTTTGTGGGATAATTCATATCAAACTTTTGAAAGATATTACTTAATTAAAAATTCAAGTTGATTTTTTTAGAACTAAAGAGAAAGAAATCCAAACAAGAAAGAATCCCATAAACAGTAGCAAGTTATGATTCTTTGATTTCAAAAAGAGCATTTCAGTATGGTATGGAGAGTATTTTATGTTTCAGCTTCTAAATATATTGTCTATTATCACAGATACTGATCAACATATAGTGAATATTATTGTGGGTTCTCTCATTATTTTCATCTGGATCCTGGGACCAGAATTATTTCTAAATATCACGTTTTGAAAAATAAACTCTAGTAAAAATTAAAAATTTAATTAAAAAATTAAATTTGACACTTTAGCAATATGTATAAGTGTAGATACATTTGAAGATGAAGTTGTGAAGTTCACTCAGAATTTTGGCCCACTCGCTTATCTGGGTCTTTCTTATCTAAAATTCCATTTCAAGAACTAAAAATTTCCACTCCATAGAAATTGTTTCCACCTACTAAAAATGTCACCAAGTAAACAAATTGGAATCTATAAAGTTACTACCAAATTTGATTCTGTGCTACTTACTGTTCTTTATCCAATTCATACAGGTATTCATGATTTCTTTAGTGATTTTAAAGAATGAAAGAATGAAAGTTTAAAAAATAAAGAATGAAAGTTTACAATGAATTAGTAGCTGAAAAATAAATTGAAAATTTCTTACAAGCCTCAAACAATTTGGGAGGAAAATTTTGGAGAATGACAGGCTATAATTTGCAAAAGTACATCTTTTATCATTACAGAATTGGACAAGAGAATGCACATATCAGTGAAAAATACACCATCTCTCTTAGTTGGTAACTCTAAGTGTTACCAAGTATTAGAAAGTGCTAGCACTTAATTTGATAAACATTAAAGAATAACTAATGACTCTGAAAAAGACAACACTAAGTGAATTTATGGCTGAACAATTTTATTTAGGGGATCCCTGGGTGGCTCAGCGGTTTAGCGCCTGCCTTTGGCCCAGGACGCGATCCTGGAGTCCTGGGATCAAGTCCCACATCCGGCTCCCTGCATGGAGCCTGCTTCTCCCTCTGCCTGTGTCTCTGCCTCTTTCTCCCTCTATGTCTATCATGAATAAATAAATAAAATCTTTAAAAAAATTATTTATATAAATATCATATCTTCCTTATCTATTTGTCTTTTGATGAGCATTTAGGTTCCTCCCATATCTTGGCTATTGTAAATAATGCTGCAATAAACATGGGGTACATATATTTTCTAAAGTAGTGAATGATATCATTATAGAGCTGTATTGGGACAGAGGTGGTAGCTACACCTCTGGTGAACATAGCATAATGTATAAAATTATTGAATCACTATGTTGGACACCTGAAACAAATGAAACAAATGTCACACTGAGGGTCAACTATACTCAAACAAACAAACAAAAAAATCTAATCTAACAAATCAAATGTCCAAAAAAAAGATTGGTTAAATTTTGATTTTAAATAATATCATTGAAGATTATTTATTTATATGGATAAATTTTTATATTTGGTGAAGAAAGCACATTACAAAATAGCGTATTCAGTATGATTTCATTTTATAAAAAGTATACAACTGTCCCTGGATAATACAATTGATAAATAATTTTTATTTTCTTCTTTGCATCTTTTCCAAATTACCAGTAAACGTGTTAGTTTCATGGTCAGAAATAAATGAATAATAAATGCTTTAAAAAACTAAATGAATTTATCTGGTAATAAATGCACTGAACTACAACATTAAAAAACACCATAAATGTAAGGAAGAAATGAGATTTATCATTATTTTCAGATAATAGCATCATATAAATAACAAAAGAATAAAGGGAAACATAAAAGAGTTACAAAACAACCCAACAAATTGGAGTATATGATAAAATTAGAAAATCAATAGCATCCTTATGCACCAGAAAAGAATAAGAATATAATGAAAACGCACTAAACCTTAAAAGTACAGAACAAAAGTCATAAAATACACAGCAATAATATTCATAAAAATGTGCTACATCTAGATCCATTTTTAAGAAAAATTACACACGAAAGGTATGATAGCTTTGTCTATTTACAATGTACTAGTGTGCTTGATTTATTCTTTTCTACTATGCAACTTTTACACATACACAAAACTAAAAAATATATTTGTACCGAGTACACAGTAATAATGAAGAAATCATGTAACTTACCACAACTTGGGGGATCCCTGGGTGGCTCAGCAGTTGAGCATCTGCCTTCGGCCCAGGGCGTGACCCTGGAGGCCCAGGATGGAGTCCCACATCGGGCTCCCTGCATGGAGCCTGCTTCTCCCTCTGCCTGTGTCTCTCTGTGTCTCTCATAAATAAATAAAATCTTTAAAAAAATAACTTACCACAACTTAATAATAGAGTATTGCCAGAACCTCATAACCCCTTGGATGCTTTCTCAGATCTCACAGTCTCATTAGAGAAAAGAGCCCTAACTTTTCAATAATTATAGCCTTGCATTCCTCAATGTTTTTTACACATATAACTGATCCTAACTATTCACAGATTTTAAATTTGCAAATTTATATATTTGCTAAAATGTATTTGTGATCCCCAAATCAAATATCATAGCACTTTCATGATTGATTCCAGCCAAAGGCAAACTGGTGAAAAAGTTGAGTCTCCTGATGCGTACATTCCCAAGTGAGGTAGAGCAGGATGATATTTTGTTTGGGATTTCAGCTCTCATACTGTAAATGTGTCTTTTTCACTATTTATTTAGTGCCACATTTTCTCATATTTCTGTATTTTTGGTACTGATTTCACTTTTAAAAATGACCCCCAAGAACAGTGCTGATGTAGCATTTAGTGGTGTTTCAAAGCAAAAGAAGGTGGTGAAATATCTTATGGAGAAAATACGTGTGTTAGATAAGCTTCTTTCCACATGAGTTTCAGTGCTGTTAATAGTGAATTCAATGTTAATGAATCAACAATGTATATTAAATAAGGTATCTTTAAACAGAAACAAACACAAAACAAGATTATGGTATTGCCTGGCTGACAAAATGTCAGGACAAGAGACTCACAGGAACCTAACTTTGTATTTCTCCTAGGAGCAATGGTTCAGTATTCATTAATCCACTCTTTGCAGGGAACTTTATTGTAATGGGAATCAACTGTCCATATTAATCATATGTCAATAGAAGATTCAGTTTTGACCTTTTATTTATGCTTACATTTATCTTTTCACACTATGTAGGTATTCTTCTGTAACTTGTCTGTTTTGTTAAATATTATATTTATGACATTTGTCAATGTTGATGGAGTCAATAACAAGAGTTATTATAGCTAGAGAAAGCTGGTTACAGTTTGATTTTGTTAAATACGCAGACCCAGTACTTCAGAAGAAAAAGTGCAAATAAGTCTCATAATGAAATCTGGTGTGGTCAGGCAGTGTACAGCAGGGTTTCTCTATAGAGAAATCATAGAATCTTCAAGTATTTCACAAATACTGTTTGGACCCAGGTCTTATGCCTTCATGCTTTCTCTCAGTCTAGTGGAAGTTTTCAATAAAATATTTTAACATACTGATTTAGCACCAGTACTTACTTCAAGTGACAGAGTGGAAGGTATGCTGAACACATTAATCAGATTATCTATAATAATGACATTCTATTTTAATGGGGTTGTGTGGGATAACTTCTAGACACTTCCAGGGTTACAATGTAAACATATCTGCAATTAATTGGAATTATCAAATAGGTCTATGATTATTTAACTTAATCTGATTAAGTTTGGTGCATAGGACAACCATTTTAGTGAAAGGGGTATTGATGGTCTCTAGATGGGATTTTATGATTATGACATAAAATTTTATCTAATGGCCCCAAACCTCTAATTTGTAAAAATCAGATGCTGAAATTACGAAAATATATCTGGCCACACTTACCAAAGCGAAGTTACCTGCCTATTCCCTGCTCCAGGAAGTGTGGTTCTCTAACATCTGCATAAGAACCAGCTGTTGTGCTTGTTAAATATGCTCATTCCTGGGAGTCATTCCAGACTTTCTGAAACTAAAATTTCAAGTATGATTATTTTCAAATGTCCATTTGACATTTTATGAGCTAGACAATTTGAAAATCTTTTTTTTTTTTTAAAGATCTTATTTATTTATTCATAAGACACAGAGAGAGAGGGGCAGAGACACAGGCAGAGGGTAAAACGGGACTCGATCCCGGGTCTCCAGGATCACGCCCTGGGCTGAAGATGGCACTAAACGACTGAGCCACCCAGGCTGTTGGACAATTTGAAAATCTTGACTCAATATGTTTAGGTAACTAAAGCAAATGTGCAGTGGTTCCTCTGTTAATGATTCAGTGGTAATACAGGAAATGCCTTAACTGCATTAATTACACTAGGATTCAAAGTATAGGCAGCAGCTCCTCCCTATGTTCTAATCATGCTGCTCACAATACTTATTCCAATTGCATTTCTTGTAATGCTAAGGTTTTTATTCTTGAAACCTAAAGCTTTAGTTTTTGTTTCAGAGGGTATAAAAGGATTGCAGAAAGAATGGACATAACAGCATATTAGGGAATCTCATATTGACCCTCTTCATCATAAGACCACTATTCGCAGCTGCTGGTTTCTACTTGGGTTGTTTGTTCGGAGGTGTAGAGGTTTTCCAAAGCCTCGGAAATGTTGAAAATGCACTCACATTTCAGCAGCCCTAAGCCTTTAATTCTAGTGGCTGCTGCCCTGGCGAGAAAAAGTGATATGTGTACTAGGAAATGAGAGTGACTGTTCCTCTTCCTATTTCGTCCTTCAACAGCTTCCAGAGGCAAAAGTTGTTTGCCTGGAATATTGGATTTTAAAGGTCACTTTTTATTTTATAGCTCTAGGTTGGTTTTTATTTCTAGATATTTTACATGACCTGTGGTAAATTAGAATCTAACCTGTACTGAAGGACAAACTAGAAGTATGCCTAATACCCTAGAACTTCATTTTCCCACTTTAAAGTGAATACTTTAAAAATGCCTTAACAAAATCCTGTGATAATTCCTTTGGATTGGTACTTAGATGTCTATTATGGCTTTTAAAAATTTAAACCTTAGGATAAGACAAACATGGGTTGCCTTTGAAATATTAACCATCTGTTGAAGATTGGTCAAGTTACTTAATCTATAAGAATGATGTATTTTCTGTAAAACTGAGGCAACCATGGTCCTATATTGTAGTATTGCTGCAAAAAGAAATTTAATAGCAAAAATTAAGTGTGATGTACATTTAAGACATTTAAGAAAATAACTAATGTATAAAACTAATCAATAAATATGTGTTATTAAGTCAGAAACTATATTTAATTATATCCTTAAAGTCACTAAATGCATTTAATGATTCTTAAAATCATTTTCCTATTAAGTTGATAATAGCACTTTATATTTCATTATAAAATCACGCAAATAAGTGAGAATATAATTGTTCAATTTAGTAAGAAGGATGGCAGGTAGAAAAGAAAGATGCTCCAATTTCATCTTTCAAAATGTAATTAAAATTAAACTTCATGAAAATAAGCATACACTTGCTTTTTAATATATCCTTATAATAGATATATGAAACCTAACACCAGTGGTTAGATAGATAGATTTTATTCCCACCTTCTTTAAGGTATGATAGTTTCCCCTTTACATATCTGAATAGTGACAAGATCTCCTTGTAATTTATAAGTTTATACATGTTTAACTTAATGGTGAATGTATAGCTGGTGCTCAGTAGATGCTTTTTTGAATCAATAGTGACTGAATGAGAAAGCCTTGGTCATTGCCCAAGCATGTCACTTTTGGAGAACTACTTTTACTCAAATATTGTTCATATATTTATTTTTTAACCATGTAACTTTTAAAATAATCCAATAAATGCTTTTTTTTAAATTTGAGTTACAGCTATTACCAATGAAATTTTCTGGCATAGAATATTGAAAATACCATAACCCTATATTAATATGAAATCTCCTTCAGTTTACTTGCTCCCTATTAAAAGCATCATAAACCATATATTGATTCTTTAAAAAAGAAAGGAGAATAACCTTGTACCAACTGAGGCATCCTGTTAGCTGGCAAATAAAACAAGTCTTTTTCACGGAGTTTCTACATTGTAATTGGTATGCTGACTGTGTCAAAAAGAAGAAAGGACTAGAAAAAGTGTAAAAATGAATTTAAAATAACAAAAATTTACTCATTATGATCCCAAATCCCAGATTAAAAGAAATAATGATCAAAAAGACATTTCTTCAGAAATCACTTCAATATATTGTTGAAAGCTGAGATAATGGTAGCATAGTTATAATTAGGGGGAAAAAACATTTTTCAGATGTATCAAAAAGTTTTAGGTGATGGCAAATCATTTGGTCAGAAATTTAGATTCTATTTCCCCACAGCTCACATACTACACACACAAAAAGGATTCGAAAGTTTATAAAAGGGTTTTTATTAAGTATAAATACCAAGTACACTAAGATAATTTCCAGCATATTTAAAAACACTAAGCACTATAAAAATTCTATTTTGAAGAGAACAATCAACTTCCTCTGACAGAAAGTTAGATGAGACTTCTATTTCCCTATTCTTCATACATAAGTACAACTTAAATCCCTGCATATTATATAAGTCAATAATAAGAAGGCTCTGAAAGTTGGAAAGACAAAGGAAAAACAAGGCTAAGAACCGTGGAACCCAAGAAACAGCACAATGGTGAGTTTCCTGGATTTTCATTTTGCCTCATATATCCCAGGCTTAGACCTGAAGAAGCTGACAAACCAGAAACATGAGTGAACACAAACAAACAAAAGCCCCAATAAAATTCTTTCTAACCAAAAGACCAGGAAAGGGATAACTTAACAAGACAAAAATTTTAGAGTATAACCTCTATACACAAATAGGGTTCAATTCCACCATTCTCAGCAAAGAACTAGGGAGTTTGGACTTCTACCTTTTCTTGGCTGTATTGAGTCACTTACTTCCCCACTGGGGTAGTGTCAGAGAAGACCTGATAGGAAGCCAGAATTCTCATTCCCACTGAGGAGTTACAATCTCCTCTCTTCATATTAGTCAATATCATAGGTAGAACTTGAATTCCTACTGTTACAAATACAGCTAAAAAGCAAATTAGAAAATATTTTTCAGAAGAAAAACAATTATTAGACAAGAATTGTGAGAGTAAGATCACCATATAAATTATGAAGTAGAAAGATTAAAACAAATGTCTACAATGTACTAGACAGAACAGAAAAACAGAATAAGACACACATGAGGATTTTAATCCTAATTCAAAAAGCATTATAAACTAACTGGAAAAGGGTTATTCCATAAAATGTGTTGGGGTAAGTAGTTAATAGCTTGCAAATAAAACTTAGTTTAGAATCTCATACCTCAACTTTAACTAAAATATATTGTAGGTGAAACAGTTAAAATATCTTTATATAAGGCATATCAAATGGAAACCAATATATAAGGTATATAAAAATGGAAATAGGAATAGCTGAAACTTTAATAAAGAAAATAATTCGCCAGCTTAAAAAGTACAGAAGAAATCATACATTTGTGTCTTTACAATATTTTTATGTGTTTGATGAGTTGGTTTCAGAGGAGACCTATTAGAGTCAGGATTTTCACCACCACTACCAAGCAGTAACAAGGTCCCTATGGGATCAGCTGAGGTCATAAGAGAAACATTAACAAGGCATTCCTATCCTTCCCAGTAGGGTAATATCTACAGAGTTATAGAGAGAAGCCAGATCTACCATAGCAATAATGAGGAGCCCTCACCCATACCAGTGTCAACAAAGGGAGAGTGGGGAGCCTGGACTTCTACCCTCCTCCCTCTCCTTGGCAAAAATAGTATCAGAGAAAGCCAGATTCAAGGTATCTTTGAAAAAGTTCAAAGAATCTTTGAATAAGTTCCAGAATCTTATAATAACCACATGTAAAAAATCACCTGTAACACTGAAAATAAGGAAAACTGCAACTTGAATGAGAAAGGCCCAAAACCTATATAACAAAGATGGTAGAATTATCTAACAAACATTGTAAAGCAGTCATCATAATAATGCTTCAACAAGCAATTATCAACATACCTGATACAGATAAAAAATAAAGTTTCAGTAAGGAAATGGTGTCAGTAAAAGTATAAGATATGAAGAACCAAATAGAAATTTTAGAACTAAAAAATACCCCTTCCCCTCACACACAAATTCAGTTTTGGCTTTAACAGCAGAATGGAGTATACAGAGGAATAAATCAGTGAACTGAAAGATAGAACAAGGGATTACCCAATCTGAATAAGAGTCAGAAAAAAGAAGACAAGAACAAATTCTTAGGGGCCTGTGAAAAGTATAAAAGATCTATACTTATGCTATTGGAGCCCAGCAAAAAATTAAGAAAAGCAAGGTAAAGTTGAAAAAGTAATTGAAGGAATAAAAGAATAAAACTTCCCAAATTTGGTTAAAAAATCTATAGATTTAAGAAGTTAAATAAACCTTAATTAAGATAAATACAATAAGAGTCACTGCAAAGCAAATTATAGTTACAGTTGGGAAATGAAAGCAAAAGAAAATACCTCAAAAACAGCCAGAGAAGATTAATACCTAACCTGGAATGAAACAAATGACAGTGGATTTCTCATAGGAAACTATGGAAGCCACAATAAAGTGTCACTACATGTTTTAAATGCTGAAAGAAAAAAAAAACTCTCAAATCAGAATTCTATATCCAGTACAAATATCCTATAGGGATGACATAAAACTAATTGAATTTGTTGTAGCAGACCTACCTAAAATGATGGCTAAAAGGAATTATCTAATTAGTACAGAATCCTGGAACACAAGGCATTAAGAAAGAACAAAAAGAAGAGTAGAAGTCTGGGTAAGTAGGTAAATATATAGATTATTCTTTTCCTTTTGAATTTTCTAAATTATGTTTGATGGTCAAAGCAAAAATTGTAATACTATCTGATATGCTTCTCAATTAATGTAGAGAAAATATTTAAAGCAATTATATAATAAATGAGGAAGGTAAAAAGGCATAAAAGGAAATAAGCTTTGTACACTGTATATTTTGTTCCTTCTGGTAAAATGTTAACACCAACAGACTGTGAGAAGTCACATATATTGAATGTAACAACAAGAGCAATTACATAAAAAAAAATACAAAGATATGCACTTAAAACAGAAAAAAAAAAAAACAAAAAACAAAAAAACATCAAATCCAAAGTAACCCAACAAAGGCATGAAAAAGAAAACAGAAATCAGGAAGCCTCGATGGCTCAGTTGGTCAAGCGCCTGCCTTTGGCTCAGATCGCGATTGCAGTGTCCTGGGATCGAGACCCAAGTCGGGCTCCTTGTTCAGAGTCTGCTTCTGCCTCACCCTCTGCAACTCTTCCTGCTTATTCTCTCTCTCTCTCAAATAAATAAATAAAATTCTTAAAAAAAAAAAAAAGAAAACACAGAAATCAAAGGCAGAGAGAACAGAGAGAAAACAGAAAATAAAATGTCAGACTAAATCCCTAACATATCAATAATTATACTATATGTAACTGGCCTAAATACTCCAATTAAAAGTCAGTTTTTGGTAGAGTGAATTTTAAAAATATGATCTAATTATAAAACTGCTATAGAATTACTTCCCCCTTTGAGAAAAGTAGGCAATGAAACAACAAAAATCTCTGAATTCTGGAGGGACCTTGCTTCTCAGAGATCTGTGGATCCTGTAAAAGTATTGGGAGTTAGTCCACATTGGTCCTGTGTGAAAGTCAGGACCTCTAAAGTGCCAAGAGATTAAGGAGTTGGGCAAAATTCTCCATGACACTCATGCAAGGGGATCAGAAAGAGATCTGAGAGCAGGGAGGATGTTTCCAGATGCCTCTGCAAAGGATAGGTATTGTGTCTACTATTATACTGTAGGTCCATAGGTGTGGACATTGTGTTATGTGTTTCACTAAGCAAAGGATTGATTCCATTTGCCTCTTAGGATACCGAGATGAAGTGAGCTGGCAGGAAAGCAGGAAGAATGGTAGAAAGGGAGGAAGGAAGGAGGGGTAGTAGGCCAAACCATCCATGTAGTCCCATGTCTGGAGAGAATATCAATCAAAATTAATACAAACAGGTAGTTAGACACAATGGTTGTAATACATGTTCAAGAAACAGAATTTTAAAACTTTAAAAATAATAATAATAAAAAGATATGCTTTGGGAGCTTTAAATGAAACACTCTCTGGAGAAAAATGTATGACTTTCCAACTCTGCATTCTGTAGATAAATGAAAGGAGACTGATCTGGATATATATGAAAGTACAGACACAATTTTAAAAATCATAACTGGGATCCCTGGGTGGTGCAGCGGTTTAGCGCCTGCCTTTGGCCCCGGGCGCGATCCTGGAGACCCGGGATCAAATCCCACATCGGGCTCTCGGTGCATGGAGCCTGCTTCTCCCTCTGCCTATGTCTCTGCCTCTCTCTCTCTCTCTCTCTCTCTCTCTCTGTGACTATCATAAATAAATAAAAAAAAATAAAAAAAAATCATAACAAAACTTGAATTGGAAAATAACTTGTAGATAATGGGCACAACAATAATAAATTAATGTCTAAAAGAAAAATAAAAATTCATTGAGATGAAGAAAGATCTCAATGCCAAAACTGTAAGGATTCTGTAGGCTCCAGGTACATTTACTAGAAAATACACAGACACACACACACACACACACACGCATACACACACAAATAGTCTATATATACACACATGAAATTGAACTTTTAGGATAAAGTTTGTATGAATTTGTGTTCAAAAACAGAAAAATTCTAAGAAGCATGAGACTCCTTCCACAGAATAAAACATCTCTAGATTTCTTGTAAATATACAGTATATTTTCATAATTCTTTTTATACACGAAAACAATGGGAAAATGTGTCATTTATCCCTATTAGTTCTTAAATGTGATACAACCAAAAAAATCACCTGAAATAGTACCAAACAATTTACAGTACTGTCCCCAGATCCTCCTTTTTATATATTAAAATTCTATCACTAGATCTAACATTATGTAGCTCTAAATATGCATATATAATTATACAATACAATATACATTTCTAATTACAGACATTTAAAATAATGTCAAATAGTTTTTATATTTAGTTTTTAGTAATCTTCATGATGCTTCAGGACTATAAAAAATGTAGTTCGTTTTTTAAGTTTCTAAAAATGTATTTATTTTAGTAATCTCTATACCCAACCTGGGGCTCAAACCCATAATCAAGAGATCAAGAGTCACATACTCCTCTGGCTGGGCTAGCCAGGTACCCCCAAATACAGTTCTTAAGCAGAGTTTTTGAAGGATAACAGTAAAGTGCTAGAAATCTTACAATTTAATCAGAATCTTTATGATTATATTATAATGTATAATTGTGATATCAGAACAAAAATTTGGGCACCATCTCTTAGCTAAGTCACTTTACCCAGGAGAGAAAAAACTTCTTGTGTCTTTATTTCCAGAGGTAGTTTTACAACTTGAAGCATGGTGTCTACCGAAGTTAGGCTTGGGCCTTGCTGCAGAAACTGTGAGATAGGTGTGCTATCTCCCTTGATGTTTACAGGTAAAAAATAACGTAAAGATATTTACATTCAAAGAAGTAGTTCTTAGGCCCTGAGAAAGACATTTCTGGGTCATAAAGCTGACAAAATGCCTATTTGGTTTTCAAAGGGACTTATATTGATTTTGAAGAGGGAAAAGTACTAGAATTATAAGTTTTCTACAGTAAATGGTCTAAGAAAATGGGTGGGGGAAAATCTCCTTTCTTTTTCAACAGGGAAATTTAACTTATTTTTAATTTATAAAAGCTGAAGGCGATGCTAAACCACTGAGCCACCGGGGCTGCCCTCACATCTTCTCTTCTACTGTCGACATCAATATATATATATAAAATTTCCTTTGCTTTAAATGAAATGTGCTGACTTAAGTGATTCAGCTTATTAAGTCACATATTAATAAAGTCGATGAATAAATTTTACACATGCTATCATAAATAAATATTTAGGGATTTTATTTTATTTTTTTTAATTTTTATTTATTTATGATAGTCACAGAGAGAGAGAGAGAGAGAGAGAGAGGCAGAGACACAGGCAGAGGGAGAAGCAGGCTCCATGCACCGGGAGCCCGAAGTGGGATTCGATCCCGGGTCTCCAGGATCACGCCCTGGGCCAAAGGCAGGCGCTAAACCGCTGCGCCACCCAGGGATCCCGGATTTTATTTTTTTAATTAAAGATTTATTTATATTAGAGAGCATGAATGAGGGGAGGGGCAGAGAGAGAAAATCTTCAAGCCAACTCACTGCTGAGCCCAGAGCCACACTGACGGCTTGAGTTTATGACCCATGAGATCAGGACCTGAGACGAAACCAAGAATCAGAGGCTTACCCGACTGAGTCATCCAGGTGCCCCATAAATACTTAGAAATTTAAAAACATCTTAAAATAAACCCTTTTATTGCCATTATCTGAAGTTTATACATGATCTTGTTGATTTCAGGGATCCTGTCTCTCCTAAAAATCTGGCTAGGAATAAATCCACATTTAGCAGTATTTATGTGTAATCACATGCTGTTAATTAATGAGAAGACAATCACCTCCTACAAACTAACTTCTTATGCTTCTCAAAATGTAATTTTCCATCCCAGAGTAAGTACAGAAGGCTGAGGTAAAAAACAAACAGACAAACAAAAAACAAAAACAACAACAACAAAAAACTAGAGCCAATTATCCAATTATCCTTACCTTTAGGAATCCTACCTTTCCTTTGCTAGAGGTTTTATTCCTTATTGCTTTGTCAGTTTTTTGTGGATCTTTCCTCTATCAAATATTATATTTGTTTGAAAATTAACAGAATAACACATCTCATATATTAATAACGAATATATTTTAAGGTCATTTTGTAATTCGGGTCTGATACGTGATTAGAACTCCTAAACTAGGGCTTACCTGAGTGACTCAGTGGTTAAGTGTCTGCCTTTGGCTCAGGTCATTATATTATCATTTTATTTTTTTTTTTTTTTTAATTTTTTTTTAATTGGTGTTCAATTTACTAACATACAGAATAACACCCAGTGATACCACCTCACACCAGTGAGAATGGGGAAAATTAACAAGGCAGGAAACAACAAATGTTGGAGAGGATGTGGAGAAAAGGGAACCCTCATACACTGTTGGTGGGAATGTGAACTGGTGCAGCCACTCTGGAAAACTGTGTGGAGGTTCCTCAAACAGTTAAAAATAGACCTGCCCTACGACCCAGCAATTGCACTGCTGGGGATTTACCCCAAAGATACAGATGCAATGAAACGCCGGGACACCTGCACCCCGATGTTTATAGCAGCAATGGCCACGATAGCCAAATTGTGGAAGGAGCCTCGGTGTCCAACGAAAGATGAATGGATAAAGAAGATGTGGTTTATGTATACAATGGCTCAGGTCATAAACCCAGGGTCCTGGGATGGAGTCCCACATTTGGCTCCCTGTGGGGAGCCAGCTTCTCCCTCTGCCTATGTCTCTGCCTCTCTGTGTTTCACGTGAATAAATAAAATTTAAAAAAAGAATTCCTAAATTATACACTCCCCAATCAAATATATTGAAATAGAAATTTTGCGATTTAAGTTTATTTCCCTATTATTAGTCCTGAAGCAGAACAGGCATTCCATAAATATATTGACTAAAAGAATGATGATAATACCTCAAATCTAAAATGTCATAACATTTTTCAGCCCTATAACATAAAATTACCAGAATATTTCCAGCCTAGCAGCTATAATATTTATATTAATAGAAGATCAAAAACAAATGCCAATTTTATACTAAGAGATTTGAAATAACAACCATGTTTTCCAATGTTTAAAAATTATATAATTTTTAAGTGTATACTTTTAAGAAGACTAAGCATGAGATTGTCTGAATGTCTAAATATCTTCACATACCAAAAACAGCTTAAGACCAAGGACAAGGATGTTTTAGTTAAGATTATGACTAGTTCCTCATTGCTTGGTAAACTCCCTAAGTAATCAGGTTCTCTGATGCCTCTCATTTGGTTGTTTACCAAGATGCTTAAAGAGAGCGGATTCTTCAAAGTCAATTACTTCCTGTCCTGAGTATCAACTCCCTAATACCATTAACTCCTCCTAATTCTTTCAAGAAGTAGAGAGAGACTATTGAGCTAATTGAACCATATTTCTAATGGTTGCTAATGATTTAATGTGCTCATCCTCCCAGATAATATATTTGCATTTTAACAGGAAAATAAAATGTCTAAGTGGAAGGAATGACTACTGTGACGATTTCCAGATAGATTATGAATATTAATGTACTTTAAGTGAAGTTCCCTGGAAAGATGATTGTGTTTGTTGAACAGGAAAATGTAACTGAAAACTATTTCAAAAATATGTTTGGGGAAATCAATTCCTTTGTTCAGCCATTTTAATAAAAAATGTAGTCCAAACAAGTAGGCAAAGATTGTCCATTTAAAATCTGGGTGAAATAATATACAGTAAGTAAAAATTGGGGGGAATAAAACTTTAAACAATTACTATTGAGATGAAATTATGAGTTATACAGTTAGATCTTTAGCTCTTTGAGTTTTATCAGCTCCTTAGTTTTACTTTTCATAGATTTATGAGGAGTATAACTAACATAATAAATTTCACATATTTAGGGATCTCTGGGTGGCGCAGCGGTTTAGCGCCTGCCTTTGGCCCAGGGCGTGATCCTGGAGACCCGGGATCGAATCCCATGTCGGGCTCCCGGTGCATGGAGCCTGCTTCTCCCTCTGCCTATGTCTCTGCCACTCTCTCTCTCTCTCTCTCTCTGTGACTATCATAAATAAATAAAAATTTAAAAAAAATAAAAAAATAAATTTCACATATTTAAAGAGTATAGTTTGATAAGGTATATATATATATATATATCTCAACCTTTGTAACTATTACCATAAACAACATATTTGTAACTTGCTGAAATTTCCATGCAACTGATGTAGGAAGGCTGAGGGGACTCCATTTTAGAAAGGCTTTGACTCTGTTGTTTTTCTGCTAGGCCTATTTACTCATGTTTTATATTTTGCCTCTGAACCAGCCAAAGAAGCTATGTTCCCACTTCAAGGGGGAAGCAAGAAAGTAAATCATTCTCTGAGCTTTGTCCCAGTCCCCCAAACATCAGATAACATCTAAGAAGTGCTAGATCCCAAACATGTGCCAGTTCATTAGCTTCAAGCAAAACTTAGCCAACACTGGTATCAATAGCCCTTAGCCTCATGATTTCTAAAATAACACCTACTATTCACCTGTCAGCCACCTTTTATTGGACCCTATCTTAGATTCCAAAAAGGATATTTACCAATGAAGACTCCTTCTCCCTTCCTGAGTCTGCTAGACACTCTGTTATTCTCTACCTGTCACTTACACTATTCAATAAACTCTTTTCACGTTCTCTGAATTTCATTTGATTCTTTTCCTGCATGAAGCCAAGGACCCTCTTGGCTGGTGCTGCAATATCCTCATTACCACTACAACCTTTCCTCTTCCTTCTTAACCCTATCCACTGTCCTCTGGCATTTACTGTTTTGCTTTGTCACTACAGATTAGTTTGTATCTTACAGAATTTCTCCAAAATAGGAACACATAGTATGTAAAACATTTTTCTGACTCTCTCATTCAGCAGAATTATTTTAATTTTCATTCATCTTGTTGCATGTATCTATAGTTGATTCCTTTGGCTGACTTGTACTGCATTGTATGGATAGACCACATTTTATATAACCATTCATTTGTTGATGAACATTTGTATTGTTTTTTAGTTTTTGTCTATTTCAAATAAAGCTGCTAAAAATATGTGTAAAACTTTTGGTAGGAACATAATGCTTTAATTAATATTGGGTGAATTACCTAGTAATAATGTTTGTAGCATGTGGAAAGTATCTAAACACCTTAAAAATATAAAGTTTTAGAAACACAGAAAAATTGCAAAGATGATACAGAGAGTTCTCATATATCTCACACTCTGATTCCTCTATTCTTAACATCTTACGTTAGTGTGGTACATTTGCCAAAATTAAAGAACCCATACTGATATATTATCAGAGACTAAAATCCAAACTTTATCCATATTTCTTTACTTTTTAACCTAATGCCATTTTTCTGTTCCAGATCTCTAGCCAAGATTCTACATTTAGTTGTCACATATTTAAGGTGTACAACTTGATATTTTGATATACGTATATGTTGAAAAATATTGAGCACAATCTAATTAACATATACATCACCTCACATAGTTACTATTTCTTTTTATTGTTTTATAGTAATAAAACTTAAGATCTATCATCTTAGCAAATTTCAGGTATACAATACAATATTCCTTTGCTTTTGATGGCTTTAAGACTATGGAAGGGTACCAGTCAGATATTTTGCAGCATGCCCTCTATTGGGATTTTTCTTACGCTATCTCATAACTAGCCTGGGTTTTATATTTTGAGAAGGAAAAGCAGATAATTAAACTGCTGTTTAAAAACATATCAGAAGCACATTCCGTCACCATGATTTATCTTTACGCTGACCCTAATCACCTGATTGAGGTAATGTCTGTCTGTGAGGTTACACTTTCTTCCCTTTCCCTACTGCACTCTTTAGAACAAAGTCAGTAGAGATGCCTGGGTAGCTCAGTGGTTGAGCATCTGCCTTCAGCTCAGGCATGAATCTGGGGTTCTGAGATCAAGTTATGCAGGGAGCCCACTTCTCCCTCTGTCTATTTCTTGGCCTCTCTCTCTCTCTCTTTCTGTGTGTATGTGTGTGTGTTTCATGAATAAATAAGAAAATCATAAAAAAATAGAATGAAGTCAATATAGTACTACCCACATTTGAGGAATGGGGAATTAAATTCCGCCTCTCTGAGGAAGAGATATCAACAAATTATTTAGGATTCTTTGCATGGAGATTTGTCTGTTTCCCTCTATTTTGAATAAGCAGCAAATCATAGATTTATATTAGCACAGACTCAAAGATATGTATTTTCTATTTTGAGGTCCTTACATATTCTCAATACAAATCATTTGTAAGATACATGATTTGTAAATATTTTCTCCTAGTCTGTTGTTTGTCTTGCATTCTCTAATGGTGACTTACAAAGAGCAGAAGATTTTAATCTTGATGAAATTCTGTTTATCATTGTATTTCTCTTGTATGGTACATGGAGTTGGTATCATATCTAAGAAATCTTTGCCTATCCAAGGTCTCAATGATTTATTTCTGTGATTTCTTTTACAATGGATATCTTTAATATTTAGATCTATGAACCATTTTGAGCTGATCTTAGTATATGCTGCATGGTGTGGTCGAAGTTCAGTTTTATCTTAGAGTAGGCATTAGAGTGTGATGTACAATTCTGGCAATCCCCTAAGAGATTGCAATGACAAAGAAACCTTATCCTTGTATATTGCCAAGCAGATACAACTCATTACACACATATTCAAAAAGTACATGATAGCTAGTCCTCAGGTAAGAGAACTTGACAGCTCTGTTTTGTTACATAGAGTTTATCCTAATTTCATCTGGCAATTGGGGTGGTCATGTATGTTTGCTAATTGACTCTCCAAAGGAAAAATAAACTTCTCATATCTTTAGGATAAGATGTAGTTTTGCAAGTTCTGGTGAAGTACCTACCTAATTAGATTCCTTGTCTTTCACAGAAACTGAGAGATAGGGGCACTATCTTTTTGATGATTACATTTCAAAGAGATGGTTCTCTGGTCCTACAGAAAGACATTATGGGGCTGTTAAAATGCTACCAACCTTCCAGCAGGAAGAGATCAAGCTGAGGACCTTTTCCCTAGACAGGGGCTCACTGTGGTTTGGTAGTGAAATCTAGAGTCTCTGGCAAAAGGCTTATTTAGCCTTTAAAAAGATTTATATACATTTCAAAAATCAAAGAGTTTGCAAGTTTTCTAAAATAGATGTTCTAAGAAAAGGAAAGAGGCAGGGAATCTTTTCCCTTATTTTTAACAGTGAGAATTAAACCTCTCATTTTTAATTTGTATTTTCCCTTACAAACCTTATTGATATTCTGTCCCCAGTTCTATATTTTTTCAAGAGGAATGCTGAAATCTACAATGGTGATGGATTTGTCTATTGCTCTTTGAAATCAGTTTTGTTACACGTATATTGAAATTCTCTGATGAGGTGCATTAATGCTTAGGAGTTTTATGTCGTCTTCATGAATTGACCTTTTTTTCAATAAGAAATGACCTTGGTAATAATCTTTCTCTTAAATCTACTTTAATCTATTGTTAATATAGCCACCTTAGCTTTCATTTGATTAATATCAGCATGGTACAGTTAAAAAATCTATTTCCTTTAATTCATTTGTTTCTTTATATTTAATAAAGGTTTTTTGTAAGCACCATTTATTTGGAGCTTGCACTTTTACTCAACCCAATATAATCTCTTTTTCAGTTATGATGTTTGGTCCATTGACCTTTTTAATATGATCAGTGACATATTTTTAAATTCCCTAAATTGCCAACTTTTCTATTTGTTCCATCTGATCTTGTTACCTTCCTCTTTTTTTGTTTACCTCTTCTAAAAAACTAATTATATTTTTTAAAAAATACTTTATCTCCTTTGTTGTCTATTAGCTAGTTTTTTTGTTTTTTTTGTTTTTTTTTTTTTTGATTCTTTGTTTTTACTCAGTTTACGGCAAACACCTTTAACCTACTTTAGGACATTTTGAGTCACCTTATACTACTTTATGTGTTATATACAAAACTTAAAATAATATACTTCTACACTAAAACTCCTGGCCCTTTCTTGGCCTTTGATCTATTATTTTCATTTATTTTATTTCTATTTTTTCATTTATTTTATTTCTAGATAAATAACAGAACCCCACATTATATTGTTATTGATTTTGCTTTAAGTAGCTAATTATCTTCAAAAGATTTTTAAAATTGGAAAAATAGATTGCTAGAAAACATTTCCACAGATATTCATCATTTTTCCTCTTCTTCATTCCTTTGTGTAGATCCAGATGTCCCTACATTATTTGCCTAAAAGACTTCTTTTCACATATCTGTAAGTAAGAGGCTGCTGGAGATAAAATCTTTTAGCCTTCTTATCCCTGATGTATATTCTCATTAATATTTAAAGATCTTTTGAAACAAATTTAAATAGTATTCTTGTTTATTTTTGGTTGGAGTATTTTGACCTTTGTATACCTGTAGATTTATGCCTTTAATAAAATTGGGAAAAATTTTTCATCAGTTATTCAAATAGTTTTTCCCTGTCTTCCCTTTCCTAAAGGAACTCCAGTAACACTTATATTAGACAATTTGAAATTGCCTCACAATTTACTGATACTCAGTTCACTTTTTTGTTGTTGGAGTTCTTTTCCCTCGGTGTGTTTCATTTTGGATAGGTTCCATTGCAATGCCTTCAAATTAACTTTTCCTGCTGCAATGTCCAATCTCTTAGTTCCATCTAGCATGTTTTTTATCTCAAATATTTTTGTTTTCATCTCTAGGTGTTTATTTGGGCCTTTTTATTTCTCCCATATTTCTACTTGATATACAATCCTCTCTCAACCTTTGTGAACATAGAAACTATATTTTTATAACATTCTGGTGCCTTGTGAACTAGTTATATTATGAATGCACTTGAAGGATTATTAATATAGTTTTTTTACCCATAATGCATCCAACTTTCCTGTATCTTTGAATTCCTGATATTTTTCTTAATTTCTTAATATTTGATACTAAGAATTTTATCTTCTTGGAAGCTAGTTATATTGTATTTTTATAAATAATCTTTACCTTTAGTTTGAAGTTAAGTTAAATTGCTTAGAAATTCCTTTTCTGGTTTTACTGTTGAGACCAATGGTCTTTGGATAATTTTAGGTAAAATTGGCCAATTATTCTACTCAATGTCCCATGAATAATGATATTTTCCACTCTAATTAGTGGGAAATGAAGTTCTCCTATCTCTGTTTGAGCTTTGGGATTGTTCTCTGTTCCTTTTGCCCACTTCTTTTCCCAGTCTCAGAAAGTTTTCCTACTTATATCCATTGATTAATACTCAGCTGAAAAATAGGATGGGGCCCTTGCAGGTCTCTGAAGTTCTCTCTGAGGAGGTTTCTCCTCTCAGGTATTCTGTTTTGCAATCTCTAACTGCCATGGATCACTGCATTCCCAACCATTACCTTAACTCAACAAGTCCTGGATTTCGCCAGATTTTTCTATCTCTATAATGTAGCTTAGGAATCCCCTCCAATCAGGAAGCCTATACAGTCCTAAAGATGTGAACACATGATTTTCTGGTAAAGGTAAAACCGATTCAATTCCACCCCAACCACCCTGGAATTTTTATCAACAAATTTATTTCAGCATTTGTGACTGTCCATGTATGTGTCTATTTCTTGGATTCCCCTCTGAATTATTTTTTTAAAGATTTTATTTATTTATTCATGAGAGAAACAGAGAGAGAGGCAGAGACACAGGCAGAGGGAGAAGCAGGCTCCATCCAGCAAGCCTGGTATGGGACTCAATCCCTGAACCCAGGATCACACCCTGAGCCGAAGGCAGATGCTCAGCCACTGAGCCACCCAGGCATCCCTCCTCTGAATTATTTTTTAACCCATTATTGCCTCCTTTATTAATTAATAGGTCAAATCAAATAACTAGCACTTGTTCATTTTGTATTTGAGAACTAACGATTATACTTATTTTAAAAATTACTTTTTAAAAAAGTAGGTATAATAGTGCATTAGGCGGGATTTTCTTAATGCCCAGTTGATGGATATTTGGATATTTTTTTATATTTACCAATGTAAGTTTATCAATTAATACCACACATATAGCTCATTTATTCTTCTATTTAAAAACTCTTAAGAAAAATCCAAAGTATACACAGATAAGTCAAACAGGACTACCGTTTTCAAAGACGATGATACAAATCACTTAATTGGGACTTTAGTTGTGACTAGTCACCTACAGGTATGCATGGCCATCTCTAATTAGATTGTTAGTAGCAGCAATTTTGACTAGAAAAATTCAGTAACCCTGTTATTGGGCTTCTGAGATAAAACTTTAAGATGCATAGCAGGATTTTTATTATGTTTTTGTTGATAATACCTGATAATAATTAGAAAAATGAAGTTCAAGTTTTGCAGTTTAAGATGTTTAAAGTTGGTCCTTCTGTAGACCCTACAAGCACTAATTTATAGTCTCCTGCTGTAGGCACTTTCTTTCTTTATAACCTCATTTAAGATGATGTAAAGTCACCAAGGGCATGTATAGCATAAAGACTCATTTCTGAGGTTAAAAATAAATAGTAAGTACTGCCAAGTGAGTTCCTGTGCATATATGTTTTAGTGTGTGCATTTTTCATTTAGTAATGCTTCTTTAAATAAGAAGTAATTCTTTAACTTTTATTCCTAATAGTAGGTCACAGAAGTTCATGAGAAAAAAAATTATCTTCAGTGTCTTTCATTTCACCTATTGATGTGAAATAATACAAGTCAGACACTAATCCCCTCTCACAATATTTTAAATGTACTTTTACTAATATTTCTAAGAATGTGTTTAAGTCTAATTGAAGCCTCATGATTGCAGTATTGTCATTTTTACTAGGCTGAAACCCAAATCAAGTTGAGCAGAACTGATAATCAGGCTCTTAATATAAACTTTAAAAATTGAGGCTTGAACTTTGCCAAAATTAACAAATGGGGAGTATAACATTGGATTGTAGTCTAATGCTTGAAAACAGATTTACCTATAAACCTGAGAAGGGACAGCTAAATTATGTATTTATGTATTTGAGAGTGAGAGAGAGAGAGAGGGGGTTTATGTGAGTCAGAGGGAGGGGCAGAGGAAGAGAATCCTCAAGCAAGCTCCCTGCTGAACATGGAGCTGATGTAGGCTGGATCTCATGACCCATGAGATCGTGACCTGATTGAAATCAAGAGTTGGACACTTACCCACCTGAGCCACCCAAGCACCCCTCCATTTGTTTACCCTTATGTTTACATTACTCTCATTGAGACAATTATTGGGTAACTGTTTTGTGTCAAGCTAAATATTGGAATGTGGAAATAAAAATAAAAGTAATATGTTGTCCCTGCTTTGAAGATAGTTTAGAAATGCTGTGCAAAACAGTCTCACAGAATCAGAAGATGGAGGGATGGGATCCAACTCTCTGGAGGCATCAGAGAAAGATTCATTAAGTAAGCATATATTTTAGTTGGCCTGAAAAATGCGTAGATTAACATTTCTGAAGAGAGGGAATGGATGCCAAGCAAAAGAAATATGCAGTAGTGGAAAATTTTACCCTATGGTTAGAGAAGAATTCCAGGCACAGTCTATATGAGTTGTGGAGAAATAAGTACAGAGGGATAGAATTTATGGAGGAGAATTAAGTTGGAATCAAATAATGCAAGATTAGTATAGATATTACAGTATTTTGACCTTTTCAAATTAGGGAAGTTTAGAGTATTGAAGGAAAATAATTATACCTGCAGGACTGAGTGCAAGAAGAAGCTAAATCAGATCAATTAGAAGGATCTTAAAACAATCTTTTTAAAAATCATTTATTTATTTATTTATTTATTTATTTATTTATTTTTATTTTTATTTTTTTTAAGATCTATTTATTTATTCAGGAGAGACATAGATTGGCAGAGATACAAGAAGAGGGAGATGTGGGAGTCTATCCCAGGACTCCAGGATCACGACCTGAACCAAAGGTAGACACTCGCCCACTGAGCCACCCAGGTGCCCCTCTTAAAATAATCTTAATAAATACTGGAGTAGTTAGAATTAAAATAACCAGATGGCTCAAAGAACTTTCACAGAGAGAATTTTAGAATAAAAGGGAAGAATAATTCTCCAAAAGTTTGGTAATGACTGCCAGGTCCTTATTTTCATATTGCTTTATCAAGTACACCTCCATAAAATTTGTAATTCCAACTCTAATTATTATTATTATTATTATTATTATTATTAAAGTATTGTGATAGATGAGACTCCTATTTAAAGCATTTCAACCTTTCTATTTTGAAGGTTCAAAATACTTATAATAGCTAATGTTAGACATTGAAATGGTCTTTCTCAAATTCTCATATAGCATCTAGTTGAGATTTTAGAAAATTACAAACCACACTTCCCAGATTCCTTTGCAACTATTAATCTGAATATTCTGCTAATAGAAAAACTCTTTTGAAACTTACAGAGAAGAAATGAGAAGCAAATAATGTTGCTGTTTTCTGGTTATTATTACTGGTTACAGAGGTTTTAGCAATGTGTTCTAGTGTTTCTTGGTGGCCAGGGATGTTAGTAATATTACTCCTATATCATGATAAATCTAATGGTTGCCCAGAGTTAGTAGCTTCCTCAAATCTCAGGATCTGTTTGTTTAGGGAGTCATATGATAAGCTTACAGCATAATTTGGTTCTTAACATATTAATACACATTAACATGGACAGTGTAGATTTTTTAGTATATTCACAAAGTTGCACAACCATCACTACTAATTCCAGAATATCATCACCCCAAAAAGAAACCCTGCACCCATTAAAAGTCACTTCCCATTTCCCTCTTTCTTCGTATCTTGCTAATAACCAATAATCTAGTTTCTGTCTCCATGAATTTATTTAATATGAAGATTTTATATGATTGGAATCATACAATAAGTGACCTGGTTTATTATACTTAACATAATTTTTTCAAAGTTCATTCATGTTTAACATATGTTTTTTACTCCTTTTTATGTCTAATATTCCATTAAACATATATATCATGTTTATCCATTCATGAGATGATTAGCATTTGGGTTATTTCCGTACTTTGGCATTTACAAATCATGCTACAATGAACATGTTTTTCTGAGGACATATTTTTTCATTCTTTTGGTAATATATCTAAGAGTGGAATCACTGGGTCGTATGGTAACTCAGTTGTTTAACATTTGAAGAGCTACCAAACTGTTTTCCATAGCAGCTGTATCATTTTACATTCCCATCAGTAATGCATGAAGTTTCCAATTTCTCCACATCTTTACCATCACTTGCTATTAGCCATTTCCATACAGAAACTTTGTGGCAGACGTGAACTTTAATTCTAACAGAAGGAGCTTTGTGATAGATTGATGGGTATTTGATAAAAGTGAAGAATGATGACTGAAAGGCAATGACATAAAATAGAGAATAGAAAAGCCAGACTTAAAACACTAGAAATTGTGGATTCCTAGTAGTAATTGATTAGGTAATTACTATTATATTACATTTGCCTCCCAATTTGGTAAGCATATTTTCCAAACACAAAGATAATCTGAAAAAATTTACTTTTTTCAATGAATAAAATTATAAAAATCTAAACACTATAAAAACATTTAGGTTATATTTTTATACTTGGATTTTTCTCAGAAATAATCATACACAGAGAAGAAAGAATTAGTTATACTCTTCCTAGGATCCTTTTTTCTCTATTTATTAACTACCATGTCAGTATAGAAATTTCATAGTGTTTGCTTACAAAAATCTTTAAATTTCTCTTAATAGCACAACCTAGAAGCAGACATTGTAATTATTTTAATTAACATTTTTAAGAACATGGAGTTTGGAGTCAAAAAGGATTAAATACTGACTCTGGCACTTAAAGCCATGATTTGGACATTAACTTATATTTATTTAATATCCAAATTGTAAATAGAAATCCAATTTCTAAATATGGGATATTATATTTTATATACAAATGATTACTTGAGACAAAAAAGAAATATTGGAAATGACATGGGCTTTAGAATAAAAGCTAGAAAATATGAAGTCCATAATACATTATGGCTATTGTACATATCATCCATTTATCTAAAAAGGGTTTTAATCCTATACTTATTTCAGCATGTGTTACATACTTAATATTGCAGTAAAATTATTCTTTACTTAACATTTCATCATAGATACATTCCTGAATCATTAAAAACTTCCTTAAACACAATTTGGTTATCTGGCTAACAGTCTCTACTGGGTAAATAATATCACTAAATATATAAATGATGGTGTGCATTTAACTTATCCATTAAAATTATATAATAAATATTTCTGATTTTTTTTCATTTTTTTGAACTTTTTTCTAAAAAAGAGGAATTCACCAGAAGTTGACTTGCCATAAAGCATACAGATGCATTCAATGTTCTTCCTATATATCATCAAATTTAAACATAAAGATTTTAAACAATCATTTTTAAATAAATTAATATATTTGTATTTAGAACAGTTTTAAATTTACAGAAAAACTTAGTACATAGTACAGAGATTGCTATGTATTGTTCTTCCCTCATATACATTTCCCCTAGTAACAACATCTTGTATTTGACTAATACATTTTGTATTAATACTATTAATACCTTATATTTGATACAATTAATGAACTACTGTTGTTTTAATCTTGTCAACTGCAGTTCATTCCTACTATTGATTTGTACATTAGAATATTTTAAAAAAGGGATCCCTGGGTGGCGCAGTGGTTTGGCGCCTGCCTTTGGCCCAGGGCGCGATCCTGGAGACCTGGGATCGAATCCCACGTCGGGCTCCCGGTGCATGGAGCCTGCTTCTCCCTCTGCCTGTGTCTCTGCCTCTCTCTCTCTCTCTGTGTGACTATCATGAATAAATAAATTTAAAAAAAAAGAAAAAAATTAAAAAAAAAAAAAAAAGAATATTTTAAAAAAGCCAAAAAATTTATAGATACAGCTTTGGTTGTACATCTGTCTATGGCAGGGATGTCTTTTAACCTCTCTCTGCCATGGAAAAATAATCCCATTCTTAAGATATCCATATAAATAAATCAGTAGATTATTTATACATTTTAGTGCAATAATTACAATCAATTAATGAATATAAACTATTTTGCCACTATATTAAGTGTATTAAATAAGCCAAGGCAAAATCTAATCAGTGGCCATTCATTAAAACAAAAATGCAAATCATAGCATTTGTAATAACAGTAATTTAAAAAATAACTATAGACCTAATAATAATTGTACCTAATTTTTTGAGAACTTACTTGTTACCAGCTACTTGTACTTTATACACATTGCTTTATTTGAGTCTCTTAGTATCATAAAGAAATAGCATTTGTTACTCTATTTTATAGATAAATAAAATCATACTTACAGGTATTAAGTAAAAGAGCGTGAGCATCACACAGCTAGTATACTGCAGAATTGGGATTTGAAATAAAACCATGTGATTCCAAAGACCATTATACTATAACCACAAATTTATACTTGCTATTTCCCTTGTATCCACTCCCTACAAACTTTCTAAATTCTGAAAACAGAAAATGCACTAAAAGTTTACTTTTTATAACTTGTGAAAGAAATGTGATAATATTGAATAATAAAGACTTTAAATGAGCAAAATGAATGCAGAATGTTATTCACTGGCTACTAAATATTGTTTACTTTCCATATTAATGGAACTTTAGAGAGAGCATATGTCAAGCACACCATCCTTGATCCTCATTTACTGTGAATTTATCTTTTTTTTAAAATCACTTAAAATTGTTTATAAAATTATAGTGGATGTATGCCTGTGCTAGAAAGGATGAAATCTTCCACAACAGAAAACACCATTTGTTTATATACAGGTCATTTATTTCAGCTGCCCAGACATGACTGCTTGTATTGTTTGTCTGTAAACAACTGAAAATAATTTATCAGTCTCAGAAAAAGTGGCTAATCTTTAGTAATTAGTGTTGGGTTTCTGCAGCATGATGAATTGTCTTTTCTTATCATATGTCTATAAATAATTTAAAACACCTTTTAACAACATAAGGAGAAAAATGATAACTGTTTTTTAATTTGTAGGCTAGCAAACTGGAGTCTGGAGAGCATGTAAAAATATTTTAGGGAAAATTTTTTCAGTCACAAAATTAAAATAAGAGTTTATGTAAGAGTTTCAAATCCAAAAAAAAAAAAAAAAAAAGAGTTTCAAATCCAAAAAAAAATGAGTTTCAAATCCTCAACTATCTAATAAAAATAATTAATTTCTGTAATTTATAAAATAAAACCAGCCTCATTAAAAGACATTATGAGTGTAATTGTCAAAGGAAGTATCTTAGGGATATAAATGTTGTTGATTCTTCAATAAGGTACATGAACATATGGAACATATGGTAGAAGGCAACTGCATTATAAAAGCATCTCAATCTCAGTTCTACTTCGATTGGTATTTAATTTTTTCCTAAACTAGTCCTTGATAAAATTTTAAACATATTATAAAAATAGATTTTAAAAGATAAAATTAAATAATTTGTAGATTATACTCATCTATATTATAAAGGTTCTGAGAAATAATAATGGCTATAATTTATTAAGAAGTTATTTCACTGATTATGCTAAGGATTTTGGTTATTAAGAATTAATAATATAAGATCTCACTTTTTAGAAAAAGAAGCAGAGGAAATAAAATATAAGACAAAACAACTTATTATTGCTTACATAAACAAATAAAATTATTAAAGGAATCCTAGGAGAATTCATGTCTGAGACAAGTCTTAAAGGCTAAGAATTTCAAGAGTGGCACTAGGTATGAGTAGAACATTTTGTGGATAAGAAAAAAAAAGAGAGCATTGTGTACATGTAGGAGCATAGAAATATTTGAATATTATTGAAGAAATGGTTGGAAAGGAAGAAAAATCAACTAAGAAGTTATTTTGAAAACATGAACAGGTAGCATTCTTTGGGGAACAAATAATGCAAAAATTATAATCATTCATTCCTTCATGAAAAAATAGTTGTCTCGGCAAGTGTGAGCCATTGAAGTTACCAAGAAAACTATAGTTTATTGGGAAATGTAGACTAATAAACAGGGCATTAAATTTTACTCTGGTAAATTCCACATTAAGGGTAAGTTATTTGGGAGGACACACAAACACATAGTAGAGTCACCATTGTAAGTTACCCAGAGGTTAAATAAGTTAAGACTAAGCTGGTTAATAGCTGGGGAAGCAGTATTCAAAAGAGCAGAAATAGCACATGCAAAACATAGAAACTAACAACAATCATGCTGCATTCAAGTCCTTCCAAATGCCCAGAAAACTGAGAATAAAGAATACAGATTACTTTTTTCCAAAGAAAAGTAAGGGTCATGGACTCTGGTATTTAATATATAGTGGCTCAAGTCCTAAGATTTAATAAATAGTTGTTAAGCCTTAGTAAAGTTCATTGACTTCTTTTGACTAAAGTTTTTTCCTCTGTGAAATGTAGATAATAATAGTGGCTTTCACAAGGAACATTACAGGAATTACAGGGAATCATATAATTAATTCTCAGCTTCTTGCTCAGAGTAAGTGCTAGATGAAAAAAAAAAATGGTGGTAGTGGTTGTTATGAGGTACCCAAGCACAAAAAACTGACCTATTGGGCAATGCATGCTTAGTTTTTAGAACAGAATCTGACACACAGTAAGTCACTAATTAATGTTTCTGAATGCATGAATGTTATTTGAATTATCACAGAATCCAAAGGGGGAAAAAAGATTTTGGTTTAGTGGGATGCTATGACTTTTAATTGCATCCATACAAGAACAATCCTGAAATATTATTTTTTGGTTCAAGAAACCAAAGACTTTAACCAAGACTTTAAGTCACTGGTGATTTTATAGAATATCATCAATTCAGTAATAGGTGAGTATGAATTAGTGAGATATGGATAGAGAGAAACCTGTATAAAAACATATTTAGAGCAATTTGACAATAAATAAAGAAGATGGAAATAGGATTGTGGTTGAAGGAAGAAAATAGAGAATTTTCTCAGTTTTTTGGGGGTATTTTGTTTTGTTTTGTTTCTGAATTGGACTTGAGAAGAAGTAGTGAAGAAAGAGAAGTTAAAGGAACAGAGATATCATGGACAAATGAAGTCTGTGATGAGAAGAAAGCAAGAGAGAATATAGATGGAGAATTAGGTCACACACCAGTAGAACTTCCACTGATTCCATAAGGAAGAAGATGCAGAGATAAGTAGGAGAGTTGACTCAGTTGGCCTGAGTTATTCAATCTTTGAATATTTAAAAGCTAGACTACTCTTTGGCCAGGCCTAGGAGATAATTTCTGAACCCTTAAATTATTCTGCTTAATAAGCGTGTTTCTATATGTTTGAGGGCTTGACACATTCTGTACCTGTTTAACCAAATAAACTTATTTATTAATGTAATTCATAAAACTTCCCATATCCTATATATAACGCTTTGATTTTTCCATGACCACAACCAAGAAAGCTGGCAAATAAAGTCTTTACTCAAAGCAATACATGTCTAGGTGAAAGACATAAATTCTGTAACTATTGCAGAAAGAAAGACATGAAATTGGGTAATGGACCAATAAGAAAGATGCTATATGTGCATTTTACTTAGGCTCTATCATCTAGTTTATACCATAGTCTAATGAAAAAGAGTCCTAGATAGGTTAAACAAATTTCCTAAACCCACACAAGCAGTAAATGGCAGATCCAGGACACAAATCCAGCTAAATATGATCTCAAAGGCCATATAGTTTTCACTAGAGGAATGATTTTTAAATATCTAGACATTTTCAAGATGACTTGAGAATATCACAAAAGTTATAGTCCATAGAAAAACATACTAACAAGACTCCTCTTAAACTTCTGAGGGTAGTCTGTGAAGCCAAAAGTAGAACATTATAGTAGTAATTCTCAACAACATTATGAAGGATAACTTGTTCCCTAGAGCTTGATCAGAATTTATGTTAACTTAGGAGAGATGGATATAAACATGCACCTAAAATATATTACCTGCATCTACATCCTAGGCTGCCAGGCCACAGTTACAATGCATCAGAAGGCACATGGGCCTATTAAGTTAAACTCTCTAAGACCCCTTGAAATATACCTTGTTCTTCAAAATTTTCTTAGCTGCAAAGGATTTAAAAATAGAACCTCAGATTCTAATGTACCTTATTTCTCAGATTTTAAGCAATTTTTAAAATTGTCTCAAAAATAATATTTTAGAGGTGGGTAGGTATGTGTCTGCCTGTATGTTTGGAATGTAAAAGGACACATAGCATTCTTACCTTAAAAAATTTCTGAGAATTATAGGTTCTAATTACTAACCTTTAAAAAAAAAAAGATTAGGAAATTGAATAAGGTATGGGTGGGAAGAAACAGCTCTCCTTAGATCTCAGAAACAAGTGAACCAATACTAATTACAAGAAGGTCAAATCCTAAATTGTTACACTTTCTCCAAGGTAACAAATTCTTTATTTAGACGGCATTCAAAAAAGCATGTAAATAGTTAACATTAGTTAATAATCTAGGGAAAAATTGTAAATGCAAATAAGATATTTAGAGAGATACTTTGATTATAAATACTGTAATTATCTTGGTAACATTCTATTATATCCATTTTAAAACTGGGTCATAATTTTTCACTAAAGAATGAAAGCATTACTTCTTTTTCCTTCCTTTAGGATACAGATTAGTTCAATCATCATTTTTTGACATTGCACTTACCCGGAGAAAATTATGGGGAATTAAATGTAAAAGCTTGCCTGTCCACCCACTGACTGCCCCAGTCCCTGGAGTTCCTCCCTTTCAGAGAAAATCATTTAGAATTAAATAATATTGGGGTTAGAAGGAGCCTTAATGGTTACCTACTTAAACCAACTGTGTGAAGCATGAATTGGATACTTGATTGTAAGGTGTGACCATTATAGCAGATGTAATTTCTTTTTTTTTAATTTATTTTTTATTGGTGTTGAATTTACCAACATACAGAATAACCCCCAGTGCCTGTCACCCATTCACTCCCACCCCCTGCAGATGTAATTTCAAGAGAAAAATAGTTAAGGCTCTAAGAAAGGTCCTGTTTATAACAATAAAAGTGGAGAAACTTTCACAAAAACTTTTAATCTGTGCAGGCTGGGACAGGATCACAGCATTCCTCTCACATCTAAAACTACAGAGAGATGCTGGTATACAGAAAAGGACAATGATAAAAAGAGAAAGACAAGAATCCTTGAGAAGCAGCTACCACACAATTAAGAGGGAATGATTTGAGAACCTCAAAGAAAATACCCATGTTACACAGCTTGCTCCTGTGGGTGACTTATATATATTGTTCATTTACTTATTTTTGGAGTGGTGGTGGTAATAGAGGAGAAGCTACAAGGGAAGGAAAATCAGGACATTGACAAAGTTGAAACCAAGAAAGGTAGATGAGCACTTTTGTGCTGATATAGTATAGGAGGGCAGTTTTTTCTTTCTTGTAGGGAAGTAAATCTTATAATTTAGATCTTGTAATTAAATTTTGTAATATCATAGTCCCACACCTATATCCTAGAGACATTTAAATGAGAAGTAAATATATTTAAAGAGTGTTGAAAATATGTTTATTAAAGGAAGAAGACATGCAAGTTTTTTATTGCTTCCTGTCCTCAGACACCTGCCTTCTGCACAGAGTACAACAGTACAACCTGAACAGAGTAAATATCACATTCACCTGGAAGATTTGTATGACAATCCTTCCAGTTTGAAGGGTAAAATTCATAATTTTTAAAATTCTTATGTTGTACTATTCAAATTCATGATGCCTCTGTTTCTGTATAGTTGTGATTTGTGTCTGGGTTTGACTCCTTCAATGGATCAGTAAGTATAGGAACCTCATTTCATATAATAAGGCACCATCCTCACAGCATAAAGTATAAAGAGCAGAGCAATGCTGGGAATGCCACAGGCACCAAAAGACCTCTGAAGAAACACATGCAACTTGATTGTAAGACATTTTGACAGATATGGGAAAACTGATAGTTATGAGAATTAAGAGGATTTTATTGCACTACTTTTCTGGTACCAAACTTACCTGACTCATCCCTCCCATTAGATGTTCTATCTTAAAATGTCAAGGAATCTCAAAGTTTTAGATAACCAGTGAATTTTTGCTAAAATCCAATAAATTTATTATTTAGTCTATTTCATATCAGTTGCATGCTGAAATGAGTAATACAGTAAAGTTTCCTAAGTTTAACACAAACAAGAAAGTGTTTGGTATTACATTCTTTCTTTCCTTTGCTCCCCAACTAACTCCCCAACCATGACTCATGCAGGTGTCTACAACCTGAGCCTATACCCTTTATCAGTTAATTCTGTGTGGAATTTTATTGTGTTGGATTCTTCCTTCTACTTGGGCAAAAATTTTAATCTCTTTTAATACCAGCTATTTCATCTATATAACAAGGTTGCTATAAGGATTAAATTACACTTTCTATACGAATACTTAGACAAGTACTTGGAATATAAGAAGAATCCACTAGAAGTAAGCTATTAGTATTCTAACTATCAGTAATGCTGCTGGTGGTAGTGTTGCTGCTGCTATTACAACCACTACTACTAGTAGCAATTTCTAAACCAGAAAATAAGTGCTTTCTTAGTCTCTTGGTTTAGATTCACAATGCTGTAATATTGTTTATTTTAGCATGTTTCTTCTCTAAACCCTTGTATCTCTTTTCTGCTTCCTCCATTTGAACCACCAAGATCCATAAAATGAATCTTGGCTTCATAAGGGCTCGATACAGAAGTATTGTTCCATGGAGTCTTTTATGCCTCCCTTAGTCACTTAGTCAAACTGCTTACACTAGGCGAAAATCAGCAGTAATCAAAGCAACCCTGATAGTATCACTTTTAAGGTATTTTTAAAGATATTTTGGGCAGTATTGCATAGGGGACAGGTATCTAGATCTAAGTCAAGTGTTCTGAAACAATCATGATTTTGCCATCCAAAAACATCTGACCGTATTTTAAGATTCTGATGGTTGTTTTAGGGAAGAAGGGAGGTGTGCCTGTTATCTAGTGTGTAGAAACCAGAGATGAGGCTAAACATACTATATTTTGCAAAAACAGTCCTGAAGCAAAAAGCAATATGTAACCAATCCAAAGCATCAATAGTGACAATGTTTAGAAACTGATCTAAGTTGATGCATGTCAAAACAAAACATTATGTGGGGAAGCTAGAGTAGAGAGCAGAGGAGGCTCCAGGCAGAAATCAATATGTTAGCAAATTTTCTTGGGGAAAAAATGCATTTTCAAGGACAATAAAATTATTGCATCAGTAGAGTAGCCAACAAATATTTCCTCATTAGAATGAAATAAACAGAACAGTACAAAAACGTTGTAATGTACAAAGAAAGAATAGACTTGAGAAAAAAGGCACAGGGAAGGTAGAGAATTAGAGGCTGGCAGGAGTAGCACCAAAGGAGAAAAATAGTTGGTGAGATGGGATAGATAATGATTCACTTTCCTCATTGTGTATCCCATTTCTAAACCTCAAGCATGTTTTGTGATTGTTCCAATGTCCTGTAATGTGGCACCAGAAATCTGGGCTAGAATGTGTTTTCTCTATGGTTAATTGCCTTAAGCAGCACTCCAGATAATGTAAAACCATTTCTTTAGTCACATCCAAACTCAAACTCTACTCCTTGGAACACTGATTCTTTTCTACTTCCTCTTGTGTATAGTGGATCCCTTGTTTCTGTTTAATCACTGCCAACAGAGAAATCAAATATTATTGGCACTGATGAAACATCTATACAGCAATGAGGTAAGAGACCCTTAGAACCTGTTCTACTTCCCCTTTTCTACAATCCATTTTGTTGGCCAGGCCAACTCATATTCCATAGCATGAAATCCAATCATATAGCCCCTCAAAAATGAAAGAAAGGAAGATAAAGGTAGCCTAGCTATAGTCCAAGAAGAAAGAGGAATAATGGTTGGTGATTATTTAGTAAACAAACTGGTAAAATATTCAGTGAGAATTGAATCTGTCATGGGATGTGCATGGAAGAGTTGCTCATCAAAAGTATAATCTTTCACTTATAATCTCTGCCCAAGTACCAAAGGATTTGGCTTCAGTATTATCATCTTAATTATCTTAATTAGTTTTTCCATGTGTATATGTGCATTCAACTTTACTCTTTATTTACTTGTTAGAAGGAAAATAAACTACAATTACAAAATCAGAGCTCTTTTTGTTATTAACCAAAAAGATACAATGTTTCAAAAAATATGGCTTAGTGGACCACTTTTTACACCATACATAAACTCAAAATAAACTGAAGGCCCAAAGTAAGACCTGAAACCACAAAACTCCTAAGAGAAAACATGGGAAATAATCTCTTTTACATCAGCCTTAGCAACATTTTAAGGCAAGGGGAAGAAAGACAAAATAAACTATTGGGACAAGAACAAAATAAAAAGCTTTCTCACAGTGAAAAAAAGCCATCAACAAAATGAAAAAGTAACCTATTCAATGGGAAAAGACATTTATAAATGATATTCCCATCAAGTGGTTAATATCCAAAATATATAAAGAACTCATATAATTCACTATCAAAAATACAAATAATCTGATTTTTAAAAATGCTTCTGAATAGATATTTCTTTTTCCAAAGAAGACACACCAATGGCCAACAGACACATGAAAAGATCTTTAACATCAATTATCATCAGGGCAATGAAAATCAAAACTACAGTGAGATATCATCTTATACATGTCAGAATGCCTAGTATCAAAAAGATAAGTAACAAGGTGTTGGCAAGGATGTGGAGGAAGAGGAACTCTTGTACAGTGTTGAAGGGAATGTTAATTGGTACAGCCACTATGGAAAACATTATGGAAGTCCTTAAAAAATTAAAAATAGAAATACCATACAACCCAGTAATTCCATTACTGGGTATTTACTCAAAGGAAATAAAAAAAGTAATTTGAAAAGATGTTTCTGCAGCATTATTTACTCTAGCCAAGATATCAAAGCAATTTAATGTCCATCCATAGACGAATGGATAAAGAAGACATGGTGTACACACACACACACACACACACACACAACACACACACACACACTATATAGCCATAAAAAAGGACGAGACTTGCCATTTGTGACAACATGGATGGACCTTGAAGACATCACACTAAGTGAAACAAGTCAGAGAAAGACAAATACCATATGATTTCACTTATATGTGGAATCTAAAAAACAAAACAAACAAAAGCAGAAACATACACATAAACAAACTGGTGGTTGCCAGAGGAGAGGGGAATAACAGGATGGGCAAAAAATATGAAGGGGAGTGGGAGATGGAGGCTTCCAGTTATAAAATGAGTAAGTCCCAAGGATGAAGACACAACAAGGGAATATAGTCAATGGTACTGTAATAGTGTTGTATGGTAATAGATAATAGCTATACTTGTGGTGGCATAGCATAACTATAGAGTTGTCAAATCACTATGCTTTATATCTGAAATTAATCTAATATTGTATGTCGATTATACTTCATTTAAAAGAAAAGGAAAAAAATATTAGTGAGGTCCTACCAGAGCTCATTTTCACATTTTCAACCCTGAATCCTTTCCTTCAAAAAAAAAAAAAAATATTGTTTGGTCTTACCAAAAGATTTTCGGATTCCAGCCAGCACAAAATGGCCTCTCTCAGAAGTGCCTCTTTTGCTACTGTGAAGACATGAGTCTGGTTCCCACCTTCAAGTGTAGTCAAGAAAAGTGGAATGATGTATGGCTATAATGACCACCACATGAAACTTTCAGTGCATTCATTTGCACAAATCTCTATTGCATTTTCTAATCTCTGCAAATGTCAAGGTGACTCCAAAATCACTGATTCGGCAGATAAGCTCTAAACTAAAGATTAATATGTGGGAACCAAAAGTAAATTATTACTACAGTTCTCTCCAATTGTTTGACATGATTTAAATGAATACAGAATACACAAAACAAGTTCTGGAAGTCCAAGATAATCCTAATAATTCATAAACTAGAGAGCAAGCTTTTCAATATTTTCCTCATTTCAGAAATTTTGCTCCAAAAGTCTGGCTGTTATACATAATTTCAAAATCATTATTAGGTAAGCTTTGAAATGCAATTCATAGCTTTATTCAGAAAAATTCCTTATACTATATATTATTGTGGAGGGAAAAATACCCAACACCTGAACATCTTGTAAATTAAATGGAAAAACATTCCTAATGGTAGTTATTGATTTTAAGGGAATATAGTCAGTTTTTTAGAATATATATATAAAATGTCAACTGTGAGATAGTTGAAGAACATGAATCATATACACAGACCATGCTTTAAACCATTACTTTGGCTCATAAATATTTGTTCATTCATTCAGTAAATATGTCCCGCCTAATTTGCTGCAAAACTATAGGTAGATGGTTTAATAGTTTGACTTCTGCAAGTTTCATTTCATTACTCAAAAATAATATTAATATTATCTATCTTCAGGATGATTGTGAAACCTATATTAATACTCGTAAAAGGGCAAACAAAATGAGTATAAGATCTCTACTTCTCTTTAAATATGTGATCAAATGTCCAAATCTCAGGTGCACGGTGGCTCAGTTGTTGAGCATCTGCCTTCAGCTCAGTGATCCCAATGTCCTGGGATCGAGTACCGTATCAGGCTCCCCATTGGGAGCCTTTTTCTCCCTCTGCCTATGTCTCTGCCTCTCTGTGTGTGTCTCTCATGAATAAATAAATAAAATATTTTTTAAAAGTCCAAATCTCAGATGAGAAGCAATATGCTATCTTTAAAATGAAGGAGTCAGAAGTGAAGATCTTAAAATAGTTCCCATTAGCAGATTTCTTTTATAAATTCAAGAACAATATAATTCTGACAGAATGAATGCCATTACTTTGGTATAAGAAAATGGTTTAACTAATCTTAATCTTTCCACACTGGTTACAGAAGTGCCTCTTATCTGTGCTTCTTTTGTATTTTGTTTTGTTTTTGAGTTCTATCTTTACCTTCATAAACCAGCTAATTTTCCAAACCTATGACACTATACAAAAAAGCTTTTGTGAAGTAACTTTGACCCTCAGCCATAGGCTGGGTCAGAACAGACCCACTTCAACTATTCTCAGGCTCTCAGGTGGAGTAAAGACATAAGTCTAGACTCCTAAGCCCTACATTGCAATTCCTATTGATGAATAAAGGGATTTTTATTTTCTTTCTTTCTTCTTTCTTTCTTTCTTTCTTTCTTTCTTTCTTTCTTTCTTTCTTTCTTTCTTTCTTTCTTTCTTCTTCTTCCTTCTTCTTCCTTCTTCCTTCCTTTCTTTCTTTCTTTCTTTCTTTCTTTCTTTCTTTCTTTCTTTCTTTCTTTCTTTCTTTCTTTCTTTCTTTTCTTTCTTTCTCACCAGTGGAAGTTCTTTTAAAAATAGCATATCACTTGAGAAACAAAAAAGTACCTGTTTATAACTTTTTCTCTTAAAAATCTTCTTGACCCCAAAGTAATTTTTCACTACATTCTTCCTAAACCCCATCTCTGCTCACTACTGGGCCCATTCATACACATTTATTCAAGAAGAGTGATGCCTATCTCTCCTACATTTCATAATTAATTCTTCCTGGAGCAAAAAATATCTTTTTGAAAGGTAATTTTTAAAATTGAATATGCAGAATTCGAGAGAGTAACGTGGAATTTAAGAAAACATGTAAGAATAGGGGGAAAAAAGGAGAGGCAAACCAAAAAACAAACTCTTAACTATAGAGAACAAACAGATGGTTACAACCAGAGAGGAGGTGGGTGGGAGAATGGATTAAATAGGTGATTGGGACTAATGAGTGTGCTTGTGATGAGCACCAGGTGATGTATGGAAGTGTTGAATCACTATATTGTACACTAGAACTAATATTACACAGTATGTTAATTAATTGGAATTTAAATAAAAACTTCAATTTTTTTTTAAATAAAGGGAGAGAAATTCCAAATCACCTATGATTTGACTACTAATTAGATGTTATCACATGTGCTTCACATCACACACACCCAAATACCACCGCTACCACCACAGATATAATTAAAACCTCCTTTGTTCTATTTTATTTTGTTATTTCCATTCCTTTTCTATAGTATTTTTCAGGAACATATTTTTATTATTTTCTATTAAATACAAGTTCACAAAAATATAGTATTGTTTTAATGATAGTCATATATCATTTTTCAAAGTACGTTAGTCGCTTGATGTATATAATGCATTCTAATTTTATGCAATGTTCAATTTGTTAAAATTCCACAACATCTTTATTCAATTTACTACTGATGGGGTATATAGGTTATTTCCATTATTCTTGATATTAAATTCAGTTCTGCAATGAATCCTGGTGCCCGTGTATCAGACTTTCTCTAGGGTATCTAACTAGAAGTGGATTTATTGAGTCATAAATAATTCACACTTTCACCTTCATAAGATATTGTTAAATGCTCTGCAGCATGATTTTTCCAATGTAGACACTCACAGGAATGGCTTTTTTTCCCCAGTTGATATTGCCAAACTTTCTAATTTTTTTGCTCTCTGATAGATTTGAAATAGTAGCTTATTGTGGTTTTAATTTTTCTTGTTCATATTTCGTGAGTTGAGTATTTTTAAAATGTTTATTGATCCTTCTGGCTTCCTCTTTCTCCATAATTCTTATATTTTTCCTTTTTTATATTAATTTTCTTCTCATGTAGTTTCAAAAAACTATTCTCAATATATATCATCTACAGTCATATATATGTTAATATACATTATCACCTCCCACTTTATGACTTGTCCTTTAGCATTGTTATATGGCACCCTACAGAAATTGTTTTTGATATAGTAAAACATGCCAGTATTTTATTTCTTAAATCATGCTTTTTATAAAACATCTTTAAAAGTTTTCTACTTTAAGGCATTTACATTCTCTTATAGTTTTACAATAAAGTATTATTTCACATTTAGGTCTTTAATCATCTGGAAAATCGTGACAAGTTTTAATACCCACCAGGTAGAAGAAGCAGCTGGAAGCTTTTCTCCTTATATAAAAAAAAAAAAATCTGCCATGTACTAAGTGTCTGGATAAAGAATATACTGGAACATCCTATTACTGGGTTAGTCAAAATTAAATTTTATATTAAGATTAAATTCTAAAATAAACACACAAAGCAATAACCACCTACTGTCAAACCTGTTATTAAAAATTCTTTAAGAATGCATAATATTGGACTTCAATATACTACCTTTCTATCCATGTACTCAGATATTTCCCTTTATGTTTTTGAGTCAAATTATTTACTGAGCACAAGTTTCAGGGGGTATGTATTTTACTTCTTGGAATTATGGTCAGTACACTGAGACACATTGTTGGGATACAGCTGAGGATTGAAATATACTGTAGAAAACGATCTCTGTGGTGTCTGTATCATATGATTATTGACCACAATTTCTATTACTTTGATATTAAAGGGTAAAAGATTTTTGGGGACACCTATACAGATCCTGGCTCTGGTAGAAGTCATTGCTTATTAAATTAATAATTATCATGTATGGTAAAGAAGAGCTCACTCAACTGAACATATGCAATTATTTCTTATACAGCTTTTTCTTGTGTAAGATGTTTCAATAACAGACATCCACTAAAGGAATCAGTGTAGAGAAGGGGATGTTGACTTTAGACCACAGCAGCAGAGCACATCAAGGGTGACTGAATGATGATCGGTGACATACAATGTGGCCTAGAATAAAAGGCAATGCCTGGCTAATAGTTACTAGTGCTATACTTTTGCTGGGTTTGAATTGGGAGGATAGATAGGACTTGCTTGTTGACAACATGCCAGGAAAGCACACAAAATGTAGCTGAATCATGTCAATGGCAAAACACATGAATGAAGGTCCTCAGACTACAACTGAAGTTTCTAGAGTCACTTCTGACTTTAGAATCATCAATACTGAGAACACTGAATAAAATAATAGAACACTACCTCATTATGCCAAGAGAGAGAGAACATTAGTGATAAAAAGCACATATAATGTTTGTGATGTGTTTCTATAAAACCGTCCATGGTGGGCTGAATGGAAGTCAGAGTTAGCAGGGATAAATGAAACACAGTCTATGGGAGGACTTCTAGGTTATGCCAACTGTCCTTTTGAAGGTTAGTGCAAGATTTATTCCTCAAAAAGGCTTAGATAAACTTGGCATTTATGATTCATGAAAGATCTTAGAAACAAGCAGGAATTCTGGGGTGGAAATGGCTCTTTCCCCAATATATCACAGATACAATTTTTATGATAAGAAGAGACCTGTAACTTTTCAGATTACAGATTACTACTGTGAGGCAGATTTAATTTTTAGAATATTTTATCTCATTTTAACTTTAAATCTGTCTCCCTTTTACCATTTCTCCATCCTTTCCTCTCATGAAGTTTCCTGACTACTAATTAAGTTTACCACATGCATCCTAAGCCAACTCTGTACGTTCCTGGGTATTTTCATGAGGATATATATTTCTGTCATTTTTGTACATCGAAGCAAGACCAAATAAAATGATGGTATGCTTTAAGGAAAAAAAAAAGTATCTACTCATCATGACTAAGGTCAATGGTGAAGAAATGCAAAATTTTTCCATTTAGCTTCTCAGAGTTCATTGAAATTGTTGATAACTAAATTACACAGATATATAAAAACCCTATAGATTTGCCCCAGTCAGCAGATAATGGGTAGCTCTCCCCTTTGCTATACTTATAAAATAATTCTCTTAGTGCCAACAGGAGTTCACAAAATTCTAGTGCATTTACAAACAAATACAGGCAGGGGAAATTTGAAGTATGCTACATACATCACAGTTTAAGTAGCCTGAAATAATAATTTAATTGCTCTAAATTTATCTATACAAACACAGAAATGAAATCTCCTGATTACGGAAAAGAAATCTGAGATTCTGAGAGGTAAAACACTGTACAAAGACACACAGTGGGTAGATCTAAAGCTAGACTTTGAATTTAGATTTTTTAAAAGATTTATTTATGAGAGAGAGAGAGAGAGAGGGAGGGAGGTGGGGAAAGTGGCAGATGGAGAAGGAGAAGCAGGTGACCCAGTGAGCAGGGAGCCCGATGTGGGGCTGTGTCACAAGACCCAGGGCTCTTGACCTGAGTCAAAGATAGACATTTAGCTGAGTCACCCAGATGCCCTGATTTCTAGTTGTTTTTTTTTTTTTTTCTTTTTTTTCCACACCCTAGTATCCCTGCCTTTGTGTAATTTCTTTTCCTTGAGTTTGGGTAGGCCATGTAACTTCAAGTTATTCAAAAGGGAGATAGATTGTTCTTGGTGGATGTCACCCAATCAGAGAAGCCCCTCAAAACAGGGTGTAGAGAACAGAGACTCAAATCAGCAGGGATAAACACCTGTTTTCTTTGTTGCTGGCTTAGAATATACAAGTTGAAATGCATCCGACAACTCCAAAGAAATAGATTCTGGCTATGTCTCAGGATGCCTGGAATAGGTTCTTCCCTACACCAGCTTCCAGATGAATATACAGCCTGGTTTCAGCACTGATACCATTAGCAGAGAACCCAGAGAAATAGCAAGGAAAGGACTCAAAGAATAGGGGCTAGAGTAATGTAAAGAGAATTCCCTTATGTGATTGGAGGATGATGTTAAGTATTAGATGGGTTCCTCAGTTCTAAAAATGAGTTTTTCCATTTTGTCTCTCCACATAATACAGTATGGACTTCTTCAGGATCTGATGGCTGGGTTCCAAGTGTGAATATCACGAGCGTGAGTGTGAGAACATGCAAGAATACACAATCATGCAAGGGAGAAGCCTTATGCTGTTTTCCCTTTAAAATGTAGCCTCATAACATGTAACCTAATGTTCACCACACTCGATTGTGTGGAAGAATCACAAACTTACCCAATTCACAGGGGAGGAAAAGGAGACTCAATCTATTGATGGAGGACTGCCATTGTTCCAGAAGAGCAAGTAGGACCATAAATATTTCTACAGCCATTTTGAAAAATACAATCTCTCACCTGTGTATTTCCTCTTCCCTCTAATATGTTTGGATCTAGGTTGACAAATAAGAAGTAAAGGACTACAGTCACTTATATATTATAGAATTCACTAAAATATTAATTTTAGCTATTCTGCATATTTTTAATTTAGACAAGATTCTGTAAAAATATGTGTATTTTTTAAACCAGGTACCTTCAAATCCTTATGATTTACAGGGACTCCCTTTTCTGCTGTTTCCTTTATAAATCTGTTTTGCTTCCCAGAAGTTTATGCTCCTAAGCTACAATCATCTTTACCTCTCAAGAGGTATAGTTTACTTTAAGAGCTGCTTCCCAAAGGATAATTTGCAAGTTTAAAACCTGAAACCGAATTAAAGATTTTTTTTTAGAAAGTTCTCCATACTTTTAGTTGAATTATCCTTCCAAACTTGGCTTTCACCAACTTCCTTATGTTTCAAGGTCATCTAAGTAGTGTTCTCTAAACATAAGACAAACTTGTCTCATTATCGATCCTTTCGCTAATCTCTCTTTATGAAAAATCTTTCACTTTATCTCTATATTGAAAATACTATATATATATATATATATATATATATATATATATATATATATATATATTTTGGTTCCCACGTTAGACTTTCCCACATAAGATTCATTTTTCGATGTGTGGAGCAGAGATGAAGTATTACCTGAATCTCCAGAGCTTATTACAGTATAATATAGTATAACATAACAATTAAAATTTTAGGTAGTCATCTGCTTAAATATCTGGTCACAAGATAACATAGCTTGACTCTCCCTAAAGCTCTGGGATTTTGTTCTACAGCAGATTTACCTATGGTTTAGAACTTTTTTCTCAGATTTGGGGGAATTCAAAATAACTTCATTTCAAGTGTGCACATGCAGGTGCACATGCATATACACATGCACACGTGAGCACACATACATCATCAGAAGTAGTTATAATGATGCATAGATCCTTTGTTCAGTCTTTCCAATATCTGAAACAGTAGTAAATATTGTCTGATGCCTGTAAAATACAAGCAGAATCTGTGTAGTCACTGAACTTCAGTGGCCTAACATCTCATACATGTACAGATACAACAAAATCATTTCTTCTAATAAAACCCTACTGAGAAAATAACCAAGTTTGGACTCCATACATCCACATTTTCATTCAGGCATCTAAGTTGACACACTCTGCCATCTTCAATGCACAGATTTCAAGATCAAGTTGGGGAGTGCACACTGACATTGGCCAGAAAGAAAATGTTCATGGGAGAATGAAAAGGAATTGTTTGTTCCAAGACTGTAATTGATGCACATTACTACTATTTAGATTCCATTCACTATAACTCAGTCACATGAAAATTTCTAAGTACAAGAGAGACAGAACATACGCATCCATCCAGTAATAACACTGTGTGATAGAGGGGGGTACACAGATTTCTGGTGGTCAGTTCTACTAGAATGATCAATCAGGTATTCCTGGATAATAGCTAAGTGAGGACCAAATCCTACTCAATTACTTTATTTGAAGAATTACTACTATTTATTAAATCAAAGTGTTTTATGCATTCCACATACTTAAATGAATATGATGATACGGAAATTATGAAAAAGCAAAGATAACTCCCTACTATGTTCTTCCACATAGCATCTAGTTCCATAATACTCTAAACTGACTTTGAACACCAGTTAAATAACCCCATTAAACAATTGTTGGAGAGGATGCGGAGAAAAGGGAACCCTCTTACACTGTTGGTGGGAATGTGAACTGGTGCAGCCACTCTGGAAAACTGTGTGGAGGTTCCTCAAACAGTTAAAAATATACCTGCCCTACGACCCAGCAATTGCACTGCTGGGGATTTACCCCAATGATACAGATGCAATGAAACGCCGGGACACCTGCACCCCGATGTTTATAGCAGCAATGGCCACGATAGCCAAACTGTGGAAGGAGCCTCGGTGTCCAACGAAAGATGAATGGATAAAGAAGATGTGGTTTATGTATACAATGGAATATTACTCAGCTATTAGAAATGACGAATACCCACCATTTGCTTCAACGTGGATGGAACTGGAGGGTATTATGCTGAGTGAAGTAAGTCAGTCGGTGAAGGACAAACATTATATGTTCTCATTCATTTGGGGAATATAAATAATAGTGAAAGGGAATATAAGGGAAGGGAGAAGAAATGTGTGGGAAATATCAGAAAGGGAGACAGAACGTAAAGACTGCTAACTCTGGGAAACGAACTAGGGGTGGTGGAAGGGGAGAAGGGCGGGGGGTGGGAGTGAATGGGTGATGGGCACGGGGGGTTATTCTGTATGTTAGTAAATTGAACACCAATAAAAAATAAATTTAAAAAAAATAACCCCATTAAATTCATTTATATACTATTGGTTTAAAAGAGTAGTATATTCTGAATTGCAAAATAAATTGAAACCTCAAAAATCATATTTTAATATCATTTTTACCACAAATTAGGGACTTTCCCAGAAATCAAATATCCACAAGGTATATTTTTTTACAGTTTTTTAAATTTAACTTTAATTAATTAACATATAGTGCATCCTTAGGTTTCAGATGTAGTTTTCAATAATCCATCAATTGTGTAGAACACCCAGTGCTCATCTCATCATGTGCCCTCCTTAATGCCCATCACCCAGTTACAATGTTAAACTTGTTCATCTGATAAACTAACCCTGTATAATGTAAGGTGTTTGTTAATAAATTATTTCAGTGTGTACTTCTTTATTGAAATCATGTACCAAAAAAGTGGTAGAAAAACCTCACCCACTATGTAATAAGAATAACAGACTACCTTATTAATCTGATTTATGAGCACTAACTAAATATGGTTACCTTGAGATCAGGGTAAAAACCAAATTGAAATGCCAGATAATCTAAACTCAAGAGAATTTTAGGTCATGCTTTCCTATAAATCATGTCTTGTTTCCTTCAAAATCTAAGACAGACTAGATAGACACTATTAGGTATTATTCATAAATGAAATATATATATATATATATATATATATATGCTAATTAATAGGATCCAGAGATCTAGGGTTTAAAAATATTTTAGCCCATGCTATTCTTATGGAAAAAAAATGTACACTTTACACCAAGAGTACAGCTTTTCCTTTTCTCTTACAGACTTAGTCTCTAACAACAACCTGAACTGAATCTTACATGATCAGTGTTCTTCGTTCTCAGGCCTTCAAACCCAGACTGATTCTATCACCATGTCTCCCGGTACTCCAGCTTGCTGACTTCAGATCTTGGGACTTTTCGGCCTCCATAATCAAGAGAGTCAATTCTTTATAAGTATATACATATAATAGGACATATTGGCTCTTATTGGTTCTGTTTCTCAGACTAACATATCACTATAATAGAAATATTTACTAGAGTTTCTTCTAGTTATGACTTCATGTTTTAATATTTATCTTTTTAGTATATCTAAAAATTTTTGGTATATGAATATTTTTGTAGCATTTCAAAGTGGTCTGAGTCAAGTAAATTTTTGAGTCTTTTTAAATCACTATCAAACTTTAGAATAAGAGTTCCAAAAAAGAAAAAAAAGAATGAGTTCCATATTGAAATCATACTATATATGCAATATTATATCACACTTTAACTCTGCTTCACATAAAGTATTATTCTGTTTCTTTAGAAATATATGATGATCTAAGTACACAAGGCTGCTTATTAATCCATTTAGTGTAAAAAAGTGGGTTTAGTTAAATATTCTTTTATTGTTGCTCATTTAGAATGTTTCCAATAATCTGTCATTTATATGTGAGGCACTTTTTTCATATTCATGGTCATATATAATTCTCATAATTATTTCTTTTTTACAAATGAGAAAATGGAAGCACACAGAGGTTAAGAAACCTATACAAGATAAATAGAAAATAAATGGCCAACTAAATATCTGAATTCAGGCTTTCTATACATACCATATTGTGTCTTGTTCTCTGACTAAATAATTTTACTTTTAATTTGTTGGTACCACGTAACAAATTTCCTTTCGGAGGAGTAGTGTTGTTTATGTTCACTATACTCAATGCATTACCACTCCCCGACCTTTTCAGAATTAGTTACGTTACTTTTTATATTTGGTTAATTTAAAACATCAAATAAAATTCCTCTCCATTCCACTTAAACATCTTAAATTACTAGGTTAAAACATATTAAATTATCAATATAGACTGATTTTTATACACAAGAATGGCAATTTGATATGATTCGAGTTACTATAAATAAGGTTGAAATATTTTCCCATCTTTAATATTTTAAAATCCCCTGTGAATTTTCTACTGAAGTTGTTTTTCCTGATAATGCCAAAGTAGTATTCCTATCAATTTGTATGAGCTTTGCACGTAAGAACATTAACTTTTCAACCTAATAATTTGATGAACAAACAAGGGTATTAAAATAAAACGTAACCACATTATGGTCAATATTTCAATATAAAAGATTAATGCTGTAGAGTTATTTTGATATTATCTAAAGACAATCAACCATAGAAACACATGTAGATATATAAATGATATTGTTAAGGTAAACAGAGATAACTGATAATGTTTTATTTTGAATAAAAATACCAGGAGTTGCATATGAAAAGCTTAAGTGCATACATTTATCATTTATTAGCATTATCTTAACTCAAAATAACCTTGGTGCAAAACCAAAGCAACTGAACTAGTTAGTAACTTCATTTAGTATATTTATTCACATCCAGAATATCAAGTTTCTGTGGGAAGGGGAAAGGAGGAGGAGGAGGGAAGAAATGGAGGATATTATCTGGTTTCCAACTAGTATTCAAAATAGATATTACATATTTTTAATCTTTAATCTCATAAGCACAGAACCTAAAATTAAGAATTACATATATATATATATACACACACACAAAGAATTTGTTTTAGAAATTATGTAATTATGTATGCAAACTGAATCATCAACTTTTTTTCTTTCTTATTCTTAATAATTCCATAGAAGTCTTTCTTGACTTCATCTTTCAAATATACTCATTGTATATATTTATTTTTGGTAGTAATTAAAAGCTTTTAATTGCTATCATTTTTTTGACTCTTAGTAAAGGCAGTCAATGAAATGACTGATATAAGATAGGAGGAAATTATCACATAAAGTATTAGTATCTGTAGATAGAAGGAAAAGATTTATTATTACTAAAACAATTACTGAAATACTTAAGTATATACTTTGCATATTGCACAAATTTTGTGCTTTTAATGGCACTCTAATTTTATTAGCTTTAAATTTTATATGAACTAAAAATAAATAAATCTTAGAAGTTGCTAAAGGACAAATAGATACTGTGTGGTGGCTCTGTAAAGTATTAGCTAGATTAGACTGAATTGCATTTCCCCAAATGCCTTTTTCTGTATGTTTCCATCTGTGGGAGGTTTCTATGGAAGGCAGAATTGAAATAGCAGCCATTTAGTAGCTCACACACATTTTAGCATACCTGCTGGCTCATCCTTTTGGCAGGAGGTAGTTGCAGAGCCTTCCTCTGGATTCTTCTCTTCTCTGACTCCAGGGCCAGGTCTATGGGTTTAGCCCCATAAAAAAAAAAAAAAAAAGAAAGGTCCTGGGGTATCATCAAGATCAGAGGCAACAAGAACTGACATGAGTTTCTATTCATAGTCACGGACTCTATCTTGTGTTTGGAGGTCCAAATTCTTCTGGTTCTACTTTTCTGACAGAATCCTGACTAATACAGATGCAAAATTATCAAACAGTAGATGTCAATCCCTGTGCCATGTTGGTGCTTACTTGGTGAATATCAGCTCAAGGCTTAGCCAGTGTTGGAACCTGGTGTTTTTAAACACAACTATTCTGTCTCTTTCCACTGCCAACATACTGACCGAATATGTTAAAGTGCTTTAAGAAATTGTGAGGTATCATACAAATTTAGGTTAATATTGCTATTATTATTATCAAGATTATTATTAAATTTTGCCTGATGAATAGGTAAAGCATGCTTTCAAATGCAAATTGTATCAGAGGTATATTTATATTGATATTAAATATTAGCATTTGGTTACCCATGGTACATGTTTCCATTTTTATTGGACTTTGAAAAATCAAAGGCATTATGTTCTGTTTAATTACTGAGCTAAGAAACAGCTAAAAAAAGTCATGAAGTCAAATAATCTTTCAATTGAACCCACTGGCTCAACCCAGAATTCCAATGTACTTCGCACCTGTTACTGTTGACATCTGTTATACAGCTAGCAGTTATTGCCCTCATTTCTGCCATAACTTAACAAAATGAATATATAGAGATACACAGTTGACCCTTGAACAATGCTGGTTTGAAGTTTATGGGTCCACTTATACACAGGTTTGTTTTTCAATGAAGTACAGTACTGTAAATTTATTTTCCTTATGAATTTCAAAATAATATTTTTCTCTAGCTTACTTTATTATAAGAACACAGTATATAATAAAAAATGTCTTGATCAACTATTTATTATAAGTAACCTGTTCAACAATAGGCTATTAGTAGTTAAGTCTGGAGGGGGGGGTCAAAAGTGACACACAGATTTTTTGACTGAATGGGGGTCAATACCCTAAACCCCTGCATTGTTCAAGGGTCAAATGTACATTACATTTATAAAAAATAAATACATATATTGTAGAAAATGAAAGCCAGGTTTCTTGCTGATGGAAGAAGTTAGAAATAAAGAGAGAATGATATAATATATCTTGAAGTGTTGATTAGATTTGGAGCTATCAGGTATTTTGAGTTATTAGTTATTCAGAGTTCGGTATGATTTCACAGGTTTTAAAAATATGTGTGTATATAAAAGAAATACAGAAATGTGAAACATTTCCTGTTTATATCTAATGAGAGGACCTAGAGCAGTGATACCCATGTAGTACCTGGGAAAGTAGTGAACTAGTGCACAGATTTAGTTTCTAAATACCAGCCTCAATAAGAACGACCAGGAACTCTTGGAGAAGTAGTTGAATCCAAGGCAAAGATAAAGAAAATGCAATATAAACCAGGATAACCTCAACATACCAAGAGATGAAGTTGATGGCAATGGTGATGGCATACTAAAGGTTCACAGAAGCCAATGTGAAAGAGCTCCCAGTGGCCAAAGCTAACACAAATTGAGAAACAATAATAGTTTTGTATTAAAACTCAGAGATTAGAACAAATATTCATGAGTCCATAGATATAAAGAAATCTCTTCATTAAAGAAGAATTTCATTTAATAAATATAACTGAGAAAGATTAGAACCTCACTGTAATAATTGTTGTAGGCCAAAATTAGTGGGTAAAACAATGAAGACAAAAATATTTTGTAGAACTTCAAATTATTTTCCCTCAGGTTCTACTTAATTACCTGAAGGAAAATTGTAACTATACACTGGAGAAACCAGGTAGACACCACCTTAACCAAAAGATCTAGGTTAATAACCGGGTAATAAGCTAGAATGACATCATGTAGCTGTTGATGTGATTCATTCATATCAGCAGGGCCCATCTCTTCTTTGTATTTTTTCCCAAAATTCAAAATTTCCACATAGTCATGAGAAAACATTAGACAGACATCAGATCCAAATTGAATGATATTCTACAAAATAGTTTCAAAAATGTCAAATGCTCTTCAGAAATGTCAACGTCATGAGAGACAAAGACTGAAAAACTGTTTCCAACCAGAGACAACTAAGACAGGACTACTAAATATAATGCAGTCTTCTGATTTACAATCTGTAAGACTATATATATATATACAGATATAATAACATATATGATATAGTCATATATATGTATATGTGTATATATATATAAAAGAGAAGAAAGATAGGAAATCTAAATAAATTACATATTTTGGTTAATAGTATTTTACCAATGTTAATAGCATTATCCCAATTATCTTAATTTTGAGAATAGTATCATGACTACACATGATGTTAACTTTGAAGCTGGATAAAGGGTATCCAAGATTTTGATTTTACTTTAGGGCGGAATTGATATGAGGTTAAGAAAAGACCCCAAGTTGGCATTGTTTTTTGGTAAAATAAGGTGTTGAATTTTGAAGCAGTCTTCAATCTTGATTAGAAATCAGAATAACAAAATTGCTTCTAAAATTATGTGGAATCTGATACAAATACTGTGCTGTACTCAGTCATGCAACTATCAATGAGGATATAAACGTTTCAGTCAGGAAAAAGTTAACACTATTAGAATATAAATATTTTTTCAAATAGTAAAGCAGTTTTAAGCTATTAACATCATTAGATAAGTCTTCCGAACCATTTATTTATGAATATTACACAAAAACTATGTGCTAAAATACAAGTATGCATCTAATATTATGCTTTCAATAATTTTTTAAAGATTTTATTTGAGAGAAAAAGAGAGAGATCAAGGGGAGGAACAGAGGGAGAGGAAGAAACAGACTCTGCACTGAGCTCCAAGCCTAACTTGGCATTCGATCTCAGGATCCTGAGATCATGACTTATGCCAAAACTAAGAATCTGACTGAGCCACCCAGGAACCCTGTTATGCTTTCATTTATGATCTGCCTTTTTACATAAAGGATTTAAAGTAGATATGCAATAACATACCTATTAATAATAATGGACCATAAATTTAATTTTTTAATTTTCCCATAGATCTGAGAAAATTTCTTAGCTAAGGGAAAGACAAAATTGAATTATCTATGGAAATATTACTTCCAAGCTAATAAGGGTCAAGCTAAGTTGGGTCATATACTAATGACTTAAAGAATATTCTATGAAATCATTTAGTAGATACAAGTACCATTTACATTTTGCAAAAGAATGATTATTTTAGATCATATGATTTTGGTTCCAATGATAATGATAAATTAGTACTACATTAAAGCTTGAATGACCATAGCCAGACCAATCTTTTCACTCTTTAAGTGCAGAAACTAAACACCAATTATGGGTTCTCTATCAGAATACTAAATTTCACTTTTTCACAACAGGTTTGCCACCAACACAGGTGTCATGAAAACTACCACTAAACCTAAACCAAAATGGGAAAGGAAAAGACTTATATGAACATTGTCATCATTGGACATGTAGATTTGGGCAAGTCTACCACTACTGGTCATCTGATCTATAAATGTGGAGAGATCAACAAAAGAACTATCGAAAAATTGAGAAAGAGATTGCTGAGATAAGAAAGGGCTCCTTCAGGTATGCCTAGGTCTTGATAAACTGAAAGCTGAGGATGAACACAGTATCACCATTGATTTCTTCCTGTGGAAATTTGAGACCGTCAAGTATTAAGTGACAATCACTGATACCTCAATACACAGAGACTTTATCAAAAACTTGATTACAGGCATATCTCAGGCTGACTGTGCTGTCCTGATTGTTGCTGCTGTTGGTGGTAATTTTTTTTAAGATTTTATTTATTTATTCATGATAGACAGAGAGAGAGAGAGAGAGAGGCAGAGAGAGAAGCAGGCTCATGCCGGGAGCCCGACGGGACTCGATCCTGGGACTCCAGAATCATACCCTGGACCAAAGGCAGGTGCCAAACTGCTGAGCCACCCAGGGATCCCTGTTGATGGTAAATTTTAAGCAGGTATCTCCAAGAATGGTCAGACCCATGACTATGCCCTTCTGGTTTACACACTGGGTGTGAAACAACTAACTGTCAGTGTTAACAAAATGGAGTTCACTGGGCTGTCCTACAGCCAGAAGAGATACAAAGAAATCCTTAAGGAAGTCAGCCCCTAGGCTAAGAAAATTGGCTAGAACCCCAACAAAGTAGCATTTATGCCTATTTCTGGTTGGAATGGTGACAACATGCTAGACCCAAGTGCTAACATGCCTTGGTTCAAGGGATGGACGGTCACCCACGAGGATGGCAAGGCCAGTATAACCAGGCTGCTTGAAGCTCTGCACTGCATTCTGCTACCAACTCATTCAACTTACAAGCCACTGCTTCCGCTCCTTGGGATATTCACAAAATTGGTGGCATTGGTACTGTCCCTGTGGGCCGACTGAGGACTGGTGTTCTTAAATTCAGCATGTTGGTCACCTTTACACCAATGTTACAATTGAAGAAATGTCTGTTGAGATGCACCTTGAAGCTTTGAGTGAGACTCTTCCTGGGGACAATGGGGTCTTCAATGTCAAGAACATATCTGTCAAAGATATTTGTCATGGTAATGTGACTGGTGAGAGCAAAAATGACCCACCAATGGAAGTAGCTGGCTTCATAGCTCGGGTGATTATCCTGAACCAACCGACTAAACCAGTGTTGGATATGCATCTGTGCTGGACTGTCACAGAATTCATATTGCTTGTAAATTTGCTGAGCTAAAGATTAATCATCATTCTGGATAAACGTGGAATGGCCCCAAGTTCTTGAAATCTGGTGATGTTGCCGTAATTGATATGGTTCCTCGCACACCTATTGTATTGAGAGCTTCTCTGACTATCCTCCTCCAGGTTGTTTTGCTGTTTGTGACATGAGACAGACAGTTGCTCTGGATATCATCAAAGCAGTGGATAAGAAGGTGGCAAGATCACCAAATCTGCCCAGAAAGTTCAGAAGCCTAAGTGAATATTATCCCCAATACCTGCCATCCCAGTGTTAATCAGTGGTGGAAGAACATCCTAGTGTTAATCAGTGGTGGAAGAATCAGTGGTGGAAGAACAGTCCGAACTGTTTGTGTCTGGGCAGCCTGGGGGCTCAGCGGTTTAGCGCCACCTTCTGCCCATGGCCTGATCCTGGAGACCGGTTCGGTCCTGTGTCTGGCTCCCTGCATGGAGCCTGCTTCTCCCTCTCCCTCTACCTGTGTCTCTGTGCCTCTCTGTGTGTGTGTGTCTCTCATGAATAAATAAATAAAATCTTAAAAAAAAAAAAGAACTGTTTGTGTCAATTGGCCATTTAAGTTTTATTAAACTTAATAAAACTTTTACTATTGTAAAAGACTGGTTAATGCATTGCAAAACATTCAGAAGAAAAGGAGAATATTGTGTGGACCATTGTGGGGTTTCGTGCATAATCAGTGATTTTAGGTTATTAATTTCTATAATCAGTACCTTTTTGTGTAGTTTCAAGTTTTTATTTAAGTTCTAGTTAACTTATTATAATATTAGTTTCCAGAAACAGAATTTAGTGATTCATCACTTTCATACAACACCCAGCGCTCATCAGAAGTGCCTTGCTTAAAAAAAAAAAAAAAAAAAAGAAGTGCCTTGCTTAATACCCATCACCCATTTAACCTATCCACCCACCCACCTCCCCTCCAGCAACTCTCAGTATGTTCTCTGTGCTTAAGAGTCTCTTTTATGATTTCTCTCTCTTTTTTCTATGTTCACCTGTTCATCTCTTAAATTCCACATAGGGGTGAAATAATTTTGGTCAAGTTGTTTCCATTAAAAAGTACTAACTTATTAGTACTAAATATATCACTGAAATTTGAGACCCATTAAAACAAGTTTAATGAGAAAAAAGCATATTGAACTTCGTATTTGTCTTCAGCTACCAATTAATTTTTTATCACTTATGGAAAAAAATCCCACTCTTTGAAAACATTCAAAACTAAGCTAATATATTTTCCAATAATTTTATGAACATATCTGTCACTCTTCCTTTTGTATTCTTTCCCAACTAGACTCCATGCTATCCCCCAAAATACATGTGTTCTATTTTTTAAATCTGCTTGGTCTATTTCCTCTACCCAGAAGAATTTCTCTTTCAGCTTTACCTAATATATGCATTCTCATTCCTTAAGAACCAGTTCAAGTAACATCTAATCTAAAAAAAAATTTCCAGGAAGAATTAATTGCTTTCTTTTCTGCACTATCCAAAACACTCTTTTTCTCCTAACTACATTCACTTATTAATTCATCTATCAATTTTTTCAACAAATATATATTGAATTCTTACTATGTGTTAGTTCTAAGGACAAGCTGTATATTGGTAAACAAGCAGACATGATTCTCAGGTTGAAAACACAGTAGCAGCAGGACATGTAAATATGAGTGTGTGTATCTTTTATAGATATATAAATTTTCTAAATATATAAATTGATAGATGATGGATAGATATAAGCATTTCTAAATACATAACTGATATATATATCATAGTTATATATATTTTATATAGTTATATATTGTATAATATATAGTATAATATATATATAACATATATATATATTACTTAGAGTCTCTGAGTTATTATATTTCCTATATTGGAATCAGTATTATCATTCTATGACCATCCTATAAAACAATAGAGTAGCTTTTTTCCTAAAACCACTGTGTTATCCTAGGATTTAAAGCACATTTTACCACAGAAGTAATAAAATATAAATTAAAGATAACTTGTAAGGGATGTTTACAGTTAGAACAAAATACAAAAAGGCAAATGTTTCTAATTGGTTTATCTGGAACGAGTCAATGTTTTCTGTACATTTAAGACTTTACTAATAAGTTGACGTACAGAATCACACTAGTATGATATATATAGATAGCGCTCATTATTATCTTGAATTTTCATACAACAAATTTTCAACATAAATGAAATAGTAAGGTTAAAGTGAACTTTAGTGGTTATCATATCTATTTTCCTAACAGACATGCAGAAAAACAATGTATTAACCATGAAAAATGCATTAGCTCCTAAAGGAAAATGTAATTAACTATTACGGATGACTAATTAAAAATATGAGGCAATTATGGTGCAAGGTTTTCTATGTATGTCCTTTCTTTGAACCCACAACAGCAACACTGAAACCAAAATAACAACAAAGAAGAGGACATCCTGTGCTTATAATCACAAAAATACCATGATAACACTCCAATTGGTGTTTGTTGAATTGACTTGAATTTTACAAAGAAAATGCAACCAAGATAACCTAGCCATTAAGCATTAGAAGTGGAATTCTGACTTCTTTTTTTTTTTAAGATTTTATTTATTTATTTGAGAAAAAGAGAAAGAGAGCACAAGCAGGAGTGTAGGTGGGGGTGGGGAGGAGCAGTGGGAGAGGGAGAAGCTGACTCCTTGCTGAGTAGGTAGCTGGAAGTGGGGCTTGATCACCGGACCCTGAGATCTTGACCTGAACCGAAGTCCTGGACTGAGCCACCTAGGCGCCCCTCTAACTTCAGTTCTGATTGAGTTCAAGATATTTCCAATGTGAATTTATTTACTGCACTAACAAAAAAGAAAGGCAATCAAAGTGACCTTTTCAGCAAGAAGCACCACACACTGTGAGCATACAGTGTGATAAAGTCAAAAGTTTTAGTGGTTTGATCTGTAACAGTGGAAATATCAGGTGCCAATAATGTTCCCATTTTCTTGGAGGGTCAGAGATGCTTCAAAAATCCAGAGAAAGTAGAAACTTTTTATCTAAATGACCATTTGCATGAATTTTTTTTTTTTTTTCCTGACAGAAACCCTTGGTGATTATATAACTCTACAAAAAACCTAAAGGATAAAACACACAAACAAACAAACACACCTAAAGGACAAAATAGCTTTCCTCTCTCTCTCAATCTCTCTCTCTCTCTCTCTTTTTTACCAAAGATGATCCTTTTAAAAAAGATAAACCTCAGATTTCATTATAAAATAAGAGAATGAAAATCAAAACCGGAATGCTCATTTCATTCTATCATTCATGGAAAGATCATTCTACACAATACAAATTCAAAAATTTGCCACTAGAATTTTTAGGGCATCAGTCAAAATTCTCAAAGACAAATAAAAAAAAAGTGCTTTTGATGGTACAGTGAGTTGGTAACAAAAATAATCTACATTCTAATTTAATATATATTTTAAATCATTATTAAATTTCTTGAAAATGATAATCCAGTACACATTGTTGAACTTTAATTGTAGATGTCACCTATTCCTTCAAGAATGGTAAAGGATGATGTAGTGAAACTAGCAATACCTCTGTTAGAAGGAATTAGGGAGATTAAATTTAAAATCCACCAACAGATAAAAATTAAAAAAAAAAAAAGGGATCCCTGGGTGGCGCAGCGGTTTGGCGCCTGCCTTTGGCCCGGGGCGCGATCCTGGAGACCCGGGATCGAATCCCACATCGGGCTCCCGGTGCATGGGGCCTGCTTCTCCCTCTGCCTGTGTCTCTGCCTCTCTCTCTCTCTCTCTCTCTGTGACTATCATAAATAAATTAAAAAAAAAAAAATTAAAAAAAAAAAAAAAAAAAAAAAAAAAAAAAAGGGATCCCTGGGTGGCGCAGCGGTTTGGCGCCTGCCTTTGGCCCAGGGCGCGATCCTGGAGACCCGAGATTGAATCCCACATCGGGCTCCCAGTGCATGGAGCCTGCTTCTCCCTCTGCCTGTGTCTCTGCCTCATTCTCTCTGTCTCTGTGACTATCACAAATAAAAATTAAAAAAAAATAAAATAAAATAAAAATAAAATCCACCAACAGGTTCTTTGAAAGAATTAATAAGATAGATAAACCACTAGCCAGCCTTATTAAAAAGGAGAGAGAAGACTCAAATTAATAAAATCATGAATGAGAGAGGAGAGATCACTGCCAACACCAAGGAAATACAAACGATTTTAAAAACATATTATGAACAACTTTATGCCAATATATTAGGCAATCTTGAAGAAATGGACGTATTTCTGGAAAGCTACAAACTACCAAAACTGGAACAGGAAGAAATAGAACCTGAACAGGCCAATAACCAGGGAGGAAATTGAAGCAGTCATCAAAAACCTCCCAAGACACAAAAGTCCAGGGCCAGATGGCTTCCCAGAGGAATTCTATCAAACGTTTAAAGAACGTTTTCTACTAAAGCTGTTTGGAAAGATAGAAAGAGATGGAGTACTTCCAAATTCATTCTATGAGTCCAGCATCACCTTAATTCCAAAACCAGACAAAGATCCCACAAAAAAGGAGAATTACAGACCAATATCCCTGATGAACATGGATGCAAAAATTCTCAACAAGATACTAGCAAATAGGATCCAACAATACATTAAGACAATTATTCACCATGACCAAGTAGGATTTATCCCCGGGAAACAAGGCTGGTTCAACACTCGTAAAACAATCAATGTGATTCATCATATCAGCAAGAGAAAAACCAAGAACCATATGATCCTCTCATTAGATGCAGAGAAAGCTTTTGACAAAAAACAGCATCCATTCCTGATCAAAACTCTTCAGAGTGTAGGGATAGAGGGAACATTCCTCAACATCTTAGAAGCCATCTACGAAAAGCACACAGCGAGTGTCATTCTCAATGGGGAAGCACTGGGAGCCTTTCCCCTAAGATCAGCAACAAGACAGGGATGTCCACTATCACCACTACTATTCAACATAGTACTGGAAGTCCTAGCCTCAGCAATCAGACAACAAAAAGACATTAAAGGCATTCAAATTGGCAAAGAAGAAGTCAAACTCTCCCTCTTTGCCGATGACATGATACTCTACATAGAAAACCCAAAAGCCTCCACCCCAAGATTGCTAGAACTCATACAGCAATTTGGTAGCATGGCAGGATACAAAATCAATACCCAGAAATCAGTGGCATTTCTATACACTAACAATGAGACTGAAGAAAGAGAAATTAAGGAGTCAATCCCATTTACAATTGCACCCAAAAGCATAAGATACCTAGGAATAAACCTAACCAAAGAGGTTAGGATCTATAACCTAGAGGTAAAGGATCTATACCCTAAAAACTATCAAACACTTCTGAAAGAAATTGAGGAAGACACAAAGAGATGGAAAAATATTCCATGCTCATGGATTGGCAGAATTAATATTGTGAAAATGTCAATGTTACCCAGGGCAATTTACACGTTTAATGCAATCCCTATCAAAATACCATGGACTTTCTTCAGAGAGTTAGAAAAAATTATTTTAAGATTTGTGTGGAATCAGAAAAGATCCCGAATAGCCAGGGGAATTTTAAGAAAGAAAACCATATCTGGGGGCATCACAATGCCAGATTTCAGGTTGTACTACAAAGCTGTGGTCATCAAGACCGTGTGGTACTGGCACAAAAACAGACACATAGATCAATGGAACAGAATAGAGAACCCAGAAGTGGACCCTGAACTTTATGGTCAACTAATATTTGATAAAGGAGGAAAGACTATCCACTGGAAGAAAGGCAGTCTCTTCAATAAATGGTGCTGGGAAAATTGGACATCCACGTGCAGAAGAATGAAACTAGACCACTCTCTTGCACCATACACAAAGATAAACTCAAAGTGGATGAAAGATCTAAATTTGATATAAGATTCCATCAAAATCCTAGAGGAGAACCAGGCAACACCCTTTTTGAACTCGGCCACAGTAACTTCTTGCAAGATACATCCACGAAGGCAAAAGAAACAAAAGCAAAAATGAACTATTGGGACTTCATCAAGATAAGAAGCTTTTGCACAGCAAAGGATACAGTCAACAAAACTCAAAGACAACCTACAGAATGGGAGAAGATAATTGCAAATGACATATCAGATAAAGGGCTAGTTTCCAAGATCTATAAAGAACTTATTAAACTCAACACCAAAGAAACAAACAATCCAATCATGAAATGGGCAAAAGACATGAACAGAAATCTCACAGAGGAAGACATAGACATGGCCAACATGCACATGAGAAAATGCTCTGCATCACTTGCCATCAGGGAAATACAAATCAAAACCACAATGAGATACCACCTCACACCAGTGAGAATGGGGAAAATTAACAAGGCAGGAAACCACAAATGTTGGAGAGGATGTGGAGAAAAGGGAACCCTCTTACACTGTTGGGGGAATGTGAACTTGTGCAGCCACTCTGCGAAATTGTGTGGAGGTTCCTCAAAGAGTTAAAAATAGACCTGCCCTACGACCCAGCAATTGCACTGTTGGGGATTTACCCCAAAGATACAGATGCAATGAAACGCCGGGACACCTGCACCCCGATGTTTATGGCAGCAATGTCCACAATAGCCCAACTGTGGAAGGAGCCTCGGTGTCCATCGAAAGATGAATGGATAAAGAAGATGTGGTTTATGTATACAATGGAATATTCCTCAGCCATTAGAAACGACAAATACCCACCATTTGCTTCAACGTGGATGGAACTGGAGAGTATTATGCTGAGTGAAGTAAGTCAATCGGAGAAGGACAAACAGTGTATGTTCTCATTCATTTGGGGAATATAAATAATAGTGAAAGGGAATAGAAGGGAAGGGAGAAGAAATGTGTGGGAAATATCAGAAAGGGAGACAGAACATAAAGACTCCTAACTCTGGGAAACGAACTAGGGGTGGTGGAAGGGGAGGAGGGTGGGGGGTGGGGGGGAATGGGTGTTGGGCACTGAGGGGGCCACTTGACGGGATGAGCACTGGGTGTTATTCTGTATGTTGGCAAATTGAACACCAATAAAAAATAAATGTAGTATTAAAAAAATATAATAAAATCCACCAACACTATCATTCCAGACCAACTATTTGCCTTTCTGAGTTTCAATCCTTTATCTATAAAATAAGGCTAAATATTATACAAAAAGCACTTATTACAAAATTGAGACATAGCAAGTACACTCAGATGCGTGTCAATGCTTAAATAAAATATTTGAACTTTGGGGCTCCTGGGTGGCTCAGTTGGTTAAACATTTACCTTTGGCTCAGGTCATGATCCTGGGGTCCTGGGACTGAGCCCCCCACTGGGCTCCCCACAAAGCCTCCTACTCCCTCTACCTGTTTGTGTGCTCTAACTCTCTCACATGCTCTCTCTCTGTGTCAAATAAATAAATAGAAATCTTTTTAAAAATTGAGCCTCTATGAAATCTTGGAAACATGCAGACATATTTATAAATGCCTACAATACCATTTTTCAAAATGTGGTCTGTAGACTCTTGTGAGTGTCTAGGACAAAGAAGTTCTTGTCATTAAAACTTTTTTCATAATACTAAGGCATGGTTTGTCTTTTCTAATCTTTTTCTCTCATACATGGACAAAAGAGATTTCCAGAGGTTATATGATATGTGATATTATCACCCTGGAAACTAATGGAATATTTATTTGTATAGTATTGTATTTTAAGTATTTATCAGATTTAACTTCTAATATGATAAATATTGATAGATATAACCCACACATATAAAGTCTCATGTGTTCCTCAATAATTTGTAAATGTCCTGATATCAAAAATTTGAGAAATGTTGCCATAGAGATATACTGAGTACCACAGTAATTTAGGCCATAATGATCTCAGAAAAATAAAATCCTAGATGATTTTAATCTTCTACCCTTAAAATCTGAAAACAAACGTTTCAAGGGGTGCCTATGTGGCTTAGTCAGTTAGGCACTGACTTTTGGTTTTGGCTCAGCTCATGATCTCTGGGTCGTGAGATCAAGCCCCACCACAGGTTCCAAGCTCAGCACAGTCTGCTTGAGATTCTCTCTCCCACCCTCCCCTTTCCCTTACCCTCTGCCCCTCTCCCCACTCATGCTCTCTCTCTCTCTCAAATAAATGAAATCATAAAGAAAGGAGAAAGAAAACATTTCAGTAAGACAAAAACTATCTAAAAACCTTCCAGGAAATAATTATCAGATTGAACTATCACAGCCTAAATATGGTCCTCATCTTACTTTTCTAGAAAGTGACTGCTTTCAGTAGATTCAGAGCTGAACAGTGTTTCAGTTACCGATAAATGTACCTATGCAGAAATGTGCATAAAATAAAATAAATCAAAATCTCAATTTTTATGTAAATTATGATGGCTATCCCTGTGAATGAACCATGCCATTTATCTGAGGAGTTCCTTTTTCTACACTCAGGAACCTGAAGGACGATCTTAGCCATACCGCTCATCCAAAGTGCACAGGATTAGAGCAAAGTGATCTGAAATATATTATGATATGCTTTGCTTAAGTCATGGTAAAACTTTTGGAAATATGGACCTGGGGCAAAATATAACCTAACAATTGTCATGTTATTTAAATTAAATTTACCTCTACCCATATAAAAGACTCTGCATAATATAAAACAAAAAAAACCCACATATTTTATTGAAAGAATACCACAGGATTAACAGCATCTATGGAAAGACTGGAGAAACAGTACTGATATAAATGTAAAATCCTAAAAGGAAGGTATGGTGCCAAGCATGAACACAAACAATGTGGTTAAGATACTATTGCCACGGAAGAAAGAATATTGCCTCTGGTAGTGATATCTTTCTTTTCCAACACGAATAAGCTCTCAAACACCCTGGTTCTTTTGTGTCTTTCACTCCAAGTTAAAAATTCCAAATGGGAGCTTCAGATTGATCAAGTTTAATTTAGATGTCCTTGCCCCATGTGGTTATTTGCCTCTATTGATTTAGTCTGTCCTCAAACAGCATCATGGAGACAGAAAATGAAATCATCCATATTCCTGGAGACCTTACCCAAAATCTCGTTTGTTAACTACATTGACCAGTTCCAAGCCAAGCTCTCCAGGTGAAATAAATACTTTCTCTAGTTTGAGCACCTTCTACTTCCATATCCCATGACATATAGACACACACACACACACACACACACACACACACACACATTTCACTACCAATGAGTCCCTATTTAAAAAAGAAGCAAAAGAATAGGAAACTAGACATAAAATCAGTTCTAATAAATTATATGTATGATTCCCCAAATAAAAAGAGCTAGATAGAGGCTGCAGTATTCATTTTTACAACTAGCTACATGCTTGTAATTCGTATTTCAAATTCCTTTTTTTTTAATCCAACAATTTGGTTTTTTTTTTAATATAAAAAGCTGTACAAATCTGATGTATACAACCTGTTGAGTTTGGAGTTAAGTACATAATGTGAGACCATCACCACAACCTATGCCATAAACATACCCATCACCTCCAAACGTTTCTTTTTTTTGTTGGCATTCCAAGTTTCCTTTCCCTTCAACCAATATCAGTTTTAAAGTTTTCAACCAAATAGCATGCTTTGGTTTTCTATTGTTGATATAACTTTGTGGCTTAAAACAACACGCATAAACATTCTTTTATAGTCCTTAAATATGTCTTACTGTAATAAAATCAAGGTGCATTTCTTCGGTAGACTTTAGGAGACAGCCAATTCTGTTTTTATTTTATTTTATTTTATTTTATTTTATTTTATTTTATTTTATTTTATTTTATTTTATTTATTTTATTTATTTTCTAGAGGAATCTTGATTCCTTGGCTTGTGTTCCCTTTCTTCAATCTTAAAGTCAGGTTTAGAACATCTTCAAAACTCTCTCTTACGCTCCTACCTCTCTTTTAAAGGACACCCATGATTATCTTGGGAAAACCTGGGTATTCCTTACCTTAACAGCACCTGTAATGTACTTTTTGGAGGTAAATAATTACAGAGTCTGAGAATTAGCATGTGACATATTGGGGGGACCATTATTATACCTTCCATAAGATTAAACCAAATCTGCATTCCTGTGTACAGACCTATTTTTTTTTTGTCCCTGTATTTTAAAATAGTTTTAGTAGTCTCTGTTAACATTTACCTCAGCTGTGGCAGTATTAGAAGAAAACCATGGAATGATTTTCTATGTTCCATCTCTACTCCGCCCCTGGCCCACTATCAAGCCCAGTCACACAGTTTGATATATAGAAGTAACATCTCCAATTTATTTGAAACTTTTTTGTATCCCTTGGTAGAATTATTTCTTCTGTTAAGTTAATCAATAGACTCCAGAGTGCAATTGCTGGGTCATAGGGTAGCTCTATTTTTAACTTCTTGAGAAACCTCCACACTGTTTTCCAGAGTGGCTGCACCAGTTTGCATCCCCACCAATAGTGAAAGAGGATTCCCCTTTCTCCACATTCTCTTCAAAATTTATTGTTTCCTGACTTGTCAATTTTAGCCATTCTCACTGGAGTAAAGTGATATCTCATTGTGGTTTTGATTTATTGTTCCCTGATGGCAAGTGATGTGGAGCATTTTTTCACATGCTATTGGTCATGTATAGGTGTTCCTTGGAGAAATGTCTGTTCATGTCTTCTGCCCATTTCTTGACTGGATTGTTTGTTTTTTGGGTGTTGAGTTTGATTAAGTTATTTGTAGATCTTGGATACTAGCCCTTTATCTGTTATATTATTTGCAAACATCTTATCCCATTCTGTAAAACTCCTTTGAGTTTTGTTGACTGTTTCCTTTGCTGTGCAGAATCTTTTTATCTTGATGAAGTCCCAATAGTTCATCATTGCTTTTGTTTCCCTTGCCTTTACAGATATGTCTTACAAGAAGCTTCTGTGGCTGAGTTCAAAAAGGCTGCTGCCTGTGCTCTCTTCTAGAATTTTGATGGGTTCTTTTCTCACATTTAGATCTTTCAATCATTTTGAGTTTATATTTTTATATGGTGTAAGAGAATGGTCCAGTTTCATTCTTCTGCATGTGGCTGTCCAATTTTCCCAGCACCATTTATTGAAGAGACTCAGAAATTTCACTATTGAGTATTTACCCCCAAAGATACAGAGGTAGTGAAACAACAACATTGTATCCCAATGTTCATAGAGCTAATGTCCACAATAGCCAAACTGTGGAAGGAGCCATGATGTCTGTCAACAGACGAATGGATAAAGAAGATGTAGTATATATATACAATGGAATATTACTCAGCCATCAGAAAGGATGAATACCTACTATTTACATTGATGTGGCTGGAACTGGAGAGTATTATGGTGAGTGAAATAAGTCAACCAGAAAAAGATAATTATCTTATGATTTCACTCATATGTGCAATATAAGAAATAGTAAAAGATGCCATAAGGGAAGGGTGGGACTAAGTGTCAAAAAATTAGAGAGGACAAACCATGAAAGACTCCTAACTCTGGGAAACAAACAAAGGGTTGCAGAAGGGGAAGAGGGTGGGAGCTGAGGTAAGTGGATGACAGGCACTAAGGAGGGCACACGATGACATGAGTCCTGGGTGTTATACTATATGTTGGAAATTGAATTTAAATAAAAGAAAAAAAATAGACTCCAGAAAGTATAGGTTAGAAACTTATGTATAAGTGATTGGATACAATGGTAACAGAAGTCATCCAAGTCTGTTAGCCTCATGGTTCCCAGACCTGAGTACTTTGGCTAAGGGAAGAAATAAGTTATATATGAACAGATGAATAAGAGCATATATCTTAATACTGATGTTACCTTAATCATCTTATTCTTACAAACTGCTATAAGACATAGCTATAGTGTAGGATAAGCAAGCCTTTGCAATGGGTGTATCCATGTTGTTGATTCTACACATATATCTGTCTCTGCCAAAATAGTTCTTTTTTTTTTTCAAGGTACTAATCAAGCCAAAGGATGGCAAACAAAACAGGTTGTCACAGGACTGCTGTTTTCCACTGACTATACCTTTGCTTTTTCATCCTTAAGAATAGAATCCGTATTTTATCTAGAGCAGCAAAACACTCGCTGAAAGACTTTCTTTGTCCCTCATCCAGGTAAAAGTACATGCTTAATATCTGATCAGGAATATAAAAATAAAAGTACTGTGAAAGATTTCCAAAACATGCCTTAGTTGATATTTGGGTCCTTTTGTACTCCAGCTGACCCTCATTCCTGTCCCTTGGCATGCAAAAATTGATGGCGAGAGCTCAAGTAACAATTTTTTTTAATTTATTTATTCATGATAGTCACATAGAGAGAGAGAGAGAGAGAGGCAGAGACACAGGCAGAGGGAGAAGCAGGCTCCATGCACAGGGAGCCCGATGTGGGATTCGATTCCGGGTCTCCAGGATCGCACCCTGGGCCAAAGGCAGGCGCCTAACCACTGCGCCACCCAGGGATCCCTCAAGTAACAATTCTTCACCATGAGCTGAACCTTAAAGTGGAAGAAACATTAATAAGACAGTGAGGCAGAAAATAGACGGAAAGTAGTTCACTCATGAAAATGAAGCCCCCATAAGTCATGGACTGCATAGCTCAAGGTGTTTTCTGTTTGAGAAAAATACAATTCTTTTTTTTTTTTTTTAATTTCTGGTCTTTTATTTTTTTCTGTTATATGGAGCAATACTTGATTTTAAGCTACTCAGATATGGATATTTATACAAGCAGATGTTATTATCCATCTAACATTAAGAACCACTTCCAGAGTAGGACATTTAATGAATATGTATATAAAACACATATTTTACAATTTTTGTGAGGTCCAGTCACAAAGACTTCTTTTTTGAAACATCTTTATCACTAATTCTCCAGTTTTGTTCCTCCCAAATCTCTGATCATCAGCTCAAAAAACTACTTACTGTCCATGAATTCCTGAAGATTCTTATTACAAGCCATCTCATCTTCTAGGCAGAGGCAATGCTATTTCCTGCTTAAAGGTTTTTTTGTTTGTTTGTTTTTTGTTTTTTTTTTTTTTCACAAATAAAAGAACTTCCTTGTATATGTTTAGGACACTTCTGGATGAGATTCTAATGGCACAGCAGTGAACTTTTTGCTGTTACAATCAATAAAGTCATTTATAAATCAGGCTCATATTTTCTAACTCATTCAATTATTTATAAGTCATCCACATGAATCCTTTACTGTAAGTTAAGGGCAGAGGAAAAGTGAAGGCAAAGTGTTGGAGATATAAGAAGTTTTTTTACCCTCAACTAATTTATGCTTTCAGAACATCCTTGGGTCTGGTGTCATAAAAAGTACGCTCACTTGAAGAAAGGAATGCTTCAAGGCACAACTGCCTTAAGGCCAAGCAGACAGATACCATCTCCTTGATAATGGATGGCTTGGTAGGGGGAAGGTTCTCTTGTCCCAGGGTCAGATGTTCAAACTTCAAGGGTTTAGTAGCAGATAAAAGGCCTTTCTTAAAAGGAGAATCACTATTAAAGAGGGAATGACTTTAATGAAAGAAAGAAACTAGGGCCATTAAGGTGAGTCTCTCTGATTAGGTTTTGTCATAGTTTAAATAAAACACCCCCTTCTGCTACAGGAATTGTGAGCATCAGTAGATCTGCTGAATCATAAAGCTGAACACCAAATTGCTCAATCTGAAACATAACAGGTAAAGGAATTAAATGTTAAAGCTTTTCAATAACAGCTAAATGGAGTAGCATATTCGAAAGCAATTTGAATTGCATCTATTTTTTTTTTCATTCTTGTTTTATAAAAGTATAACAGAAAATGCAACAATACATTAGTTTTGGGTATCTAACCCAATTTGATATTTACAAATATTGTAAATTGATCAAAGCCGTAAGTCTAGTTAACATATATATAGTCACAATTTTTTTCTGTGATGAGAACTTTTAAGAACTTCTAAGTTGTTACTCCTAACAACTTTCACATATACAATACAGAATTATTAACTATAGCTGTCATGCTGTACATTGCATCCCCATTATATCCAAATGTTTACTAAACTCACCAGGTGTTATAACTCATTTTTACTGAAACTGGTTCTACGATGCATTTATCTGTACCTTTGAAGGGGATATCCCAGTATGCTGCAAATCACTGTACTTGAAGAAAGTTTGGCAGGGAGAAAATCTCTGTATTTTCATCACCTGTCACATATTCTTAGATAAGAACTTTTCTTTAATAAAGAGAACTATTTCCTGTTTTCAAGATTTTTAAAAAAAACTTGATGGTGGCTTAAGATTTGGAAGTACCCTACTGAGCTGCTGTCCCTGCCAGGTGAAAGCAGAAAGCTTTTTATGTTTGCTGTTTACTGGTTCAGAGGGGGAAACGTTATCTCTGAATCAATAACAGCCTACCAGATGGATGCCAGGGGCTGTATTGATTTGCTTTAGTAAGGAAAGTACATTTGGGATAGTAGTTGTAATTGGAAAACTACCTAATTAAGTTCATGATAAAGCTCTGTAATTCCCAAGGACAAATTTATGTTTTATCTAAGCCAAAAAATGAGGAGTTAAATGGTAATGTAATAAGGATTATCACTTCTGGAATTTGCTAATTTTATGACGTGTGATTTCCACAGCAACGTAGTGTTGCTTCTGACTCAATACCGACATGCAGAACTATTCCAGGAATCTCCATTTGATCTTTCTCATAGTCATGAGTTTCCAAGAGAAAATTAAATATGAAGATGTGGTTAGTTGAGAAGATGTATCCTTACTATTTACTCATAAATGGAACACATTTTAATGGACAGATTCCACTAGGCCTAATGTATGATTGACTAGTTTAAAAATTGTATCATTTTATTTATCATGAGCCTCTTCCACATTTCCTGGTGGGTTTGAGTGACAAATTTGTACCAAAGGAACCATTACTATCTCAGAACAAGTTTATTAGTCAGAGTTCAATTAAAACAACACACACACACACACACACACACACATACACACACCAAGGATTATAAGAATACAGGCTCTAATATGGAATTTAAAATATATATGAATAAAAGAGTAAGTAAAGATGTGCCTCTACCACAGCAATGTCCAAAATTCCCCCAAATAAACTCTTTATTTTCTTTTATGCTGTACCTTGGATACAGAGGTACAGATCACTTTAGGGCATGGTAAGAAGGAGAGTCATAGTATCTATTATTTGATTACAATATGCTTCTTTAGATGAACCCAGTCTCCTTTATTTACAAAAAATACCTTGAATTGATAACTACTGAAAGTTTGTAGCTTACTATTTTGATGGTTAAATAATCAGATTCACTGCAACTGAAAATATTTTGCCTATTTTGATTATGAATTCCAAGGAGCACCTCACCTGTTCATTTCTTTTATTCCTTAGGACACCATGAACAATGGTAATGAAAAAAAAAAAAAGAAAGATCCTTCAGGGTTAGATTGTTTTAGATTGTTTTGTTTACCATGTTTATCCTTTTGTTTATTGAGGTAAACCATAACCATTTGGCCTTTGAACAAGTAGAAACTTGGTGCTTCCACTTCTCATCTGGTACCCTGCGATCCTCTCACCTTAATTTGAAATTAGAGGTCTATTTAAATTATAGAATCTTAATCAGAAAACAAGACTACAGAACAGAGACACTTAAGCATTTTTCAAAAATGCTGTTCTCTCATTAACTGAGCAGCAAAAAGTTAACATAGCAGGCCTGAGACTGCCTTCCTTAGAAAGACCTACATGTAAAGTTGGAACTTGGCTAGATTCCAGGGACTTGGATTTCAGACGGGTTCACCCAATTCCTAGAACTGATAAAAATGCCTCACTATGCCTAGATGGTTTGTATAAACAATATGGTTTTTGCTGAACATCTTTACTTCTGAAGTCTGAAATGTTGGTACTTGCTAAGAAGAGGGTGCCTATGCGACCAGGTACCAGTAAAAACATTGAGTAGTGAATCTAATGAGCTTCCCTGATAGTATTTCTCACATGCTGACATCACTCCTTGCTAGAGAAACTAAACACGTCCTTTGGGCCTCCACCAGGAGAAGACTCTTGGAAGCTTGAGCTTGGTTTTCTCCAGACTTTCCTCCCATACATATTTTCCCTTTGCTGATTTTGTTTTGTATCCCTTCTCTCTAATAAATCATAGCCTTGGGTACAACCACATCATGAATCCTGTGAGTTCTCATAGTGAATCATTGAATCTGGGAAGGATCTTGGATACTCCCTACACACCAATATATTTCTTCAGGGTTTGGTAGAGGAATTGTTTATGGAGTTCTCTAGGATGAGAGGGGCAATAGGTGAGTTACATACTTAAAGTCTGCTACATCATTTCTATTTCCCCAATTCACTGGATTCACTTCTCCATATAAAATAAAGGAAATTCTGGTACTTCAACTTTGTCTTTGCATCCAATATTCAACCAGTATGTGCACAAAAATTACAATGCCCCACTGCTAGTGTTAGCAAAACTAACTCAAAGATTCTGATAAATGTACTTTCATTAATAAATTCAGCTTGATTAAAAATGTTATTCTTTTCTTAATCAAGCATGACAAAATCTATCCCCACACACATTTTCAATATATATATATATATATATATATATATATATATCAGAAAAATCTTCCAGCTACTTTTATGTATTCTTTTATATTCTGGAACTACTCCTTCACTCCCAACATACATGTCTGAATTTAATTCTAGATACAGTTGCATAGATAAAGAAGAGTAAATATAATGCAAAAACAAGAGAAGAATTTGCCTTATCTCCCTTATAATTCCCTACATTCAAGGACATTACAATTTATTTAATAGAGAGAAAAATCAGTCTCATCAACAGAAAGGGCACTTTAGTTAGTAAGAACTTTCTGTCACATTTTTTCCCTATTTTTCTTTTTCTTTTTTTTTTTAATTTCAGTAATGTTCTTGGGATTTTGAGAGAGGTAAAAATCCTTAAATTCTAACTTATTTCCATTTCTTGGTATCCCACAGTTAAAACAATAAATCCCCATATTTTATGGAACAGCCCAAGCAAGTTTGCAAAACAAGTAGCATTTTAATTTAGTAACCTGAAAGATAAAATTTCACATTAGCCTTTCAGTTACTTCCACTTCCAGCATTAGAGTGTAAGAGATCAATTTTGGATAGAAATAGAAAGTCTGAATTGTTCATCTGGTGTCTCAGATTATTAATTGCCTGAATTGTTTTGGGTTTGTATTTTGGTTTCTTTGTTCAGTTTTTTTGCCTTTGTTTTTGCTTTATAAGCTATCCAAGTTTAATATTTATGGATATCTAATTCTGATATTCCTTCTGCCTCTCTTACGCTTGTATGGAATTGGCAATTCTCTCCCCAATGATTTATTTTTATTGGGAAATTATTTATAAATATACATGATTACTTGGTTATTTATCTACTGTGTAGTACATATCCTTTTATTCAAACTCTGATTATTAAATTTGTGCTACCTCTAGCTTCAAATATGCAAGATAACCATCCCACTCAAATTCCTTCCATCTAGGTGTCACTATCTATAACAAAGTTTTTGGATGTCAGTAGTAACCGACTCTGAAATGGAATTTATTGGACAGCTATCGAATCACTCATAGAAACAAGTGCTAGAAAATGCATCTGTGAAAACTATCAAGAATCAGGAGTATGCAGGCAACTGAAGTCATGAATTTCATGAATTCCAAGAATATAACTCAGGAACAATTTGATTCTATGACTCTACCACTGGACACGAAGTATGGCATACTTACTGAAACATCATTGTCAGCAGCAGAAGAATTAATTTTAAGATGTTTCTGTTTATTTTTACACTGATTTATTAAAATCTTTGTTGGGGGGATCAAATTGGTCAAGTTAGGTTACCTGACCACATTCATGCTGTATTCGACCTTCCGAGCTTTGGCAATAGAGTAGTCTAGAATGTGGAAGACGCTGCATCTGGAGGGACCCATATTCTGATGGATTCCCAAAACATACTGCCCATCATCTGAATTCCATTCCTACTTGCAGTTTATAAGCTATACTTCCTCCAACTCTAGAAACTTAAATAAATAACTATTTCCTATGGTTCTAGGTTGTATCACACTTTAGAAACAGATATTAAACACTATTAAAGATTATCTATACTTACTTAATATAGTGTAAAAGTGAATCAGATTTGCATTACTGGTTTTGGCTTAATGACAAAATGTTTCCCATAGCACACAGATTATTTGAGGGTACTTTGCTGGATACAAATGGAAAGTGACACAAATATAAAGAATTGCAGCAAGCCGTTAAAGTAAGGAAAATATATTATCAGAAATGGTTCACAAAGCATACATTTAATGATGGTGCCCTTGCCAACACTTTTCTGTGAGAAAAGGATTACTATCAATTAGGCTTTATTTTCTAATAAAGAGAAAATCCCTCTTTCTCCCTGCTTTTTTTCCTTAGAAAGTCTTGGATTTATGATATAAATTGATTATATTTTTAGCTATGCCTAGGCTTTAATATTACTACTATATCTGCTACTAGCTAATGTGCTCTCAGGCTCAGTATGCCATAACCAGTTCTAAGGGCTTTGCAAGCAATATTTCATATTTTCCCTGCCCTCTCTAAAATCCTGTGAGTTGCTGATTATGATTTCCTACACTGATGAATGCATAAGACAATGGCTTTTCTTTATCTAAAAACACAAATTAAAAGAACTTTGGATCTAAAACAGCTGGGTTTCGATCAGTATTTTGACAGAAATATGATTAATTAGATATTCTTTCTCAAATGCTTATTTTTGATAACTACATTGTAAAGACCACTCTGTTTTATGTATACCCATTGAATCGTTCTCAGTGAGTCTCTAGAGAAGTTTCTCTGAAATCATACTTATTGCATTTGCATAAAACTTTCAGCTTGCTGAGGATAAAAATAATATTCCTAAATTCTGATACTCAATAATGCTATATTACTTAAGAGAATTAAGCTGGATTTTAAGCAGTTTGGGCATGAGGTGGTTTTTTTTTTTAATTTTTATTTATTTATGATAGTCACAGAGAGAGAGAGAGAGAGAGAGGCAGAGACACGGGCAGAGGGAGAAGCAGGCTCCATGCACCGAGAGCCCGACGCAGGATTCGATCCCGGGTCTCCAGGATCGTGCCCTGGGCCAAAGGCAGGCGCCAAACCGCTGTGCCACACAGGGATCCCGGGCATGAGGTTTTTAATCTGCTTTTCAAAAAATTCTTTGTACCACCTTGCCTTTCCTGGATTTTATGTTTACTTGTGAAATATGTTCTAATCTGTAATAGCTGCTCTTTACATACTACTGTGCAAATCAGTCAGACTTCAAGCTTATATGGTATTTCTGGAGAGGAACTGTTTTCCCACTATTTTCTCTTCCTCTGATCACCAGCACATTAACATATCAAGACATATGTTTGAAAGTTACTGTGTTGGGTCAGCCTTACACCACTGGAAAAAAATATTTGTTTTTTCTGCAGGGAACAGAAAATAAACTGTGACAAAACTTCCAATTTTCCCGATACTCATGTTACCAAATTCACTTGCAATACAGTGAATTGTCAGTTCCCATTTTAAAACCTAAAGTTGGTGCTTAATTTTAAGCCTACTATGTATTCATTTACTCTTTTGCTCATTCTGTTATTTTAAAAATATATTACTTATAGTTTTCCAGATACTGTATTTTCCTTTGATCACTGATGATAATTGTTTTCTTATATTTCATCTTATATTTCATTTGTTTTTTTCCCACTTAATCAGAATTGTGTTCAAATTGATCTTTCTGACAAATATTATTTGAGGGCCTTCTTTGAACTCTGGATTATGGTAAGTGCTAAGGGGTCACACTGGTCAGCAATATACAAAGAAATGCAATCTGGATTCATATTGGATAGGTCACCTAGCAAGTGAAAGAGATAAATAAATCCTAGGGGCGCCATGAGGTAGTAGTGAAAATGAAGAGTTTCTAGACAGCACATACAAGAAATAGCATGACAAATCACAGGAACTGAGGAATTGAACTTCTGCTATCAGGAAAAACAAAATAAAACAATAATTCATTACTCCCTAGTTGGCTTCAGATATTCTGCAGTGCTTTGTACATTCAAAGGACAAATGTGAGAAATAATTAACACTTAAGGCAAGATTTTGAGTTTTGATTCCCTGCATGACTTATACTCCAAAAACTTCTGAGAAATGTAAAATTAAATGGATTCATAATTTTTATTGAATTACATTTCACAATCTATAAAATTAAAAATCTCAAGAAGTCCTAAATACATAGATGCTTAAAATATTACTATATACCGTGGTTCAGGTAATCTTTGGGAACCTTCCCAATTGGTAACAAGAAACCATTAATGTAATAATAAAAACTTAAGAATTGCTACATGGGAGCAGAAATGAGAGATGAAGGACTGAAAGAGCAATTAGTTCCTTTAATAAGCTAAACAGTTGGGTTTGATATTTTTATAGCAAAGCAAATAAAAGAACATGGGCATTGTAAATCATTTTTTAATTGGGAAAAAAATAAATTCTGAATATGCATAATCTTCCTGCTGAGGACTATAATAACAGCAACTGTATTAGTCAATTATGTCTACCCGTGATTTTCAGGATTTGTTGTGTAACATTTCAATACGAATTAAATATGTTAAGGGAGATATGGTTTTATTTCATAATATATTTCAATTCAACATGTAAAATTAGATTCCACTACAATCTTTTAGAGCTTACAACATTCTTTCACCAAATTTGTTCTCATTAGATTTTACAACAAACCCCTGTTGTTGGTAGAGCACATTATTGTTTCCACTTACCTGACACTCGAAGATACTAAATAACTAACTTAATATGAAAAAAAAAATAAAGCCACATGTCTCATCCTCTAATTCAGAACCCATCAACCATTCTTCCTTGTAATTTCCACAGCTTCCTTTTTTTTATTAAAAAAGTTGAAAAGAAAAATTAAGTGGAAAAGTTTTTTACACTACATATCTTCAATATACCTAAATAATGTGCCTTTTCTTACAGTTCTTCCTTTCATAGTTGGTACTGCATATTTCCAAGTAGGTTTTTGCATCAAACAGGATCTTATCTGGTTGAATAAAAACTCTCTACCTTGGCAATGGCAGAATGAAGTTGGCAGTATTAACAGACAGGAAAGTGCCTTTTAGACAAACCCATTTAGCCACTAGGATGCAATGTCTCAAATATAGCACTGAAGAAATATTTTTGAACAAGTAATTATCCTGATGATACCCTCAATCCATTACATACGATATCATTTGTGTAAAAAATCATTTGTATTCCCAAAGACAATGTTTGTCTAAAGTCTTCATTCAAGCTCTTAAGCACAATGTAAAATTCTCTTTTAGAGAGTAGAGAATGTTATGTGTTTAGGATTAAAAAGGGTAACTTTGAATTAGAACTTTTATGATACAAATACTGATTAAATATAAAGAAACATGGTAAAGTAATTAACATCTTAGTATGCTATTGTTCTCAGTCTCACAGCTTGCTCTTTCTGTGAAGAGGCGTTGTTTTGGGCATTGCACACTTTTCCACATGATTACCATGGGCTCCTTAATTTCACAAACATGGCTACCTACCCAGAGAGAAGACTCTTTCCAGTTCCTCCTTTAAAATCTTGGGATTCTAATAGACCTGGTTTGGACTAAGGACCACACAGAAGCAAGTGAGTATGGATAGAGAGAAGGAGCAGTATTCTTAGGGGGCCTTCTAGAGCTAAATCTTTGCAACAAATAGCTAGAGACAAAACAGTAGAATCTTATAATACAGACCTCTTCATATTCTCAGAGAGAAGAAAATATTTTAGAGCAGCAGAGTAAATTCAGGATTTCCTGAATTATGAATAGTATCTAATTTAATGTTTGTGAAAATAAATAACATAAACACTTATCACAAAATTTAAGACTTACATAGAAAACAAAACTAAGAATATTTACTAATATTTACTAAGAATATTTTATCAGGAAGAACTGATAATAAATGTTTGTAACTAAAAATAACCATTAGTTTCACATCATTAGTAAAATTCATATTAGGAGAGAATATATTTAATATTGAATTAGTAATTATATATATTCTTATTTCATATTAATATAAGAATTTATTGCATTATTTCCAAAGTAACCAGTAGTGTGAAATATTTCTGGATGTCATATTCCCATTTATCAGAGGTACTAAGAATATCTGAACTATGTGATCACTATTGAGTCCAGGTTATACTGAGTTTAATCAACATCAGATGTCATGCATAGAGCTGATATGAAATGTGTAGAATGAACAAATGCACCAGACATTTCTGAGATGTTTTCACATTCAAAATTCATTCACTAATAGGTAAACATTTGTTACCTAGAACAGACTGTAATTTTGTGATTTTTTTTTTCAATTCAAAGATACCTAAAATTTCCTTTGATCCTGCCAATCCACAACCCTACTAATAAAAAGTATCCATTTTATTGAATTAACCTGGAACACAATGTTCACGATTTAAGGTTAGTTCAAAACATGTTTCTGATCTACCTCAATATTATTAGCTCCTTGCCATTTTTTAGGAAATCATACAATCTTGCACTTGTGCCTGGTTGTCTGTCATGCTCTTTACATGGTTTTGGACCATCATTTGCTGATTCTGCTAACAGAGAGGAAACTTCATTTTACTATAGTTTTTCTTCCCTTTAATTCTACTTCAGAAGTTCTTAATTCACTCTCTTTATAATTCTTCTTGTAGTTTATATCTTCTTGTTTCGATTCCTCTTTCAACACTAATTTAAATAATAATGACATAAGAATGGCAATTAGTAGCAATACCTATCTAAAAATTAAGGCAAGAAAAACTAGTATTTATCTAAAAGTATGGGGTTGAGGTTAAGCAAATAACAATGTTTTTCATCCCTTCCTTCCTTCCTCCCTTCCTTCCTTCTTTGTGAAGAATTATTCAAAATATTATTCTAATACTTTCATTTTATTAGTTAAATGAAGCAAACAGCTAAAAATCAAAACCTGATTTCTCCTAGAAATATATGTTATCCACATACTTCATTATTTTAGATGAGTATGTTACTACATATTTCTATACTTCTTAAAAATAACAGATTAAAGTAGTTCTGGGTACAGAGTTGGTCCTTCTAAAGAATTTATTAAAACAACTGATAAATTAATTTCTGGCTATCAGAATATGGCAGGTAATACATTTTGATGAAAGTGAAAGGAATGCTTTGGTGACTCTTCATAGGATCTTCCATTTGAAATGAAATAGAATTCAAATATAGTCAATTGGGAGATAGATGAATGCAAAATATACCCATCATAGTAGGTAGGTATCCTTGTTCAAATCCAATCAATATTTTAAATTTAAAAAATAAATAATAAACTCTGATAAATATTTAAAGTTTTACTATTGACAGTAAAAGAACAGAGTAGATTGGTGCATGTCATTTCTAATAGCCACCAATGAAGAGAGGTGGAATGAGAAATATCCTAGTGTTCAGTGAAGAGTTTTAGATATAAAGTGTAGAAAAAATCAGGATAGAAATTTAAAAATGGGGTACAGAACCTATAGAGGATTGAAAACAGCTTCCCCATCAGTAGGTAGACAGCACTGCAGAGGAAAGAAATGGTTTGTGTGGTAGTTAAATAATTACATTACTTTTAGCATTAATTTCCTGCTTTTTAAAATAAGAAGTAAAAAGTATATTTGGACATTATATATCATTTTAGTTCTGCATTGACCTTGAAAGATTCCTGCCTGACCACTGTTTTCATTTCTTATGTGGATTAAATGATAACCTAGTCACAAAACATGAAGTATATGCATAGCAGTTATTAAACTAGCAGCCTTGGAGTCAAACCAGATTCAAATCTCATTTCCACCACTTATTGGTCATTTATTTAATTTCCTAAGGAGTCTTTGACATCAGTAGTGATAATTATTCTCCTATTGCCTTTGAAGCAACTGGGGAAATTTTTGAATTATGAGCATAATAATTTACCTTCAATCTGGGTTAGGTAGCATTTGGTTCTATCAAAAATAAAACTCATTTCTTCTTGCCCTTGATTTCAGGAATTGTATTGTATACAACTCTGGTTTCACACATGATAGGGAGTTTTAAAAAGGAGAGGGACAAATTCCATGCCATTATTCATTTCAGAACTTATACGAATCATTTTACTTCTCTTAAGTGCCCGGGGTTACCTATAGCTTTTAGTTTTATTTTGTTTTAAAGATTAATGTTAGTCTTCCCACCATATCTGTTATGAAAGAGAGAAACAGATTTGGCAAAGGAAAGAGTTAGAGTACATGGAATGACCTATGGTGATTATTACTAAGTGGAGTTTAAAATAATTCACCCAGAGAAAACAAAAAATACTAATTCAGAAAGATATATGCACTTCTGTGTTTATTGAAGCATTGTTTATAATAGCCAGGATATGGAAGTAACCTAAATATCCCTCAATAGATAAATGGATATAGAAGATGTGTTGTATAGCACACACATACACAATGGAATTTACTTAGCCATTAAAAAGATAAGAACCTGTTATTTGTAACACATGAGTGAACCTACAAAGATGAATATTATGTTATTCACTTATATGTGAATCTAAAAATAGAATAAGCAAACAGAAAGACAAAACAGATACATAAATACACAGAACAAACTGATGGCTGCCAGAGGGAAGGGGTTGGAAGGATGGGCAAAATGGGTGAAGAGGAGTGGAAGGTATGGGCTTCTGGTTTTGGAATGAATAAGTCATGAGGATAAAAGACACAGCATAGGGAACTTACTCAATGGTATTGTAATAGTGTTGCATGGTGAGCACAGCATAATGTATGGAGAATCTGAATCACTATGTTATACATCTGAAATTAATATCATATCGTAATATTGTATGTCAATGACAATTCAAAAAATTATAAAAGGTGAAAAATAATTTTAATTAAAGGAAGGACTATAATAACAATGGATACAACTATGGACAACAAGGCCTGAGAGGGCTTTGGTATGTCTAAGTCCTTAATTTTATAAGACTAATCATCCTAACTGTGTCTGATCCTGATTATAGACCAAGAGGCCCAGATCAGCCTAGTCTTGGCCAGGGTACAGTAAATATCCTAGACAGATGACTCCACTGTCTCTGTCAGCTGTGGAATATAAACCTGAGACAGCAATACAGAAGAAACATTTCAAGAAAGTGTTCAGTCACAACCCAGGAATTCTGTGTGAGCAAGGAATCCAAGACTTTGAAGGTTCATGTGCTCTGTTTTTATAAAATTCCATCATATTCCTATTGACTTCAGTTCTTTATGACATCTTAATATAAATATTTTACAAAGGTTTGGGAGTTTCGTTGCTATTGTTGTTTATTTAAAAATTAATCAGCAGCTCTTATTTTCATTATTAATCTATTCAACTAAGTGCCTCACCATGTTCTTTGTTCACTGAAAGGGCTTGATGAATGACAAATTAAACTGACTGTAACTTTTACATTTTACCTAAACTTCTTATACTACTCTTCTACTCAGTGCTCTGATGCCTTTTTAATGTCCAGGTGATATTTGCTCTGCTTCTGGAATATGCAGCCTATCAAAGATGTAGACAGGATGAATGCAAGCTTCAATTCTTGGTTTCTTTGGAAAAAATCTCTTGTCCCCCTTAGAAGACAAATTGAGTTTTCTTTACCAAGAGTCTTGGCTATAATGCAATCTGTATTGCATCTGCCTGATACAGTTATGTTTAACAACCCCTCTATATGATTGCAATCCTGGTACATCACATTTCTGCAGATATGGCTTTGGTTAAGTCTTTCAAATTAATCATTCTTCCTTTACTGCACTCTGTTTTCGCTGGGAAAGACTTCTAGATGTCAGTATAGAATAATATCTTCCATTATATTAGAGGCATGAAAACAGGAAAACAAATATTGTATAGAATTAAGACAAAGGCATGCCAAGTACTAAGTCACTTCTCTGTCTACAGTTTGTAAATGGCACAATAGTTAAGTTATGTTCTTTGGCATTTGTAACTAAAGGACAGAACAGATGGTAAAGTCTAATTTAAAATTAAAAGAGGGAAAATATTTATTTAAAGGAATGCACTGCCAAGATGTAATTTATTCTGTGTAGGGGGCAGGCATGTGTTCAATGAAGCTTGGCCTTAACTAGAGTGAGATAATATACTACAAATTGATAGGCCCTCACTTAAGTGAATTTCCATTACGAAATCCACAGTGATGGAAAAAGATTCTTCACTGCATTTGCCATGTATCACCCTGAAATGTTAAGCACAGCACTTTAAACTCCATTATTGTCTTTGGTTTTCAAGAAACAATCCATATAAGAGACTGATGACTAGATATTAATTATTGGATTTATGTTAGAAAGAAAAGACAATCTGATTTCATTTGAAGTCTACAGGGATAAGATATTGAACTTGATATTCCTCAGTGGAAAAAAAAAAAGAAAGAAAGAAAGAAGAAAGAAAAAAGAAAGAAAGAAAGAAGAAAGAAAGAAAGAAAGAAAGAAAGAAAGAAAGAAAGAAAGAAAGAAGAAAGAAAGAAAGAAAGAAAGAAAGAAAGAAAGAAAGAAGAAAGAAAGAAAGAAAGAAAGAAAGAAAGAAAGAAAGAAAGAAAGAAAGAAAGAAAGAAAGAAAGAAAAAAGCCTAGATAGTAAGTCAAGTGATTTGGGAAACAGTTTAAGTTTCTTAGGTCATTAAATACTGTATAGCTACTTCTTAATTTTCTATGAAAGATAAATTCCTCTGACATTCCTAACTTGAAAATTGGGTTAAACTGTTGAACCTCACTTCTACTGTTAAGTAGCATTACAACTCATTATAATATAGAAAATGATATTCAGAAGCATTTATAGAAATTGGATATGAGAGACACAGAGAGAGAGGAGAGACACAGGCAGAGGGAGAAGCAAGCTGTATGCAGGGAGCCCGATGTGGGACTCGATCCGGAGAGTCCAGGATCATGCCCTGAGCCAAGGCAGATGCTCAACCGCTGAGCCACCCAGGCCTCCCAAGAGACTTTTAAATATTGTTTTTAGCTATTCAATAACAAGGAATTAACTAACTACTGAGTAAAACTACTCAGAAAAGTAAAACTTATCACTAACATGATGGCTACCTTTCTATGCCGTCTATAAAATGTAAATTATATTAGTACTAACCTCATAGATTTGTAAAGATTAAGTGAGAGAATATGTAAAACTTTTAGACCCTGGTGTGGCATAGAAAGCATTTAATAAATGTTAGTTATCAATATAAATTTATACATTTTAATGGCCATTTTACTTCTCATAGATAAGATGTAAATGAAGAATTTCCAGTACACAGGACCATTCCCTCAATTTCTCATTGAAATGGAAAAAAATGTGTTGACTTTCTAATAATCTATACTCAGCAAAGAAAATAACAAACATTTACAAAAGAAACTAATGATTTATATTTGAGAAACAGACTAATATCAAAACCAACCTGATAGTTGTAAATGTGAAACCAAAGGCAATTAAACATTCATTAGAATAAGAAACCGTAAAGTCAGGTATAGTAAATATCTGAGTCATAAATGTAAACTAAGAGATCATGAATTGGCCCTTGCAATTGAGACAGAAGAATAATAAGTAGTAGTGGAGTTATTAACATCTTATAGGTAGAAAGTTAAATTACTAGTCAAATGAATAAAAATAGAAGACTAAGGAAATTACATAACCTGTCAAAGTTACAAAGTGACAAAAACATAAGAATGGGAATTCAAATGCACAACTCTCACACTCAAAAAAGCATGCTCTTTCATTGCTGCCTTTTCCTTCCGGGAGTAAGAGTGTTTTTACTTAATAATCACTAAGAAACAATTGTTTGAACAAACAAATGTTTAGGTGGAAAGCAAGAATTTTCACACAAGCACACTATACTAATTTACCAACTGGTAAGGGACATTAGCCACTTGTTCATAGGCATTATCCAGTTGCTGGGATTATTTGTAACATATTTAAGGTCAGACATGGAGTTGGGAATAAAACAAATGGTTTCTATTTCAATCATATGCTGGGATCTTAAGGTTCACTGAGAGATACTCCTTTTTAAATAGCCACAAGCGTATCAAAACTACATCATCGGTTACATTTTACTTTGACAATAAAAATGAAATTGCTTTCATTAGCCTGGTTATATTCAGACTAATAATGACAGCCACAGAAGGAACATGCAAGTCTATTTCATCCACTTATCTATACTGAGAGATCATAGATAGTGTAAATAAAAAGACAGGCCTAACAAATGGATTAAGGATTCTCTTCCTGGGTGACTAAAATGTAACAGTTTCACAAACTCTGCAAATTATATTGTAAAAAATGTTTGAGTCCATTTAAATGTTATATTTTCTCTGCTTGTCACAGATGGACGTTTCAAAGCCTTTCCTACTGAATGAATATAAATGTACATTATTAAAACATTCTTCATTCCAAATAGGCCATGATAATTCACTTTTAAGTGCTACAAGAATAACTCAGTAAGTGATGTGGTTGGAGTATGTCTAGCTCAGTGCTTTGTTTACCTGAATTCTATTATGTGGACTATGTAAAAATCATGCCTAACCCCTCAATTTTTTCCAATAAAACTCTTCCAAATAAGTGTATCCTACCAATAGCCAATAACTAATTTTTAAAGTGTAATCATTAATCTGCTGGAAGTGTTCACTTCTGACTTACTATATAACCACTATATCAACATATAAATAGACATTATAGAAGTATTTCAGCAACTTGATACAAAAGCTTTATGGAAGGTACATACAGTGATTAACAAACTGGATTAACAAGTCATTGTTAAATAAACAAATGAATCAATAAATCTTGTGCTATATGTAGTACAACTATGAAGGATATCTGGCCCTCACTTTTAAGACCTCTTAAATTCAAAGAAAAAAATTCAATGCAATAAATGCCAAAACAGATCCTCTCTTGAGTGATGCAGGAATGCTAAAAATACGGCACGGAATTTATTTGGTTGTTAAAAATCCAATGATCTTATTTAGGTAAGAACATTTTGGGGATCCCTGGGTGGCTCAGTGGTTTAGCACCTGCCTTTGCCCCAGGGCGCGATCCTGGAGTCTCGGGATCGAGTCCCGCGTCAGGCTCCTGGCATGGAGCCTGCTTCTCCCTCCTCCTGTGTCTCTGCCTCTCTCTCTCTCTCTCTCTATGTCTATCATAAATAATAAATAAATAAATATTAAAAAAAAGAACATTTTACTCTCCTTTGTGTGAACCCCTTTGTTGGCAGCATGCAAGATGTCCTATTCTCAATAACAACAAAAACAAAACAATTAAAATATGGACAAAAGATTTGAAAAGACATTTCTCCAAAGAAGATACAGAAAAAAAAAATGGTCAACAAGCACATAAGACTTCATCAGTCCTTAGGGAAATACAAATTAAAATCACTAGATACTATTTCACAGCTTTAACAAAAACAGAAACAAAAACAAAAATCACTCAGATAGTAACAAGTATGTGGATAAGCTAGAATCACACCTTAGTTGGTGTCTTCCTCATTTCTTACTTCAGTTACTGAAATAGTCTCCAGTTGTGGACCTTATCTATAAGTTTCTGTATGCCTCAAAGTAGATCTTTGCAGAAGGTAAATATGATCAGATATAATTTGCATTTAAACATTCCATAATTTATTACATTTATCATTTTAAGTTCAATATTCTTAAAATATATTTCCTGCTGTAACTGTCCATCATCATTTTTTAATTATTTATTTTTTTAATTTTTTTTCCATCATCATTTTAACTCCTTTCATATTTATATATCCACATGCCTTTATTTAGCCCCAAGCCTCTGATTTATTGTGTTTCTTTTGCCTTATGGGCTCTTCACCCAATCTTGTTTTGATGCTCATCCTAAAGAAATCAGCTCTGGTTAAACACTACCTCCTAGTTTTATTCTCTCTGCCACATGGCTACCAATTATATACACACTTATTATTGTCATATCATCTATGTATCTTTCTTATTGCAATTACCAAGTTATTTTGTACTTAAAATGCTTAGTATAATATTGAACAGTACATAATCATTACAGATCTGTGAATGCATAAAAAGCTTTATAGTATGAACAAATTATATCTGTTTCCTGTTGGAAATGTTTGCAACTAGAATTGCAGTTGTAGATAAGAGAGTACTGGCTTTTTTCTTTGAAGATGTAGCATTGACTTATAGGGAAAGAAAACAATAAAAGGTAAACCAAAATTACACAAAATTCCTTATAAGTGTAGTATGTATTAGGAAAAATAAATTAGAGTGACATAAAATGGAGTAATTGCTTTTGGAGAAGGTGTTTTGTTTCAGATAATAAAAGGCCTTTTAGAAGGGATATCATTTTAACTAAGATATGAATAATAAATGGGGGTCAGCATAATAGTAGTCCAGACAGAAATGTATAAGATGATAGATGATAGGCTAAAGGCTCTGAGATAGGAATTATTTGGCATTTTTATGGAAATGAAAACAAGACAGTGTGATTGAAAATTAGAAAATGACGCTGAGGAGATGTTCATATGTTTAGTCATAGAAGGCAGTCTTTGATTTTACTATGCTATCCCATAAGGACAGTGAGAAAACCTCAATAGTTTTTAAGCAGGGAAGTTACATAATCTGAGCTATTTTCAAAAGTCATTCTAGATGATCTAAATCAATTCTAAGGAGACAATGGATTGTGCCAAAAATAGGGGCCAGGAGACCAATAAAAAAAGTGATTATAGGGGTGCGGAGGGGGGGATTGTCAGTTAAGAAGATTGTGTCTCTACTTTTGGCACAATCCACCGTCTCCTTAGAATTGACTATAGGGGTGCGGGAGTGGGGGGGGAACAGTCAGTTAAGTGCTGGACTCCTGGTTTCAGCTCAGGTCGTGATCTCAAAATCGTGAGATCAAGCCTTGTGTAGGATCTGTGCTCAGTGTATAGTCTGCTTGGGATCCTCTCTTCCTCTCTCTCTCTTTGCTCCTCTTGCTCATGCTCTCTCTCTAAAATAAACAAATAAATGTTTTTTTTTAAGTTATTATAGTCTTTTAATGAAGCACTGAAAGAGAACTAAGGTAAAAGCACTGCTGATGGAGAAGTGGGTAGATTTCATTACATCTTTTTAAGATAGTCTGAATAAGAATTGCTGATAGGTTACACAGCAAGTGGGTTACAGGAAGAAGAATATAGACTGTTACCTGAAGTCATTTGCTTCACAATTAGATAAATGGGACATGTAAATATGTACTGGAGTTTGGAAGAAAGAGGAAGTGCAAATTACCTGCCTTCATATGAATTTGGATGTGCCTAACATCACTCAAATGCAGACATTAGGTAGATCTATGTTATCACAATAGAATGTTAAAATTTGAAACTGGAATAAGATACAAATTCTCAGCAGATACCAAATTCCAAAGCAACTCAATGGCAGATCTCCCTGAGGGCTGACAAAAGAAAGTATTGGAGGAGTTATTTAGATTATTTACTTTCATGAACATTTACATTGTGTGGCTAGAAAATGAGAAAGTTGTCGAAGAAGAAAAAAGTTGTAAAAAAAACCTGTTCTTTTTTAGCAAGTCCCACTCTGTCCTATTCATGCTCTGCAAACTAGCTAAAGGCTGACATGGTCATGAGAAGGAAAAGATGCCTACCGAATGTATGGCTATGAGAAAGGAGTAAGCAACTGTAACACTGGACATGATTTGCCAACAAAAGACTGGATAGGTGTGTTTTGGAGAGGGTGGAGGTTCTCAAAAATACCAACAAAATTCCCCATTTGGGTGACAGTGAGATTTAAACAACTGCTAAACCTGGACATAGGAAAGCATTGTTCGACAACATTAATAAAGAAATTCTCTGCCTTTTTAACTTCTATTTCCTTCCCATTTCCCCATAAACACTAAGGAAGGAGAGAATTATATACTTACTAGTATATAATTATATACTTAACTAGTAAGGGTACTAATTATACCCTTACTAATTGACAACATATACTGTCAATTAATAAGAAGTCTAGCCTGCAGCAGGACTGTGCTGAGAAGTTCAGAGTTTTTATTACATAAGTAAAACATTTTTATTACTAAATTGAGATCATGTTGGCAATTTATAATAATTACACAACTTTCTGGTACTCAAGAATCACTAGGAAAAGTATGTGGCCTCACAAGCTTTTATCCATTTGAAGGGAAGAATGATGAATGGAGATACAAATTGGAAGCCAAAATATATTTAAAGGCACAAAAGTGAATGAGTTAACTTAAAGACTGAGCCTCAAAGATGCAAATGCATGCTGTTCTTACCTCAGTGGTTCTGAAGAGCCATGTGTGTATATCAGAAAAGGATTAAATAATAAAGAATGATGTAATTTAAGACTATATTTTCTAATGGCAGAAATATCAAGCCACCTAGCAAATGTCTGGATCTAAATATTTTTCTAGATATTTTTTTAAATATTTTTCCAAATATACTTCTAAATATTTTTTCTTTGAATTTTGTTAACCTTCTATTTATTTTTTTGTTAACCTTCTATTTAGAGGAAATAACTATTCAAATGAAAAAAGAATTATTTAGCAATAATCAAAAAGATCATTAAGTATATCCTTAAAATATTAAGTCTCACTTAAAATTCAGTATAATCTTAACAAATACATACAGTATTATAAAGAAGGAAAAAACTGGAAGCTAAAGCTATGGGATATAATGGGGAAAATCTAAAATATTGGATTCATACAATATAGTATTGAACCCAGGCTTCAGCACTTCTAACCTAGAAATTATTCTAAATGACAAAATATATCAGTCTCTTGTGATTATTATATAGATTTTGTGGAGTGATTCAGGCAAAGTACCTTGTATAACTCTCAAAAAATGTTAGTTTTCTTTCCTTTCATAATATTTTCTAAAGAACTTATTTTTTCAGGTCATACTTTCTAAATATTGCATTGCTAGCTATATACAAGCACACAAATTTTTAAAACCTACCCTTTAATTAAATCTCAAATATGGCTTGTGAACTACTTACAAAAAGCTTTCCTCAGTCATGAAGGTATTTTCTGATTCTTTTGCACTGCTATTTCTTCAAATTATTAATAGGCTTTGAAGACAGATTTCATTTCATTTAAGAGATTTCACTCTCACAGGCTCTGGTGCTCACCCCCAGGGCATCCTCTTCCCATAGCCAATTGATTCATTGCACAGTTGTTACAGTTCATTAAAAGAATGAGGGATGCTGATAATTCAGAAGATGAAATTCATTGGCCTCTCTGGGTCAGCTACCACTGTGAGTTTTGCCTTGTGGAAAGGGGCCACACGATGTGGAATAGTAAAATGAAAAACAAAAACAAAAACTTCCTTTAAAGCCTGTAGGTTTGGCTTAGTACATCCTTTGTAAATAAAATCAATAAATGTCCCCCAAGAATACCAAGTTCTGGGTTTATTTCTTTTTTCAAAATTATTTTGACCATTATTGTTTTACAGTAGGCAATGTTCATTATGATTCAGTGTGAGTTGTCTTTATTTTTACTTTTTCTGGCAACACTGATCTCTATACAGGCAGCAATAATGGAATTTTAATACCAAGAAAGACCTTATATAAATACAAAATAATTAATACAATATAGCAGTATTGAGAACATGGTCAGTGACAGGTATTTAGTAGTATATCAGACAATGTGTTAAATGCTCAAAATTTAGTAATAAAAAGGCAGGTGTAGGATGTAAGCAAAGAAAGACAGGAAGCACTCCAAAGTGCTCAGAAGACTTACACACTTTGCAAACAGGATCTGTGTGATTGGACTAGGAAAGTGAGCTACCTTTGGTGTAACCTATGACACTGAGGAGTGGAAGGATACCTGGGTGGCACAGTGGTTGAGTATCTGCCTTTGGCTGAGGGCGTGATCCTGGAGTCCCAGGAATTGAGTCCCACATTGGGCTCCCTGCATGAAGCCTGCTTCTCCCTCTGCCTATGTCTCTGCCTCTCTCTCTCTGTGTCTCCCATGAATAAAAAAATAAAATATTTAAAACAAAATAAAACAAAAGACTGAGGAGTGAGGAAATTTATCTCCCTTTTCCAACTGGTCAAAATTTAACCCATGATTCCCCTTCTATTCTAAAATTCCACCATCTGATCCATTTAAAGGCCTTCAGAAAGTCTGATCTCATATTCTGTGATGTGCTGTTTCACCTAAATCCAGAAAATGTGGGAGGGAAAAGCTTCAACTGACTGTGGAGCTATTTGGCCAGATACCAAGGCGAGTGTGTGTGTGGAGGGGGGAGGGGGGCTGGTTTCTTCAAAGCATGTCACTTGTAGCTTCCAGATGCAGTATGAGAGAAATGTAAGCACTTAGACAATCCAGGTGCCAATCACAGGTGAGGGTGTACTCAAGGAATATTTCCAACAAAATGCCATAGACAGTGCAGACAGTAGTGCAAAATCTGTTAAAGAGTAACTGAGCATTTAATGTTTAAGAATTAATAACTGACTTAATGGATGACTAAAAGTTAAGTACTAGACAATTGCTTTGTGAGACATAAAAGATGGGAAAGTGAAGATTAAAAAAAATAAAGATTAAAAATGTAGTTGTTTTTCTATGAATGATGTTTTATTTTCAGTTTATTGTAGAGCTGTAATGTATGCCTCTATAAAAAGATTTTGAAAGAGAGTAATTCTTCCTTAAATACTGAGAATGATAGGGAATTATAAAAAAAATGTTCATTAAGATGCTGGAAAAGAAAGCAATCAATCATTGGCTAATTCAGCTAAAATAAAAGACAAATGGAATATTTGCATAGTGTTCATTTTAATAAAGAAAGTTTACATACTTTACATCTCCTAATCCTTTTCCTTTCTTAGTTATCAAATTAATCTTTTCCAAACTATTTACATCAAGATAAAAGAGCTGACTGCATATTTTCATAGTTCAAATCAGCATCAACTTCTCTTCTCTGACAAACATATAGGGAACATGTGCAAGTAAAATGTGTGATGTGAACTTCTAGTACCATATTTGATAGTTTAATCAATGAAAGAAATTATTTTGGAAGTATATAAAACTATTCCCCCAAACAAAGCCTTTCAGAAACATGTTTTAAGGCTCCACCCATGGCTGTGTCCTATGGAATCCGTATTTTTGAAAATGTGTTTTTGCAAGTCCATACTATACTATACACTACATACCATAATCCCCCAATTTTTTCATTAAAGAAACTTTCCCTATAAAGTAGGTCAGATAGATAATAATATAATATTAATTTTCAAGTGTTTGCCATATGAGACTCACTTAAAAACACAAATGATTGCACAGTTTTATAAATCTGAACTTGTTAATACTTTTTAATGCCTGTAAAATAAAGTTTAACCACTACAGCTATCTATTCAAAATCAACCAAAGAATACTCTAGGGTATTCATAATGTAGAGATTACAGGAAGCACAGCTTGCAAACAGGATCTGTGGTTATGGTTAGTGTGTTACCTAAACATGGAAGTATAATGGCAGTTACAATAGGAAGAAAATTTTCATTTAAATTTGAAAAGCCTTTTGCTACCATGACAAGATTTGTGTTTTTTTGGACAGTGAAGAGTCTGGACTGCTATAAAACTGAAATATGCCCTGCACTTGTATACCTTTCTCCTACATCATCTGCAGTTCTCTATGTAGATACTGTCAAGTCAGAGGTTTTTCTTTAAGATTTGTATTTATTTTTTCATGAAAGACACACAGAGAGAGACAGAAACATTGGCAGAGGGAGAAGCAGACTCCCTGTAGGGAATATGATGTAGGACTTGATCCCAGGACCCCAGGATCATGACCTGAGCCAAAGGCAGACACTTAACCACTGAGTCACCCAAGTGCCCCAAACCAGACTTTTCTGATTGCACTTGGGATCGTGTACAACCTCTCATATCTCTAGACCTTCAAGCACCACCTGAAATCCAGGGTTAGATTTGCCTTCAGAGCTCCCTGATTAGATTTTGTCTTCTGCTTGACTGTCAATTATGATGTGTTATCAAGTACATACAGCAGGAAGGAATGCCCTACAGGGCTTAGCATAATATTTACTTTTTCTCTCATTAGAAAATATAAAAATATATTTTATCATATTGATGAAACAAACATCACATGGAACAATCAGGTAACCAGATCACATATGTTGCCCTTTTTCTTTTGAGCATATACTTTCAGCAACAGAACCATTTCAAAATTAATAGCAACTTATAACTTTGCTTTTAATATGCATCATTCCCTAGAACCAAATTTTTACTTAAGTTTTTTAGTGAGTTACCTATTTGAGGCCTTTGCAAACTCCACTGTGTACTTAAAAGATAAGAATTCATGGGACAACCTCGGCATTCTCATTAGAAACAGCATGTCCAATACCAAGAGTGTTTCTTCAATCTGCTTAGCAGACACAGAAATCTATGGAGACCTAGTAATATATTTTACAATTTCTTGCTGCTACATATACTTTCTCAAGAAAAAGGCCCATATATTTTGATGAGGACAAATTATAACTTATTTCCCAAGTTACTTTTGTCTCCACTGAGCTTGAATCCCTCAGCAGTGCTGTGCAATCAGCACGTCAAAACTAATGATGGCCTATGTGCAGGGCACAAAAAGTTGAAACCAACTGCCTGAGGACTTTCTAACTGCTGCCACAAGTCTACATGTTTCTTTTCTATTAAAAAAAAAAAAACAGTAACAGAAAGAAAAGGATAATAATTGTAAGGAGGCAAAAAGGGAGTTTGGCGGAGACTGAAAATACAGAATTTTTTTTTATCTGAGAAAAATTTACAGATAAGATATCCACATTGTAGCTTAAGAGCTGTGCACATTTTTGTATGTATGCTATTACAAAAAAAAAAAAAATTAAAGAAATGACCAGCTGGGAAGATGGCAAAGTAAGAGGATCCTAAGCTCACCTCATCCTATGGATATAGCCTGACAACACCTACATCAATGTAAATAACCTCAAAATTGATCCATAAACTGGTAGACCCATAAACTGGTAGACAGACTCTCCACAGCTAAATGAATAGAAGAAGCCACATTAAAGAAGGTAGGAAGGATAGTTATGAGAGAAGGAGGGAGGTAACCAGACCCAAGGGACTATCTTCAGGAGGGAGGGATGTCAAGGTCATAGAGGAGAGGAAAAAAAAAATCCTCACACTAAGCACCCCAGGCATGAGGAAACTGCATGGAGATGATGTATCCTTATAACCTTGGGCTTTGAAAACCAGAAAGGCATAATATCACCAGTTTATACAATCAGCCGGGGTTAACACCTGGAACTTTAGAAATCAGTAGATTTGACTCTTGAAGAACTGGGAGGGGGATAGGAAACAGTTCCTACACTTAAAGAAACAGCAAAACAAAAAGCCCTATGATGGAGATGCATCATAAAAGCAGCAGTTTGAAAAATGCCTGGGAATATGGGAAATCTGTTTATTAATCTCAGTATCTGTGCAGGAGGGTCAGGAATCAAGCTCTCAAGGAATCATTGGGAGACTTCTCCAGGAGCAAAGGAGCTGGTGGGAAATATTTTCCTCTGGATAGTCCCAGTCTAGACACAGGGACATATGCAGGAACCACTGCAGCGTCAATATTAGATACCTAACTTGCTAAAAGCACACCGCCCCCAAATAGGAATAAGAAAAGTAGGACGCACAAAACCAACAAAGTTAAGTATATCTATTAAAATAAGTAAAGGATTCACAAAATAGAGGGATGTAAAGTATGACACCACCTACCTGAAACGTGAAAGAAAGAGGAGTAAAAAATAGGTTTAAACTAAAGTGACCATCAACTTAATATAAACTGCTACATGCCAAAGATGTTATATATAAACATAATGGTAACCACAAATCAAAACTGGTAAGGTATATGCAAAAAAGAGAGAAGAAGGAATCAAAATATACCCACGTTACTAACCATGAGAGAAGAGAGCAAAAGAAAGGAACAGAGAATTACAAAAACAACCATACAATAACTAACAAAATGGGAATAAGTACATACCTCCCAGTAATTACTCTGAATCTAAATGGACTAAACACTTCACAAGGTGACACAATGGAAAAAAGAAAAAAAAAAAAAAAAAAAAGCAAGACCCATCTATGTTGCCTATGATAGACTTATTTCAGATCTAAACATGCATGCAGATTCAAAGTGAAAGGATAGAAGGGAATTGATTATATAATTGGAAGTTAAAAGAAAGCCGGAGTAGCAACAATTATCAGACAAAACAGACTTTATTTTTTATTTTTTTAAGATTTTATTTATTTATTTATTTATTTATTTATTTATTTATTTATTCATGAGAGACACAGAGAGAGGCAGAGCCACCCAGGCATCTTCAAAACAGACTTTAAAACAAAGATTATGGGACACCTGGGTGGCTCAACGGTTGAGGGTCTGCCTTTGGCTCAGGGTGTGATCCCAGAGTTCCAGGATTAAGTCCCACATTGGGCTCCCTTCAGGAAGCCTGCTTCTCCCTCTGCCTGTATCTCTGCCTCTCTCTGTGTTTCTCACAAATAAATAAATAAAATCTTTAAAAAGTAAATAAATATAAAAAAAGACTGTAACAAAGATGGACACTATGTAATTATAAATGAAATAATAAAATAGGAAAATATAATAATTATAAATACGCACCCAAAATAGGAATACTCAAATACACAAAGCAGCTATTAAGAAACATAAAGTAATCAATAGTAGTACAATAATAGTAAGAGACTTTACACCAATGGGTAGATTATCCAAACAGAAAATCAACAAGGAACCAGGGTTTTGAAAGGCACATTGGACCAGATGAATCTAACAAATATATTCAGATCATTATACCCAAAAAAGCAGAATACACATTCTTTTTCCAGTGCACATAGAACACCCTAAAGGACAGATCACATATTAGGCTGCAAAATAAATCTCAATAAATTCAAAAAGAATGAAGTCATACCATGCATCTTTTTCAAACACAATACAATGAAACCAGAAGTCAATCACAAGAAAAAAATCTGGAAAGAACATAAATACATGGAGGTGAATTAACATGCTTCTAAACAATGAATGGGTCAACCAGGAAATAAAAGAGGAAGCCCAAAAATACATGGAGACAAATGAAAATGAAAACACAATGGTACAAAAATCTCTGGGATGGAGCAAAAGTTGTTCTAGGAGGGAAATTTGTAGCAATACAAGGCCTACCTCAAGAACCAGTAGAAGAAAGGAACTAATAAAGATTAGAGCAGAAATAAATGAAATAGAAAGCACAAAAACAATAGACTAACAAAACCAACAGCAGGTTCTTTTAAAAGAGCAACAAAGTTGATAAACCTTTAGCCAGACTCAGCAAAAATAAATAAGAGAGAAAAGACTCAAGTGAACAAAATCAGAAATGAAAGAGGAGAAATGACAACTGACACCACGTAGGTACAAAGAATTATAGAGAATATTGTGAAAAATTATATGCCAACAAATTAGACAACCTACAAGAAATGGAAAAATCCCTAGAAACATAAAGTCTCCCAAAACTGAATCAGGAAGAAATAGAAAATTTGAATAAATATATTACCAGCAATGAAAGTAAATCAGTAATCAAAAAACTCCCAACAAACAAAGTCCAGGATAAGATTGTTTCACAGGTGAATTCTACCAAACATTTAAAGAAGAGTTAGTACTTATCCTTATAAACTATTCCAGGTTTCCCAATTCATTCTACAAGGATAGCATATCCTAACATCAAAATGAGATAAAGAAAGAAACAAAAAATAGAACTATAGGCCAAGAACTCTGATGAACTTGGATGGAAAATTACTAAACAAAAACAAGCAAACCAATTCCAACAATACGTTTTAAAAAATCATTCACCAAAATCAAGTGGAATTTATTTCTGGGATGCAAACGTGGTTTGATATTTGCAAATCAATCAACATGATACCTCACATCAATAAGAAAAAGGATAAAAACCATATGGTCATTTCAACATGATGAAAAAGCATTTGATGAAATGCAATATCTATTCAACATTAAAGAAACCTCAATTAAGGAGGTTTACAGGGAACATGTATCAACATTATAAAGCCCATGTATGAAAAACTCAAACCTACATCATACTCAAGGGGGAAAAATGAGACATTTTTCCCCTAAGATTAGGAACAAGACAAGGATGTCCATTCTAACTACTTTCATTCAACAAAATACTGGAAGTCCTAGCCACAGCAACCAGACAACAAACAAAAAAGATATAAAAGACATCCAAATTGATAAGGAAGAAATAAAACTTCTATTGGAGATGACATGATACTATATATAGAAAACCCTAAAGACTCTACCAAAAAACTACTACAACTCACCAATGAATTCAATAGGTTCACAGAATACAAAATCATACAAAAATCCACTGCATTTCTATATACTAATAATGAAGTAGCAGAAAGAGAAATTTAAAAAAATCTTCATTTACAATTGCACCAAAAATAATAAAATACCTAGAGTATCCTTAATTACGGAAGTAGAAGACCTATACTCTGAAAACCATAAAACATTGATGAAAGAAATTGAAGATGACACAAACAAAATGGAAAGAGAGTCCATCCTCATGGATTGGAAGAACAAATATTATTAAAATGCCCATACAATCCAAAGCAATCTACAGATTTATTGCAATCCGTATCAAAACACCAACAGCACTTTTCACAGAAATAGAGTAAATAATCCCCAAAATTGTATCGGAATCACAAAAGATCCCAAATAGCCAAAGCAATTTTGAAAAAGAAGTACAAAACTGGAGGTATCGCAGTCTCAGATTTCAAGATACACTACAAAGTTGTAGTAATCAAAGCAGTATGCTACTAGCACATAAATAGACATAAAGATCAATAGGACATGATAGAGAGCCCAGAAAATAACCCACAATTGTGTGGTCAATTTAACTTAGAAGAAGGAGGTAAGAATATCCAGAGGGAAAAAGATAGTGTCCTCAGCAAATAGTGTTGGGAAAACTGGACAGCTACACACAAACAAATGAAACTGGACCACTTTATTACACCATACTCAAAAGTAAACTCAAAATAGATTAAGGACTCAAATGTGAGACTTGAAAGTGCAAAAATCATAAAAGGGAACACAGGTAGCAATTTCTCTAACATCAGCTGTAGCAAAATTTTTCTAGATATGTCTCCTGAGGGATGCCTGTGTGTCTCAGCAGTTGAGCATCTGCCTTTGGCTCAGGGCTTGATCCCAGAGTCCCAAGATCAAGTCCCACATCGGGCTTCCCTGCATGGGGCCTGCTTCTCCCTCTGTCTATGTCTCTCATGAATAAATAGATAAAATCTTTAAACAACAACAACAAAGATATGTCTCCTGAAGCAAGAGAAATACAAGCAAAAATAAACTATTAGGACTATATCAAAATAAAAGGCTTCTCTGCATTGTGAAAGAATCAGTCAACAACACTAAAAGACAACCTATGGAATAGGAGAAGATACTTGCAAATGACATATCTCATAAAAGGTTATTATCCAAAATATATAAATAATTTATACAACTCAACATACACACACACAATCTAATTTTAAAAATAGGCAGAAGATATGAATAGATATTTCTCCAAAGAAGACATACAGATGGACAACAGACACATGAAAAGATGTTCAACATCATTCATCATGAGGGAAATGCAAATCAAAACCACAATGAGATTTCACTTCATATCCATCAGAATGGCGAAAATCAACAACACAAGAAACACCAAGTGTTGGTAAGGATATGGAGAAAAAAGGAATGCTCATGCACTGTTGGTGGGAAACTAAATTGTTGCAGCCACTGTGGAAAACAGTATGTAATTTTGTCAAAAAACTAAAAATAGAATTGTCAGATGATCCAGTAATCTGACTACAGGGTATTTACCCAAAGAAAATTAAAACACTAGTTTGAAAAGATACATGCACCCCTGTGTTTACTGCAGCACTTTTTACAGTAGCCAAGATGTGGGAGCAACCCAGTATCCATCAATAGAGGAATGGATAAAGAAGTGGTATATTTGCACATTGAAATATTACTCAACCATAAAAAAGAATGAAAATTCGCCATTTGCAACAACATGAATGTATATTATAGAGTACATTATAGAGAGTATAATGCTAAGTTTAAAAAAAAAAGTCAGAGAAAGAGAAACACCACATGATTTCACTCATGTAGAATTTAAGAAAAAAAAAAAAGTGGGCAACCACAAACTAGCTGGAGTATCTGAACCAAACCAGGCCCGGACTTGCGTCCCTCATTCACTCAAAAGGCTCGAGAGCCTAAAGGGTGAATAGTTGGTAGATGCTTGAGAAAGGGCTTGAGCAATGGTTCTCAGGGCTCGCTTGTACGTGATCGCCCACATAACACAATAGATACAACTTATTCTGACCTGGTCATAAATGTAAATAAGGGTCTGTCTGTCCTTGCTGGTCAAGGACATCATACCTAATATTCCTTTGAAGTATGCACATCTGGAGCAACAAGCTTATCTATTTACCAAGGTCTTCTGGCACCCGTGAGTCTGTCTTGCATGCTGAGAAAGGGAAACTTTGTAGAGTTTCACAAACCTGCTAAAAATAAACACCTTCTTGGCTTTGTTTTGCTCATGCTATAAAATGTTGTAAAACCTTGAATAAAGCTGGCACTGCTTGGACATCATCCACCATGTCCCTCCTGTCCCCATCTCTTTACTTTTCTTTTATTTTCCTCATCCCCTCATCCTCAGGACCCTAATTGTGTTGCCGCAGCATGCACAAAAAAAAAAAAAAAAAAAAAAATGAACATGGGAAGCCTGGATGGCTCAGTGGTTGAGCATCTGCCTTTGGCTCTGAGCCTGATCCCAGGGTCCTGGGGTCAAGACTGGCATTGGGTCCCTGAGAAGCCTGCTTCTCACTCTGTCTATCTCTCTGACTCTTCCTCTGTGTCTCTAGTAAAAAAAAAAAAAAAAAAAGACAAAACAAAAAAATAGACTCAATTATAGAGAACAAACTGCTGATTTTTCAGAGTGGAAGTGGATGAGGGGATGGGTGAAAGAGATGATGAGGATTAAGAGTACATTTATCATGATGACCACTGAGTAATATTGTTGAATCACTCTATCGCACACCTGAAACTAACATAACACACTTTGTTAACTATACTGGAATTTTTAGAAATATGCCTAAATGACAGTTTAGAAACAGTCTATATGACAGTTTCATGAGGTTGAAACCAACTGCCACAGGATTTCTTAACGGTGCCATCATGCCTGCATCTCATTCTTGTCTTGATTAAACAATAACAACAAACATTGCCTAACTCATTTGGGGGCAAAGAATGAGATCATAAGAGTACTCTTAAGTTTTATGTCTTTGCTCGAAGAAACTGCTTCTTGTGAAATTGTTGTTGTGACCCATTTTACTCATAAAACGCTGCAGCAACTAGTGAATGAAAAATTCTATTTAAGCTGCCAATGCGTTGTTTTAAATCATCATCTCTTATTTGTTCACCAACAGTCACATACATGGCCTTAAAGCTCAAAGACTGGTATATAACTTAACAGAATATCTATGATAGTTAATATAATGAACATGAATGAAACTGCCAAGAGAGAGACCACAGAATGAGAAAAAAAAATTAACCAGGGATACAACAATTGTGAGAAATACAAGATTTAAAAGGGCAAGTATGTGTCATCAGAATCCAGTGATGATGGATCAAAACAGAGGGAAGATCAAATGCTAAAATGAGGTAAATGTAGAGTCAGCATTTAAAGTTGCTGTGCTTGAGAAGATTTAAAATCTAAAAGAAATAAGCTGGTAATAAGAAAGTTAAAAATACATGTGAGAATGGAAATCCAGAAGCCAGGTATAAGAAATTCACTCTAATCAAAGTTATGACATATTTAGTAGGTAGTAAATGTTAAATATTTTAGTCATGTTGTCAAGGATGAATTTTACCCATACTACAAGAAATTAATCACTGTTTTACAGATGACTGTACCAAAGCATCACCCTGAGAGTAACTACCATGTGCTGTGTAAGTTATTCACATATCTACCATACTATCACTCTAAGCTAATTTATCTCCTTATTAATCATGGGAATTTTCCAAGAATCTTTTAATTTTATTCAGGTATGAGGTACAGCATGATATTTTTTATAATATTTGTAATTTTTTGCACATGTTGGTGTAGCTTTCTTAAGTAGGTATCAGCCATGATTGGTACTCTATTGTATTTACCTGTTTTCATGCCTCACAAGTCAAAATATATACATTAAATTGTGGCAAATTGAGTATTTTATTGAAACGAGAATAAACTCCTTTGTGAGCATTTTATAGTGAATGATCTAACACAAATAAGCAAATGTAACTTAATGCAAAATAGGGGTAAAATTAGAGTCTCCAAAGAAAGTTTCTAAAGTTACATGCATCTGCATGATTAGTTATCCTTGATAAGATCAATATACTAGGCAAGAAAAAGAGCAAAATTACAAAGGAGGTATTTTAATCCATATACCGCAAAATGGAAACACATCATAACTTTATGAGAACCATTTCATGGTTGCTAATTACAGAATAGGATTTCATATTTAGAAATGCTTTTAGATTCTGATTTTATGTGAAATATTCTTTAAATTGCTATAATTCTAGAATTCCTTGATTTTTGCACCTGAATCAATAGCCTTTTCTTCTCTGATCTGTAAGTTATATGGCCTTTATTTTCATGGCTATGGATAGAATTCCTTTTGTATAAAGTGAGCCAGAAATTACAGAGGCTAAAGAAATTCATTTATACATCTATTGAGAGGATCATGTGGTTCTTGTCCTTCCCTTTATTAATGTAGTGTATCACACTGATTGCTTTGAGGATGTTGACCACCCTTGCAACCCAGGAATAAATTCCAGTTGGTTGTGTGAATAATCCTTTTACTGTACTGTTGGATCCTACTGGCTAGCATTTTGGTAAGAATTTTGGCATCCGTGTTCATTAGGGATATTGGTCTGTAATTCTCCTTTTGTGTGGGGTCTTTGTCTGGTTTTGGGATCAAAGTAATGCTGGCCTTATAGAAAGATTTGGAAGGTTTTACTTCTATTTCTATTTTTCAAAACAGCTTCAGAATAGGTATTAATTCTTCTTTAAATATTTGGTAGAATTCCCTTGAGAAGCCATCCGGCCCTGGACTCTTGCTTTGTTGGCGGATTTTTCATCACTGCTTCAATTGTCTTGCTGATTATGGGCCTGTTCAGATTTTCTATTTCTTTCTGTTTCAGTTTTGGTAGTTTATGTAAAGTTTATATAAACTCCCTAAAAGTGCTTCCATTTCTCCCAGGTTGCCTAATTTGTTAGTATATAGTTGCTCATAATATGTTCTTATAATTGTTTGTATTTCTTCAGTGTTGGTTGTGATCTCTTCTCTTTCATTCATGATTTTATTTATTTGGGTCCTTTCTCTTTTCTTAATGATAAGTCTGGCCAGGAGTTTATCAATCTTATTAATTCTTTCAAAGAACCAGCTCTTAGGTTCTAGTTGATCTATTCTACTGTTCTTTTGGTTTCTATTTCATTGATTTCTGCTCTAATCTTTATTATTTCTCTTCTCCTGCTGGGTTTAGACTTTATTTGTTCTTTCCTCCAGCTCCTTTAGATATAAAAATTGAAAGAGAAAGCACAGGGACTCACACAAATGTATGTTATAATTGATTTTTAAGAAAGGACTATGAAGCCCCCAATAGTTTCTTTTATTCTGATTACATCACCCTACAGCTTAAAATTTTTTTTTATATTTCATTTTTGCCGAGCCTTAAGAATGGTACACAGATCTTCCATAACCTGTCTTCTTAATGCTTCCAGCCTCATCTTACATTAGGTTCCTCTGGATCCTATGCTTAGGCCATACCAAACTATCTGCAGTTCTCCAAATGTCCTGACCACTTCAAACCTCTATGGGTTTGCATACTTAAAGTATCTATACATATTAGCTTCAACTTGTACCTGAAATGCTTTCTCTCTTTATCCTCTTACTCATTATTCTTTTGAACCTCTTCTTTAATATCCTCTCTGGAATCTCCCTCCTTACACTCGGCCTCCCCACAATGTACCCAAAAATATACTGATACACATTTCAAGCTCAAGTTTCTTTTCTGTTCTATCACATTCTTTAAATATCCTGCTCCTCTAACACATCCACACTTTGAAGAAAAAATTATGACTGACTCACCTCAGTATCCTCTGCATACCTTGTATAATTCTGAATACCATTACAAATATCTGTGGAATAATGAACCTAGAAATAGACCCACACAATGATTTTGACAAAGATATAAAAGCAGTTTAATGAAGGGAGTACAATCTGCTCAACAACTGGTTCTGTGCCAATTGAACATGAATAGGGGAAAAAAAAGAATCTTAACCTAACCCCCCCAAAATTACATAAAATTTAAGTCAAAATGGATCATAGACTTAAATGAAAAACATAAACACCATCAGGGAAATGCACATTAAAGCTACAACAAGACATCACTATACACCTATCAGAATGCTTAATACTAAAAAAAAAAAAAAAAAAAAAATTAGTGACACCACCACATACTGGCAGAAAGGCAAAGAAATTAGATCACATAAACCTTGCTGATGAGAATGTTAAATTGTAGAGCCACTCTGGAGAACAGCTGGGCTGTGTCTCACAAAAATAAACATAAATCTATCATATGACTTAGCAGTTGCACTGTTGACCATTTCTCCTAGACAAGTAAAACTTATGTTTACAAATGTTCAAAGCAGCTTTATTTTTAATAAACCAACACTGAAAAGACTGCAGATTGCCTTCAACAGGCACATACAAAATATGGAATATTACAAAGAAATAAAAAGGAAAGAGATATTGATACATATAACCACTTGAGTAAATCTTCAGGATTTTTTTTTTTTTTTTTTTACTTAAAGGAAAAGCCAATATCAAGGATGCCTGGGTGGCTCAGCAACCTGGTTGAGTGTCTGCCTTTGGCTCAGGGCATGATCCCAGAGCCCTGGGATCGAGGCCCACATCGGGCTCCCTGCATGGAGCCAGTTGCTCCGTTTGCCTATGTATCTGCCTTTCTCTGTGCGTCTCTCACGAATAAATAAATCTTAAAAAAAAAAAAGCCAATATCAAAGGTTGCACTGTATAATTCCATTTATAAAATATTTCAAAATGACAAAATTTAGAAGTGCATAAAGAGCCAGTGATTGTCAAGTGTTAGAGTCTGGGTAGGGAAAGGAGGGAGAGATAATTATGATTATAAAGTTGCAACATGAGGGATCCTTGTGATCTACTTGTGAATTACTCGGTATCTTAATTTTGACAGTAAACACAAGAACACAGACATGATACAGTTGTATAGAATTAAACACATACACACATGAGTACAAGTAAAATGGAGGAAATCTGAATAAGATCAGTGGATGTTATCACTATCAATATCCCAGTTGCACTAGTTTAACAAAATGCTAAAACACTGGGGGGGACTGGCAAGGCAAAGGGTATATGGTATCTCTATGCATTACTCTTACAACTGCATGTGAATCTATAATTACCTTAACATCATTTTCAATAAAACACATTAGTGGAACAAATGCATTGTTTTTTGTTGGCACCAAATATTCTGCTTAATAAAACCTATGAAAACAAACAAGCAAAAAGAAATTTTTTCAGCCAAATACATTAATAAGCCTAATTCATTTTTAAAATTAAATTTAGAGTGTTTCTGAGATAATTATACAGTGTTACTGAAGCTTTTTGGGGGGTGAGGGGTGTGCTGTTACTCACTGGTATTTCCAGATTTCTGGCTCCTTTAGGTCCACGTCTATAATATATGAGGCCAAAAGAAATCCCAGAGAAGTTATTATGTTGTTCCTCATGTCCTCAAGTCCCTAGCCAGTATGCCTGTTCTCCATATTTTATAGTCTTTTGTTTGTTTTGTATATAATATTCAGGATTTGGGGGTATAATTAACAGGGGGAACAGGGAAATGTATATCTACTACATCTCCCTGGAAGTTGAAGAATTGAGAAACTAAATTTTAACTCTTCTAAATGAAAAAAAAAGAATGCTGCTACCAGGAAATATCAAGGGACAATAAAATAAATCCATAGATCTGAAAATACTTTATAAGATTTACCCAAATACTACAGCTTCTTATGTGTGTATACAATACACAAAAAAGTCAAGTGCACTGACAATGTCCTAAAGCAATGCAATTTGTTATCTCATCAGATTTAGTAGATGGTTTTCTAAAAAGATTTGTTGAGGGAAAAAAAAAGCTTTGTTAAGAAATATTAGAATAGAATATTAGTTAGAAAAACTTTGAACATAATTTAAAGAGTTGGGTTTTGTGGTAGTTAAGATGAGTTATGAGAAGAATCCAGATTGAATAATAGAGCAATTCATCTTTTTAAAAAACTGATATGCATATAAAATTTGTCCTACATGTTACAATTAAAGTACATATAAACCTTGTCCAGGGGTGCCTAGGTGACTCCATTGGTTAAGCATCTGCCTTTTGCTCAGGTCATGATCTCAGAGTCCTGGGATCAAGCCATGTCCAGCTCTCTGCTCAGCGGGAAGTCTACTTCTTCCTCTCCCTCTGTGCACTTGTGCTCTCTCTTTCTCTCTGACAAATAAATAAATAAAATCTTAAAAAAAGAAAAACACCACTTTGTCTAAAAAGGTTACATTTAGCCTACCATATAACTCATTATATTAATGTAAAACTGTGAAAATACATTGTTTAACATATTCTAAGAACACATTCTTTCTTTTAAAAAAAATATATTTTTTTATTTATTTGACAAGGGGTCAGGGCAAGCACACAGCAAGCAGAAGGAGAGGGAGAAGCCAAGAAACAGAAACAACCTGAGTATCCACTGACAGATAAATGGATAAAGAAAAATGTGATATATTTGGTTATGTGTATGTGTGTGTGTATGTAATGGAATATTACTCATCCATAAAAAGAACTAAATTCTATCATTTAAGACAACATGGATGGAATGAATATACCCTAAGGAAATTATGTTAAGTGAAATAAGTCAGAGAAAGACAAATACTGTAAAATCTCACCTTTATGTGGAATCTAAAAACAAACAAAGAAACTAATAGGTATAAAGAAAAGATAGATGATCCCCAGAGATAAGAGGTAGGGGGTGAGATAAATTGGCATAGGTGATCAAAAGGTATAAATTTCTAGTTATAAAATAGTAAGTCCTGGGGCTGTAATGTACAACATGGTGACTACAGTTAATAATATTGTACATTTGAAAGTTGCTGAGGGATATACTTTAAAAGTTCTCCTAAGGAAAAAAAAATTGTAAATGTGTGGTGATAAATATTAACTACACTTACCACAGCAATAATTTCACAATATACACATATTTTGAATCATTGTGTTTGTTTGAGGTGTACAAACATGAAACATACACAATGTTATGTCAATTATATCTAAAGTTTTAAAAATTTGGATATAGCTTCCCTAATTCTCTGGTTGATCAAAGAACCATACATGTACAGAGTATAACCAAGCAGTCCATATAAGAATATGAGAACCTAGAGAATATTCAGCTGTGACCTCCCATGAGAGAAACAGTCTGGCAAAAATAGCCCATATCCCCTCTCCTCCAATTCTGAGCACGTAATTCTCTCAGCAGGCTTTTATTCCAAAATTAAGACATTCTAAAGAAACCCTGAAACACAGGCATGACCACTCACCTAATTTTCACTTAGATATAACCAGACCTTTCTGAGTGAAGTATTCTGGAGGGGAGCAGGGGAGGGGGAGGCACTAGGATGAACACCCAGGACCTGGGATGGAGTGGGAGCTAAGTGTTGGGGTCCAGAAGAGTGGCTTGTAGGGTGTTGCCCTGTAACATCCTTGCAGAAACAAAACAAAACAAAACAAAACAAAAAACAAACAAACAAAAAAGTTTAAATACTACCAAGTTAACTTCCTGCAAAACAAACAAAAATCAACACTATTATGAAAAGAACAACAGAACTGAAAATCGCTACAATATATTATTTATAATGTCCAGCATACAATCCAAACTCAACAAAACTCAAACAGGAAAACAAAAAAATTACCAGAATACAAAGAAACAGGAAAAATAATTTTCATACTGTTTGTTGCTGATACATAGAATATGCTTTTTCCCATCTTGACTTTGTACATAGTGAACTAGTTATATTTATTTTTTAACCTTTTATTTAAATTCTAGTTAGCATAAATATAATATTATTTTCAAGTATACAAATAGTGATTTAACACTCCCATACAACAGTCAGTGCTCATCACAACAAGCAGAATCCTTAATCCCCATCATCTATTTTACCCATCCCCCCCACCCTGCCTCCAATAATCATCAGTTTGTTCTCTATAGTTGAGTCTGTTCTTGGTTTGCCTCCCTCTCTTTTTTCCCCCTTTGCTCATTTGTTTTGTTTCTTAAATTCTACCTATGAGTGAAATCATATATTTGTCTTTCTCTGACTAACTTATTTCACTTAACATTATACTCTCTATCTAGCTTTACCATGCTGCTGCAAATGGCAAGATTTCATTTTTTGTAGCTGAGTAATATTCCATTGTGTGAGTGTGAGTGTGTGTGTGTGTGTGTGTGTGTGTATACCTCTTCTTTATCCATTCGTCAATGGACACCTGGACTGTTTCCATGATTTGGCTATTGTAGATAATGCTGCTATAAACATTTTCAAGTGCATATATCCTTTTGAATTAGTACTTTTGTATTCTTTGGTTAAATACCTAGTACTGCAATTGCTGGATCTTAGGGTAGTTCTATTTTTAACTTTTTCGGGAATCTTAATATTTTTTTCCAGAGTGGTTGCACCAGTTTGCATTCCTACCAACAGTGTAAGAGGGTTTCCTTTTATCCATATCCTTGCCAACACTTGTTATTTCTTGTGTTACTGATTTTAGCCATTCTGACAGGTATGGAACATAAAGGATCTAATTGATAATGAACTTGTTGTATTTAATTTAAAAAATGATTCTGATTCTATTAGATATTTTTACACATATATAATAATCACCTATAAGATGGTAGTTTTAAATCTTAACTTCCAATCCTTATACCTTATTTTCTTTTATTATCAGACTGTCTAGAATCATGGGTATAATGTTGACCATAAGATGAATTGAAGGCATAATTTTTGCCTTTCAGATATTAATGGGAAAGTTTTAATAATTCACCATTAAGCATAATATTTGCTCTAAGTTCATTGTAGATACTCCTTATCAAATTAAGGTATAGGAGGGGGCCTTTATATCCCTAATTGGCTAGGAGTTTAAAATGAATGCATTGTGCTTTATCAAATCCTTTTTTCTGAACCTATCAATATGGTCATATGATGCTTCTATTTTTTTCTTAAAGTGCTAAATAGTGTTACATATTTTATTATTGTATCAGATTTGCCTTTCTATAATAGGGCCTTTCAGTCATAATAACTTTTTACTATATTATACATGTGTGTATATGTATATACATACAACGCAAACACATATTATCTTTATTTGATATAATTTATTGTTGGCTGAATTTGATTTAGTAATTTTTGGGGGGATTTTTACACCTGTGTTCATGAATGAGATTTGCATGCAAATTTCCTTTCTTATGATTTTGTTGAGGTTTGGCTTCCAAATTTTGCTAGCATTATAGAATTTCCTGGGAAATATGGAAGTATTTCTTTTTCTAGTTTTTGAAGGCCTGCTATAGTATTCATTCATTAGATTTTAAATTATTTTATTGTTGAAAGTATTTTGGCTTAGAGTTTTCTCTGCCGGACTTTCTTTAAATCCACTTTATTGGTATATATTTCCCATATAATAAAATGAGTTCATTTTGATTATGCATTTTGGTGAGTTTTTACAAATGTATCTACCTACTTAACCACCACCAAGATTTAACACGTAAAACATTCATATCATACCAAAAATGTCCTTCAATGCCCCTTTCCATATGATGAGCAAAAGAAGGTAAACATAAAAGAACACATACCATATAAGCCCTTTTACTGAAATCTCAGGAAAGTGAAAACATAATCAAGTATGAGAAAAAGCCAATGAATGTTTGCCTTGGTCAGAGAAGAGAAACTGCATATCATAATACTTTAATGATGATTTTCAATTATAAAATATCCTCAACTATGCATTGCTAAGAAAGAACACCAAGTAAAATTTAATTACATTTTCAATGAGTAACTTTCATATTTATATTATAGATAAATAGCTGGAGATAGATGAACAAGTGTATTAGATACCTGAGTATTCACTTGGTTCCCAGTAATGTCCTAGTTAAGCACTTTCATGTACAATCACTCTTAATTCTCAAAATAATTACGCAAGATTGATGGTATGATTTTCCCAATAATGCATTTAATGAAACTGAGAGAGTCTGTGAAATAACTTTTTTTAAGGTTTCTCATTAAGTTCCAGTTAGTTAACATACAGTGTAATATAGTTTCAAGTATACAATATAGTGATTCAACACCTCCATACAACTAAGACACCTGGTGCTTACCACAAGTGCACTCTTTAATCCCCATCACCTATTTAACAGCTCAAGTGTCCATCAACTAATGAATGGAGAAAGAAGATATAATATGTATGCACAGAATAATATTACTAAGCCATAAAATAATTTTTTCAAATCACTCATCTAGTTATTGCAGGACAATAATTTGAACTCAGGTCTGTCTGACACCTAAATCCATGCTGTTGATTATTATGACTTTCCAGGATTATTTTAACTAGGTCATTGTTTTATTTTTGTTTTACTTTTTTTGTTTTGTTTGTTTTGTTTTGTTTTGTTTTAAGTTGAGTGTGGGTGATACACAATGTTACACTAGTTCAGGTAATTCAAATTCTCTGAATATTATGGTATGCTCACCACAAGTGTAGCTACTACCACCTGTCACCATACAATGCTATTGCAATATCACTATCTTCCCTATGCTGTGCCTTTTATTCCTGTGACGTATCCATTCCACACTGGAAGCTTGTATCTGCCACTCCTTTTTATCCATTTTGCCCATCCTTCTACCCTCCTTCCTACAGGCAAACATCAGCTTTTTCTCTATATTTATAAGTCTGATTCTGCTTTTTATTTATTTGTTTTTTAAGACTACATATGAGTGAAATTGCATTTTTTTTTGTCTTTCTCAGTATGCTTTTACATGTTTATAGTAAAGCTGTATACAGAGAAGAACTCTTGATAACTTCTTTCAGCATTCTTCCTTAGTGGGATACATTTTTTTTCTAGGGATATATTTTGATTACACCATTCCACAGAAATTTTATAATTAAAATCTGAGAGTATACACTAAATTACTGAGAGAAAAAGTGATATGTGTGTGTCGGGGTGAGAGAGACAGAGCCAGAGACAGACACAGAGAAAGAAACAGAGACAAATGAGAGAAAGGGAGCAAAGAAGGGAGAGAGTACAAGAGGGAAAAAGAGAACACTAAATTACTCCATAAATAAGAGTTTGAGGAGATCTTGGTAGAGGTAAGAGAAGAAGATAAGAGGAGAGTATTTAATTCTGAGCCATGTCACAGAACTAAGATTCCAGATTTGGGTAGGGGGATCTGTGAGCTGGCAGGATGGCATTCGTAGCCAGACTAACAGATTCTGTTTCTGGCTCGTACCTCTCTGTCTTCCCATAGCAGGCACTGGTTAATAACTGATTTAAGTAGCAAAGCCTCCACAGAAAGAAACTGTGGCAATTAGTAAAACCTCTTCTAACCTGACCCAGGAAGTTGCTCAAGGCAGGCATCCGGGTAAGGTCCCTGGCCATACTGATAACTCAAAGCATATGCCTGACTTATGAACCTGAATTCATTGGAATTTAATTACTCTACATGATTATAAACTGACAGCAAACTAGTTATTGAAAGGATTGATTATTATTATACAAGCATTTCCATTATTCACTTATTGAAAACTTGGGCATACTTCCCAGACGAGAATTGAATCCTCCACTTCTTTTCACTTCATTACCTTTTTAGTTGAGTATGTTTAACTCTCTACGGTGGTTATTTTGACTCATATCATTCTTTAATATGATAAAGCCATTAAAATTCATTCAGGAAATAGACTTTTCTTCAGATAAAAAAGCCAGCGGTATGATAATAAAATACAGGATAGGTCTGTTAATTCTCTGATAACTTAGCTAATAGTCTCTTATTTGTTTAAAGAACTTTATATGACCCAAAAACAATAATTTGGCATAATGGGTTGGCTGCTAAAATGTGAGTCATAAGGCCTTGCTGTAAATGTTTATAGAGTAAATGGTGGTAAGGGAAATGAACTCTAAGATCCTTTAGTTATCTAGTGTTTTAAACTCAAGGAGATGACACTGAACTTATTACTCACTTTTTAAAGAGTAGAGTATTTGCCTTTAGGCAAACAAATAAATACCTTATTCAAACAAAATTTCATTAAACTTTATGGACATGTCATACTATTTGCATGGGCATATGAAGAAAAACTATTTTCTTTTATTAGTAAATTTATCTCCACAGATTCATTCCAAACAGTAAATTTACAGAGCAAATCTCAGATACTGTAGTTCATAAGTGTTGTTAAATAAACCCCCCCCAAAGTTTGCTTTTTGATTGTTCCAAATATTATGGTCTGTTTTGTCTATACCTATTGATTCAGGACATTTTTGGAGTTTAAAATTGTCAGGGTTAGAGTAGCACTGTCCATTCAGGGATTATCAAATCTTTCTTTATCTTGCCTCTACTCTGCGTCATCATTTTTGAATAATTACTTCCTGGATAAGCCTGGATGGTGACTTCTGAACCCAATAATAATATAATATTTCATATTTCAAAGACATCGAAAGCCATTGTGATAAAATAGTTCATGCTTCTCTCCACCCTTACTTTTTGTGGAAAGTCACTATTTTCTAATCAGGATCTAAAAAATACTAAATAAACAAGCAACTACACCGTTGTAATGGCGAAAGCTTGATATGCTCTAGATTCATAGAGATTCCTCTGCATTTATTTCAGAGACAGATTCAAATTTTATGAAACTTAGTCAAATAAATTCATAAAAATAGGCTCTAACATACATAGAATGCACAGTTTCTCAGAATTTCCTTTGTTTTCTTCACTATTTCTCCTAAGTCCTGATAATGATGGTGAATTAGAAATGAGACTTATCTCACACCCAAAACATGAAACATAAAATACAGTTATACAAGATCTAAATGAGATATACTGTAGAGATCTCAATCTATAAGAGATGAGCTATTAAAAAAAGAGATGAGCTATAAAAAGCTATATACACACTGGGGTAAAGCAATGTAGACTAAAAGAGAGAGAGACAGGTGGGATAGACAATAAATTGAAGACAGCTTTTGCAAAATGACAAAAAATATGAAGCCATAAATTACAAAATTCTATGAACCCCATAGAGAGGGAGAAATCCACATTTAAGTCCATAAAATTAAAATTGCTGAAATGTAAAGAGATTATCTTTAAAATAATGAAAGAACAAAAAGACAAATTTATACAGACCCATAACAGATTAGTGATTATTCGAGACTGGAAAATGTACAGTGTGGAGGGACAGGGATCAACTGCTACTAGGTATAGGAATTTCCTTTCCGGGGAACAAAAATGCTTCAAAAATAGATTGTGGTAATAGTCACACAAGCCTGTGAACATAATAAAAACACTGTATTATACACTTTCAAATTTTGAACTGTATGGTATGTAAACTTATCTCTATAAGGCTATTTAAAATAATCTGCAACAGACTACTAGCTGTGAAATGAATAGGTCATGAATATGGTGCGTAGCATGGTGAGTACAGTTGATGGCATTGTAGTACGTATTTGAAGGTTACTGGCTTTTGAAAGTTCTTATCACACACAAAAAAATGTTTTGTAACCTTTTCTAGTGCCAGGCAGTGACTAGACTTATTATGGTGATCATTTCACAGTGTATATAAATGTCAGATCATTGTACACCTGAAACTAATATATGGATGTCTATTATGCCTCAATAGAAAATATCATTTTAGTGTATGTAAAGAAAAAATAAATAGGGCGACTGGGTGGCTCATTTAGTTAAGCATCTGACCCTTGATCCCAGCTCAGGGCTGATCTCAGCACCATGTTGGGCTCCACACTTGGTGTGGAATCTATGTTAAAAAAAAAAAATTGCTCAAGAACTTAGTAGCTTAAAAGAAAAAAAATCTATAACAGAAATAACAACTTAATTCACAATAACTATGAGTATTGTTCTCATAAACACATTAACACACACTCGCATACCTATTTGTTTTTAATATTTAAATTGGATAAAAAACAGATCCAAAATATTATAAATAGGTGCCAGAGCCACAGTTACCACAAATATATTTACAAGCATTTCCATCTAACATATTACAGTCATCTTTAAAGCCTCCATACTGCCCATCAGGGTTTACATATGCTAAAGGTGATCTGTTGAAAAACAGGTGTTGGAACTATAGCGATAGCTGCATCCAACATCACTACAATGGTACAAGTCTTTGGTGATAGAGCAAAGGGTGAACACAATTTGTGAAGCCAAAGGAGACATATGTAGTCCTGTAACAAAAATGAGATAGGAAGAGACAGAATAAAATATTAAAATAAGGTAAGGAAATTAAAAAAACTGGACAGAGAAAGGAAAAAGTTAGCTTCCATTGATACGGCACTGAAATGTTACTATGTGGTAGCAGTGTCAAGGTAAGTGAAACACGTCCCCCCAACATCTATATGAAGGCCCTAAAAGCAAGTTGAAATGTGAAAGTAGAAGGTCCTGTGAGCATTGTGAGGATGTTTATGGTGTATTAGTCCCACATCGTTTAGCACAGGTGTTCCAGTAATTGTGGAATACTGGGAAAATACACAGTGCTCCATTTATCTTCATCATATCCCAAGGTGATACACTAGTAGCAATTTAGCACCTGCTAGAGCAATTTGGCATCTGTGGTATTTACCAAAGTGTTTGGTCTTAAAGGTTGGAAGTGTTATTTTGTACTTCCATACATGCTAGGGAATTATCAAGCATTTGCCAATACCAAATGCATTGTAAAAACCCCCTCAGTGAAAGTTGTGAAAGCAAACTAAATAAAGTTTAGTGATTAACAGTCTTATAAATGTGGCAGATTCAATTTTTTACACCTCTTTGTCCCATCAAATTGAGTCTCTTCTCTGACCACCAGGAGGAATCATTATGACACTTGCTTAATAATATAGCATATATATTTATAAATAAAAATTTGGGGATGTAATTGTTTCCATATTTTCTGCAATGTACATTTTAGCTATATTTGCTGACCCTGCAGGAAGCATGTATGTTGAGATAAACAGTACATCTCCCTCAGTGTTTCAAAAAATCTTGAAATATGAGCAAATTAGTAATTTTCCAAGAAAAGATAACCAAATAGTTCTCATCTGAAAAAATAGATATAGATTAAAAAATTTTATTCTAAAATCCTACCTAATATGGGGCTCTGTCCATAAAAAGGAGATCCACTGAGTAATAAGTAAGCAGAAATTGAGGTTTCCACTTTTCTTTCCCAAAAACTGTTTAAAGATGTCTAATTTAATATTTGGCTTAGAGTTCCTTGTGTTCAAAATACCTTTTCTGATTAGAGGTAGGATGATAAAAGTACAGAAAATAGGAAAAAAATATTCAGAAGGATGAATTGAAGAAGTACTAGCAAATACTTGAAAGACAAAAATAAAATTATAAATTAAGCATATTTCAGGTCCAGAAATTCCTTTTACAAAAAAATTATAATAATGTATCTATATATTTTCTTCTGCCTTAACATAGTAATATTTTAGAGCACCAACCACATGCCAAATCCAAAACAGCATTTTAATCCTTCCCCCAAAAGATTAAAATAAATTATCAAGATATGATGCCCTCTAGGTTGTAGTCAAGATTAGAATATGGGTGCTGTTTAGCTGACATTTATAAAGCAAAGCATGTTTCTTATATAGATGTTGAATGTGTAATAGATACATTTGTTTTTGTTCAAGTGGACATGAAGCTACTCTAAAAATATTAAAACTGAATACATCAAACAACGTATTAAGTAAATGTTAATCAGATATAAAAATTCTAATTTAAAAATAATTTGGGTAGAATATGTCAATTTATCTTGATCGGAATCAGTCAAATCTAATAAATGAAGAAAAGTTTGTATGAGGGAATTTTAACAATATAATCAATGAATCAATCATATATTTATCTCCCTATGTAAACTATTTATATATCTCTGTACTAGAGAGTAAACAGTCATTACCAAGCCTATAGAAAATGTATAAAAAGTATTCAAAGCAGATATAAAGAAAACATAAACACATTTAAAAAAAATACATTCAGGCAACATTCTCTGCTTATATAATTCTTCCATCAAAGAGGAAACAAAAGCTAAAAACTGCAAACTACTGAAAAAACAGAAAACGTTTCAAAACCTGGGAAAGATAGTAAAAGCTATACTCAGAGGAAAATGTACAGCCATAATACTATCATTATTAAAAACTATGTACTAAAAAATTAATGAATAAGCAATAATCCTACTTTTTTCCTGGATAATCTATTATTTAGGTGACACTCCCAATATATTTAAGGTTACAAATGTTTAGTCTACAGTGTTTGAAAAGAAATCAAGGAACATCAGTAGAAAATAGAAATGAACTAGGGGCACCCATGTAGTGCAGTTGGTTAGACAACCAACTGTTGGTTTCAGCTCAGGACCTGGTGTCAGGATCAGGATCGAGCCCCAAGTCTGGCTCCATACTCGGCATGGAGTCTTCTTGAAATTCTTTCTCCTTCTCCCTCTGCCTCTCCTCCTCCTTGAACACATTATCTCTCAGATAAATAAATAAATAAATAAATAAATAAATAAATAAATAAACAAACAAACAAATACATCTTAAAAAAATGGACTACAGAAAATTGACAGAGGTAATCAAACACAAAAGCAAGTGATAGACTTAAAGGATAAAGAGGCATGATACCTAATAAAAAATAGGACTATTTATTAAAAAAAAAAAAAGATATACCACTCCTAAATATAGGTGTATTTAGTGAGAGTAATAAAAATTCTCAACAAACTAGAAATAGATGCAATGATATACTGGGGCTAGCCCAACAGAGCTCATTGTTAAATGTTCAGAAATGTTGTGTTTCAATTAATATCATATTGATAATTTAAATAGCTAGAGTGGAAATTTTTATATCATAAAAACTTGCAAATGCTACAAATCAGGGAAGAAAATTGGTTGTTAAACATGTACCAGCATATCTCAAGATAAAGAAAATCACTCAACCCAGTAAAAGGCTGGCTTGTATGAAAAGTCTATAGATATAATCATAAAAAGTTATTTAAAAACTGTTCTTTTTGTTCAAGATTAGGGATAAAGAAAATATTTAAGACAGTTTGACATTGATGTAAATATATATTTATATGTCATATGAAACCAAATTGTTACTTCAGAATAGATTTTTGGTGTTTTTGACAAAACCTCAAGTTAATCCAAAGAGAACAGTCTCTCAGCAAAGGCATGGAAACGAATAAATGCCCAAAGTTTTTTTTTTTTAATTTTTATTTATTTATGATAGTCACAGAGAGTGAGAGAGAGAGGCAGAGACACAGGCAGAGGGAGAAGCAGGCTCCATGCACCGGGAGCCCGACGTGGGATTCGATCCCGGGTCTCCAGGATCGCGCCCTGGGCCAAAGGCAGGCGCTAAACCGCTGCGCCACCCAGGGATCCCCTTTTTTTTTTTTTTTAATGAAAGTTTAATGTTTAGCTCATGCCAGAAAAATAACTTGAAATGAAACTTCTATAAAATTTAAACACTACTGTTACAACATGACAGACAGAAGGCTCATAGTATTTTGCTTCTAGGAAAGGAGGGGGATTTTTGTTTGTTTGTTTCTATTTAAATTCCAGTTACTTAACATAGTGTAGTATTAGTTTCAGGTGTACAATTTAGTCATTCAACACTTCATACAACAGTCAGTGCTCATCACAAGTGCACTCTCTAATCCCCATCACCTATTTAACAGCCAAAGTGTCCACTGACTGATGAATGAATAAAGATGTATATATTTATATACATAAATGGAATATTACTCAGCCATAAAAAATAATGAGATGGAGCGGGATTTTTACCACAAAGGAGCATCGGGGTATTTTTTTTTAATTAATGACAATTTTTTATAACTTGAATACTGAGATGGTCATATGAGGGTTAAAATTGTCAATACTCATCAGGATGTACCTACTCTTAAAAAGGATATATTTTATTCTGCATAATTTAAACATTAATAAAATTTTGATTTTCAAAATTATCACAGAGGAATTTTCTTTCTTTTTTTTTTAGATTTTATTTATTTATTTGAGAGAGAGACAGAACATGAGCAGGGGGAGGGGAAGGGGAGGAAAAGGGACAGAGGGAGAGAGAAAGTAGACTCCCTGCTGAGAGTGGAGCCCAAACAGTGGCTTGACCCCAGGACCCCAAGATCATAACCTGAACCAAAGTCAAGACGCTTAACCAACTGAGCCACCCAGGTACCACATTGAGGGGCTTCTCTTCTATGATTAAGTAACTGTGGTGGACTAATATTCCCACTAAATAACTAGACAAATCAGACACACACTCAAAAGTACATATTTTATGACCCCATTCTCATGAAACTAGTAAAAGATAAATCTGCAGTGACAAATCACTAGTTGTTTAAGGTCAGATGTGTTCATCAGGTTGTTTTTATGAAGAAATTGTCTTGGAAAGAGCTCATGCGAAAAGATAAACACATCTTAAAAAAAGGATGAAATGCCAGTACATTTTCTATCTTCAATGCAAATATATTAGGGATGAACATCCAAAGAATAACTAGAAGAGCCTCATGTGTTTGGAAAATTCAAATATAATCCTAAGTAAACTATAGGCTGACAAAACATACAGGATTTTAGGAAACATTTTAAGTGAATAAAAATATTGCATAGTCAAACTTTTTAATGTAGCTTAAATTCCTGCTCTTAATAAGAAAATATAAACAAAGTTCTTTTTTTTCCTCTCTTGTCTGCCCAGAAACCAAAACTTTTATACTTTGTCTTTGTCAGGTCTATTGAGTATTTAAAGTTAAAACTTCTCACTGTTGAAGGAGGTTAGTTTTTCTAACAACTATATAACCCCACATATTTGTCATTGGACTCTCTTATTGCCACCCTTGGTTAAATAAATAAGTTTTAAGTTTCGTAATGATATATACTCCTATTTGGGCATGTGCTTTATAACTTTCTGAGGCTTTTTTACAAATGTCATAGGATTTAAATTGTAAATAAAGTCTTTTTGACAAAAAAATAAAATAAATAGAATGTGTAACTTAACATGCATATGATATGAAAAATACTAAAAATTTCCACCTCAGGAAGTTAGAAAAATAATGAAAATATACAGCAAAATAAATTAGGAGGTATGAAGTATAAAAGAAGAGACGTCATAAAATAAAAAATATGGAAGTTCAGTATGGTCAAAAGTTAATCCTCTAAAAAAATCTAATAAAATAAATTAATCTCTAGCAAGACTCATACAGAAAAAGGAAAAAGAAGAGTCACAGAAATTAAAAAAAAACAAATATGTGTAATGAAATGTTAGAAATTAATTCAGATTCTGCAGATATTAAAATGTCTTTGAAATAGATTATAAATAGATTATAAACATAGTAATAAATTCAAAATATGCATAAAATAAATGTCTAGGGAAAATAATAAATGTCACTGGAGAGAGAACAAAATACCTGAAAACTCCTATAATAATAAAGAAATTTAATTATTGAACAAAAGCTTTCTAAACAAAATTTTGAATTCAGTTGCCTTTACTGGTAAGTTCTACCAAAAAAATCTAAATTTGAAAAAATATGCCAGAGAATTAGTTAAATCCTTGATATAAAACCAGCAAGGGCAGGAAAGAAAAATCCCAAGGCAAACAACCTTAAAAACAGTTGTTAAAACAAAACTAAAATGTTATCACATAAAGTCTAAAGAATATTTAAAAATGACGCTCATATGTAAGTAAGCTTGGTTTATAGCAAGAACATAAGAATTTTTAATCCTAGAAAACCAATCTCTGCAAGCCACTATATTAGCTTCATAAAATAAAAATCATAGGCTAAAATTTTCAGAAAACCTGAATAATTCAGATAAAAGAGCAGTTTCTGTGACATAATATTCATTCACACTTAAAAAAGTAAAACCTTAGTAAACTAGGAACTAACACTGTAAATATCATTTTCATCATTTGATTTCTTTCACTTGCTATTTTTAATTAATTGTTTTGACTAATTTATGAACATTAAAATTTGTTTTGTACAAACACATAGTATTACACTTGAAAAGAACACACAGACGTGCTTGCTTTCATTTGGTATTTATTTCTAATAATGTTTATTTTGAAAATTTTGAACTTATGGAAAAGTTTGACAGATTAAACAGTAAACTGAGTTCTGTTCACTGCTGTACTTCACTACAATTTTATAAACACAAAATTTTGAATGATGACATCAGCAGGCAACTTTACACTTTTACCCTAAAAGTATCTTCCTGGCAACTGTGCAAATATGTTGTACTATAAGAACTTATGTTATTTGAATTCACATATAATAACAAGTGAAACCCTTGATATAGGTCTCCGAATTAGGACACCATCTTCTATGATTTTATCATTACTTTATAGAGTTTATTTCATTCATAGCTTTAATGTTCCCTGAACACTATTTCTAATGAATTATGGATGGAGAAAATACTTTCAATGTATTTTTAGCATAGATGAATTATTCTGCTTCTTATGAGCAGTCTCTCATAATTCTGCACCACAGAATTCTTAATAAGCATGGAATCAAAGTGCTTCCATGAAAAACATCCCACATTTGGTATGTTATTTCTTTGACTGGAGATACATGTTGAATATAACTATCCATTGAATATAACTATCCATAGTAATGTGAAATTTGGGGTGCCTGGGTGGCTCAGTTGGTTAAACATTTGCCTGAATTCAGCTCAGGTCATGATACCAACCCCATGTCTCACTCCAAAGGAGCCCTCCATCAGGCTTTATGCTCAACAGGGAGCCTGCTTCCCCCTCTCCTTCTGCCTGCCACTCTGTCTACTTGTATTCTCTAAGTAAATAAAATCTTAAAAAAAAAAAAAAGAGGAAAAGAAAAGAAAAAGAAATGTGCAATTTAATTATAGATTTCTGTGAGGAAAAACAACAACAACAACAAAAACCCTGAACCTTTGAGTACCAAGGTACAATACATTTCCAAAAGCCTGTTTAGGAATAAAATGTTCTTGGGGGAAATCAAGTTGCAACTTATAAAACCTACAACCTCATGTTTTTCCACAATCATATCAGGAAGAGCAGTGACATTTTTAAAACGAACTTTTGGAATGTGTTCTCACTCAACAAAGAATAGCATGACAATGTAGGAAATTAACACAGTCTATTCTCCGTCATCAAAGGCATTTAGGAAAGAGAAACCAGTGGACAGAAATGAAATGGGCATATTATTGAAAGTTCTCTTTTCCCCAGGTCAAATTCCTGATCTGTAATAAAATCAATTAACTGTGATGACCCCTGGTACTCCTCTTCTCTTCTCTGTTTAGTATAAACTCTGTTTCAAGTTTTTCTATTCATTGATGTTTCTTTTAATATGTGTGTGTGTGTGTGTGTGTGTGTGTGTGTGTGTGTGCATGGCTGTCATCTCTTTTTGGAAATTCAGATCAATAACTCCAAATATCTGGTGGGACAGCTCTGTCTCCATATAATCAATCTCAAAACACTCAGAATAAACACTTTGGGGCCACTACCATCCCCCAATCTATCTCCTTTTTTGATTCCTTTGTAGAAACAACTCCATCAAAACTTTAACAAGGAATTGTTTAAAATATAGTCACAGGGCAGCACTAGTGGCGCAGCGGTTTGGGGCCGCCTACAGCCTGGGGTGTGATCCTGGAGACCTGGGATCGAGTCCCACATCAGGCTCTCTGCATGGTGCCTGCTTCTCTCTCTGCCTGTGTCTCTGCCTCTCTCTCTCTGTGTCTATGACTAAATAAATAAAATCTTAAAAAAATAAATAAAATAAAATATAGTCACATTCCTTTTTCTCACCCTGTAAGTTTAGCAATTTACAAATTCTTGTTCAGTCTGCCACCCAAGATTCTCTTGCATCTTCCTTTCTTTTCCATCTGCACTATTTTTCCTTTTAAAGATTTATTTACATTTATTTATTTATTTATTTATTTATTTATTTATTTGAGGGGGTGGGGAGCAGCAGACAGAGAGGGAGAAAAAGAATCAAAAGCAGACTGTGCACTGGGCATACAGCCCGATGTAGGGTTCAATCCCACAACCTTGAGGTCATAACCTGAGCCAAAATTAATAGTTGGACACCTAACCAACTGAGCCACCCAGGAATCCCTACATTACCATTTTTCTAAATAAGGTTTTCATCCCCTTCCTCAGTTCATTACATCCTATGATATACTCCTCATTCTACTGATAGTGTGACTTTTAAAAAATGCAAATATGACTATGTTATTACTTTTCCTTACACCTTTCCTTATTTCTGCATCACCTACCTTACAAACTAAGTGGCGTATCGGACCTTTTCTATATATATAATAGAAAACTGAATACCTTGAAAAACTCTGTATGTGAAAACACAAAATTAATGAAATAGTATTTTAGGAAGCCATTTTAATAAAACTATCATACAGCTACCAAGATAGTACAGGTATTCTCAGAGATCAAAAACAAAAGACACATATTTGCATAGGTATATAGTGGGCAAAGATGAAACTGCCTAATGGAAATTTACCAGTCCCTACTGATCTAATTCTTTATTTGTTTAGGCTATCTGATGAACAATAAGCAAAACCTTCTAAATGACCACGAAACTAAGCTGATTTTAGAAATTCCTCTCTTTAATTAAACCAGGATTTTTAAATGGTATAGTTTACTTTCTTTAGGAATGCGGTGACAGGGCAGCCCGGGTGGCTCAGCGGTTTAGAGCTGCCTTCAGCCTAGGGCGTGATCCTGGAGACCCGGGATCGAGTCCCACGTCGGGCTTCCTGGATGGAGCCTGCTTCTCCCTCTGCCTGTGTGTCTGCCTCTTTCTCTGTGTCTCTCATGGGTAATTAAATAAAAAATTAAAAAAAAAAAAAAAAGGAATGCTGTGACAGAAAAGATCCTTAGCTAAAGTATAAAAATTCAGAAGGAAGGACACCTGTGTGGCTCAGCGGTTTAGCGCCTGCCTTTGGCCCAGGGCGTGATCCTGGAGACCTAGGATCGAGTCCCAGTCCCATATCGGGCTCCCTGCGTGGAGCCTGCTTCTCTCTTTGCCTATGTCTCTGCCTCTATGTGTGTGTGTGTGTGTCTCATGAATAAACAAATAAAACAAAGTCACAACACTACAATAGCTGCATTTTAACTCTATGTATTGAAAAAAAATTTCCCAACTTAGTATGTTCCTACCCTACCCCGAAAATTTTGTGATGCTTTTTTCTTATCATTATCATTATCATTTTCAAGATTTGCTGAACACTTCATTTGAAAGTTTATGCTGCTCAAACACATGGGATAATGCCAAAGCAAGAATTTGTCTCAAAACAAGTTTGTAATGATACATTTTAATCAAAAAAGAACAGCCATCTGAGAATTTTCACAACATTCTGGGAACACAGGTGTAGCATTTCTTCAGGTTTATTTACAAAAACTATGTACCTTCGTAAAAAATCCATATTCAGATGCAAAACAATTTGGCTGCACAGCTGCTTCTAACTCCAAGTGGGCTAATCAGCTAAGGATTGTGTAAGGGCCTCTCGGGAGTACTTATTGTTTTTCAGGTATGGGAACTTTTCAAAATGTAGGAACAGTGTGACATTCCGAGTTTCCTTAAGACAATTATGTTCAGCTGTTAACTGAAGTGGAATATTGCTGATTTTTCTCTCATAACTCCACAGATATAAGACATGTGCCAAGAATGAGTGAGGAATAATAGCTCCACTATCACTGGATACTGACTGCTGAACACTCCTAAGGATGTAACGAATGCTGTTAATGTTGGCACAGAAGCCTTATGCCCATGTAAGGGACAATTTCTATTTTTCTAAGGATCTTCTCAAACACTAAATTCTATTCTTGTCCCTAAAACATTTTGTGATTTCTTAAATTTCATTGATACATTTATTGTAAAATCAGTGAGCAACTATTATAAGTCACACATGATAATGGATAATGAAAAAACAAATAGTTTATGATTTTGGTAATGGGGGATATGCCATAGTCCTCAGAGTTACTGAAGATTAGCAAGTTTGAATATGTTTGGAAATCTTTATTATGTTCAATTTAAATTAATATTTAATGGCTTCTCTTTGGTTTTAATATCCAACTTATGACAGTTCCTTCTTTATTATATTCTGGAATCCATATTCATTTCTGCACAGCCTCTCTAGAATTCTAGATCCTCTTCAGCTAGCATTTACATTATTTCAAGAGCCTTCTTGATGCCTTCCACCCATTGATTTCCCCCTACAATTCTGTTCTCATAAAGTTCCTAAGAATATGTTATCGCATTAATAAACTTTCGTGATTCTCTATCGTATATAAATAAAATTCACGTACTCTTATCTCATTATACATTTAACAAACTGTTATCAAGCATCTACATTATGCAAAGAATAATTCTATATAGTACAGTCCCAGAGATGTTCAAATATGTCTCTCTGTAGCTAACTAGTAATATACCACTTGATAGCCTTGATAAATAATTTGGCATAATTTGCAAATATATAAAAATATATTTCCTCTTTAAAAGTCATAAAAATGTCCAGCAGACTGATGTACAATCACCAAAGAGAACTATAATCTAATATATGTCTGGATGTGATCAGTTTCCCTTCTTTGAACATAATTATGCAATAAACTCAATATGGTTGTTACATTGCATTTACTAAATATATACAATGAAGTTCCAAAGTACATTCAATACATTTCTGTCTAATAAAGGCTTCACCTAAAAAATAAAACAACTCTGATTCATGATACTTTTTTATCTACCATTTAAATCTAAATCCGGGCAACAAGAATAACTTGTCAAACATGAAAATTTTTAAGGTGCTAGAGATTTACCGTATATCAGTAACAATTTAGATATTATGCCATAGAATGAGGAATTTAAAGAGTATCAAAACACACAATTTCACATACTTATAATAACTTACAACAATGTATCATATTCATTAGTTCAATAAAGGGAAAATTAGCAATTCCATCAAGTTAGAAAAATCAAATTAACTTGATAAACACCAGAATCATTATTAATAGATGTGAGCACACAGCCATATACTCTATTTTTACATTAGCTCAAAGCCATTTTGCTGGGTTGGTCATGCACAGAAAAATAACAGAGTTACTCTAATGTCAATGGTATGACAAGAATGGAAAGCATGACTGAAAAATAATTCCAAGGTTTCAGTGCAGATATTGAGCATCGTATCTAAAGAGCAATGGAAGTACATGACTGTAGTATTAAATTCGCACAGGTTAAACATAATCTTTTTTTGGCATCTGCATAATATTTGTTCTCTTAGTTCCTCAAAAGCAAAATGTGGCACTAAAATTTTGCAAATGATAGCTCAAGCCATTCCTGAGCCAACTTGGAGATATCAATAAATATCCTGTTCCTCTGAGTGTTCTCTATCTCATATTTTTCAGACTCTGATTGTAACTCAAGCTTGTCATCTATTAAAAGTAATAAGACTGATGATTTTTTGGGAAGGGAAACTTCCTTAACACACAAAAAAATTATAAATGTTACAAAATAAATCACAATCTTATGGTAATAGAATTTCACATGTTCTAAATGTTTCTTAGTAATCTTGCTTAAATATCGAAATTTATAAATTAAAATTTCATCATTATAACATGCCCAACATCCAGCACTGGGCAAAAAGTTTAGGAAATATTGAAGCAAATAGTTGACATCACTCAAAAGAAGACTTCATAGTTTTAAAGGGGGTTAGAAAGGAGCTAATAATTTCTGAAGTGACTTTCTATTTGGCAGGCAGCACACAAAGTGGTTTTTAATAATTTCTACAATTAAGTGACCATGGACTTTACTGATTGTGAAGACATTTTCTTCTTTGGGCATGCCACTATTTCTTTTTTTTAAAGATTTTATTTATTTATTCATGAGAGACTCAGAGAGGTAGAGACATAGGTAAAAGGAGAAGCAGGCTCCCTGCGGGGAGCTCAATTTTGAACTCGATCCCAGGGCCTCAGGATCATAACCTTAGCCAAGGCAGATGCTCAACCTCTGAGCCACCCAGGCATCCCTAGCATCCAATATTTCAACACTACAGCAACAGAGAGAGGGTGAGCTAATACTAATAATTAGCAGGGCAGCCTACCGTGGTTCTTATTCTGATACAGGTTAGTTTTCCTCTCTGACATGTTTACAGATTCAGAGCACTTCCTATTTGTAAGTTTTCTGTTGCAGATAAAAAATATTTTTAACCAGGAAACAAGATTATTTCTTTCTTCTTTTTCAAGTTTTTATTTAAATTCCAGTCTGTTAACATACAGCATATAATTAGTTTCAGGGGTAGAATTTAGTAATTCATGAGAGGAAAGTCTTCATTTAAGTTTATTTCAATGGCTAAGAAGCTAGGAATTATGCATATGATATACTCCTCAACTCACCTCAAAACTTACCTTCTACCTATGATATCTCACAATTTATGACTTTTGAAGAATATTTTTAAGATTTTATTTACTTGACAGAGAGGGAGAGAGAGAGGAGAGAGAGAGAGAGAGAGAGAGAGAGAACACAACCAGGGAGGAGTAGCAGGCAAAGGGAGGAGAAGTAGATTCCCTGCTGAGCAGAGAGCCCTAACTGGGGCTTGATCCCAGGACTCTGGGATCATGACCTAGGTTGAAGGCAGACAATCGACTGAGCCACCCAGGCACCTCTAAAGAATATTTTAAAAATCCAAATCAGAATGAATAAAACATAATTTGAGCTGGCCCTACCGAATCCACTTAGAAAATAAAATCAATAGCAGAAAAGAGGAAGGGATGGGCTGGATGGCAGAGGAGTAGGGTCACCTGTCCCACCAATTTACCTGGATAACGTTCAAATCATCCTGAACACCTACGAATTTGATCTAAGATTTAAAGAGAGAACAGCTGGAATGCTACAGAGAGAAGAGTTTATGCTTCTAACAAGGTAGGAAGGCAGGAAAAAAAAGAAAAAGAATCCAGTGGAGGAGGGGCCCCCCCAAGGAGCCGGGCTAAGGGGGGGTCGGGGAGAGCCTCGGGACAGGAAAGCCCCACCCAGGAGAAGGGGGGACTTTAAAAATCTGCACCGGATTCTTCCCGGTGGGACAAGTGCTCTCAGGGACTTCAGGCAGGATCCCAGGAGGGGCAGTGGAGCCCTCAGGTTCCAGGGTCACTAACAGAGGAGGGGCACCCAGAGGAGAGAGCTGCACCCTGCAGGCCGAGCTGGTAAAGGGCTGGAGCGGGGGCCCGAGAGCAGCGGCTCCACGCAGAGGGGGCTGCAGGCCCTCGGAGCGTGATCCAAGTAGTGTAGGCCCCGGAGCCCAGGGTGCAGGGGGACACAGCTGGGATCCTGTGCTCCCCCAGGACAGGTGGAGGCCGGGAGGGCCCAGGAGAGTGAGGACTCTCCTGCCGCTGGTACCTCGCAAGCTGTGGAGATCAGGGCCCCCACCCCGGGAGCATCCAGGCCCCTGCGGACTGGGAGCTGCAGGAGTTTCTGCGGGAGCTGACTCTAGAGCTGGAGAGCTGGCCGCCACCACTGTTGTTCCTCCTGGTGTCACCCTGTGCCTGGGACTGAGCGGGGCCACCAGGGAACAGAGGCCTCACAGGATAAACAGCTCCTACTGAGCCTGGCACCTGGTGGGGGTTGGGGCAGCTCCCCCCCGCCCCCCCCCCCCGCACACACCTGAGAATCAGCACAGCAGCCCCTCCCCCAGAAGACCAGCTGGAAGGACAGAGGAAGAGCAAGTTCTCCACTGAGCAGCGCTGGAAAGCTCCAGGGGAAGTCAAGGATTTACAGTATATAGAACCAGAGGGTACCGCTCCTTGTTTTTTTTGTGTGTGTTTTTTTTCTTTATCTTTTTTTTCTTTTTCTTCCTTTCTCCAGTACAAATTGTTTTTAGCCACTCTGTGCTGAGCAAAATGACTAGAAGAACTCACCACAAAAGAAAGAATCAGAAACAGTACTCTCTGCCACAGAGTTACAGAATTTGGATTACAGTTCAATGTTAGAAAGCCAATTCAGAAGCACAATTATAAAGCTACTGGTGGCTCTGGAAAAAAGCATAAAATATTCAAGAGACTTCATGACTGCAGAATTTAGATCTAATCATGCCAAAATTAAAAATCAATTAAATGAGATGCAATCCAAACTGGAGGTCCTAATGATGAGGGTTAATGGGGTAGAAGAAAGAGTGAGTGACATAGAAGACAAGTTGATGGCAAGAAAGGAAGCTGAAGAAAAAAGAAAAAAACAATTAAAGGACCATGAGGAAAGGTTAAGGGAAAAAATCTACATTTAATTGGGGTTCCAGAGGGCGCTGAGAGGGACAGAGGACCAGAAAGCATATTTGAACAAATCATAGCTGAGAACTTCCCTAACTTGGGGAGGGAAACAGGCATTCAGATCCAGGAGATAGATTCCCCACCCCCCATAAAATCAATAAAAACTGTTCAACACCTCGACATCTAATAGAGAAACTTGCAAATTCCAAAGATAAAGAGAAAATCCTTAAAGCAGCAAGAGACAAGAGACTTATATGGGGAGAAATATTAAATTAACAACAGACCTCTCCACAGAGGCCTGGCAGGCCAGAAAGAAGCTGGCAGGATATATTCAGGGTCCTAAATGAGAAGAACATGCAGCCAAGAATACTCTATCCAGCAAGGCTGTCATTCAGAATAGAAGGAAAGATAAAGAGCTTCCAAGATAGGCAGAAACTGAAAGAATATGTGACCTCCAAACCAGTTCTGCAAGAAATATTAAGGAGACCCTGTAAAGGAAAGAGGATGCTTAAAGAAATAATCCACAAACACAAGGACTGAATAGGTATTATGATGACACTAAATTCATATCTTTCAACAGTAACTCTGAACATGAATGGGCTTAATGATCCCATCAAAGACGCAGGGTATCAGATTGGATAAAAAAGCAAAACCCATCTATTTGCTGTCTACAAGAGACTCATTTTAAACTGAAGGACACCTACAGCCTGAAAATGAAAGGTTGGAGAACCATTTATTATTCAAATGGTCCTCAAAAGAAAGCTGGAGTAGCAATCCTCATATCAGATAAAATTTATCCCAAAGATTGTAGTAAGAGATGAAGGGGACACTATATCATACTTAAAGGATCTATCCAACAAGAGGACCTAACAGCCATGAATATTTATGCCCATAATGTGGAAGCTGCCAAGTATATCAATCAATTAATAACCAAAGTAAAGACATACTTAGATAATAAGACATACTTAGATAATACACTAATACTGGGTGACTTCAACATGGCACTTTGCAAAAGACAGGTTTTCTAAGCACAACATCACCAAAAAAACAAGAGCTTTAAATGATACACTGGACCAGATGGATTTCACAGATATTTACAGAACTTTACATCCAAACGCAACTGAATACACATTCTTCTCAAGTGTACACGGCACTTTCTCCAGAATAGACCACATACTGGGTCACAAATCTGGTTTTAACTGATACCAAAAGATTGGGATTGTCCCCTGCATATTTTCAAACTATAATGCTTTGAAACTTGAACTCAATCATAAGAAGAAATTTGGAAGAAATTCAAATCTGTGGAGGTTAAAGACTATCCTGATAAATTAAGATGAAAGGGTCAACCAGGAAATTGGAGAAGAATTAAAAAGATTCATGGAAACTAATGAGAATGAAGATATAACCATTCAAAATCTTTGGGATACAGCAAAAGCAATCCTGAGATGGAATACATCACAAAGCAAGCATCCTTCAAAAAATTGGAAAAAAACCTCAAATACACAAGCTAACCTTGCACCTAAAGGAACTGGAGAAAGAACAGCTAATAAAACCTACACCCAGCAGAAGAAGAGAGTTAATAAAGATCTGAGCAGAACTCAATGAAATAGAGACCAGAAGAACTGTGAAACAGATCAATAAAACCAGAAGTTGGTTCTTTGAAAGAATTAATAAGATAGATAAACCATTAACCAACCTTATTAAAAAGAAAAGAGAAAGGACACAAATTAATAAAATTATGAATGAAAAAGGAGAGATCACCACCAATACCAAGGAAATACAAAACAATTTTAAAAATATTATGAGCAGCTATACGCCAATAAATTAGGCAATCTAGAAGAAATAGACACATGTTTGGAAAATCACAAACTACCAAAACTGGAACAGGAAGAAATAGAAAACCTGAACAGACTGATAACCAGGGAGGAAATTGAAGCAGTCATCAAAAACCTCCCAAGATACAAAATTCCAGGGTCAGATGGCTTCCCAGAGGAATTCTATCAAACATTTAAAGAAGAAACCATACCTATTCTACTAAAGCTGTTCCAAAAGATAGAAAGGGATGGAATACTTCCAAACTCCTTCCATGAGGCCAGCATCACATTAATTCCAAAACCAGACAAAGACCCCACCAAAAAAGGAGAATTATAGACATTACCTGATGAACACAGATGCAAAAATTTTCAACAAGATACTAGTCAATAGGATCCAACAGTACATTAAGAAGATTATTCACCATGACCAAGTGGGATTTATCACCGGGATGCAAGGCTGGTTCAACACTTGTAAAGCAATCAACTTGATAAATCATATCAACAAAAGAAAAAACAAGATCCATACGATCCTCTCAATAGATGCAGATAAAGCATTTGACAAAATACAGCATCCATTCCTGATCAAAACTCTTCAGAGTGTAGGGTTAGAGGGAACATTCCTTAGCATCTTAAAAGCCATCTACGAAAAGCCCACAGCAAATATCATTCTCAATGGGGAAACACTGGGAGCATTTCCCCTAAGATCAGGAACATGACAGTGATGTCAACTCTCACCACTGCTATTCAACACAGTACTAGAAGTCCTAGCTTCAGCAATCAAGCAACGAAAATAAATAAAAGGCAAGAAATGTGTGGGAAATATCAGAAAGGGAGACAGAACGTAAAGACTGCTAACTCTGGGAAACGAACTAGGGGTGGTAGAAGGGGAGGAGGGCGGGGGTGGGAGTGAATGGGTGACGGGCACTGGGTATTATTCTGTATGTTAGTAAATTGAACACCAATAAAAAAAAATAGAATAAAAAATAAATAAATAAATAAATAAATAAATAAATAAATAAATAAAAACTTGAAAAAAATAAATTTCCAATCAGGGAAATTTTTAAGAAAGAAATAAACTATTATGTTATCAAGCAAAAAAAAAAAAAAAAAAAAAAAAAAAAAAAAAAAAAAAAAAGGCATGCAAATTGGCAAAGAAGAAGTCAAACTCTCCCTCTTCACAGATGACATGATACTCTACATAGAAAACCCAAAAGCCTTCACCCCAAGATTGCTAGAACTCATACAGCAATTCGGCGGTGTGGCAGGATGCAAAATCAATGCCCAGAAGTCAGTGGCATTTCTTTTTTTTTTTTTTTTTTTTTTTAATTTTTTTTTTTAATTTATTTATGATAGTCATACAGAGAGAGAGAGAGAGAGGCAGAGACACAGGCAGAGGGAGAAGCAGGCTCCATGCACCGGGAGCCTGACGTGGGATTCGATCCCGGGTCTCCAGGATCACGCCCTGGGCCAAAGGCAGGCGCCAAACCGCTGCGCCACCCAGGGATCCCTTTTTTAAATTTTTTTTTTTTTTTTTTTTTTTAGTCAGTGGCATTTCTATACATGAACAATGAGACTGAAGAAAGAAAAATTAAGGAGTCAATCCCATTTACAATTGCACCCAAAAGCATAAGATACCTAGGAATAAACCTAACCAAAGAGGTAAAGGATCTATACCCTAAAAACTACAGAACACTTCTGAAAGAAATTGAGGAAGACACAAAGAGATGGAAAAATATTCCATGCTCATGGATTGGCAGAATGAATATTGTGAAAATGTCAATGCCACCCAGGGCAATTTACACGTTCAATGCAATCCCTATCAAAATACCATGGACTTTCTTCAGAGAGTTGGAACAAATAATCTTAAGATTTCTGTGGAATCAGAAAAGACCCCAAATAGCCAGGGGAATATTGAAAAAGAATACCAGAGCTTGGGGCATCACAATGCCGGATTTCAGGTTGTACTACAAAGCTGTGGTCATCAAGACAGTGTGGTACTGGCACAAAAATAGACACATAGATCATTGGAACAGTATAGAGAACCCAGAAATGGGCCCTCAACTCTATGGTCAACTGATATTCGACAAAGCAGGAAAAATTATCCACTGAAAAAGGACAGTCTCTTCAATAATGGTGCTGGGAAAATTGGACAGACACATGCAAAAGAATAAAATTAGACCATTCTCTTACATCATACACAGAGATAAACTCAAAATGGATGAAAGATCTAAAGGTGAGACAAGAATCCATCAAAATCCTGGAGGAGAACACAGGCAACACCCTTTTTGAACTCGGCCACTGTAACTTCTTGCAAGATACATCCACGAAGGCAAAAGAAACAAAAGCAAAAATGAATTATTGGGACTTAATCAAGATAAAAAGCTTCTGCACAGCAAAAGAAACAGTCAACAAAACTAAAAGACAACCTACAGAATGGGAGAAGATATTTGCAAATGACGTAACAGATAAAGGGCTAGTATCCAAGATCTATAAAGAACTTATTAAACTCAACAGCAAAGAAACAAACAATCCGATCATGAAATGGGCAAAAGACATGAACAGAAATTTCACAGAGGAAGACATATATATGCACATGAGAAATCACATGAGAAAATGCTCTGCATCACTGGCCATCAGGAAAATAGAAATCAAAACCACAATGAGATACCATGTCACACCAGTGAGAATGGGGAAAATTAACAAGGCAGGAAACCACAAATGTTGGAGAGGATGTGGGGGTGGGAATGTGAACTGGTGCAGCCACTCTGGAAAACTGTGTGGAGGTTCCTCAAAGAGTTAAAAATAGAACTGCCCTATGACCCAGCAACTACACTACTGGATATTTACCCCAGAGATACAAATGCAGTGAAATGGACACCTACACCCCAATGTTTATAGTAGCAATGTCAAACTGTGGAAGGAGCCTCGGTGTCCATCAAAAGATGAATGGATAAAGAAAGTGTGGTTTATGTATACAATGGAATATTACTCAGCCATTAGAAATGACAATACCCACTATTTGCTTCAACGTGGATGGACCTGGAAGGTATTATGCTGAGTGACGTAAGTCAATCGGAGAAGGACAAACATTATATGGTCTTATTCATTTGGGGAATATAAAAAATAGTGAAAGGGATTAAAGGGGAAAGGAGAGTAAATGAGTGGGAAATATCAGTGTGGGTCACAGATCATGAGAGACATCTAACTCTTGGGAAGAACAAGGGGTGGTGGAAATGGATGTGGTGGGGGTTTGGGGTGACTGAGTGATGGGAACTGAGGGGGACACTTGACAGGATGAGCACTGGGTGTTATGCTATATGTTGGTATATTGAACCCAATAAAAATATATATATACAAAAAATAGCTGATAGAGAAATTCTGACAAACCTACTAAAGTCTTTCAACAAGATTCAGAAGTATTGACTCCTAACTCTGGGAAACGAACCAGGGGTGGTGGAAGGGGAGGAGGGCAGGGGATGGGTGTGAATGGGTGACGGGCACTGAGGGGGGCACTTGACGGGATGAGCACTGGGTGTTATTCTGTATGTTGGCAAATTGAACCCAATAAAAAATAAATTATTATTATAAAAAAAAAGATTCAGAAGTATCACAAAGCTAAGTAACACATTTGTTTTTAATTCAAAATCTTCAAAATCAGTAAGGTATCTTTGCCTGCAATTTTTGCAAGAGTATTACTATTTATTATTTCTGTATGTGAACAAACTATATTTATATTAATACTTCATTTCAGTTCATATTGAAGAAAATAGAATACAATGTAATTTCATAATACAATTGATTTATTTCTTAAATGCAAAAATTTATCTTTTGATTATTGTAGACATAATAGTCTCACAATCTCTGATTAGACATGCCAACTTGCTGAATTTAAATATATCCCTCAGAAGAGGAAAACATACTAACAAGGATTCCCCCAGTAACAGTATCAGGAATAGAGCCCATTACTGAATTCCTGCCTGATGGTACAGCACTGAAAATGTAGTATAGGAAAGATCCACTCCCTTGTGCGGCTGCTGAAGACACAGCTCCTGATGTGATATGCCCCCAAGTGATATGAGACCAGCAGAAGCCTGGCACACTAGCCTTCACTTTTCTTAAGTTGTATTGCTTGGAAATGCAGTAGGTGGTAAACTCCATGTAAGACCAAATGCCAGAATAATACCTATAGTAGATATAGTAGACATAAGAAACATGCAACCCTTAAAGAATCAATCCTTTTTGTCTTGAGAAGCCTCTTCTGAGGTAACTATAAACAAAAATTCTCTAAGTACAGTTAAAGATACACAAAATAAATACATGACTTACACAATAACACGGCAGCCTAGAATACTTGATAGGTAACTATCTTGAACTATATATTTTTTACACAGCTTAGTTGACAAATTTAAGCTAGACAATTCTCACTATTTGGTATTGCCCTCATTTGAAGGACTAGCACTTGCAACATTCTCTCAAATATCTAACAGATATTTCTTTTTAATTAATTTTAGGATGGCAATCCAGCATATTCTGCAAATAAAATCAAAATATTCTCTTCAGACAAAAGTTTTAGCAATAAACTAATCCTGTCTCTCAGTCAATTCATGAAGCAACACTACTCAATCCTGCTCCATTACACAAACTCTACCTGACTAATACCTCATAAATCCAGCAAACCAAGTTTCTGACTAAGAAGTTTCTGAGCAGAAAACACTCTTGCCCCAGGTCAACATCTGCCACATTTGTAAAGTTCTAATATTAGGACATATTTAATATATTGAAATGGAACACTAATGGAGTAATTTTTATAATTTTCTACTGCATTTCTATGCAAGTATTTGAAGTAGAGAATAAAATGTTCATATGTAGTATAAAATTAAGAACATATAACTGTCACAAAAAATAAATATGACAATACATTTCAATCCGTCAACCTATGCTCTGGACAGAATTTGAATCTATATTTCTGTTCTGCTTTATCATATACACTGATCACAAAAAGGTTCATTAAAATCAAAGAAAGTCATAAGAAGAGGTATATAGTGATTTGCATTACTGAATCATGCAGTGGTAGAAACTATAAAGCAATAGTCATGGATCATAGGGTCAAAATTTAATGAAATATTAAGAACTTCTAATAAGGAACACAATGACACTATTAGATCCATGGTTTACTGGAGAAATTGGGGAAAAAAGGCAGAAGCTAGAACTTCCCTGCTTGACACTGAAACAAAGATTAGTCAAAGAGATTTCAAAAGATGTATATATTTAGTTGGCAAGGATACATAAATATTTCAAACACGATTTTGATCTGCAGGTACAAAAAACATATGGCTGTCCAATAGTACATATAATGTTTGATAGAAGAATGCATGCATATTGATGCTACATATAACATATATAACAATTTATATATTATATAATATATTATCATACATATAATATACATTTATACATGTATATATACACTTATATAATACATACACTAGTTTTCTTTTTAATTTTATTTATTTATTCATGAGAGATACAGAAAGAGAAGCAGAGACACAGGCAGAGAGAGAAGCAGGCTCCCTGCAGAGAGACTGATGTGGGACTCCATCCCAGGATCCCAGGATCAGGATCTGAACCAAAGGCAGATGCTCAACCACTGAGCCACCCAGGTGCCCCACACACTAGTTTTCTAATATGACAATTTTGGGGCACTTTAGTACTAGTAGCTTAGTTGTACACACACACACACACACACACACACACACACATTGAGAAACCACAACCAATCCCCGTATGGGAAATAAAAATAGTTTGATTTAACTCTAAAGCTTGGTTTAGCTTCAGATATTCAACAGTTATAATATCATGGGCAAATCATTAATTCACCAAAAAAAAAATAAATAATATATTTTACTAATTAAAAGACCAACTACTTATATAAATCTTGCTATACTGTTCATTTATTAGATACTTATAATTTGAAGGCATCTTACTTTGATAAATATCCACCTTCTGCTGAGTATTATGTAGGTGCAGAAAACCACTGAAAGCAGATAGTTTCTTCTTTAGTATTTATTCTTATGCCTAGTTTCATTATGCTAAACAGTATGTTAGGTAGTTTATAAAATTGAAACGTGATAAGATAATGTACATAGATACAAAAGTTAGATCTCAAAAATAATTTGGAAGACAAAATAACACAAAATCCTATACGATACGATTTATCCAATATTTGGCCCTAATATTTCTAGAAACCAAGAGGATAAAAAGGAATGCTTTAGTGACCATCATGTTAATTCATGATTATTTATTTTTTTTACACTTTTTTTAAAATTTATTTATTTATGATAGTCAGAGAGAGAGAGAGAGAGAGAGGCAGAGACACAGGCAGAGGGAGAAGCAGGTTCCATGCACCAGGAGCCCGATGTGGGATTCGATCCCGAGTCTCCAGGATCGCGCCCTGGGCCAAAGGCAGGCGCCAAACCGCTGCGCCACCCAGGGATCCCTCATGATTGTTTAGATATAAAAATTATCTCCTTTATAGACCCCAGATGTACATTTCTCACTTAGGTTCTAATATAAAGATAATATCTTCATTATTTAAAAAAAATCTCATCTTAAACAAAATGATAATATCTATTAGATTATTTCTAAGTGCATTCCTTAAATGCACATAAGGCTAAGCCAATTAGCTCTACAAAGGATAATATGATATGGTTGAGGTTTCTCTCTGAAGAACTACCACTGTCCATTCACAGATGCTAAAGCAATGGCTCTTAAACTCTTTTTCATCCTAGAAGCAAACATAGGCAGTAAGCTCTTTGACAATGGTTTTAGTAATGCTTTTTTAGATCTGATTCCAAAGGCAAGGGTAGCAAAAGAAAAAATATTCAAATGGGACTACATCAAACTAAAAGGTTCCATACAGCAAAGGAAACCATCAACAAAAGAAAAAGGCAACCTAATGAATGGGAGAAGATATTTGCAAATCATATATCAATATGTGGTTAATATCCAAAAAATATAAAGAACTCATAAAACTAAATAACAAAAAAAAAAAACAATTTAAAAAAAATGGGCAGAGGATCTAAAGAGACATTTTTTCCAAAGAAGATATACAGTTAGCTTACAGATATATGAAAAAAATTCTCAACATCACTAATTATCAGGGAAACAATGAGATCTCTTTTGCACAAGTCAGAATGTCTATATTCAAAAAGAAATTAAGTGTTAGTAAGGATATGGCAAAAGGGGAACCCTTGTACACTGTTGGGAGGAATATAAATCAGTGCAGCCACTGTAGACAACTGAATGATGTTGCTCGAAAAATTAAAAATAGATATACCATATGATCCAGTAATTCCACTACTGGATATATATATAAAGAAATAAAAAGCACTAATTTAAAAAGATATATAGATATATGTATCTCTATGTTCATTGCAGCATAATTTATAATAGCCCAGATATGAAATCAACTTAATTATTCACCAATGGATGAAAAGATAAAGAAAATGTGGTATATATGATGGAATACCACTCAGCCATTAAAAAAAAAAATCTTACCATTTGCGACAACATATATGGACCTGGAAAGCTAAATGAAGTAAGTCAGAGAAAGACAAATACATGATTTCATCTATATGTGGAATCTGAAGCACAAAACAAAACCCAAGATCCATAGATATAGAGAACAGATTTGATGTTGCCAGAGAGGAAAGAGGTTTGGGTTGGGAGATGGCAAAATGGGTGAAGGGGATTAAAAAAATACATACTTCCAGTTATAAAATAAATAAAAGTCATGTGGATGTTATGTACAGCATGGGGAATACAGTCAATAATACTGTATTAACTACATAAGGTAACAGATAGTAACTAGACTTATTAGTATAATGTATACAAATATCAAATTACTATATTGTATACCTAAACTAATTATATCTCAACAAAAAAAATTGTTTTCCACAATTAATACCCTTTTCAGGGATATTGTGATACAGTGGACTTTATAAATAATAGCCTGAAGAGTGTATTTATTCATATTTTAGCTTCATTTAGTATTGTACTTCTAAGTACATTTTCAGAGATAGGATTATTGGAAAGAAACTATAAAAATTTCTATGATATTTGAAGTACATTACCATATTTTCAAAGAAGGTTCTTACCATTTTTCTGACCACTTGCCCTCTTATCAGTTTTACTAAATACTTGATGGTATATTGTTACCACTGATTTTTAATTTTGCAAACTTAGTAGGCATAAAATGGCACTTATTTGAAATTCTGATAGTTTACTTTTCTACAATAACTGGTGAAGTTGTTCATATTTTTGGACTTAACAGTTCTTTTCCAAGTTTCCTACTGGTATTCTATGATCATTTTCAAACTGCTCATATCCTTTCCTTGAGGATTATCTTCAAGGATATTTACATTATTTGCAATTTTTGTGAGTAATGGTCCATTCTTCACTCTCCAGTTATAGGGAGAATATTAAAAGGAAAAATTCATTTGTTTCACACATTGTGCAGATAGTTTACTCATCCATATTTATTGTACAAAATGATTTGATAGAACTTATGACAAAAACGTAAGCATGGACTAAAACTGCCATCATCCATAAATCAGCAAAACAAACAAATTTCCTTAATTTATTTATTTTATGTTTTTTAATTAAAGTCATTAAAACAGAAACAATTCCCAGGTTATACATGAATAACCTCCATTTGTATGCTTGTCCATATTAGCTCATGATGACAAATAATATGGAATACAGAAACAGAATTATTCATTTTTTGGAACTACATTAAATATTTGATATGTCACACATAATGGCAAGTTCTGGAAAAGTGAAATATTTAACAAGTAATACATAATCCTGCAAATTGCTTGGTTTAGAATGAAAAGCTAAGTGTAAATTCTCAGGTAAGTGATGTTATAAGCACTCGACTTAGAAATATGCACATGATGCCACTATGTTAAGAAGGAGGAGAGATGCTTGACCCAGATGTGAGATGACTCTTTTGTCTCCTAAGTTTAAAAAAAAAGTGAGAATAAAAGGACGCCTGGATAGCTCAGTGGTATCTGCCTCCGGCTCAGGGCATGGCCCTGGGGTCTTGAGACCACGTCCAACATCTGGGTCCCTTAAAGGAGCCTGCGTCTCCCTCTGCCTATGTCTCTGCCTCTCTCTGTGAGTGTCTCATGACGAAATAAATAAAATCTTTTTTTTAAGTGAGAATAAGAAAGAATTTAGACAAATAAGGACTAAAGTCTATCCCAGATAGAGATCAGAAAGAATAAAAACACAGAGGCATGTAAGGAAGTATTAGGAATGGAATAAGAAACATGTGGATATTATCAGATCATTTATAGCCTTCATATGCAAAGAATGAAATTTAACTTTTATCCTTAAAGTTTAGTGGAGCCTTTTACATTCTATAAACAGAAGACTGGCATGATCAGATTTTAATTTGGAAATACTAATTTTGTAACAATGTGTAAAAATATTTGAAGTAGGAATCTTTGGAATTAGACCAAACAGGATGCCTCTAAATTAGTCAAATCATAATATACTAAAATACCACTTATAGCTAAAATCATGTTTTAGAAGTGAGGTAGCCAGTAGGTCTATAAAAACAGTGATCATATAATTTATTGTTCAAACTTAGATACTTTAGAGAATATAAAGAGCTGTTATTAATAATTAAGTCAGGTTGACAGGCATATACCAGAACTTTTCTGGGCAAGTTAATATATATGGTTGTTTTATCTTTAATGACTTGATCTATCATTCAAGAGCCTACAGAAGATTTATCTACTTCCTCTTCATAAATAAAATATCTACTTAATAAGTAGCAAAAGATACGTAAGTGGGTAAGGGTCAACGAGCATCCTTTGGATAGATTATATAATTTTGCAGAGACTTCTAGGCATAAAATAAAGAATCTGAAAGCAGTGATATTAAAGAAATTGCTTCAGCTGCTCTAATTAGATGACTGTAAAGCCTGAATATTCTAATGAATTGCTATGTGAGAGTCCTTCCCTTTTTTTGCACAAAAAATTATTTACTGCCATTAGATATTGGTTTTAGAAGATTTCCATTGCAACTTCACTTGATTTGCTTTTGAATGACAATAACAAAAATACCCACAAACGTGCAAAGCCCTCTGTCCCCAGTTTAAGTATTTTTTTAAGCTTTTTAAATTTTGAGTATAGTTAGCAGTGTTAGTTTCAGGTGTACAATATAGTCATTCAACAATTCTGTACATTACTCAGTGCTCATCATAAGTGTACTTTTCAATTCTCATCACCTATTTCACCCATCGCCCCACTGATCTCTCCTCTGGGAACTCTCAGTTCTCTATAGATACAGAGTCTGTGTTCATCTCTATTTTGTTTTCCTTTGTTTGCTTTGTTTCTTAAATTCCACGAGTGAAATAATATGGCATTTGTCTTTCTCTGACTGGTTTATTTTACTTAGTATTAAGTCCTTCTCATTTTTGATGGAATTATACAGGATGGGAGCTATGCTATTTATTGCTTACCTGTTCATATGTTGTTTATTCAAATACATGAGCATTAAGTTCTTTTCATTTGCAGCAGCAAAAAAATTAGGAAAAATTTTGTCCTTGAGACCTAAACTTTTTTTTAAGTGAAATTTCTTTTAAAGGTTTATTTATTTGAAAGAGAGAGAGTAGGGGAGAGGGGCAGAGATAGAGAGAGAATCTCAAGCAGACTTCCCTCCAAGTGGGGAGGCAGACATGGGCTCCATTTTAGGACCCAAGATCATGACCTAAACTGAAATCAAGAATTAGGCTCCCGATGGACCGAGCCACCCAGGTGCCTGAGGACTTAAGCTTTTAAGAAACAGATCCAATTCCACACCAACTGTGAGCCTGGCTTCCTATTGCTATACTCCAGCAATACATGGCCTTACAAGGGAGAAAACCAGTATTTACTTAATGTAAACTCTATACAACTCAATCCTGACATCAGGGTGACATCTAAGTCCAACTTGAGTCTTTTAATCATAATAATAATACTTGAAAGAGTTCTCTGGAGAAGCAAAACAATATTTGGTTACAAATAATAAATCGATTTTATCTAACAATGTGTATAGTTTGCTAAAAATTTTTTCTTGGAAAAAATCTGGATCCATATCCACAGAGTTTATATCAAATGGTTATCTTGAGCAAATAGTTATATGCATACATATATAAACATACATAACAGATATGTGTATGTGTACAACACATGTAATAGTATAATCCTTTTAATCCAAATTCCCTTAAGGAACTGTCAAAAGATAAAGCAAAATTTCACCTAAGAGGAAGGTTTATGCCTGATTTTATCTGTAGTCCCTGATCAATTTTTGTGTTCCAATAAACAGAAGAGAATGAAAGAAATAATGTACTTTGCCTTGTTTTAATTTTTCAACATTTATGTTTTCTCTAACTAGCAGAAATTTTAAGACATATTATTATTCAACTCTGAAATACACAACACAGTGTAATGTACATAGCTGAAGATCAGTTAAGTTTTATAGAACTGAGTTGAAGTAACACAGCAGATTATTTTACCCCATGCGCTTAAAGAATGTGACTTTTTTTGCATTCCTCCCAAAGTAGTTAATTGCCTCCTTAAAACAAACAAACAAACTCATCTTTAACAATTTTTTTCTCCATCAGAGTCTCCCCTCCAAATGGAGAATCATTTAACATAGGTGATCCATTTTCTGTAAATTTCTTCTTTTGTTACTCTGTAAATGCTTTATTAATTCCTTTATTTTTTGAGCATTTATTGAATAATCAGCTAGGTGCTGGATGCTAGGCCAAGCACTGAAAATAAAAAGATTGACATGAGATCAAAGTGAAACAGGAAGGACATTTAAACAATGTAGGAATAGAAAAAAGTACTATAGTAGAGAATAAAAAAGATGATTATTATTGAGGACTTGCTATTTGTTAGACACTGCACACATCTCGTTACAATCAATGGAGGTAAGTCCAAAGCCTTCCAGAGTAAAAAGGAGAAAATAATTAATTCATCTGATGAAGTTAAGAAAAGCTTCAGAGAGTAGCTTTTATTTGAGCAAAGTCTTGGAGAAAATATTGAAATTCAGCACACAGAAAATTAATAGAGAAACACCAAGAAGAAAGCAAAACATATAAAGACTGATATCCTGTGTGAGGGCATATAAAGTAATGTTTTTTTTTTATTTATTTCAGAAATAATACTTAGAATCTAGGTGAAATGATGTTCTAAGAGGATATTGTATTGAGTCATTAAACAGCATTTGTGTGTTACATACTGGTGATTATAAATATTCTCTTTATAATCTGATATATTTTTATAGAGGTGTTTTTTCCCCCTCTTAATTCAGAGATATACAAAATATTCTACCTAACCATTTAAAATAAAGAATTTTTGGGCAGCCCAAGTGGCTCAGCGGTTTTGTGCCTGCCTTTGGCCCAGGGCGTGATCCTGGAGTCTTGGGATTGAGTTCCATGGGAGCCTGGTTCTCCCTCTGCCCGTGTCTCTGCCTCTCTCTCTCTCTCTCTCTCGAATAAATAAATAAAATATTTTTAAAAATAAAATATAATATAAAGGGGGAAAAGACTTCTGTTAAAAAAATTAAAAAAATTAAAATTAAAGACATAGACTATTCTGAAATAAGTCTACCAAATACACACATTATTATTTTTCTGGTTAATTTAAATAAATATGTATTCACATGTTCACTGTATACATATATTTAAAGAGAAAAATTCCAACAACAAAGGTCCATTAGCTCTCTCTTTATACTTACATACAGAGTTAATAGACATTTTAAAAAATGATACCACACTCTACACACCATTTCTGATTTAAGAAAGTACTCTTAAATGGAATTCAATTTTATAAGGTGAAAATAACACCCAGTTGAAAGAAGAGAATGTGTTCCATTTAAAATAAAAGTTTTCATCATAATTGAGGACATTAGTTTAAAAATAAAAATCTTTCTGGGGTTAAAATATTTGACTACAAAGTTATCTTGAGATACTGGAAATTTTGTTTGCCTTTTCTTTTACTCTTTCATTTTTAGACAGTATTTATTGATACCCTGTTACTTCAGATGCATAAATTACCATTAACACCTCATTACCTCTCACCTTCTGTGATTTTTTCATTATAGTATAAGTTTTATACGGTATGTAAAAACATAAATAAAACAAATTTATTTTTGTGTATAAGGAAGCAGTTTTCCCAACACCATTTATTGAAGAGACTTTTTCCCATGGAATATTCTTTCCTGCTTTGTGAAGGATAGACCATATATATCATCATGGATTTCTGGGTTTTCTATTGGGTGTCACTGATCTATGTGTCCGTTTTTGTGGTAGTAGCATACTACTTTGATTACTATATCTTTGTAATAAAACTTAAAGTTTGAAATTATGATGCCTCCAACTTTATTTTTCTTTTTCAAGGTTGCTTTGGCTATTCAGGATCTTTTATGGCTCCATACAAGCTTTAGGATTTTTTGTTCTAGGTCTGTGAAAAATGCTGTTGGTATTCTGATAGAGATTGCATTAAATGTGTAGTTTGCTCTGAGAATTATAGACATTTTAACAGTATCTATTCTTCAGCTGAGCATGGAATGTCTTTCCATTTCTTTGTGTCATCTTGAATTTCTTTCATCAGTGTTTTAAGAGTTCATGACTTTCACCTCTTTGATTAAGTTTATTCCTAGGTGTTTCATTATTTTTGGTGCAAATGTAAATGGCATTGTTTTCTTAATTTTTCTTTCTGTTGCTTCATTATTAGTGTATAGAAATATAACAGATTTATGTACATTGATTTTTCCATTCTGCAACTTCACTGACTCCATTTCAGTTCCAGGACTTCTTTGGTGGAATCTTTAGGGTTTTCTATATAAAGCATCATGTCATCTGCAAATAGTGATAGTTTCACTTCTTCCTTACCAATGTGGATGCCTCTAATTTCTTTTTGTTGTCTGATTATCATGGTTAGTATATGTTGAATAAAAGTGGTAAGAGTTGATATCCTTGTCTTGTTCTTGACATTAATGGAAAGCTATGTTTTTTTCCCCATTGAGGATAATGTTAGTTGTGGGTTTTTCATATAAGGACCTCATTATGCTGAGGTATGTTCCTTCTAAGCCTCCTCAGCTGATGGTCTTTATTATGAATGGTTGCTGTATTTTGTCAAATGTTTTCTTCTGCATCTATTGGAAGTGATCATATGGTGCTTACCCTTTCTCTTATTGATGTGATGTATCATACTGAATAATTGCAAAAATTGAACCACTCTTATATCACCAGAATAAATCCCACTTGATTGTGGTGAATGACTTTTTAAATGTATTGTTGGATTTGGTTTTCTAGTATTTTGTTTAGGATTTTTTCATCTATGTTCACCAGAGATATTGGCCTGTAGTTTTCTTTTTTTGTGGTGTCTTTATCTAGCCTTGGTATCAGGGTAGTGCTAGCTCGTGAAGCCATTTGGTCCTGGACGTTTTTTTTTGTTGGGATTTTTTTATTATGAATTCAACTTCATTGCTGGTTGTAATCTGTTCAAATTTTCCATTTCTCCCCACTTCACTTAGGGTAAGTTATATGTTCCTAGGAATTTATTCATTTCTTCTAGGTTGTCCAATTTGTTGGCTAAAATTTATTTTTTATTTAACTATTGTGGACATACAGCAAAATTCATAAATCCTAAGTATTCATCTTGATAATTATACACAAAAACAATATATCAATATAATGGCACCAAGATCAAGAAATAGAAACACTGTCAGAACCAAAGCCCTCTCTGTGTTCCCTCCTAGTCTATACTATCTCCCCAAAGAAACCAGTATTCTGATATATTACCAAAGATTTTTTCCTTTATTTGTGTTTTAAATTAATGGATCCATATAGTAGTAACAAGCTTATTTGTATGCAATATCATGTCTGTAAGATAGAGCTGTTTTATAGTATAGAATAGACCATAAAATTCCATTGTATGACAACAGAATTTATGTATCTAATTTTTATGGTCTACTTTTAGTTTGGGACACTTTTTATTTTACTTTATTTAGTTATTCATGAGAAATAGAGAGGCAGAGAGAGAGGGGTTAGGGGAGAAGCAGGCTCCATGTAAGGAGCCCAACGTGAGACTCAATCCTGGGTCTCCAGGATCATGCCCTGGGCCGAAGGTGGCGCTAAACTGCTGAGCCACCCAGGCTGCCCTTGGGACACTTATTAATGATGTTGCTACAGTCAGTATTTTACACACATATACACATTTATTTTGAGTATATACCTAAGAATGAAATTGCAAGATGATAGGTTGAACAAGTACTTACCATTAGTAACAAGCAAGTTTGTTTTTAATTATGTGTTATACCAATTCAGACTCCTCCCAACAGTGTGTTCCAGGGGTGATGTCAATAAGATGGTAGAACAGAAGAACACCCCAGACCCTCCTTTCCCCCATGGAGGCACTGATTAAACAACAATACATGGAATAATTCCATGAAAAATCTAGAAACTAGTTAAAAGGCTCTTGTACTCCAAGCAAACACAGATCCAGTCACATCTAAGCCAGCAGAAAAATCTGTGATGCTCACTCACCAGAACTGCCTTTCTGTAGTGTGACAGACACAACTAGTAAGGAGATTGAATCAGTATCAAAAACCTCCCAGCAAATAAGTGTAGGACCACACAGCTTCACTGGAGAATCTTACCAAACATTTAAAGAAGAATTAACACCAATCCTTCCCAAAGTTCCAAAAATTGAAGAAATTTCAAACTCACTTTATATGGCCAGCATTACTCTGTACCAAAGCTAGCCAAAGATACTCTAAGAAAACTGAAGAATATCCTGAATGAATGTGGAAGCAAAAATTCTCAACAAATAATATTCTGTTGTATGTACATAATGATTTCCTAGATACAACATCAAAAGAACAGCTAACTGAATAATAGCTAAATGTAATACTTCAAATTTATGAATAGTGCAGATTTTATCTTGTAGTTTATACCACAATAAAAAAGTTTCCTTAGTCCTTGCTTACATCTGGTACTCATTTTTTAAAGTCATTCATTTTTTTTTTTTTGAGGATATAGTATTTTCTTAGAGGTTCAACACACGTTCAACTGACCTTAACCTTCCATGACTTGAGTGGATGTCACCCTTTATCACAATGTGAGAGCCATCCTTGAAAGAAACTCACTCATATACATTCCTAATAAAAATTTGGGATTTGTGGGGCACCTGGGTGGCTCAGTGGTTGAGCATCTGCCTTTGACTCAGGTCATGATCCCAGGGTCCTGGGATCGAGTCAGGCATCAGGGTTCCTATAGGGAGCCTGCTTCTCCCTCTGCTTGTGTCTGTGTCTCTCGTGAATAAATAAATAAAATCTTAAAAAGAAATTGGGATTTGTTACTACACTACACAGATCAGACTTATGTACAAGATTGTGGCTGGAAATAGAGGTGTGGTTAAAACACATATTTTTGGAAACTTCCAAGTTGAAAATGCAAACTCAGACTCAATAGCTAAAGAATGTACTGGAAAACTAACCTGAAGAGTTGACAAATTGTGTACTAGACTGAACACATAAAATGAAATCCAATGACATTCCCTGAACTAAAACTATCCTAGTATGCAAAACAATGATGGGTGTATTATGTAGCAGTATGTGTATACTTCTGACATCCCATATGTATATACACAACTGTGTGGATGCATAAATTTTAAATATATATGTAACATACAGCCAGCATAAAACTGTAGTAAACCTGAAGGATATTACTGGTGTCTAATATTGAGTATAATAACTGTGTGTTTGCAGCACCTTGGAAGTACAGTAATTGCAATCAGGGTCACCAATATTATTTATAAATCACATCTTTGAAACTATGCAGTTTATACATATATATTTTAAATAACATTTTCACAATTTTCCAGAGTTACTATTGAGATCCTTGTTACCAAAAAAAAAGTAAGATTTTTTTTTCTAGTGATGTAGTCTTCAGACCCAGTAATCTGTGTGATTTCCTGTCCATAGATACCCAAGAGACTTTAGCAGTCACCAGCCTTGATGCCTATAGCAGGATATTATTATGATTTATCTACAGTTATAAATTGGAACATATAAACTGACTTGGATTAAATATTTCTGCCTTTTCAAGGTTGCAAATTCTACATTAAATTATGTATGTTATAAATGAAAAAAATTGTTCCTTTATTCCTTGTCTTTACTAACATTTGATATTCATTTTTTAGTCATTTTCATACATGTATATGGTTATTTTGGTTTTGATTTTAAGTTTTCAACTACCTTGTGTTATCTCTTGGCTAACTAAATAATAGCTAAATGTAATTTTTACAGGAGCTATAATTTTTACCCCATAGTATTTATATATTTTCATGAGTTAGTTCATACACATCATATATAATTTTAATAATAATACTATCATTTACCAACAACCCAGATTAAGAAATGAAGATTGAACAATAACTTTAAAATCACTTTTTCCTCTGATCCCATCTTCCTTCTCTCCCTCATATCACTATTACGATAAACATGTACTTAACCACTCTTTTTTTTATAGTTTTATTAGAATCACATATTTCTCCAAATGTTGTATTTTTTAGTTAAGGTCAGGTTTACTCAAATGCACAACTTGATAAATTTTTAAAATGTATAGTTTTCATATATCCAATGTTAGAAAACAAGACATTGAACATTTTCATCTCCATAAAAAGTTCCCCGTTTTCTTTTCGGGGCAACTCTCTCCCCCTTCCTACAGTCTCTGGCAACTACTACTCTGATTTTGGTCCCTGTAATTTTTCTTTTTCCAGAATGTAGTTTCTATACAACCAGCATCTAGTCTTTTGTGTGATTTCTCCCACAAAGCACAATGTTTTCACATGTATCCATCTAGTTGCATGTAATGTTTTGTTCCTTTTCATTGCTAAATAGTATTCCTTGTATGTGTGAATTGCAATTTGTTTAGTACTGCCTATTTTTCATGTTTCAGATTATATATAAATGGATTCATATTGCATAAAATTTTGTGACTTTCTCTGTTCCTCATTATTATGCAAGAACCATCCAACCATTCTGATGTATATGCAGTTAATTTATCCCCATTATGAATAATATTTCACTGTTTAAAAACACCATAATTTTGCTTTCTATTCTCTGGTAAATAAATACTTGGATTGTTTCCCAGTTTCTCTTCTATTATAAACTAGGATACTATTTATAGTCCTATATCAATCTCTTGGTTCACATATAAATGATTAATTCTAGGGAAAAAAATCACTGTCCTAGATTATGTGAGCCTTTTATTTTTCACATCAGAAAATCTAAAAATAGAGTATAATAATACTATGGTTTAATATCAATACCAAACCTTATAAGTAGCCTTGTTAAATTGTTTTTGGTGATATAAGGGTGTTATTTATTGTAAATCGTAACATTACCATTCTCCTGACTGAAAACGGGGATAGGCATTATTTCACATATTTATTAGTCAGTCAAATTTCCCTTCAGTGAAATGCCCAGTTATGCCTTTATACAAATATCATTTTTGTCAATGTGCTTTTATTTTGGATTTCATCTTTCTTATTGAGTATCAGGAATCATTTATATTCTGGATATTAAATCTTTGTTAGTTAGACCAAATATACATCCTTTCTGTTTATGTTATTTATTTTTCTTTATGGCTTCCTTTTATTTTTCTTTTTGAAGATTTTATTTATTTACTCATGACACACACACACACACACACACACACACACAGAGGCAGAGACACAGGCAGAGGGAGAAGCAGGCTCCATGCAGGGAGCCTGATGCAGAACTCGATCCCAGGTCTCCAGGATCACTCCTTGGACTGAGGGTGGCACTAAACCGCTGAGCCACTCGGGCTGCCCATGGCTTCTTTTAATAGAAGTTAATTTTAAAGTAGCAAGTTTATCAACATTTTCCTTTGTTTTTATTAAGTATGTGTTTGTTTCGAAATATTTCCCTGCTCCAGTTTTACAAACACTACTTAATAACATATTGTTTTGAAGTTTTTGTTTTATGCTAAAATCCCTCCCTTATTTATGTGAGGAGGCTAATTATTGTTAGGAAAGGTGATTTATTACTGTCTAATAAACCCTCAGTCATGAGACTCTTCAGATGTATGTCAGTGGGATAAGGAAATTTATTTTTTTTCTTTTACCTTTGTTTCCTACATCATAATGACACATCTAATATTTACAAAGTATGTGAAACATATAATTGGAAGGTCTAAGCTAATCTTTGCACCAATACCAAACTTTTAATTACTGTTGCTTTATAGGGAGTTTTAAAATTTCAAAGGGAAAGTTCTCATTTTCTTTTTATTTAAGGAATGGCATGGTAACCTTATTCCTTTACCTTCAAAAAAACCTTTTATATGTAAATAAGGTAGCTTGTCAACCTGTAAGTGAATTTGGAAATAGAAATTAGAACTTATGATTGCACAACCCCCGTTCATGAACGTAATACATTCCTCCTTTAGGAATTCTTTTAGGGGTTTCAATAAAGCTTTATATTTTTCCCATAAATAATGTGAATTTATATTTAGTATATATATTGTGAAGTACTTTATTAACTCTGGGAATTCCACCTGAATTATCAAGATATTAAAGTCTAAAGTTGTTAAATATATTTGCTTTTCTCCTGAAATTAAAAAAAAAAAATTTAAATCACATTGTATCAGATAACTGCCACCTTTTCAAACTTATATTTATGTCATAACTATTTATGGTTTTATTTTTTAACTAACACAAATCCATTATTTCTACCTCTACTTCTAGAGTTATTTCTGGCATTATTTTTAATTTTACATCTATGGCTTTAAAATAATTTAGTTATCATTGCCTAGACCCTTGATTTCATTAGAGGTTTCAAAATGGTTGTTCAATGAATCATCTATTGCTGCTTAACAAGCTACCCCAAAACCAAATGGCCTAAAATAATAACCATATATTATGGCTCCTGCACCTCTGGTCAGCTGTTTGGTTCTGCTGGGATTGGCACCATTGATCTTAGCTGGGCTAACTCACCTACTTGAGCTCAGCTAGCCCACTGGCTAGAGCTGGCTGCTCTAAGATATTTTTTATCCAGCAGGCTAGCCTGGGCTTATTTCCAAAATGATTCAGAGTTCAAAAAGTGAGCTGAAAAGCCTGCAACATTTCTTTCTTTTTTTTTTAAGATTTTATTTATTTATTCATGAGAGACACACAGAGAGAGACAGAGAGAGACAGAGAGAGAGAAGGAGAGACAGAGACACAGGCAGAGGGAGAAGCAGGCTCCATGAAGGGAGCCTGATGTGGGACTCGATCCCAGGACTCCAGGATCACACCCTGGGCTGAAGGCAGCGCTAAACCACTGAGCCACCCAGGCTGCCTGCATGCAACATTTCTTTTTTTTTTTTTTAAGTTTTTTTATTTTTTATTTTTTATTTATGATAGTCACAGAGAGAGAGAGAGGCAGAGACACAGGCAGAGGGAGAAGCAGGCTCCATGCACCGGGAGCCCCGACGTGGGATTCGATCCCGGGTCTCCAGGATCGCGCCCTGGGCCAAAGGCAGGCGCTAAACCGCTGCACCACCCAGGGAAGTTTAATCTTGGGATTGGCACAAAACCTTATTCACTGTACTCTTCTTATTTTTAAGTTTTTATTTAAATTCTAGGTAACATACAGTATAATGTTAGTTTCGGATATACAATTTAGTAATTCAACACGTACATGCAATGCCCGGTGCTTATTCCAACAACTGCACTCCTTAATCCCCATCACCTATTTATTAAGCCACTGTATTCTTATTGATCAAAGCAAGTCACAAAGCTAGATTGGAAGAGAGGAGAAGCAAGACTTCACTTCCTGATGTAAAGTCTGTTAGGTATCACCGGAAAAAACACCTGGTGGATAATTCGCACTGTTGCAGTCCACCACGATTATTATCCTTATTCTGTCATTTCTTCCAAATTTGTTAGTTGGAATTATTTATTCTTTTCCTTATTAATTTGTGGTTACCTTGACATACAGATCACAGCTGAGAGGACAAATGTCTAATTCTATGTGTCTGTACATATGTTGTTTGTATCTCTATTTATTTTTGGTACATTAATTTCAAAAATAACAAATGTTCCCATTGCAATCTCCAGTGATGACAATGATTTCTCAGACTTCTCCTGATTCAGTTATTGTCAGAGCCATTTCTGAAGATTTCACTTACGATAGGATCTTCTTTTAAGGGTATGTTTTCATTGATTTCTGAGTTCCAGCACTCTCCTTTTACTATACATTCTGTAGCGCTTGTTTAGACATTTTATATGTTAATCTGAATGTGAATATGTTATATATTAATCTAAAATGCTTTATGTAGTCCATAAGGATAGATTCTGGGCTTGTCCTTTTTACTTGCCACAAGAATGATTCACTCTGTCAAGAAACATACCCTTGGGCCATTTCTGACCATTTAAACATGCTATCCATACAACTGTATGTGACACAGACATAGGATATCAGCCCTAAATTCCTATGGAAAAAATATGGAGGGCAGGCTTTGTAAATAAGATATAATCATACTTCTATGTGTGTGTGTATATATACATTAATATATATTCATACATAAATACATATATACTCAATAGAAATATATTTTGAGCCACACATATAATTTTAATTTTTCTGGAAGGCACATTTTAAACAAGTAAATAAAAATAGGCAAAACTCATTTTAAAAACTTGTTTTCACTTAACCCAAAATATTATGGCATCAAAAGGCAATAAACATAGAAAATTATAAGGTATTTTTGAGCCTTTAAGTATTTCATAATAGGTCCCTAAAATCCAGTGAATATTTTTAAACTAACATCTCAATTTGGAGCCACATTTTAGGTGTTCAATGGTCAGATACTGCTAGTGGTAACCATATTTTACGCCGCAGTGAAATCTGCAATTACATGCATCTTGTACTACCACGAGCAGTAATTTCCTTCTTCACTACCATCCCATCTTGGAGTAGAATTTCAACAGATTTGCTAAAACACATATACACACACACAAACAAAACAAAATAACAAACTAACACTACACTCTACCCTCCAGCAGAACTATTGATCTTTTCATCTGACCTGCTACAAACCTACATCCTTCGCAGGATAGACAGAGTACGGAAGGAAAGATCTATATCCTGCCCATAAGTTAGAATGAGTAACTTTCACATGGTTACCCATGCATAACTTCATGTTGCATCTGGATGAAAATTATATACTGGAACCAAGAATGCAGACTTGAAGCTACATACCATCATCACAATAAAGAGTTGATATAAATCCTTATAAAATTCTGATTATTTAAAAAAAATTCTGATTATTTTATCCTAAGACTATGGTAACCATGTATATAAGTCCACGCTTTTACTTACCTTTGAGGATTACCCTCAATACTACCATTCCAGGTTTTCCAGAACATAAACTTAAAACACTTCATAAAACTGACTTCATTGTACTGAATAAATCCAGTGCAGAAGTAGATGTGCACTGCTTTCCATTCAAAGGAAAGGATTTAGTTACTGACTTGGAAACATTTTATAAATGTTTTTATAAACATGGAGCTTTTATAAAACAGCTCCTTAATATGGATCATTGAAAGTAGTGATGAAGTAAAGGTGTCACTGTATCACTATAAACATTTTAGATGCAGTAGTGGGGATGATATCACATTTATTCATCTTGTCTGCCCAATAAAATGGAAGTTTTATAATAAAGGTAAAAAGGTCTGTCTGCCAAACACTATAAATTCCTTAGCCCTGAATAGATAAGCCATTAACCTGTTAATACATTTAAGAGAAAAAACGTGAATTTGAGAATACAGTTATTCTTTACAAAGAATAAATAACATTGTACTATTGCATATTAGACCATTGCCTTTCTTAAGAAATACATAAAATAAGACTAACACACATAGCTGCCCAACTTGGGATCATTCATTTAATTAAGAGCTTCAGTATATTACAAAGGATGAGAGGCAGAAGTAGAAAAAAAAAAAAAACAAGATCCATGATAATTATATATCAAAACTACTCTAGGCATATTAAGTGTATCTTTAATAAAATTCACTACAATATATAGAAAGAAATTATCTATCCTCAACTTATAGATAAGGAAGTACACTTTAATTTATTAATTCTCCAAGGTCACACAGGAAAAATGTAATGGAGCTGAGTCTCCAGGCTGGATAAGTTTGTCCTTGATGTCTCTAGGCACCTCTATTAACACTTAATATATCTCCTTCTATAATTAACTGACCTTATACTTCAACTACATACTGGAGAAGACTTGCAAATAGAAGGCACAGTTGGTGTTTTGGAATTGACAGTCAGCAATTTGCAGGCTAATAAATCTAAGGACCCAACTGTTTCTCTCATTGGCAGTAATGGAGCAGCCACTTTAGGCTCTGCATTTTGGGTTAATTAGAACACTTCTCAGGTGGTAAAATTGATAGCCTTCAGCTTGGTATGCTTTAATGCCACCTGAGGCATACTGTTATCATTCAGAAATGCACTGCCTGCCAAGTGCTACTGCTCAATTCACATAATTAGTTTAGCACTGTAATCACTGAACTGTTTCCCAAATAGGATATGGAAGAAAAAATTTATATACACATTTTAAATTTGTATCTAGTTTTAGAGCCCTCTGTCTTGTCATCACTTTAGAGATAATAGAATTTACCAACTGTCTTTAAGAGTTAATACAAATATAACAACAATAGAAGTCAAGTGTATATTATTGGTCACTTTGATTAGATCTTTACATCAGTCATCTGATTTATTCCTTGAGCCTACTTTATGTTGTGATAGCTACTGTTACCCCAGTTTTCCAGATGAGCAATCTAAACTTAGCATATAACGTAACTTGCTTCAAATCATACAAATATTAAATGTTTGAGATTCCAAACAGTCTCACTCTACACACTGCACTCTCAATAAATGTATATTTTCAAAGTTAAGTTTTCAATACAGTAATTTCCCTTCATATCTACCAACAGTGCATTAAGGATTAAAGAAAAACAAAGTGTTTTTATATCAGATGTTAAACAACATATACTAACCTTAAAAAGGTATGATTTTAAATTATCCTAATAATGTACTTTAAGTCATTTTTATAGCATCTCATATAAAAGTGTTTTATTTTGAAAAGCATCTTCCATGATGTTCCCCAATACGCAATTATTTAATCCACCTTGAAAAAAAAACAACCAAATTGAAAGATATTTAGTAACTCACTAAATATCTAAAACATACTTCACTGAATTTATAAAACCTTTGAAATGCGACTTTTACTTACTAATTCTCTGAGGTTAATAACTAAGCCAATGGAGTCCCTTTGGTCTACAAAGTATAATGTCTCAGCATTTTCTCTTTAGATATTATATGACTTTTGTAGAAGTTATTTTATGGTTCAATAAGTCACTCAAAACAAGTGCTTTTTAATGCATACTGTGTTTCAGGACCTGTACTAAATAAAAGAAACAGAAATATGAAGAATCATTATCAATTAAGGAGGTTACAACAAACAAGAGGTTTACAGATTTGATAATGTATGATTTATTCTTGACAAATCCATTGAAAATTTTGCCCTACTTTTTTCATGAAATTCATTTCATGAATTTCTAAGATCATTCCAAAAATATTTTAATATCAGGAATAAAACAGTGTGGTAGATTAAATATGGCCACAAATCTTTGCAGTTCCTCTCAACAGCGTTGGAGTCTATTTTCCCACCTTTTACATTTATGCTGACCCTGAATCTTCCTTTCAGTAATAGAATGTACCAGACATGATGTTGTGTAAGTTTTCAAGCCTAAGCTTCAAGATACCTTGGGACTTTTGCCTTTGCCCTCTTAGAATACTACCCTAAGAGTGCCTTGTAAAGAAATGGTTGGATCTACTATTGTATTAGCAGCCATGTAAAAGAAAATTGAATTGCTCCAGGAGACTACCAGTAAGGTGAGATTTGTGAATGGTCAGTTTCAACCTTCCTGCCCAAACAGCACTGCAACCAAATTCAGCCCCAAAAGAAGCTCAGGTGAAACCAAAAGAGGAACCACTTATTGAACTCACAGCATCTTAGAAATAATAAGCCAAAGTTATTTAAGACACTAAATTGTGGGAGTTTTACCTGATAATATTTAACTGAAATGGATATTGTAGTTTTAAGCCTCTGATGAACTTCAAAAGTGAATATCTTAAAGGCAGTTTGGATTTGCATTCCTTATCATAGGTTCTGAGTAGTGGCAATAGGGTGAATGAATTTTCAATGGGTAAAGAAACATCTAGTAAAGGTCCTGAGAAGACAGAATAAAAATTTAAATATAAACCTAAAGTATTTTTATGAACCAAAACTAAAATACTATAACGGGACTCGATCCCAGGACCTGGGGATCACGACCTGAGCCAAAGGCAGATCGAGTCCCACAAGAGGCTCCCCGCCTCCCCACAGGGAGCCTGCTTCTCCCTCTGCCTATGTCTCTGCCCTTCTCTCTGTATCTCTCATGAGTAAATAAAATATTTAAAAATAATAGATAGATAGATAGATAGATAGATAGATAGATAGATAAAAATACTACAATGGTAGATACATTTGACAAAACCCATAGAATCTATGATACCAGAGTGAACCCTAATGTAAACTACAGACTTTCAGTGATAATGGTGTGTCAGTGTAGGTTTACTTATCATAACAAATGTACCAGTGTAATGCAGGATCTTAATCAGAGGCGTGTTTGCCCATTGTAAGAACTCTGTACTTTCTGCTTAATTTTGCTATAAAACTAAAACTCTTCTAAAACATAGTTTACTAATTTGAAAAAAAAAACGAAAATAACAATGACAATTAGAATCATTTGTGTTTGATTATTCCTCTTTTAACATATATACAGATTCAATTTTAAATGTAAATTATTTTGTTTTGTCAGAATTTAATCAGGCTTAACTGTAATATATCCCTTAATGAATACTGCTAAATGTAATTTTTGTTTTTGTGCCTCACCCTATAGAATTCACAAAATATTCACCGAAACCCAAAAAGAAAGAAAAATAACATGAAATGCTGCTTACACACGAACACGCATAGATACCTGAGGGAAATATTTCATTAGTCACTGAACAGCTCTATATATGCCAACAAACTATACTTGTGGGAAGAAAATAATGAACTACAAAATCACTTGACAAAAATGCTTAATCATGTCAGTACTTATTTCCCTTGATAAAATTTAGAAGAGGTGGGAAGAGAATGATATATATGAAGTGTGTGTGTGTGTGTGTGTGTGTGTGTGTGTGTACAAGGAGATGGGGGGGGAAATGTGTAAGTGAAATAGTTTTGCTTAACAGTATTCCTAGCTACTGTTGTTTATTTTAAATTGCCTCTTCATAGTTTTAGAGCACTAAAAATATTAAAGATTATCTGCAGAGTAACAGTAATTTTTAATTAAGGTAACTTGTCAAACATTATCTAAACTTTGCTTTATTTTTGCTTCACTTATGGAATGATCTTTCCAAGGTCTGTAAATGGATAAAGGTGAGATAGAAAAATGAGAAACATCTTATAGATACCCAGTAATGAGGCAGCAGCAATGATATGGTATAAAATTTTAGGGAATAATAAAATTTAGGGAAAATCTTAATAAGCCATGGAGTTTAGTCAAGGTTCAATGTGTTATGGCTCCTTAAACTGTATTACAACATAGTAAGATAAATGTGAAACATATATTAATGTCATTTCAAGATAATTTCATTCTTTTGATTGCTAAAACGATAATACCTAACATTTATTGTGTGTGTATTATGTGTGAAGCGCTCGTCTAATAGGTTCACGTATAAAAAAATAAAAATAAAAAATAAAAATAAAAATAAAAAGGTTCACGTATAACATTTAATCCTCAGGAGAACAATTTTAAGTAGATACCCACTTTACAGACTGGGAAACAGAGGCATCAAAAAACTACGTAAATCAGTTAAGGTCTCATGGTTACTAGATGTTGGAGTTGGAATTTAAACATAGTAAGTTTAACTCTAGAATTCAAACTCTTAAATATAGGAACCAAAAAGGAAACTATAATGTGACTAGCTGGAAACACATATTTTATGCTTTTTTTTTTACTTCTAATTTTTCAGTGAAGTACACAATTTCATAAGCATCAACAAACAATTTGTCACAAATGACACAAAAATTAATACTCCCCCTGCTTAGATCTGCTTCCAAAAAGTGATTCCTATCCTAGAAATATCTGTCAGTTAAATATATAAAATAAAACCATTTTCACCTAGTTTTGTAAAACAAACCATGCTGATAGTTACTTCAGTCTCTTCTCTAGATTTATTGCAATTAAAATCATAGTAAATTTTTTTTTAATTTTTATTTATTTATGATAGTCACAGAGAGAGAGAGAGAGAGAGAGAGAGGCAGAGCCACAGGCAGAGGGAGAAGCAGGCTCCATGCACCGGGAGCCCGACGTGGGATTCGATCCCGGGTCTCCAGGATCAGGCCCTGGGCCAAAGGCAGGCGCCAAACCGCTGCGCCACCCAGGGATCCCAAAATCATAGTAAATTATTTAACACAAATTGCCCTCAGCCTTACTCTCCTCTTCCATACAAAGATAGGAACCATGTGATGCTGTATAACAAAGTAGTGTATTTATTTAATCCATAGTTCTGTATCCTATAAAGACATAGGTCACAACTAAATCAACTCCACCCATATTCAGAACCCAAAGTTTGACCTCTGTATACTGTTGCTGAAAGTCTGATTTTCTGGCTACTAATATCCCCATCCTAATTAATCTATGGATTTTAATCCACAAGTCAGCATCTCTGAGGCTCCTTTCTTCATTCCGTTGAGTTTTCACTAATAGATGTTCAGGTCTCCAAGTCTATCTAAAATGACCATTGATAAAAATCATCTACCTAAAACTTCCATGTTATTACCGCATTGCTTTATTTATGTTGTCTCTTAAGATTTTAATTTTCATTCATTTTCCTGGGTCTCTGATTCTTGATTTTTCTTCGCTTTTTATTCTTATTGTTAAGGATCTACATCACAGGCTATATTTTCATTAAGCTGGAAGAAATCTGTCTCATTTTGTAGCCATCTGAGACCTTCATTGTATTGAGACTTTCTCATTGGGCATATTAAAGTGTCTTGAATACCACGCATTGATTAGCTGATTGAAACTTATACCTAAGTGTATTCGAAATTTTCAACTACTTCTTCAATCCTTGATATCTTTATATCATGTCTAGATTTTTCTTTGTATTTATTTATATACTTGACTTTATATTTATCAAACATCGGTGCCTTCATTTTGACAGAGTTCAAAGATCTAATCCTCAATAACACTAGGCTTCAAGATAATATTTTGGAATATTCTCTATACAGCACAGCTACCTGAAACACAAGTAAATTTTTAATTTGAATTCATGTGAGACAAATGAGATTCTAACTTTATTAGTTTTACAAAGTATGGCATATTGAGTTTAATAAAAAACCTTTTTAAACTTCTAAAAGATAGTTTAAAGGACCCATCTCTGTGGATCCATAAGGAAAATAATTTCAGGTGCACCCAAAGTTTTCCACAACACTACCTTTAATATGAAAAGTTTGATATACTTAAATTCTTTTAATGAGACTAACTGCAAATTTCCTAAGTTATATTGACAGAATTAAATGGGGTTTGGAAATGCATTTCCTACTATCTGGATACCTTTGTAGATTCCCGGATTCTAATCAAATTTTCTGCAGTTATTTTCATTACATTTAATTCATTTTGCAGTATATTTGCTATGTGTCTCTCATTTAACCAGGAATCATTGATTTGATTTTGTCTATTCAAACACTTTAGATGAGTTTTCTTCAGCTTAATTCTCTCAACTCTTTGTAGCTCTGAAATTCTCAGAATATCCTTTGAGATAGGAGAAGGAAAACAGTCTCTCATCTTCAAAAGAGACACTAAAACACTTGTGCTTGGTAAGAGTACTATCGTCATAATTATGAAAGGTCTGGGTACATAACTCCCAGAAGGACATGTCTGAAAAAGGTGAGTGCTGTCAGCATGTAGAGATAAGATGTTGGGCATTAGCTCTTAGGATATCAGAATGGACAGCTTCAAATATTTAGGAGATGTTTTATATATATATGAACACAGGCTTATTATGTAAAGTATCAGAGAACAGAAGGAAGATTAATTTGTAGAAGACCCAAAGAGGTAGACTTACTATAATTACATTGAAGAATAAACTGAATAAAATATGGAATAATCCACACATCAAGAAACTTTTCTTTTGGGGATCCCTGGGTGGCTCAGTGGTTTAGCGCCTACCTTCTGCTCAGGGTGTGATCCTGGAATCCGGGGATTGAGTCCCTCATCCGGCTCCCTGCATGGAGCCTGCTTCTCCCTCTGCCTGTGTCTCTGTCTCCCTCTCTCTGTGTTTCTCATGAATAAATAAATAAAATCTTTAAAAAAAAAAAAACTATTCTTTACTGCATTTTGATTTAATTCAATGAACAGTTACCCAGTTCCAACCACAGACACTATTGCACAATATATAGAAAGATAAATATAGCAAAATGTTCACTCAATTCAGATCTTAATGTCATTACCTCTGGTCTCAAGAAACGATTTTATCTGTAGACCTCTAACCATATAGCTTCTCATTCATTCTGCAGTTTGGGGCAGTTAACATCTAATATTGAATCTCCTGTTTCTTACCACAGTGGCCTATGAGCACGCCTCTATTTTGTCACTCTGACCCAAGGCAGGTGCACATGCATGGCTTAATTTTCTTTTGTCCTTACAAGACTATGTTGGGATAATAGTTCTTTACTAAAGGTTCAAAGATAACAAAATGTAGTATTAAAAGGATTATGTAAATAATTAAAATTAGCAAATAGATATGACAACTTGATATCCATGTCCCTGACACATCTTACTCAGTTCTTCACAACAGCAATTCTCAAACTTGAATGTCCATTAGAAATCATTTGGGGATCTTATTAAGATGCAGATTATGCACAGGAGGTCTCAGGTGGGGTGCAAGCTCCTAGGTGATGCTGCTGCTGCTTGTTACTACTGCCCTGCTCACCACCCTATGAGTGGCAAAGTTTTCCAAGATGCCTTTTCTTTTTTTTTTTTAACTTATTTCATTTAATTCAATTAGTTAACATATAGTACATCATGAGTTCAGATGTAGAGTTCAGTTAATCATCATCTGCATATAATACCCAGTGATCATTACATCAGTGCCTTCTTTAATGCCAGCCACTCAGTTTCATCACACCACCCATTTTCCCTCTAGCAACCTTCATTTTGTTTCCTAAGGTAAGAGTCTCTTTTCTAGATGCCTTTCTAACAAGCTAAAGGGCTTCCTCTCTTTCTGTCACTCATTTTGTGCCAAAATCCAGATTCACTCCAGGGTTCCCTTAAGCACACACGATCTGCTCAGAATCCAGTTCAGAGTGAATGAGGCACTTAAAAGGGAATAGACTTATTTCTCAACCCAAAATACTGCCCAACTTCCCAGGCCATATTTCTATCTCAAAAATGTTTGAGAGAGTGTTTTCTTGTTTTATTTCTTTGTTTTCTTTTTGTTGTTTATTTTTGTTTATTTGGGGTTTTTTGTTATTTTTTTTAGAAATTACCCAAAATCTAATGTGACCAGAAAATTCAAGGGGATAAATTACTTGTAATCAGAAAAAAAAAGAAAAAAAGAAAAAAAAAAGAAAAAGAAAAAAAAGAAAGAAAGAAAGAAATTGATAGCTTCTATTTAAAACCCTTGCCAAATTAAATAGGCAACTCCAGGAATATTTCCCTGGAAATATGTTGAGGAATTCAAAAACTTAAATAATATCACATTAAGGGCAATATCTGCTCAATCCAAGACAGCACTTATTACATCCCATCCAGATACTTCAAACAATCTCTCATCTTGATTCTGGTGGAAAGAAGAATTGCGTAACTCTCCTGCAATCTTTTGCAAGTGCTCAAAAACAACCAAACAACTACAACAAAGCAAAAACCATACACTACTCCAGAAAAATAAATATGAGTTTACAGGCACAGTGATTTAAACCCACTCTAAGAAAGAAGCATTTTTTTCTGAGGAAAGACAGAAACCTACTATAAAATATTCAACTTTCTTCATTATTACATAAAGTACTTGAACTCCTTATAATCATAGTTCCTCATCCCCTTTCAATTTCAATTTTAGTTTCAGTTATAGTTTTACAGTAGTGTAACTAAGTGCTCCTTTCTTTGACCCTCGAGTATTGGGAAACAATCCTCTTTACAGGGATTTAAAGGCTTTACCTCATATTATTCAGAAAATGGCTTACAATTTCTTTTGACTCCATGATGTATTGAGGTGTTACAGATATCTCCCCACATTTTCTCCTACTATCCTCAGTCTAAACACATATTGAAATTATAAATTAAAGATAGAAATCTTTAACCCACAGTTGGGTTTGGAAAAAAAAAAAGGAAAAGGAGATCTCCAGTTACCATAAATGAAAAGAAAGCAGAAGGTCAGTGGTAAATATATCAGCTGATTCTACAATTGCCTGGAAGCTCAGATAATGACCTTAGGAGCTACAATGTAATACCTACCAGAAGACAGGAAAGGTGGAATTAGGCTCACATAAAGTGTAGTAAAGTGTAGTGCTGGAACTAAAGATCCTCAACTAAGGCCTTTCAAAAGGCTGACCTGATTTTGGAAAGAAAATGATAAAAAATAAATAAAATAAAATAAAATAAAATAAAATAAAATAAAATAAAATAAAATAAAATAAAATAAAATAAATAAAATAAAATAAAATAAATAAAATAAAATAAAATAAAATAATAAAATAAAATAAAATAAAATGAAAACGTCAGGGAAACTTGTCACAGCTTAGAAATCTAGGCATTTAAAAAATATATCTTCAGTAAGGAATGTAAGCCTGGGATCTGAATTCACATTTCTGACAAATCAAGAGATCTAGATGAACCAAACTGATTTATGAACTGCTCTGAAGACAACTAAAACTCTGGGAACATAGAAAGAAGAAAAAGCATATTGTGACTATATTTTCTTCCACTCGTGTGGGTTGGCAATAAGTAGATGAAAACAATTATGCAAAAGAGAAGCTTCTAAATAAAAATTATAATTCATACAATGGAGAAAAACATGAAAGAAAGCTAAAACTTGTACACATACAAAGGAAAAACTTAGTAACTCGAAGAACAAAATAAATTTGAGAAATTACCGAATGCATTTTAAACTGTTACAATAGAAAGAAGAGAGATAAACTGTAATGAAAAATAGATTATTTTAAAAATTAGACCAATGAAAAATAATGAAGTAGAAATGAAAAGGAGTCACTAGATTTAAAAAATCCTGAATGTACACCTTAAATAGCATATTGGAAATATAGATTTGCAGGTCTATGTTGATTAAAAAAAACTTTTGGTTCCATTAATTTTCTCTATTGTTTTCTCTATTTCATTTATGTCTGTTTTAATATTCCTATTTCCTTCCTTCTGCTGGCTTCAGGTGTAGTTTTCTCTTCTTTTTTTAGTTCTTTAAGTTCTAAAGTTAGGTTGTTGATTTTGTTGTTGATCTTATTTTTTTAAAAATATTTTATTTATTTATTCATGAGGGACACACAGAGAGAGAGAGAGAGAGAGCCAGAGACATAGGGAGAGGGAGAAGCAAGCTCCATGCAGGGAGCCCAATGTGGGACTCGATCCTGGAGCTCCAGGATCAGGCCCTGGGCTGAACACAGATGCTTAACCACTGAGCCACCCCAGCATCCCAATCTTATTTTCTAATGTATGTATTTATAGCTATAAATTTCCCCTTTAGCATGGCTTTTGCTGTTTCCCATAATATTTGGTATACCATGGCTTCATTTTCAATCATTATTTTCTAATTTCCTTGTGACATCTTCTTTAGTCACTTGGTTTTTTAAAGTCTGTGGTCTATGATATGGACTACCATGGAAAATTTCCCACATGCACTTGCAAAGAATGAGTAGCTGTTGTTGGATGAAGTGGATAGATGTCTGTTAGATCTAACTGGTTTATTAAGTCCTTCCTTCTTTATCTTCCATCTAGTTGTTCTATCCATTATTGAGAGTGGAGGACTCGTTTCCAGCCATTATTGTAGAACCCATCAATTTCTCCATTCAATTCTATCCATTTGGGTTTCACTTATTTTGATAGTCTGTCATTAGGTATGTATGTTTTTATAATTATTATATCTTCTTATTGCATGAAATGTGTTATTAATATATAGTGCACTTCTTTGTCTTATAAACTTTTTTAAAAATTTGAAGTCTTTTATCTAATATTAGCATAGCCACTTTTGGTTACTATTTCATGGATTATCCTTTTCTATTCTTTCACTTTCAATCTATTTGTGTCTATGTATCTAAAGTGAGTCTCCTGTAGATAGCATACAATTGAGTCATTTGTTTTTATCCATTCTGCCAACACCTGACTTTTTATTGGAGAGTTTAAGCCATTTACATTTAAAGTAATGATTTCTTCATAGTTTCTAGTTTCCTATTGAAAACAGTGAGGATGCTTCCTTCTACTTTCTTTTCTTAGAACATTTACTTCACGATACACATACACACACACACACACTTTGCTTCACAGGGACATAAAGTTGCATCACACAAATTTCAATACTGCCAAACTGAAGTAAGATATTTAGGACATACATTTTTGTCAGCTAGAGGCTACAGAACATTAAAATCTAGGAGTCTCCTCATCTTGTGCATAAAATGGCCTACTAAACCAACAACAACAAATCTTAGTTAATTTATGGCTCTAGTATAGTACTGAAGAAAGTAGATTCCAGCTTTTGCAGAGTGATCACAGTCTTTGATGGGACAACTGCATGATAATGGCAACCTAAAAACCTTAAGATTTGTTTTATTTTTAGAGAGAGGGCGTGAGAGCAAGTAGGTGGGAGGCAAAGGGAAAGAGAAAGAATATTAAGCAAGCTCCATGCACCCAGCTCAGAGCCAACGAGGGGCTTGATCAAATGACCCTGAGATCATGACCTGACTAAAATCAGGAATTAGACACCTAACCAACTGAGACACCCAAGTATCTCTGAAGAGGCTCTGAATTAAAATTATCTACAAACTCTCTCCCATATTTAGAAATTCTAAATTTATTAAAAGCCCAACATGATATATCTGAAATTTCTTTTCATATTAAATATTTAATAATGTTTATTGATGGTCATGTACTTGGGATAAAAGTGGTCCAGTTAAGGCTATATTGTGGTAACTTATCATAAAACCTAAGAAGCTTATTGTTTGTCTAGAATTAAGTTTGCACAAGAAGATTAGTTAACAATAATTACTGGAGCTACAATTCTTGGCCTAGATTTAAAGTACACATATATTCTAACAATAAATATATATTTGTTGTCTGTAACATGACAAGATTAAATTTTTTAAAAGGGGAATTTTGTTTTTCTTCAATGAGAACTAAATATCTCATAAATTGGTAGTTTATTTAAGGCTCCACTCTAGGCTACTCATCAGATATAAGTAATTCATTATACAAAACACAGAGGGCAGAAGGACAAAGTTTTTAATGGTAATAATTCTGATGAAACAACTACAAAAGCTGATGTTAAAAAGTGGCAGACTCCAAGCTTAGACACTCCAGTTTTGAGAGCACCTGGGTGGCTCAGTTGGTCGGGTGTCTGACTCAGGTCATGATCTTGGGGTCATGAGAGGGAGCCCTGCATTCTGCAGAGAGTCTGCTTAGGATTCTCACTCTCCCTTTCCTTCTGCCTCTCCCCACTCCTGCAGGCTCACTCACTCTCTCTTTCTCTCTAAAATAATAAATATATAAATCTTTTAAAAAAAAGAAACTCCACTTTTAATATAACAAGAAAATTTTCTTCATTTTCAAAAATATTCCTGACAGAAAGAAATGAACAAATGGATTATAAAAGAAATTTGACTGAACTATCAAATTTATTTAACAACATAATTCCTATACCTCAGGCCCTATTTGTTCAGTTGGGATTGTCGTATCATCAAAATCATCTGGATAAAAAGGAATGTTGAAGGCACTAGGCTACCACGATGCCTAACAAAAAGATTATATTATTCAAAACATTGAAGAAAGGTAATAGGTCAGGAGAATTCCTCACAGTCTACTCCCAAGATAAATGCAGGAAGATCTCCCTGACCAACTTTGCCAGGAACTTGATGGCAGATGAATTTCATAGAACTAATGCTTATAAAAGGCTAGAGGTATAACCAGTTATGGTATACATGTGCCCATAGGACATGAAGTCTTTCTCTCTTTAAAAGCCAGTACACAGGAGCACTTGAGTGGTGCAGTTGGTTAAACGTGTGTCTCTTGGTTTTAGCTCGGGTTGTAACCTTGTGGTTGTGGGATCTTGCTCAGCATTTGGCTCCATACTCAGTGTAGAGTTCGCTTGAGACTCTCTTTCCCTCCCCCATGCTCCCAGAGCCCATGCTCTCTCTCACTCTCTCAAGTAAATAAAATCTTTAAACAAATAAAATAAAAAATAAAAGCCAATACTCAGATAGTAGTGAAGTTTCTCTTAATACGTATAATTCCCATTTGGGGGGTATCAGGGCACATTGACCAGGACAGGGGAAGTCATTTTATTTCTACTGTCAACCAAAAATTATGCAAACGTTTGCAGATTCCTTTGTGTCTCAGTCTTCTGGACAAATAGATCAAATGAATCAAATTAAACGTAAAAGAAATGGAAGAAAAAGCCCTCACTGGTTAAAAGCCTGTGACATAATATGTTAAAATGGCCTAAAGTTTTACCACTAGCTTGTTATATATTAGAGTGATGCACAAAAACAACTATGGAATCTCTCCCTTTAAACCCTTGCCGGGGGGGTGGGGGGCTCTGAATCTTGGTCTGAGATCATCTCCTATGCTTGATTTGCCCTAACGTTCTCCTAATCATTCCCAGTACTTTAAAAGAACCCCTTTCCCCAGAAACTTTAAGATATAAAAATAATAAGGGCCTGGAAAGATTTGCCAGAAGAAACCTAACACTTCCATTGACCAGAAGATTTCAACTATGTAAAAGTGCTGTGCAGAAAAGATAGGATGTCACACCATTGGGAGAGACCCTTTCAAGTGCTGCTGATCACCCATGAGGCTATCAAATTGGAAAAATCAAAAACAGTAACAACAACTGGATTCATGCTTAAGGCAAGCCAGCACTGAGGGAGAATTAGACTGGGTTTCTTACAAAGGACTTAAAATCTATGTTTTCTACAGTAACTGGTATTGGTAGTGGTACTGGCATTGGTAGTGAACTAAGAGGAGGTATTCTAGCAAAATATTATTCTGTTCACAGTAGGCTTATTATATTAAAATTACAATTTACTAAAAAGCAAATATGATAGTTTTTCCATCACTTTTTCATTTTGTACTCTCAGTAATGGTTCCCACAAACTTCTCTAAATTATACTCCTGGTATAAACAGAGCCTGGACTTATGAACCCAATAGGTTAATTGCTAACAGTAAAGTTGGGACCATATCCATTAGTGATGTTTTATAATAACCAAGTAGAAGTAATTAATATGCATCCAGGCATTCAGTCCTAAATGTGACACAAAAATATTTTAACCAGTTTGACTGGAAGGATGATGTAGAAAAGAAGAGGTCATCTATTTAAAAAACAGAAATCTGCCATTTACAGATATAGACCGATCTAATACTACCAGATTAACCTTGAGATTCAAGTTTTCTGCAGTCCCAGTACAAACTAAAACAAATATCTATTATATGGAATTTAGTTGCCTATTATAAAACTACAACTATTGATTTAGATCTGATACAAGATTTAAAACAGAGCCATATACATTAAACATCTTTTATTGGGTGCCTCATAATAAGATTTGGATACTAGATGATAGCCATGGATGTCATCTTTGTGTATCACATTTGGAAAAAATTATTGGGAAGACAGACTACTTACTAAAGGGCCTAAATTGTCGCATGAATAAGATGATACTTATGTTATCGACTGTCTCTCAGGCGAAATTTATTGAGCTTTGAAAGAAAACTTCCTAAATAAAAATTTAAATTATCAGGCTTCAGAGTTCAGCTACTCCTCAGACTTTGATTTGGTAAAATTTCATAATGAATTACCAAATAATACTCTGTTAATCATTTGAAAATGCAAGCAATAAAGCATAACAATAATTTTGTGAAATTAATATAGAACTAAAAGATTTTGTTTACTGTTAATCAAATATCAGATTTAACTGTTCACCACTAGTATGCCATATTCAAAGTTATTCCTCCAAGGCAAATTTTTAAAATTTCAGTAGATTTGTTATTCTCTGGTAATTCTAATGATTGTTTTTCTTTATAATGGACTTGCTGGATATTTAGATGGCTACAGCCTGCCCAGAGAAAGATAGAAACAGCAATGGAGACAGCTAAAAAATTGTAATGTTACTATTTTGTATTAGAGCAGGAAGGAGACTTTAAGGGCAATACAACCTAAGGAAAAAAAAAAAAAGCTTAATTCCTCCTTCTGAAAATAAGGGGAAAGACTGACATTCTATTTCTTCCATTCATCCTGGCCTTTCTCAGAAAACTTATCTTAGAAAACTTTTAAGTTCTTCCTCTGTTTCTGAAATGTATATAAATCTTTTTATTTTTTCTGGGACACCTGGGTGGCTCAGTGGTTGAGCATCTGCCTTAGCCTTAGGGCATGGTCCCGGGGTCCTGGGATCAAGTCCCATCAGGCTCCTTGCAGGGAGCCTACTTCTCCCTCTGCCTGTGTCTCTGCCTCTCTCTGTCTCTCATGAATAAATAAATAAAATATCTAAAAATATATTTTTTTTAATTTTTAATTTAAACGAAATTTAATTAACATACACTATTATTAGTTTCAGAGATAGAATTTAGTGAATCGTCAGTTGCATATAACACCCAGTGCTCATTACTTAAGCCCTCCTTAATGTCCATCATCCAATTACCCCATCCTACCCCACATCTCTCCTCCAGCAACCCTTAGTTTGTTTCCTATAGTTAAGAGTCTCTTAAGGGTTTGCCTCCTTTGATTTCATCTTATTTTTCCTTTTCTTCTCCTATGTTCATGTTTTGTTTCTTAAGTTCCACATGAGTGATGATTTGAAGGGGCACGTGCACCCCAATGTTTATAGCAGCAAGGTCCACAATAGCCAAAATATGGATGGAGCCCAGATGTCCATCAACAGATAAATGGATAAAAAAGATGTGGTGTATGTATATACTGAAATATTACTCAGCCATCAAAAAGAATCAAAATCATCATCAAAAAGCCATAATCAAAAAGCCATCAAATCATCAAAAAGGCAGAGACACAGGCAGAGGGAGAAGCAGGCTCCATGCTGGGAGACTGATGCGGAACTCGATCCTGGATCTCCAGGATCAGGCCCTGGGCTGAAGGCAGGTGCTAAACCGCTGAGCCACCCCGGCATCCCAAGATTGTTTTTCTTAAAGATCTAGAAATCATCTCTTTGAAATGTAATCAAGAATAGTGTCCCTAAGATACAAATGCAATGAAACGCCAGGACACCTGCACCCCGATGTTTATAGCAGCAATGGCCACGATAGCCAAACTGTGGAAGGAGCCTCGGTGTCCAACGAAAGATGAATGGATAAAGAAGATGTGGTTTATGTATACAATGGAATATTCCTCAGCCATTAGAAATGACAAATACCCACCATTTGCTTCAACGTGGATGGAACTGGAGGGTATTATGCTGAGTGAAGTAAGTCAGTCGGAGAAGGACAAACATTATATGTTCTCATTCATTTGGGGAATATAAATAATAGTGAAAGGGAATATAAGGGAAGGGAGAAGAAATGTGTGGGAAATATCAGAAAGGGAGACAGAACGTAAAGACTGCTAACTCTGGGAAACGAACTAGGGGTGGTAGAAGGGGAGGAGGGCGGGGGGTGGGAGTGAATGGGTGACGGGCTCTGGGTGTTATTCTGTATGTTAGTAAATTGAACACCAATAAAAAATAAATTAAAAAAAAAAATAGTGTCCCTATCTTCCAGTTTCTCCAGGAGTGTAGGAACGTAACTTCAGAAGGCTGCATTCCAACTTCCAAAATAACCTCTTTTTCTGTATAAAGCAAATTAGCTAATACATATAGTCATCCCATTACCAAGTAAACTCAGTATGAATCATACATAAGAAATAGTGTTTGTTAAGTACTCTTATTTGAGGACTAGTCATTGTTATCTTGAGAACATGTGTGTAATGAATTATATCTGCTTTACTATAAAAAAGGGTGAAATTTCTGTCTTTATAGTCACTTAGGAGATTGCCTGTGATACATACTATATTCTGAATGATGCTTATTCAGCAATAAAATTGTTTTCTTTCTCTTCTCCTTACTTTTATAGAGATATTTTCTGGTTTGGGAGATTTTGGTTTTAACTATTATTTCTCCAACAGAACTAAGCACATACATATGTTTGACATATGTATCTATGCCAAAATACAGCAGTGACTAGAGGAAATTTATTTCCATATGAAGGAAATGCAATGAATTTATGTATCAGTTTGGGGGAAATTATCTTTACAATATTGAATCTTTCAATTCATGAACAATAATTTAGTTTATTTCTAAATTGTAATTCTGCATTGAAATCATTTTTCTGTTGTCTTGTTTTTTCTCTTTTGTCTTCAACATATTAATCATAGTTATTTAAAATCCTTTGTTAGTTGAAACATCTGGATCATATGTGCATCTTCATCTATTGTCTTTCCTTGTGATTATCAGTCATATTTACAAATGCTTTTAACATATGTTTATGCTGAGCACTGTATTAATTCTTCTTTCACCAGGGTGTTTCAGATCTTTAGTCTAACAAGGGAATAAACAGAATAACTTAATCAAGTAACATATATAACTAAATTGAGTTTGGAACTTGAGTTTTACAAACATTAAATCTTCTATTTCACCTTTGTTCCTAGAATATGTCCTTCTAGGGCCTGATTACAAGCCTGGCAGGTCTCTCTGACTCCAGTCCTAAAAGCTGAGTAGACCCAGTTCTGACCTTCTTGGGTTCCATCCAGCTTTCCAACCTCCATTCATGGCTGGCCTAAAAATCTGATAGATCTTTTTTTTTTTTAAGACTTTATTTATGTATTCATGAGAGACACAGAGAGAGAGGCAGAGACACAGGCAGAGGGAGAAGCAGGCCCCATGCAAGGAGACTGACGTGGGACTCGATCCTGGGACTCCAGGATCATGCCCAGGGTGTAAGGCAGGCGCTAAACCATTAAGCCACCCAGGGATCCCCAAATCTGTTAGATCTTAAGGAAAAGAGAAGAAAGTGTTCAAGGCAGGTATGCTTCCTGTCAATTTTTTTCCCCCAAGTCACATGAAACTGTGGGAGGTTCTGCATTTTAGAAGCTTTTTGCCTATCTCCTTAGCTCCCATTCAACAGTTAATTCAGCAACTGTGTACCATGAAGAAACCTGCATATGCACTTTATTCAGTCTCTTCAAGTTTCTAATTTTCCTAGCAATCTCATAAAACCAGTAAAACTTCGCTTTTCCTTTTTGTCCAAGCCGAAGTCTTCCACCGGGGCATGTATCCAGTATTTGCACATAGCCCCAAAGTATAAAATGGTTAGAGATTGTCTAGGTGGGTTCACTTCAAATACCTCCCAAAAAGTTTAGTTCATTTTAGTCTTTTAAGATTTATTTATTTATTTGACAGAGAATGAGCACAAGCATGATTGGGGAATGGGGCAGAGGGAGATGGAGAGAGAATATCTCAAGTGGTGGGCTCAGATCTCAAGACCTCTAGTCCATTTTATTTAATTGCTCCCAATGCTTTCTGATTTCATTACAAAAATGACTTGTGTAATTAAGTTTATTTTTTTTTTCTTCCTGGTTTTTCCAATGGGACCATTGGCTAGTCACTAAAACTGCCATTCTATCAGAAACAGTATTTTATAACACTTACATATCCATAGTAATTGCCCCAATTATCACATCTCCATTTTTGTGACACTCTGATTTTATTACCCTTTTAAAGAAAATAGGTTTTTGGGGGCACCTCGGTGGCCCAGTCAGTTGAGTGGCTGCCTTCACCTCAGATCATAATCCGAGGGTCCTTGGATCAAGGCCCATATTGGGCTCCCTGCTCAGCAGAGAGCCTACCTCTCTCTGTCTCCCTTCTGCTGCTCCCCTTGTTTGTGCTTTTTCTCTGTCAAATAAATAAATCTTTTTTTAAATAGGCTTTTCCTTTTTGTAGACCAGTTTTAAGTTTACAGAAAAAATATGAAAAAAATATGAATGAAAACCCTTGTCCATATTTTCTATTATTAACATATTACATTGGTGTGGTAGGTTTGTTACAGTTGATTAATCAATAATGATACACTACAATTAACCAAAATTCATAGCATACATTATGATTCACTCTTTGTGTTGTAAATTCCATGTGTCTTTACAAATGCATAACGGCACATATACACCATTACAGTATTATACAGAATGGTTTCATTGTCCTAAAACTCCTAGTTTTCTCACATATCCAACCTTCCCTCCCACCCCATAGAACTCTGGCAATTATTGAGCTTTTACTGTCTCTAGAGTTTTGCCTTTTCCAGAAAGTTATACTGTTGGAATAATATTAGATTAAGTATTAAGTATGTAGCCTCTTCAAACTTACTTCTTTCACTTAGCAATATGCATTTAGGTTTCCCTCACATCTTTTCATGGCTTGATAGCTCATATCTTTTTACTGTTGAATAACAGTCCATTGCACGGGTGTCCCACAGTTTGCTTATCCATTCATCTATTGAAGAGTATTTGACTGCTTCCAATCTTTGGCAATTTAAATAAAGCTGCTATAAAAATCATATGCAGGCTCTTTTGTAGATGTGAATTGAAAATTTAGGTCTCATTTGGAAAATAACTAGAACCATTATTGCTGGATTGTATGGTGAGATTATGTTTAACTTTGTAAGAAACTGCCAAACTGAATTCCAAAGCAAGTTTTACCATTCCCACCAGCATGGAATGACAGTTCTTGCTTCTCCATACCCTTGACAGAATATGGTTTTGTTAGTGATATGGATTTTAGTTATTCTAATAAGTGCTTAGTATTATCTCATTGTTTTATTCTGCAGTTATAGAACATTGAGCACCATTGCATATGCTTATTTGCCAGCTGTGTATCTCTGGTGAAAGTGTCTGTTCAGATTTATCTATTATCTATCTATCTATCTATCTATCTATCTATCTATCTATCTATCTATCATCTATCTATCTATCTATCGATCGATCGATCGATCGAGACGAGGAGGGACAGAGGAAGAGAGCGAATCTTAAGCAGGCTCCATACACAGCTGAATGTGGGGCTCAATCTCATCCGGAGATCATGACCAAGACAAAATCAAGTCAGATGCTTAACTGACTAAGCTATCCAGGTACATCCTTTTATCCATTTTAGATGGGTTGTTTTCTTATTTTTTTTTTTTATTTTTTATTGTATTTTTTTGGTTATTAGTATTTTATCTGATAACCATTTTGAAGATATTTCTCCTGGTCTGTAACTTATCTTTTCAATCTCTTAATATAGTCTATTAAATGCCTTTCACAGAGCAAAACTTTTAAGTCCAATATATCATTTTTTTTCTTCCATGGTTCTTGCCTTGGTGTTCGATCTGTCATTACCAAAACGAATGTCACCTAGATTTTCTTCTGTTATCTTCCACAAATTTTAGAGTTGTACACAATTTAATTTAGATCTAGAATCCATTTTGAGTTGATTTTTGTGAAACGTTTAGAGTCTGTGTATACTCATTTTTTTTTTTTTACGTGAAGATATCCAATTGTTCTAGCAGTATTTGTTGAGATTAACCTTTCCTCTTTTGTCAAGGGTGAGTTGACTATATTTGTATATGCCTATTTCTTGGCTATTTGTCCCATTAATCTATTTGTTTATTGTTTCATCGATACCACACTGTTTTGATTATTATATCTTTACGTAATCCTGAAATCAGGTAGAGTCAGTCTTCTAACTTTGTCTTATCTTAAACACTGAGGTCTTTTGTCTTTCCATGTAAACTTCAGAATCAGATGCCTGTATCTGCAAAATAATTTGCTGGGACTTTGGAATTACACTGAATCCACAAATCAAGTTCTTTATTACCCTGCTGATGTGAAAGATTATACTAATTGGTTTTCACATGTTGAACTAATTATATTTGCACAGAATAAGTACCACTAGGTTAAAGTGTATAATTATATTTATACATTGTTCCATTCGACTTGTTAATATTTTTTAAGGACTCTTAGATCTATGTTCATGAGAGATACTGTCCTTTAGTTTTTATTTCTTATGTCTTTTTCTGCCTTTGGTATTAGGATAATGCTTGCCTTGTAAAATGAGTTAGGAACTACTCTCTATTCTACTATTTCTGAAAGAAATCTTAGAGAATTGGTAATATTTTCTTCTTTAAATGTTTGACAGACTTCACCAGTGAAACTATCTAGGCCTTGGTGATTTCTGTTTTGAAAAGCTTTAGTTAATGATTCAATTTTTGGTAGATATAGGCTTATTGAGATTATCTTTTTCTCCTTGTATAAGCTTTGGTACTGTATCTTTCAAGAAATTATTCCATTTCATCCAGGTTATCAAGTTTGTGGACATAAAGATGGTCACAGTGTTCTTTTATTACTCTCTAATGTTCATGGAATCTCTAGTGATGGCCCCCGTCTCATTTATGATATTCTTGGTTAGCTTGGCTCGAAGTTTATTAGTTTTATTGATCTTTTCAAGGAGCCATTGTTTGGTTTTGTTGATTTTCTCTACTTATTTGCTTTTCCTGTTATCAGTTTCATTGATTTCTTCTTTCTGGTTTTTCTTTTCTTCTGCTTATATTGGATTTAATTTTTCTTCTTTTGCAAGGTGGAAGCACAGATAATATTTTAAACTTTTTTTTTGTCCAAACACATTCACTAAATTCTATAACTTTTTGTCTAAGTATTGATTTTCTTACATCTTGCAAATCTTGGTAAGTTTACATTTTTATTTAGTTTATAACTGTTTTAAATTGTTCTTCAGATTTTTGTCCCTTGTGTTATTTAAATGGATTTTGTTTAATCTTCAATTTTTTTGAGATTTTCTATCTCTTTCTGTAATTAATTTTGAGCTTAAATCCATCATGCTCTGAGAGCATACTTTGTAATAATTTCTATCCCTTTAAACTTGTTCATGAATGTTTTATGTTCCAGATTATGACCTATCTTGACAAATATTCTATATAAGCATGAGAAGCATGTGTATTCTGTTTTTAGATGAAGTATTCTATAAACATCAATTACATTAATTACAAATGTCAATACATCAATCTATGGTGCTATCCATTTCAACTATATCCTTCTATATCCTATATTACTTCTGCCTGGTGATTCTATCAACTGCTAAAAGTGAAGTCAAAAGCAATAATAGTGAACTCATCTATTTCATATCGCTATTCTATCAGTTTTTGTCTTATATACTTTGACACTATCTTCTTAGGTACATACATATTAGGATCAGTTATGTTTTTGTGGAAAATTGCACCCTTTATCATTATTAATGTCCTCTTCATCCCTGATAATTTTTCTTGTTCTAAATCAGCTTTGTCTGAAATTAATATTCTACTTTTCCTTCGATTAATATTATCATGGTATGTCTTTCTCCATGCCTTCAATATTTCTATGTCTTAATCTTTAAAATGGATTTCTTGTGGATAAAATACAGATGACCTTTCTTTTCATCCATCCAAATGACACTAACTTTAAATTTTTATATTGAAGTCCATTCACATTTAAAGTGATTGTTGATATAATAGGACCAATATTTATATTTGTAACTGTTTTCCATTCACTGCCTTTATTGTTTTCATCCTTTTCTGCCTTCTCTGGTTTAGCTGAGCATTTTATATAATTTCATTTTCTCTCTTCTCTTAGTCCATACTTTCTTTACTTTTTAAAAATTATTCTTAAGAAGTGTCACAGAGTTTGCAATAAACACTTAGCAACTTACAACTAATCTAAATCCACTTTCAAATAGTGAATTACTTCACAGGTAATGCAGATAACTAACACAAAAATATTCCTGATTCCTTTTTCCTATCCCTATCATACATTTATCAATAAATTATAAAAGCCAAATATATCATTGCTATTATTTTGAACATATTATCTGTTGTAATAATTAACAATAAAAAATAAAAGATTTTAAAATATTTTATTTTACCTTCATCTATTCCATCTCTAAGATTTTCCTTTTCTTTTTGCAGATTTGAGTTTCTAATCTATATCATTTTCTTTCTCTCTGAGGAACCCTTTAACATTTTTTGCAAGGCAGGTCTGGTAAAGATAAGTTCTCTCCATTTTCTTTCTCAGAGGAAGTCTTTATTTCTTGTTCACTTATGAAGAAAACTTCATCTAGCTTAATGTGTTTTTTTTTCTTTCAATACTTTAGTTCATTCTACTCTTTTTTTACATGGTTTCTCAGAAGAAATTTGACATAATTCTTAACCTTGTTCAGTATAGGTGTTACTTTTCATTGCCATCTTCAACATTGTTTGTCTTTGATTATATATAGAGTGACTATGATATGCCTACTTTTAGATTTTTTGGAATTTATCTTATTTTGTGTTCTCACAGCTTCTTGCATCTGAGATTTACTATCTGTCACTAATTTTGGAAGATTCTCAACTATTGTAACTCCCAATATTCTATATTTAATAGTCAGTTTCTCTCTTCACATCTTCTCATTATGCCTCTTACATGTTTTGTAACCATCCCACAGTTCTTGAATATTCTGTTGCCTTTTTCCCCCTATACTTTTTTCTTCTTTGTTTTTCAGTGTGGTATTTGTATTGCCATGTCTTCAAGCTCACTGATTCTTTTTTGGTCCTGGACCAGTCTGCTGATGAAACCATGAAAAGAATTTTTCATTTCTGTTACAGTTCTTTTTCCCAACATTTCCTTTTGATTCTTTAGAGTTTTCATCTCTTTGCTTCCATTAGCTTTCTTGCATGTTGTCTACTTTTCTTATTATTATAGTTCTTCACATTTTATTGATAGTTATCTTAAATTCCTGTTGTGATAATTCCAAAATTTCTGTCATATGTGTGTCCAGTGTTGTTGCTTGTTTTGTTTATTCAGCTGTATTTTTGCCTTTTTAGTAGGTCTTATTATTCTTCAATGAATGCTATACATGATGTATCAGGTTTAAAAAGAAAAAGAAAAAAAAAGAAAAAATTGAAGTTAATAAGTCCTTAGTGTGAGGCTTAATGTTTATCTGGCTAGAAGTTAGTCTGTGTTTGCTGAACCTATACTATCAAACACTAAACTTTTTCCAGTGTTCTTGTTTTTGTCTTTCCTGTGGTCTTTGGTCTCCCAAGAGACTGTGTTAAATAAGGTCTAAGCTTTTCAGTTATTTCAGCTAATCACTATTATTATAGTGGTAAAGTATAGAAAAGGTGAAGCAGTCTGTAATCATATGATTAAATCTTAGTCTTTTAATCTGTTCCCTGGGGTTATGACATTCACAAGGATTTCTCAGTGTTGTTGCTGTGGATTTTGTTGTTGTTGTTGTTGTTGTTTTGCCCCCTGTAGTTGTAACAGGACAGCTAATAGGACTGGAATTGGGCTTTCTTTTTTCCCTTGTATTGAAAGCTAGAAGAAGTTGTAGTTGGTTATTTCCTTTTTCCCAGCACTGCTAGGTCCTGATAAAATAGTTTCTCTTGATGGCAGCCTCTTAAGCAGAAAAAAATGATCTGGGTGTAGATGAAAAGGTTACCTTTCTCTCTCCTTTTCTTAGAGGTTGGAGATTTTTCTCCAGTCTTCAATCTGAGAACCTTGTGGGGCAACTAGAGATAAAACTCACAAAAGCTTTTAGAACTCCAATCCCACTCCCCACCCTTGCCACCACCACCAAGGCTAGGCTTCCAGGAGTTTTAGCTAAGTTTAGCTCTTGAACTAGTCAGGGCTCAGTCTCTAGCAATTAGTAATTACCTTTAAGTATTCCTACCAGTTGCTGACTCCATTTACTGCTCGAATTGAGCTGTAATTTTCTATATTCATCTGTCTTTCCAGTTTGGGAAGTAATGAATTTCCTTGTGTTCTCAATTCTCTAAAGAATCCAAGAAGAGTTGTATATTTTCAGGGTTTTTTTTCCAACTTTTTTTGTGAGGAAGAATATGATGACACCTATGGAAAGTCTTATTATCTCTCCAATGTTTCCTTCTCAAGGTCCCCAACAGTAACAGTGTAAAAATCCTCTCTACTTCTAGCTTTCCCCTAATGTTTCTACTGTATTTCCATGTTGTACTTTGACTTAACAAGGCTGTTAAACTCATGCCCTACTTCTGTTGCCCACTCCATTTCCTTTCCTTCTTGTCCACTCTTAATGGCTCAGGAGAAAAAAGAATAATGGGTTTTCTTCCTTCCTCTTTTGATTTTAATGGAACATTTTATGTCATATTTGAGGTTTTGCTATCCCATAATTTATGACAGTGATTTTACAAGTATGCTAGAATGAGAAGATGGACTCTTAGATTCAAGTGAGCTGAGGTATTTAAAAACTTCTTATCTCAAGAAAAAGGAACATTTATTTTTTGTTGGGAAGTAAAAAATAATTTCAAATGATAGTCAAAGCTAAGTGGTTACATTTTCACTCTGGCACATATCAATCCTCCTGAAAGATTAACCATTTTTAAAAATAAGTATAAAGACAAAAGAAAATATTTTACAGACTATAAAATTAAAACTCAACTTATTTCATAAAAATATTATCTATATATGCTTACTGAATATTCCTATATTATAGTGTACTTTTCACAAATTTTGTCTTAGTTTCCTTTTAAATTTTTTCTCATGTGAATGGTTATATAAGGCTCAAAAATGTCAAAAATAATAAAGTCAAAGAATTCCTCACTTTGGAAATAAAACAGCTTCTTTAGAGTCAACAAGTATGGAAATAAAATAGGATGAGCTAGCCTTTAGCTTCAAGCTTTAGCATTTTACTTTGAACCATATTTTAAGAGATGTGAAAAATATTCTTTTAAAAATGAATAACAGTAATCCAATGCAATCAATGGTAACAATAAAACATAATTAGCTGATCCGCATAGTGGAAAAACTTTTGATTGCATATATGCAAGATGAGATGTAGCAAATCCATATGCCTGCAAACTAAGCAGCAATCTCAACAAATATGTTATTTCAGTTCAAAGTAAGTGAGATGTGGCTAACTGAGACATCAAAGCCAAAGTTTTTAACATTAGTAAGTTTGGGTATGACTGCTTGTAGAGGCAATGGTTGAAATAAAATCTATTTATTCCTATTTAATGAGCAACTATTATATGCCAGTCATTGTCCTATTGACATACCATGCTCTCAGGAACTTACATTGCCATATAAGGTAGAAGTAAATGAAATAGATAAATAGATGTATACTTTGAAATGTTATAATTACAACAAAAAACAAAGAATAAAGAAAGTATGATAGTTTTGGCCTGGTCAAGAAATATGTGAAAATTTGTTTGAAGAAGGGACTGAGACCTGAATGATAGCAAACAGTTAACCAGAAAAAAACAAACTGGATGAGCGTGCCAGTCAAAAGAAACAATGTTGGTACAATTTCAATGCCCAGAAAACACAAGTGTGAAGGAACCAAAGTCCATGTGATTGAAGTACAGAGGATGGGGCAGCTTGAAAGAAAATGAGACCAATAAGCCCAATTACAAAAGGCTTTTGAAGATTCTGTCTCTTTTTAAGAGGAAAGAACAGCATTTGAAGTATTTAAGTATAAAGGAGCATTGGAAGAAAATGAAGGTATTTTGATTAAACTCACATCTCTAAAGAATCGCTCTAGAAGGGATGTTGAAACAAGACATAAAGAGATAAGGAGACACAGGTAGAGTCATTTGGCAATCATTTCAGTATTCAAGAAACAGTAAGTTTGATAAGAGGGAAGAGATGCAGAAAAGTAAACCAACTCAAGAGATATTTAGGAGGTAAAATTAACAGAAGTGATGTTATTAATCATCAGGTCTGTAGCATATTAAAAAAAAAACTTGGCAATCCTCAGGCTTATAACAACAAATACATATTTTCATCCTCACACTCCTCAGATTTGCTAGTATGCAAATGCACTACCATTTACTTTATCTAAACTGGACTTGTTGGGGGATTCCTGGGTGGCTCAGTGGTTTAGTGCCTGTCTTCAGCCCAGGGCGTGATCCTGGAGACCTGGGTTCGAGTGCCATGTCGGGCTCCCTGCACGGAGCCTGCTAATCCCTGTGTCTGTGCCTCTCTCTTTCTCTCTCTCTGTGTCTCTCATGAATAAATAAATAAAATCTTTTTTGAATAAATAAATAAATAAATAAATAAATAAATAAATAAATAAATCAAACTGGACTTGTCTGATCCTTAATGTACTCCAGGCTACTGGCTGGTTTCAGGCAGGTCTGCTCCTCTGCCATTATTCTGAGGTTTCGGATTAAGAGTGTGCAGTTATTTGGGGACATGCTGTTTTCATGATGGTTCAAAACAATGCAAGAGGGCAAGCTTAATCACGCCAGTGGAGTAGGGCACTATGAGGGAAATATTGTAAAATAAGAAATGGTGTGGATATATAATCCTACCATAGGGGAGTAAAGAATTTGAACCATAATTCCAATTTACTAAATTTATGTATATAATATGCTGGTTATGGGAGGTGTAGGGATCCAGAATGATCTCCATATTTGCATAATCTAAGAGGAGAACTTAAGTAAACAACTAGATTTAAGCCTCAAACTCAAAGAGGTAGATGCTGTGAATGAAAGTATGGATGGCTTCTTTGTATAAGCAGCAATTTCAGCTTAGATATAGACAAAATTTCTCAGGTAAACCGCAAAATGAGAAAATGGTAAAACAGAAAGTTGATATTGAGGAACCCAAATATTTTATATTTGGATAAAGAGCTATGCACTTGTAAAAAGATAGTAAATGATTTGCTAGAGAGGAAGAAGGAAAAGTAGATTACTTTATATAAGCCTAGCAAGCATCAAGATAGTGTCAAGAGAAGAAAAAAACACGCTTATTGTATTTAGTTACATGAGGGTTTACTGCCAATTTAGGAGGAACAATTTGGGTGAGTGATGGGGTTTAGCATTAGAATTATAGTTTTTAAGAGTGAGTGACTAGTAAATAAATGAAGGTAACACTTAGAACACTTCAGAATTTTGCTAGAAAAGTCATAAAAACAGAATAGTATCTTGAGATATAAGAGAATGGTGGGAGGAATTTGTTTTTCTTACTCTTATTTTCTTTTCAAAGGGCAGTGTTAAGTGTACTTAAAATCCAGTGGAAAATGTTCATCTTCAAAAAAGTAGCCGAATATTCAGAAGACTGAGAGAGTAACCTCCATGCAAGAGAAAATATATTCCAAGGCATATTAGGTATAATTTAGCTTAATTAATGAGTTAAATGAGAAAGAAAGATAAAATGAAAGTCAGATAAGACAGAAAAATGAAGACATTAGAAATCCCAAATTCAAGAAAATGGAGTCAATAAACAATTTAGAATGAGTGTAAAGAGAATTTAGTCTTCACCAAATCACCATTAACTTGATGAATCATAAAATCTGGGTATCAAAAGATAACTAATTTTATTATAGAATACAAACACACACACATAGTGAAGAAGTAGAAAATCTAAAGTAATCTATAAAATAACCTCTTAAAACTAATTATTGAATTAGGAAGTTTGTGGGTGGTGGGGCCATTTTTCTCATACCTTTAAAAGCCCCCTAGTGGCATTTTTATACCACTTCCTAGGTCCTTTCAGTGTATTAAATCTTGTATTTTAAGAGATACCCACAAATTGATAACCTCTAATTTATCCAACTTTAGTTTCAAGACCCCTTGATATCCCTTGCACATGTTCCCAGCTGGCATGCACAAGTAAGGTCTTACCTTTTGGGGTTATAGCTACTTTCACGCCTTATCAGACTCTACTTATCCTTAAATACCTGTTATAACTTAATCCTATTAACTGGGATTTGGACAAGAAGGGAAAGTGAGTACATATTATGAGAGGTGCACATGTTGTCTTGGCAGAGAAGTCTCTTGATCTTCTTCAATCCAAAGCTTAGTGACACAGTATAACAGAAAGTATCAGGCCATTTGAACAAGCTCAGGGAATCTTAAGAAATATGTACTTCTAAGACTTTTCAGTATGTGAATCCAAAATTCTCATCTCATGGATCAAGATCCCTTTCTTTCCCAAACAGAACTCTAATCTTGGCATATCAGACCTACCTCTTTGGGAGCTCAACTAATATGATAGTTTATTCCTGAGGCAGGTCCTCAGTTTTATCTGCTCTTTCTTTAAAGAGATGAGAGCTTTTTAATGTACAATCAGAGATTATTTGCCTTTTGCACTTAGATTTCACTCGCTTATTAATTACTTTCATCATAGCTAGCCAATTCCATTGTCCACATACTTACTGTTTTCCCCATATTTTTCAAATGTGGTATATTTCCTATCATCTAATACATTTCTTCCCAACAGTATACCATCCCAGTTCATCAAAAGTGAAAATTTTAACCACCGCACTTTTATCTTGTGCTAGAATCTCTCTGGGTTCCACCAATTGGAATCATCAGTAAGAAGTCCTTATTGCCAGTCTGGCAGTAAGTAATCCAACTACAAACATCACCCTATCATCTGCTTTCCTGGACCCCACTTCTCATATGAATTGTCTTAGCCTGAATTTCCTAGTAAGCAGACACTGATAGATTAACTTTTATGAAACCTATTATGGCATGCTCCAGTAATTGACCAAAACTGAATAGCAGGATATTTCTACCTACTTTTGTTTGCATTGCTAAAATTAAAAAAAAAAAAATAGTACTCAGATGCCCAGTTTTTTGTTTCCCTAACTTTCATCTTGTAGAATTTGAAAAGATGAATATGAAATTGTCCTTGATGACTCTGTTAGGTTTCCTCCCTCATCCTTCACATCCATCAACACATATATGATTTATTCCAGAGGTTTAAAATAAATATCTAAAAAGCTAACTCTTGTACAAAGATGAAAGTTTTAACATCTTATCTGAACATGATTATGGCAGGAAGCAATCAATAGTTAGAACATGACAATGTCATCTTTTAAGAGGCCAAAAGCTTGACTTAACAAAGGATGTTCTAGTTATAAATATAATATTGATTTCCCAATAACTTATTTTTCAACAGCTTTGATTTCCTATCCAGGAAATGTCTGAAAACCAAAAATTGGCCAATATTTAACAAATCTCCAAACAGCTGAATAATCCATAAGGAATTTCCATATAACTGAAGATTTCAATTATTCCCTTAAGACTCCTATATCTGCTCCAATTTTGATACTATATTTTAATAGATAATTGCAAAACTAAAGTAACGTTAATCAAATCGTTCCCTGTATTGCTATAAAGACTGTTGTTCCATTCTGATGTTCCAAATAAATGGTAGATTATAATTTAATTTTTTTTCTTTATTCAATTATTCAATTAGATTTCTTTAGCACTAATTTGCTACTACTAGGAAAAGAATAAAGAGTAAGATGATTATTAGCACCCAAAAATATTAAAATAAATTTCAGGATTGGTATTTTAAAATGCTATAATTACAGTAAAGTATGATAAGGTTAAAATGAAAAGTTCATGTTGCTATAGGAAAATTTATTATGATCTGAGATTTAGGATAAAGGATGAGAAGGAGTTACTGAAATGAAGGGGAAGAGATGAGAAAGTCTCCCAGAAAACAGTGTAAGCAAAATCCAGAATCCAGTGTGTATTGCCTACTCAAAAGCCACAGAAACAATGAGATCACAGATTTCAGCTCAAATACACATACACCAAATTCCCTTTCTACCTACATAGTTCAATCTCTTTGTTTTACTAGTCCCATCTTCCCTTCTCTTACCATCCTCCTTGAAGTCTCCATGTCCACCAACTCACACACAAATTTAGATGTTCTCTTCCTTTAGGATGCAAGTTAATGAATATTTTCAATTATCAATGGTTACACAAGATTGAGTGAACCCATATATGTGACTAACTCCTATTTTTTCTTGTTAAAAAATATATTATTTTGTTTAAATTTTCAATAAATTATCAGGACTAAACTGATCAATATTATCAATGTAATGCAATTCCACCACCGTGCTAAAATCAGTAGGGTGACATTATGTATACCTAAGTCAAACTTTGGCTTATAGAAATGGCTTGAGTGATCAGGCCATATAATTCTCTTCACAGGAAAACAGATTGCTTTTTAGGTGTGATAAATAAAAGAAAATGTTCTTTGAGGAATGTTTCACACTCTTAAAATTATAGCTTGAGAAAAGAAATCAGAGGTTATTGTCTGACTATGATCTTAAATACATGAAGTATTTTTGCTGGCAAATTTTCACAAGTTGAGGATTATAATTGCTACAATAGCAAAATTGAGATCTCCAACGTACTTTCAAGATGGTCAGCACTATTCCTTTCAGAACTGTAGTTTACTATTTATACATAGAAAATTCAGATTTAAAACAGATTTTTCTTTTAAGTGCAATTTCTCTGTAATTTTAGTGATTTAGACTAATGTCATTCTTCATTTTTTTGGATGTTTGAAAGTCATTTTGTTTCTTTCTTTTTACATTAATTTATCTGAGATAGAGAATGCACACACAAGCACATAATCAGGGGGAGGGACAGAGGGAGAAGCAGACTTCCCACTGAGCAGGGAGCCCAGTGTGGGGCTTGATCCTGGGACTGGAGATCATGACTTGAGCCAAAGGCAGATATCTGCTTAACCAAGTGAGCCACCCATATGCCCCCAAAGTCATTTTATTTCTAAAATAAAGGCAAACCTTGAAAATTTCAGATCTGAAAGAGCAGAAAAAAGACATCTCAGTTTAATTACATAATGAAATTTTCACTGTTGCTACTCTCAAATCCAGTAAGACTACTGTTACTATAGTCATTCTAGACTTCCTGATTTTCAAAGATGTTTCCCACTTCTATTTGTTATCTTCCTTGACTTCTAAACAGTGCTAAATCATTTCTTTAAAAACAACAAAACAAACAAAAAAGAACCCTCTCTCTTCTCTTGGGTCTTGGGTTTGAGGATTCCACCCCCATTTAAGGTCATTTGTTGTACTTCTGTGGATGTCCCTTCATCTATCCAGTCCTGTGAAGGTTTATATTCCCCAAGAGGTCAGTACTTGACCCTCCCATTTTTCTATAATCCCTGCCTTGAAATGTTCTCCATTCTTATGACTTGACTGGAATAATCTGTAGTCTTAATTCTTACTCTTAATTCTGTATCTCTAAATCTTGGTACTTGTTTCAAACTTACTAGATATGTAAAATTCAGCTTGTTTAATATACAGCTTATTTCTTCTATTACCAAATTTGTTCCTTCTTCTATATCATGTATCCATGATAACTACATAATAATATATGGTTATATTGACTGTTTACCACAACAATGACATCAATTCATATATCATATTGATTCTAATTCACAAAACTTGGCCAAACTATTTTAAATACATTGTCAAAACTAATTAAGAAAGGCTAGACTAAGTGTAATAGTTTATGCTGTTATCATCTCTCCAGAGGGATGTTTCTAAAATACAGATCTGATATATTCATTTTATATCACCAGTGCTGGCACATACTAGTGGCTCAACAAATATATACTAAATTCAGACTATTCACCTTGTATTCTGAATTTCCCAATCCATAAGCAGAGATCCTGTTTGACACACAAGATAATAATAATGAAACCACTAGCTATATGTTGCCAGGAGCTTTTATCTTTTAGGAAGGACTGAAATCACCTTGAAACAGATTGTGTATGTTTTGTGAATATCCACTTGAGCAATCCCCCTTAATTATGTAAATATTGGGTGAGTCAGCATCCACTGACTTAGAAAGAAAGATGTAAACGAAGCTGGTGAATTCATCAAGGACATTACTGAGATGCAAAAATATCTCTTTGATATTCCAAGTTGGCTGTGGGGCCTGAGGACTAGAGTGTAAAATGTGCAACATCTATCACAGACACGGGTTTTTTGAGAGGTAAGAAACAAAAACTCCAGAATCTGCCCTCTAGATTAAGGAGGCCTATCATGGTGGACTCAATGTCTCTGACAAAACCACAGAAGTAGAGTAGAACAAGTGTCCTGAAATACAGTTACCCAAAAGACCGAGTCTAGACTTTTGTTGGAAGTCAACACTGAAATTTTAAAATAGATAAGGCCATTTTGTCCTCTTTCTGTAAGTCTTGCTCAAGATGCCCATTGAGAAACTAGAATGCCATATGCCTTAGTTCAAATGGTATCCAATTAAATATATCAGCAATAAAATATCCAAAACTGTCAGTTTTTTATTCTTTAGCTTGTGTACATGGAAAATTATACAGATTTATTTTTAAAAAGTGAATTAATCATGCATTCCTGCCATAAACTCTGAATTGAAATGATTAATATTTCATAATGCTAGATTAAATTTTTCATAATTTTATTGAGTATTATTTTGTCTATGTTCTTAAAGTTATTGGTGTTCTTCTGATTTCCCCTTTAGTTTTGGCACTAATTATGGCATTAATTTTTTATGATATAAAATATTAATTTTACATTATTTCCTACCCTTCTATTTTCTAGAAGAGGGTTTCTCAAAATCAGCACTATTGACATTTTGTGCCAAGTAATTCTTTTTTTTTCCAAGTAATTCTTTGTTAGTGGGGTGCTATCTTATTTCAGACTTTTTATCTATTTAACTCTTGAGTTCTTAGAAATGTGCAGTTTTATATCCTAATAATTAAGAACTTTTGAGTGATGTTTATGTAATATGTTTTTGTCTATAAGTTTACTATTAACCTAATATGTTGTTATATTAAAAGTGTGATATTTGTGGACGGCATATAGTTAGTTACTAAAACTAAAGCCACAGCCCAAAATGTGTCACTCAGTTTAAAGCCCCAAGTCAGCCAATTTTTCTTCTAGTTTTCATCTATCTACTGAAGTTCCCCATTTACCGCGGTCCTCCTATGTCACTAAAACTTTTAAGATATCAACAAATTAAGCAAGACTTAATATCTAAGTTTCAACCCTCCATAAACCTTTAACCAGTTAACATAAGAATTTCCTGGGTAACACTGGGAAATTTAGACAGACCATTCTGTTCCCCTTAGAAGGGCGACATTTGCCTAAAACAATGGATTCTTTGCTAATAATTTCTTTTTCACTCCCTCTCTGCCTTTAAAGACCTTTTCTTTTCCGTAGACCTTGGGGTGCTCCCCTGTACTTGTCAGACAGGAGGCTGCCTGATTCTTGAGTAGATTAACGTGGCCCATTAGATCTTTAAAATTTACTTGAATTTTTATTATTAACAGGAGTTTGGTTTCTTTTCTTTTTTTTTTAACCCAATGTGGCTATCCCTGTCTGTATCTGATACATTTAGACCATTTCCATATAAAGTGCTTTGAAATGAATCCATTAATATCTATGGTTTGGCTTGTTTTCTATTTGATCTCCTATTTCTTATTTAGCATTTCCTCTTTTTGACTGCTTTTTTGTTATTTTGGGTTTGTGATTCCACTTTCCATTTTAACTGCACTTTAGGTTTGTGTGTATACTGTTTAAAAATAGTAGTTTCCCCAGAGTTTAAAATATACATTTTAACTAACCAGAGTGTTCTTTTATATAATATTACATTGTTCTACATACAGTGGAAGAAACAACATGCTTTCAATTCCTTTACCCCATCTTCTGTGCTAATCTTGTCACTTATTTATTTATTTTTTTTACATATATGGTAAATCTACAATACATTGAAATGAGTTTTACTTGAGATAAGTTGGCAAACTATGGCCTATGGGCAAAATCTGGTCTCCCACCTGTTTTAAGTTTTATTAGAATAGAGCCATGCCCACTTGTTCATCTATCTATCGTCTATGACAGATTTCACACTAAAACAGGAGAGCTGAGTAGTTGCAGCAGAAGCCAAATGGTCCACAAAGTGTAAAATATATAGTTACTCTCCCTTGACAGAATTTGCCAATTCCAGATTTAGACAATATAATCAGTGTTTCAATTTTTAATTGAATCATTTCCAAATATCTTCATTTCTTTGTGTAGGTTCAAATTTTATCCTAAAATATTACTCCTTTGGCCTGAAATATTTTAATATATTCCAAATAATGGTAATCTATTAATGAATTGTCTCAGTTCTGTTTCTATTTAAAATCCCTTATTTTACATTTAAGTTTCAAAGATATTTTTTTCACTGATTATAGCAGTCTTAGTTAATAGATTTTTTTCTATTCTTATAGTACTCCATAGTCACCACGTTTGCACAGATTCTAACAATATGAAGACATTTATTACCCTTCTTCTTCTTATGTACTCTTATTTTTGCTGGTTGTCTTCAATAATTTTTCCTTTGCTTTGCTTACTAGCAATTTGAATATGACATGCTTTGTGTTTATTATCAAGTATCTATCCTACTTGAGGTTCTCTACAGTTATTAGCTCTAGTTTAGTGGGTTTTTATCAATTTTGTAAATCCTGCATCATTATCTCTAAATATTCCTCTACCTCATCATCTTTCTTCTCTTCTTGAGATTCCCATGGTGTGTATGTTAAATGGTTTGGCATTTTCTCACAGCTTTTAGATGCAGTGTTCTATTTCTTTCCCTATTCTGTTTTCTGCTTTAGTTTTGCTATGGGTAACTACTGACCTAGTGTTAAGTATACAGATTCTTTTTCTAGCTGTGTCAAGACTACTGATAAGTCCATCAAAAAACACATTCTTCACCTTTGTTTCTCTATTCTTTACCATTAGTGTTTTCAACTTTTTCTTATAGTTTTCACCTTTCTACTGAAGTTTCCCATTTACTAGTGCACACTGTCCTCCTGTGTCACTAAAACTTTTAAGAAAGCAGTCATACATATTTAATATTTCATATCTGATAGGATTAGTATAGGTGTTCTCTCTGAACATCAGCATTCCATGTGGGGAAATGGAACAAGGAGGAGTTGGTACTTTTTCTATTGACAGTGGATTGCTTTTTCTTGCTTTCATTTGTCTCATTTTTAATTAGAAGCTAGACATGATTAATACAGTAAAAAAAAAGTAACTAATAATTATCTCCCAAAATGGGCATCCTGTTACTGAGCATCTAGCCATTCTTTTTTTTTTTTTTAAGATTTTATTTATTTATTCATGAGACACACAGCAAGAGAAATGCACAGACACAGGCAGAGGAAGAAGCAGGCTCCATGAAGGGGGCTCGATGTGGGACTCCATCCTGGGACTCCAGGATCACGCCTTGGGCGGATGGTGCCACTAAACTGGTGAGCCACCCGGGGCTGCCCTCATCTAGCCATTCTTAGTGTGTGAGCTAAATGAAACTAATCAGGAGCTGGCCTACATTTGGGTTGCTTTGTTAACTGTTGTTGAGTATTGTTCTTATTGCACCAACGTCTTCAAATTCAGTGTTACCTTGCATGTAAGGCATGGACTGGATTTCTAGCTTTTCTTCCATTGTCAGCTTCCACCTGGTAGGTCTGAGAGATCTTTCTTCACACTATGACCCTTCTACCAATGGCAGACTACTATTGCTTGTTAGTGACAGGTTTGGTTCCTGGCTAAAAAGCCAATGAGTGCTTTTTCAGGCTCAACCATAGATGTTTACAAAGGCTCTACCTGGCAGACTTATGGGGGAAACCTGCCTTCCCATATAAGACTTGAACACTGTCAATACACTGCAGTTTCTGAAGAGTTCTAGCCAAGAACTTCAGGCCCCCCGGCCAGCAAGATTCTTATACAAATCTGCATTCCTAGACCAGGAGCCTCCATTCAGAATCTTCTTTATCTGCACCTTTTGGAAAAAGCCTTTCTCAGTTGCCTCTGTCAAGACCTCTTTATTGGAACATAGGGGAGAAGAACCACCTTAAAGACACTTTACTCAGTATTTTCCCACTCCTAGCCCTTCTCCCTTGCTCTCCTCCAACCTCTAGGTCTATACAATTGCAAATGCTGTTTGTTGGGGCTCTCCCCAGCGAGATGACCCCTATATCTGTGTTGACTTCACCTTATCAGCAGGTGAGCAGTCCATGTGGAGAAATGGAACAAGGAGGCGTTGGTACTCTCTCCAGTTCATTTCTTGTCTAAACTAAGTGATTAAAGCTTTGACTATGACTTTCATTCTTGTTTTCTAAATTGCCTAGTTTGACTTCTGGCAGCTCAGCTCCATCAGGCTTCACTAGTTATTTTTTTTTTTTTTTTTTTTTTTTTTTAGGCTTCACTAGTTCTTGAGAGTTGCTTCTATATTTGCTAAGCTGGTGGTGGGAACCAAAATTTTAGAACATATTATCTCCCTAAATCTCAAGGGCTGGACTATTTCAGAGATCCTAACCTTCCTCTAGTGGTAACAAAATTTCTAATATGAACACAAGATGCCTTCCTTCCTCTCTCCAATAAATACAGGGATTATTTTTAATCTTTCCTCCAGGCACAATGTGTTTTCACCTATGTTCTGGGGCTTACAGTTTTCACTGTCCTTTTCATGATGGCTTAAGGCTTTCATAGCAGAGAAGCATCTGCATGGGGCTTTGTATCTTTTAACAGCAGCAGTTACCCTGCTCTGGCACACATAACTGACTTGACTTATTCACTCCTCTACCTCCTAAATGCCTTCTTGAGGTCCACAAAGAAAAGCCCAACTGTGGCCCAAATTATGCATCTTCCTTTGACTCTCATGGATTCTACACCTGTACCCTATACCAGACTCAGCTTTTAGTTTTTCTGTATTTCTTTCTCTTTTGTATCATGTGCAGCATGTCTTCCTCTCTAACACTGTAAGAGATGACCATGTCTTTCCATCTTGCTTCTCTCGGGATTCCAACTATTTTCCCTATTACTTCAGCTGTCTTGTGGGTTCATAAAAATTTATGATTTTGTAGATTATCTAGCTCTTTCTGTTGTTAGTTTGGAAGTAATGCTCTTTCCAGGTGTTCTTTCTACATCCTATGCAAATATAATCTCTTATATTTTGATGGAAGCATTTACTTTTGTCCTTTTATTCCTAACACCAAAGTCATCTTTTTTGGCCCAATTCATAGATTTAAAGCACAAAATTGATGGAATAGCTATCTCCAAAACTATGTTCTCATTCTTAAAGTCACTGTCTACTTAAATTTGGTTTTCATTCCATTCTATCAATAAACTAACCAATTCTTTTATTACATCATAGGTTTGTGACAAAGAAATTAATGTTTAACATACAACAGAAAAAAATTCAGCATAATTATCCTTCTTTTCCAGCAGAAATGATCTTTTCTTATCTATCACATATTTTCATTAACAGGTGTGTTTGACAGAGGCCATATTTTAGGAAATTCTGGACTCTCTTTACTTTGTGATTATAACCATATTCCACATATCCTAGTATAGGTTTTACAGGTACAGGTGCCATTATGTAATCTTGTAACAATGAAAACACAGTATCATTCCTTGATCTCTCCAATCCCAACCAACTGCACAAAGAAGTTCCCTGTTATTTTGTGTACCAAGGCCAATAGGGAACAATGATATTTATTCAATTGTCTAGTGACAACCTGCCTTAAATTTGTCACAAATCCCATTAATATAACCTTTTGTTCCCTTCTAGCACTCTCAACCATTGACCTTTAAAAATACTATTTTTATTTCATAAATATTAGAATATTCAGTAGTCTTTTTTTTTCATGTAAGAATATAGAACTTCTCTCAACATTGTTAATGATTTTCCATAAGAACTATTGTCCAATTAGTTCACTTGCTTATAGCTTCATTAAATCTTCCGGATGGATTCCAGCCATGTCATTGTCTTGAAATAGAGGTCCCTCTAGTGTTTCTATTTGGTCTAGCACATCTCTTACTCTTGTTGACAGAGCTTTAGTAATGTTATTTGGCCACACTCAGCAATTCCAAGACCAACTCCTTAAATCTTCACAGGATATCTTAGGCTGTATGGACAGATCTGGTGAAGCCACAGCATATATTACTGCCACTGAATATTTATTGTTTCTATGCAATTTTGGAAACTATATGCACTCAAAAACATCATGTGCCCCATGAAACTGTCACTTAGGTATTGTCAATCCCACACTAAATCCCCATTTAGGTGTGATATAAGGTATCACATATATGTGTCCCTTATGTATCTCCAGAGGGATATTATTGGTAATATTAAGACATCAAATCACATCCAAACTGACCTCCCTTGAGGCTCTTCAGGTCCCATTCTCACCTTCTTTTTTTTTTTTTTTTAATTAAAAAAAATTTTTTTTTTTTAATTTATGATAGTCACAGAGAGAGAGAGAGAGAGAGAGAGAGAGGCAGAGACACAGGACAGAGGGAGAAGCAGGCTCCATGCACCGGGAGCCCGACGTGGGACTCGATCCCGGGTCTCCAGGATCACGCCCTGGAGCCAAAGGCAGGCGCTAAACCGCTACGCCACCCAGGGTTCCCTCTCACCTTCTTTAAATGCAATCCATTGACATTCACATTTCATATATTCAAAGTAGCAAATAAACTTCTGACATGCTTGAAAGGCAGCAGCAATCTCCTTTGTCACACCCAGGCAGAAGTCTTAGCAATGAATCACCTTGATTAATAGCCACACAGAGTGACAGAAGCTCTGCTGTTCAGCATTCTCTACCCTCTATGATTCATTGGTAGTATTTTTCTCAAGTCACCAGAAAAATAACCAGAATGGTAAGTATAGACCATAAACTGTGAATCAAATGATAGTAGGTGGTTACTGATAAGTTATCATGAGTGCTGTGTCACATCTTTTTACCAAATTATCTAGGGAGGACTTTTGGGGCAGAGCTCATAAATCAAGAGTCCAATTCCTCTTTCTGGATAAACGAGATTCAGAGGTTTCTCCCAGAATCTGGCACTAATGAACGTTAGATTTGATAAAGAGCTAACAATCTTATTCTCTTGCTCTGAAGCACTCTTGTGAAAATAGTGTTTGCTTTCTTACCTGAGATCATGACTCATTTATGAGCATCCTTTGTTTGCCACAACTTCCCCCATTTCCATTTACTGATTCTTTGGTCCACATATTTTCCACTATGGTAGGGTTTTTCTAGTTTAGAGGTATGGTCTTCCGTAGGGTGAATAATAACAGCATGCATGCTAATGCTTCTTATCTTCTCCAGACCAGAAGGATTTCAAATTTTTGACAGTAACAAATATGCAGACAGGTGCATACTAAGAGCTTTTTATAGGAAAGGTCATTCCTTCTTGTAAACCCTATTAGTGTGTTTTCCAGAATTTCTGTAATCAGTATGTTTATGGTAGATATTTTGGCACATCTTTTTTTTCTCCTGAGTGTCCCAAATAGAGAAGAAATAAGACACAGAAATAAGTCACTCTTTCCTTTCTAGGAATGAATAGGCATAGACAAAGAATATATAATAGAATCTGTACAATTCATATGATTGAGTTTATATCTATTGTGTATGTTATTAGTGAGTAAAGAGAAATCTAGGCCATCTGTGTAATACACACCTATCTTTCTATAGATCAACAATAAGCAATGTGAAGGAATAGTTATAACTGATTTTGAATATAGCTAAGTGTGCTTAGTCAAGATTTATGGAGAAAATACCTATGTAGTTACATGTTATTTACTCAGTTGAATAATTATGTATAATATATATATAATGTATTATATAACATGTATATCCATTATAAATATAACAAATACATGATTATCTGTGTGCACACTGATTGCTATAGATGCTTTATTTTGTGGAAATTGGTTAGGAAATTGATGCAACACATCGATATCTCTAAAAAAATCATTTTTTTGGAGGCATGCCAACTTTATAAATAAAAAAATTGATCAACTGAATTGATATGGAAATCTGAAACTAAAAAGCAGCAGACGTAGTGTATTCGATCTTACTGCTAAATGAAACAATTACTAAAATGTTTGCAAAACCATTTGTAGATTGAGAATAAGAACCAAGAAAAGTTTTTCACTTTTGAGTTTGTATCCAAATAAATAATCTGTAATAGAGGCAAATACTTCTGAAAAACATTAACTACTTGAATGTAAAAGATATTTTCTTAAACTATCTTAATTCCTTTCTTAAAATACAATTTTTCAGGCCATATTTACAATACCTGGAAAATTCTACTTGGCCATGTGTTAAAGAAATAACTACTTAGTTTCTCAAGGGAAACTGCAAGAGTTTTTTTCTTTTTCCTTGTTTTTTTTTCATCTTGTGATGAAACCACAATTTTATGCTCTCAATATCTCTGAAACTTTCCTTAAAGATTTACAATTCTCTGGCTACAATGTCAATGTCAGAGTTCAGATTATGGTAAACCAGAAAAATTTCTAATAAAAACTATCAAACTTTGGAAAAGAAAGATTAGAAGATTACATATTAGAAGATTACAGCAGTAATTAACAAACATCTAGCCACTGCCAGAAAATATTTTTTTAAAGATTTTATTTATTTATTCACAAGAGACATAGAGACAGAGGCAGAGACACAGGCGGAAGGAGAAGCAGGCTCATGCAGGGAGCCCAATGTGGGACTGGATCCCTGGTCTTCAGGATCACGCGCTGAGCTGAAGGTGGCGCTACATAGCTGAGCCACCTGGGCTGCCCGCCAAAAAATATTGAAATGCTGTTCTCTGTCCTACTTTAGTCTCTCTTATTCATAAGGGGAACATGTGAAGTTCATAGAGTTTTATATGCCATAGTGAAAATAATTACCAAAATCCTGTATAACATCACTAAAACAGTTGATCTGTTCACTAGAGAAATAATCCAAATTGGAAAGACCTTGGATCAAAAGCTAGGAGCACAAGATACCTTCTTAAACTCAAGAGGCAGCATGTGTGCAACTCTCAGAGAAAATTATTTTACTTATGTCCCTAGAGATTCTTCTTGACTAAAGAAGTACCTGAAAAATAAATGAACTATTAAAACAACCCATATCTAGAACCAAGACTTTTTTTCTGAAAAAATCAAGGTTAAGATTTCTTCATGTAAAAAAAAAAATAAAAAATAAAAAATAAAGGTATTCTTCATGTACAATTTTTTTAAGATTCCCTTCAGTGTTCTACTCAATTTTAATTATTTCTATTTAAAAAAATATTTATTTATTTATTTATTTATTTATTTATTTATTTATGAGAGAGAGAAAGTGTGTGTGAGAGAGAAAACAGGGGAGGATGGGGAGAGGGAGAGAAAGAATCTCCAACAGATTCACAGAGCTTGATATGGAGCTCTGACACAGGGCTCTGCCCCACAACCCTGAGACAGTGACCTGAGCTGAAACCAAGAGTTAGATGCTTAACCAAATGAGCCACCCAGGAGCCCCTTAATTACCTTCTTTATTGTAACTTTTCTTCACTCACTTAGGTTTTTCTGTACTGCTTCTTAAACTTCTTGAACAATTGCAGAAGTGGCCGTAAGGTCTTTTTCCTAAAACTACCAAAACTGCAAAGGTTTACTCCTTACTCAGATACTGCCACAAAATTTATTGAAAATTCATGTTATCACTACAATGTACCCAAGAAGATAAGCCTTCAAGGCCACTGTACAATTATAGCTGAAAAGAGAGCCACACTGTGACTATGACTGTGTCCTAACTGTAAGCACTGTGGTCTGTAACCCCTCCTTATTCATTTTAAAGTTCAACTAACTGTGCCAATTTTTGTCTATTGTAATATCTAGGAGCAACCACTATCAATTTCTATTTCTCTAGCTACAGTGAGGATATCAGTATTTGAGTACCTGCTCCATTTCCCTATTATTACTGTATTAATATCTGCTTGTCTTTGGGTACAACGTGGAGATTATAATGATTATATATACACAGGAAAATCTTCAGTATTTACTGTGCAATGGTCCCTACTTAATTTATTTTATGATTACATTCTCAATTTTCAGACATTAATAGACACAATTTATAGCTCCTAATTTTGATTTACTGACAGAAAACTGAGGCCTAGATTTAATCCTTAATAACTTTTTCTTACTCTTTTCCAGAAACCAGTTTTGTTCACTTCCTGCATGACTTCATTATCTTTGCTCTTAAAAGACCAGATAAACACCATGTCAATCTTTATTCCTCATTCAAACATTGACACTATGCTTTTTTTTTTTTTTTTTTTTTTTTTTTTTTTTTTTTTTGACACTATGCTTTAAAAAAAAAGATTAATGATAATACTAGTAATAGCTATCATTTATGTAGTACTTAGAGCATGTCAGGTCTTATACTAAGTATGCTACACATATTGCTTCATATCACCTACACAGCAACTATCAAGTTGGTAAAATTATCTCCATTTTATTGATGGGGAAACAGACACTGAACTTAAGGAACATGTTCAATGTTATATAGTAGTAAGTGGCAAGTTTAAAAAGTGAGTGTAAAATACATTTATGAATTTAAAAGACATTTAAAAAACATAGTCATTAAGCTATGATACAACTGAGTTTTATCAAGAAAATAGATGATAAACAATACAGCAGTAATTAAACTTTCAACTTTGGAAATATCAGTGACCCTATTCTCCACAAGATTTTCCAGGAATTGGAAGTTTCCTATACATAGAATATACTTTCTAATGTAACACTGATAATGAAACTGTTTCCCCTAAACACGCACTTATTAAAATATGTAAACGAAGTATTAACTGAATATACATGAGAGCTCTGAACCCAACTATTTACTAGTTAAAATCGACAAGTGAGCTCTATACCCTCATGATATCTTACTGTTGAATACTTACTTGCCTCTTAATTACTAGTATTAGGATTAATACTAATCTTTAAAAAGTCCCAGATTACTGCTCACTGCTTATTACCCAAATCCTGGATATTTTTCAGATAGTTATAGAATCAATTGTGCTAAAATATAAATCATCAGATGAGAATTAATGACATTTAACTACTGGAAAAAAATCAGTTGAAAGACTATAAAGAAAACAAGAAAATATAGCAATACTTTCTTCCTGTTTACTCCCTTTTGCCCTTTGGCCTGATCTAAGTACGCTAAAAAGTTTCTAACAAACATGGAACTGAGCAGTACTTTTATGTGTCTAATATAACCCAAATCAATCTTCTCAATCTACCACTACTCCATGAAATTCCTCCCATTCTTGCATCCAAAGCTGCCATTTCATGAAAACATGAAATAAGGGATAACCCTGAACCATCAACTGAAAGAAAATATAACCCTAAAAAGAATGCAACAAGAAAAAAATACAAGATGAAAGGTAAAAATATATGATGGAAAATATAAGGGATCTGAAATGATTGATAGATGAAGTTCTAATTGGTCTGATAGTTTCAGCAATAAGAACATAGTCTACTTAGGTTTGCTAAATAGTTTACAAATTCCAATGGAGCTAAGGCAATGGCTACCGGAACCACAGACTGCCTTAGCTGGGGTTTTAGCAGCTCCAGAAACTGTAGTTTCTGCTTCCTTAATTTCACTTCAGAAGTGAACTGAATCATAAAATTCTTATCCTTTCTGTATTAGCATTACACAATGGATAGAAATTCTTCACCCCATTGAAGGTGGACTTGGCCATGTGATTTGCTTTTGGTCAATGGAATATGGCTGGATGGAAGAGACAGAATGGCAGCTCAAGATCAACATCTAAAGAGCTGTCAGATGTTTACACTTATGCCCCTGCCATGTACCACGAGGAAAACTTGTCCCAGGTTGCTGCTTGCCCAAAAAAAATGCTGAGACACTTCAAACAGGCCTGAATTCAAACTGCAGCTAAAGCCAAGCTCAACTCTGAAGCAATCTGAAGTTTCATTGCCTTGATGAACCAAACTACATTTGACTTGCAGGTTTTGGTGAACATGAAAAACCAGCATGCATATTGTTATAAACTATTAAGATTTGACAATGGAACAATCTTCTATTTGAAGACTAATGAAAGTTGCTACAAGTATATCATGTGGTTCTAATGATCTTATCATTGACTTGACGAAGAAATCTTTTCTAAGACACACTTTTAGGATTCTTGGACTGTTAGGTCTTACGTCAATATTTTTCTCTTTCATGAGCTTTTCTATATAAATTCTCCAGGGTACAATTATTTATTTCAGAAATAAAGACCTTATGGAATGGTAAAGATGAATATATATAAAATAATATTTAATACTTTAATTCCATAATACTTTGGTTAATTTTGGTATAAAATTTCACAAATATTTTATGAACGTTCATATCCTACCATTGACCCTTCACTCTGCACTCTGGCCACGCTAACCTGAAAACCGGCATATCTTCAGAAATATCATACTAATTTCCTGATCAGGATTTCCAGTAAAATATTCCTCTACCTTAAATATCCTCCCATTCATTTACCCAGATATAATCTGGTTATCCTTGAAATTTCTGTTTAGCTACATCCTTAGTTAAGCTCTCCCTAATGTATCCAGACTAGATTAATCCTCCTTTAATGGTTTTATAACCCCCTTATATAAGCTTTTAATTATTTTGATTATTATGTATTTCCACCACTCATCTGTAAACTCTAAAAGGAATGCATATATTATCTAAACACATACACACTGAAATTGGGAAAAAGGGGATCAAAGAAACAACTGCAGAGTAAAATAAAAGAAACCTTTTGTTATGCCCATGAAGAAATCTGGTATTTCATCTACTTGTCTAAGAACTTTGAATCCTGTCATCAGAATCATTAATCCTTTGAATCTTACTCTTCTGATACTCCTACATATCAGACATTTTACATTTCTGTTACTGATCTCAAATGTATAAATATTAATCAGATTAGGGTTAGTCTTACTGGTTAACAACTTATGTTCTCTTTAAATGGAAATATTTTTGTTGAGAAAACTTCACACATGATTTCTTTTTGTGCTGTACAACTTCAAGCAACAAATCTTGGGTAATTTATATAATAGCAGTCCTGCTTACCATGCATATGTCACAATATAATTCTCAACAAGACAAATATGTGTGATTACATTCACTAAGTAACACTGAAGAGCTCCAAATCATTCACTGTGAAAGCTTTAACTGCTTAAGTAAAATTAGTTTGGCTTTTCATTTAGTTCCTACTTCCTTTCATTCAGAGATTTAGCTTTCAGTACTTGGTAGGAAAAGAAATTTTTGCCTTATTCAAGTTCAGAAAGCAGAGGGATCAGGGAAGACTTGATTATTGAGCTAAATAACTGATCTCTAACATTTTTGTGTGAAATTGGGAATTTTAATATAGAGAGAGTCAAAGAGAAATGACTAACTTTATTTAAAATTATGAATGACATCAAATTGAAGTAAAATCATTATAACATTGAGCTTACTTGTTCATCTATGCCCTATCTAGTGCTTAAAAATAGTTTTTTTTAATATAAGGATATAAATAGATGGCTAAAATGTGATAACTTATCAAATAGTTACTACACACTCTACTATGTACTCTATGTGTATATTTTAATCCTCACAAATCTCCTCAGGTAGATAATGTTAACATTATTTTACCAGATAGGAAATTCAGACCTGAGGAATTGAGCAACTGAAGTTCACACAGCTGTCAACTAACAAAATTGAATTATAGCAGAGTCTATGTGATTTAAAATTACACTACCAGGAGAGAAGATTAGCACATGAAGCTAGAACAAAACTTTTGGCATATGCCAGGCCATAATAACCTACATATTTGCCAGAAGTGGGTCGCATATTTGGCTTAGATTTTTCAAGAAGGAAGCATGAGAAATTATACCATTTACAGATTTTATTTTTTGATAGAGTTCCACCTAAGCAAATACAAATTAATTGACTCAACATTTTTTTAAGATTTTATTTATTTACTTGAGAGTGAAAGAGGGTAAGAGAGGACAAGCAAGCATGCACATGCATGCCACAGAGAAGGAGAGAGAGGATCTTAAGCAGACTCTGTGTTGAGCACAGAGCCCAGTGCAGAGCTTGATCTCACAACCTGAAAATCATGACCTGAGCCAAAACCAAGTACAGGATGCTTAACAGACTGAGCCACCCAAGAGCCCCCTCAACATTAGCTCTTAAAATGTTCAAGATGGGGACAAATAATTGGAAGTCAATTATCTATGAAAAATTTAACCTAAAAGAACTTACATTTTTCTCAGTGAATTTGGCCTTGCTCTATAATTTAAGCATCAGTAATACTAATTCATTTTCCTAAGCACTTTATTTTTAATGTTGTTAAAACAACAGCACATTCAGATAGGTGCTCTTCACAAATAAGAAAGCTGAAGGTCACAGAATTAAAATATGAGTTTGAATTCAGGCTGCCTGACTCCTAACACATGCTTTTACTACAGTATAGCTCTAGTCAAAATGCTGAAACAGTGCTACTATGTTTCTACGGCATGTTTTACATTGAACTATAGTTAATATACTTATGTATCTTGCTTATTTTACTTAGTAGGGGTAAAGAAAGCATCTAGGTTTATGTCACATAATTTAATGTGACTTCTAATATATAACTGATAATAGTTAATAAATGATGAAAGTTAGGAAAGGTACAAATAGATGAATTTTTCATTAGGTTCTAAGTTATTACTACAAATGATACTTCTGCTTGCATATGGGCAATACTGTCTTGTAAGGAGCTCCAGGTGGAAGGACTAGACTGGAGACCTTGAATCCTTTCCCTCCCTCTCCTCTCACTATATCAGTATTGACTTTCAAGGAAGAAACTTTAATATATGCATTCTTTCTCCATTGCATTTATTAAAAATTTATTTCATTTATTTAAAAAAATTAAATAGTACATTTTACTTTATTCTTTTTTTTTCATTTTACTTTATTCTTAACCAAAAATAAAGACCACTTATAGAAATTTAATTCAATACTGGAGGCATACAAAGAAAAATTATTTCGGGAGGTTCTGCAGTAGGTAAATGCATGATAACGGATTTCCCATATGGGATCTTTTGCTTTAGTAATATTAAAATTGAAAATTTTACTTAAGACATGAAAACAACTGCTCATTTCAAGTAAATGATGATCCCTCCCCTATAATTCCCTAATTCTTTATCTATACTTCTTTTAAAACCTTACTGTTAAATCTCTGCTCACCTTCTGTTCCTCTCCCATCTGAGTCACTGGAGATTTAGATAATGTTTTTCAATACCATGGTTGCTGATGTATTTAAAAATATTGTTAGATTTTCAATTATTTTAGATTAGGTGGCATAGATAGGCATATGTACACAAATAGATTAATTAAGCACAATGCTCTAGAGATATTTAAAATGATTTGGTCTAATTCCTGATGATCAAAAACTTCTATCTGGAACAAAGTATAAGAAATCCATATGTTAGCTGCAAATAATTTAATTTCACAGAAAAATTAGTTTTATTTAATTTAATGGGTGTGTTATATGTATCTCCATCAGTGTGCACAAATTGCGACAGAATTCTCAAAGATAAATGTGAGGCTGCCTGGACTTGGCAGACAAAATTTCAGTTTCAGACACCAAGATCATTTAATGAAGATGTACACATAATAGTGACACAGGGAGGTAAGTGTTGCTATGTATCAAGAAAGTTTAAAACTTAATTTTTGGTGGACTTTGTTTACAAGGACCATCTGATGGCACAATGTTTCAAGCAAACAAAAAAAAATTGTTTTCATGTATACTTACTTGACCACCAACTGAAACTCGTCTTGAAATATGTGAGGGCTTAATATAAGCAGTAGAATCTAGAGGAAAGGAGGCAAAAGCAAGCAAACAAACAAAAACAAGACCAAAAAACCCCAAAACCCCCATAAAACTAGAATAGGGTAAAGAACAAACAATAACATTAATGATATCATATTAAGTCACATGCAAAAAAAAAAAAAACAGCTATTAACTGGCTTAAGACTTTGCCTTTGCACTATTAAATTCAACAGGGAAATGAATTGCTAATAAATTGGTATGAAAATATTATGAACGAATAATTTATATCCAGCAATTTTTTCCTGAACAGAGGAAATTTCTCAAATATTTATAAGGGTTAGAAATAGTGACACCTGTTCATTGCATAAGACAAAATTATCACTTATATTCTGTAGCCATCTTACAAGAGATAAAAATTAAGAATTCAAGCATGGTAAGGAACAGTATATTTTAATATCTTAGTCAAGGACCATCCAACCTAACACTGCTATTGCATTATAAGGAATTGAAAAGAATACAAAGGTCAGAAGTTCTCAATGTGCATCCTGGATAACTGTGACTTTGGACACATCAATAGTTTTCAGATTGCATAAATACACCCATATGCTTTGCTAAAGGAAATAACTCTCTTATCTAAATGCACTGTCCCAGAACCTGGCCCTTTCTTCTACTCAAGAGCTTTTTCTCCATCTCCCATTAAGACAGTTAAGCTTGCCCTCTCAGTGTATCATCATCCCCCACTTCTGCTAACTCCTCAGAAAAGGTTCAGTTCTGTTTTAGCTTTTCTTTTCTTGTCGTGGTCCCTGTTCCAACAGTATGACATTCTCTGCCCTCCACTAATTTCGATCTGCCTAGTCTGTACAGTACTGCTGATAACCGTAACCATTTTTGGTGTTCCATAACTCACCCTTTAGCTTATTCTATAAGTGGCAAATTTACTTATATGTGTTAGTAATATACAATTTTAGATGTTATATATCTTTAGTATATTTTCTTTTTTTATTTTTTTTTTATTTATGATAGTCAGAGAGAGAGAGAGAGAGAGAGAGGCAGAGACACAGGCTGTGGGAGAAGCAGGCTCCATGCACCGGGAGCCCGATGTGGGATTCGATCCCGGGTCTCCAGGATCGCGCCCTGGGCCAAAGGCAGGCGCTAAACCGCTGCGCCACCCAGGGATCCCTTTAGTATATTTTCTACATAAGCTTCAGTGTCATTGAATTAAAGAGCAAGGGATGGAATGACGAATTTAAGTAGCAAACATTACCTCAACTACCTAGACAGGTTTACTAACATAAATGTCAGTTTGAAAAGTATAGGTTTAGGATGCCTGGGTGGCTCAGTGAGTGGTTGAGTGTCTGCCTTTGGCTCTGGGGGTGATCCCGGAGTTCTGGGATCGAGTCCTGCATTGGGGTCCCCATGGGGAGCCTGCTTCTCCCTCTGCCTATGTCTCTGCCTTTGTGTGTCTCTCATGAATAAGTCAATAAAATCTTAAGAAAAAAAAGAAAGAAAGGTAGAGGTTTAAGTTTGTTGTTCAATGCTTAGAATAATCAGTCCTTAGGACCCTAATATAACAAATATCATCTAAACTAAAAAGATGTATACCAATACCAGAGTAGACAACAGAAACCCAACTTATTAGTAAACATCAAGCTACTGAATGGCACAAAAATGGGAATACTTAAGAGCATGCCATTTGGGTTTTATTTTTTTTTCCATTAGTATTGAGAGAGATCATGTATGTGAAGCCTGAAATCCAGTGAAAACTTTATATCAGTTATAACACTTACTTTCTTCTTGTCTAGTTACATTAAAATCCAAATATGGTGTCTTTGAATTTCTGACTGCCCATCAACTAAATATTAACTAAATATAAACTGAATATTGCAATTTCAGTGCAATTGAAGATGTTTTCAGTATTTACTGGAGTACTTCAATATTTATCAAATAAACGTCTTTGGGCTATCTAATCTTCTCTGAGTATCTTTAATTTTCCCTCTGTATTAATATTTTCTATGACCTAATTTTGTGTTGCTTCTAGATTACTTGGCCTTAAGCTAGATTCTGATAACTTGATTAGGAGAAATCCATAAGCTTTTCCTACAAGTCACTATAAAAGGTTGTGAGATTAGAAATTACCAAATTCCCCTGTTAAATATTTGTTCCCTAGTTTAACTGTCAGAAGCCAGTAAAACTTATTTCCCTCATTTTTAATTTTTAGGGAGTTGTTTCACTGTTTCACTCAAGAATTGAAAACAGGTATTTTTATAGAATATTAAATGCCCCATAAACATGATGGAATCTGAACTAGTATTTTTTAATGAGTGCTATAATTTTTTTTTGCTCATATCTATGGCAGTAAATTTAGCAACATTTATTTAGTTTATCTATTCATTTTTAATACAGATGTGTGCTTAATACATTTTTAAAGGCAGATGTGTGCTTTAATTTCTGTTATTCAATCAATCACCATGGGAACTGACACCCAGATTACACTTTCCCCTCACAAGCAAGAAAGGTGTCTATTTTATCTTAAATTAGCAACACATGCATTTCTAAATAAAATGGCAATATAAAGATGTCATTTAAAATTTGAAATTCCCTTTCAATTCTTATGAAAGTAATTTTGAATTTTCTGTTGATTCTACAGATCTAAACTAATCCAGGATATGGTTTCTGAACATTTCCACAATATACTGTCAGTGAATATATTTGCAAGAGCTTAGTGAAGTTTAAAATCATATAATGAAATAAGAACAGAATTTTAATAAAGTTAACCATTTATTAACATTACTAATTGTATGTAGTAGAAACAAAATAGGATACAAAAGGACATGACTGATTTGAAGCCTTTCTTTTTCCAGAGCATTTAAATATGTTCAAGTTACAACCTTTCTATGAATCACAGTTTATACAAGAAGCAATATATTGTGGACAGAATCCCATAAAGGGATGTTGTGAGGGGTGCCTAGGTAGCTCAGTCAATTAAGCATCCAACTCTTAACTTCTACTCAGGTCAGACTTCAGCATCCTGAGATCAAGCCTTGGGTAGGGCTCCACACTCAGCAGGGAGTCTGCTGGAGACTCTCTCCCTCTACTTCTCCTCCTGTGAGCATGCATGTGTGCTCTCAAATAAATAAATCTTAAAAAAATTATAAAGGGATGTTGTGTAATACTATTCAGAACTCCTTTCCTATATGGGTTTAAAAACTATGCAAATTATAAAGTCCTATATCCAATTATATTTTAGTAGTGACTGAAACTGAGGGCCTACATCATTCACTGGGAAGTAGGAGACCCAGCCAGCCCCAGCACTGCTGTTGCTGGCTCTTCATCTCCTGTCTCCCTGAATGGAGTTATGAAATAATAATTTTAAAAAATGAAGATAAGGACTAGCACTTGCAGCATAGTCAAATAGCTTCTACTGGACCCCAGTGCTTTTGTATTTAACTATAAAGTCCAGTCAAACTAGAAAGAATGCAGTGACTTCAAAGCAATGGATCATGATCAAATGAAGGTACATTTCCAGAGCTGAGTTGACACTTGTTAAAAAAGAATACTATCGTGTAAGTTATGTCGTTTCTCCCTGGATTTTAGTTTGAAGTTAGGCCAAAATTTTCAATGTGTGAAATGCCTATAACTCTTAGAGAACCTAAAGTCTTTTTGACCTTAAAAACCAGAAAACATATTTCAAAACAACCGTGCTTCTAAAAACTGAGACAAGAAGAGTGGAAAGGAGAGAGCCACAGAAAAGGAACTCTAAATCCTGAGTATAAACCATACCCAAATCTCTGGATGGTTTCTGAACTGTACATGCATGGTGCATACTCGAAGTGGCTTACAATTAATGTTAAAACCAGTAAACTGGGATTTGAGGTACAATAAAATCTTTGAAATTTGAATCTAACCAAATTGCCTATTAAAACAAAAAAATCCCTACCATTCTTAAAAATATACTTAAATGTAAATTATATAGAACTACCTTCACAATGAGAGGAATATTATTAAAATTAATTAGGTGTGAGAAACCAGAAAAAAATGCAAGCCATTCTTCTAGGAAAAATCATCAACAGATTTTCACCTTAAGTCATCCAGATGTTGGAATAATCATAGAAAGACTTTAAAAGAGCTAGTATATATGTGTGTATATATGCACATATATACACACAGAGGATGTAATTAAGAGGAAACACTCATAATGTATAAAAAGCTTGGAAGTCTCAGAAGAAATAAAAAAAGTTTGATAAAAATTCCAGAAAAATATCTAAATAAAACATTTTTTTTGAAGAGAAGAATGGAAATGATGAAGGAAAGAAAATCCATGATCTTGAAAGTAGATTAATAGAAAAAATTTAGTGTGAAAAAGACCAAGAAAATGTTTGGAGAAAAAAACAGTAAGAGCTTCAGGAATCTGTGGAACATATCAAAAGTATATAGTAAACATAATTTAAGCCGAAGAAGGATTGACAAGAGGATTGACAAGAGCAGGAAAAAAAAAAAAGAAATAATAGTCAAAAACTTCCCAAATGTGTGGGAGACACAATTTTATACAAGCAAGGGACTTAGTAAACCCCAAGCAGGAAAAATATAAGTAAAACTAAATCTCAGTCCAGAAACGTTGTTGAAAATCAAACAGAAATATTTTAAATTAACTAGAATAAGTGGTGTATCATACACAGGGAAACAGTAATTCATATTGCCTCAGACTTCATATGAGCAGCCATGGAGGCAAGAGGAGGGTGAAAAAATATGATCAAAAGGATATAAGGAAAAAAAAGTAAACACAGAATTCTTATCTCTGAATAAGGAACTTTGTCTCAGCACTGCACCTGTAAATGCTAAAGGAATTTCACAAGCTGGAAAAAAAAAAAAAAAGTAATGGTGGGGGGAGCGATAAAAATGGACCATCGAGGTGAAATGAAGAACAGAATATATATTAAAATAAAATACAATTTTTCTCTTAGTTTAGCTAAATTACACATGACTATTTAAAGCAAAAACTATAATGCTGTCTTTTGGGCTTATACCATCCATAGCACGAGAAAACATGTAGAATGATGAGGTTGTAATAAATGGGTCCATGTGGTTCTGAGTTTTCTACATAGCATATGAGGTACTACAATATTAACTTTATACAGACTGCAAAAACTTAATCTTAGAGCAACTATTGAAAAAAAGTATAAATAGGTAACTTAAAATGGAATTCCAAAATTCATTAATATAGTAAGAAAGCTAGAAAATAAGGATAGGGCAAAGCAGAGGGGCCATACAGAAATTGCCTAAAGGCAAACCTAAGACAAATATCAATAACTACATAGGATGTTTATGGATTAAAAAATTCTAAATAAAAGGCAAATATTATAAGAATCAATAAAAGCAGGACCCAACTCTAGGCTATATAGAAGCCATGAAACTTAAAGCTCAGATAGATGGAGGGCAAATAGATAGAAATGACATATAACACAAAACCTAAGTATAAGGCTAAATTAAATATTTAAATAAGATAGACATCAAGAAAAGTTTATTGCCGGAGATAAAGCAGGCTGTTTAACAAGGATACAATTCTCAATTCATCAGGAAGATAGAACAATCATAAATGTGTATGACCTGACAACCAACCTTTAAAACATGATGTGAGGGATCCCTGGGTGGCTCAGCAGTTAAGCGCCTGCCTTTGGCCCAGGGCATGATCCTGGAGTCCCGGGATCAAGTCCCATGTCAGGCTCCCTGCATGGAGCCTGCTTCTCCCTCTGCCTGTGTCTCTGCCTCTCTTTCTCCGTGTCTCTCAGGAATAAATAAATAAAATATTTTAAATAAATAAATAAATAAATAAATAAATAAATAAATAAATCATGGTGTGAAAACTGCAGAATTAAAAAACTAGATCCAGGACCATAGGAGATTTTAATAGTTCCCCTGAACAACTGATTGAACCACTAGTAGTTCCCCTGAACAACTGATTGAACCACTAGACCAAACAAACAAAGACAAAAAACTTGATCTAATAATTATGGAACACTATACATGAAAATATCAGAATATACATTCTTTTTGAGTGACCATATTTTATTCACCAAAATGGGACCATAAACTGGGCCATTAAAAGCCTGAATCAATTTAACAGAATTGAAATAATAGGAAATAAATTCTGTGATTGCAAAGTAATCAAATGTTCAATCCTAAAGTGTTTCAGATAAGTAGAGGAGCATGGAATTCTCCCTAAGATCTTTTGAGATTCACTAACTCTGGGGATCCCTGAGTGGCGCAGCGGTTTGGCGCCTGCCTTTGGCCTAGGGCGCGATCCTGGAGACCCGGGATCGAATCCCACATCGGGCTCCTGGTGCATGGAGCCTGCTTCTCCCTCTGCCTGTGTCTCTGCCTCTCTCTCTCTCTCTCTGTGTGACTAAAATTAAAAAAAAAAAAAAAAAAGAGATTCACTAACTCTAAAGATGTATCCTGACAATGAAATTAGAAAGAAAAATTGCTTCATCATGAACATAGGCACAGAAATCTTAAACAGTATTATCAAACAGGATTCAAGGATATATGAGGGAAATGCATTATGAACAAATAGATTCAATACCAGGATTGGAAGGATATTTGAACTCGCTTAATCAGTGTGATTAATCATATTAACAGAATAAAGGACACAAAACATTATATCAATAGATGGAGAAGAAGAATTTGACAAAATTCAACACTCCTTATTTATAAAAGAAAATCTCAGCAAACAAGGCAGAGAAAGAAATTTCTTCAATTTGATAAAAGACATCTAGGGGAAACATAAAGGTAGTGTCACGTTTAATGTTGAAATATTTAGTGCTTTTCCTCTAAGATTACAAACGAGACAACGTCTGTTTTCACACTTATTTAACATTGTGCACAAGTATTTATACTTGATTCATGTGCTTAAAAACTATGCAGTTTAAATACTTATGTAGATCATCTGTCCACCACTATAATCAAGATACAAAACCATCCTACAATTGTTCTTATTCTGTTGATTTCTAATTTGATTTGATTATGGTCAGAAAACACATTCTGTATGATTTCAGTTCTTTTAAACGTGCCAAACTTTTATTTTGTGGGCTAGGCATATGGTCAGTCTAGCTTATTGAGTGCTTCAAGGTCCCTTGAAAAAAATGTACATGTTTATGTTAAAAGGAATATTATATTTATATAAAATATACTCTTTTAGTTGATGTTATTATTCAGATATTTTATGTCTTTGTTGATTTTCTGAGAGTTCCTTCGATTTTTAAGGGGATAGATGAGTTAAAATCCCAACTACAATTTCAGATTTGTCCCTCCTTTCAGCACTATCAATTTTTGCCTCACAGTTTGAGTCTCTGTTTTTTTGCTGTGTATACGTTTAGAATCATTGTCCTCTTTTACTTTTGGATGCTTTATCATTGTGTATTGAGGAGAGGAGTCTGTGTTTCTAATGTGAATTTAATTTTTAGAGACTCTGCAATCTTAGTTTGGAGACTTTGCAATCTTAGTTTGGTCTGCTTGGTTAATCTTGTACTGCTTGGGCTCCTACTGATTTCCATTAATGTGTCTAATTGGACAGAACAGATTTTCCCAGACCACCCAGGAATGCCTCTTGATGGGGAAAGCGTGTGTTGGGATGGTATTACCAGTGCCCCTGGTTACCCTGATAGCCTCAGCTTGGAGAGAAAAATCTCAACCTATCTATATAAATGGGCTTCCCAGACTAGGGCACTTGATGTGATTGCATCCCTCTTTTTAGTTATGCCTGTGTCCCTTGGGAGGGGAGGAGACTCTCAGGCTTGTGAGGTAAGAAGCTTTCCATATTGAGAAACCTAGTGTCGCTGAGTTTCTCTTGGAAGTTCTGCTCTTCCACTTTTTTGTCTCTTGACAGAAAAAAAAAAAAAAATGTCTTGGCCCCAAGGGATAAAGAGTGCTTTCTGTGGCCACTTATTTTTGGGGCTTCTGATTGATACTCCTTGCCAGTGAAGTTGATGTTGCCTGATGTTGCCCTTAGGGATTCCCATTTGCCTGTGGAAGGATATGCCTAATTGGACTACCTTCTGCTGCTACTTTGGAGGTGAGAAATACTCAATCTACATCTTCCCTCTGTTGGTTGGGAGGCTGAAAGACACCTTGCCACTATGACGTTCTTTTCTTTCTTCAACTTCCTCTTCTTACCTTCAGAATTCTCCTTTGTCTCTTGTTCCATTGCTAGGGTTTATAGTTGTGCTTAAATGGTGAGCAAAGGGGAAAAAAAATGTGTCTACACCATCCTGCCCAGACTGGAAGTCTCTGAATGAAATTTTTAAAAAGAAGAAGAAGTTGGAGAACTTATATTACCTGATTTCAAGTCTTATAAATCTATAGTAATTAATAGAATGTGGTATTGGCAAGAGGATAGACACTAGATCAAGAGAACAGAATAGAAAATGTAGAAATAGAATCATTACATATTGTTAATTGATTTTCCTTAAAGTTTCCAAGGCAATTAAATGTGGAATGCAAAGATTGTAAACAATTTATGCTTAAAGAATAGATATTCATAAGAATAAAAATGAATCTTGGGATACCTGGCTGACAGTGGATAGAGCATGTGACTTGATATCTGGATTGTGAGTTCAAGCCCAACAATGGGCCAGCAGCTTACTAAAAAAAAAAAAAAGAAGAAAAGAAGAAAGAAAGAAGAAAGAAAGAAAGAAAGAAAGAAAGAAAGAAAGAAAGAAAGAAAGAAAGAAAGAAAGAAGAAAGAAAGAAACCTAAGCTTTTCCCCATGCCATAAGGCATGGAACATAAACATAAACATAAAATGATTCATGGATCTAAATATAAAAGCTAAAATTATAAAATTTATATAAAAATGTTTATGATTTTGATACTATTGACTATTTCTTAGTAATACAAAGCAAAAATCATAAAGATAAAGCTATAAATGATGAATTAGAATTTATCATGGTTAGGAGCATTTGATCTTTGAAAGACACTATAATAAAAATAAATAGCAAGGCACAGATTGGAATAATATATCCTTAATAAATCTACAAAAAAATGTACCCATAACGTATAAGAAACTCTTAAAATGGCACAATAGTTAGAAAAGAATCATCCTAATAGAAAAAAAAATGACAGATGATTTGAACAGATGATTAATAAGAGAGCATATACAAATGTCTAATAAGCATACATTCTCAACATCATTAATCATGAGGGAATTACAAACTAAGAACACACGGTGATACTAATGCACAGCTTTTAAAATGGCTGAAATTAAAGAGAGTTAAATTCACAGTTATTGGTGAAGATGTGGAACAATTTAGAACCCCAGATGCTGCTGGTGGGAAAGGAAATGGTGCATCTACTTTGGAAATCTGTCTAGCAGTTTCTTTAGAAGTTAAATATTCCCCAATCCATGAAATTCAGCCATTCCATTCCTAGGTATTTACTTCAAAGAAAAGAAAACTTATGTCCACACAAAGAACTGTGCAAGAATATTCATAGTAGCTTTATTCATACTAGTGGTAGTGGACAACTGAAAATAACACAAGTGTTCATCAACTGATGAATGACTAAGCAAAGTGTAGAATGAATATCCATGCAAAAGAATGCTACTTAGCAATAAAGATGAATATGCCAATGATACAAAAAAAAAAAGCCAAACCATGATGAATCTTAAAATCATTATGCTGAGTGAATTAAGTCAGAATATATATTTTAGAAAAAGAAAACCAACCTATAGTGACCAACAAACAGTGTGAGAAACCAACAGTGTGAGAAGGGTTGCAACTGGTAATAGAAACAGTTGGTGATGGAAATATTCTGTACCTAATTGTAACAGTGATTTTACAAATGTAAAAATGTATCAAATTATACCCTTTAGCTAAGAGTTTCTTCCTTCCCTCTTTCTGGGATCCACATGAATCAAGAAGAAACCAATTTTATATCAAACAGGTCAAGATAGTATTAAATTCTTTCTGTACCTCTTGAGCAACAGCTTATCTGCCACTTCTTTGCCAAGTATGTATGTGAAGGTATAGATCAATCAAACTATTAAAAAGTGTGTTTTATTTAGAAAGAAGAATCACACTGGGATTGAGTCCAGAGATACAAGTGTTAGTATATATTTAATTTCTAAACTATGTACCCTCTTTTTGAATTGTTGCCATAGTGCATATTCTCAAATTATAATTTAAAATTGCAATAATAAAAATAGAAAACAACACTATTCATTTTCCCATCAATCAAAGATAATCACTGTTAATATTTTTACTATATGTTTTCTCAAAATTTTCATCCTATTTTTTCACAAGGGAACTGCCTTGATTATAAAATAATAAGTGGTTTACTATGAATAATTTGAAGTTTACATACATGCAACTGTTGGGAAGAAAATAAAAATCACCTAAAATCTCATTTTTTAAAAAGACTTTATTTATTCATTCATGAGAGACAGAGAGAGAGAGAGAGAGAGAGAGCCTGAGACATAGGCAGAGGGAGAAGCAGGCTCCCCAAGGGGAACCTGATGCAGGACTCAGTCCCAGGACCCTGGGATCACAACCTGAGCCAAAGGCAGACACAACCACTGAGTCACCCAGGTGCCCTGCCTAAAATCTCATTATACGGATAACCATCAGCTACAGTTTGTTGACCATTCACTCAGACATGTCTTTTATTCATGTATATGCATACACATACCCATATATAATTTTTCATGTATTGAATTATGTGTTACATGGTAATTTTTCACATATACCTCTTTTTAAATGCATTATTTATGCTTGGTCAAGATCACACTAAAGCACTATATAGTAGGGATGCCTGGGTGGCTCAGCAATTGGGCCTTTGTTTCAGGGCATAATCCTGGAGTCTTGGGATCGAGTCCCACATCAGGCTCCCTGTGAGGAGCTTGCTTCTCCCTCTGCCTGTGTCTTGCCTCTCCCTCTGTATCTCTCATGAATGAATAAATAAAATCTTAAAAAAACTATGTAATAAAAATGTGTATGTTGAATATCAGCCTTACCCAGATTGAGAATAGTTGGCAATACCATCCATACAAAATGGAAAAGTTCTCAATTTTGCAGTAGAAAAAATTAGGTCATATAACTACCACCGGCTCACCTGATTAGGTCAAGCCCACCTAGATAAAGCCTCTTTTGTCTTACCTAATGTCAATATATTAGGGACTTTAACTGAATCTGCAAAATCCATACACCTTTGCTACATGAGATTACCCAATTATAGAAGCAATATCCCAAAATATTCAGTTTCCTCCTAAACTCAAGGAAATGAGATTATGCAGAGTTTATACAGCAAGAGATGGGAGTTGAGTGTTCAATTTAGACTTCTGTCTACCACATAGAGAAAATGGAAAAGAAGGGAAGCCCACATATACGAGAGAGAGAGGAAGAATTTGAAGCATGAGACTCTGAACGCTGTCAAAATTAGAGAAAAAATTTTTTTCTCATAAATGTGAGATACAATTGTTTTATTAGTTTAACTTGATAGTAGTAGCTTCATTGATAGAGTTTGTAGTGTGCTAACTATAGCCATAAATAAGAAAATAAATGTGCAAAATGTATGTAAAAAATTTGCAAAAATTGCTTTTAAAAAGTCCTTTTTTTCTTCTTCGTAATTTGGAAATTCCTTTATCGGGGTTATTAATCCCTTAATAGATGAAGGTTCAAAACCCAGAATCCAGGTCCAAAATGCCCAGAACTGACTACTGGCTCTGCCATTTTCCTGCCCTGTGACTTTGGCCAAAAAAACTTATTCTTTCTAAAACAAAACAAAACAAAACAAAAAACCAAAACCAAACCAAAACAAAAAGAACCCACCTAATCTTTCTATACTAAAGTTTCATTACCTGCAAAATAGTCAATAATAAAATAGTAATAGTAATAGCAATAATAATACCTATCTTGCAGCACTGTTGCCGGGACTAATTAATTATGTAAATTATTAGAACACTCTTTGCAGCCTTACTAATATATAAATACTTTATAAATAAAGTATAAATAAATTTTTATAAATAAAATCTTTATAGCATTTTAAAAGTCTCTTTCACATTGAAATAAGACTTTGAAGACTGTGGCACTGATGTATGATTGCATAAATCATGAAATTGAATGGGGTTAAGTAATTCGTTCAAAATTTCAGAGTTGAAATTTAGTTCCTAGACTTGTGTTGTTCATGATATACTGTTTCCACTTAGCAGCATTTGATGATACTTTAAAAGAATAGCAGATATTTTATATTAAGACTCTTCCAGGGTAATTTTTCTTTTTCAATTAATAGTCACTGCTGAATGACAACTATTTAAGAGGGATAAATAAGCTGCTTTATATCCAAGACTATGAATCTGTACTCTCGTAGAAAAAAAACAATTAGCTGATATAAAATTCTAGATATACAATATTTTTCCTTTATAAGACACTGCAAATTTCCACTTTGTCCAGTTATTTAGAACTACAGAAGAGAAGTCTGAGCCTAGCTTTTGTTTAGAAAGCTTTGCAGCTCAGGGTCCCAGAAGATATTTTGTTTAAATTTCTACTGAGAATTTTTTCTACATGTATGAAGTGGGATTTTTATGCCATCATTTTTTTTTCCTGGTATGTTAATAAGGTCACGGCCTTTTTTTTTCTCTAGGTCTTCCGTAAGAATTTGAGGCAAGTATAATGCATGTAAACTTGTGGTTGCAAACTAGTTGAACTTCAAATTGAACAAACCTTTTTTTAATATTAATATGTTTACTATGAATTCACAAATGTTTAATGCTGGTAATTTTAATAAATACAGAAATATTTAAATAAAAAATTAAAAAATGGACTTTATAATGAATCTCATCATAATCCATTTGTAGTAAGTAATGAAAGCCACATTTGTTTAGCAAAAATATTAACACATCAAAAAGAAAATAATACAGTGTGATTTTCATTCTCCCTCAATGAGAATTCGTAAAACAGTCTTTCACATATGACCAAAAATAAAGCTCAGCATCAGTTCTTAAAGGAACTGATATATCATTAAAAGTATCAGTTATAAACTGAGGGTTGCTGGAGAGGAAGGGAAGGATGGGGTAACTGGTAAACTGGGTGATGAACATTAAGGAGGACATTTGATGTAATGAGCACTCGGTGTTATATGAAACTGATGAATCACTAAACTCTACATCTGAAACTATTAATATACTATATGCTAATTAATTGAATTTAAATTTTAAATAGTATCAGTTGCAAAGAGTTGCTTAATTTTGTGATTTTGGAGTAGAACAGGATAAGGCAAGTGAAGGAGTAAGATAAGATTAAAGGCCAGCAATGGAAGGAATATATAGCCCAGAGAGAAACATCATCAATGCAGGTACTATATTTAAAGTCTTACATTTAAGGAATTGGATCCAGAGAGCTTGGTGTCAATGGATATCTTTTCAAGGTCCTGCTGTGAACGCCAACCAGTTTAGAGCTAATAGGTATGAATTAGAGTGGCTGTTTCCCTGTGTTTGGGATTTGATACCATGAAAACAGTAGTTTCTGATCTAAGCAAGTATTTCACCCCTCCATAATTAACTTTCTTAATTCTGCTATTTGTTTTGAACTATCAATGACAACTGAATGAATATTTTTAAATGAGGCCACCAATAAATGATGCCTATCTTCCTTTGTAGTTACTCAATATTTCTTGACTAAAAACCATAAAGCTATTTGCCCATTAGAATTTGCTTCACTCGAAGCCCAATGAAAGTCTATAATATATATTTTCCAAGCGTTTACTTTGAACTGATGTCTCATTAAAACCATCAGTCACAAAGAATTGCCTAATTGTGTAGTAGGGCCATACTCAAATATCCAATTACATTTTCTTCAATTAACTTTTACTAGCTGGTGTTTACAAGTAATTTAGTGAAATTAGGTAAAGGTTAAATTACTGTAGCAATCAGAGGTGTATTTAAGTGGTAAAATATAGAGAAGGACCTACTTGTTCTTACAAATATGCATATTAACACCACTGCCCTTACGATATAACATCAGCCCTCCCCACTTAATGCTAGTAATAAATCTCTATTTGCCACCCCTTCAGAATGCTAAACTACATGATGTATACTCAGCCATTTAAATAAATAAGCTTTCCATAAACGGATATTTAATCTACACCCTTTAAAGCTACACTCCATTTATCCACAGACATTCCCCATTCTTTATTCTAGCTCTAACATTTTTGAAATTCATACCTAAACTTCCAGCTTCATATCACAAACTTCACAGAAGTATCCATCACAATTTTCTAAATCAGGCTTTCTGTCTCCAATATGACTTTTCTTCCTAATGAATTCTCAATTTACATGTAGAATATTAACCATATTCTAAAACACAGATTTTTATTAGGATGCCTGGGTGACTCTGTTTACTGGGCATCCAACTCTTGATTTCAGCTCATATCATGATCTCAAGATCATGAGATCAAGCCCTTTGTTGGGCTCCATGTTGGGCACAAGGTGTGTCTGCTTGAGATTCTCTTGCTCCTTCTGCCCCTCCCCCCATGTGTGTGCTGTCTCCCTCCTCTCAAATAAATAAATAAACCTAAAAAAAAAAATCAGAAATTTTATCTATCCTCATATTCCCCACCCAAATTCTTTAGTTGGTCTCTAAAATCTATTTACTTCAACCACAAATAGTGTGTACTTCTCATCTCATCTCCCACTGCATTTATTAGAGCCTATTTCAGAAATAATTTAGTAATGCTCATTTCAGAAAATGTAAAAATTGCAAATAAGTCCCAGCAACATAAAAATGATCTCCAATCCCAGCATTTGGAATTAGTTGTTTTTAAAATGTTCATATATAAACTCTGGTTTCTTACACAGTTATAAACATTTAACATAGCATTCATCATGCTAAGTTTGTTCAAATTTTAGCTATTTTGTGTCCTTGGACAGTTCTTATAATGTATTTGCATTGTTATATTTGATGTGAATTTTTTTAACATCATGTAAATGGGACATTTTTTTTTCCTTTATGATAATCTCTGCCTCCTAATTGGTGTGTATATACTATTTACATTTAATGTAATTAATGGTATGTATGGATTTAGTTCTACCACATTCTCTCATTTTGGAAGAAAATTGTTATTTAAACTTTTATTAGAATTCCATTTTAATTTATCATGATTTTGACTATATTTAATTTTTTTCTTGCAGTTGCTCTAAGCATTACAAAAGACATACTTAATCTTTTAAGCATCAGTCTTTACCACTTTGATTATAATGTAGCAATGTTGCTGCCATATGAGGCCATTCATTCTGTAATTGTCTTATATCTATTCACCTTAGAAACACCAGAAGAGGGATCCCTGGGTGGCGCAGTGGTTTGGCGCCTGCCTTTGGCCCAGGGCGCGATCCTGGAGACCCGGGATCGAATCCCACGTCGGGCTCCCGGTGCATGGAGCCTGCTTCTCCCTCTGCCTGTGTCTCTGCCTCTCTCTCTCTCTCTCTCTCTGTGTGACTATCATAAATAAATAAAGAAAAAAAAAATATTAAAAAAAAAAAAAAAAAAAAAAAAGAAACACCAGAAGAAGTTGTAATTTTTCCCTTCAACCATAAAATATTTTAAAACTGATAAAAGGAAAGAGCAGTCTATTATAATTACCAAAATGTTTGCCATTTCTGTGGTTCTTCCTTCTTTCCTAATGTCATTGCCCTTTAGTCTAAAGAACTTTCTTTAGAATATTTCGGAAAGTAATCTGTTGTCCTTCATCTGAGAATGTCATTATTTCACTTTCATTCCTAAAAGATATTATTACTGAATACAGAATTATAGTTACAGTTTTTTTCCTTTCAGTTCATTAAAATATTGTGCCATATTATTCTGCATTCCACAATTTCTGATGAAAAATATGTGATCATTCAAATCATTGTTCTCCTATAGGGTATGAGCTATTTTTTCTTCTGGCATCCTTAAAGATTCTATCTTTGTCTTTGCTTTTGAGAAAACTGATAATAATATATTATTATTATCTTTGATAATAATATATTTAGACCTATAATTCTTTATATTTATTCAGCTTCAGGTCCAGTCAATCCCTTCAATTTCAAAGTTTGTATCTTTCTCCAACCTGAAGACGTTTGGGGCCATTTGTTCTTGAAATAACTTTAAAGAACAGCACTCTTTCTTTCCTATTTCTGATATTCCAATTATAGGAACTTCTGTCATGGTTTCACAGGTGAATTAGGCTCTCTTTTCTGTTTTCTTTTTTCCTAAGTTTTTCCCCTCTCTAAGGTGTTCGGATAGTATAATTTCTATTGATCTATTTTTCAATTGATTCTTTCTTCCACCATGTCAATTCTGCTATTACGTTCATCCATTGATTTTTAGAACTTATGTTATTGCATTTTTAAGTTCTAAATCTCTACTTGGTTCTTCTTTATATCTTCTATTTCTCTGCTGAAACATTCTAACATTTGTTGCATGAGGGTTCCTGGTTGCTCACTTGAGCATTTTTATATAGCTGTTCTAAAGTGTTTGTCAGATCTGTGTTGTTATCTGTTGATTATCTTTACCTTTGTGACCAGAAGTGTAGGTGGTGTTTCATATGCTAAGTAGTTTTGTATTCTGGACATTTTGAATATTATGCTATGATGCTTTTGGTTTTGTTTAAATTTTACATAATTTTTTTAATGCAGGTAATTCAAATGATTAAATATAGTTACAACACAAGGCTGAGGAGATTTTACTATTTCTCCAGAGGGTTTCTTTTTATTTTTTTTTATTACTTTTTTTTAGGGTTTCTTTTTAGTTCTGTGTGTTCTCATTCATTCAGCCCCAGGATTCATTAAAACAAACAAACAAACAAACAAGGGAAAAATCTGGCTATGCTTTATACACCCTTGAAGTGTTACACTTCTTACTTTATAACTTCCTGACCACCAAAAATTTTCCTGGTTTCTCTGTTCTCTAGGAGAGTTAACCCAAATCCATAGCTTGCTTTAAGAGTCTGTAAATTCTTCCCAAGGAAAAGAGGGATTAGAAATCATGAGTTCTTTTCTAAAGCCTGCTTTCTACTGTGGATCCCCTTGTTGCTTACACAGTTTTCTTAGTCCTTTAAAAATATGGGGCACGTGGGTGGTACAGTCAGTTAAGAATCTGACTCTTGGTTTAGGCTCAGGTCACAATCTCAGGGTCCTGGGATCAAGCCCTGCATGGGGCCTGCATTCAGCATGGAATCTGCATGGGATTCTCTTTCTTCTGCCTTCCCCCCAGCCCCTTCCTCTGCTTGTGGACACTCCCTCCCTCTTTTTCTCTTTATCTGTCAAAAATAAATAAATCTTTTTTTAAAATTGTGATTTTGTAATTTCTCCACCATATTTCAGTTCTTATTGTCTGCATTGACCTTCCATATTTTATTAAATCACAGCTGGAAGTACATATTGGAGTTTATTTATTTTTTATTTGAGAGAGAGGGCAAGCACAAGTGGGGTGAGGGGCACAGGGAGATGAAGAAAAGCAGACTCATTGCTGAGTGGGGAACCCAATATAGGGCTCAATCCCAGTACCCCAAGATCATGACCTGAGCCAAAGGCTGACACTTAACTGATTGTACCACCCAGGTGCCCTTAGGGTTCATTTTTAATAATGAAAAAATTAATGCCTTTTGGTAAAACTGAAATGAATTTCCCTTTTATTTGACAATAACATAAAAAATAAGTTGACAAGTGAAATGTAAAATATGTACATAACATTTCTACAATTCACCAATTTATTTGCAGCAAAATATCATTAATCATATTAAATTAACAGCTCTACTTTGAATCAAGCTAGGCTCATAAGTGAAACTCATTTTGTTTGAAAGATAATATAGGATAAATATTAATACAAGTAAAATAGACAGATATATTTAAATAATTATATATATAAATACCTATATTTCTGGAACATAGTACTATTTTTATTTCTTAGTTTTAGTTATTCCATCTTTTGAATTCCTATAATATCATGTTTTCATCTTTCTTATGTTTTCCATAGTAGAGAGTACATATATTAGGATATATTCAGATTATCCATGTGTGTCATTTCCCCATTTAAGAACATCAATTCCATGAGGAGAAGATTATAAGCAATTTGTTATTTTTCCCCATTGCACCTGTCACAGTGTCCAATAAATAATAATCGTGAGAAGAGAACACAAACATTTGCTCAGTGCCTACTGTTCTTCACTTAATGGACATATTTAGATATATAATTGCCATTTGCTTTTAAATATTTCTGAAAGATAGTTATTATTTCTATTTCATATATTGAGACAAATGAATTTAGGTAGTTATGCATGATAACACAACTACTAAGAGGTTCATTTGCTACTTAAAAATAAGTTTGGCACTAAAATCTTTATGCTATTCAAATAGTAGGTATTCCACATATGTTTGGTGGAAGAATTAAGAATAAATTTGACAAAAAGTAAAATTTATTGATTATGTGGTTTAGAACAGAATCTTTGACATTGTGTTTATATTTAATTATTTAGCTCTCACATGTGTCTTGGGGTAATATTTCTTCTTATAGTACAGATGAAGGGACAGATGTCTGAGAGATTAAATTATTTGTCCAACAAAGGACAGCTGATACGTAGTTTGGAAGGATTCTTGACTAAGCTACTTGTAGATAGTGCAAAGCACTCTTTTAAATATAATGTAATATCTCACTAATTTGGTATAAATTTTAAGAAAGCCAGTCTTAAATACTGAGATGTCACTATTTTTTAGTATTTAAGTGTTCCAATTACTAAACCATTCTTAAAGTCTCATTACAAGTGTTTTATCTGCGCTAAGCAAAATCTCTCTTTATAGTTGAGTACAAACGCAGTTGGATATTTCTTCAAGCTATCATACGTTCCAAATTAGTAATTCTGCTTTTTAATTTTGAATAGTTTATTTTTAAATATATAAATAATTGTAAGAATAAAATTTGCTATCTGTTGGCAAAAATTGTAAAGTTGGAAATGGCTGCTCCATCTTCTCTTTCAGTCTACCTACATCATCCTTATTCTTCAGGTCCCAAGTTAAACATAATTTCCTCAGGTGCCTTTTTTGGTACCACTCACTCTTTATATATATCAGGATAGATTCCATATTACACATTTAGCTGTTCACTAAAAATATTTATTAATTAATTGCTTAATATCTTTCATATTTAGTGGGCCATAAGTTCTGTAAGGGCAGAATCTGTATTGCTTTGTAACAGACCTATCTCAAGTACCTCATTCACTTCCTGGTATATACAAATGTTTTTTAAAAATGATTGACTTGGAGCCCCTGGGTGGCTCATTCATTTAAGCATCTGACTGGTCCTATGTCCAGCCCTTTGCTCAACAGGGAGTCAGCTTGTCTCTCTCCCTCTGCCCCACCCCCTGCTTTTGCACTCACGTTCTCTCTCCCTCAAATAAATAAAATATCTTTAAAAAATGGTTGACTTACTGAATAAAGATTACCTTCTAACACAGGTCTCTTTACATTTAAATCATTTTATCCAAATATCACTTCTGGAATACTCTTGAGTTTTTCCATATAATTGCAGACTGTAATATCTTTCTATATTGTATTGCCAGGAACTAATACTGGAAAACTGAATCAATACAAATTAACATTCACCTAGATTTATCTAGATTTAATAGCACATATTTTATTTACAAAATCACTCTACCCCCAAGCTTTTTCTTCCCCTTTCTATAAGACTGAAGTCAACATAAATAATGTTAAAATAGACATCATAAGCACAGTAGATTGTCAAATGGTTTAGGAACTAGAAGTGCAGAGTAGTTCATCTCCTGATTCATTTAATCACTACTATCCATGTGAAGGTTTAAGTATGTATTTCTTTTCTGAATTCATTTTTCTTCCAAGTACTTGGTGTACTGTTGCTTGGTGTAATTTCAAAACCCTTTACTGATAAAAAACAAATGAAAATCACTTCTTTAATCACAGTACCAAATCAAAGAGAAGACATTTATAGCTTTTTTTTTTCTAAAATATGGCAGATAACAAAATTGTTTTGGAAAAAAATATTTTGAAAAGAGGCAAGGCATGAAGTCAATTTTATTAGTGTGCAGAAAATGTTATTTCAGTTTTTTACAGCTTTTATATGCTATTTATTATGTGTTGTGATGAACAAGTCAAAATTTTTTTGTAAATATCTCTTCATCACAGAGCTTACTATTCAAGCATACCTTCTTATGGAAGGTGGTAAATTGTATTATGCAATAATTACTAATTTACTCATTCATTTAACAAATATATAACGGGTTCTCGTTATGTAACAGGTACATTGCCATGTGCTGCAATTACAGAGGTAAATAGGACAGTCCCGAACTTAAGAACTTCATAGACTCAGACAGGCAGGAGTGGATTTATAACCTACAGGGCTCACAGCAAAACAAAAATGCTGGGACCCTTTTTCAAAAAGCAGGAAAGAGGTGTCCTTAAAAGTAATAACATTTAAAAGGTTTTCATTTTTCACAGTATATTTCTTAATCTGTTTTTTTTTTTTAAATTTGCTATTTAATGTGGCCTTGGGAATAATTTTGCTCTGTTTCTACTGGCTTACTTACTTAACCCTTCACAGATCCTCTACTCTCAGGTTACAATCTCTAATCATGAAGCCTTTGATTCCTGGATCCAGGGATGAGTGGCCACCTTCTGAATATATAGTGATGTACTAGCCCTGTGGTGGAAGCAACCACTATGTCCCTCACTGAGATGCCCTAGAACCTACACCTGACCATGACCACAGAAATTTGGTATGTCTTTGTGTGGGAGAGGTGGGGCACTGGGGTGTGGTGAGGACCAGGTGATAGAGGAGTGGGCGGTTATGAATCCATTCAGTGGGAGTGGGAAGAAATAGGAAGCCAGATATCTAGGAGCTAAGGCTCTAAACCTCCTCTCCAGCACTCACATACACACATACACACACATACACACACATAAGCATACCCTCCATTGTCTTATCAGGCTTAACTTACAAAACACAAATTCAAGATAAGATTATTAAAAACTTCAAGACAGTGACTGCAGATCATTAAAACCCAAATGTGGAGCCCTTCTGAGAGTTGAGCCCTGTGCAACTGCTCTAATAATATGCCTGTAAAGCTGGCCCAGCAAGCAGGAGAAGATAATAGATATTTTAAAAACCATGGTGAAGATTTGATAGAGTATTATTGGAGACCCAGGAGAGGAACACCATCTCAATAAGGATACGCCTTTGTGTGTGTATATTCAGTTGGGTGCAGAGAAAATTCCTTAAGAAGTCTGACTTCTGTTCTGAATCTTAAAAATGAATAGAAATGAGCCAATTAAAGACACAAGAGAAAAATATTCCAAGTAGAAAGAGAAAAATCAGCAAAGACACAAATTCAATAAAAGTATGTTTTCATCTTGGAATAGTTCAGTATTTCTATAGCCCAGAAACTAAAGCAGGGAGATATATGAAGTGAGGAGGCAGCAGAAAGCAGGGCAATGCTATGCCTTATGTGTCTAAGGAACTTAGGTGTCATCATATAGAAAATTCAGAGTCACTAAAGGTCATTAAATATGGGCATGTCACGGCCAAAAATGATGAGATATGTTTTACCTGATGACAGCCTGGTGGAAGAACACAAACTAGGTCTAGACAGTCCTTTCCCAATGGCATTTTTTATTGAAATATGGAATCAATCTGGACAGAATTGGGGTGGAAAGAGATAGTTAATTTACATTTATGCTTTGAATAAGATATAACTGAAATTAATTGGAGTTGAAATGATTACGTTTACTTAAGAAAGTGTGTGTGAGAAAGAGAATAAAAATTGTCAGTTTGTCCAAGTTTGGAATTGAGACTTAAGGTATAAATAAGTTTCAAATATATATATATATATATATATATATATATATATATATATATATATATATGCAGGGATCCCTGTGTGCTCAGCAGTTTAGCGCCTACCTTCAGCCCAGGGTATGATCCTGGAGTCCCTGGACCGAGTCCCACATCAGGCTTCCTGCATGAAGCCTGCTTCTCCCTCTGCCTGTGTCTCTGCCTCTCTCTCTCTCTCTCTCTGTCTCTCATGAATGAATAAATAAAATCTTTAAAAACAAACAAAAAACCCCCACAAATATATATTTATACATTCTTATTCATTCAAATAGAGAACCTGAAGTGTTCCTTATCCAAATTTATATCACTTGTGGGCTTGATATATATTATACTTGCTACTTAATATTTATAACAAGAATTCTATATAATTTTGAGACAGGTCCAGGAACCATATTTGAAGAAATTGGCTCTTCCATGTGAAGTCAGAGAGCTCTATACCATTTGATGTACTGGGACTGTTTGGGGCTGTTTATTGTTTAAAAGTAGATCTGTCCTAAAAATGGTATGTTATTTCATCTGCATTCAGGCTTTAAGAAGACTTTGGCCTTGTTTTTTCTAAGTACGTGGTTGTGGGGTTTTTTGGTTTTGGGTTTTTTTTAGTTTATTTATTTATTACAGAATGCATGCAAGTGGGGGGTAAGGGCAGAGGAAGAGGGAGACAATCTCAAGCAGATTCCCCGATAAGAGTGGTGCCCAACACTATGCTCGATCACAGGACCCTGAGATCATGACCTGAGCTGAAATCAAGAATCAGATGCTTAACTGACTGAGCAACCCATGTGCCCCTAAGTGTGTCTTTTTGTACTTCTATTCTGCTGTCCAAATACTAAGAGCTTATAAGCTCATGAAAATGAAATGGTAATAATTATTGTGGAAAGCTTATTCTGTGTCTTGCACGATGGTAGGCACTTCTCAAGCCTTATTTCCTCAAACTTTGACATCAAATCCTTGAATTAAATATAGCAAACTGAACTTTAGATATTAGTAACAGACTCAAGGGCATAGAGCCAAGTGCCTGAGGTGAAATTTAAACATAGACCATCAGCCTTCAGAATACTAGCCCTTAAACTCTCATGGTTCTCAGTGGAGATGCAGTGTTTAGCCTGCTTTTGTTAAGATGAATCTTAAAATCTACCATCGTGTCTGGGAACTCATAAGTTCCCCCAAAGCCCTAAAGAAATAAATTGGCCCTTTACGCTGAATGTCTCTTTCACCTATTTCTTTTAGTGGCCTGAGGAGACTGACAAACTGGCATTTCATGATTCGAAGTCACCAAAATCTCTTTCTATGGAGAAGCAAGAACAGAAGCCTCTATGGCCATGAAAATGTCATTGACAAACTGAGAAAACTATTTTCTTTTTTATGAAATGATGTCCTGCCCTTTCTGGGTTTCTAGAACCAATTCCAACTAGTGTTTGGGGGACAATTCCTCCAATAAGCAATTCTCAATAATACCAGTTCGTGTCCTACCATTCGACTCAATTCTAACGCTATATTCCCAGAGATAGCATCAGATTCCACAGATTATGGGTACCATCCTACAAGATTACTCCTGACCCATTTGGGAACCAGCTACAAGCCTATGTTCTGACCAACTGCGTATAAGAATAGGGGTTCCTACAATGCCTTCCTTAGACTTCAGATGGCCAGTCGTAAGTCCAAATTGTCACCTGTGCTTCTGACTGACTAGCTATAGATCAGAAGTTACCACAACCATTTCTGTGGTTCAATTAATTTACTAGAGTGGCTCACAAAAGTCAGAGAAACATTTTACTTACTAGACAACCAGTTCATTGTAAAAAGATAAAACTCAGAACAGCCAGATGGAAGAGATGCTGATGGCAAGGCATGGAAAGGATGCAGTTTCCATGACCTCTATGGGCACACCATTCTCCCTAAATCTCCATGCGTTCACCATCCTAGAAGCTCTCCAAACCTAGTCCTTTTGGGATTTTATGGAGGCTTCATTACATAGGCATGTTTGATTAAATCCTTGACCTTTGGAAACTGATTCAACCTTCAGCCCATCTCCCCTTCTGGGAGGCCAGGGGAATAACTGAAAGTTCCAACTCTCCCATCACCTGATTGGTTCTGGGGCAACCAGCTCCCATCCTTAGGTGGGTTCCAAAAGTCACCTCATTAGCACAACAAAAGACCTTTATAGCTCTAATCACTTAGGAAGTTTTAAGAGCTCTAAAAGCTCTGTTCCAGAAAAGCAAAGACCAAATACATAGCTTATTGAGGCCTCTGGGTGGCGCAGGTGGTGATTTCAGGGTCATGGAATGGAGCCCTACATTGGTACTGTGTTCAGTGCAACATCTGCTTAAGATTCTCTCCCCCACCCCACCCCCATTCACCCTCTCTAAAAGAAATAATAAAATCTTTAAAAATACATATGTAGTTCTTGTTATAAATCAAAATATCATATCTGAATATATCATAATGATTAAGTGAGATATTACTCACCAAAGCACTTTTAAAACACTTAAGTATTGTAAGATTTCAGCTTTTAAAGTATTACTTTAGAGAAGAAATGTGGCACTAGATTAATCAGAATTACAAATAATCTATAATCTTAATACAGATAGGAAGTATAAAGAGAATTATTAAGACTTTAGGAAGGAAGCAATTGGGGGATCCCTGGGTGGCTCAGGGGTTTAGCACCTGCCTTCGGCCCAGGGCATGATCCCAGAGTCCCGGGATTGAGTCCTGGGATCGAGTCCCGGGATCGAGTCCTGGGATCTAGTCCCACATTAGGGTCCCTGCAGAGAGCCTGCTTCTCCCTCTGCCTGTATCTCTGCCTCTCTTTCTCTCTGTGTCTCTCATGAATAAATAAAATATTTTTTAAAAAAAGAAGGAAGGAAGCAACTAAAAGATAGTTAAGTCATCTAGTCTCTTGTCTCAGACAATTTAATTTCTAGCAAAAATATCCAAAATAATTATCATCTATTAATCACTGACTTTATTATTTCTAGATGTGAGATATAGACAGTTATATCTACTACTCTTGTTTTACTTTCAGTGTATCAAAAAATGTTCAAATAGATTGTCTAATAATTTCAGAAATAAGTACCATATTTTTTTTTCTAGGGGAGAATTCTTGATATCCTATAATATGTATGAAGATGGAAAGTATAAATAGGAACACACTGCAAACTCCATAACTGAACAAATTCCTAGTGTAAATGGAGTAGTAATCATTTGGGAGAGAATAAAGATCTGTAGTAGTGATGCAGGATGGTGATTATATATTGTACACACATTTCCTATCTGGAACTGATAACCAGGAGCATTTTGCAAGTCAAGGATGTTACTGCTAGTTAATTTAAAATGCATTATTTATAGAAACCTGGTCCACTTTCACTCATGGAAAATGCTTTAACTAATACTATTCTTAGCATTCCTGATTCTAATGCTTGCAAAAAGAATGGAAGCAAAAAATATAAAAATGATTAATTCTGGAAGAATCAAACACAGTCCTAGCTGTATTTTAGCATTTCCAATAATAGAACTAATACCGTGGTTCCCTTTTTCAGCTACTTATAACTTTATTGCCTAAGGAAGCATAAGTTAAAACTTAGGAAGCAATAGATTAGAAAAGCTATTTTGGATTTATATATTTTATTTAATAATATAGGTCAAAAATATCTACTAATATTAAGAGACCCAGAGAAGAACATTTCTATCCAAGTTGATATGCTAATTAAGCATGTATCATATAAACCAGGATAAATGGGAATGGAAAACACTGGACTCTGAACATGATTTTTAAAATTTGATTTTTACATTTAAATCCATTTATACATTTAAATGCATTCAAATAGGAAATCCAAAGGATGTCCCTTATCTAAAGCAAATTCAGAGTGTGTAGCCTTATTAAACTAGAGGGGTTTGAATCATGCAGCATTACAAAGAACTCTGGTCTTGTCAAATGCTATAAAGCAGTAATCCTGGGTTATATTTTTGGGGTTGCCACCTTCTTACTATTGTATTTATTCATATCTTTACTTTTTCTTATGTGTAAAAGGCAGGAATAGTCTATGTGATTTCACTGGTCTCTATACTGCTGTAAATATTTATCGATTCATTCACTGTAACTCACAGGATATCTGGGTCCTAGATCATTCTGCCCACTTGAAATTTAGGTATGATTGCTAAAAAATGAAATTTTCATGCTCTGAAATTGTCCTCAAGTAATTTGAAGTGTGTGAGAGGATGGTAAAAATGTTCTATTCTCATGTTGCAAATATTTACCTCCCTGCTTGATATGCTTTCTTGCCACCTTGTATATGCAATGCCTGTCCTGCATAATGTCAACCTGGACTTGGAAATGAGCCAACCCCTTGTCTTTGAGGAAAAACAAAGCAAAGCAAAACACCATTACACCACCATACATGCACCTGTGCCCACCTCCCCCCATACACCCCTTTCAAAATGAAAGGAAATAGAAATGGAGTGTTTACTAGATGTTATCAAAGATTTGGGAAAAGATGGGAAACTGAATGTCATATCACGTCAAAGCAAATGCCTTCAAATTGTAATAGCAATCCTGTTTTACAAAGAGCCTTTGGCCACTGAGGGACCTTTAATACCTACTTAAACTTCTGTAACCTGAAATTTACTGGATTATTTAATGTTTCTCTTTGCTCTCCTTTTCAGTTCTTCTTTATCTTTCTTATGATGAAACCAAATCTCTCTTTTATCTTGCTGAAAATTGTGACTGTTTCTCCTTGACTCTAGCACAGCCACCCCCATGCTTGGTGGTTTCCCTTCTTTACCTACAATTCATTAAAGTTTGTTGCCAGCTTTAAATGCTCACACTTTTCACTCCTACTACATAAGTGCCAATCACCATTAATGTTTCTTTCTGCTATTTTGTTATTAGTGTATAGAAATGCAACTGATTTCTGTATATAATTTTGTATCCTGCAACTTTACTGAATTCATTTATGAGTTCTAGTAGTTTTTTAGTGGAGTCTTTAGGGTTTTCTATATATAGTATCATGTTATCTGCAAATAGACGTTTTACTATTTCTTTACCAATCTGGATGCCTTTTATTCTTTTGGTTGTCTGATTTCTGTGGCCAGGACTTCCAGTACCATGTTGAATAAAAGTAGTGAGTGGACATTTTTTCTTGTTCCTGACTCAAGAGGAAAAGCTCTCAGTTTTTCCCTATTGAATATGATGTCAGCTATGAGTTTTTCACATATGGCCTTAATTATGTTGAGGTATGTTCCCTCTAAACCTCCTTTGTGAAGGTTTATATCATGAATGGGTTTTGTACTTTCTCAAATGCTTTTTCTCCATCTATTGAAATGATCATATGATAGTTATCCTTTCTCTTATTGATGTGAGATATCACATTGATTGTATTGAACCACTCTTGCATCTCACACTTGGTTATAGTGAATGATTTTTTAATGCCTTATTGGATTCAGTTTACTAGTATTTTGTTGAAGATTTTTGCATTAATGTCCATCAGAGATCTTGGCCTGTAGGTCACTTTTTTGTAATGTCTTTATCTGGCGTTGGTATCAATGAAATTTTGACCTCATAGATTGAGTTTGGAATCTTTCATTCTTCTTCTATTTTTTGGAAATAGTTAGAGAAGAATAGGTATTAACTCTTCTTTCTTTTCCCCTGCATTTACATTTTTATTGCAGTCATGGGAACAACCTAAGTGTTCATCAGCAGATGAACTGATAAATATAAGTGATATATGAATATATATAATACAGTATGTTCATTTGACCCTTAATAAATGCAGTGATTAGGGACACCAACCCTCATGTGGTTGAAAATCTGTGTATTAACTATTGACTCCCCAAAACAACCACTAAAAATCTGTTGCCAGAAGACTCATTGATAACAGTTGATTAACACACATTTTGTATATCACATGTATTATATACTATAGTCTTACAATAAAGTAAGCAAGAGGAAAAATATTAAGAAAATCATGAGAAAGGGAAATAGGTTTACAGTACTGTATTGTATTTATTGAAAAAATCCACAAGTGGACCTGCACAGTTCAAAACTGTATTATTCAAAAGTCAATTATACCCATCCAGAAGAAAGAAGAAAATCCTGCAATTTGTGACAATCTGAGTGGACCTTGAAAACATTATGTTTAGTGAAACTTGCTGGACAGGAAAAGAAAAATATTGTATGATATGTGACTCTTGATCTCATGGTTGTAAGTTTGAGCTCCATATTGGGTGCAAAGATTACTTACAAAAATAAAATCTAATCAAAACTACAGTAAGATATCACTTCAAAGAATTACTAAAATTGACAGTGGAAGAAACAACGGGTGTTGACAACAATGTAGAGAAAGGGGAACCCTAGTAAACTATAGGTGGGAATGCAAACTACTCTGGAAAACCATATGGAGGTTCCTCAAAAAGTTAAAAAATACAACTATCCTATGATCCAGCATTTGCAGTACTAGGTATCCACCCAAAGAATACAAAAATACTAATTCAAAGGGATATATGTAATCTGATGTTGATAGCAGCATTATCAACAATAGTCAAATTATGGAAAGAAGCCAAATGTCCATCAACTGATGAATGGATAAAGAAGTGGTATGAATGTATGTACACACACTCACACACACACACACACACACACACACACTCTGAAATATCACTCAGCCACAAAGAAAAGAATGAAACCTTGCCATTTGCAACAACATGGATGGAGCTAGAGAGTATTAATGCTAGGTGAAATAAGTCAAAGAAAGACACATGCCATATGATTTCACTCACATGTATGATTTAAGAAACAAAACAAAAGATCATAGAGGAAAAAAGAGAGAGGTAAACCAAGAAACTGATTTATAGAGAACAAACTTATAGTTACCAGAGGGGAGGTAGGGGAAATGGACTAAGCATGTGAGGCAAGTAAGGAGGGCACTTGTGAGGAGCACTAGGTGTTGTATGTAAGTATTGAATCAATAAGTTGTACACCTGAAACTAATATTACACTGTGTGTTAACTAACTTGGAATTTAGTAAAAACTTAAAAAATATAAAATCTCTAGCTCTTTTTACATGCTTGGTAGGATTCACCTGTGAAGCCATCTGGTCCTAGACTTTTGTTTGTTGATAGGTTTTGAATTACTGATTCAATTTCATTGCTATTAATTGGTCTGGTCAAATTTTCTGTTCTTTCCTGACTCAGTTTTAAAAGATTTTATGTTTCTAGGAATTTATCCATTGCTTCTACGTTGTCCAATTTGTTGGCATATAATTTTTCATAATATTCTTTTATAATCCTCTATTTCTGTGGTGTTATTTTCTTTCATTTCTGATTTTATTTGTTTGATCTCTCTCACTGCCTCTCCCTCCCTTTATTTGGATGAGTCTGGCTAAAGGTTTATCAATTCATTGATCTTTTCAAATAACCTGATCCTAGTTTCATTGACCTTTTCCACCATTTTTTAAATCTCTATTTCATATATTTCTGCTCTATACTTTATTACTTACTTCTTTCTGGTTTTCGGTTTTGTTTGTTGTCCTTTTTCTAGCTCTGTTATATGTAAGGTTAGGTTATTTAAGTTTTTTTCTTGCTTCTTGAGGTAGGCCTGTATTGCTATAAACTTTCCTCTTAGAACAACTTTGGTATATCCCAAAGATTTTGTACAATGTGTTTTCACTTTCATTCACCTCCGTGTGTGTTTTTTTTTATTTCCTCTTTGCTTTTTTGGTTGACTCATTCACTGTTTAGCAGAATGTTATTTAACCTCCATGTATTTATGTTCTTTCCAGATTTCTTCTTATGATTTATTTCTAGTTTGATACCATTATAGTTGGAAAAGATGCATGATATGATTTGTCTTTTTGAATTTGTTGAGACTTGTTTTGTGGCCTACATGATCTATTCTGAGAATATCCCATGTGCACTTGAAAAGAATATTCTGCTGTAGTGATCAAAACAGTATGGTACTAGCTGTAAAAATAGACACATATATCAATGGAACAAAATAGAGAGTCTAGAAACAAGCCCACTTTTATGATCAATTAATGTATGTAAAAGGAGACAAGAATATACAATGGAGGGTGTGTGCCTGGGTGACACAATGGATTAAGTGTCAGACTCTTGATTTTGGCTTAGGTCATGATATTAGGGTTATGAGATTGAGCCCACATAGGGCTCTGCACTGGGCATGGAACCTGCTTAAGATATTCTCTCTCTCTCTCTCTCTCTCTCTCTCTCTCTCTTTCTCTCTCTCTCTGCCTCCCTCCCCCAGCACTTCCCCCCATTTAAAAAGAAATGGGAAAAATTCTCTCTAACCAATGGTGTTGGGAAAACTGGTTTACACACAAAAGAATGAAATTGGACCACTTTCTTACTCCATAGACAAAAATAAACTCAAAATGGATTAAAGTCCTAAATATGAGACCTGAAACCATAAAACTTATAGAAGAAAACATAGGCAATAATCTCGACATCAGCCATAGAAATATTTTTTTAGATATGTCTCCTTTGACAATAAAACAAATGCACAATTAAACTATTGGGACTACACCAAAATAAAAAGCTTTTGTACAGAGAAGGAAACCATCAACAAAACAAAACCTCAATTGGAGAAGATATTTATAAAGGGTATATATGATAGAGGGTTACTATCTAAAATATATAAAGAATGTATACAACTCAACAACAAAACCCCCACCAATAATCACACTTAAAAATGGGCAGAGGGTCTGAATAGACACTTTTCTAAAGAAAAGATACAGATGGCCAACAGACACATAAAAAGATGTTCAATATCACTAATCATCGGAGAAATTCTAATCAAAACAATAATGAGATATTACCTTACATGTGTCAGAATGCCTAAAATCAAAAACACAAGAAATAGCAAGTGTCAAGGAGGGTGTGAGAAAAAGGGACCTGTGCAAGCTGATGCAGCCACAGTGAAAAACAATGGAGGTTCCTCAAAAACTTAAGAATAGAATTAATATTTGATCCAGTAATTCAACTACTGGGTATTTACCCAAAGAAAATGAAAACACTAATTCAAAAAGATACATGCACCCCTGTGTTTACTGTGGCATTTACAACAGCCAGAATATGCAAGCAACCCAAGTGTTCATAAACGAATGGATAAAGGTGTGGTAGACACATGCAATGGAATATCAGCCATAAAAAGATGAGATTTTGCCATTTGCAACAACATTGATGAAACTAGAGGGTATTCTATAAAATGCTAAGAGAAATAGGCAAAATAGGACAAAACTCATGATTTCACTCAACTGTGGAATGTAAGAAATGAATAAGAAAAGAAAGAAAAATACAAAAAAAAAGACTCTTAAATAAGAGAACAAACTGGTGGTTGCGTAAAATAAGTGAAAGGGATGAAGAGTATACTCAATGATAAGCACTGAGTAATGTATAGAATTTTTTTAAATAATCAAAATATAATAATAAATATTCCTTATAGAAAGTGTGACTGACACTTGAACAATTTTCAGATGTCTGCAAGGCTATAGTTAAGTTCCTAATTTCAACCTTATCTAGATAGTATGCTTGATAGAGCCACACACACATCATTGTGCATGAACAACTTAGGATTCACTTTGTTCCTTTGGGCCTTTCACTCACTTCTATGCAGTTGTTTCCTTAAGAACATCAGGCAGTAAATCCACGTAGGAAGGGTGGTACTTGTTAGACTAGAAGAACAAACTTTAGCCACCAGAGGAATTGATAGCTGTGAGGTTGATGGCTGACTACCCAGTTATCTTTCTGATACAGGCTCAGGGTGCCAGTACCAGATATCAGGGAGAAGCTTAAAGATGAATCAGCACCCCCTTTTTCTTTCAGCCTTACAAACTGGTTCTCTTTAGGTGTTAAAACCTGCATTCATCACTGAGAAGAATTTTGACTTCAATACCATTGTCTTGGAGTTATTGAAAATTTCAGGCATTTTTAAAAAGATTTTTATTTATTTATTCATGAGAGACAGATAGACAGACAGACAGATACAGGCAGAGGGAGAAGCAGACTCCAGGCAGGAAGCCCGATGTAGGACTCAATCCCAGGACTCCAGGATCACGCCCTGAGCCAAGGTAGATGCTCAACTGCTGAGCCACTCAGGCATCCCAGAAAATTTCAGGCATTATGCTGGTTTTCAGACTTCTCTTCTGGAGTGATTTCTTTTCATTTGTTTCTCATTATCAAATAGTTAAGTAGGAACTAGAGAGCGGCACCAGGATTTTCTGACATGATATTTTAGACTAGAAATAACTTTGAAGTATCTTTTTTTAAAGGTTTTATTTGAGAGTGTGTGTGCATGAGCAGGGGTAGGGGCAAAGGAGAGGGAGAAGCGGGGGAGACTTCCCACTGATCATGGAGCCCCACATTGGGCTGGATCCTAGGACCCCAAGATCATGACTGAGCTGAAGGCAGATGCCAAACCAACCGAATCACCCAGAATCCCCTAGACTAGAAATAATTTTAAACAATTGAAAAGTTCATATATTATATAACTGGTGGAATAAATAATGTCATTATAGAGGCAGGGATAGATTATGAGATATAATAATTTTAAATGATAAAAACTATAAAAGACCTTTAAATACCTGAGAGTTGTTTTTTTTTCCTGAGAGTTTTTTTTTGAGATGTCTCTATTTCTTCAATTAAGAAAGAGGATGCATCTTCTCAAATAGGCCTATTGGTGACATTTTATGTATAAGACAGCAGAAAAGTGCTTTGTTAAAAAAATAAAAATAAAAATAAATAAATAAAATAAAATGTTGCTAGAGTATGAATGTGTTTCCCCCAAATTTGTAATATTAAAATCCCAACCCCTAAAGATGGCAGTGTTAGGAGGTTGGGGCCTTAGGTCATAAGTGCAGTGACCCAATAATTGGAATTAGTGTCCTTATCAAAGAGACCCCTGAGAGCTGGCTCATCCTTTTTGCCATTTAAAGATACAATGAAAAAAAAAAAAAAAAAAGATACAATGAGAAGTCTGCAGCCCCAAAGAAGACTCCCATCCAACCACACTGGTGTTGTGATCTTGGACTTCTTTAATCCAAAACTGTGAGAAACAAATTATGTTGTTTATGAAACACCTGATCTATGGTATTTCTTGTTATAGCATCCCAAAGGGCTAAGACATGTGTTATTTGATTATTAATGAATTTATTCACTCATCCATTAATTCATTCGTTCAGCTTGAGTCTACTGTTTGCTTCTAAGTGGAAGTTTTGCAAAATTAAATCAAACCTAATGGCCTGTCAGTATGGTAATTTTTAAAAAGCTACAAAAAGGCATATAAAAATTATCTGAAGACTGAGAGGGGCTGATCTCATTTCTTGGCTTTTATAATGGTATATGGACATCATTTATAATTTTGTAATCACCATTGCTATATACTGATAGTTATGAGTCAGAGTACTTTTGTGCTGATTTGTAGAATATTCCTCTTCTATTCCTCTGTATATGGTGCTCTACTGAGTCAGGCTTAGATTTAGTTCATACAGATGATTTCATAAATCCAAGATCTTGACTTTTACCAAATATCTATTAAGCAGAGGGTATTTAATTGAAAGGATATCTTTCACTGGAATTAATACAAGTTTAATAACCTGTTTTCCTTAATTCTTATCTGGTTGACACTAACTTTTGTTCTTATTTTTAGAACAATGACATTCATTTTTACATAAACTTTCTAGTCCCAAAGATCATTTACATATGTTATTTAAATCTGTAATTAAATTATTTCAGTTTATCCTTCCTTTAAAATATTTCAATCATTTCTCAGATAAACAAAAGCAGTGCTCTTAGAAACCACTGTCTAATAAGTAAAATTTTTGCATATGTTAATAACGTGGGGAAACATGCCAACATGGTGTGCACCTCTCACACAATTTGATTCAAAGGTATGTCTAAGTCAGGTAGGTCTTGGTTGGGCAGCCTAGGTGGCCCAGTGGTTTAGTGCCACCTCCAGCCCGGGATGTCATCCTGGAGACCTGGGATCAAGTCCCACATCAGGCTCCCTACATGGAGCCTGCTTCTCCCTCTGCCCGTGCCTCTGCCTCTCTCTCTCTCTCTCTGTCCCTCTCTCTGTCTCTCATGAATCATGAATAAATAAAATCTTAAAAAAAAAAAAAAGGTCTTGGTGGTGGTTAGGGTACTGCACTAGGCAAATAATATGCTGAAGAATTCCAAGTGTCCAACTTGCTTCTCCTGATGTCATCTTCGTAAGTTCCCTTTGCAACTGAATTGAATAGTTGGTTCCTCAGAGGTCTAATTTAGTCAGCGATGGAGTCCTTTGTAGATAATCAAATTACTCTTGACTACAGCATCTATTTTTCACAGGAACTAGTGGTGACTTCCATAATTAGTGCACAGAAATGTATTAAAAGATGAAAAGAGTACTCCTTCTGAAGAGTCTCTTGGAAAAGATGTATCTTCATTGCCCACAGGTGCACACACACACACATGTACAAATATATATGTATAAATGAACGTATTAAAAATAAATATTTATAGTATTCATTTGAGTCATATTTTTAGCCATCTTAAAACTGTTTCTTACTTTTTCTCAAAATTTATCATTTGTCATTGTCACAAATACAGAGACCCGTTTCATTTTCCTTTGTTAACCCTTTTGCAATAATATACAGTTGACCCTTGACCTGTGTGGTTCCACTTATATTTGGATTTTTTTACACTATAGTACTGTTAATGTATTTTCTCTCCCTTATGATTATCTTAATAACATTTTCTTTTCTCTGGCTTACTTTATCATAAGAATACAGTATAAAATATATATATAGATATATATTCTATATATCTATATATATATAGAATATCTTTTCATCAGCTTTGTGTTTTGGTAAGACTTCTGGTCAATGGTAGTGTTTTAGTAGTTCAGTTTGGGGGGAGTCAGTAATTGTATGTAGATTTCCAACTGTGCAGGAGACAGCCCCTCTAGCCCCCATGTTGTTCAGGGGTCACCTGTATGTTTTTCAATTTGATAATTGATAAAACAGAGGCATATTTAACTTTGTTTCAATTACTAGTGATGATAAACTTTTTTTAAAAGATTTTATTTATTTATTCATAAAGATACAGAGAAAGGCAGACACATAGGCAGAGGGAGAAGCAGGCTCCCTACAGGGAGCCTGATGTGGGACTCGATCTCAGGACCCCAGGATCATGACCTGAGCCAAAAGTAGATGCTCAGCCACTAAGCCACCCAGGTGCCCCTATAAGCATTTTTATATGTATTCTGGCTAGGCAGATAGTGGCATTTGCACCTATTGAATATACAGTTATGCACCAATGATTTGTTTCATTCATTCATTCACACATTCATTCATTCATTAAACAAGAATTTTTTAAATGCTCACTCTGAGCCAGATAGTGCTCTCTCTGGATTCATAAAATTACACCCCTAGATGAAAAATCCTCAAACTCAGGAAGATTTTATTCCTGTGAAAGAAATAAGCAATAAACATAATAAATTAGTGAAAAATACACATTATATAGTAGTAAAAAATGCTGAAAAATGAAATGGGAAGAATGTGGTGTATGGTGGTGACAGTGTAATTACACTTTGCAATAGAGTAGTCAGGGAAGGTCACGTAGAGAGAGTGATTTATGACTAATGCCTGATATAGATAAGGAGCTGGCCACTCAGACAGATACCTGATGTTTCAGCTCGATAGAATAGCAAATGCAAAGGCCCTGAGTCATACACTGCTTAGTAAATTTAACCAACACATTAGAAGATAAAAATGGGGAGTGTGGAATGAAGAAAGGAAGAGTAGAGTCAATGAGAGACCAAGGAGTTCATGGCAGATGCCCAATTCCAGCTGAAAGCAGAAAGAGGTATACTTTCTGTAGTAAAATGTATAAATTACAATAAAACTAACTAAAAGTACTCTTTCTTTTAATTGCCGCCATGTACCTGATGATGCACTTTGTCAGCAATAAAACTTTCCTCTCCCCCAGGACAGACCACTTCTATCAATTTTACTTAGATATAACCCTGGTAAGATTTGAGATCAAAAGTTAACAGAAAATCAGATCATATAAGTCCTTAAAAACTATTGAAAGGACTTTGAGGGTTACTCTGCATTAAATAGACAATCACTAGAGGATTTTAAGCAGAAGAGTAACATGATGCATCTTGCATTTTAAAGGGTTGGCTCTAGATACTATGTGGAGAATAGAATTAAATGGCCAAAGATAGAAATAGAAAGATCAATTAGGGCCAATTGCAAAAAATTTGGATTAATGATAATAATCATTAATCCAAATTAATGATGGCCTGGAGTAGGGTGGCAAATGATGAGACAGGGAGAAGTGATGTTTTTAGAACTAGTTGGAAAATTATAATTCTTAGGGTGGCTTTAAGGGAGTCTAGTCTTTATTGTGAAATATACATAACAAAATTTTATCATTTGTATTTTTAGGTGTACAATCCATTACCATTAAGTACATTCCCAATGTTATTGTGCAAATGTGACCAATGTCCATTTCCAGACTTCTTAATCATCAAATAGATGTTTTGTAATCGTTAAACAATAATTCTCATCCCCCTGAACCATCCGCTGATAATCTCAACTCTATTATTTCTGTAAATTGTTCTGTAGGTTCCTCATATAGTGTTTATCCTTTTGTGTCTGGTTTACTTTAGTTAGCATAATGTTTTCAAGAGTCATTCATGTTGTAGTAATATCAGAAATTACTTTTTATGGCTAAAAAGTAATAATATTTATGGCTAAAAGTAAATAATATTCTGTTGTATTTATATACTATATATTGATTATCCATTCATCTGTTTATAGATGTTTGGGCTCTTTCCACATTTTGCTATTGTAAATAATGCTTCTATGAAGCATTATCTGTATTTGTTTGAGTGTCTCTTTTCAATTCTTTTGTGTATATATGGAAATAAAGAATTGCTGGATCATACAGTAATTCTACTTTTAACTTCTTAAGGAACTGCCAAACTGTTTTCCATGGCAGCTGCATCATTTTGCATTCTTACCAACCTTGCACAAGTTTTCTTATTTGAACACATCTAGGCCAACACATGATTTTCCATTTGCTTTTTTGGTTTTGTTTTGTTTTAATATAATAGCTCTAATAATGGCTGTGGGGACGCCTGGGTGGCTCAGCAACTGAGCGTCCACCTTCGGATGGCCCTGATCCTGAAGGCCCAGGGTTGAGTCCCGCATCCGGCTCCCAGCATGGAGCCTGCTTCTCCCTCTGCCTCTGGTCTCTGCCTCTCTCTCTCTCTCTCTGTCCTGTCTCTCATGAATAAATAATTTTTTTTTAAATGGCTGTGAAGTGGCATCTCCCTGCGGTTTTGATTTTCATTTCCCTAATGACTGGTGATGTTGTACATTTTTTGTTGTTGTTGTTATTGGACCTTGTTTATCTTTTTTGGTATCTATTCAAATCCTTCCCTGATTTTTAAGTTGAATGGTTTCTTTCTTGTTGAGATTTAGGAGTCCTTTACATATTTTGGGTGTGAATCTCTACCAGGTATATGAATTGCAAATCTTTTCTCTCATTCTGTGCATTATCTTTTCACTCTCTTGATGCTGCTCTTTGAATCACAAATCTTAATGTTGATAAAGTCAAATTTATCTGCTTTTACTTTTGTTGCTTGTGCTTTTCATTCAGCCATTTAAATGTTAATTAAAGGGATTAATGATAGATCATGTTCTCATTCAGACTTCTTACCTTGGAGACATTACTAACACCTACTACCCTGTGACCTTGGCAATGTATTGACCTCTCCTGTATTTTGTTGTCCTCATCTCTAAAAAGAGGACACTATCATTTGTTGCAAAGACTAATGAATTAAGGTAGCATACTTAGAGTGACCAGCACATAGCAAGTACTCAATAAATAATAACTATTTTTGTCTCTTAGATACTGACTTTTACAAATAAAGTTCCACAAAATTATTTGTTGAAGGCTTCACATCTAATGTGTGACTGGTTAACACTTTGAACAAGATCTATTTGAACCTCAGGATTTATGCTTGGTTTGAGCTGCATCTTAAGGGCAGCAGCATAACTCTTACTGATCAACCTGAAAAGAAAAAGAAAAAAAATTATAAAAAGAAAGAAGTCAAACACCTGGAAAACCCATAAACTGGGTAATCTGTTTCTGAACAATCAGTGTGAATATAAATTGTGTTTGAAAAAGACTTCAGCTCAGTGGGCTAGCACTGCAGCCAAGAAAAAACTTTTTGTAAGAAGCTCATGTTGGGCTTATTTGTGGAATTATTTTTAAAATATGCCATTTGAATTGTTGCAGCATTTTGCTGTTGGAACTCGGTACAAGAGAAACAAATATAGTTTTCTAAGAATATTTTTGAAGGTAACATAATGACATGGAGGATTTAAAAATCTTTGCTCTAAACCACAAATACACTATAGCTATTCCAGTGAACTGAAGAACATATATATATATATTTTTTTTCTTTTGGATAGTCACCCAGTTCTTTGCAGCAGATTTAAATGTGGTATCTGTCAGATGCCAGTTCAAGCACCCACAGATGTATACAGTACATTCTCTAATCTGTTCTTCTATTTACCTTTTCAATTTTTCTATAGAGCATTTTCTACTTAGCATTTTTCTACTTAGCATTTTCTCTGCCTTCCCAATTTGAAGATTAACATAAAACATGAGAAAGCACTGCTCTTATATTTGAGACTCTACCCTGTTTTGAAAGGATAATTGGTAACCTTGTGGCATTTTTTTGTTCCAATCTTATTTTCTTCATTTAAACTCCAATTAAGGGATGAAATGTTTCAAAGAGTTATCTTAATCAAATTCTTATTAAAAGTATTTTTATACTTTTGCAATTAAAATTAATCAATTTGGAGTGCCTGGGTGGCTGAGTTGGTTAAGCTTCCGACTATTGATTTTGGCTCAGGTCATGATCTCAGGGTTGTGAGATCCAGCCCCATAATGGGCTCCATGCTGAGTGTGGAGCCTGCCTAAGGTTCTCTCTCTCTACCCCTCCCCCTTCCATCTCTAAAATAAATAAGTTCATTAAACTAAATTAAATTAATACATTTTATTCTCTTCTGTAGTTATAGAAACTGTCTAAAATTTACTACAAAAATGAATATTTTCATAATGAGCATATCTGAATTTTTCAAGTAAAACCCTTTCATTTAATAATGATTTATTTCTTTACGATTTATTTCTTTCCAATATTTGATATATATTTATGTATGTATGAGATACTGCATATTAAAATTACTATTTATGCATTTAAACATATGCAAAATGTGCAACTAACAATATTTTACTTAATGCTATGTTTACTTAACTTTGTCATTTCAATGTCATAACTTACTTCAAATCCTGATTTATTTCCTTATTTTTTAAACCAATAATGCCCTTGTAAGAACATTTTTATTTATCCCATACTTCACTGTTAAAAAATTAATTCTAAAAAAAAAATTAATTCTATAATAGGGGCACCTGGATGACTTAGTTGGTTAAGCATCCGACTATTGATTTCAGCTCAGGGCATGATCTCAGAGTCGTGGGATCATGGACTCTATGCTCAGTGAGGAGTCAGCTTTAGATTCTCTCTCTCTGCACCTTCCTCCTGCACAATCTCTCTTTCAAATTATAAATAAATCTTTAAAGCAATACTATAGTAAGTATTTTGCCATAATGGTAGTAAAAATCTATATAGCATAAGTGTTTTTTTTCATGTATTAATAATTGCTGTGACTGAACTGTTTTTTATATAACAGCCATTTCTATTATTTTCATTATATTTCCTATTCATGTCCAACAAATTTCTTCCCTGTAACATTAGTTTAGTTTTGTTTTTTGTTGAAGTTACATATACATTAAGGCCACTGCACCCGATTTTGAGGAGAAAATCAGGTATAATTTAAAGCATAATAAGAAAAAGCTGGTATTGCAAATTGTTGATTCTTTGTTGTTGTATGTATTGCAGGTATTCTTAGTCTATTATTTGTCTTCAATTCTGTTTCATGTATTTTTTAAAAGATTTTGTTTATTTACTTGAGAGAGAGAGAGAGAGTATGAGAGAGGGAGAAAGAAAGAATGGGAGAGAGGCAAAGAGTGAGGGAGAAACAGAATCCCTATTGAGCAGGGAGCTGAATGTGGGGCTCTATCCAGGGACATTGGGATCTTGATTTGAGCTAAAGGCAGATGATGAACTGACTGAGCCATCCAGGCACCCCTTTCCGTTGTATTAACTGGCCTACAGTTCTTTTTATATATAGTTAGGACTAACATTATGTATTTTTTAAGATGATTTCTTCCTTTAATTATATATATGGAAAAGTATATCCTAAGTGAAAGCCAAAGACATAATACTTTTCTTATATATTAGATTTCAGTGGTTTTTGGCTTCATTTTTATAAATTTCTTACATTTTAATTAATTTTATAACTTCTTTGGCTTAGTAATAATTCCAGTAAGCTTTCTTAGTTTTTTAATGTTATTTTCATAATATTACACGGAGACGACAATGGGTGGGTGATTAGTTGGAAAAGCTCTTTTGGAGAAAATCATTAAAGGTCAATCAGATAATTAAAGAAACAATGTATGTAAAAAGTGACTTGTAAACTTCAGAACATTCTTTAAATGTTAGCTATTACTATTGTTGATGCTAATAAATGGTCTTGCTTTTTTTTTCTTCTCGTATCACTGGTAATGAATGCTTACATATTGTTGCATAAGTTATAATTTTCCATTTACAATTAGATTAAATGGAGAAGTTGTAGAAGAACTTTTGATGAAAAGGAATATCAGACATTTGTAGCAGAGTTTATTTTACTTATCCCATTAGAATATACACTTTTGTAGCCCAGGTCAGTGGTTTTACTCTATTTAAATAGTTTCATCTGTCTGTTCTTTGACTTTTCTACATATAACATTTCTTTTGAAGGGAGAAAACTCAATAAATTATGTGGCTTATTTTGTATTCAGAATGCTCATCTGTTGATATCTTACCCTGCATTTATCACCTTTGTTATTTGTAGGCAAAGTACAAGTTATAGAAGATATAGGTTTGATTTAATTAAAAATGTAAAAAGACATTAAATACTCCAAATACATTAACCATGAAATTTTACCTTAAAAACTTTATTCTTAAAAAATTATCTTTAAGTTACTTTTACCTATTTAATCCCAAAATGAATAATTTCAACCTTTTGTTGATATTAATGTATGAGTTAAAGTAAGTCTTTTACAACTGTGTTAGCAAATACATGTAAAATTAGCCAATGTTTAGAGAAAAGTCCACTTTGTATTAATATGATCCTGAAGTAGTATGTTTTTTAAACTACCTATTTCAACTTCCTGGAAAATGGAGTTTATATATGGCTTATTCTATCCCATATTGCAGTTCAGCAACTAGGATACAAAGTCTCTTGACAAAGTTGATTTTGCAAATTATTTCTCTTTTCTTCTCTTTTCCAGGGTTTACCCTCCCCCAAGAATCTAAGAATCTTTGTTGTTAACATCCAAAATCTCTGTAGCTGTGAAAAGTCTTCTTTCTTAGAAAACAACTAAAGCTTAATGAATAAAAAAAACCTACAAAAGTGCAACCCTGTCCTCAACAGTTAAAGTTTACTTGTGTGCTATCTTTTCAATTATTATTTGTGAAGCAATTATTTCCCCTAATGCATTCTGTGAAATCAGGAGCATTTGCAACCTGAACAGTACATTGCAAAATGCTTATACCTAGACCAGGTAGGCAAGTATGATAAATGGTGTACAGAAAAGCTTTTTTTCCTAACTCAGCAACTTGAGATAATTTGGATTTGCTAAACTTGGTATTATCAAATAGCAATTTATTGTACACAGTGGTATTAATTATTTAAAGCTGTATATATTACAATGTCTGCCTTGTGCTTTTTTAAAACTAATATTCTTGTCCCTATGACCTAAGTCTCTGGTAAATAGGAAGTACTCAATACATAATTTTGGAATAAAATAGATAAACTTTTGGAAATTTTAGAAAAATGGTATTACTTTGTTTCTTGAATACACATCTTTTATTTGTTATGTCTGTGCTTTTCAGCCATATTTTTAAAAGAGCCCTGGAGCATATATTCATCATATCGTACACAGATTATTCTATTCAGATAATCAGTCTGTCATTAAGCACTTTCTAACTTCCTTGGCCTACCTCTCTTGGGGGGGGGAGTGGGACAAAAAGATCATTAGTATGCCAAAATATGCTCTGCAATGAGCTCATTGCCTAAGGCTGACATATACCAATACCCTTGTCTTCTTTCCTACATCACAGTAATGAACTTGCTATCATTCTAGTAAAGAAATCACAGCAAACATACTTCCTCCCCAGGAATTTGTTTGAATGCAGTATATAAACCATGACTAACTAAATTTTTGTTGTTTTCCTTTTTAATTTGTAGATAAGTAGTAAGACTTTAAAGGAAATTGAAACAAGAGAATAAAAAAGCTTAGATTTATATTTTGGAGAATTTAGTCTAAATTGGCTGCATTGTGGCTGCATTTAGTCTCCACTGTGGCTGCATTGTGGAGAATGAATTTGGGGGGTGTAAAATACTGAGTGAGGAGACGATCATAGGAAAAAGGAAAAGAAAGTGAAGACCAGATTGAGGCAGTAATATTGGGAATGGAAATAATGAGATAGATTTAGAATGCCTAGATTTTAAGAGAGGAAGTGAAAGCCCACAGTAAGCCCTGAGACGTGGCTCTACTTATTATTTACATGTAAGCAAGATAACATAGCATGGAGAAGAGGGTTATTGTGGCAGATGATAAAGTTTTATTTCAAAATGTTTGCAGAGTTTTCTGCATTGTAGACAATGTGAACAGAGCAAAAGTAGAAATAAAAAATAAAAATCACACATATAATCTCACTATATTTTCATGTAGATGCATTCATATAAAATCATTTTATATATATATAACTATATTTTAAATAAAATTGTGACCATGACATATAGATAGGCCTATAAATTGCTCTTTTCATTTAAATTATATCATAAACATTGTATTAGTAAGCTTGAGCTGCCATAACAAAATATCATAGGCTGGGGGACTTAACAGAAATTTATTTTCTTACTGTTCTGAAGGCTATAAGTCTAGATCAGGGCACCATCATGGTCAGCTTATGGTGAGAACTTTCTTCCAGGTAATGGCCACCTTCTCACTGTGTCCATACATTGTAGAGAGAGAGAGTGGTGAGCAAAGAGGTTGGGGGAGAAAGAGAGAGCATGAGTGAATGATATAGAGGGTGCACTCTCAGGTATCTCTTCTTTATAAGGGGACTAATTTCGTCATGAAGACCCACCCTATTGATCTTATCTAACCCTAATTACTTCTCACAGGCCACACTTTGAATACCATCCCACTGGGTAAGGCTTCAAAATATGAATTTTAAGGGGACAAAACATTTAGCCCTTAAACATTTTAGTTGATGGAGAATATTTCAAGATGAGTTATTAATTTTGAAGTCATTACAGAAAACTTGAGATGGCAGGAGATACTGAATACTATTTTATATCCCAGACCTTGCAATGTTTATAGAAATTAAAGAAGAGTATGATTTGAATCCTAAAATATGTACACCAGAAGTAGGAGTTTGTTTTTTTTTTCTCCTTTGAAACAAAATTAGGGACTACCTTAGAGTAAGTTATTTTTAAATCCTGCTAGCCAGAGACAACAAGGAACATATTTGTGGTCATGCAAACTAAGTTTTATTAATGTGCTTTAATAAAGGACAAGTAATACCAGAGGACAATGTAGTGTTTCAAAAGGAGGCATGGGGGAACCAGGGACAGTACTTGCAAGATTTGGAGGGAGGAGGGGTGGAATTAATCACATGAGTCTTTTTGGACTTACCTAAATTACCTTCTGTATCTTATACTTTGGCACATTTAATTACTGACTAGAATTTATTCTTGAATATATAAATACTGCTTTCAGAATATGTCTTTATACCTAGAGCATACACAGTTATCTGTGTTACTAATCTATTGTTAATTTTAAATGTTCAGGTAAGCCTAACACTTTTAAGTCTTAAATAAAATAGGTCCATCCCATACTCATGAATCATATATTCTAAAGGGGAAACAAGGAGAGCAGTGACAAAACAGCCTTCCAGACTTAATTAGAATGTATGAAATTTTGAGACTACGTGTATTTAATAGGTTCTGAGAAAAGGAACATTTTAATCCCTTTAATAAAAGAATCTTGTCAGTGACAAGTGGTGACGCTGATTGTTACAATTAAGACCTACAGGGATCCCTGGGTGGCTCAGCGGTTTGGCACCTGCCTTCCACCCAGGGCATGATCCTGCAGTCCTTGGATCGAGTCCCGCCTCAGGCTCCCTGCATGGAGCCTGCTTATCCCTCTGCCTGTGTCTCTGCCTCTCTCTCTTTTTCTCTGTCTCTCATGAATAAATAATAAAATCTTTAAAAACAAAAAAAAAGACCTACAGAGCAATCAGGAGAAATCATTCATTCCATACATGTATCATTTGATTGATAAGAAGCCTTATTATACAAGAAACATAATAACTAGGTATTAAATTACCTTTTTTGAAATGAAGGGAAATGGAACCATCTTGGGCCTAAAATTTATGCAAATCAGTAAAAACAATAAATAGTACATTGCTTTATCTTTCTCATTAGGTTTCTGTTTCTCAGAATTTGTTCAACAGTACATCCTACCTCAGATACATGCTATCAACTATCTATATTTTAGATACCTGGAGTAAGGATTGACTAGTGCCACTTAGGCACCTGGAGACATAATTAAAAGACTGAAATATACTGAAATAACTTATTTTAATTTGTAACAAACAAAACATACTAATTTCCAATAAGAAGGACTCAAGGTTTTCTAGACCCAATTGAGAATTTATAAAATAGGTTGTAAATTCATTGCTTGTTTTAAAATACGTGATGGTTGAACTTGTACTTTTACTTATAATTTAACTGCAGAGATAATTGCCATTCAACTTCAAACAACAGGAAAAATGGAAAAATACATGAAATCACATTTTTTCAGACACTGGAAAGCATCACAGGAATGTGATCTGAGAAAGAAGGAAAATGAATGAGGTGGGTCTCATGATCACCTCCAGGTTACTGGCTGGAGGTAGTAAAGCAGGGAGGAAGAATCTAAAAAAGAACACGTCAGTCACATTAATTTGAGAAGGCAGAGATCAGATTTTGAAGAAGCAGAGGTTGTATGAATTTGTGGGGCAGAGTCCTAAAGAAGAGGAACATATGGAGGTCCAAAATAGAAGAAGGCAGGAGTCATGAGACTGTATGGAGCTGAAGGGCCAGGGCCAGAGTCTGGCTGGCACATTGATCTTCCTCAAACATGCCAATGATCATCTTCCCAGGAAATAGTGCTGAAATTACTGGATGTTCATTTGAAAATAAATAAATAAATCTCAAATCTTATATAACATGAGATATTAAAAAAATAGCTTGGCATGGATTATAGGCCTAATATAAGAACTTAAAGCTATAAATTTTTTTTTCTTTTTTTTTTAGCAGCAAAGTATTTTTTTTTATTGGTGTTCAATTTACTAACATACAGAATAACCCCCAGTGCCCGTCACCCATTCACTCCCACCCCCCGCCCTCCTCCCCTTCTACCACCCCGTAGTTCGTTTCCCAGAGTTAGGAGTCTTCCATGTTCTGTCTCCCTTCTGATATTTCCCACACATTTCTTCTCCCTTCCCTTATATTCCCTTTCACTATTATTTATATTCCCCAAATGAATGAGAACATATAATGTTTGTCCTTCTCCGACTGACTTACTTCACTCAGCATAATACCCTCCAGTTCCATCCACGTTGAAGCAAATGGTGGGTATTTGTCATTTCTAATGGCTGAGGAATATTCCATTGTATACATAAACCACATCTTCTTTATCCATTCATCTTTCGTTGGACACCGAGGCTCCTTCCACAGTTTGGCTATCGTGGCCATTGCTGCTATAAACATCGGGGTGCAGGTGTCCCGGCGTTTCACTGCATATGTATCTTTGGGGTAAATCCCCAACAGTGCAATTGCTGGGTCGTAGGGCAGATCTATTTTTAACTGTTTGAAGAACCTCCACACAGTTTTCCAGAGTGGCTGCACCAGTTCACATTCCCACCAACAGTGTAAGAGGGTTCCCTTTTCTCCGCATCCTCTCCAACATTTGTTGTTTCCTGCCTTGTTAATTTGCCCCATTCTCACTGGTGTGAGGTGGTATCTCATTGTGGTTTTGATTTGTATTTCCCTGATGGCAAGTGATGCAGAGCATTTTCTCATGTGCTTGTTGGCCATGTCTATGTCTTCCTCTGTGAGATTTCTGTTCATGTCTTTTGCCCATTTCATGATTGGATTGTTTGTTTCTTTGGTGTTGAGTTTAATAAGTTCTTTATAGATCTTGGAAACTAGCCCTTTATCTGATATGTCATTTGCAAATATCTTCTCCCATTCTGTAGGTTGTCTTTGAGTTTTGTTGACTGTATCCTTTGCTGTGCAAAAGCTTCTTATCTTGATGAAGTCCCAATAGTTCATTTTTGCTTTTGTTTCTTTTGCCTTCGTGGATGTATCTTGCAAGAAGTTACTGTGGCCAAGTTCAAAGAAAATATAGGAGGGGTACCTACGTGGCTTAGTTGGTTAAGCATCCAACTCTAGATTTTGGCTCAGCTCAGGATCTCAGTGCCCTGGGATCAACCTCCCACCTCCACCCTCTGTGTCAGAACACCCACAGACTAGTGAATGGATAAACAAATAATGGTACATGCTTACAATGAAATACTACTCAACAATTAAAAGAGAGAAGAAAGTCTTGATACACATAACAACATGGGTGAATCTTAAAGATTTATGCTATGTTAAAGAAGCCTGAATCAGAAGCCAATCTATTATCTTACTCCACTCACTTTACATTCTCTAAAAGGCAAAAATGTGGTAATAGAAAACAGATTGGTAGTTGACCCAGGCTCAGTTGAAAGAGGAAGATTGCCTTCTAAGGAGCTTGGAGGATCTCTTTGGGATGGTGGGCATGTTCAACACTCTGATTGTGTGTGTGTACTTTTGTCAAAACTTATTGAATTGTACAAATGGGTGAATTTTATTGTATCCAAGTTAATTGATTAAACATTAAAAAATATAAAACAAAGAACAGGGCTATGTTTTTATAAAGGCCTATTCCCGAGTATCATTATGAGATATAGGCTAAGGGAGACAAATAAGGATTGTAGTCTGAGAGCACTATGCCATAATGAGAGAGAAGAATATAAAAAACAATGATTGGGTTATCATTGTGTTGTATTTAAATTCTGTACATCATTTTTCATTTCTTTTTCTTCTACTTCTCCTCCTCTTTATTTTCCTCCTTCAACTTTGCATATTTTCACACATCAAGATTTCAATGACCTTTGCTTAATTTGTTTATTGAAGTGTAATATATCAAACAAAGTGAACAAATATTAAGAGTATGGCTCAATGCATTTTCACGAAATGAACACACATGTGTCAATGAGACCCCCATTATGAAATATGATTCAGTAGTAATCAAGATTCTTTGTGATCCAATTCTAGTCACTAAACCCTCTTCTGATTTCTAACAAAATCAATTCATTTTGTCTGTTATTGTACTTTACATGATTAAAATAAAATATGCATTCCTTTTATGATATTTTTCTAGGGATATTCATACATATATCTTCCTATATTTCATAATTTGCAGACCCTTATTAGAAAATTAAGAATTTTAGGTCATGACAGCAGAATATTAAACCAAGCAAGGACAAGGCCCACTTGAGTAAAGGCTCCGTGTGACTTCCCCCATAGCACTCAAAGACCCTGGCCCTCACTGTACAGTAGTATTTCACTGTGTGAATATACCACAATTAAAAAAGAAAAAAAAATCTAAAAAAAAAAATCTATTCTATTGCTAATAAAAACTTGTGATGTTTTCAGGTTTTTTTTATACTATGAATATTTTACTTTCTTTTAGATAAAATTATTTCTGTGTACATTTATATTGGATATGCACCTGGAATTGGAATTTTAGGTAATATATTCAGTTTTAGTATGTACTGTCAAACATTTTAGCAAATAGTTGTGCCAGCTTCTTATAGTCTCACAAGCAGTATGTAAGAGTTCCAATTGTTCTATATACTCATTAATACCTGATATTTTCCAATTTTAATGAAGAATTTGGTAGGTATATATGATATTTCATTGTGGAGGTCTGTTTGCAAAAACGGCTGCAGGAAGTTTCCCCTCCCTACACACAGGTCTCTTTGATGTGACTGAGAAATAGTATGAAAAATATAATATGTTAATATTGTATTCTTTATTATGCCAAACAGTAATATATTCTTTTGGATTCTATAGTTTTTGGAGATGTGTTCTTTCTTTGAATCTTCAAATTAATGATCTCTTTACTTCATCTGAAATGTTATTTTATAAATCTCATATAAGACTTTTTTTGTCTTATTACTAGCCATTGAACAAAGACCTAACTGGATTCTGAATTTTCATTGTTTTTTTTTCCTCCAATGCTTATCCACATGACTATTTTAGATTTTCTTCTCTAATGGTGGCCAGGTTAGAGTTCACTTTACAAACTTTAGGTGTTTAGAAGATTTTCATCATGTCCTCAAGAGATAATCTGTATTGTAAATCTCTCTAATATTTTAACTATATTGAGTATGTGCTAATTCTTCTTCTCAGCGTGTACTAATAACAGAAGTGCTCCTACATGAAAAAATCCAGTAATTTGGACAAAAGTACTCAATTACAATTTGCTGCATTCAGACCCCTAATCCATGAATTTTATTTTAGTGATTTCATTTTTGGCCTGGAGGTAGGAAGATATCAACTGACAGTGATTGGATGAAGTGGGGAGAGATAACTCATGGCTGGCATTAAAAAAACAAACAACAGCAAAAAACCCAAAAACAAAAACAAAAAAGAAAGCTATCTTATAGAAGAGAAGTGGTCGAGATGGCTTATATGTACCCAAAAGAAAAATACATCTATCATAATGATTCCTCTCATTAGCAATGAAAGATGCTTGTATTTTTACCTTACAGATGAGGAAATAGAAGTTTAAAAAGTTTTAATAATGTGACCTACTTTCCTCAGTTAACAATTAGCAGAGATATTTTAAGGTTTATAATATATAATGAATGAACATCTGCAACAGGGTGTTGGCAAATGAACCAATATAAAATACCAATATGCCTTAAAAGCAAGGTTTGCAAAATATATATATATTTATAATTTAAGGATGGCTAGTATATAAAATACCTCAAGGGTTATTTGGTTCATTGAACTTTTTTAAATCACTGATTTTGTAAAGAGAATGTGTATATATATATATATATATATATATATATATATATACACATACATACATTAAAAGAGAAATATCTTAGGACATAAGAAGGTGATGTGAAATTAACTTAACGATCCTGGATTTCTGTTTTTCAGAACTGTAATGAGAACACTAGGCAGAATGAATGTTATTTCTGGAGGTAAGTACAATGACATGTGATCTTATATTATTGAGCACAGTGAACAGTTTATAATGAGTAATGTTTTTATACAACCACTTGAAAGTACTAAAATATGAATTAAAATGTCTAATGTTTGATTTAACATCACATTTTAGCACTGAATGCATGACTTTAATAGGGCCGTGCTTCGTTATAGAAACTATAATCTATATCACTCAACAAGCAAAGTTAATATAATACATTCTTTTATTTCTTAAAATCAGTGTGAAATGTAAGTGAAAGAATAACAATCCAAAATATTCAAGCCTGTTACTTCCCCCAAAATTATATGTATAAAAGCAAATGATTATTTGAAATAGCAGCTCTGGAAGTACATTATAATTGTAATTTGCTTTTTTTTTTTTTTTCAGTTATTCTCAGGGTTTTTTAATAGAGATTAAGGGAATAGCTGAAGAATAGTAACATATGAGTGTCAGAGGTCATTTAGTAGTATAACTTTTTACTCATTTAACTAAATCTCAGAATGTAATCCAGATGGCACACTTTTCAGCCAATCATAAATACTGCTTTGCTCCAAATGAAGAGGTGCTATCTTGAAAAGTTCTAGTTGCCTCAAACCTTCTTATCTGACATTCACTCCGTGGACTATGGCTTTGGCAAAAGGTCACTTAACCTTTGGACAAGACTAGCCATCAAAAAGTAGTTAGATACAAACCAAAATCATTATTTGAAACTAATCTTGGGCCATATTTTACAATGCCATTAAATATTCATGAGCCAGTAATCTCAGAAGTAGTTATTCTATAATAGAATGGTTCTCAACTGGGATAACAACTTCCTCTAGTATTATTTTGTAAATCTTTAGAGGACTTGCTATGTGTCACAGGAGTTGTGGTGTATAAATGGCATTAATGGTGATCAGAGGCCAAAGATGTCAGGCAGATGCAAAAGACAGAATATTCCCGTACGTGGAACACTTGGCTCATGTTCCACACAATTTTTCACTGTCTCACTGAACATTCATTTAGATGAAAACTGTTAATAGTTATCTGAGCCTTTATCCTAATATATGTAATTACAAAATATTTTTCCATGGGTCAACATACACTGAATTCTGCATGTAGTAAATAGATTACTATGTAGTTGTAAAAATAGTAATAAAGAAACTCTGTTAAAAGATGTCGAATATTAATTTTACATGAAAAAAGTTAGTTACATAACTGTATAAATGCTTGACTCCACCTCTGTTAAATAAAAATACATATTTGTTTGCATATATAATATAATACATGTAAGTATTTAAATAAATGCTAGAAGGATACACACAAAACTAATAACAGAGATTATTTATGGATAGGCATGAGGGAGAACTAGACAAATGGATGACAGTGGGCATGAGAGAAAATAAATAAATAAGCAAACAAATAGATGTGTGTATATAGTTTTATGAAAAATTTGCCTGCATTTCATATTAAAATGAGTTGAAAACAATATACATCACACCTATTTTTTAAATGTATTTTATATTTTCTTGTCTTACTGAATTTTCCAAAAATAGTAATAACTATCAGGCTTATGTCAGACTTTTAGTAATACTGAATCCATAAGAGCCATTTCTGTTACATTTTGATGAAAAATAGTTAATCCAAAAATGCTTGCTGATTCAAATGTTCTCTTACATATGAAGGAAACAGAAAGGAAATATTCATAGATATTCAAGGCTTAAAATATGATTTCTGAAAAAATAAAAATGGTTTAACTGTCTCAGCAGTCTGCAAGATAAAGCCAAATAAGAATTCAAAAAGAGAGAAGGCATGATTTAGATGGAATGATTTTTTATTACATCACCAATTTATGCAAAGCTAATGCTGAAGAATACAAAAAACATAATGGAAAGAATAAAACTAGAAATCAAATCACCTGAATTTGATTCTTCATGTCATGTTTACAGAGTGATCTAGTAAGACATCTTTGCACACCTTTGTGTCTCAATTAATTTCATTAATGAAAATAAATAATGGCAGCTACTTCATAGTTATATTTTAGAAAATAGTAAGATAATTCTGAAAGGATTTGAAAGTTAACTGGTTAATCTCTTTATAGCATCTTCATGCCATCCTATGTCCTTACTCCCATATGTTTCTAAGTCACTTTCTTTTCCTGACATACAAAGTTTCAGTCTCCCCAGTTAGCAATTTCCTCTACCTTACAAAGCCCATCTCAAATTCTGTCTACCTAATTAATGATCTCTCATGGTATTAGACACCATTGATGATTTAACTGCCTTTTTAAGCATTATCTACATCACACCATCTTATTGTACCAGTTTATTGTCAGTGTATATATAACCTACTTAATACTTCCTTATAATTATCTCTGATGTAAAAATAATACCTGTGAAAATTGTCATGACAATCTTCCCATACATGGGAAAATGTAGGACATAATATCTTGAGAAAATAAAGTTTCAAAATTGTGGGTTTTTTTTTTTTTTTAAGATTTTATCTATTTATTCATGAGCGGCACAGAGACAGACACAGAAAACAGGCAGAGGGAGAAGCTCCCCTGCAGGGATCCTGATGCGGACTCAATCCCAGGGCCCCCGATCATGATCTAAAGCAAAGGCAAACACTCAACCACTAAGCCACCCAAGTGCCTCAGTTTTAAAATTGTTTTAAAGGGGATACTTTAAATCTTGTTAAATCTATCTGTGACATTTCTCTTATTAATTAATAGTCTCAATTCAATTATGACAAAACATCAAATAAAAACCAAATAGAGGGTCATTCATCAAAATATTTGACCAATGCTCTTCAAATGTCATGAAAGATAAGACTGAAGCTTGTTACAAACTGCAGAAGATTAAGGAGAAATAACAACTAAATACAATGTATCTTCAAAGCTTAGATTTTATCATGGGAAACACATATTGTAACTTGTTTTCCTTGAAGTGGTCCACACTTCTTTTTTGAGAATATGTCAGCCATTTTTGAGAATACTACTAAGGATAGTTTTTGCTGTTACTCTTTCATCCAAGTAAAATAGTGTTCCATTAAAAAGTCACATAAAAAAAAGTGATCCATAAAAAAGCCATTAGCTCACTATAGAACCTATGCGATTACATAAGTAATTTTCTTGAACAAACATCACATTTCAGTATGCATTAGAATTGCTTTATATGTACTTTCCATATCATCATATAGAAAATAATATACACTCAATGGTTGAAATTTAATAAAATTAATAATTATCACTACTCCATAAGTGCATTCATAAGTGAAAAATCACCTTTTTGGAGGGTGGGACAAGCTAAATATGGTGAAAAATACAATAACTACTTACTTCAGTTTGTCTCTATTGTTGTGATTCATGCTAAAGCACCAGCAGTTTCTGTATCCATATTCTCGAACCATCAGTGTAAATGTCAGGGCAGTAAAAAGGGTGAATACTATCTTTGCATTGATATGAAAATTTTCTTAACCCCTCATATCTCTTGAAAGGATCTTTGTGATGCCCAATGGTCTGTCAACCATATGTTAAGAAGCACAGTTGCAAAGGAAATTCAACTTAATTCCATGGGCAACACAGGCCATTTAAATATCATTAGCAGAGGAATGATGTGGGCATAATTATATTCCAGATACTGGTTTTAAACTTTGGGGAAAAAAGACTCTTTTCAAATTAAATCAATCTGTAAGATTTAAATTGGTAACTGGTCAACATCCCTAAAATAACTTCAGTACTCATGAAAACACAGAACACTAGGACAATTCATAATAACACTGAAAACTAAGAAAACAAGACAGCTTGTTAGCTTATTAAACAAATGCACCTTTAAAAAATAGTAAAAAAGAAGTTTATTTCAAGAAATCCATCAGGATGGATTCAGATACTCATAGTAAGAGATAAGCTATTACCATTCCAGGATTGGAGGACAAAAAGAAGAAATAGGATTACTGAAGCTAAGTGAGATGGAATTTTGACAGAGAGGCCTCCTGATAGTCATTGTAGCCCTAGCAAGATACAACTAATGTCAGAACAGGAAGGGAGCATGTAAGAAATATCTCAATTTCTCTCCCTTCCCATCTTCTGATCTGTGCTTGTAATTTCCATGGACTATAAAGGAAGTCTGAATGAAGCAATATTACAAAGCTTGGTCTTCATTTCACAAATCATCAAAGAAGAAGTAAATAATGGCTTCCTAAGGAAGGAGGTAAGCAAAAAATAACCAGCACTTACCCTCCTCAATTTTTATCCCTTACTTTTCTTCTTCCCTTAAGGTCATGGGTATTCAGCCTTAAATAGGGAATTGGTAAATTTAGAATTGATTGGATTTTTTTATAAGGCAGAGCAGTACAAGTTTTTGTAAGAGGATTCGAATATAAGAAGTCCAATTTTTAAGTAGCTTTGTCGGGTTTGGGAAAATATTTAGGGTTTTCCATATAAATAGTTAGAATTGGGAGTCATATATAACACAGAATTAGGAAATGTATAGTCATCAGCTTGTATTTCCTTACCAAGAGAACTGAACTACTTTGAAAAACCTGTTTGTCAATGTCCATGGGTCATGTGTTTGACATACACAACCCCTGTATTTGCTCTCTGAACTAATAATATTAATCAAGGAGAAAAGTCACAAAGTCCAAGATATATAATAAAGCCTAGATGTTTAAGGATTTGTGAAGACTTGTTAATAATAATAATAAATGCCTAGCATTTAAGGGGACTTTCAAGGGATTGTTCTCAGAACAGAAAATAAAGTTTCAGCCCTTGGTTTATTTTTCCTTTGCCAATAACATTCTCTCCATGTACCCCTGTCTCATTCTTCTCCTCCCAAACCATATAACTTGTATTTGGTCAGAGGAGTATGATAGAGTACTGGAGAAGTGAAGACTGGCTTATAAAATCTGCATACAAAAATCACTAAATCAAGAGTGAACTTAATTATTCATGATATCAGTGGTTATTAAAAACAAAATGAACTCAATAAACTCTCTTAAATTCTATGATCTTAAGTCCCTAGGGGTCATGCTACATGAGAGTCTGTTGTTGACAACCATAGCACTGACCATCCTCAAAGTTGATATAAACAAATAGAATTGGCATAGTGAGTTTCAAAAATTCAGAAAAGTTACTTTCAAAAAGAAAGCATATGCAGTTTAACCAAACAACAAAACAGCCTACCAGCTCCTGCATTGCAAATTTAACCACGTAGGATGATTTTCTAATCAGAATATGAATAAATTTTTTCATTATTGAAGAACTATGTTCAGGCATATTGTACTCTAACCTCAGATTAATCTTGCTGTGAGAATCCTATTGCAAAGGCAGTTTTCATATGCTGTTAAATATTTAATAGCTATCTCTAAAAGAATGGCCCCATGTAGTATCATGTTCCTTTCAGAACTTAGCTCCAACTGACTTTTGACAAGTAAATGAATGAAGCCTATTATAAATAGAATTCAACACTTCAAAACTGAAACATGAAATATTTTTCCTCTGAGGTTTCACCTCCCTTGATGTGTTGCCATTGTCAAAAATATTTTCTGTTATTATCAACTAGGAATGTTGCTTTAAAAATAATTTTCATATTTAAAATGACATGGGTATTATTAAAATTTTTAAATGAAACGAAAAGAAATAAGCAATAGAATCACTCTCTAAGCACATCACTTAATATTTTTCACTGTGCTACATTTCCAAACTTTTTTCTGTGCAATTTTTAACTTGCCTTTACTTTTCAATTTACTATTATTTTGTAAATGGTGGCTTTAATGAGGGCTGTTTAAATCACATTCCACCACACTCATCTTAGTATCTCTGAGGCTCACATAACATTTACATACTGAGAAAAATATCAAACAGAAATACAAACTTCATGACTTTTTCCTTTTTCTGGCATAGGACATAGTATTATAGTGATGGTAAAGCATAAGCATACGCTCAGTGTCTCGTACTCACATAACCAGAATATAGGGGATCAATGGACTGACAAATATCCTCTGTTATTCACAAAGCACCCCCCAACATATATGTCTGAATACTTCACAATATAGCTTTTTACACAAGATTAAATGAGGCAGAATTTTTCAACTGGCCTTCATTTTGGTTCATGTGTGCATGTATATTTGTTTTTGTTTGTTTGAGGGATACATAGCTTTGAGTTGATTTGTTTAAATGAAAAGAAAGCATGATTCACAAAACAGTCATGTAGTTGGGCCCAGAGACATTATGTGTTGGTGGTTTTTTGAAAAAAAAAAAAAAAAAAAAAAAACACCCAACAACAACACCTAAGAGGCACATTTTGGGGGTTCTTTACAGTTAATGGACCAATTTGATTAAGGCCGGGAGTATATTACAGAGCTTAGCTCCTAGAGCTTCCCCTGGTCAATAGAAAAAAGAGAGATAGATGGGCGCCTGAGTGGCACGGTTGGTTAAGCTTCTGACTCTTGGTTTCAGCTCCAGTGGTGATCTCAGGGTTGTGAGATTGAGTGTTGCATTGTGCTCCACATGCAGAGAGGAGTCTGCTTGAGAGTCTCTTCCTGTCCCTCAGCCTCCCCTCTGCCTGAACACATGCTCTCTCTTTCTCTCTCTCTCTCAAATAAATATATCTTAAAAAAAAAAAAAAGAAACAAAGAAAAGAGAAAGAAGAGATAGAGTGCCACCCAGATTTAATCTGAAAGGAATAGAAATGCAGTCAGTGCCTATGGATAGAATAATCCTGCTTATGTATTTCTTCACTGGTGCCATAAGCACCAGACAAGAGTCCAGGTGTATTTTTAAAATCCCAGTAATTAACACATCTCTCATCTGAACAATAGATTTCTCAGGCTTCACCTTTCCAGTGGCTATGGAACTATCTTATAATTTGATATTCTGATGGTGTCTTAATTAGGGAAAATCACCTTGATGCCCCAAAACACCTGAAGGTTGTTTTTTTCCCATAATGCTGTTTCCCAATGCTTAAAAGCTGTCCATCCACTTGCAGGATATTTCCTAACACTCTTGCTGCCACCACACACACGAACCACATCCACAATACACCTGACACACTTACATCCATGAATCGCTGCGGTAGAGATTTGATCATACTACTCTGGAAAGCAGCACATGTTGGGTAGCAGCGAATGACTAGGATGCACATGGGATCTGGTTTCACAAACAGACATGCACTTGCACTCACACATCTGCACATTCACAGGTAGCATTTGCTTTGCTCTCAAAGATTCCAGTGAAAAACATTCACTTTCTGGAGAGTGCTCTGGAGGTACTTGTTACTAAACTTTTTGTCATCAGATAACTATTAATGTGATGTTTTCCTTAGTTTTAGAAACAAAAGTAACAACAGCTGAATGGATGACAAAATCATATCTTCCAAAACAAGTGGGAAAACATGCCATTCTTCACTTCTTTTTATAATGAAAACTGATCTATTTTAGTATCTTAAAGACTGGCAGAATTATTTGTGTCTTTCTTAATCCTTTTGAGCACCAACAGTCTAGAAAAAGAAAAATGGAAACTATAATAAGGAAATCTTCTTGTGTATACCATGCTGCTATTGCCCCTGAGACAAGCCATACATTTTAATTAATTTTGAAGTTTTATTCTAAGCTCAGTTCTTGTTTCCCAACAGAAGCTTCCTACAGGAAAGAAATTCCATCAATCTGATGCACATGGAAAGAGGTTCAAACATAATTCAGAGCTAATTAATCACAAGGGAATACATGCTGAGAAAATAATGAAAGGATGAAAACTCAGGGCCTATTTGCCATCAGAACAAAATAGAAAGAAACCTAATCAATATAAAAAATAGAAATATGGTGATTTTTAGTAACATATGGGTGGACAGGAAGGAACTTGAGAGGCTAAATATTTAAGAAATTCAGAACACCTTCTCAATCAATCCAAGTTAGATTTCTCATTTTTATTTTTTTTATTTTTTTAAAGACTTTATTTTTTTTTATTTTTTTAATTTATTTATTATAGTCAGAGAGAGAGAGAGAGGCAGAGACACAGGCAGAGGGAGAAGCAGGCTCCATGCACCCAGAGCCCGACATGGGATTCGATCCCGGGTCTCCAGGATCTTGCCCTGGGCCAAAGGCAGGTGCCAAACCGCTGCGCCACCCAGGGATCCCTAGATTTCTCATTTTTAAAAAGTATATCCTTTCAATAGGAACTTGAACCTAAGAGTTTGAGGAAAATATAGCCTCTCTGGTAAGGAACACATTTGATGCCTTGAATGAGAAATTTCAAGATAAAAATTAAAGAAATTAAGTGAAATTTGATTATGTTGAGCCTTAGTAAGACCCAGACCCAAAGGAAAAATAAATTGTTAGAATCCTTCAGATACAGGTGAAGAATTAGTTGACACTGGTTTTGTTCTAAACAACTTCAACTTTAGCTAGACTATCAGATTATTGTCATGTGTGCTTCCTTTTCCACCAGAATTTTTGCTTTATGAAAATTCTATTGACAGACACTAAAATCAAAAGAGACACATCTCAAAGAGCATTTCAGTTTTGAATCAGTTTGAAACACTGATGAGATGAGGTAGAAAAAACTGGAATAAATTACCATAAGTGAAGGAAAATATTACATTGGAAGTTTGAAGTTACCCAAGGAACTTTAAACTCACTGTTTTAAGAATTTGACATTATACCTTAGGGAGAATGACGATGTGGTTGCTCTTTATTGACCTTCCTATTCTAACCTGAGACTTGATTAATTTTCTAATATAAGAAAAATATCTCAATTTGTTTACCTTTCTAGAATCCTTTGCTCATTTAGTTTATGAAAGAACTATATCTAGTTCTTATATAGAACTTATATACCCTCTTTGTCACTGAACATTTTAGTGGAGGAGAGAAAAATAAAAATTGGGACTTAGTAGACCTGGAGTCTATTCTTTGGGTAAGTTTCCTAATTATTTAGTAAAATATGAAATAAGATAATGAGGTTATTCTCTGAGGTTATTCTGAGCGTAGAGCCACTTATGAATCATGAATTGGCATAAACCTTACCTTAAGAAAATATGATTATGTCCAAAGGTAAGGACATTGCAATTTTAAAAAAAGAGTTAAAAGACTAAGTAATTATACATATCTTTGATATAATCACTGATGCATATTAGCAGTGGATTGCCACTTCAGGAGTTTAATTAATGGATATTAATAGGAGATAGCCCCTCACTGAGAAGAAGCATGGGAGAAGCGAACTATCAGGTACCATTATGTAGTCAAGATAATTAATCTGAATATCCTCCTGGGAATTTCCATAAAATATTTTCAGTAACTGATGGGAACCTCAATTTAATGTATGAGGGAAATATTGCCTGGGGCTTGGTATGGCCTGTTAAGTCCTAAATTCCATTATTCCAGTATCCAGAATTTAAATACTTTTCATTTATTTTTTTTTAATTTTTATTTATTTGTGATAGTCACAGAGAGAGAGAGAGAATGAGGCAGAGACACAGGCAGAGGGAGAAGCAGGCTCCATGCACCGGGATCCCGACGTGGGATTCGATCCCGGGTCTCCAGGATCGCACCCTGGGCCAAAGGCAGGCGCCAAACCGCTGCGCCACCCAGGGATCCCTACTTTTCATTTATATATTCCTTTTTGAATATGAGACATTGCCATAGTCAATGGAGTGTTACTCCCAAGGAAAAAATAAGAGAGAGTGAACAATATAATTAAAAAGTTGATTAAAGTATATAGTAATGTTGGATTCAGCTTAACGTCCTTCAGTATGCATATTTATTTAATGAAATCATTTCAGAAAAGTGGTCATCACTACTTCATTATTGGAAGCAGAGTTTTAAAGGGGCTGAACTCTTTAGAAATACATAAGTCATACAGTAAAATCTACTCTAAAATATACACACATGGCACATAGCTTCTCAAAAGTAATAGTTACACAAGACTACAAGCAATCAGTGGCTTCAGGATTCTGTGGGAAAACTATTTCAGCCCAGAATTCTATATTAAGCCAACTTTGTAACTCAGTGTACATGTTTTAGTACATGCACTAAAAAAGAAGACATTTACTTTTACTCACTTTATTTTTTTTTAAGATTTATTTATTTGAGAGACAGAGGATGTGCATGTGCACACATGAGTGGGGGGAGGGGCAGAAGGCCCCAAGAGAGAATCCTCAAGCAGACTCCCCACTGAGAGTGGAGCCCAACCTGGATCCTGACCTGAGCCGAAATCAAGAGTCAGATGCTCAACTGACTGAGCCACCGAGGCACCCCAAAAAGAAGACATTTTAAAATAGGCCGTTACTTAGAAAGTTTCCCCATGGCATACCCATTCTTTCTTGATAAGGTACTTGCTAAACCATTTAAAATTAAAAAGAAAAAAGGAGAAACATAGGATATAGAAAGCAACATAAGGAATTCTGGGAAGAGGAGAATGGAAAGGCCAATCCAATACTGTTCAGCATTATCTAGAGAGTAATGAGCCTAGATTGAAGCTATTGCAAGGAGGCCTCTGAAACAAAAACCTTACAGGATATTTGATTAAATGAAGAATTTGGAAAAAAAAATAAAGACAATATATTTAAATAGTGTCAGAAAAAATATTCATTTAAAATTTTTAGAGAAACCAAGTTAAAGTCAATATATGTAAAAAGAGACAAACAAAGTGATCATTATGATTTACAGTAAATAATGTTTGGTATCTCAAAAAATGAAGTGTGAATTATCATTACAGAAGAAAGTACTATTGTTGTAAACTTTGAGGGCATTAAAAATGAAAGTGCAGAAAGCTATAAGAAAAGGGAGAGTGGGGATACCATTCCACAGGTTTGTTTAAAATTGTTAAAAGGACTTAAAGGATTGGTGCAATTGGTGTATTATTTTAAAATTACAAAGATAACTAAGAGAAAATTTTATTTGAAACAGTGGTAGTGGTTAAAAAATGTGATAGTGGCTGAATGGAGGGATATATATGAGCTAAACCATAATATATCATAGCAATAAAAATATTTAAAATTGGTAAACCAGGAAAATAATAGGTGCAGATTATATAGAGCTGTGCTAACAAAACAGCCATTACTCATTATGTGGCAATTCAAACTTAAATCAATTTTTAAAAAATCAAATTTAAACTTCAGGTCCAATGTTCACACTATCCATATTTCACATGTTCAATAGCCACATGTGACTAATGTTTATCATATTAGACAGTGTAAATATAAGGTATATCTATATCACAGAATCATACATGCTATAACATGGATGGACCTTAAGGACAGTATGCTAAGTGAAACAAGCCAGTCACAAAAGGACAAATACCGTGTGATTCCACTTATATGAGTCACCAAAAGTAGTCAAATTTATAGAGGCGAAAACAGAATGGTGGTTACCAGCGCCTGGAGGGAGGGGTGAATGGGAACTATTGTGTAATGACTATAGGGCTCCAGTCATGCAAGGTGAAAAGAGTTCTGAAGATGGACGTTGGTGATGGTGTTCAATAATGTCTATGTTGAACTTAATATCATGGAACTATGCACTTATAAATGATTATGATGGTACATTTTATGTTATGTATTTTAAAATAATTTAAAAAATAAAGTAAAATTTAGAAACACATAAAAAATAATAATGAGTATCTTTCCATTGTGAATCTTAATAAGTCAGATTATTAGAAAGAATATTAGTCCTTGAGAGAGACATTTCAGAAAATTCTTCACTTAACTAAAAATTTCAGTGCTGACCTCTTCATATAGCTTAGGGTAAATAAAGCTTAGAATGCATGCCCAGAAGTGATATCCAAGGATTCACCTTGAATCTGGAAAACAAGCTCAACTGTATCAATGCCTACCTTTATGGCAGTTAGGATCTTTGGTTTTCCTGCAATCCATCTTTGTATTGGGTACAGTAAGACCAGTGTGGAGACTCTCGTGACCTACAAGTGGGAAGAATGGATTTAGTAGTGAAAGACGAGTGAAGTTGACCTGAAAAGCCCTGTTCTCAATATGAGGGACGTGAAGGATTATAATTTCACAGATCGATATGAGATATAAATAACCACATTGAGCATGAGAGAGTAAAGCAAATTATATGTTTTGGTGGAGATCTTTGAAAATAGAATCAATATTTATCTCTCCAGATTATTCAAAGCTTGACCAAACTCATTGTCAGTTAAGTGATTTGTTTTCATGTATCTTATTCAGAATTAAAAGGAATTTATCTGTATATTGGCTCTGAAAATGAACAGTGGCCATATTACTAGCAACTTTATAAAAATGTATGCTTTACAACACAAAATTGTTTAGGAATATCAGTTGTTTTTCTGAGGATCACCATAGTACTAAATCCCCAGCCTGAAAATAAATCGCATTTTAAGTTATTCAAATTACACGTATGACAGAGCATTCATAATCTCTCCAAAGAGAGACAATCATCTTAATTGTCTTAAATGGAATATAATGTGTCTTTTCCTTTCAGAGAAGCATACAATGCACAATAGCTTGAATTGCTGTTGCAGGGATATTCAGTCAAATTATTTCCTCATCTACCATTAAATATTATAGATACCGTGAAATGAAGCTTGAAATGTAGGGTCAGAGACCATGCTCTCTTCTCTCTGCATCTCATTAATTCCAGTATGGCTTCAAGATAAATACTAGATACTGGACAGAGAATATTGAATGCATTAGAGAAAATAGTGTTGATTTGCAAAAAGAAGTAATGAAACCAGCCTTTTTTCATCATAATACAGCATGCTATTTCTTTGAGAAAAATAGATGAACAATCCATAACCCTTTCCTTCAATGAGCTAATACTCTAGTGAGGAATTTCCAAAGTAGACAACATTCAATGTACTTTATGTTAGCAGTCAAACATCTTACTTTAGAAATAAAGTCAGTATTTTAAAAACAACTCAGGTATTAGGGTTTTGGTCGAGGGAAGTTACATTAGATGACACTAGATATGAGTTATCATAGCCAAAGAGGTAATTACTAGGTAGGAAAAAAACAGGAAAGACATTCCAAAAAGGAAAAAAAAAAAAGTGTGGAAAGTGTCAGAAACCAAAATGAGCACCATGTGCTTATAAAATTGAAAGTAGATTTGTATCACTGAAGGACAGCAAGAAATAATAAAACAACAATAGTGATAATAGTAATAGTGTTAATTCATACAACAAATCTTTCTAGAAAGTCTATACTATGTCATGACCTTGTTATAGGAGCTAGATATCATATACTGAATGCTTTCTAGGTATCTAATATCATTTAAAGCAGCGTGTATGTGTGTGTGTTTGCATGTGATTTGAAATAGTATATATACCATATATAATATAGTATACTATATATATTATCCAAACTATGTATATATATATATATATATCATGCCATTTATGTAGAAAATATTTATATACCATATTTTATATGTGACATATATATCATGTCATTTAATTCATAGTAATTGAATTTATTCCCATTTTAAATGTGAGAAAACTGATTTTCCAAAAAGTTAAGTAATAGCCTAAGATGTCCACTCAGTAAGCTGTTGAGCCAAGATTCAAATCTAATATGTCTGGCTCATAAAATGCAGTCAGAAATGAGATTAGACAAGTAGATAACTATTAGGTAAAGGCTTCTAGTCTCCTATAAGCTCAATGCAAGTGAAAACACAACATTTTTAAGATCTGCAATCTTCTTTCATTCTTTGAAAAATATCATCATTTTTTTGTGTTAATATGCCAGAGTTTCATTATAAACACATGATGGGTGATTTGCATCATAAATCAAGTAATAATTTAGGATCATCCTCTCAAGTAACAAGTTATCATTATCAGTGTATGAATCCAGTGAATTCCCCTAAATGAAATCAAAGGGACTGTGTCATGCTATGAAGACTATGACTGTCTTTATTTACTTTTGCAACAGATCTAGCTTTAGCAGAAAGTTTCTAAAAATATGTATATGAATAACTTACAAACCTTTGGTTTCATTTTTAATACCAATGTTATTAGGTCCCAAAAGTCACAGTATTCCTTGTGTTCAAATCTCTTGCTAACGAAAACAAGAAGCTAAGAAAACTACAGAACCACCTTAAGTGTTTTCATCTTGTATGTCATTTTATTTCCCTGCTGTGTGTTTTAGTGTGAAGGATGCTGAAGCATAAAAGGCTAGAATCATATGAAACTGATCAAGCAAAAACATAAAACTAAAAGCATTGCCTCCATAGCAACTTGAAAAGTGTATAATTGTTTTGCCAAGCAAAAGAAATCAGACCCAATTGGTGGCATATTGAAGAAACAAGTTTTCTGGGAATGGCTGAGCTGTTTTATGACTCAAAGCAGTGGAAGATAGGTGAAACAGATTCTTTGAACAGTGATTCTATCAACCTTATACCACCTCTGCCTTATATTCGATATTTTGAAGTATCCTATAGGACAAAAGAAAAAAGTTCATCTCCGACCTTCACTTTCATCATGCAACTGAATAATTTTTTTGTTAGTTTTCAGTTCATCCAGCAGCCAATTGATTGTGTACTGTTGTACACACTTGCTGATGTCAGCAATGTAGATTTGCTAATTGTTGAGCCACTTAAGAAATGTTGATGGACAGTTCCTCTTTAAAGAGGTAAATGTATTCTTAGAAAAACAGCCTGGAATGAAAATCTTGGTTCTCTGACCACAGATGTAGCCCCCCAGGGATGCTTTTCAATACATGTGATTCTGCTGTTCTTATACAGAAATACGCCCAGATGTCTGTATGCTTTGATATTGGCAAGTGTTGGCTTAGAGATTCTCAAATCATCTTATTTACTGAAATGAAAATTGTTAACCATCAGAGCCGAGGTATTTTCAAGAAGTTTTGTAAAAAAAAAAAAAAAAAAAGAAAAGAAAAGAAAATATGCACTTGTCATCTACTAAACAAATTTTTTTTCTTTCTACAAACTATATTTTTAAATACTCGATTGGATGTAGAATGGGTGTTTTGTTTTCTTTTGTTTGACAGAAAATGAAAACTCACTTCCAGAAAAAGATTAGTTTTTTTGTAGCTTAGCCTACATTATTCAAGGGAATAAAATTAGGCCTTAAAATCAGTCTTTTTGTTACTACTATGGATACTTTTGAAATCCCTCTTTTTTTTTTTTTTTTTTTTTTTTGGTCAGGTTGTGCCTCAACAAGAAGGAAATAAATGAAGGTACACAATTAGACAAACTTCCCAGTGCTGAACAAAGCATTTCTAGAAATTGTCATTATTTAAAAGCCTTATAAAGGCATCTATAGACTGAATTCTGCACACTCATATATACTATTTAAATCTTTTGATATATATTTATGTTATTTAAGTATGCAGGCCAGATTCATACTATTATGTATGGATTATTGTCCTCAATCCTTCACCTCTTCCTATACTTATACCATTTGTCATGCAACTTTTGCAGTGCCCTCCCATTGAGATTTCTTATGACTTGCTTTGGCCACTGGAGTACTACAGATGTAAGACAATATAGATTTGAAGATCACTAACATGTTCCTTTATGCCTTCTTATACTTTTAAAATCTCTTTAATAAGAAAACACGGGGACTCATTACTAGCCACAGGGGAAGAATGAAAGACACATGTTACAGGCCCAGTTTGAATCAGCAAAGCCCAGTCTAGGCCTCCACATACATGAGGAGTATGTATGTATCAACTACATACCCCTGAAGTTTTATGGGTTTTATTATTAGGATTATTGTGTCAAAATACAACTGATAGAGGTTTCATAATTCTTTCTTTGCTCACATAGGCAGAATCAAATATTGTTTGTCTTGTATCAAATATACTGCAATTATTTAAAGACAAAGGAAATTTTACAGCATAAATTCAACAATATAGCATTTTAGGTTATTCTATTGTACTGTGGCACAGATTTATCCTTTTATGGTAAAGCACATTTAAGTACATTTTTAAAAATATTTTTATTTACGTATTCATGAGAGACACAGAGAGAGAGGTGAGACATATGCAGAGGGAGAAGCAGGCTCCCTGCAGGGAGCCCGAAGTGGGACTCCATCCCAGGACCCCAGGATAAAGCCATGAACCTAAGGCAGTTGCCCAACTGCTGAGCCACCCAGTTGTCCCTGTAAGTATATGTCATTACATATTTGTCAAACTCATAGAATATAAAACACCAAGAGTGTAGCCTAATGTAAACGCTGGACTAGGACTTCCTCCTTTTTTTTTTTTTTTTGTATATTTTTTATTGGAGTTCGATTTGCCAACATATAGTATAACACCCAGTGCTCATCCCTGCAAGTGCCCACCTCAGTGCCTGTCACCCAGTCACCCCATTCCCCCGCCCACCTCCCCTTCCACTACCCCTTATTCGTTTCTCAGAGTTAGGAGTCTCTCATGTTCTGTCACCCTCACTGATATTTCCCACTCATTTTCTCTCCTTTCCCCTTTAATCCCTTTCACTATTTTTTATATACTCCGTGCGAGTGAAACCATATAATGTTTGTCCTTCTCCAATTGACTTATAGTGCTATGTTGAATACAGTAGTGAGGGTGGACATCCTTATCTTGTTCCTGATCTTAGGGGAAAAGCTCTCAGTTTTTCACCATTGGTTAGGTTGTTCGCTGTGGGTTTTTTTCTTTATAAGGCCTTTATTATGCTGAAGTGTGTTCCCTCTAAACCTACTTTGTTGAGGATTTTTATCATGAATGGGTGTTGTACTTTGTCAAATTCTTTTTCTGCTTCTATTGAAATGATCATATAGTTAGATTTTTTCTCTTTTAATGTCATATATCACACTGATTTGTGAATACTGAACCACCCTTGCATCTCAGTAGTAAATCACACATGATCGTAGTGAATGATTTTTTTTTTTTAAGATTTTTTTAATTTATTCATGAGACACACAGAGAGAGAGGCAGAGACACAGGCAGAGGAAGAAGCAGGTTCCATGAAGGGAGCCCGATGCGGGACTCAACCCGGGGTCCCCAGGATCAGGCCCTGGGCTGAAGGCGGCGCTAAACCACCACTCGAGTTGCTCGAATGATTTTTTAAATACATCATTGAATCAGTTTGCTAATATTTTATTGAGGCTTTTTGTATCTATGTTTATCGGAGATATTGGCCTATAGTTCTCTTTCTTGGTGTCCTTATCTGGTTTTAGCATCAGGGTAAATGCTGGCCTCATAGAATGAATTTGAAAGCTCACCTTCCTCTTCTGTTTTTTGGAATAGTTTGAGAATAGGTATTAATAGTTTGAGAATAGGTATTAACTGTTCTTTAAAAGTTTGATAGAATTCACCTGTGAAGCTGTCTGGTCCTACACTTTTATTTGTTGGAAATTGTTTGACTACTGCTTCAATTTCATTGCTGATACTTAGTCTGTTCAGATTTTCTATTTCTTCCTAGTTCAGTTTTGAAAGGTTATATATTTCTAGGAATTTTTCCATTTCTTTTAGGTTGTCCAGTTTCTTGGCATATAATTTTTCATATTTTCTTATAATCCTTTGTATCCCTGTGGTACCAGTTGTCATTTTTCCTCTTTCATTTTTGAGTTTGTTTGAGTCCTCTCTTTTTTTTAAATGAGCCTAGCCAAAGGTTTATCAATTTTATTGATCTTTTCAGAGAATTAATTACTAGTTTCATTGATTTGTTCTATTCTTTTTTAGTTTCTGTTTTATTTATTGCTGCTCTAATCTTTAGCATTTCCTTCTTTCTACTGGTTTTGAGGTTTATTTGTTATTTTTCTAGCTCCTTTGTGTGTCAGATTCTTTTTCTAGCTCCCTTATGTGTAAGATTGTTTATGTGAGATGTTTCTTGCTTCTTGAGACAGGTTGATATTGGTGTGAACTCTCTTAGATCAACTTTTGCTGTATCTCATAGATTTTGGACTATTGTGTTTTTATTTTTATTTGTTTCCGTGTATTTTTTTATTTCCTCTGATTAATGGGTTGACCCATTAATTATTTAGTAGCACATCATTTAACCTCCATGTATTTGTGTTCTTTCCAGATTTTTTCTTGTGCTTCATTTCTAGTTTGTGATCAGAAAAGATGCATGGTATGACTGATGTTTTTGAAATTGTTGAGACTTTCTTTGACCTAACATGTGACCTATTCTGGAGAATGTTCTTTGTGCTCTTGAAAAGAATATGTATCCTGCTGTTTTAGGATGGGATGTTCTGGATATATCTGTGATACATCTGGTCCAGTGTATCATTCAAATCCACTGTTTCCTTATAGATTCTCTCCTTAAAAAAAAAAAAAAAAAAAAAAAAAAGGTTTTACTTATTTATTCATGAGAGATACAGAGAGAGGCAGAGACACAGGCAGAGAAAGAAGCAGGCTCCATGCAGGAACCCGATGTGGGACTCAATCGCAGAACTCTGGGATCATTTTCTGAGCCGAAGGTAGAGGCTCGACCCCTAAGCCACCCAGGCATCCCTCCTTATAGATTTTCTATTTGGATGACCTTCTCATTGATGTAATTGGGGTGTTAAAGACCCCTACTATTATTGTATTACTATTGATTACTTCCATTTGTTAATAGTTGCTTTATGCATTTGAGTATTCCCATGTTGGGGCATAGATATTTACAACTGTTATATCTCCTTATTAGATTGTTCCCTTTATGACTATATAGTATCCTTCTTTGTCTCTTGTTATAGTCTTCATTTTAAAGTCTATTTTGTCTGATTTAAGTATTGCTACCTAGCTTTCTTTTCATTTCAATTGCATTATAAATGCTTTGCCATCTCTTCACTTTCAATCTGCATATTTAGATCTGAAATAATTCTCTTGTAGGAAGCATACAGATGGATCTTGCTTTTTTATACATTTCATCACCCTGTGTCTTTTGATTGGAGTGTTTAAATAATTTATCTTCAAAGTAATTATTGATTGATAGCTATCTATTTCTATATTGCTATTTTATGGTTGTTTTTGTAATTTTTCTGTTCTTTTCTTCTCTTGTTCTTTTCTCTCATGGTTTGTTGGCTTTCTTTCATGATATATTTGGATTCCTTCCTCTTTATTTTTTTGCATATTGATTATGGTTATCATTAGGTTTGTGGTTATCATTAGGTTTGTGTATAACATCTTGTGCATTAGCAGTCTATATTAAATTGATAGTTGAACCCATTCTTTACTCCTCTCCCTGCCACATTTTAGGTATATGGTATCATACTTTACATCCTTTTATTTTGTGAATCCCTTGACTGATTTTTTATAGATATACTTAATTTTACTGCTTTCATGCTTCCTATTTCTCTTACTCCTGCTTATAATCTTTCTTTTCCATCCAAACAGTGCTCTTTAACATTTCTTTTTTTTTTTTTTTTCTTTAACATTTCTCATAGGGCTGGGTTAGTAGTCATGAATTCCTTTAACTTTTGTTTGTCTGGAAAACTCTTTCTTATCTCTTCTCCTATTTTCATTGATAGCCTTGCTGGATAGAGTATTCTTGGCTGCAAGTTTTTTGTTGTTGTTGTTGTTGTTGTTGTTGTTGTTGTTGTTTTCCAGTAAAGATGCAATTTTAAAAAGTATAGTCAGTGAGAAGTAAGTTAACACTGGAATAAACACCAAAAAAGATGATAGAGAAGAGAGCCATTTTAATATGCAAAGAAAAATTAAAAGGTAAAGAAATCAGCAACTGCAAGAATCTCTAAGGTGCAAGCTTGCGTAGCATGTTCAAGGAACATCAATGTAGCCAAAGTAGTTGGTGTGGAGGGAAGATAAAATCCACAGATGACATTAGAGAGATTAAGGGAGTGGAGACAGGGAGCTCGTGGTGCTTTTTAGGACTGTCTGAACAACAGGAAACCCTAGAGTCTAACCAACTTTTTGAGAAACAATTATGTGCAGGCACTCTACCATTAACTTAGAGTACAAGTATGATGTCTTCATAACTGTGCACTGTGCTAAGTTTTATAGTTGGGAGATAGATTGCTTATGATCACAGTAATTTGTGCTTTTAGAGTCTTTACAGCGTGTTTGATTCAAGAATAATACATATAAAAATTAAGCAATAATTTAGTGTTAAGCTACATGATGCTGTCAAGATGTACAGTAAGAGGTGAGAGAATTGAAATAGTATGCAATGGGGAAGATATGGAGTATTTTATGAGGAAGGAAAGTTAGGTGGTGGTTTTAGATAAAGGAGAAAAATCAGATAAAAGTTCTTAAATTTTTCAGCCATGTCTTTCTCTCTTTCCTTCCTTTCTTCCTTCTTTTCTTCCCATTTAAGTTCTTTTTTTCCCCTTTTCTTTTTAATAAGTGGTATACTGACAGGAAGTTTGCCTAGAATAAGTGAAGAATTATTGACTTCCTGCTCAGCAGGGAGTCTGCATTTCCTTCTCCTTTGGTCCCTCCCCCATGTGGTCCTCATTTTTTCTCTCTCTCTCTCAAATAAACTCTTTATTTATTTATTTTTTTAATGAAGAGAAAGAAAAGTTAAATACCCAGAGGAGTCTCATCATAGAGATCATTGGTGACCTTAGGAGGACATTTTCATTGTAATTGAGAAGAGAGAATTCAATTAGGGTTGAAGAGCTGAATGAGTCCTTCAGCTTCCAAGAGAGTTATAGACTAGATATCTAGAAAAGCCCGCATGCTGCAAAATTCATAGATTTTTACCAAAAAGCTTTTGTTAAACATTGTCAAACATTCAATACATTTAAAATGTATTGGCTGAACTAACAAAACTGAGGGAGATCACTAAAGGACTCATCAAAACAAACCAAGTTCAGAAACAAATATATGAAATGAAATCAGAGACCAAGGGTATCATGAAAAATACCAGTCCTGGGAACATAGATCTTTAGGAATGGTCAGTCTAAATCAACAACTGAATCTGAAAGAGGTCCTCTGAAGTGGCTACAACTTCAGTGAACATTAGGGTCAAAAGAAAGAAGAAAAGAAAAGAAAAGTAAGGGAAAGAAAAGGAACATGTCTGATTCGCTCTAAGAAATAAAAGTATTATTTGAGAATAAGTCAGCTTTCAGTGTTTCTGAGGATGGGATATTAGTATCCTTGAGGTCAGAGAAAGCCCAAGCCAATATATTCATTGAAAGTAGCTACAGATTAGTATTACCTAATGAAACCCAGCAGAATCAAACTCAGATTGCCTCCAGAAGAAAGCAATTCTAATATAGCTCCTTGCTTAGTTTTCTAAAATTAAATACCACAAAAACATATTTGGACACCAGGTAATCCAAATACTCACATTTAAAATAACTGTGTATTAAATGTTTAAGCAAAAGAATGACTGAATAAACAAATGAGGTACAGAAGGTCTCAAAATTAACCAAGCATATTAAAAATCAAAGCAAAGATCTCTGGTTTAAACTTGAAATGTAAAGACCTTAGAAAATGTCACTCCCATTGTTTTACAAGACAAAGCTGAACAAACTGAAATCATTGACCTCTATTGGGACCATAAGAGAACTTAAGTTTCATGGTAAGCTGCATCCTGAGATCTGGACACCTAGATACATCTAGAGAGATGAGAACCAAGATTTGCTTATCTAGAACAGAAACTGCTAGAGCTATAAACTAGCAGGAACATTTCAGTGGTAATTTTGATGAGTTGCTGGAGGCTAAGATAAGTGAAGTAGAAGAAGAAGAATGGGGGTGGGAATTCTTTGTTGGAGAATTAGTGCCGGTGCTATATAAGTTGAATATATTGCCTAGATTCGAGGAGGAAAAAAAAAAAAACTAGCCAGGAAAAATTAATGAAAATAAAGATCTTTCTCAGACTACATGGGAACCCAGTAGAGGTGTTCATATCTCACATCTTAATTGAATTAAAGATGGATAAAGTGGGCTAAATAGAAATGACAGGAATTCTCAGAGAAATTGACAAATCAGCTTTCCGCAGATGATACGGGAAGAGCTTGGGTCAAAGAGGTCACCTGAAAAGAGCGGAGTTCAGTAGTTCAGGGAAAGATCCATCCTGTAGGACTTGAAAGATGACATCTCCCAAAAGATGAGAGAGGCTTTAAACTAAGTGACTTGGGCTACAATCATAATTGATCCAAATGTGACAATAAGGGGATGGGCTATAATTAAAAGGAGAATTTTGGATTTTCTCAGAAATCTGTAAACAGCTCAGTTCCCATAACAAACAGGACATGATGCCATCAATTTATAAGAATAGTGTCTGGAAGGATAGGGCTCACACCAGAGGATTGCAATATATTCTGATACCCCAGAAAAAAACTGCTTTCTCATTAGTGTTAGACCAAGAAGATAAAGGCAAAGAAAGGCTAACTACTTGGAGCAGATGGTATAATGTTAATAAAAGATTAAGGATGATTAGAACACTTTGAAAGGAGGGCAAATCTTAATATTTGCATCCAATGAATTCATGAAAAAGTTAACATACTTAAGTCTTATTTTTTTAAAAATTGATAATACAGTAGTTGAAGCTACTAATGATATTTCAGACTTATGTATAGTCACAGAGAACTTTTAATAGCTCAAGTATATGTGCTTCTTTGTAGCATAATACTAATTTTCACATATGTATTTTGGCTTTTGATTATCTGAGTATTTTTGTGTTTATTTTATAATATAGTCACCTCAAAAAGTAAACACAATGTAAATGCATGTTCTCTTGTGCTCCAGTGTGGTTTTAATCTTTGTTTTAGTGCCCAACTAATGAATCATCACAAAGGACAGGAATAAAAACTGTATATGATGTTTTAGTAATATTTTTACCTTTTAAAATTTATCAAAAAATAAATTAAATGTATCTAACATTGCTTTTTATTGTTATTTGTGTAATTATTAAATTGCATTTCACTTTGTTGTTAGTTTAAATATATGTCTAAAGATGAAATATGAAGACTTTAGAAATATGAACAGATCTTAGAATTAACACAAATATTATAAAATTGATATGTTAGCATCTAAATAGAGAGCCAATTATTTAGAGTATCTCATGGCTCCAAATAGGCAAATAGTAACTAAGTTTGATTTTGTGTCCAAACTATGTATTAAAGACAATTAAATCCAAACTCAAAGCACTCATTAATATAAATTTGGCAAAGTAGAAAGAATTGATAAATTAATATTTATGTTTTCTTTTCTACCCTCTTTCTTTCCATTTCCTCCTCACACTTTCCTTCCTTCCTTCCTTCCTTCCTTCTTACTTACCTTTTCCCTGCCTTGTTCAAGGAAATATGCTAAACTCTTTCCTTTTATTCCATGCTCAACCTGTACCCAAGGATACTTCTCTGATCTCAAAAAGAATGCTTTTGTTTAAAACTGAAAAATACAGGGAGGTGTTGAAAGGCAAATGAATAAAATGAATTTTAACACATGTGGTTTGTCCCTCTACAAATTATCAAAAAACCTCCCTGAATAAGAGTCCCAAATCAGCAGCATACATTTATTTCTCTGATGATCCACATCCTTCTGATTTATATCCTTTGCATTTTTACCCTGAGGTACAATTTTGACTTTTAAAATGCCCACATTTTAAAGATATACCTGAATTAATTTTACTTGTGTACACATTTACTAATGTACACATTTATGATATATTGTGTGCAGGTATATAGTTTTATCTCATTGTGGTTTTAAATTATATTTCTCAGATGCATAATTATTTTAAGCCTTTTTAGATATACTTATTGTCCATGTGAATGTTCTCATTTGTGAAGTGTCTATTCAAGTTTTTAACTAATTATAAATTTGCATGTCAATTTTATATTTTCATTGATTTATATTTGTTATTTGAATATTCTGAATAAGAATTTTCAGATATTTTTCTTCCACTCTGTGGCTTGCCTTTTCATGTTTCCATTAACAACATAGTGTAAAAAATAATTTATTTTGTTTTATTCCTTAATGTTATATGTCCTTTGTTTACATTTTTATTGAATTAATGCAATATTCAATATTGGGATATAGTAGGAAATAGATAACATAGTTTATAGTAAGTTTTTATAATTCAACAATTACATTAGACAATCTAACATGAAAAGTTGTACATCATTTCATCTGTATCTATTTTCAGCTCAACAATATTGTGATTTCTTCAAGAATCAACTGTAGGAAAATTACTCATAAAATGGGCTCTTTTACTTTACTTCAAGAACTGCTCCTTGGGATCCCTGGGGGGCGCAGCGGTTTAGCGCCTGCCTTGGCCTAGGGGGCGATCCTGGAGACCCGGCATCGAATCCCACTTCGGGCTCCCGGTGCATGGAGCCCGCTTCTCCATCTGCCTATCTCTCTGCCTCTCTCTCTCTCTCTCTGTGACTATCATAAATAAAAATAAATAAATAAATAAAAATAAATAAATAAATGCTTTAAGAAAAAAAAAAGAACTGCTCCTTAATCTAATGGCTATGCATCTGTTTTCCCAATTACTATATTTCTTAAGAGAAAACTAGAAATATCTCTGAGATAGAAATTCTGTGAGCTTTAAAAGCAGATGCTATTAATTTAAGCAAGAGACAGAAAACATTTAAAAAGTTAACAGGGGAAATAAGGGCATATATCTTATAGCTGGCAAACTACTGATTTATGACTTTCATTATGCTTTTACAATTAGAACAAGGATGTGAAATTTTGTGTTTAAATTATTATTCTTTCTATGATCAGATTTAGTTTTAGATAAACTCCATGAAATAGTCATATTAATAATCTTACACAAAAAGAAGAATCAATACAAAATTCCCAATGAGGTTTGCTTTGTTTCTGCTATATTCTCTTTCATTTCCTTCCTTGAGAAGGCATAATATACTAGAATAATTGAATCTAAATTATTCATGCTTTTTCTACCTCAGCTAATTTTTCAATAAGATAACTGGAATATATAAACTATGCACATAATTTCCCTGTGAATGGTGATTGGGAGGCAGAATTATTATACTTTTTAGCAATACAATTTTTCTGGATGTTCCAGAAACTTCTTACCAAATATAATTATTCAGCAAATATTTATTTGGTACCTCGTAATTTCGAGGTCCTATGAGAGCCACAAATATAAAAAGAATAATCACCATCTTTAAGGGAAAAAAATGATACCAAGCCAAAAGAATGTTATACAAATTATAATATAGAGAGTGGTAAAAGGGATACAAACATCCATGCAAAAAGATGAAGTACTGCAAGAAAATATATGTGCAGATTACATTGAGGACACTAACTGAAAAATAGAGGGGATTCTTAGCAGGGTAGGCTTAACTCAATTTATGTTGGTTTTAGGCAATTGATCTTAAAGAGATATTCTAGCTAAGGCAGAGGACATGTGAAAAATCACAAGATTATGAACAGGGATGGAAATCTTAGGATCTTATAGTTAATTTGGTATATCATGATGCATATACCTGGAGACAAAGAAAGGAATGAGTTTGGAAGGATTGTCTGTGGCCAGTCTGAATTTTAGCCTGAAGAAGATGGAAATACCATTTTGCAGAAGTATGTGTTAATTTAAAATTTTAGTAAGATCACTATAGCCAGTGGGTAGTGAAAGGCAGCAGGAATAATAAACAGGCTGGTAAATTACCATGGAAGCTAAAATTTAGAACTCGCCTTCCCAATTCATGTCCTAGGCTTTACAAATGGTAGAATGATCAACTCTGTCATCTGAAACTATCCTGCTGACACTGCCATTAAAACAGTTTATGTACCTCTGCACACAACAGACAGGTTCATAGGAATTAATATTACTAGATGCCAGCACCCCCACATAATTGCTACTCTTTAAAATTTCATCAGTCCATGCTGTTTTTGGGGGGACCCTATATGCAGGTACTTGAGCAAATGCCATGTACAGAAGTAATGAATTTAATTAACAAAAAACAAAATTACATCAAAATAACAGAAATAACAAGGACAAACATAAAGAAAGGGTAATCTAACCTAATAGGGTGACCATAATAAGTGACCACAGTCTGTAAAGGAAAAATCAAAAGAAGTAGAAGGAGAAAGGAGCGAAGCTTACTTATATTGAGAAAATCAGTAGGATCCTAGATTTCTACTTCTTACTTACTTTTAGACTCCAAAAACAGTATACTCAGGTTTACCTGGAATTCCCTAGTATCACATGAATTTGTTTCTGCATGTTCCACTTGTCAGTGTCTAATTTGCAGAAATAGCCAAGAGGAGAGTAGTCAATACAAATGTTCTATAGAAAGGGAGTAGATTAAAAGTGCAATGTAAAGATCAACAATATAAGCTAGTACCCTTATAAAAGTAGACTGACTGCCATGGGAGGGGGAAGATACAGAAACTAGGAAAGAATGAGAAATACTGTGATAGGTGAAATATGTGGTCTTAGATACGTAGGCTTATTTATCTTTATATTCCAATGTCTAACATAATTCCATTCACATAGAAGGTGCTTAACAAAGGGTCATTGAATCAATGAATTGGGAGTGTTCTTTAACACACTGAATGAACCCCAAGCACATATTATGAGGGCATTATTTTTATTGTATTGCAGGAAAGGGGAAAGATAGGGAGAGTAGATGCTACAAGTTTAATGAGATTGGATTTGTCCAACCTGGTTAGTACAGTTTTTGTTTTGTTGTAAATATTGCACATAGGTTTAAAATGGTCATTACGAAAAGGCTTTTGAACTCTAGAGAATAGGATATTGCTAATTCCTTAAATACAAAATATGCTATGTTGTCTATCTTTCATTTGCTGTTTGAGAGTCATTCTTCATCTTTCTCATCTGATTGCCCCAGAAAACTGACCTGCATTGATTAAATTGGCTAGTTCTCTTGCCTTTGGCTTCCTATTGGATTTGGCCAAAGGGAAGTACCATTAAAAAATGTCAATAAGGGGGAGGGGATAAAATCACAGTTGGTAGGCCTCTAGCACTTGTCCTGCAGGTCATCTAGAATTGGCTGCATTCCATTTAGGGGGCTGCCTCACCTTCTATCTTCTCATGCCTTAGGGGGATGCACAGCCTCACTATTGCTAGGCCAAATTACTACAATATCCTTATGATTTCCTTATGCCCTACAGAAATGCTTTATTATACTCTGCAAATTATTCAATTCTATTTTGATATTTATTTCTTGGTAGATACATGTGATAATCAATTGATATTAATTTGGTAAAACTGATACTAGTTTGGTAAAATAGTAATATATAATTTATTTTAAAACATACACAAATAGAACTATTAAAGTCAGGGTATTTTAGACTTAGAATCTAGTCTCATTCATTTATTTAAATTCCTCATTTAATGGCTGACAATTTATCAAAATATACAGAAACATATCATCTTAGCAAGGATTATGTATGAAATCAATAATGTTAGCTGCTAAGAACAGAAACTATACCTAGATAGAAATAACTATGAAAGCAGTGCCATTCAATTTCACAAGGAGACATTTATAAATGAGTTTAATACAGTGAACAAGTGTAAACTGTTCCAGATCGAATATGGATATGATTTTTTTTTAATTTTTTAAAACTTATTTATGATAGTCACACAGAGAGAGAGAGAGAGAGAGAGAGAGGCAGAGACACAGGCAGAGGGAGAAGCAGGCTCCATGCACTGGGAGCCCGACTTGGGATTCGATCCCGGGTCTCCAGGATCGCGCCCTGGGCCAAAGGCAGGCGCCAAACCGCTGCGCCACCCAGGGATCCCTGGATATGATTCATAATACTCAAGTTCACTGTTTTTAGGTTATCTGTCTTCAAATACATAAAAATAGAAATTTATAAATTTGTGAATTTGTAAAAGTTATGAATTTATTTACAGAAATAAGAATGTTTTCTTAATTCTTAAAGGAAATCACCTTGGGAGGTTTAGTACTTAGGTCAGAAATAATATTAAAAGAAGGTATAAAACATGAGCCATTTCTATAATGTTTTATATATGAATAATATATATATAAATCTTTATAAAGAAAATTATAGTTTAGGTGTTATTCACTTTTTCATGTTATAAGTTTTATTTTGATTTCTTAAATTTAAACTTTTTATTTTAAGATAACTATAAATTAATAAAAAAGATAACTATAAATTGTATGTATAAATCCACATACAGTTATAAGCAGTAATACAGTATCCTTTACCAGTGGTAACAGATTGAAAAAATGTAGTGCAGTATCACAACCAGGAAGGATACTGACATCGACACAATCTACAGCTTATTCCAGTTTCCCTAGTTTAATTGTACTTGTGTGTATGTGTTTATCTAAATTTAAAAATCAGTATTGCTGCAGGGCTTTCCTGCCAATTTTTAATTACCATCAGACTGAATTCAGAATGGAAATTTTAGAGTGGAAGTCTACTAAAATTAAAGCACTTTAATGACATTTTATTTCGAAAAATTACAAGATTATTTATTGAATAAGCACTTTAGTTTTCTTTTCAACGTATACATTATCACAATCAATGTTTTCATTTAGTTAAACTCAGTAAATTATTTTAAGATTTACTTCTTTGTAGAATCTGAAGTAAAGATAATTATAGAAATTGGAAGTAATCATAAAGTTACAGTTACCAAAATATTTAAGAGACTTCTGCATATGATATTGATAGGAAACTAATTCACTCCTCCCATATCTTGATCACTATTGAAATTAATATCAGAAATGTAAGAATCAAGAAGGATCACATACAAATGGCCCTCAAACTTGGAAAACTATTTATCCATATGCCAGAATCTTTTACTTATAGAAAATAAAAGTAGAAAATGTTTGATTTGTAGTTACTTATCCAGAAAAAGAAGGAGAAAAAATGGTAGATATACAAAGCCTCATTAATGTCCCAGCTTGTAAGGAGTAAGTACTGGAGGAGACAGTAAGCCAATAGAAGCTCTCTATTACCTGCCTCCATCACCAGCATTTGAAAACAGTTTTTCTTAGGAAGCTAAATGTAATGCAGCAATAGCTAATCTAAGGCAAACAGCAGGAATGAGATTGTCTTTGATTTGGCAGTTCTGCTAACCTATAACAATGGAAAAGAAGCTAGGCATAGACACCATTTGTAACTGATGTAATGCCTGTGCCAAAAATCCTAGGATGTACAAAATTGGCTCCTTATACAGTATTCACAAAACCCTCCTCAAGCATAGAACTCTTGTCAAACATTTTGTGCTGAGACCACCTATGGCTCCAACTGTGTTGGAGTTGGCACAATGCTGAGATAGTAATATAAGTTTATATCAAGTAACTATTTAATCTAACATACGTTGGGTAGGTCTAATGGTAACCAGGTGCACTGTGATCTTGGCAAAGAAATTCATTTCCCTTGCTTTTGGGAAGATATCAAAGTCCTATAAAGCTCTATTTCTTTAAGGAGGAATAAATTTTAGAACAACAAAGCACCTACAGCACTTAAAAAATTGTCCATCGGGATGCCTGGGTGGCTCAGTGGTTGAGCGTCTGCCTTTGGCTCAGGGCGTGATCCCAGGATCTGGGATTGAGTCCCACATCAGGTTCCCTGCGAGGAGCCTGCTTCTCCCTCTGACTATGTCTCTGCCTCTCTCTCTGTGTGTCTTTCATGAATAAATAAAGAAATCTTTAAAAAAATTGTCCATCATAAAACCAGAAAGTGTGTTTGTTGAGTTTCAGTAAGTAGTAATTATATTTAAAAATTACTATAGTAGAAAAAGAAAAAAGAGCAGCTTCTCAATGGTTTTGAGGAATCAGTGGAGGGAATAACAGAAACGAAATTGAAAGTTTAAGATATTGTAAGATAGTAGGATATTAGAAGGTAAAATTAAAGAATTAATTCATGGAAAACTTCCACATAATGATGATTTACCAAGTAAGCTATAAGAGAAGATGACTTAAGTACATTGGAGGTGAAGCTCAATAGAGCTGAGAGCAAGGAAGCCAGAGAATCATGTATGGATAGGTTAGCCTTGAGGTCATTGAAGATACTGTAAAAAGAATTGATGTCAAAGGTAAACTGAGAGCCAGAAATGAGAGTAAATTGTAAGACATCAGGTGGCAGCAATATAGACAACTTAGAAAATGGTGCTGGAGACCCCAAGCCCCAAGTAGTTTTCATATTCAGGTGAAGAGGGAGACATAGATTGAAAAGTCTGTCAAGTACACAGCAATATTAATATGACTGACATCCATAAGTGGACAATGTATGGCAGCTAATATCATTGTGGATTTTGTCATAAAAGGGGATATCAGCTGGTCTACATTTTATTAATGAAATGATTTTTTTTCTTAAAGGCATTTTTACTATATTGTGGAGCTGCCAAAGTAACATAAAAAAAGAATGAGTGTACACTAAATATAATAATATAATAATAATCCAGATCAAGTTCATATCTCTTTTAGAAAGTCATCCAATAGTACTCTCATTTTATAATGCCCAAAGACACTAGCAAAGCTCATAATCTGAATAATATACTAGGAAATTATTAAATATATTTTAAACTGATGAGATGGAGGACTTAACTATAAACCAGTTAGACCTAAGAGACATCTATAGCTCACATCCCCAACAACAGTGGGATGCACATTCTTCTCAAATGCACGTGGAATATTCTTCAAAAACTGCAATATATTGGGCCATAAACAAACCTCAATTAATTTAAAAGAATGGAAATAATACAAAGTTTGATTGTTGAACTCAATGAGATGAAATTAGAAATTAAAATAACAAAATGAAATTTGGGAAACTCAGAGATTTGTGAATTTTTTTAAAAGTCCTAAATAACCAATGAATCCAAAGGGAAATTTAAACACCTTGAGATGAATGAAAAGATGGTACAACACACTAAAAATTTATAAGATTTAACTAATACAGTACATAGAGATTTGAAGCTGTAAATGCTTATATTTAAAAAGTAAAAGTCTCAAATCAATAACTTCACCTTCCATTTCAAGACTCTAAAAAAAGAAAAGCAAATTAAATTTAGAGCAACCAGAAGGCAGAGTATAATAAAGATTAGAGGAGAAATTAAAGAATCAAAAAGTAATAAACTTGAAAACAAAATCTTGTTACATGTGCACACACATCCATGTACATAAATATTTTTTAAAAGGACAAAAGCTCTCAACAAACATTTATCCAAAGATATCAAATGATATTTAAGCATACAAAAAGATACGAAATATCATTTGTCATTGTGGAATCTCAAATTGAAACAATAAGGTACCACTACATACTTTTAGAATAGGTAAAAATCCCCCCAAAATGACAATACCAACTGCTGACTAGACTTCTGAACAGCAGGAACTCTCTCATTCATTGCTAGTTGGAATGCAAAATGCTACAAGCCCCTTTGAAAGACAGTTTGACAGTTCCTTACAAAGCTAAACGAAGTCTTACATTACAATCTGCCAATTGCATTCCTAAGTATTATTCAATTGATTTGAAAATGTATGTTTAACCAAACCCACACACACATATTCATAGCAACTTTACTTATGATTGCCAGATACTGGAATCAACCAAGATACCTTTCAATTGGTAAATGGATAAGCTATGGTACTTCCATAAAATATATTATTAAAGATTTTTAAAAAGGAACTATTAAGCTCAAAAAGGCCTGGATGAATTTTAAATACATTATTACTAAGAGAAAGAGACCAGTTTAAAAAAAAAAAACTACACTCTATCATCACAATTATATGGCGTTCTGGAAAAGACTAAACTATAAAGATCATAAACATCAATGGTTTCCAGGGAGTTAGAGGTGATGAGGAGGTTGAAAAGGTGAAATAGGGATTTTTAAACAGTGAAACCATACTATATGATACTGTAGTGGTGAGTATAAGACATTAGACATTTGTCAGAACCATAGAATTTTTACATAGAACTTTACAACTCTAAATAAAACTTGATATATGCAAATTTTAAAAATCAGTAAGAAGGCTGGGGAATCTCAGGATGGAATGCAGGATGTTACAAAACAATCTAAACATAGCACAATGTATAAAACAACATCACTAAGGGAACAGGGAAATAAGACAATGACTTAAGTAACTTTTGGAATGAGTGGGATCTATAAGACTAAAGACAAAGGAACTATATATAACCATTGTATTATTGTTGATAAAATTGTTTTTTTGTGGGAGTATGGATTGATTAATAGTTTAGAAATCACTGCTACATGTATATTAGAATTGAACAATTAAGTAAATGAATGCAAGTGGAGGAGTGGAGGAGTCAGGTGTCTTATTGTTGGAGTGAGAGGTGATAGATAAGAGGGGAGAAGGCTAGAATGTTCCATGTGGTAATGGATTAGAGTTGGAGACATCCGTATGAACTCATGTGTAACCTAATATAGAAATATATGATTACATAAAGAAATATGTGTGAAGGGAGCCTGGGTGGCTCAGTCAGTTAAGCGTCTGCCTTCAGCTCAGGTCATGATCCCAGGGTCCTGGGATTGAGTCCCACATCTTGCTCCCTGCTCAGTGGGGAGTCTGCTTTCTCCCTCTGTCCTCCCCCACCCCCACCCCCGCCGCCCTGCTTGTGATATCTCTTTCCCTCTCTCTCTCTCTCTCAAATAAATAAATAAAATCTTAAAAAAAAAGAAATATGTGTAGAGAGTGGAAGTTTGGTGCTTGCACATGGGTTAGCATACATAAATGTATCTCCTTGCTTTGTCAGCTGAAAGGACCTAGAAGCAATGACCACCCAGTAACAATAAGCATATGCAGAATCTAGATCTTGGAGTCATTGTCCTCCAATAAAAGGAAACAGGGCCCCTTAGAAAAATCATTGATCCTACAACTGATCTGGAGCAGGAATTACACAAGATGAGCTCACAACATCTAGTAGGGACAGAATAAAAAGGTGCTAATAATAATAATAATAATAATGAGAATGTGTCAGTGGGATCCAGGAGTCAACTGAAAGAGCTCCCAAAGGTAAAAGCTGGAACAATCTAAACAAGGAAAATAGTATTGGATTATAACTGAAAATATAAAACAAATATCCATGAGTCCATACTGATATAAGTAGATAAATTAGGGGTGGGGGGATGAATCTCCTGTGGAGAAACTTTACAAATAATTTACGTTGTTACTCCATTCTTAAAGAGGCGAAGTATAATTTCCCACTCTTTAAGTTGTAACTGTCCATAATGACTTTCTTCCAAAGATTAGAGTATGAAAAAGGAGGGGGGAAATTAGCTTTAAATCTGACAAGAGCAAAATGTGATTACTAGCTCAGGTCAGGTGATCAAGGTTAATATCAACAGTGATAGGTCATATTGATAGTACGTACTCTTGACATGTGATGAGAATGGTACTTGATCTCTGTGATCTTCCCCAAATATTATTCCAGTCTAATCATGAGATGAGTAGCAGACAAAGCTCAATTGCAAGACATTTTACAAATTACCTGACTAGTACTCCTTTAAACTATCAAGGTCAGAAAAAACAAGGAGAATCTGAGAAATTGTAACAGCCAAGAAGAGCCTTAGGAGACATAACAAAGACATATGATTTCCTGAATGAGATTCTAGAACATAAAAATGACATTAATGAAAATCTGAGGAAATCTGAATAAATACAAACTTCTGTTACTAATAAAGTATTGACTTTGGTTAATTAATTGTAACAAATGTACCATCCTAATGAAAAAATGTAACTAATGAGACTACTGGGTGTGGAGTATACAGGAACTCTGTATGCTCTCTACAATAATTCTAAAACTTCTAAAATGTTTATTTAAAAGACCAGTAGTATGCCAATTCACCAAGTTTCCCCTTAAATACTTATGAAGACATAAAACAGTTGTAAATCCTGGCAATCCCATATCCATAATTCTGGAGCAATTGCTAAAAAGAGACTGATAGATCCAAACAGAAAGCCATCAATCTTGGAACCTCCTGAAAAAGAGAAAAAGCTTTGCTAAAAAATGATTATTCTTTCCACTATTTCTGCTTCCCCATCCCACCTATCCTCATGTTTACTTTTAACCTTCCCCACATTATAAATTTAGGATTTGAGCATAATTGATAACTTGTTAGCCTTCATTGTAGTCTAAGGCTGGTGCTTTTTGAGAAAATTAAAGTGTTCTTTCTGTCATCACTATCTTTTTGTACTTGCTTTGGCAGCATATATACTGTCATCACTACCTTTTTTTTTTTAATTTATTTATTCATGATAGTCACAGAGAGAGAGAGAGAGAGAGGCAGAGACACAGGCAGAGGGAGAAGCAGGCTCCATGCACCGGGAGCCCGATGTGGGATTCGATCCCGGGTCTCCAGTATCACGCCCTGGGCCAAAGGCAGGCGCCAAACCGCTGTGCCACCCAGGGATCCCTCATCACTACCTTTTATCCCACATTTACTTAGGCAAAGCAGCTATCCAAAAACAAACCTGGAATATTAATAGTTAGTTGCATTATGTGAAGTAGATCACTTTTAAGTAGTGAAAGAGACATAAAACACCCTAAAAGAATACCAAAATTTGAGAATTTTCTGATAAAATCACTCCAAAATAAAGACATTCTGAATTTGTTAATAGAAAATAGCATGATTGCCTTTGATAAAAGCCCATTCCAAAGTGGAAATTGAAAAGTAAGCAGTTTTATCAGTATGCCTTATTCCAGATCTATGAAAAAGATTCAGAGGGGCCTCAAAGTCAAACCATACCCACTGCCTGTTGTCATATACTGGCTTTGAGTGAATTCTAAAAAAGAAAAGAAATAGAAAATAAAAATAAGCCATTAAGAACTGCAACAATGGGAAATGAAAAATATCTTGAAGTCTTAACGCAAAAGCATACTTCTAAAGCTTATGCACTGTAGCATCAAGTAGAAGATTCCATGAAGCTGCTTTCATCCCCAATAGAATGCAAAAAGTATGACTTCTATCCAATAGAAGCAGAGAGCTTAAAGAGGACAACAGAATGAGATGACATGTGTACAGATAACAGGAAGGGAAAGAAAGATGAAAGAAATTGTGTGAGAAAGAATTGCAAAATACCTAAGAATGTGCCAACAAAATGAAAGCCTATATTGAAGGCAAGAATAAAAGGTCACAAATCATAAGCCTTTGTCAAAATTGTAGTTCAAATTATAGGTCATACATTTCAACAGCATTTATTGAGAATTTGAATCAAGGGATGAACAAACAAAAATATTGGGCCAAATATATGGAAGATGAATAATTATTTATAAATGATTATCATAAAAACAATATCCAGGTAAAGTACAATGCTGTCTAGGGGAATATATAATATGTAAATTTTCACCATAAAATTGAATTTTCTGTCAGCTTGCTTTTCAGAAGATGTCTTATAGAATTTTACTCAATTATAATGGTTTCCTATTATTTCCTGTGAATTATACATACTTCAAGGCTCTCCTTGCTGTAATTTTTTATAGGTTTACTGTTAGAAATTTTGCTTACTTAATGTATATTAATTATAGAATTTGCACACATTAATTAACATAATTCTGGCTCAATAAGTATGGCTTTTCTGATTTTATTATATTTAATGCAACCAATTTAAATAATGTGCAGAACATTTCAGAGGTAGTGAATCCATCTCTAAGATTTGTCCCATTAACTAGATATATGCAAGGAAAAAAAAGGAAAATTATAGCAAAATTATTTTTAAAAATTTCATAGACATGGATGGAACTGGAGGGAATTATGCTTACTGAAAATAAGTCAAATAGAGAAAGACAATTATCAAAAAAAAAAAGAGAGAAAGACAATTATCATATGGTTTCAGTATGATGTGGAATATAAGAAACAGTGCAGAAGATCATAGGAGAGGGGATCCCTGGGTGGCGCAGCAGTTTGGCGCCTGCCTTTGGCCCAGGGCACGATCCTGGAGACCCGTGATCGAATCCCACATCAGGCTCCCGGTGCATGGAGCCTGCTTCTCCCTCTGCCTGTGTCTCTGCCTCTCTCTCTCTCTGTGACTATCATAAATAAATAAAAAAAATTAAAAAAAAAAAGATCATAGGAGAAGGGAGGGGAAACAATGGGAAGTCATCAGAAAGGAGAAAAACCATGAGACTCTTAACTATAGGAAACAAACGGAGTGAGAAATGCTGAAGAGGAGGTCGGTGAGGGGGGTAGGGTAATTGGGTAATGAGCATCCTTAATGGAGGGCACACTATGTGATCGGCACTGGGTGTTTATATGCAACTGATAAATTATTGAACACTACATCTGAAACTAATATATACTGTATGTTCACTAAATTCAAATTAAAAAAATTAAATGCAGGAAATTTACTTCCTATCTATGATTGAAAAATATTGACAATTGAAATCAATCAGTTATATGGAGGGAAAACACGAAAATAATTCAGAATAAAGAAGCAAATCAATGAAAGAGAGAAGATATTTTATACAAGATATGCAAATACAGATACAAAATTTAAAATACGTTCTTTAATAAATTCTGAAAGTCAACAATACAGAGAATTATAAACAAAAATAAAATTTTATTCCAAAAATTACTAATCTTTTAGTTTCTGTATATTATGATGGATTTCTATAAATATCCTAACATGCACTAACATATTTCCAAATTAGGATAATAGTTAACAGATTCCTTGGACTATGTTAGCCACTGTTTTTAAGTTAGCAAAACATCATGAGCATGTTTCTATTTTAATAACTTATAGAACTAATACCAAGTGTTTGATAGTCTTTTAACTGTTGGACTATAGGGTCTTCTGCATTTTATGCCACCTTAAATGGTACTGTATTGTGCAGTGTGAGAATATATAAAGTAACAGATGAACATGGTGTTGAGGAATGGTGGGTGGTAAGTACAGTATACATAAATTTATTTTAAGTTTTATGGAATGTACAATAAGGGTGTCAACAAATGTAGAAAAATAAGTTTCAACCAGATAGTGAAAAGATTATCTGTTGTAAAATTGAACAATATAAAGAAGGCTGAAGGTCTGACTCATGTTAACCTTGGGTATAAATATTTCCCAATTTACTTTTATGTAAGTGTGTCATTTCTTCACGAATTTTCTTCTTGTCTTAAGTTCTGAAATAATTTATTTGTGTAAATTCCTCTAGTACTTCTATTTTAGGAGCAAATCTGTATTTGTGCAGTGTAGCAATAGGTAATCATAATCGCCTTACCTTAGTTTTACAAAATGATAAATTACACTCTAACTTGGAAAATACTACAACTTAGAGCTAGTAGTGCTATGTTACTTACCCAAGCCAAAGAAGTTCTGTTTCTTAGATTTAGTAAAAATAATAATTTAAAATGTGTTCAGCTGCAATCATTTCAAAATTTACTTCCTGGGGAGGCATTTTATTCTGAGGTAATTATAATCACTTTTTTGAAAATAACTGATTAAGCACTGTTTCATCTTCCTGAGAAATACAGGGACTACCTTATTAAACTACTTTTGAAAATGAGAGCCATAAGTGAGGTGAAAGTGAAGTGATTCTAAAGTTCTGAAGTACTCTAGTTTTGAGATTAAAGATTCTCTAAACCTGCCACTTTTGCACTTCATTAAGCAGTTTAGAGAATAATTATAATGCATTTTTTGAAATTAACTTTCTAGGTTCATACCAATTTTTGATTGTGGAATTCAGGGAGAATATCCTAAATTGCTCCAGCTCCAAGCTCAAGAACTTCCAATTTCATCAAAACAAGTATATAATAAGTTATCAAGAAATACTTACAGTGTGGAGATGTAGTTTAGAGACAGACTTTAAGATATTTTTTCTATTTGGATAACTTGAGTCAATAGATGAAATTAGTTGCTATCTGCTACAGAGGTAGCCAATTAATGAAATAATTCTTTTATTTAGGTAACTAATAAATATTGATAGGAGTGCATTAGCACAAAAATCCTCAGTAGATTCTATTAATATTAATTTCATCTCTGACATAAATTAAGGTGTCAGCTATCTACATTGAAATTTGATGGATTTTAAACTCAGAATTGTATATGCTTGACATAACAATAAAGATGGAGCACTTAAATATTTTATAATTAAGTAAAGGTTAGAGTTAAGCTTGGCTTATAAAATCTTTAGGCAAATGACCTTATTAAATAACTCTCAATAATGGTGCATATTTCAAAAGAGCCTCTAATGTGTGAAATAATTAAAATCAGAAACATTTATAAATATTATAGATATTACCAATATTAATTAGGATTATGATTTTATTTATAGTTAACATTGGTGAATTTTTAACCTTAAGGTTAAAAACAAAAAAGTAAACATTTTTTTTGCTTTTATTGTGTTGGTTTGTAAATAGTGAGAAAGTAAAATATTCAAAATAGTTGGATATATGAGCACACCTGATCGACAAAACCTGAGAGTTAACATTAATACCATGGTTACATTAATGCTTTTTTATTTTTCCTACTAGACCTTACATTGCTCAATGAAACAATTGAATAGTTGTCTATTAGCCATATAATTTTTTATTCTTCAGTTACTTATTTATTTAATATGTTGCTATGAACACCAAAAAAATTTAGTTAAATTTTAAAAGTTTAATAAATAATTGAAATGAGGAGGTTAAGTACATTCACAGAATCTTAAAAGTTCATTTTATTTAACTAGTATGTCTCTTTATATGTATTTGAACACACTTAACAAATGTGTTTTGTTAAGACAAAACCAAATGTTGAAGGGGGTTTCTATTTCATGTTTTGATCATAGTCCCAAATACGAGGATAATAATAACTGAGTATATACATGTTTTAGAGAGAACACCAAGAAAAGATAGAACTCTAGCACTACCTGCAACCATCTGGATATACCTGACATATATATAGTTAAAAAAAGGAGGACAGATTCCATATTTATAGATTTTTAAAAAACGACCAAAAGTAAACAATGTCACTTATAAAGGAAAGCTAGTCATAAAAAGTTGTAAAAAGTATAAGTTAAGAAAACACATGATGATAATGAAAATCAGGGCAGTTTTACCTTTGAAAGAAGGGAGACATTGTGGTTGGTAAGATGTGCTAGCATTTCTTGACCCAGGTGATGGTTATCTGGATTTCACTTTACAATATTTGTGAAATTGTGCAATTACGTTTTAGACATTTTTTGTATGTACATTATTCTTGCAGTATAAAATTCTGAAAAACGAGTAATAAAGCAACTTGTTTGTGCTCTACAGACTTTATGCAGTAACTTAGTGTTGCACATATTTAAAACCCTTCATACCTAAACAGTGTACATTTGGCCATAAACAAAAAATAGTGTCACGGTGTGTAGTTTTCCTCACAGATCCACACTTAACTGAGGGAAAGGTGACCTAATTTCATCAGTTACTACACATAAAGATTTCTCTGCCTTGCTAAACACTGAACACTCATGGCTAGTGGGCTACTCTTCACTAACCTGGACACTTCTGTTAACCAGTTGAGTTAAAAGCATAGCAAAATTACATTTGATTACAGAGTAGCAGTTATTTTTATTGCACTTGTTAATACAAGTATATGGTTTCATTAACTATTATGTAAAAAACTAAGATCTACCAGTGAAAATAAGGAATAGTTTCTATAAAAGCTCAGTAAAGTATTTTAGGAAAGCTTTGTTTTAAAAATCCTATAGCAATGGGCAGCCCAGATGGCTCAGCGGTTTAGTGCCACCTTCAGCTCAGGGTGTGAACCTGGAGACCTGGGATCGAGTCCCACATCCGGGTCCCTGCATGGAGCCTGCTTCTCCCTCTGCCTGTGTCTCTGCCTCTCTCTCTCCTATGTCTCTATGAATAAATAAGTAAAATCTTTAAAATAAATAAATAAATAAAAATCCTATAGCATCAATTTTAGGAAATGATTAGGGAAAATATCTGAAAAAAACTAGGTGATTCCTCTTTTAGGTAACTTTGCAAGAGCTTTTAATTTAATGTTGTAATTTAAAGTAACACCAAATTCTGTGCCATAGGTGATGTATCCTAATTACAGTTTTAGTTAGGTAAGCTTATATGGGATTCTAATCAGTAGTCTGAAAGAAAATAACTGAACCCTACATTAAATTATGGCAAGTATTTTTTTCTAAGTAAAGGCTTGGATTTTTTTTTTTAATTTTTTTATTTTTTAATTTTTATTTATTTATGATAGTTACAGAGAGAGAGAGAGAGGCAGAGACACAGGCAGAGGGAGAAGCAGGCTCCATGCACCGGGAGCCCGACGTGGGATTCGATCCCGGGTCTCCAGGATCGCGCCCTGGGCCAAAGGCAGGCGCCAAACCGCTGCGCCACCCAGGGATCCCGGATTTTTTTTTTTAAAGACAAGATACCTAATCAATGAATTAATATGTGAGTTCAGTTATATACTTGTTTTTTTTTTTTTCAGTTATATACTTGTATATGTCTGTGTATGCATGTGTGTGCGTAAAATTAAAGTTTATATTTTGGGCAGCCCGAGTGGCTCAGCGTAAACCGCCTCTTTCAGTCCAGGGCTTGATCCTGGAGACCTGGGATCTAGTCCCGCATCCGGCTCCCTTCATGGAACCTGCATCTCCCTCTACCTGTGTCTCTGCCTCTCTCTCTCTCTCTCTCTCTCTCTGTGTGTGTCTCATGAGTAAATAAATAAAATCTTAAAAAAAATAAAGTTTATATTTCCAATTATAAGTGACTTTTTCAGTTATCCAAACAAAGATCATATCTGACTGAATTATATACTAGGGCTTTTACTGTACTCCCATGTATTAAATCAATCATAAAAATAAATAGTTGGAAAAAATAAACAGTTGGAAACCATCAACAAAATGAAAAGACAAATACAGAATGGGAGAAAATACTTGTAAATCATGTATCTGATAAGAAGCTAATATCCAAAATACATAAAAAAAAACATAAAACTCAATAGCAAAAAAACAAAAAACCCACAACAATCTGTTTAAAAATAGAAGACCTGAATAGACATTTTCCCAAAGAAGATATATAGCCAGCAAGAACATGAAAAGATACTGAACATCATTAATCATCAAGGGAATGCAAATCAAAACCCCAATGAGATATCACTTCACACCTGTTAGAATAGCTATTATCAAAAAGACAAAAAATAAGTGTCAGTGAGGATGTAGAGAAAAGGGAACTTTCATACACTGTTTAGTAAAGCCATCATGGAAAATTCTATGGTAGTTTCTCAAAAAATTAAAAATAGAACTATCATGTGATTCATCAATTCCACTCCTGGGTTTTTATCTGAAGAAAATGATGGGACGCCTCTGCGACTCAGTGGTTGAGCATCTGCCTTCGGCTCAGGGCGTGATCTTAGAATCCCGGGATTGAGTCCCACATCGGGCTCCTTGCAGGGAGCCTGCTTCTCGCTCTGTCCATGTCTCTGTGTCTCTCTATCTCACTGTGTCTCTCATGAATAAATAAATTAAATTTAAAAAAAAAAAGAGTCTGGCTCTATCTGAAGAAAATGAAACCACTAATTTGAAAAGATCTATGCACCCTATGTTCATTGCAGCACTATTTACAATAGTCAAGTTATGGAAGGAACCTAAATGTCCATTAATAGATAAATAAAGAAATTTGGTATGTATATACAATAGAATATTATTTAGCCATGAAAAGCAATTAAATCTTGCCATTTGCAACAACATGGCTAGACCTCAAGGGCATTATGATAAATGACATAAATCAGAGAAAGACAAATACTATGTGATCTCTTTTATATGTGGACTCTAAAAACAAAACTAAACAAACAAAAACCAAGGTGGGGCACGTGGGTGGCTCAGTTAAGCAGCCAACTCTTGGTTTCAGCTCAGGTTGTGATATCATGCTTGTAGAATTGAATCCCTCAATGAGCTCTGTGCTCAGAGCAGAGTCTTTCAGATTCTCACTCTCTCCTCTTCTGCCTCTCCCCACTCACTCTCTATCAAACAAGTAAATGAAATCTTAAAAAAAAAAAAAAAAAAAAAAAGGCTTAAAGATAACAAAAAAGATTGATAGTTGCCAGAGGCAAGGATCAGGATGTGTGTGTGGGAGGGGGGTGGGGGATGAAGAATGAATGAAGAGGGTATTAAATGTTCTAAAAAATGAATCTAAAAGCTAACTATGTATATTACTATGTCAATTAATAAAAATAACTTAAATTGAGAGCACACTTTATAGTTTAAAATAGCACATTCTTCTATGCAGTTTTATGAAAACTGTTTCAGGATGATAAGACTAAAATTTGGAATTACTAATTGATTCATTTAAAAAAATCATTTTCAATTAACACTATTATTTCACTGTAGTGCAGTTATTTTATAACGATATTCTCCATTATTCCCTCCTATCCTTTATAGAATTGTTGTCATTCATCTCACTTATTCTGTAATCAGTACATTGTTACTATTACTATTTTGAACTGTTATCTGGTAGATTAATAATGATATAAAAATAAAAGATTTTATTTGCTGTCAAAAAAAAATGTTACTTTAGTCTTTTGTCCTTAGCTTTTATATAGTGCACTTTTCCATTTTGTTCTTAAGTATGCTTTAAGAATGTTTTTTTTTTTTAATGCACAGTTATGTGTTGTATGAATGCACGATAGGTTTTTTTTGGTAATTTCTCCATTTTTGGATATTAAACCTCTAGGCTCTGAATTTTGTCTCTGCATTTTCTTTACCTCTGAGGATGAAGTGCCTTGTGTTTTCAGAGAAGTATATGACATCTTCTCATCATTTTCTTTACATGCTCTGCATTGAATTTCTTTTCTTTTTTTTCTTTTTTTCTTTTTGAAGATGTTATTTACTTATTTATTTACTTGACAGGAAGAGAGAGCACAATCAGGGGGAGCAGCAGACAGAGGGACATGGAGAAGCAGGCTTCCTGCTGATCAAGGAGCCTAATGTGAGGCTCCATCCCAGGATCCCCAGGATCATGACCTGAGCCAAAGATTATTTATACTTAACTGACTGAGCCACCCAGGTACCTGACAAGTTGAATTTCTAGATTCCTGGCAGAGGTAGTATGCACAGTCCTGCTTAGTCAGGCATTAATTAGCAAATATCCATCAAGTACCTGTATTGGCCAAGTGCTATTCTAGAAACAGAGAGCAACAACAACAAAAGACATCATGATTAGACATCGTGGCTAGGTTCCCATCTCTGTGAACCCACCACAGAAAGGCACTTACTTACAAAAGAAAGGAGAGTTGTTGAGAGCTGAATAGACTTAACAAAATGTGCTTATTTCAGAAATAAAATATCTAAATGTTTTTCTCTGCTTTCATGTATAAAAGGTTGAAATCACCTTAAGATCACCTATGTATTTTCCCATAGAAAAAACAATTTTTCCACTTTTTGTGATGCTTTGTTTTACATAGATTTCAAGTGACATTGTTTTTGTGTATAAGACCAGTATAAATATAATTTTATTTTTCTAATACTTAATTGGTTATCCCTATACTGTTAAATAGCCCAAACTTTCCCTGTAAATATGAACTGCCATATTCCTTATCCTTGGGTTTGTTTTCAGTTTTCTATTCTGCTCTTTTCTCTGCCTATTATTGCATCTGTATTACATCATTTTAATTTACGTAACTTGTTAAAACACTAAGAATTCACAATGATCCCAGAAAATAATTTAGATTTTGTTTTAGGTACCAAAAATAATTGTCATTATTATTTTATGATAATTACATTAATATAACAAATTGATTTGGAAGTATTATTATTTTTGTGATACTTCTCTTTTCATCTAACTATTTAGTAGGCTTTTACTTCATTTCATTCTTCTATATGTCAGAATGAAATTTAAAATTTTTCTTCCTTGGTTCTTATCCATTTCCTGCTAATATTTTTACATATGGAAATCATTTTTATATACTTCTTTTTATTAAGTGAATATAGGAAACCATTGATATCTAAATATTATAAATAACGATTTATTTGTATAGTGCCTTCTAATTAGAATTCCTGCCCAAATTTCATTCTTTCTCAAATAATATATTGGAGTACACAGTGTATAATCATATTGTTTCTAAGTTTTGATTTTTTAGTATTCCCTTTATCTTTTAATAATTTTTACACTGTTGCGTTTAATGGAATTTCAAGAACAGTATGAAATAATACTGTTGAAACATACATAATTTTCTTTTTTCTGATATCAGTGGAAATACCTTTATTATAAGTATGGCAAATTTGTTTTATATTACAATGCTGAATCCAATTTACTAATAGTAGTTGCTTTGAAAATATGTTGTAAAGGTTTCTACAGTCATATCTGAGATCAATGGAAAATAATACCATGGTTAGATAACAATGTCTGTTATGTGGGGGTAAAAAAGAAACAAAATGATACATCTTTGCCATTCCTGTTTTAGTGTTTAATATTAATGATTAATATTTGGAGAAAATTTTGAAACTAGATTAATAAAAAGCTTTGAATATTCCTAGTTGTTCTCACTTTTAAAACGTATGCTAAAGAAATAGTTTTTGATAGGGAAAAAATACAAAAGCTCTTTATGTTCAAGAAGCCACACAACCTTAACATTACCCTTTTACACATCAATACCTCAGGGTGATGATCTCAGGGCAAATCTCTAACCTAATGAACTGTTTTTTCATGAATCTCAAAGGCTCAGCATACCCGGTGGTGGAGATAAGAGGCATTATTCATGTCTGAATTTCACTTTAATCCTAAAAACTTCTACCACAACGAAGGAAATGTTATCTATTATGTAGGATAAGTTAGAGTCAGGAAGAGTGTTGATGTATTCTCAGAAGTAAAATATAAACACAGAAGTTTCTATTTATCTCAGGTAAAAAGACACAGTTATCTATTGTATAACTGCACTTAAACTTAGTGGATTAACACTTATAGCATTATCTGTTCTCTTGTTTGATGGGTTCAGCTTGGAAGTTCTTTTGGTGGTCTCAGTTGATATCTTTTGTGAAGTTGAATGAAGGCCTCAGCTGGTGCTGGGGTCTTCTTGAGGCTCAGCTGAGATGCTGGAATTATTGAGTCTTTCTTCATGATTATATATTCAGTGCCTATCCTTTCCACATAACTTTTACATAGGTCTCTACACATGTTCTCTCCAGCAGAGTAGTTATACTTTCTACTTGGAAGATCAGGGTTCCTGAAAGCAAGAGTTCCAAGGGAGAAGAAGCAGAAATTGTCAGTCTTCTTAAAGGCGAGGATTGGAAATTACACAATGCCAATTCTATTATATTCTATTGGTTATTGAAAGCTAACTTTGGAAATTAGCAACCACGGTTGACCTGGCCCCAAAAGAATAATATTCTTCTCACATAAAAATACACTTACACCCAAGAGTTCTAAAAGCCTTATCCTACTGTGGCATCAGGCTCAATTTTAAGGCTTAATATATCTTCATTTAAATGAAATCAGGGTATAGATGTGGTTTCTTGAGATTCTTTTATTCTGAAAACCTATGAACTAAAAACGACGAGTTATCTGTACCACACATAGGATAACATTGTTAAAAAAAAAAAAAGGATAACATTGTGAAACAGGTTCAGGAGAACTGAACAAACAAATAACAACAAAAGAGGGGGGTATGTCAAGATGGGAGGCACATAGCAGCTTCTGGCCATAGCAAAGCTAAAATCCAGCCAGGTATAAGTTGAAAATTGCTCTTGCTCCACTCATTAGGCTCTATTTCTACTCCTTGGTTCTGCTTACTGGGCTCTTAACTCTTCCATTTTCCTTGAAAAATGGTCCATTTTTTATATTGCCTTAGTTTTCCCAGCCTTATTCCTCTTGTAGAAACCTGGAGATTCCAAGATCTCTTTGCATTTTGAATTGTATTCTTCTGAAACTGTGTAACTTCTTTGAAATCTTTGCTGACTTTCTGTGTATCAAATTACAATCCACTCCATTAGACAGAAGCCATACCTACAAATCTCTCTCAGACAAGTCTCTTTGTCCCTTGGACTGAGAGTAAAGGTGGTGAGAATACTCTAAAAGATTTTTAGAAACCCTCTAGAAGAATGGCTCTAAGAAGAATGCTCATTGAAATCTTTGTGTCTAGTTGAGAGAGCATTGATAAGGCACCATAATAAATCTTCCAGAGGTCTTATGAAAGAGTATTACAGCCACACCCTTGGGATCTTAACTCCTAGACTATCTTTTACTGACAGAGCCTTGAAGTTGATCTTTTCTCTCAGGCCATTTCTTATTTTGAAACCTATATGAAAACAGTTTCAAACCCAGCAGGTCTTTACATGAAACTGTATTTTCTAGATTCCATCAGAAATTTGTGTTTCTTAATTGTTCATTTCTCTATATCAGATGGCAGATAGACAAATAAATAGGTAGCCTTACTGCATCCAGTAGGCCCTTTCAAGCTTCTGCTGAGAAATCTTCTTACCCAAATACTCAATTCCATTAGGTTTATTATTCATTTCCACATTACTATAAGTATCAGTGTGGCTTAACTTTTTACCACTACATAAAACTAGTCACCTTTTTTTTTTCCAGCTTAGAAGCAATGAGAAGTGATATGAGTAGTACAAATTAGGAGGGTCAGCAACCCTTAGTGGAAGTCATCACAGGTTCTTTTTTCAGGGAGAGGCTTATCTCTGTTGTAGAGAAAGGGTTGCACTGTCAAAGGATGGTCAAATGATGCAAGTCTTCAAAATCCTCAGCTTTCCTGAAAATTGCCCAAATGATTACATAACAAGTTTCAAGACTTCCTTCCCAATCAAAGCCTTAAGTTTAACATTAAATTCTGCAAGATTGTGAATATATTTTGTGGAATAATGCAGTGATGTGTAGAATTAGAGTTTCTGGTTTTAGTTTTGAGAAAGTCAGTCCTGTGGTTATAGGAGACAACGGTTTCTTTCAGGGCAGTTATTAAAGAGTTGTGGATCCTTACCAAAATCTGAGTACAGAATTAAAAGCCTGAGCTTTCTTATTTCCTCCAGTTCTTCAATGCAATTAAAAGTAATAGATTAAACCCTTTGTATCTCTTATGTTCACTGATACCATTATTTTCACTCTTGCAGCAACTTTGTGGTCACTCCAGTACTTGTTTTTATTGGCAATTGTTGCCTTGTCATGGTGAAAGCTTCCACAATTTCATAGTCAAATATTTGGTCTTTGGATTGCTATTGGCCATCATGGCCAAAAATTGGGAAGAATAGATTGATGTGTGGTAGATAAGAACAAGGATAAGCTGGAAGCTGCTTGGGTATCTCACTCTGCCTCCAACAATGACATATTCGAAGAATAGTGCCTGCTGCTTCACTTAACACATCCCAGATCTCATGATTTTCTTTGTTTTTCATTTCTTCTTCTTCTTCTTTTTTTTTTTTTTAACTAATGTTAACATAGAATCAGAGTAGGTATTCTCAGAAATTTAGTTTCAGCTGAGCCAAGTTAATGTAGTTCAAAACAATCACAATCATAAACAGAAGTAGTACCAACTTAGTCAAGTTGACACCAGCTTAGCCAAGTTAACACAGACAAGACTACTATACTTGTATGAACTCAAGTTATCAATATTTATTAATAGTCATTGCCCTTGTTTTCACATAAACAAAATTGCTTTTAGGAAGAAAAAAAAAAAAAGCCATCTCAGGGATTCTGGGTGGATCAGTCAGTTAAGCCTCTGCCTTTGGATCAGGTCATGATCCCAGACCTGAATCAAGCCCCATACAAAGTGGGCAGGGGAGGGGGAGAAGGTGTGCTTCTCAGTGGGGAGCCTACTTCTCCCTCTTCCTTTGCCCTCCCCCTAGTTGTGCTTTCTTGCATGCTCACTCACTCTCTTTCAAATAAAAATAATAAGAATAATAACATCTCTAAAAATGAAAAGTCATCTCTAGTTATGTTTCAGGTATTAAAGAATTAGAAAGTTGAGGGAAAAAGTTTTTCACCATTCAGGTAACAGGCTTGGAAGATACAGAATCAGAGGTTTGGTAAATGATGATACATGTATGGGACCTAAAGAAAAGTAAAACAGGAGGATAAGGAGCTGCTGGAATTTGAGAATGAAGCTCTCAAGATGGTAATAAAATAAACAGGTTCTGTGACAATGGCAGTATGTGGGGGTGGGGTATGGAAAACAGAATAAGAAACTTTGTTCCTTGATTTATTCTTGAAATTAAGCCTTTGCAATATCTGAAAGAGAAACTGAAATAAAGTGTATTTAAGTTTAATATACAATTTCCTTCATACCAACAACTTAGATTTTAAGCTTTGAGTTTTAGGGAAATAGCTTTGTGTTATTTTCTGAAGTTGGCAATCCTATGAATAATTTAATAAACAAAAATGGAATGAAATTATTTCCATGTATCAAAATAGGTACCTTGAAATGATTATAGAACTTATTTTAATGTATAAAATGAGGGGTAGAGGGTTTTAGGAAAAGAACTAGGCACTTGATGGAAGAGCAGAATAGAGCAAAAAAGACAATGATTGATTTTGCCTAGTCATGCTTTTAACCTGTTACAACTTGAAGTCCAGCAGACTCTGAGATAGTAAAAGATGATTTAAGAAATAACAAACCTAGGAAAGCCACCGTGGAAGCAGTTGCTGCAAAAGCATTGAAATGAACAAATATATCTCAAAAGAGGGCACTGGCCTTTACTGTTTGTAGTAGGTTGCAATCATCCATATGATTCTAAACAAGTAGAGTAACAGAAAAATAAAAAGTGATTTGTTGCTTGCTTTTGTCAGCTTTTCTTCCCATTAATTCTTTCCCAGATGCACATGTGAACTTTACATCAGGTCAGTGTTCAACTAAAGCAAGAGCTTCTTGTACTAGTGATGCTTTGATCTGCCCTTTGCACAACTCTTAATGAGCAATTACTCACAGGGATTGTTCTGGGAACAATGGGGCAAAGGAACTCAAGGCATATTGGTAACTGAAGTTTTATGTAACTAAAAATACATTATCAAGTATTACAGTCTTAAAACTATGTGTTCTATATGGTTTCTTCTGTGGAATTTTGTTTCAGTATGTGGAAAGAAATGGGGGAAAATGGAATATTATGGTAGGGCTGCCATTACAAAATACTAAAACAGGGTGGCTAAACCAATAGAAATTTGTTTTTCACAGTTCTAGAGGCTGAAATCCAATATCAAGTTGTCAGCAAGTTGGTTTCTCTTTAGCTTGCAGATGACCCTCCTCTTGCAACATTTTCACATGGTCCTCCAGCTTTTCACTTTTGCCCTCAGTGTTTCTTCTTTTTCTTCTAAGAACACCAGACATATTGGATTAAGGCCCCACCCTAATGATCTCATTTTACCCCAGTCACCTCTTTAAAGACCTTGTATCTAAATATGGCTATATTCTAAGAAACTTAGAGTAGGGACTTCCAACATAGAATTTAGGAGGACACAGTTCAGCTCATAACAGATATTTACATTTTTAAAAGGTAGAAATAGAAGTCTAACACATGTAATTGAGGGTGGTTTTCTTTTTCTTTTCTTTTCTTTTTTTTTTTTTTTTTGCAAATATCTTGATGAAATCACGTGTTAATATATTTTTAAAAAGTTCTAAACTATGCCTTCCCCAGATTTCATGAGAGACACTTTATTTTTGTTTCTCCCATCAATAGCATGGGTTCATATTATGATTACTATTTCCAAATAAGAAGGTAAAGCTCAGAGAGATTTAATCAATTGTACTTTTTATTTAGGAAGAAAGCGCAATGTCAGGATCTGATTTTAGTTTTGCTGACGTTAGTACTCTTTCTAATAAAGCCGCCTCTGAATTTTATTCAAGAAGTGTTAATAAGCTGAGAATTAACACTGGGAATTGGCAGATGGTGCCTAACTATACACATCATTCAATTTAATTATATTTAATTAGAATGATCAAAATGGGTATGTGTAGGAACATAGATAATATGTATTTAAAAACACTCAGCTTTTTAATGTGAGATTGAATAAATAGTCCATTAAATATATCTTTTAAAATCTTAATTTCTTATAAATTCCTCTTAGAAGTGTTTTCAATTGAAAATTTGATTATAAAACAATTTCTACAAATGCAAACTGTGTACCCAATTCTAACCTAGTGTTTATTGTGAAAAATAGACATCATATAGTTTTAAAGTTGAATTGCCAAAAGTAACCCTCTATCTTTAAAAATTATAAGCTACGATTTAGACCAAGTAATCTAAAGAGAATACAAATTACATTGGCCCAAAAGTTACTCACAGGTTTTTAATATGTGATGTGCACTAGCCATTGAGTTATTAAAATTGTGAATGTATTAAAATGGAATTTCAGAAATCTATGAGGTGACTTAACTGAAGCAATGAATCCCATCAGCATCAGTTGAAAAATTAAATAAAAGAAGAAACATTTTCAGCCACACTTCAATACTGGAACTGGGTAGACCTTGTCTTCGACTGTAAGCTTTTCCCAAACCCTATAGCTAAACCCACCATGGTTAGTGTGCACATCTTACTTTGTTTCAGTGCTCAGCTCATAGCACAAATCACTGCATTCTAAATTATATCCAGTGACTGGATAATAGGAAGTTGCTATTCTTTAAGTGCCTGTGGTTTACCATGCAACAAACTAGATGGTTTATTACTATATATATATTATATATAATCATTTCAACAACCCAAAGAGGTAGAATTTATTATTTGTGATTTTAACTATTATTTTCAGAAAGCTAAGATACTGAGATAATTTAGGAAGTTTGCTCAAAATATATGCATAGCAGAACTGAGAACAAAATCTATATATTGATATGTTGTGAAAAGAGCATCTGCATTGTAGAAATAGCTTAGTAGAAGTATCAGCTCTGTCACTTACCATTGAAACCTTAGTTTTCTTATCTTTAAAATGAAAAGATAAATGATGTTTATCTTAAATATCAAAAGAATTAAATGGAAAAAAAAAACATGGAAAGTTCTTATAATATTATTTGGAAGAAGGTATATCATCAATCATGTTAGCTTATTTTATGATTGCACTATTATCCCACCACTTAGCACTGCTGAATTACTTGAAAAATAAATAGGGTTTCTCTAGGATAATTGCAGCTGCCTAAGTCTGAATTTCTTGACACATCCTCCCAGATGAGCATAATATGAACAAATAAAATAAAACAAAAGAAATATGAAATAAAAGCACTTGCTTTACAACTGAACAATAATAGGAGGCAGAGACTTTCACAGGTGAAATTTTTTATGGAGAAATAAGTACCAGATTTCACTAGTGCATACTGTGCATGAAAGGAATGAGGGAGAGGAGACTCAAGAGACTACAAAAAACAAGGTAGTGGAGGTCTTAGACAAAACACAGATAAAATCACCCACAGGAAGAGAAAGTCTAAAACTAAGTTCAAAATACTGATCACACATCTAGGATTTAACAAGTCAAAATATTAACTACATAAAAGGGGGTTCAAAGAGACTGGACCAGAAGTGACACCCTCAAGAAGCATTTTTTTTTCTAGGAGAAAAGCAGATATATAAAGACAGTGGTGGGGATCCCTGGGTGGCTCAGTGGTTTAACACCTGCCTTTAGCCCAGGGCATGATCCTGGGGTCCCCGGATCGAATCCCACATCAGGCTCCCTCCATGGAGACTGCTTCTTCCTCTGCCTGTGTCTCTGCCTCTCTCTCTCTCTCTCTCTCTCTGTCTCTCATGAATAAATAAAATCTTTTAAAAAATTATATATATATATAAAAGACAGTGGTTCTTTTGTGTGTGTGTGTGTGTGTAGACATTTTAAGAATAGTTTAATTAACTTTTGCCTTATTCTTAAAGAGTTCCTTCGATGGGAACAAAGAATTTTATATCAGAAGGAAAGAAAAACACTTATGAACACGTATAATGCCTCCTCAACCTGAAAAGCAGGAAAGGATAATAAATAGCAAAAATCAGATAAAACTACTTCTATTATAATAGACACCATATTGCAAGTGCATTTAAAATTAGCAATGCATAACATTTATTTCCTGGACATTTGTCTTCCAAAGAGTTCACAGTGTTTCAGTGTCAGTTGAAACAGGGGAAGAATCTCAGGGAAGAATCCTTCACATAATAATAGGACCATTGGTATTAATGTCTCTCAGTTCTTCCCAAATCCATAAAGATGCATTTCCTGAGGAGTGACTGAGCTCGGGGTCCAAGTCCCTGCTCTGCTGTGTCAGGTGTACTTGGACGCAAGCTCGAGCTTGTAAGTCAACCCTCGTGTGTTTGCATCGGTGTCGGCTTCTCGGTGGTTTCTCGGATTCGCAATCTTGGGCACAACAGTCTGAGATAAAAAAACAAAACCAAAAGAAGCTCGGACGCAGGCAGAGTGAACGCAGGGTTCTGAGAGAAGCGGCGGAGACCCGGGGGCTTGGGGGCTCTTCTGTGGAGGCCCCTGCAGACTGGGGAAGACAGTGGTTCTTCTTAAAGAAATGGCAAGAGTGGGATAGAAGACATAATAGGATACTCAGAAATAGGAAAAAGTCAGACCAACTGGATATGAAGCTACTGTATTAAGCATACAGAGAATGCAAATCAACTGATTAGACTTTCTCACAACAAAAGAACTTCAAAATGAAAGACAATTGTAAAAACACTCAAAATCTTTGATAGAGCAGTTGGGGATTTACCCCAAAGATACAGATGCAATGAAACGTCGGGACACCTGCACCCCGATGTTTATAGCAGCAATGTCCACAATAGCCCAACTGTGGAAGGAGCCTCAGTGTCCATCGAAAGATGAGTGGATAAAGAAGATGTGGTTTATGTGTACATTGGAATATTCCTCAGCCATTAGAAACGAGCAGGAACAAATATTAAACAGATAATGGAATCTGAAATTCAAAAATTAAGAATGGATTTGTATTTAAAAACTGCAACATGAAATATAATAAGAGTTGACTGAACCTAAGAAAAAAATTGATTTTAATAAAACCAATCTCACAATTAAAATGAAACATAAATTGCAAAATTTCCAAGAGAATATAGATTGAAATAATTTAATAAAGGGCTTTGAAGACTGATAGGAAAAATAACCAAGAGAATGAAAATTATATCCTAAAAAGGATCAAATCAAAAGTGACTGAAATGGATAACAAACAAACAAAAAAAAAACCAAAGCAAACAAACAAAAAAAACTGATATGTAAATTATATACTATATATATAATATATATTACTTATATATTATATATATAATTGGAAAATATGAAGAAAAAAGAAAACAAAGAAACAAATGTTTTAAATTATAATACAAGAAAAATATTCTTGTTTTAAAAAAACAAACCCACATGGACTTGGGAAAACTGACATAGAAAAATCCATGATAACATATAATTTAGTAAAAGTGTTGAGCCAAAATTCACAACATAGATATAACATTTTTAAGATTTTATTTATTTATTTATTTATTTATTTATTTATTTATTTATTTATTTATTTGAGAGAGAGAGAAAGTTAACGAGAGAGCTAGGAGGAGAGGGAGAAGCAGACTCTCTTCTCAGCAGGGAGCCCAAAATGGGGCTCAACCCTGGGCCTCTGTGATCATGACCAGAACTGAAGGCAGCTGATTAATCAACTGAGCCACCCAGATGCCCCAATAAAAACTTTTATTAAACAATACTGAGTGAAGAAAAAACAACAAATGAAAAATTTCTGAAAAATAATGGTGATGAAAACAATATGTATCAAATCCATGCATATATTTTAAATAGTGATCATAAGTTCCTGACTAAAAATGCTAGAAAAAGATGAACAGTACAATCCAGAAGAAACACAATGAAAAAAAAATAAATAGTAGATAACAGAAAAAATACATCATATTAATAAATGAAATGTTGGTTTTTTAAGCAGAGTGTACTAATCCATTGACAAATTTGATCAAAAGGGGAGACAGCACAAACATATACAATAAGAAAGACAAATGGGAAATAAATATCTATGCATAAGAAATTTTAAAAATCTGAAGTTATTTTGGTACATCTCTATACAAGTAAATATGAAAACTTAGAAGAACTAGATGATTTCTTAGCCAAATAAAATTTAGCAAAATGAATCACAGCAGAGATTAAAGGATTAAAGAGACCAATTTACACATATATATAGATATACAGAAAGTTATTAAGAGAATATCCCACTTAAAACACACTAGTAATAGATAGTTGTACAAGGAAATTCATCAAGTCTTTGGAAAATAGAGAGTATTGATTCTATATAACTTCAGAGCATTAAAAAAATGAAAAACCTCCAAATTCATCTAATGAACCAAGAATTAAATTGATAAATAAACCCAACAAAGATAGTACTAAAACAACAGATTGAAATTACTTATGAATACTGACGTAATATTCCAAAAATAGAATATTAACAAATACATTAAGAGATGATGTCAAGAGATGATACTAAAATAATATTATATGTCAATTCTATCTCAAAAAAAATAAATAAATATTTAAAAATAGTCCTTATCTCATGGGGATATTGGAAGGACCAAAAGTTTTTAGATATTAAGTGTTAGAAAAGTACTTGTCTCAATAAATATTGATCAGTATTATGGAATAAATTAAAACATTATATGAGTATAACACACACAGAGACACACACACACACACACAAACATTATATCAAGATTTGTACTTATGCCATGATTTTGTCAAAACAACTGCACTTACTTTCTTCTGACCTTGACAGTAGCAGTATGATAACTGAAAGAAGAAAAACAAATTATCTGAGTCTCCTGAGTATTCCAGTATACTACTAGAAGTTTTCAGGTTCAGGGCAGGTAGTTTCTTTTCCAAAGAAAACCAATGATCTTACTGATAGACATAAAAAAAGATTATTGTTTGGAAAGGGCACGGTAGCTAGAATTTGTGGATTAGTCTATCTTATGAGAGGTATTTTCATAGAGATCTGAGAAGATTCTCCCCAACTTTTTGACTGAAAACTAATCTGCACATGTGTGAGATGAAACATGTGAGAAAAAGGAAAAAAATCACTGGAGGGCAGTATACTAACATGCTTGCATTATTCAAAGAGATTACTTTGGGTTTCACCTGTCAGAATGGAAAGACTTCATAATGCATGGGTAATGGAGCAGAGTCTTCAGATCTACTATAAATGAATTTTTTTTGTTTAATAAACACAAAGGAGAGCATTAAATATAACAAGAAAAAAACATATCAAAAACTCAAATAGAATGCTGGAGATCAAAAATACAAGTGCTGAAAAAGAAAACAAAAAACACTGGATAGGATAAATGGTATATTTGAAACCACAGAAGAAAATACCAGTATATTTGAAAAATATACAAAATGCAATAAAAGAAAACAATTCAAAATAACTGACAAAGGTTCAGTAAGCTGTAGATCAATACCAAATAGCCTAACATAATTTTTTCTTAAATTTTCATTTTAATTCCAGTGAGTTAACATACAGTGTAATAGTTTCAGCATACAATACAGTGATTCAACACTTCCATATATAAGTCTGTGCTCATCATAACAAATGACCTCCTTAATCTCTGTCACCTATTTAACCCATCCCCCTCACCTGCTTCTCTACAATGAAAAGTCTGTTTCTTGGTTTGCCTTTCTCTTTTTCCCCCTATGGTCATTTGTTTGGTTTCTTAAATTCCACAAATGAGCGAACTCAGATGGTATTTGTCTTTCTCTAACTTATTTTGCGTAGCATTATACTCTCAAAAAACAAGATTCACCTTTGTATGGTGAATAATATTCCAGTGTGCACGTGCGTATGTGTGTGTGTGTGTGTATTCCATAGTTTGACAATTGTAAATAATGCTATTATAATATGATGAATAATATTCCAGTGTGTGTGTGTGTGTGTGTGTGTGTGTATACCACTTCTTCTTACCCACTTATCAGTTGGTGGACATTTGGGCTGCTTCCATAGTTTGACAATTGTAAATGATGCTATTATAATCATAGAGGTCTATGTATCCCTTTGATTTAGTGTTTTTTTTTTTTTTTTTTTTTTATTCTTTGGGTAAGTACTCAGCAGTGTGATTGTAGGATCATAAAGTAGTTTTATTTTTAACTTTTTGAGAACCTCCATACTGTTTTCCAGAGTGGCTACTTTTCATTCCCATGAGCGCTGCAAGAGGGTTCTCTTCTCTTCACACCCTCACCAACACTCGTTGTTTCTTGTGTTGTGGATTTTAGCCATTCAGACAGATGTGAGGTGGTATCTCATTGTAGTTTTGATTTGTACTTCCCTGATGATGGCTGATGCTGAGCATCTTTTCATGTGTCTTTTTTGAAAGTCTTCTTTGGAAAAATGTCTATTCAAGTTTTTTTGTCTATTTTTTAATTGGATTACTCAATTTTTGGGGTGTTGAGCTTCATAAGTTCTTTATATATTTTGGATACTAGCCTCGATCAGATATGTCATTTGCAAATATTTTCTCCCATTCCATAGGTTGTCTTTTAGTTTTGTTGATTATTCCCTTCACTGTGCAGAAGCTTCTTATTCTGATGTAGTCCCAACAGTTTACTTTTGCTTTTGTATCCCTTCCCTTTGGAAATATATCTAGAAAAAAATGGCTATAGCCATTGTCAAAGAAGTTGGTGCCTGTGCTTTCTTCTAGGATTTTTATGGGTTCCAGGTCTCACATTTAGGTCTTTAATCCATTTTGAATTTATTTTTGTGTATGGTGTAAGAAAGTGGTCTGGTTTCATTCTTTTCACACATAGCTCTCCAGTTTTCCAAACATTTATTGAAGAGAATGTCTTTTTCCCATTGGTTATTCTTTTTCCTGCTTTGTTGAAGATTAATTGACCATATAGTTGTGGGTTCATTTCTTTGCTTTCTATTCTGTTCTGTTGATCCATGTGCCTATTTTGGTGCCAGTACTATATTGTTTTGATTACACTAACTTTGTAATATAACTTGAAGTCCAGAATTGTGATGCCTCCAGCATTGCTTTCCTTTTTCAAGATTACTTTGACTATTCGAGGTCTTTTGTGGTTCTAACACATTTGAGATTGTCTGTTGCAGTTTTGTGAAAAATGTTGTTTTGATAGAGATTGCAATAAATGTGTGGATTGTTTTGGGTAGTATAAACATTATAATAATATTTGTTCTTCCAATCCATGAGCATGGAATGTCTTTTCATTTCTTTGTGCCATCTTCAATTTCTATCATCAGTGTTTGATAGTTCACATCTCAGAAATAAATCACACTGGGTATTATTCTGTATGTTAGTAAATTGAACACCAATTAAAAAAAAAAACATAAAAAAAAAAATCAAAAAAAAAAAAAAAAGAAATAAATCACACCTAATTGTGGTGAATGATTTTTTTAATGTAGTGTTGGATTTGGTCTGCTGGTATTTTACTGAGAATTTTTGCATCCATGTTCATCAGAGATATTGGCCTGTAGTTCTCTTTTTAGTAGAGTTTGGTATCAGGGTAATTCTGGCCTGAAAGAATGAATTTGGAAATTTTCCTGCCTTTTCTTTCTTTCTTTCTTTCTTTCTTTCTTTCTTTCTTTCTTTCTTTCTTTCTTTCCTTCCTTCCTTCCTTCCTTCCTTCCTTCCTCCCTTTCTTTCCCTTTCTTTCCTTTTTTCCTTCTTTCCTTCTTTCTTTCTTTCTTTCTTTCTTTCTTTCTTTCTTTCTTTCTTTCTTTCTTTTCTTGGAATAGTTTAAGAGTAAGTATTAAATCTTCAAATGTTTGGTAGAATTTGCCTGTGAAGCCATCTGGTCCTGAACTTTTGTTTGTTGAAAGTTTATTGATTATTGATTGAATTTCTTTGCTGGGTATCAGTCTGTTGAAGTTCCTATTTCTTCCTGTTTCAGTTTTGGTAGTTTCTATGTTCTCTCTCATTTGTGATTTTATTTGAGTCTTTTCTCCTTTTTCTTGATAAGTCTGGCTAGAGGTTTATCAATTGTATTGATTTTTTTTTTTTTCAAAGAACCAGCTCCTGGTCTCATTGTTCTATTGTTTTTTGTTTGTTTGTTTGTTTGTTTGTTTTGTTTTGTTTTAGTTTCTGTATCACTTATTTCTCTTCTAATCTTTATTATTTCCTTTCTTTTTCTGGTTTTGGGTTTTGTTGGTTGTTCTTTTTCTAGCTCCTTTAGGTATAATGTTAGGTGGTTTATTTGAGATTGTTCTTGCTTCTTGAGGTGGGTCTGTATTGTATTGTATTTCCTGGTTACCCATTCATTCTTTAATAGCACATTATTTAACCACATTAAATAACCTTATTTAACCTGTATTTGTGGTATTCCCAGTTTTGGGGTTTGTTTTATTTTTATTTTTTACTTTTTTTGTGGTTGACTTCTAGTTTTCTATCTTTGTGGTCAGAAAATATGCATAGTATGATTTGATCTTGAATTTGTTGAGGCTTATCTTGTGAGGTAATATGTGATCTACTCTGGGGAATGTTCTGTGTGGAAAGAATGTATATTCTGCTGTTTTAGGATGGAATGTATGTATATATCTGTTAACTCCATCTTTTTCAGTGTTTCATTCAAAACTTTTATTTTCTTGTCGATTTTCTGTTTATGTGATCTGTCCATTTATGTGAGATGTTAAAATCCCTTACTCTTATTGTATTATTATTGTTTGGATCCTATATTTTTGTTATTAACTGTTTTATGTATTTTGGTACTTCCATATTGGATGCATAAATATTTACAATTGTTATGTCTTCCTGTTGGATTGTCCCCTTTATGATTACGTAGTGTCCTTCTTTGTCTTTTGTTACATTCTTTATTTTAAAGTCCTTCTTGTCTGATAGAAGTATTGCTAATCTGACTTATTTCTGATATCCATTTGCATTACAGATATTTCTCCATGCCCTCACGTTCAAATTGCAGGTGTCTGTATGTCTAAAATGAGCCAGTATACAGATGTATCTTGTTTTTCATTCATTCTGTCACCCTATGTCTTTTGATTGGAGTATTTGGTCCATTTAGAGTCAAAGTAATTATTGATAGATATGTATTTATTGTCATTTTATTATTTGTTTTGTGGTTGTTTCTGAAGATTTTTTTCTAATCCTTTCTTGTCTTTTTCTTTTTTTGCTGCTTTTCTTTAGTGATATATTTAAATTTATTTGTATTTATTTTTGCATACTTATTAGTGTTTTTCAATATATGGTTATCATTAAGTTTGTATGTAACCTCTTCAGCATATAGCAGTCTACATTAAACTGATGATCATTTAAATTTGACCCCATTCTTTACCCTTCTCCTTCCCATGTTTTCAGTATGTGCTGTCATATTTTACATCCTTTTATTCCAATAGCCTAATATAGATTTAATTAAAGCCATTAAAGTTAGATGTAGGGGACAGAAAAAACATTGAAGAAAAATGATGGCCAGAATGTTTCAAATTTGAAGAAAATTATACATGGGCAAACTCAAGCAGTTTAAGAAATCATTTATTTTAGAATAAGTGGTTTAGAATTTAGAATAAAGAAAATCACATAAAGGGAAGTCATAATTAAATAGCTGAAAATCAGATAAAGGTAAAATATTAAAGAAGTCAGAGAAAAATGCATATTGATTACAATAGCCAAACAAATGTGTAATAGAACAAATCCATTCCCAATAATAAAGTGCTAATAAATATAGAATGGATTATGAATTAGAAAATTACTATTTTGGAATTAATGTAGTAAATTACATTCTTATAAGAATTATTGATGGGTACTAAAACTTATGGCGTGGAGGGGGTTTTGTGGAATAGTATATTACATAATCTCAAATACCCCCTCATAAATATATTAATAGCACAATAAAAAATGGTAACTAAGCAGTGAAAGAATCAGAAAGCATGTCTTACCGTGTAGAAGGCAGACTCTTAGATGGCTCCCAATTATACCCTCCTCCTGGTAGTCATGATTGCTATAAACTCATTTCATTGAATAAGGTCAGAAATTGCTACTTAAATCCATAGAATATGGTGAAGATGCCACTTGCAATATGACGCTATGTAAGTTTGTAACCCATCTTGCTAATAGACTTTCTCCCTCACTGATTTGATGAAGCAAGGTGCTGTATTCTGAGCTGCCCTACTGAGAGGCCCATGGAATTGAAACAGATCCTTTTGTAGTTGAGCCCTGAAATGATACCACAACATCAACTGATATCTTGATTATAGCAAAGTAAGATTCTGAAACAGAGCACCCACTTGAGCCATTCCTGTTCTTCTGACCCAGTGAAATTGTTCTACAATAAAGTTGTATATTCTTTAAGCTGCTAATTTTGTAAGCAACAATAGATAAGCAATTCAAGCTATCAAAATCAACATCATCAATACAAGATAAACAGAAATTATATGCTATTGGATATAGTATTCTGAAAAAGATACAACATCATTTTTGTAGTGTCCCAATCTATAATGCATACTTGAGGGAGACAGCAATACCCAACTTGAGGAATATTATTTGTTTTGTTTTGTTTTTAAGTTGAGGAATATTCTATAAAATTACTGGTTATATTCTTTAATAGCATGACATAAGGAACTGCTCCAACTTGAAGGAAACTAAATAGACATGATAGCTAAATGCAATTTCTGATCCTAGACCAAATCTTATATGAGAAAATAAATAGCTATAAAGCACACCACTGTGACAATTGATGAAATTGGAATATGCAATGTAAAGTATACAAAAGGTGTACTGAAGTTACATTTCTTGGGCAGCTCAGGTGGCTCATCAGTTTGGCGCTGCCTTCAGCAAGCCTTCTCCATGATCCTGGAGATCCGGGATCGAGTCCCACGTCAAGCACCCTGCATGGAGCCTGTTTCTCCCTCTGCCTGTGTCTCTGCCTCTCTCTCTCTCTCTTTGTGTTTCTCATGTATAAATAAATAAAATATTTTTCTTAAAAAATGAAGTTACATTTCTTGAATTTGATTATTGTACTATGGATTATAGCTATGTAATTAAATAATTTGGTCTTAGGAAATGTATGCTGAAGTATTGTGGGTTTATAAAACTACTATGTGATTTCTGATAGGGAGATAAAGTTGAATGTGGGCAAGTGTTGAAAATTAAAAAGTGCAAAAAATTCAGTTATTTTATACAATTTTTGTAAATTTTCTCTAACTTTAAAATTATTTTAAAATAATATGGTAGAAATAATGATAAACAGGCATTCAGTTGTTCTTGAACACATTGTATTACACTGAGAAACCTAACAGAACTTCGGATTTCCCAGGACATAACCAAGGCATTGTCACACATTGAGCCCTATATATCATTAGTTAAAAATGCACAAACAATTAATGCCTTTTAGCTTCTACTAGCTTGCAGAAATCTTGACATGTAGAGGTAGAAAAAAATGCAGTTTTTCTTCATTCCTAGTTTAGAAAGTATCCTTATACATTTTATCAAAAGCTAATTAAAATTCCATGCCATTGGTAAAAAGAACATGAACACGAAATTTAGCAAAGGTAGATAAATCACTAGGACACTGGGAATTGACTGTAGGGGGAGAAAACTTGAATATTGCAGCAAAACTAGGCCATCTATTCACTTCAACAAGAATCGATCGCTTATAATTTATCTGCAGGGCTGTCTGAGAAAGAGAGGGAAAGCCATAGTATCATTATCATCATCATACAATTACTTACATGTTAATTGGTGATCCACTGTAATGATACACATAGCACTGAAAAATAGAGAAGGAGAAGGATCTGAATAGGGTATGGAAAGAAGAAATGTTTAGTTGTAGGGAAAACACAAACCCTTTTCTCTCTACAACTCTGATCCCCTGGCTGGAAAAAAAAATGCAATTGTATTTTACTAAGTTACTATTCCTCCCCTCTGATAATTACAGTGAAATAGTGAAATTTAAAGTTTCAGAGCATATATACACTCTACATTATTTTCCTCTAATTTCCAAAGTGTTATTTTATGACATAGCAACTTCAAAATCAAAAGGGTGCTTAAAAATTGTTGGCAGGCTGGATGGCTCAAGAGATTTGTAATAGGTTACACACTGCCTGTGATTTCTAGGTCATTGCTTTAAATCCATTCTGCTTAATGACTATTGGCTGTTTAAAGTGAAATGAACTGGTGAGTTTAGCAGAGTTCCATAGTCATTTGTATTATCCACTACCTTTTCCAAAAAGTTTTTGTATAAATAGAGTCTCTAGTCACCCCCATGCCTCAGCAAGCAAGTTGAGAGATTCAAGTTAGAAATGTGGACTCAAGATTAAGATGCAATCCCTTTTTTGACTATAAAATTATCAACCACTAGCTTGCCTTCTTTTATCCTTGATTTCTCCACACTTTAAATTTGTGCATAAACATGTGCATTTCATAATAAATCATCATTATTATTTCACTGCATTGTTTTATCAAATAAATATCTTATGTGACCATAGCAGCAAACATTCTATGAGGGGTCTCCTAAGGGACAAATAACCACAGTTCACATTACTTCACTTAATTTCATCTAATGCTTATTACTCACTATGAGGTAGTCACCTTTTTCAATAAATGGAAAAACCACCACAGAGACCTTATGCAGCTTCCCTAAAATACATGGCTTGATCCTGAAAGTGAGTAAGTAATTCATTTAATGATAATTAAACGGTATTACTAGTCCAACTTAATTCTACCAAATATTGTCCAGTGGAGAGACAATGATGAACAAAAGAAGCAAAGACCACACCCTCAAGAGCTAGTTTTTGGAGGGCAAGACAGACAGTAATCAAACATGTCAATAATAACATCTCAAATATCAGTAATATTACAAAGAGTATAAATATGCTTAGTGAAGACAGAGTGAGGGGACTGTGTTGCATAGAATAATCCAGAGAAGACTCTAGGGAAGGTGACATTAACCAGAGATCTGAACAATGACAAGGAACCATGTTCTTTGTCAATGTGCCAAGATTGATGTGCAAACTTCTTATAATCCAATTTAGCTCTATCCATATTCCTTTGCAGTCTTGTCTCTTGCTTGTCTTTCTCCTGATTTTAGAAGACAAATGACTTAGCAAATTTGCAGAGATTACCAATCCAAAATTGGAGATTATTTCACAATCCTAAAAATAGAGGTAAGAAAGAGAAAGATAGTTGCGGAAAATGAAAATAGCCTTACATAGTTCATAATAAAATGACTCTGCAGTTTAATTTGGGCTATGCCACTTGCTATCATGTGATTTGTGATTTGCTTAAATTCTCTCCTTCACACACACACATACACACACACACACACACACACACACACAGAAGGCTTTTCTACAATATGCTCTGTTCCTTTCAGGATTAAATGAAATAACTTTAAAAATTATCTAGGATAATAGTAAGTGCTTGAAATATGAGTACCTAGAATTTGGCGGGGGAGAGGGATGGAAATTGAGAAATAATTTTCCCATGGCTATCTTTAGAAAAATCTTTAAAGGGACACCTGGGTGGGTCAGCTGTTACACCTCTGCCTTCCACCCAGGCCATGATCCTGGAGTCCCAGGATCGAGTTCTATATCGGGCTCCCTGCATGGAGCCTGCTTCTCCTTCTGCCTATATCTCTGCCTCTCTTTCTCTGTGTCTCTCATGAATAAATAAATAAAATCTAAAAAATTTTAAAGATTGTGACTCATTTTCTTTCTCTTTATATAATATGCTAATGAAAGCCATACTAGGAACTTTAAAATATGACAATAATATGAAATAGATGGATTGATTATAATGAAAGAAAGTTCTTTGTGACTCTAGAACATGTCTGTTGTAAGCAAACCTGTAAGTACATCCATCTATTCATTCTCCATTCAAAGAGTTATTAGTTATTTATTCCCATGTAGTGTGCTACACATTAAAGAAATAAACTCAGTGATATTCCTCTTCAAAAAAAAAGTTAATGTGATTAAATACCATTAATAAAGTACAATAATCCATAATAGATCTGACCTTTCTGTGCTGCCCAGGGAGGAGTCCATTCAGGGCTGTTCTGTATTCCTATTGTAACTTTAAGTTTTAACTTTCACAACGTCTGGAGCTCTTATGTCCTGCAAATGAAGGAGGAGGATGTTCTCAAATTATTTGCAGCAGAAACCCACGTAGGTGGCATGAACCTTGACTTCCACATGGAACAGTACATCTACAAAAGGAAAAGTGAAGGTACCTGCATCATAAATCTAGAGAACATAGGAGACACTTCTGCTGGCACCTCTGTCATTGTTGCCATTGGAAACTCAGCTGATGTCAATGTCAATTCATCCAGGAATAGTAGCCAGCGAGCTGTGGTGAAGTTTGCTGCTGCTACTGGAGCCACTCCCATTGCTGGTTGCTTCATCTCTGGAAACTTCACTAGCCAGATCCAGGCAGCCTTCTGGGAGCTGAGGCTTCTGGTGGTTACTGATCCCAGCCTCTCATAGAGGTGTTTTATGTTCACCTGCCCACCATCGCTCTGTGTAACTCAGACTCTCCTCTGCTATGTGGACATTGCTCCCTCGCAACAAGGGAGCTGGCTCCATGGGTCTGATATGGATGCTGGCCTGAAAAGTTTTTTTCATGCCTGGCACCATTTCCTGTGAACACCCATGGGAGGTCATGCCTAAGCTCTACTTCTGCAGAGATCCTGAAGAGATTGAAAATGAAGAGCAGGTGGCTGCTGAAAAGGTTGTGACCATGGAGGAATTTCAGGATGAATGGACTGCTCCAGCTCCTGAGTTCACTGCTACCCAATCTGAGGCATGCGTGTAACCTCTGTGCCTATTCAGCAATTCCCTACTGACAACTGGAGCACTCAGCCTGCCACTGAGACTGGTCCGCACCTCCCACTGCTCTGGCCACTGAACGGGTGGGAACAACCACCGAGTGGTTTTAAGGTGCTCTTTCAGAGGCAAACAAAACAGAAATAAGGTTGTTGAAAAATAAACATTTTCTAAAAAAATACCCCAAGCAAACAAACTTGAATTTCATTTCAGACCCTATCTAGTAAATAAAGAAATCTTCTTTTTTTTTTATTTTAAAATTAGAATTGTAAAGAAAACACTTCCCCTCTTAGAACAAGTAGGACAATTTGTATATAAATATTGTAGAGTCCTGAGAAATAAGCATTGTTAGTTTATTAATGTTTCTATCGATGTTTCAAATTTAAGCAACAGTGAATAATATTAGAGCTGAACCCATAGCCAACCAAGCTTCAGGGTTGTTATCTTTCAGCCTTCCATTTTTTTGCAGCAATATATGTAGCCTTCAAATGTTTAAGGTTGTGTTAAGAATATTCTAAAACTGACAGTCTGATATTAAGGAGGCAATGCTTTATTCTTTTATAAAGGAAAATAACATTAAATAGGATACCTTGTGGAAACCTCTCCAAATAAGTGGTCGAGTCTTTACTATTACTGATTCCTTATGAGGAAACATAATTGTAGAAATACAGTTTTTTTTAAATAAAAAGCTACAATATTTAATCTTTTGGAAGGAAACCTAATGCTTATGACAGATCAACACCCAGAATATCCATAGGCAAGTTAATTGCTTAGTTGATGACAGGATTGATTAGGCAGAAAAACAATTTCTATGAAGCATAAAATTTGGGAAATGAACTGTTTAATTTAATGAGCAGAATTACTGTTTAAATCATTCATGGCTGATCCTATTATTAGTTATACAAGTTCTAAGGTGAAGATCAACTCTTATCTTTTATGATAACCACAGAATTTTAGTGTTATATCTTTCCTTGAAAGCCTTGTTGAACTATTTTCATGAAAGTATTCCATGCAGAAGACATGAAATATTAAAAATAATCCTAATGAGATTAATAGACAATCATTCTTCTGAAAGAGCATTCCAATCAATCTTTAGAATGGAAGAACAAGTACTACTAGACTCATTATGCTTATGGAAAATTATGAGGCAGTGAATTTAAGCAGCTTGTTCAAGGTCACAAAATAATATAATTTCTGACATACAAATAGAATTCAATCCTTCAAAGCCCAGCCCAGAGACTTGTCCACTTAATATGGACCCTCTGTAATATATAACTGTAACCCTCAACTATTCTCACTATTTATAACTGCTGTTCTCTCAGAGGAAATTCTCTTTATGCTATTATGTTACATCAATAATATCCTTAAATAGAACATAAATATATTTTGTTTAAAATGGAGGATATTCTCCATTTTCTCAGCCTATTCAGTCTTATCTAAATAGGAGGTGAGCTATATGATATCTCGATTTTGTATGTAGAAAGTAAATTTTTTATATATTTTTATAATAAAAAATATATTTACATATATAAAATAGAGGGTTTTTAAATAAGCCAATAATTTATTTATTTTTGGAAATCCTAGTGATATATTACCAAAGTGTAATGTGATATTAAACTCTAATATTTCTAAATATATTGGGTTTTCTTCTTGTTATTGTGGTTTTTCTTTTAAAGATTTTATTTATTAATTCATGAGAGACACACAGAGAGAGGCAGAGACATAGGCAGAGGGAAAAGCAGGCTCCTCATAGGGAGCCCGATGTGGGACTCGTTTCCAGGACTCCAGGATCACGCCCTGAGCTGAAGGCAGATGCTCAACCCACTAAGCCACCCAGGCATCCCTGTTATTGTGGTTTTATTCTAACATCTGTTCATCTTCTGTATATTTGAGATAAATTCAAATTTTCTCTTTTCTCAAATACCTCTCAGTTTTGAGACTTAAAAAAAAAAACTCAGGATGTTCATTGTTAAAATATAATAGGTACCATCTGCCTTTTCTAAGAAGGACAATAGGTTTCATACCAAAATGTAATAGGAAACTATGTTTTATGTATGTCATAGACTTAAGGTAAAATTATAGATAATATTTCTGTGCATCTCATTATATTACAAACATCAGTAAAGGCCGTAATTACTGTCTTCAGTTTCTTGTGGAGAACTGTTGAATCCCTTACTTGCCCTTGTTTTCTGTAAGATAGGGAGAATGCACTGTGACTTATCTCAGGGCTGTATTATACTCTGTTTTTTTGTTTTTTTTTTTTGTTTTTTTCCTGCTTTTCAACTAGGGCTATTTCTGATTGCAAAGCTCATCAAAGATAGATAATTCTTATTTACTGTTTGCCCATTGTTCTGTTTTTGTTCAGTCATATTTAAGAGCCTTTTCTTTAGTACCCCACTTGCACACATTCAACTGTATAGCTTGTTTAGAAAGGTTTTTTATCAAAAAATAAAGTTTGGAAAAAGTATGCAGTACAAAAAATATTGAAATAGAAGAATGTACACAAAAATGAAAAGCAACTGATAACCCATCTTGTTCTGGCATGATCAAGGCACAATTACTTTGGAAAACTGTCAAAGCCAACTAAAACTGGCATATGCTTACTTTGTGTGCATTACGCATATGCAGCAAAAGACATATACAAGAATGTTAGTTGAAGAATTTTCTGTAATAATTTCAAAATATAAATTACCCAAATGTTCTTTACCGGTAAAATGGATAATTAAAATGTAGCATATTCATATATTCATTCATTGGGATACTGTACAAAGGCAAAAAACAAATTATTGCAACAAATAAAACATAAATGAGTCTCACAGACATAACTTCAAGTGAAAGAAACCGGACATGAAAGTGAACATTTGGCATAATTTCACTTAAATTAAGTTCAAGATTAGTCAAAACTAATCTATGACGATAGAAATCAAAGAGTGGTTGACATTGGTATGGTCCGTCTTTCATACTTCCGGGATGCTGCTCACATTCTGTATCTTGACCTAAGTGGGGATTACATAGCTGGGGTCATTTTGAAACACATCATTTGAACTCTAAACATTTTTTACATGCTGCCATACTTCAGGAAAGTGGCAACCCCCTCTAAAACACAGCAATTCTACTTGGCCATCTAATTTTGTTTGGGGTTGGTTTAACTTTATTCTTGTTTTTTGAAACTTTTTTCAGAATGTGAGAAAAAGTAATAAGATAAAACAATTTTAGATAAAATGAAATTCCCTGGTTTGTTAATTGGTTTAAGATTTCGAATGGGTTGGGACTTGAAATGCTGAATTAGAGTGTCTCCTCACTTCGTATTCAAGGGTGTGTTGTCGTTAACAGCAACATCCTTCAAAGCCATAAAAAGCTCCCGATGATGAGAACCTGAGGGGTTGAGATCTGAGTAGTTTTAAGCTCTGCAGTCAGCCAAATGATATTGGATGGAGTCTAATATAAACACTAATAGAAAAGAAAGGAAATTCACATCACATAATATATCTTTTATCTGATCTGGTTTTTACTGAGAGCTTCCTGAAGGCAAAAACTTTGCTAGTACTCATTGGTAATCACAGCTTGAATACCAGCAATAATGGCTCCCTAAGAATACCAGAAAAATAGAACTATTGCTTACTGCAGAACACAAGAAAATGGACCTCGGCAGGTTAGGGCATATCAGGTGCCTTGTTAAGGCCTAATTCTGGTTCCAGTAGTTCACCTGTTCTATTTTCACTATGCTTGCTTTCCTACCTGGAGGAAGTCCTGGTCTTTGGTAACAGTCATGTTTTATTGCCTTTCATTTGCCATTCTTAGGTCATGGATGAGCTATAACTTCAGTTTAAAGTATCCTCTTAACTCATAAACTATGGTCACAACATCATATTTAAAAGTTCTGATAAATGATCTAGTAAATTAATTTTGTGGAATTCTTATTGGCTTAGGTTTCTTATTTCCTTTTTTAAGGCTTTCTGGGAAGGGTTGAAAATACAATGAATTTTTTTTTAAAGCATATTAAAATTTGAAGTAAGAGAAAATCTGTATAAGAAGTATCTAAGGTAAAGTCAACTGTATATCTGGAAATTGAAAAATTTTAAGTAACTCCATCCCACAAAATCCATTTACCTAATCTTTTGATACTTTATTTCCAGAGTCGGGCAGAAATGACCTCAGTGAGAACTTACCTCTCTTTACAGTCTCTCATCTTTCCTAGGACTTTGTTGATAAAAATCAAATGATCAGGACTTCTTTTTCTTTTCAGTGCCTGAGGAACGATTATCTTCCATTTTCTCCCTTCCTGGCAATGGTGTTATGTCTTTGGTTGGTTCTCTTTATGTTTATATCCAGGAAAACACAGATTACAAGCAATTATTCATCTAGTCTATTTCTGACCAAGGCACCATCCTCACTCACGCTGTCTTTATCAAGTCAGCAGGAAAGAAATTCAATTTCTTTGTCCATAATTTTTTTTTCTGTATCTCTTAGCTTTCTCTTGTGTATGGGAAGACAGAAAAATCCCTTTCATCCTTGCTGAATCTTTCAGTATCCTCCCTGTCCCTCAGCCCTCCACTTTCTTTAGTACTTCACTATAGAAAAGATGCCATGTTATTTATTCGAGAAGTACCAGTAACTGTATATCATACTTTAATTTTTTTTTTTTTTTTAAATTTTTATTTATTTATGATAGTCACAGAGAGAGAAATAGAGAGAGGCAGAGACACAGGCAGAGGGAGAAGCAGGCTCCATGCACCGGGAGCCCGATGTGGGATTCGATCCCGGGTCTCCAGGATCACGCCCTGGGCCAAAGGCAGGCGCCAAACCGCTGCGCCACCCAGGGATCCCCTGTATATCATACTTTAATTTTTACTTACATTCAACATATATCATGATCTGATGATTAAAAGCTACTAGCAATAGATAAATTTTGACTAAAAGCTAGATATTTCACCATCTAAGTGAAAGAGTAGAATTATATTCATAATGCGTAGACCAAGACATCTATTTTTATATTTAACCCTAGTATCAATTAAGATGATTTTTAATAGGGCAAATATCAATGAAGGAGAAAGAATAATATTCTTATATATTTAACATGGAAAATGGATGAACAGTATTTTCTAGAATGTTATAGCTTATGGAATTGTTACTTTTATTGAGCTGAAAATGCATCGTTCCTATTTTACATTCTATAACAAATTGCTTTATAGAACATACATATTTGCATATCTTCTTGATATTAATTATATAAATTATAATAGACATATGTAAAGGCCATTCGGTGCCTTACAAACTACTTTCATTTCAATACCTTCATAGTTTGGTTCCTAATGTGTCACTAGCAGCCCAAAATTAAAGACGCAATGTGTTTTCCAATGGTAATCATGCAACAGGACTGCTGCTTTATTGAGAAAAAAAATGTGAGCTTCCTTGTTTTCAGGCATTGTAATTTCAGCAAGAGGCCTTCAAGCATCACTCAGACTTAGATTCTTGTCTATGTCTGTCCAGGACTGCAAATTAGGAGGCAATGATGAGAGAAGCAGAAAATAATGGATTCAGCAGGATGCAGCAGTGGTGGCCACCACATCCAGTTTCTAGGAAAAGCAGGGACAATAGAGGAACCTCTGGTTTTAGTGTCCCCTGGTGGCACTGGTTTCCTCAGGTCACTGATTGTGTGGCATGACTTTTGTATTCCTGTACTACTGCTCCTTTTAGGAGCTTGCCTTTCAGTACTCCCATCGATTGGGTAATTTTCTATTAATAAATTCTTTACTTAACTAAAAAGAATGCATTTTAATGCTTCGCAAATGAAAATGCTTATGCAGTTGTCAACCATGGCCCTTATATATCCATAGCTGATTAGGCGACTAAGCCTAAAATGAATGCCTCAGAGCAGTAGAAAAATAGTTATCCTGAAAGCCCCAAAATTAACCAGGACAAGATTAAAACTCTCAGCATTTATGTGTTCAAATTAATCTATAAGAAAGTTATAATATTCATGGATATTTATACTAAACCATTTTCAAATCTGTTTTAACAAGCTAGAAATATACTCCTCCACCAATAAAGCCCATGAGGGTAAAAATAGAAAAAAAAAGTATTGAGACAAAAACACAATTCTATTATTTTTGACCTGAAATAAGATCTCATGTCCCTTGACAACTAGCCTAGTGTTTTCCTGCTAAAGTGCACTGCCTCCCAGCTATTTTAGGGGAGAAAAGTGTTCTACTTAAATTACTGGTCTGGTGAATACTTTGGGAAGTGATCTCTGATCTCTTTTTTCTGAAATCATGGATATTTCTAAGTCTTCAGGGAGAAGACTTGAAAAACTGAGCACTGTCTTAGAGAACAGACTTTTTTTTTTTTTCTTTTTGTAAAAGCTACTGCAATAAAGAGAATGAGAGAAATGAAGAATTCAGAGGAGGGAGGGCAACTGCAAAAGATAGGTCCACACTGGCCATGAATTATTAAATATTTTAAGGTAAGGGGCATTACCTGATAGTTTTGACAGTGTTTGTTTTTTAGTTTTTGTTTTTGTTTTAATTCTCTATGTATTTCTCTACTTCAGGAGCTAAAAATTTTGCAAAAAAATACTTTCATTTTAACCACTCATAATACTTAAATATTTAGTGGAGTGTTTAAAAATAGAATAACCCATATTTAAGACCCTAACAATCCTATCGAGCAAAGAGAAATAAATTTATATCCATAAAATCTATACCTTGAATTTGTCTGGGGAACTCATTAAACAACATAAGTAAACTTTATTAGCCTCTACCACATTCCTTTACGATAACTTAAATTACAAATTGAATAGCTAGACTCTTTTTTGAACAGTCATATTGTCTTTTTAAGAGGTTTACTAAATAGTTGATTTATTTTCCTTAAGAAACAGCAATAATCTAAAACAGGGACCTACAATCATTTGCCTATTAATTTCCACCATTTCCCAGAGTGCAGAGAAATAAATGAAAGACTTGAAATGTGACTTTTTCAGGATTGCAAAAAGAAGAAAAAAATATTTATTTGGATATATAAAATAAAAATGACATGATCCTCTTGGGAAGACATATATCCAAATAAATTAGTCTAACTCTTTCCACTAAAAGTAAAATGGGACATTTAGAAAATGGCTATCAAGGGGGTCCAGAAAAGTGTATCTAAACATTTATTACGTTCTATAGCCCAATTGACATATAACAACAGTACATGAAGATGATTTTCTGATAAATTAATGAGATGTATTATATATATATAATTTTATTATGTATTATATATCTAGGTATATATGTTTTGCTAGACTTTTTTTTTTTCACTAACCAGAAACTTCCAACTTCTTGAGCTTGTTGGAAATTGAACCTGTGAATTGAATTGATAGTAAACCGTGCAAAAACATTCTCTATTCTTAATATATGCTATTCAGAGAAGCCATGTCAGTAATGTGTAAGGAGCAGATAGTATGTGAACAGAGGGTACTTGCCAATTTTCTGCTTTTCTTTGTTTTATTTTTACATGAACATCTGGATGTTTACTTTTTCAAGTTGTGTCTTCTGTAGAGCATGAGAATGGAACTTTCTTAGAATCCTGTTGTTAAGGAACAAGACTAAATATGGTAGTTACAATTTGAGGAAGAAAGATTTGGGGTGTGTGGCATAAGTTAGTCTGTGAGCAATAATAAGACATGTTGTTGCAATGTTCAATGGTGATTTTTATAAAAAAATGATTTTAACTTCGTTTCTATTTACCTTTATATTTCCCTGACTAGACATTACACACACACACATATGCATGCATGCACACGCCCTATACTATAGCACATCAAATTATAATCAGCTCCTCTAACACCTACTGTTTTTTTCTCTTACTTCCAGGCATTCAGGCATGTTTTTTTCCTGTGTTTATGTATTTTTTATCACTTATTCCATCTGGTTAATTGCAATTTATACTTCATGCTTCAACTTAGATTATCATTTCCACTAGGAAGCTTTCATAACTGCCAAGTTTTCCCCAACTCTACCCCAGTAGTTTCAGTTAAATGCCTTTTCTATGTGCTTGCTGTACTATCTATATCAAGTGCATTTATTGATACCATTAAACTTACCTGTGTATGTACTTGTATCTCTGTCTAAATTATAATTGCTTGGGAACTGTGGAGGTCATGTTTGCTCAGTCTTTTCAGTATCTAACATGCCTGGCATATAGAACAACTCAGTAAATTATTACTAAGGTCAGTCTTTAAAGTGATCCTTATTTAATGGTCAAAAATAGATCATGGTGGATGACAGACAATTACTGAAGTGTCACTCCTGAACTAGGAAAAGTGAAAGGAACAAAGCATAGTATTATGTTTTTAGGAAGAGTACACTTAAGGTAAAGATGAATAGAGGACAAGTTATGAATCCAAAGGGTTGAAGAAGATTATGTTGTTCTGTGTCTATGCAGTATTATGAATTGAAAATTAAAGTTATGATGGATCTCAGTCTTGTGATTCCAAGATAAACTGAGATCTGAAGATATATCTCAGATTTGAGAAGGAGAATGTTAATAAAGCATCATTAGTTGAATATCAAGTTATTAGATAAGATGAACATTTACTTATTCACCTAATTTAATAACCTCACTACAACCAGGAGAAGCCTCAATGAAGGAAGAAACTCACCAGAAACCTCATAGTTCCACAGTTCAAAATGAAGTCATCTAAATCAATAATATTCATTCCATTTTGTTGCTAAGGAAACAATCTGATACACTGTACCATATGTATGGAGAGATAATTAATGGACTCTTAATTATCTTTATAAGTTATTTTCCTTAAATATTTCTACTCTTTCCTGTGTGCCCCTTACAATTGACCAATTAATTGTCACCCTCAACTGTTTTCCCTAAACTTCCAACAACATTGAAACAAGTTCAGGTATTTATGAGAAGGAATGAAGCTTGAGGTACATTGGTTCTCAAGCATTTGCCCTCTAAATGCTTCTTCTCTTTTAGACTTATTTATTTATTTTTAAGAGAGTGAGCAAAAGGAGAGGGAGAGAGAGAATTGCAAGCAGGCTGCACGACCAGCATGGAGCCCAATGTGGGGCTCAGTCTCACCACCCTGAGATCATGACCTGAGTTGGAATCAAGAATCAGATGCTTAATGGACTGAGCCACCCAAGTGCACCTTCTCTTTTAAAATTTCTATGAGGTTCTCACTTCAAAATCTAGTTTCTGGGTTTGAACTACTATTAATATTTTCATAAATGATCAAGGCCAGTGTGACCTTATGAAAAAAAGCAGACATCTGAAATAAAGTGAGCTATAGCACAGAGAGAACACTTCCTCTAATAATGCTTTACTTCCTCATGTCCTTCTCAATGCTATTTTTTATCAATCACTTAATAGAATCAGTTTCTCACTCTGTATGTCTTTCTCCGTTGTCTTTCATTTTTTGTCTCTAACAAATATAGAACATGACAGAGTTGACAGTAATGCCTTGTTCTTTTAAAAAATATCTCAGGCCATCACAACCACAATAGTTGAGACATTTTAAATTTTAGCAACATTAAACAAATGGTTGAAGACATATTTATCTGATACTAGAACATGGTCATCTGACCTAATAAAAATCTTCAAAATTCTCTAAGACACAGAAGGGAAAGTATAATATAGCTTTCTTGATTTTCCTTGATTCTTAGAAATTCAAGGTACAATCTGGGGAAATGAAAACCTTAAAAAAAAAAAACAATTTTAAGTGACTGAACTTACATTCTTATAGTCAGCTTTGTATGTGTCTATGCTTATGACAGATGGCAAACTGATGGTTCCTTCTCACCAATGGAAATCTTTTTTTTTGTTTAAGTTCAATTCATTAACATATATAATGTATTATTGGTTTCAGAGTTAGATGCCAGTGATTCAACAGTCTTATATAATAACCAGTGTTCATTGCATCATATGTCCTCCTTAATATCCATCACCCAGTTACCCCATGCCCTGGCCCCCTCCCCTCTAGCGACCCTCAGTTTGTTTCTTGTGATTAAGAGTCTTTTATGGTTTATCTCCCTCTGATTTTGTCTTGTTTTCTTGTTTCCTCTCCTCCTCTGTGATCTTGTTTTATTTCTTAAATTCCACATGTGAGTGAGATCATATGATAATTATCTTTCTCTGATTGACTTATTTCACTTAGCATAATATCCTATCCTATTTGCAACCATATTGTTGCAAATGACAAGATTTCATTTTTGTGATGGCTGAGTAGTAGTGCATTGTACATATATGTATATATACCACATCTTTATCCTTTCATCTGTTGATGGACATCTGGGCTCTTTCCATGGTTTGGCTATTGTGGACATTGCTGCTATAAACATCAGAGTGCAGGTGCTCCTTTGGATCAGTACATTTGTAACTTTGGGGTAAAAGCTCAATAGTGCAATTGCTGGGTCATAGGCTAGCCCTATTTTCAACTTCTTGAGGAACACCCACACTGTTTTCCAGAGTGCCTGCACCAGTTTGCATTCCCACCAACAGTGTAAGAGCGTTCCTTTTCTCCACATCCTCACACATCTATGGCTTCCTCACTTGTTAATTTTAGCCATTCTGACCATTGTGAGGTGGTATATCTCATTGTGGTTTTTGATTTGTATTTCCCTGATACCGAGTGATGTGGAACATTTTTTAGGTGTCTGTGGCCATTTGTAAGCCTTCTTTGGAGAAATGTCTGTTCATGTCTTCTCATTTCTTGATTGGATTATTTGTTCTTTGGGTGTTACTGGCCCTTTATCTGATATGTCAGTTGTCTTGGTTTTGTTGACTGTTTCCTTTGCTGTGCAAAAGGTTTTTGTCTTGATGAAGTCTCGGTAGTTCATTTTTGCCTGTTTCCCTTGCCTTTGGAGACATGGCTAGCAAGAAGTTGCCATGGCCAAGGTCATAGAAAATGCCACCTATGTTCTCCTCTGGGGTTTTGATAGATTTCTGACTCACATCAAGGTCTTTCATCCATTTTGAGTCTATTATTGTACATGGTGTAAGGAAATGGTCCAGTTTCATTCTTCTGCACGTGGCTGTCCAATTATCTCAACACTATTTTGTGAAGAGATGAAAACCCTCTTTCTAAATGTTTTTCATAGAAAGCTGATAAGGCTTTTGATGGAAGTTGTTAAATAACTTCACTGAAGATTGAGGCATTAAGGAAAAGCGTCACATACAATTAATTTATGAATTTGATGTAAAGCAAACTTTTCATAAACAGTTTATTCTTTAAAAACTATATGCAATCTCTGTATTGTAATTAAAGAGTTTAAATTATTTTGCTGATTATAATTTCTGATGAGGCCTTAGTTCTGCCATTTTGCTGTCATTTTTCTATATATCTTTGTCTTTTTATTCATTTCTTCCATTGATGTCTTATTTTGTGTTAGATTTTTAATGTATCATTTTAATGCCCTTATTTTATTATATACTTTTGAGATTTTTTTTGGCTTAGTCATTTCCCTGGGGAATGCAATTGTCATCTTAATTTATAATAATCTAGTTAGGATTAATACCACCCTAACTTCAAAAGTATATAAAATCTTTGCTCCTTTGTAGCTGCATACTCCGCCTTTTTTTATGCTATTATGATCACAAATTACACCTTCATATATTGGGTGTTCATCAACGTAGATTCGTAATTATTGCTTCATGCTGTTGTCTTTTAAATCAGATTGGAAAAAATTTACACAAAAAATTAATTTTTATTATCTTTTATATTTACCTATTATCTATTTACTATTTACTAGTGTTCCTTATTTTTTCATGTGTATTCAAGGTATTGCCTAGTATATTTTTAGAAAAAATTTTTTAAAGATTTTATTTATTTATTTATTTATTTATTTATTTATTTAATTTATTTGAGAGAGAGAATGAGAGAGCAAGAGAGCATGTACCAGCAGAGGGAAGGAACATGCAGACTCCATGCTGAAGCAAAGTGGAGCTTTGTGTGGGGCTGAAGCTTACAAGCCTGAGATCATGACATGAGCCAAAATCAAGAGTTGGAGGTTTAACAGATTTAGCTGCCAAGGGTTCCTTGTCTAATATTTATATATTTTTTAAGATTTTATTTATTCATTTTAGAGAGAGAGAGCACATGAGTGGGGAGGGACAGAGGAAGAGGGAGAGAGAGTCTCAGGCTCCACACTAAGCACAGAGCCTGATACGGGGCTCAATCCCACAACTGAAAGATCATGACCTAAGCCAAAACCAACAGTCAGATGCTTAACTGACTGAACCACCCAGGCACCTTTGTCAAACATATTTTTATTTTATCCTGAAGGATTCCTTTGATTGTTTCTTGTAGGACATGAGTGATAGCAGTGAATTCTCAAATTTTACTTATTTAGGAATGTCTTAATATCTCCTTCATTCTTGAAGAAGAATTCTGCCCGAAATAAGATCCTTGAGTACTGATCCTTTCTCTCAGCACTCTGAGTATATCATCCCACAGCCCCATCCTCCAGATGATCAGAGGTTTCTGATGACAAATTAGCTGTTAATGTTATTATGGATCATTTGTATGTGTGAGATGAGGAGTCACTTATTTCTACTTTCAAGATTTTCTCTTTTCCTTTAGTTTTTTTATGTTTTTATTTAAATTCAATTTAGTTAACATATACTATATTATTAATTTCAAGGGTAGAATTTAGTGATTCATCAGTTGCATATAATACCCAGTGCTCATTACATTAGTTGCCCTTCATAATACCCATCACCCAACGACCTTATCCCTCACCTGTGCTCTATCAACCCTCAATTTGTTTTCAATAGTAAGGAGTTTCTTATGTTTTGACTCTCTATTTTCATCTTATTTTATTTTTCCTTCCCTTCCCCTACATTCATCTGTTTTTTTCCTTAAATTCCACACATGAGTGAAGTCATATGATATTTGTCTTTCCCTGACTGACATATTTCACTTAGCATAATACCTTCTAATTCTATCCATTCATTGCAAATGGAAGATTTTATTCTTTTTGCTGGCTGAGTAATATTCCACTGTATGTATATACATCTTTACCCATTCATCTGTCAATAGGACATCCGGGAACTTTCCATATTTTGGTGATTGTAGACATTACTGCTATAAACATTGGGGTATATATGTCCCTTCAAATCAAAGAGCTGGTACAGGATGAGCACTGGGTGTTACTCTATATGTTAGCAAATTGACACCAATAAAAAATAAATTTAAAAAAAAAAAGAGCTGGAACAAACAATCCTAAAACTTGTGTGAAACCAGAAAAGACCCTCAATAGCCAAAGTAATCTTAAAAAAGAAAACCAAATCTGGAGGCATCACAAGACAGTGTGGTACTGGCACAAAAACAGACACATAGATCAATGGAGCAGAATAGAGAACTCAGAAATGGACCCTCAACTCTGTGGTCAACTAATCTTCGACAAAACAAGGAAGAATATTCAATGGAAAAAAGACAGTCTCTTTGCTTTTGTTTGAGCCTTTAAATAAGATATGTGTAAGTGTGGCTCTTTTTAGAACTGTCTTATTCAAGCACCTGGATGTGTAAATGACTGTATCTTCAAATTTGTGGAGTTTTCAGGCATTACTTTTAAAGTATTTTTTCCTTTTCTCTTTCTCTGCATTTGAAGCTCCTGTTATGCATATGATGGGATACTTGATAGTGTCCCACAGATCTTTGAGGTTCTGTTCAGTTTTCATTCCTTTTCCATTCTGGCAGATTGAATAATCACAGTTGACCAGTTTCCAGTTCACTGGTTCTTTCTTCTTTCTATTTCAACCATTTCTGTACTTCTCTAGTTAAGATTTCATTCTAGTTATTATACTTTTCAGCTCTGGAATTTCTATTTTTATATTTATATCTCTTTGCTGATACTCTATATTTGATAAAATATTATTTATACATTTTCTTTTATACATAATACATTATGTATACATAATGCATACATAATGTAATACATAAATGTATTATTTATACATTTTTCTTACTTCTTTGAACATAATATATATTATATATATATATAATAGCTCATTTAAAGTTTTTGTTTGGGGCATATGGATGGCTCAGTTGGTTGGATGTCTGCCTTCAGCTCAGGTCATAATCTCAGGGTCCTGGGATTAAGCCCCATATCAGGCTTCCTGCTCAGCAGAGAGCCTGCTTTTCTCTCTTCCCCATCCCTGCTCACGTTCTCTCTCACTCTCTCTCTCTCTCTCAAAAAATGAAATCTTCTAAAAAAAAAAAAACCCTAGGCATTGAAAAAAACAGCTCTCTTAAAGACAATATTACTAAGATATGTGTTTCTAGAAATAGGAGATTTGAAAATAGTGGTAACTTCCATTGACAATGAACGAGAAGAGTTCTATAAAACAGTTACCTTAGACAAAGGAAAAGAGATCCAAACGAAGGAAATTTCAGTGCCTGGGTTGTAAGTAGATGATAACCTAGCAATCTAGGTGTGAGATTGAATTAGAATGAAGGAGGAATAGAGATCTATAATCACTTTCTTAATTCTGTGCTTTTGACATGGTGAATTTGAATACAACTTTGGTTTTCTTTAATCAGTAAAATGCACAATAAATCTCTCAACACTGAGATGTCTCTTTTACAGGGTGGGTAATGTGTAGGGAAAGTTGTGTGTGTGTGTGTGTGTAGTGAAAAACCAGGTAATAAGGAAAACATACTTTATGAACAGGGCCAGCTACATGGGCATGCAACCTGTATACTCACTCAGGGCCCTGAGATCAGTTTAGTGCTCTTTTGTCACTTTTTGAAATTATTAATAATTTTTGACTGAAAGAATCCTGCATTTTCATTTTATCCTGGACCCCATGAATTATCTTGCTGATCTTTTACAGGGGATTTGAAGAGATATCAGTTTATATCTCTGAATACCAAATCAATTTCTTTGGCTTTTATCAAGTTGAGGACTCAGTAAAAAGTTTTAAGCTGTGCCTGATAGTTTTCTATGCAATGGCAGAAAGGAACGGTGTGCTGAGAGAGGGTAGAGAATTATTATATAGTCATAGATAACTAGATTTTTTCACATTAAGTGTCAGATATCCTCCATGCAACTAAACTTACCTATATTTAACTTTAGAGGCCACCTTTCTTTTTTATGTTCCCACTTCCTCTGCCATCATTTCGTGCAATGAACATTTGCTCTAGGCATTTAATAGTAGTCATTTTCTGATCCATATGCCAGGATGTTCTTTCACTGAACACCGACCACCATGCAGCATCAAATGGCCCGATGAAGAATATACCAGCTGATTATCAGTTTGATTCCATTTGGGTTTTTACTCCTGTTAATAAGAAATCAGAAATTCAAGAACTGTTCTTCAGTCACTATCTACACATGTGACATTCACTATGTCACTTTCAAGTTCTCTAAGCATCAATTTTCTGAGTCCCTGATATTCTGAGGTAATTGAGAGGTTGAAATAAGCTTTCAGAAATACCTTCCACAACTGTTAAGGGTTCAACCATGGAACCCTACTAATTAGTTGACATTATATATTAAAACAAGTCAAATGAAGGCTATTGAGGAGAGTCAGGGAAGGAGTAGTCATCACAGTACAGTGGAAGGAGTAGTGATTCTAGTGTCAGGCTAACTGATTTAAATCCTTTCCCATCACCACTGCCACAGGATATCTCCATTTATTGTCTGCAAAACAGGGAGAGATGCATAAATGAAATACATATTGAAAACATTACCCACTTATCCTTACTAAGATTTTATATATTTGCATAGCCATCATCAGCTACTATACCTCAATATTATTTGCCACCTTTTTCACTCTTCCTATGCTTAATTTATTATTTTCTTTTTTCTGCATTAAACATTTTTTTCATGTTATTTCTCCATCTCCTCTACCCTAAATAAGTTCTGGAAAAATTTCATACAACAGAAATAAGGTGAATTAATCAGATAAGAGGCCATCAATTTCACAGACAATACAAAATGTGATTTAGATATCCACAACTGGCCTCTTTTTAGAAGGAACGATTTTCAAAATCTACAGTGTTGAAATTTAACACCTAAAAATTGCAACATGGTAAAATGATATTAAATATATAGAAGCTGGGCAGCCTGGGTGGCTCAGTGGTTTAGCGCCACCTTCAGCCCAGGACCTGATCCTGGGGACCCGGGATCGGTCCCACATCTGGATCCCTGCATGGAGCCTGCTTCTCCCTCTGCCTGTGTCTCTGCCTCTCTCTCTGTGTGTCTCTCATAAATAAATATATATATATATATAGAAGCACCATCATTTAATGTATATATTTAAACAGAAATCCCCAAAGAATGCATACATTAGATGTTTTGAGGGGAAAAAAAGTTTTGTTCAGATATGTTTAACATCCTAAAATATCCAGGTAGTTATCTCTAAGATATAATTCTTCTTAATCTAAATTGCTTTGGAATATGTTTTTGAAATTATACAACAAAGTTATAGTTATGAGACTGAAATAAAACCCTAACAAGATTGTTCAATCATACTCAATAACATAGCTCATTTTTTTAAAAACTGCATGCTCCTGTTTCACTTTCAATTAAAATCACAGTTTGATTCCTTAACTTCATTCCTGTAGCTAATATTTCCTTAGAGACAAATATCTACTATCCCTTAGGCTAATCTGCTCTGCTTCCAACAAATTATCTGATCTCAGATGTCACTTAGTAAATATAAATATCATTTTAAATCTGTTTTCAAATACCACTTAATAGTGTTTAGTTTATCAGAAAAATATTTGGAGTGACATCAGGGATTCAATTACCTTCCTCGTAGGCTTTATTTAACATAATTAAAATACAAAGCAATAAAATAAAAGTGAAGAAAACACCAGCATTTAGCCCTGATATTTCATTAACTAACTTATCTTGATAAAGTTTTTTAACTACTTATGAAATACGGGTTTTACTAATGAGCATTCAACTTATGGCCTCTATTAAAAGATACCGTTGTTTTGAGCAATACTCTCAAAATGCTGGGTGTTAAAATCCTATTGCTTATGGAAACTTACGGAAGGCCAAGGTAACATCATTACTGCTTTTACAAACCATAAGCCATACACGTGTGTTTACAGAATACACCACACACATTTTACATATTACACATTTTACCTGCTGTTCATGAATACCATATTAAAAAGCATAGTACCAAAATGTAATATTCCCCTGGTTATGTTTCATTCTTTTCTGTGATTTGCAGGCACTCCCCATTTGACAGAATTGCCAAGGCCTGTCAAACACATTTCAGAAGCTAAAGTGGTCAGTTGCTAAGGAACCTCTTTCTATGCTGAGCAACATGCTCCATTAATTGACAAGAGACCTAATGAATCAAGAAAGATGGAATAGATACTAAAGCAGACTTATTTCCTCAAATGATCACTGTTTGGTGAGATAGCCAATCAGATTTTAAATTCAACACTAAAGGCCTCATTTTTACCTTTCCTCTTACTTGACAAGGTATAATTTGTTCCCATTAATGGCCCTCTTCATTTTGAAGGTCCTTTTCCCTTAAATTTCACAATTTAATTCTGTCCTAATTCTATATATCTCCTTCTGAAACCTCTTCCTTAGTTCCATTTGTGGATCAGCTCAGCATCCTCAGAATGAATATGCATATTATACATATACTCTGAGGATGTTATATAACCTGTGTCTGTCTGTCTGACTTCCTGAGTTCTGTCCTAACCCTCTAATCCTCTAAATTATTATTATTTTAATCCTCTCAATTATTATATATTCTTCAGTCCTAAATCAATCTGTAGCACTAAACTCATTACTTACTGAGGAGATATTGCCTAATTAGCAACCTATCCAAGAGGTACAACAGATAGCCATCATCTTCCCTGCACTCTTTATTCTTTCCCTTTACTCAACAGTTTGGCCACCTGATAAAGTAGTATATATTAAGTCCTGTTAATTCATATAAACATTTTCGATGCATCCCTCTCAGTAATTTGTCATCAAGCCAATCGAATATTATTTTGCAAACATATTGTGTCACCTGTTTTTCCATGTCTATTTTCTAACTTAATTCAACATTTATTACCTTTGTTGCACTATTGACATTTCCTTCTTAAGATATGTCTGGTTCCAGTTTCTTTCCAAACTTTATCTCCACCAGCAATTATTCCCCAAATTAAGTTTAGAGCTATCTTTATCATTTTTGAAAATCTAATAATTTTTGCTATAATTAAAACTCAATACACATTCAAATGGCATTTAATGGCTTCTAATTCTCTAAAATTGTATCTATGGCTATTTTTTTTTTATCTATGGCTATTTATATGTAACTCAAGCATTCTCAATTCTAGATGCACAAGACATTTTAATACAACTAGCTTAATAATTAACAAGACAAGTATAAAAAATTAGTAAAGTTACAAATTATACTAAAAATATTCTGAAACAAATTACTCTAGTTAATAATGACACTCATTTACCTTAGAGCTGTCAAATACACATTATTTTTAAGTGCACACAGAAATTATACCAAAAAAGAATTTTTAAATTGAAATCTTAATAGTATAATTTTTGACTACAAAGACATTTAATTGGAATCGATTACAAAAAAAAAAAAAAAAAAAAAAAAAAAAAAAAAAAAACAAAAAAAAAAAGGAATCGATTACAAACATATATCTGGAAAAAACCCCATTTGAAAATTAAAGCACATTAAATATCAGCTGAATCAAAAAAGAGAGAAAAAAAGAAATCTCAAAGAAATTGAAAAATACTTTGAATTGATTATATAAACACAATATATCAAATGATATGACAATGGAAATTCAGCATTTAAAAATTTGTGCAGGGATCCCTGGGTGGTGCAGTGGTTTAGCGCCTGCCTTTGGCCCAGGGCTCGATCCTGGAGACCCCGGATCGAATCCCACGTCGGGCTCCCGGTGCATGAAGCCTGCTTCTCCCTCTGCTTGTGTCTCTGCCTCTCTCTCTCTGTGTGACTATCATAAATAAATAAAAATTTAAAAAAAAACTTAAAAAAAGAACATCCCAGTGATGATGATAGCTATTAAAAAAATAATAATAAAAAAAATTGTGCAGATAAAGCACTGCTTAGTGTAAAAATTATAGCTTTAAAGCTATATTTATATATCAGATATGTAAATATATATATATATATATATTCTGATATATCAGAAAAGATGAAAAGCTTTAATTCCATTATCTAAGTAAAGAAAAACAGTAAGGATAATAAAATCAATGAAATAAAGAAAATCATAAAGACAAAAGCTAGTTTTTGAATCGTCAGTAAAATGATAGTCTCATACCCAAGAATAGTAAAAATAAAACAAGAAAAAAAAGAGAAGACACAAACTACCAATATCCAAAATGAAAGTGTATGTATCACTATAATTCTTTAAGATGATAAAATATTATGAAGAAATATTATGATCAGCTGTATGTCAGTAACCAAAAAATGAAAACCATCTAAATTTTCATCACAATGAGAGTTGAAAGGTTATTCTGGTTTATTAGTACAATAGAAAAATATTCAATATAAAATAGAGCAAACTATTGATACGTGCAACAACATGGATGAATCTCACAGACATTATGCCAAACAAAAGAATCTAGACACAAAAGAATGCACAAAAGATGCATCTATCTTGTGGAATTCTAAAATAAGTAAAGCTAAGTGTCATCAAAATCACATCAGTGGGTGCTTGGAGGAGAAATTGATTGCAAAAGAAAAAATCTGAAGAGATATAAATGTTCCACAATTTATTGCTGTTGTGATAACTCAGGTTATATATTCGACAAAAGTAAAGTTATAAACTTAATATATGTGGATTTTATTTTATGTAAATTGTAACATTAACCTTGATATTAAAAATCTGAGTTTTCCTCACCAATAATTTCATTCTTATAAAATGCACTAAACTAGGTATTTCTAAATAGATATTTCTAAAATGTTATTTAAGTGTAATGGTGAATATTTCAGAGACAAAATAATTTCAGTTACAAAATAATAGCTGTTTAGTCATGAAGATGATGATATCAACAGTAATCATAAAATATGTTTTGCCAAAGCTTATAGGTTATATAGCACTTTAATAGATAGTATCTTTTTTGAGCCTCACAACAACAACCCCTTGAGGAAATCAGGCTTGGTATTATTCTAGGCATCCTTTCACTATTAAAAAACAAACACAAAATGGTAAATGACTTGTCCAAATGTATTGCAGCAGAAACTCCTTTGAAATCCAGATTGATTCCAGATTCCATATAAATTTGATTCATAATCTCTTCCTTCACATAAGCAAATTAGTGATCAACACTATGTCTAATAGCTGATACCTGATTTTTAAACCTATAACCAAAAAATTAGATTTCTAAATCTAATAGGGAAACAATAGTAAGAGAACTTCCAAATTAAACTACTTTCTTAGTTTACTAGAAGTTGAAAGCAATGGTTTTAACTTTTGTTGTATAATGAAATCATGGGGAACTTAACAAAACAAAACAAAACAAAACAAAAAAAAACCTGTTTTCCTGATTCCAAGGCTGTATCCTTAACATAATTAGCACCCATGGCTCAGGACCTATCTTTGTTATTTCCAGGTGATCCCATTATAAGCTTAAGTGTAAGTACCACTGCCATCAAGTGATTGGATTTGGCTTTATACCAGAGCATCTCTGCCTGTCAATTAAAATTTAGAAAGTAATTCTCAGCTTTCCATTCCTTGCATATGCATAGCAACATACCTCCATCCTTAGGTCTTTGTACTCAATATTAACCAGAAGCAGCTGGTCATTTTGTTATTTCTGATTTATTCCTGGCCAATTTATTCTTGTTTATTAACACTGCTCATAATAATACTGGCCATTCTTTTATGGATACCTGTGTCTGATTTAGTGACAAATGTTCACAAATTGAATAGTTCAATTCTTGGAATCTGCACCTCTTTTCACATGAATCACCAGCCTGGCTTTTGGCAATCTTTTTAGATTTAACTGCTTAGTTTGGACTTAGTGCATGTGTATATGGACTCTGTTTCAATTTTGGACTCTGCTCTTGGCTTAAGAAATATGACTAGCTCTGCAGGTGCTGGTAAGTGGTAATGCCTAAATTTAATTTATCTCCTCTGCAGAAAGGGAAATAGACTTCCACCATAAATATCATCAACATAGCAGAATGGATCAGGCCAAAACTATATCAAAAATACTTTAAATCAAAACAAAAACTATAGGACTCCACAGGAATTTTCTTATCTGTAAGAATATAAAGCAGGGATATTAAGATTGGACTCTTAGACTCTAATGAGGCAGGCATTTTTGATGTCTGTTTTACTGTAAGAATCTCCTACTTTAGTGACCTGTGAAAACTCTTTCTACATTAATGTGAGATTCTTGAAACAAGTGAAGGTCAGTCGCCACAGTGTATCTGTCAGAAAGAAACAGTAGAAGAAGCATCATATAGAAGCAGTTCTCAGAACAGAAGTGCCCCACATATGAAACAATACTTAAGATTGCCTAAGAAATTAAGATTCAATCAAGATATGGGCATAAGGAACATTACTGAAAGAGTCTTATTACTTTTATTATCTAGCATTTGTAGGTGGTATATTGGGGTTGTTGATGTGGTTAACAAGGATTCCAGGCTTCTATTTACCAAAAACACAAAAATTAGCCATTTCTGTTTATTGCATCACTAAGTGCCATTACACAGAGACTTCTCCCTGTGCAGCTTTGCAAACACAAAGTATAACACTGTGGACTTATTTTCTCTAACCCCCCCCAAATACACGTGATGGCACAAACAGTATGTCTAACTCCATTTCTAAGTGGGACAGTTTTTAAATTTCAAAGGTTTAATTTAATTAATCACGTTCCTCACTTGGCTTTCTCTGCTGCACACCTCAAACCATTAGTTCCTTCTGTATTCTTGTGAGGACAGTCAGAATTCTACTACTTGCTACATATAACAAAGGTACTTGGGATCCTTGGGTGGCTCAGCAGTTTAGTGCCTGCCTTCAGCCCAGGGCCTGATCCTGGGATCCCTGGATCGAGTCCCACATCGGGCTCCCGGTGCATGGAGCCTGCTTCTCCCTCTGCCTGTGTCTCTGCCTCTCTCTCTCTCTATCTCTCTCTCTCTCTCTCTGACTATCATAAATAAGTTAATTGAAAAAAAAAAAGATAAAAGAAAGGTACTTGGTAGGGAGCGGTCGGAAAACAAAAGGTTGAGAGTTCCTGATAAGTGAAACTGTTTCACAATTTAAATATTCATGGGAGAGCCCTTCCAGTGTCTGTATAATTGGCACAACCTGTTTTAACATTTACATGATTGTCCTTGCCCTAGATTTCATTTACTACTGTTAGAGAATGGTATTTTGATGAGCAGCCTGCTATTTCTGGTTAAGTTTTATCAGCTGAGATGCCATTTCATGTCGTAAGTTAAAGAAGTCACAGTGAATAATTTTATAACAGCACATCCTTCTAAAAGCACGATTAAGGAATAAAACATTTCCATTAACACTATTTTTTCTCTTTAGTAAACCAAATTTTTGGACGTTTGATTCCATTATTCAACATTTTTGGAATGTAAAAAAAAAAAAAACTGTCTTGTAATTAAGTTTTAAAAATGCTGAGTGTTATACTATTTTACTTAAATGTGATCCGAAAGGTCTTTCAGTGGCCCAATATAACTCAAAATGGCTTTATCTATAACACAAATACATGATTTAAGGCCTATACTAGGTGAAATGCCTACCAGTGCTATCTCCGGTCGACCATGAGTAACTGAGCTAATGTCAATATTATTTTCTATTTCCACTACCTACCATACCTCTCAATTAAATGAAATTTAGTGAGAAAAGTGAAATCTAGAAAAAGTTATGTTTCTAAAATCAGTCCCCAAATACTTGTGCTATATTTACCTGATCATCCCTTAGCAAATATGTTATTACATTTGTATAATCCTTTCTCTATATTATAGCTTTGATTTTATAGACTCATGTGCTTTAAGTAAGCAGATATCCATCAAAGAGAGGCCATCCCAGGTAAAAGTTCAAAAATTAATAAATTAAATTCACATCTTTGAAAATAGAATAACATGGGAAAACATAAAATTACACTAATATAGAATTATACTTTAAACAGAATACCTATCTGAACAAAATCTGTTTTGTCATTAAAAATATAATAGACTCCAAACCAAAAAAAAAAGTCAACAATATATACCTAGGGAGATAACAATATCTTACCCACCTAACAAAAGTTGAAAATTATTGCTATTACAAGTGTGGAAATGAGGTAAAATCAGAGATTCACTCACTGATGGGAGTGTTTAAATCAAACTGTTTGTGAAGTAGATTGATATTATTAACTATTATAGATGCAGTATCATGCACAGTGACACTCCTATGAATGTATCATAGGGCAATGTTTTTCATATTTGATGTATGTATCAAATACCCAGATTCTTGTTTGATTTATTTATTTATTTATTTATTTATTTATTTATTTATTTAGAGTTCTTGTTTTAATTGAGATCCAAACATTAATTCTGGCAATCTTTAGTTAGTACATTTCTTTCTTTTTTTTTTTAGATTTTATTTATTCATGAGAGACAGAGAGAGAGAGAGGCAGAGACACAGGCAGAGGCAGAAGCAGGCTCCATGCAGGGAGCCTGATGTGGGACTCAATCCTGTGCTTCCAGGATCAGGCCCTGGGCTGAAGGCAGTTCTAAACCACTGAGCCACCGGGGCTGCCCTGGTTAGTACATTTCTAACAAGCACCCAAATGATATTGATACTTCTATAAAGATCACACATTGAGTTGCAAGGCCCTACAGAAAATAAGGCATGGTTTGTACAAGGGTATATATAAAAATATTTCTGTCTTTTTCATAAAAGTTGAAAACTGGAGTTAGCATAAGTGTCCATCAAAAGAAATGGATAAATCGTGGTATATTCAAACAAAGAACTATTGGACAGCAATGAAAATGAAAGTCTGATAATTATATACAACTGTTGAAAGAAAAAAATGCACAGTTATTCCATTTATACTAAGGACTTCAACAAATGATATACTGAATGATGTAGAGATTTCATTCTGCTTCATAAGACTATAAATAATGCAAGGGAACAATTGCCCTACAGTTAGGATAGTGTTTACCTTTTTCTCAACCTATGGCAAGAGAAAGTATTATAATCAAAACAACATACAAGAAGCTTCTGGAGTATTAATAAAATTCATATTAAACAAAATTTAAGCAGTACATTCATGTTGCATGCTTTTTTACTTATGTGTACTTTATTTCACAAAATTAAAAAATAATACAAGATATGAAACATAGTATTATCAAAGAAGACATGGTAATGCAACAGAAATAAATTTAAAAAGTAGAAATAAGGGACACCTGAGTGGCTCAGCAGTTGAGTGTCTGCCTTTGGCTCAGGGCATGATCCTGGTCCGGGATCAAGTCTTCATCAGGATCCCTGCAGAGAGCCTGCTTCCCCCTCTGCCTATGTCTCTGCCTCTCTCTTATGTCTCTCGTGAATAAATAAATAAAATATTTAAAAAACTAAAACTAAAACTAAAAAATAAAAATAGAAGAGATTATATTAGGAGAAAAATGGAAAAAAATATTCAAAGATGATAATAAAAGTGACAGTTTATAATAAGTATCCTACATATCTGAATTAATAATTTAAATAAAAAGTTTGAGAAAACCATGTATCTAAAAATAATGAATAAATTATGCAAAATAAGTGAAAGACTAAACTATAATTAGATGTAATATTATAGATATGAAGAACAAACAGAAATCTAGGGTAAATATTACCAGTATCTTTAACAAAATAATTTATGCATTAAATAGATATATTTTGAAGATATAATCCAGTCAACACAAAACAAATCTTAATAAAAACAACTTGGAAAAAGAGAAGTAAAACAAGCAAATCCTGGCTATGATTATGGTACTAATCAAGTTAAAGATAGAATTTAAAACTTTAAACAATGAAGTTGTGATAGTAAAAACAATGTTTTTACTATAAGGCAATTTTGAAATATAAACTACCTAATATAAAAAAATAAATAAATAAACTACCTAATGTAAAAGTAGTTTGTTGATGAAATGTTGTATAAATCCTTCCATAGGTTTCCAGGAAGAAGAGGCATTTCATTAGGATGGAGAGAGAAGGTATCTAGCCTTTGCTCTTCATTTTAATAGATTGGTGACATGAGGTATTGCTTACTGCATGTTGCTTATTCTCCACCCGTTTTCTCTTCTACATTATTCTTTTTATCATAAGGGAGGAGCTCTTGTGATCACCTGATCAAGTTATGCAGGCAACTGAAGTACTTTGTGGCAGCTTTCCTGCTATTGTTGAAATTCACATCAGTTCCAAGTAAACTGCTTCTGTTCTGCAAGCAGCAGTGATACTAGAGAGTGATTTTAGTAGGACTAGTAAGAGTGTTTGGTGTTGCAAGTAGCTGAAATGACTTGCTGTCACTTCATTTTCCACACTGCTCACACTTCCAGTGCTAATTGAGCCTCTAATTTCCTGTGTTAGAACTCTTCCTTCTACAAACATTTACAGTAGCTTCTGCTTTCCTGCTCAGTTCCTGACTGGTTCAATTATTTCTTCATTCCTATAATTGAGATATTGAGAAAAATTATATTTAATGTTATAAAGGCAACCACAAGTAAAACTAGGCTACCATTCCAAATTATGGAGGGCTGGAGATTAGAGGAAATGAGAAAACATTGGACAAATCACATATATATTTAAGTGTGACACTATGGTATTGAAGTAAAAAAGGCAAAGGTATGAGGCCAATGGCTAATAAAAATAATAGATTAAAATAGTGATATTGAGCATAGCTAAATAAGTCAAAAGTTATTAAATAAGACTAATCAGTTTACTATATGATGCTAAAGACTAAAAGTCCTCATTGGAACCAGATACCGTTCTGAATATTAGTCAATACCATTAAAGAAGACCATAATATAGCACTCATGCATTGTTATATATTATATTATATTATATTATATTATATTATATTATATTATATATTATATATGGTTATAAGTTGTGCTATATACTATATTATTATAGCATATTGTTATAATTTTTAGGAGACAAATGTGTTGCTATTAAAAGGAAGCAAAGGGAGTAAGATACCTGGAAATAATCTTAAGAAACATATGAAAATATTTCTAAAACATAAGAGCTCATTAAGCTTGTTGGTTACAAATAAATACACAGTTAGCAACTCAATCATTTCCCTATGTAGAAACAGTGACATAAACACAGTAGAAAAAATAGAATATGATAGAAATGTAGATTACATAATATAATGAATTAGTCATATATTATAAAGTATATGAATATATAATAGAAGAAATGATTCTCTTCATAGTAGCATATGGACATAGTGACACATAGTGAAATTATGAGATATGTGTAGTTCTTTTATAAAGAATATTATAACTGTGCCATATTAATGAAACCTTGAATAAAAGTCATATGTCTGATTTCTGGTTATGAAAGGATATTAACTCTACCTTGCATTTTACTTTTGATAATTTAATTTAATCACGGTGAAATAATAAAGAACAGAGTTTTTTGAAGTTGAAACAATGTTAAGTTTATTTAGAATGGAAAACTTATAAATAGCAAAATTCTGGAAGTAGAGAAGGTATGAGAAAATTGCATTAATATTGACTGTTAATAGGCATATAAATTCATACAACATTCTGTGAAGGCAATTTGGTAAAACCCATCACTTTAAAAAAAAATTCATCACTTCCTAAATGTAAATTAACTAATATAGTTGTAGGGATTTATCCTTTAAAATGTTTTTCATGGATTCATACACACATAAGCCCACACAGAGCAACAATATTCAAATCAAGAAATAATGGTTACAACAAATAAGTTTATCTATACAACTGTTAAAAGAACCTGGCCTGTGAATTAGCATTAACATTGGAAGTACCAATATATTAAAAAGAAACAAGTTATGGAGAATATATCTAAAGTGAATCTTTTTTTTTTTCTTAAAATAAATACAGGTGCTTATTACATTATGAATTTGGAAGTAAATACATTACACTATTAACAGTGGATATTTCCACTGTTGGGTCATTTGTGAGCTTTACTTTCATTTTAGACGTTTTAGACGTTTCTGTATTAGCTGAATTTTACTTTTGTAACCAGAAAATCAAGCCATTGTATAAGAAACATGCAAGTTCTGTGTTAGTTATTTCAGTTGATTAAAGAATTTTATTTTATATCTTAGATTTATTGAAACACAAGGTAGAGAAAATAGAATTTACACAGGTACCTCCATGTCCTCTTGCTTTGTTTACCTTGTATAGTGTATTGAGATGGAAAACTATGGCTACAATGAGAATGAATCCTGTGAGCCAGTAATTTTGTGGATAGATTTATTTTTATGGTTTCCTTAGTGTTTGTCTGAAGGGGAAAAAGACATAACATGAGAATGGGAACAATAAAATATCTCATTCTGTACCTTCTTCTATTGACAGGTCTAAGTAATACCTTATTTTTACATAACACCTATTTTAGAGAGTGAAGTATGTTTATGGGTATCTATTCATCATCAGAACATTCCAGTTGCCTGCATGCAGAGATCCAAGAGATGACCATCTGAATAAATTCAGCCAATTATCCAAAAATAGCCAAAATTTTTTGAATCTTTGGTCAATTACATCCAGTTAATTTATTTTCTCCTTTCTTTAATTGCCTACCTGATTTGATATTATGACTGGGTTTTCATATTGTGTAATGCATTACTAAAAATGGTAAAACTAGGGATGCCTGGGTGGCTCAGCAGTTTAGTGCCTGCCTTCGGCCCAGGTCCTGATCCTGGAGTCCTGGGATCGAGTCCCACATCGGTCTCCCTGCATGGAGACTGCTTCTCCCTCTGCCTATGTCTCTGCCTCTCTCTCTCTCTCTCTCTCTCTCTCTCTCGTGAATAAATAAATAAAACATTTTTTTAAATGGTAAAACTGGCATAACCTCTCTATTCTTCAAAATTTCTTTGGCATTTTCAAGAATAATTAGTCATCTTGAAGAAAATTGTCAATTCCTGATTGCACAAAACCTGATTGTCTAACTTTTTTAAATAAAGATTTTATTTACTTGTTAGAGAGAGAGAGAGAGATCAAGCAGTGAGGGGCAGAGGTAGAGGCAGAGAGAGAATCCCAAGCAGACTCCCTGCTAAGGACAGAGCCTGATGCAGGGCTTGATCTCCGGACTCTGAGATCATGACCTGAGCTGAAATCAACAGTTGATCCCTCAACCATCTGAGCCACCCAAGTGTCCCTGATTGCCTAAATCTTAACTGAGATTCATGATAGTTTGGAAGATTTACATCTGGAAAAACATCTAAGTCTCCATCTCCTATTCTTTCATTTAATATTTAGCAGCTATAATATAAACCTACTATAAGCCCTGGGTATGCAAAGATGAACATAATCTTTCAAGGAATCCAGCCCATTGGATACACAAACAGTATGATAAGATAAAAGTGAGTGTGAATCAGTAGTTTAAGAAAACTGCCTACTAAATCAGGCAGTTTTGCCTGAGCAAAAAGGATAGGAAAGGCATTCTAAGCAGGACAGATATCTTTGGGAAAGAACAAGAGTCACTTAGGCTGACAAAATCAGCATCTGTTATATGTGGAGCAGAAGTTGAGTAAGGGGAAATGGCAGAAAATGAAGCTTAGATGGCATTCTTGTATGAGGATGCTTAACCAGAATCATTAGGGGAGACACGGGAAACAAGGGAGTGCATATTCAAATGTGTGTCTTTTTGGCACAGATTTTAATGAGAATGGGATGCTGTTAGTATCACCGGAAGGGTATGGTCAGGCTAGAAACCATAAACCATCACGAGGTTTCTAGAATTAATTAATTTCTCAGAATTAGTCCTGCACGAGGCAAGGTAAGATAGAGATTGAAATCATAAGCCCTGAATCGTGATCTCTTAGCTTTCCTGGGTCCTGACAAACTGTGTGCCCAGTTTGTATGATCATTGGACAACTCATTGTTTTATTCTCTCTTTATCTTAAGGTTTTTTCATCTGTAAAAAAATGGTAAGAGTGCCCCTTAGGGTTATTATAAGGATTTTATTAAGTCAATATATGTAAAACAGTACAATATTGCATTATATGTTAATGGTTTTATCTGTCTTCTGAAAGACCTCTAATTCTCTATTTTTTTTTTTTAATTCTCTATTTTTTAGCTGTTTTTAGTCCTGTGTCTTTCTCTTCAGTAAATTCCACTTTCTTGTCAGGGAGCTCCCTATGCTGTCATGCTGCTTTCTTTCTTTTATTTTCTTTTTCCACTCTCTTAGAAGCCTCTTGTAATCCTATGCCTAGTATTTTGTTATTCAGTCTCCTATTTTGAGCATAAGTCTCACGTTGCTGGAGTCTACTTTTTTTTTAACCTTCTCTGACTGCTATAAATCTTTGGAGGTAAGTGTGCTCAAAACAAGACAAGGTTAGCTAAATCCAAGGACAGTGCACAAGGGCACCTGATCCTCATTAGGCAACAAAGGAGGCTTTTTTTTTTTTTAAGATTTTATTTATTTATTCATGAGAGATGAATAAATAGATGCAGAGACACAGGCAGAGGGAGAAGCAAGTTCCCTCTGGGGAGCCCAATGCAGAACTCGAACCTCGGACCCTGGGATAATGACCCGAGCCAAAGGCAGATGCTCAACCACAGAGCCTCCCAGGTGTCCCGGTAACTAAGAAGTCTAAAGACCCATGAGGAAGGGAGATAGAGAGTTCTGACTCTGGGGAAAAAAGTGTCAAATATTAGCCCACACAGCCTCAGCCAATGAATAAATTTATTCTTGTCTGCTTTTTATCTCAATGTCAATCCAGACTGACTCAAGAATCAATCTAAACAAAGGACTTAGACCTAAGAATCAAGGGGAACATTCAGACTGGGGGAAGTGAGTAGGGTCTTTAACCATTTACTCACTCACTTAAACAAAACATGTCTAATGCCTAATGGGTTTATGAGTGGGGGATTGTTTTGTTTTGTTTTGTTTTGGGGGGTGGCCCTATCTTTGGTACTGGGAATACAGAAATGAGCATGGCACCATTTTGCTTTGCTCAAAACAGACAATTCCAGACCAGTGCTGGGCCTCTGCTGTGGAGGCTCAGAAGACAGCCACCTGACGTGGTAGCATCATCCGGAGGGAACATCTGTTGCTGAGACAGAGCTGTTTATTCTCTGCCCTTTCTTTTTGCTGTGCTTTGGTGGGGCAAGGACACTGCAAGTGTGTTTGCTGCCTAGGGGAGGTTCAGAGCCCTGCAGGTGCAATTTGCTGCTGATTAAATGAGAGCCAAGGTGAAGCCTTCAGGGTATTCCCCTGCATGGCCTTTGGAATGCTTAGATGAATGATAATCAATAAGTAGGGAACTTTGACACTTGCCCATGGTTTCAGTTTCACAAAGCCCTGGCTTCTCATTCGGGGCACTGAGATATTCAAATTTCCAATTAGGGCCCAAATATATGGGATATGGTAGGGAAGGAATAAGAAACAAAAACTATATATATATATGATTACATATATAATTACATTCTAGCTTGTTAATACATTAAAGTTATTATGAATACAGGGAGCTATTACAGGTGAAATATCATTATGATCAGTAATTTTAACAAAACTATGTTTTTGTCTGTCTGTGGATTAATTACTCTTTTACACTCCAGTTAAGATTTTGTTCCTTCATTTTTTATTAGCTTCTTGCAAAAGGGAAAAACATAGGGAAAAGCTGCACCACAATTTAGCTTCAGTTAAAAACTTATATGGATAATATTCTGCTTTAATAGTAGTAATAGCTGTTTTGTTATTTGCCAGGTTCTGGATGAGGATCTGTATGTATATTATTCTTTTTTATAAGCACAGCAACCTCATCCAACTATTTTGAAAACAATAGTTGTAAATATAGAAGGACTTCAATAAGCAAGATAGATTTCTGAGCAGCCAAAATGGATATTAAAATATTATGAATTAAACTTCATATTATTTATTCCAGAAACAATTAAGTGGTCCTTTCCTGTAAGAATTCATTCGTATATACATATATACGTGTGTGTTTGTATATATATGTGTGTGTATATGCATTTATATATATATATATATATATATATATATATATTTAAATTAACTTATCTGTCTTATGAACTTTCTTTCCTGACATACTCATTGTCTTAAATTCTGGAGAACCTATTTAGTAAATGTTGCTTTCTTCCTGGAGCTAAGGGGCACTCTATTTACAAGTTAATTTTGCACACAAGTAGATTAGTTTTAAATCAGTCTTTCTGAGATGCTATTCATACAGAATATTGAATAGACATCAAATTAAGCAATAGCATTTATCGTACTATAGCTTACCCTTCTAAAACTAAAGTTATAAGGAGTTTAAATACATTTTTGCCTAATAACTTATTTTTCCACTAATTTAACAACATGGTTAGGAAAAAACATGCATTTTTATTATTTCTTTTAAATAGTCTAAGAAATTTGAAAAATAGAAAATTATAAAAAAATAAAATATACAATGTCCTATGGTTGGTAATTCCTCACATATTGTCATATTCACCTTATATTCTAAATTAACAAATGTATTACAGATAAAGTTGAATTATTTTTGTTCCCAACAGTTCCCTCCACCAGATGTGTATTTTGCTTAATTTGTGCAACATGCATGATATAGAAATGATTACTTTAAACTTCACTTTCTTTCCCCACTCACTGTTTTCATTTAAAAAGTCTATCCATATTCAATATATGGCTTGAGCTCAATATTTTACCTGTAGTGTAGAATCTCATAAACATATCATATTTTGTTTATCCATCTCTCTGCTGAAGGGCATTTTGGCTGATTTGGTACTTTTTTGCATTCTGAACTCTGCTAAAAGAAAATTTCTTTCTACACTTGTGAAAATGTTTTCTAGGGAGACTTAGATTTATTGGAGTGATATATGTGCATTTGTAGTTTTATTAAGTACTGCCAAATTGTACTCTATTTTTTTTTTTTTTTTTTTTACCAATTTACACTTTTACCAGAAAGGTATGAGAGTTCCCATTCCTCACAGTCCTACCAGCACATTTTTAAAAGATTTTATTTATTTATTCATGAGAGACACACAGAGAGAGGCATACATAGGCAAAGGGAGAAGCAGGCTCCCCTGAGGGGAGCCTGATGAGGGACTAGATCCCAGGACCCCGGGATCACAACCTGAGCCAAAGGCAGACCCTCAACCACTGAGCCATCCAGGCACCCCTACCAGCAGTTTTTATCGTCAGATGTTGTTGCCAATCTGATGGAATTAATGTATCTCTGTAAGTCTTTTTATATCTCAATAATTTTAAACAATTAAAACAAACATTAAACCAAAATATTATCCTAAGTCCCATCCATTAATGAAATAATTTAATATGCTGGAGAGGATCTATGTAAAGATGTATTCTAGGAAGACTGGAACCTGCACTTTGCCAGAGAACTTTTACTGTTCTGTTATTTTAGAAACACATACTGCTGAATAAATAAACCATTAGGATGCAAATTTTCTACTTGAAGTAACCCTAAACAAATGAAGGCCAGATTAACTATAGACTTGAGTAAGTGTTAAATTTACAAATTTGTTGTTTATAATTGAAATAATTATCCGGATAGCCCTATTCAAACAAGCTCCCTTTGTAATATAAAGCTCCTAAAATAATTAGAACATTGTAATAATGTCACAGAAATAGCAGTAGCAATCAAGAGAGAAAATTCCAAAAATAGATTTGTTTTATATAAAATTGTAATAGAATAACATAAGCATTGAAAGTTCACATAAATTTTAAAATTTATTTAATAAATAGCATTGGATGAACTATTACTTCTCTACTTTCACTCTATCTTTCATTGTCCTCATCACCCTCCATTCCAATTATATTAAATTTTTACTTCTTCATACATCCCAGGGATTTCAGCAACTCTATCGCTGCATACATTGTTCTTACCTGTGTGGCAGGAACTGCTGAGGGTTTTCTTATCTTTGTCTCATAGATGCTAATTTCCAATTTGCCACATTATTATATTAGCCATGTCCCTGGATTTCAGACAACAGAATGTGATCAAAGGAGACATGTCATTTCTAGGTCTCACTCAGTAAAGCCCGACGTACATAGTCTTTCTTGTTTTTCTTATTACAGCTATTTGGAAAAATTAAGATCTCTCCTGAAGGATACCTAACTGGCACAGGTTTTTTTTTTTTCTTATTTTATTTTATCATTGAGGTATAGTTGACATACTATATTAGATTTTGATATGGTCCCAATGCTTGTTTTTTGCTTTTGTTTCCTTGCCTCAAGAGGCATATCTAGAAAAAAAATGCTATAACTGATATCAAAGAAGTTACTGCCTGTGTTGCCTTCTAGGATATTTATGGTTTCTCTTCTTATATTTAGGTCTTCCATTTTGAATTTATTTTTGTGTAATGATGTAAGAAAGTAGTCTAGTTTTTTTATTCTTTTTTATTTTTGCATGTTACTGTCCAGATTTCGCAACACCTTTTGTTGAAGAGGTTTCCCAAGACCGTTTGTTGTTATTATTACATTACTGTCAATCACTTCCCTTATTGTGGTTCTTAACTCTTTTATGCATTTAGATGCTCCCATGTTCGGTGTATAAGTATTTATAATTGTTATATCTTCTTGTTGGATTTTTCCCTTACAATTGGATAATTTCAGCTCTTTTGTTGAAGATTAATTGACCATAAAGTCATGGGTTTATTTCTAGGCTCTCTGTTCTGTTCCTCTGATTTATGTGTCTGTTTTTGTGCCAGTACCATACTGGTTTGGTTACTACAGCTTTGTAATATAACTTGAAGTCCTGAATTGCGATGCTTCCAACTTTGCTTTTCTTTCTCAATATTCCTTTGGCTATTCCTTTGGCTCCATACAAATTTTACGATTGTTTGTTCTGGTTCCGTGAAAAATGTTATTGGTATTCTGATAAGGATTACACTGAATGTCTAGATTGCTTTGGGAAGTATAGACATTTTAACAATATTTGTTCTTCCAATTCATGAACATGGAATACCTTTCCATTTCTTTGTATTGTCTTCAATTGCCTTTAACAGTCTTTATGGTTTTCAGAGTACAGGTCTTTCACTTCTTTGGTGAAGTTTATTTGGGCAGCCCGGGTGGCTCAGTGGTTCTGCGCTGCCTTCCACCCAGGGTGTGATCCTGGAGACCCGGGATCCAGTCGCACATTGGGCTCCCTTCATGGAGCCTGCTTCTCCCTCTGCCTGTGTCTCTGCCTCTCTCTCTCTCTCTGTCTATCATGAATAAATAAATAAAAAATTTTTTAAAAAGTTTATTCCTAGGTGTTTTATTATTTTTGGTGCAATTATAAATGAATTCTTTTCCCCTTAATTTCTCTTTCTGCTACTTCATTATTGGTGTATAGAGATACAATGGATTTCTGTATATTGATTTTGTATCTGACCACCTTACTCAATTCATTTATCAGTTCTAGTAATTTTTGGTGGCGTCTTTAGGGTTTTCTATATATAGTATGATGTCATCTGCAAATTGTGAAAACTTTACTTCTTCCTTACCAGTCTGGATGCCTTTTATTCCTTTTAGTTGTCTCATTGCTCTAGTTAGGATTTCCATTACCATGTTAAATAAAAGTGGAGAGAGTGCACATCCTTTTCTTGTTCCTAACTTTAAGAGAAAAGCTTTCAGAGTTTCCCAATTCAGTATGATATTAACTGTGGGTTTTTCAGAAATGGCCTTTATTATGCTGAAGAGTATTCCCTCTAAACCTACTTTATTGAGGGTTTTTATCATCAAGATATTATACTTTGTCAAATGCTTTTTCTGCATTTATTGAAATAACCACAAGTTTTTTATCCTCTCTTTTGTTGATGTGATGGATTATGTTGATTGATTAATGAATATTGAACCACTTTTGCATCCCACAAATAAATCCCACTTGATTGTGGTGAATATTTTTAATGTATTGTTGGATTCAATTTGCTAATGTTTTGTTGAAGATTTTTGCATCTATATACATCAGAGATATTAAGTTTTAATTCTCTTTTTTTTGTGGTGTCTTTATCTGGTTTTGGTATCAGGGTAATGTTGGCCCCATAGAACGAATTGAAAGTTCTCCTTTATTTTCTATTTTTTGGAATAATTTGAGAAGAATAGGTATTATCTTTTCTTTAAGTGTTTGGTAGGATTCACCTGTGAAGCCATCTAGTCCTAGACTTTTGTTTATTGGGAGTATTTGAATTACTGATTCAACTTCATTGCTGGTAATCAGTTTGTTCAAATTTTCTATTTCTTCTTGGAAGAAAGGTGGTCTGGAAAGTTTCATGTTTGTAGGAATTTATCCTTTTCTTCTACGTTGTCCAATTTCTTGGCATGTAGCTTTTCATAATATTCTCTCATAATCCTTTTTATTTTTGTGGTGTGGGTTGTTATTTCTCCTGTTTCATTTCTGATTTTCCTATCTGAGTTCACTCTCTTTCTCTTTTTTGTTGAATCTGGCTAGACATTTATCTATTTTGTTGGTCTTTTCAAAGAACCAGCTACTGGTTTCATTGATCTATGTTTTTTTTTAGTTTCTATTTTGTTTATCTCTGCTCTAATCTTTATTATTTTCTTCCTTCTACTGGTTTTGAGTTTTGGTTGCTCTTCTCTTTCTAGCTCCTTCAGGTGTAAGGTTAGTTGTTTGATATTTTTCTTGATTCTCAAAGTGAGTTTGTATTGCTATAAACTTCCCTCTTAGAACAGCTTTTGCTGCATCTAAAGATTTTGGACCACTGTGTTTTCATTTTCCTTATCTCAATATTTTTTTATTTTCTCTTTTATTTCTTAGTTGTTTATTCATTGCTTTGTAACATGTTATTTAACCTCCATGTATTTGTGTTCTTTCCAGATTATTTCTTGTGGTTACTTTCTAGTTTCATAGCTTTGTGTTTGGAAAAGATGCATAGCATAGCTTCAGCCTTTTTGAATTTGTTAAGACTTGTTTTGTGGCCTAATATGTGACCTATTCTAGAGAATGTTCCATGTGCACTTGAAAAGAATATGTATTCTGCTGTATTAGGATGGAATATTCTGAAAACATTTGTTGCCGCCATCTGGTCCAAGGTATCATTCAAAGGGACTATTTCCTTATTAATTTTCTGTTTGGATGATCTATTCACTGATGTAAATGGGATATTAAATTCCCTATTACTATTGCATTACGGTCAATTACTTCCTTTATTAATGTTCTTACCTGCTTTATGCATTTAGGTGCATAACTGTTTATAATTGTTATATCTTCTTGTTGGATTGTTTGCTTTACGATTATATAGTATCCTGCTTTGTCTTTTGTTACAATCTTTGTTTTAAAGTCTATTTCATACCATATAAGTATTGCTATCCTGGTTTTGTTTTCACTTCTATTTGCATGATAAATGCTTCCCCATCCCTTCACTGTAAATATGCATGTCTCTTTAGATCTGAAATGAGTCTCGAAGAGGGGGGGGCAAGATGGCGGAAGAGTAGGGTCCCCAAATCACCTGTCTCCACCAAATTACCTAGAAAACCTTCCAATCATCCTGAAAATCTATGAATTCGGCCTGAGAATTAAAGAGAGAACACCTGGAATGCTACAGTGAAAAGAGTTCGCGCTTCTACCAAGGTAGGAAGACGGGGAAAAAGAAGTAAAGAAACAAAAGGCCTCCAGGGGGAGGGGCCACGAGGAGCCGGGCTGAGGCCGGGGCGAGTGTCCCCAGGACAGGAGAGCCCCGTCCCGGAGGAGCAGGAGCTGCACCGACCTTCCCGGGCGGAAAGGCCTCCCAGGGAGTTGGAGCAGGACCCCAGGAGGGCAGGGATGCCCTTGGGCTCCCGGGGACAGTAATAGACACCTGCGCCCGGGAGAGTGCGCCGAGCTCCCTAAGGGCTGCAGCGCGCACGGGGGACCCGGAGCAGCTCGGGGGGCTCGGGCAGAGGAAGAGGCTCCGTGCAGAGGGGGCTGCGCGGTTCCAGAAGCAGCTCGGAGGGACTCGGGCGGTGGCTCTGCGGAGGGGGCTGCGTTACAGGGAGCGCGAATCCACCAGCTCAGGCTCCGGAGCACAGGGCGCCGGGACACAGCCCAGGATCCCGCCTCCCCCCGGGACAGGCAGAGGCCGGGAGGGCCCAGGACAGCGAGGACGCTCCTGCCCCAGCTGAGCAGATCAGCGGCCCCGCCCCGGAGCCTCCAGGCCCTGCAGACGGAGAGCTCTATAGTTACTGCCGGAGCTGACTCCAGGGCTCCAGAGCTGGCCCCGCCACTGCGGTTGTTGCTCCTGGGGCCTCACGGGGTAAACAACAGGCAGGGGCACAGCAGCTCCCCCAACTGCTAACACCTGAAAATCAGCACAGCAGGCCCCTCCCCCAGAAGACCAGCTAGACGGACAAGTTCCAGGAGAAGCCAAGGGACTTAAAGTACACAGAATCAGAAGATACTCCCCCGTGGTTCTTTTTTTTTCTTTTCTTTTTTTTTTGTTTTGCTTTTTGATTTGTTTCCTTCCCCCACCCCCCTTTTTTCTCCTTTCTTTCTTTTTCTTTCTCTTTTTCTTCTTTTTTTCCTTTTTTTTCTTCCTTTTTTTTCCTCTTTCTCTTTTCTTTCCTTCTTTCTCTCCTCTTTTTCTCCTTTTCCCAGTACAACTTGCTTTTGGCCACTCTGCACTGAGCAAAATGACTAGAAGGAAAACCTCACCTCAAAAGAAAGAATCAGAAACAGTCCTCTCTCCCACAGAGTTACAAAATCTGGATTACAATTCAATGTCAGAAAGCCAATTCAGAAGCACTATTACACAGCTACTGGTGGCTCTAGAAAAAAGCATAAAGGACTCAAGAGACTTCATGACTGCAGAATTTAGAGCTAATCAGGCAAAAATTAAAAATCAATTGAATGAGATGCAATCCAAACTAGAAGTCCTAACGACGAGGGTTAACGAGGTGGAAGAACGAGTGAGTGACATAGAAGACAAGTTGATAGCAAAGAGGGAAACTGAGGAAAAAAGAGACAAACAATTAAAAGACCATGAAGATAGATTAAGGGAAATAAACGACAGCCTGAGGAAGAAAAACCTACGTTTAATTAGTGTTCCCGAGGGTGCCGAAAGGGACAGAGGGCCAGAATATGTATTTGAACAAATTCTAGCTGAAAACTTTCCAAATCTGGGAAGGGAAACAGGCATTCAGATCCAGGAAATAGAGAGATCCCCCCCTAAAATCAATAAAAAGCGTTCAACACCTCGACATTTAATAGTGAAGCTTGCAAATTCCAAAGATAAAGAGAAGATCCTTAAAGCAGCAAGAGGCAAGAAATCCCTGACTTTTATGGGGAGGAGTATTAGGGTAACAGCAGACCTCTCCACAGAGACCTGGCAGGCCAGAAAGGGCTGGCAGGATATATTCAGGGTCCTAAAGGAGAAGAACATGCAACCAAGAATACTTTATCCAGCAAGGCTCTCATTCAAAATGGAAGGAGAGATAAAGAGCTTCCAAGACAGGCAGCAACTAAAAGAATATGTGACCTCCAAACCAGCTCTGCAAGAAATTTTAAGGGGGACTCTTAAAATTCCCCTTTAAGAAGAAGTTCAGTGGAACAGTCCACAAAAACAAGGACTGAATAGTTATCATGATGACACTAAATTCATATCTCTCAATAGTAACTCTGAATGTGAACGGTCTTAATGACCCCATCAAAAGGTGCAGGGTTTCAGACTGGATAAAAAAGCAGGACCCATCTATTTGCTGTCTACAAGAGACTCATTTTAGACAGAAGGACACCTACAGCCTGAAAATAAAAGGTTGGAGAACAATTTACCATTCGAATGGTCCTCAAAAGAAAGCAGGGGTAGCCATCCTTATATCAGATAAACTAAAATTTATCCCAAAGACTGTAGTGAGAGATGAAGAGGGACACTATCTCATACTTAAAGGATCTATCCAACAAGAGGACTTAACAATCCTCAATATATATGCCCCGAATGTGGGAGCTGCCAAATATATCAATCAATTATTAACCAAAGTGAAGAAATACTTAGATAATAATACACTTATACTTGGTGACTTCAATCTAGCTCTTTCTATACTCGATAGGTCTTCTAAGCACAACATCTCCAAAGAAACGAGAGCGTTAAATGATACACTGGACCGGATGGATTTCACAGATATCTACAGAACTTTACATCCAAACTCAACTGAATACACATTCTTCTCAAGCGCACATGGAACTTTCTCCAGAATTGACCACATATTGGGTCACAAATCGGGTCTGAACCGATACCAAAAGATTGGGATCGTCCCCTGCATATTCTCAGACCATAATGCCTTGAAATTAGAACTAAATCACAACAAGAAGTTTGGAAGGACCTCAAACACGTGGAGGTTAAGGACCATCCTGCTAAAAGATGAAAGGGTCAACCAGGAAATTAAGGAAGAATTAAAAAGATTCAAGGAAACTAATGAGAATGAAGATACAACCATTCAAAATCTTTGGGATGCAGCAAAAGCAGTCCTAAGGGGGAAATACATCGCAATACAAGCAACCATTCAAAAACTGGAAAGAACTCAAATACAAAAGCTAACCTTACACATAAAGGAGCTAGAGAAAAAACAGCAAATAGATCCTACACCCAAGAGAAGAAGGGAGTTAATAAAGATTCGAGCAGAACTCAACGAAATCGAGACCAGAAGAACTGTGGAACAGATCAACAGAACCAGGAGTTGGTTCTTTGAAAGAATTAATAAGATAGATAAACCATTAGCCAGCCTTATTAAAAAGAAGAGAGAGAAGACTCAAATTAATAAAATCATGAATGAGAAAGGAGAGATCACTACCAACACCAAGGAAATACAAACGATTTTAAAAACATATTATGAACAGCTATATGCCAATAAATTAGGCAATCTAGGAGAAATGGACGCATTCCTGGAAAGCCACAAACTACCAAAACTGGAACAGGAAGAAATAGAAAACCTGAACAGGCCAATAACCAGGGAGGAAATTGAAGCAGTCATCAAAAACCTCCCAAGACACAAGAGTCCAGGGCCAGATGGCTTCCCAGGGGAATTTTATCAAATGTTTAAAGAAGAAACCATACCTATTCTCCTAAAGCTGTTTGGAAAGATAGAAAGAGATGGAGTACTTCCAAATTCGTTCTATGAGGCCAGCATCACCTTAATTCCAAAACCAGACAAAGACCCCACCAAAAAGGAGAATTACAGACCAATATCCCTGATGAACATGGATGCAAAAATTCTCAACAAGATACTGGCCAATAGGATCCAACAGTACATTAAGAAAATTATTCACCATGACCAAGTAGGATTTATCCCTGGGACACAAGGCTGGTTCAACACCCGTAAAACAATCAATGTGATTCATCATATCAGCAAGAGAAAAACCAAGAACCATATGATCCTCTCATTAGATGCAGAGAAAGCATTTGACAAAATACAGCATCCATTCCTGATCAAAACTCTTCAGAGTGTAGGGATAGAGGGAACATTCCTTGACATCTTAAAAGCCATCTATGAAAAGCCCACAGCAAATATCATTCTCAATGGGGAAGCACTGGGAGCCTTTCCCCTAAGATCAGGAACAAGACAGGGATGTCCACTCTCACCACTGCTGTTCAACATAGTACTGGAAGTCCTAGCTTCAGCAATCAGACAACAAAAAGACATTAAAGGCATTCAAATTGGCAAAGAAGAAGTCAAACTCTCCCTCTTCGCCGATGACATGATACTCTACATAGAAAACCCAAAAGTCTCCACCCCAAGATTGCTAGAACTCATACAGCAATTCGGTAGCTTGGCAGGATACAAAATCAATGCCCAGAAATCAATGGCATTTCTATACACTAACAATGAGACTGAAGAAAGAGAAATTAAGGAGTCAATCCCATTTACAATTGCACCCAAAAGCATAAGATACCTAGGAATAAACCTAACCAAAGAGGTAAAGGATCTATACCCTCAAAACTATAGAACACTTCTGAAAGAAATTGAGGAAGACACAAAGAGATGGAAAAATAGTCCATGCTCATGGATTGGCAGAATTAATATTGTGAAAATGTCAATGTTACCCAGGGCAATATACACGTTTAATGCAATCCCTATCAAAATACCATGGACTTTCTTCAGAGAGTTAGAACAAATTATTTTAAGATTTGTGTGGAATCAGAAAAGACCCCGAATAGCCAGGGGAATTTTAAAAAAGAAAACCATATCTGGGGGCATCACAATGCCAGATTTCAGGTTGTACTACAAAGCTGTGGTCATCAAGACCGTGTGGTACTGGCACAAAAACAGACGCATAGATCAGTGGAACAGAATAGAGAATCCAGAAGTGGACCCTGAACTTTATGGTCAACTAATATTCGATAAAGGAGGAAAGACTATCCATTGGAAGAAAGACAGTCTCTTCAATAAATGGTGCTGGGTAAATTGGACATCCACATGCAGAAGAATGAAACTAGACCACTCTCTTTCACCATACACAAAGATAAACTCAAAATGGATGAAAGATCTAAATGTGAGACAAGATTCCATCAAAATCCTAGAGAAGAACACAGGCAACACCCTTTTTGAACTCGGCCATAGTAACTTCTTGCAAGATACATCCACGAAGGCAAAAGAAACAAAGGCAAAATGAACTATTGGGACTTCATCAAGATAAGAAGCTTTTGCACAGCAAAGGATACAGTCAACAAAACTCAAAGACAACCTACAGAATGGGAGAAGATATTTGCAAATGACATATCAGATAAAGGGCTAGTTTCCAAGATCTATAAAGAAGTTATTAAACTCAACACCAAAGAAACAAACAATCCAATCATGAAATGGGCAAAAGACATGAACAGAAATTTCACAGAGGAAGACATAGACATGGCCAACATGCATATGAGAAAATGCTCTGCATCACTTGCCATCAGGGAAATACAAATCAAAACCACAATGAGATACCACTTCACACCAGTGAGAATGGGGAAAATTAACAAGGCAGGAAACAACAAATGTTGGAGAGGATGCGGAGAAAAGGGAACCCTCTTACACTGTTGGTGGGAATGTGAACTGGTGCAGCCACTCTGGAAAACTGTGTGGAGGTTCCTCAAACAGTTAAAAATATACCTGCCCTACGACCCAGCAATTGCACTGTTGGGGATTTACCCCAAAGATACAAATGCAATGAAACGCCGGGACACCTGCACCCCGATGTTTAGAGCAGCAATGGCCACGATAGCCAAACTGTGGAAGGAGCCTCGGTGTCCAACGAAAGATGAATGGATAAAGAAGATGTGGTTTATGTATACAATGGAATATTCCTCAGCTATTAGAAATGACAAATACCCACCATTTGCTTCAACGTGGATGGAACTGGAGGGTATTATGCTGAGTGAAGTAAGTCAGTCGGTGAAGGACAAACATTATATGTTCTCATTCATTTGGGGAATATAAATAATAGTGAAAGGGAATATAAGGGAAGGGAGAAGAAATGTGTGGGAAATATCAGAAAGGGAGACAGAACGTAAAGACTGCTAACTCTGGGAAACGAACTAGGGTTGGTGGAAGGGGAGAAGGGAGGGGGGGTGGGAGTGAATGGGTGACAGGCACTGGGGGTTATTCTGTATGTTAGTAAATTGAACACCAATAAAAAATAAATTAAAAAAAAAGATCTGAAATGAGTCTCTTGTAAGTATTCCATGCTGTACTTTTCATCTCTATGACTTATTTTATAACTAGAAATTTATAACTCTTAATCCTCCTTGGCTATATCACCTATCCTCCATGCGCTTCTCCTCTGACAACCACCAGTTTCTTCTCTGTATTTTTTAGTCTATTTCTATTTTTGATCTTTCGTTTTTTTTTAGATTCCACATGTAAGTGATATCATATGGCATTTATCTTTCTCTGGTTTATTTCACTTTGATCACCACCACAATTATATAAAATCAAAGCTTCAAACTATTAAGAAGGGAATAGGATATTTATCTAACTGCACAGAAATTATTATAGCATTGGACATTATCTATTGCCTACCCAATTTCCATTTGCCACGTCTATTACCTTTATTACTAAATGTCTTGAATCAAGAGATCATATCCTTAACTTCAGTGGTGAATTCTCAAATGAAAGCCCCCCAACACTCTCTCTGTGTCTCTCATGAATAAATAAATAAAATCTTAAAAAAAGAAAGCCCCCCCAACAATCAAGACCACAAGAATGAAATAGTTACATAGTTAAAAAATAAATATGGCTTGAGCCATTGCACATCCTTTAATATGTCTCTTAAAATTGATCTAACTAATACATTGTGAAAATTCATCCCTCCATGTTCCACTGAGGGAACTCAACTTTCATGGAATATTTCTGAGACTTATGCTGCCTTCCAGAAAAATGAAGAGTTGGTATCTTCCTCCACTGAATTTTCAAATTCAGTTTCAGAATAGCTTCGGTTTTGTAGTATTATCACTTATCTGTATTAGTCTTCATTTAAACCTGTGAGTACTTCAGAGAGGTAAACTTTTACTATTAATTTTTGCCTAACATAAGAGCTTGGTGCATAGTAGGCACAATAAAATAAAATTTCCAGCTAAATAAATAAATGTTAGTACAAATGAAAATCCCTTACCTAATATATCACCTAATTATAGATGGATCAAATGATTAAATACTCTCCACCTTGGGTACCCCAAGAAGCAGAATTAGAAGTGTAAGAAATTTGCTGGGGAAAGTCCTAGAAAGGATAGAAGTTGGGGATAGGAGTAGACAAGAAGAGTCTTAAAACCACAGTGCAGGTCAGATACCTGTGAAAGGAGAGTATAAAGAAACAATTGGGTAGGAAGAGTCTCATGCTCTAGTGAAGTTCTAAAAAAAGTTTCAACCAGGTCAGCAGTGTCTCTGAGCAAAGGCTGCCTGCTGGAAAATTTTAGCCCTAGGCAGGAATGGTAAACCACTAGTCCTCCAGTATGCTGGCTCAATAATGGACAAACCTGAGGGAAAATGACAGTGGATCCAAAGGAGTGGCAGTGGGGTTGTTAATCTGCACTCACAGTAGATTCTCTAGGAGATCTGAGTGACAACTTTCATAGCAACCACAAAAATATAAAACCAAATCTTGGGAACTAGGAAAAGAAGAAAAGAGGAGGAGGAGGAGGAGGAAGAAAGAAAGAAAGAAAGAAAAAAGGAAGGAAGAAAAAGAAAGAAAAAGAAAGAAAGAGAAGAAGAAAGAGAAAGAAAGAAAGAAAGAAAGAAAGAAAGAAAGAAAGAAAGAAAGAAAGAAAGAAAGAAAGAAGAAGAAAGAAAGAAAGAAAAAAGAAAAAGAAAGAAGAGAAAGATTTATCAATGAATAGTTACTATATTAGACATTACTTCTTGCCTACTTCCTTATTTTTACTTCCTAAACTCATAAATTACATTTCCTTAGCGGAAAATACTATTTAGATTCACCCTGTCATGTTCATCTTATTTCTTTCACTAATACTTCAACAAAACGAGTAAGCTGATCTAAGTCTGGCAAATGACATAGAAGTCTATCAGTGATTTTCTGACAAATATTTATTCTCTCTCAAGAAATAAGTACTGAATGAATTGGTCCTTTTTTTGCTGGAAGTTACTGCCTTTGGATGTGACATCTTGAACTAACATGCTAGGGAGAGAAGTCTCAGGATTATCACCAGAAGCCAAGGTAGAGACCTGACCTCACACATCAAGTGGCTGCCTCACTTATGTAGCTTTGGAACTTCTGGACTCTTAAGGGTGATGCATGATTTCTTTATTATTTAACGCAGTTTCATTTGTGAATATCTATTATCTGATAGTGAAAGCAACCTACCTGTTTCAGTTGTTTTACATTCATTTTTAAAATTAAAGTGTACCAATGAGGTACATAGCATGAATGTCACAAAATAAAAATAAAAAGAATAAAACTTCAAAGAGGACACATAGGAAAAATGCATATGGATACGATTTTCCAATTACTGCAAGTGATCAAAGAAATGGAGTTGTAGAGGCATAATTTAAGTTTGATACATTTTTTAAAACATGATATTCAATATTGGTATAAGGCTTCAGGGAAACTGAATAATTGAATATAATTTTAAAGCAGTTTAAAATTGGAGTTTATGGAAAATAAATTTGCAGTAGATACCAAGAATCTTAAAATGATCACAAACCTTAAATCTAATCATTTAAATTTAGATATTTTTCCTGAGGAAATAATTATAAAATAATATAATCTCCCTATAATGATCATTGTGACTTTTTTTAATAGTGATAAAATATTTAGATATAGCATGCTTAACCAATAATGATGAACGATGAATTAAAGAATGTTATTCAACTAGAGTAATTGTTTCCTGTATAAAAATCACTAATATAAACATGGTACACTTGTTCAAAATACAGATTCCTGGTCTGATTTTAGATACACTGAATCAGAATATCTTGAGGAGTTACCAAGAATCTACATGTTTAGGGACGCCTGGGTGGCTCAGGGGTTGAGCATCTACCTTTGACTCAGGTTGTGATCCCAGGGCCCTGGATCAAGTCCCACTTCATGCTCCCTGCAGGGAATCTGTTTTGCCCTCATGTCTCCTGCCTCTCTCTCATGAATAAATAAAATCTTAAAAAAAAAGAATCTACATGTTAACAATCATCTCAGGTGATACTAATAATCAAGCACTAGGTAATAATGCTCACGTTTAAAATTATAACTATGAAGAGCATGCACAAGTATTTAAAATGTATAACATGATATTGAAAGAAAAATATAGAAAATATATTGTGGGTATTGTGATTATATATATTTACAATTTTGTAAATATGGATAAATTCAAGTTGAAAAGAATTTTGGGGTGAGGGATAGAGGCTGAGAATCTTAACTAGGCTCCATGCCCAGAGCAGAGCCCCATGCGGAGCTCAGTCTCAAAACCCTGAGATCATGACCTGAGCCAAAGTCAAGAGTGAGATGCTTAACAGACTTAGCCACCCAGGTACCACCAAGTTGAAATGAATTTTTAAAAGTGTGCACATTTCTTTAAAAATTTTTCTGCTGTTTTATGTTAACACTTTCTTAAAGTTAAAAATAAGTATAAATTATATTACAAAACTATGAATATATTATAAAAGTAAACATAGGGACACCTGAGTGGCTCAGCGGTTGACCTGCCTTTGGCTCAGGGCCTGATCCTGGAGTCCCAGGATCGAGTCCCATATCAGGCTCCCTGCATGGAGCTTGCTTCTCCCTCTGCCTGTGTCTCTCAGGAATAGATAATAGATAAATAAAATATTTAAAAAAAAGTAAACATAGATACACACACACTCAAAATTAGATTTGGCTATAGAAATCTTTTATTACACCAATACTCATATTGGTTATAGAAATCTTTTATTACACCAATACTCACTTTTATTACACCATACTCAATATTGTATGCATAGTTCTGATTCTTAGATCTCAGAAATGAGCAGAAATAACTTTCAAAAATGGAAAAAGCATTTGAGAGGACATATCAAAATCTGCTAGAAAAAAGCGACTAATAAAATGTTCATCTATTATAGGAAAGTATAATACAAATCATGAAGTTGAAACTTTTATTTACTCACAGGCTATAAAGTGTTGC